>NC_064628.1:715788824-717038824 GCF_023864275.1 Schistocerca cancellata
CAGGACAGCATTTACTATCTGCATGACTGACTGGATCCCAGAGTCAGTACCTGCGTCAATACTAACGTCAGTGTTTCAGCATAGCTTGATACTTGGTACCGCAGAACAGCTTGTGCTATTGATCTCTAAATGTAATCAATTCATGTATTCCATATGCACTACTACTACAATAAATCTTCAGTGAGTGGCACACTAAACCCAGATGGATTCCACAACAAATTCTTGAACATTATTACTGAACAGCTGTAGAATGTCGCTATTAACACTGCCACAATGGTAACCAAGCATTCAGTGTCAATTATTGACCATATACTAACTGAAAGAAAGATGTGATGTTTCGGATAACAGTGGCCTTTAAGATCATTACAGTCAGATCTTAAAATTAAGCATAGCTATAGAAAACAAAACTGAAATAATAATATGGAGAAGGGCTTTCTCTAAGCCAAAAAGAATTGAATTTGCAATGAAGAGCAAAACATCTGAAAAAGTGTACACAGAGACTAGCATGAATGGGGAGTTTTCAAATTTCCTATTGATATTTACAGTCAAATTTTAAGAAGTGCTCCCAAAACTACCAAGGGCCATTAATGCACAAAACAGAAATAACTCGATGACCAACAGGATAAGGAAATCTGTCGTTCTCAAGCACCATAGCAGCATAAAAAACAACAACAATGATCCTACATTTCAAAACTCTTACCACACATACAAAAAGAAATAGAAAAGTGTTACTACCAACAAAAAAGTTACAAATCAATAAATTTATAGAAAAGGCAGGAAACAAAATCAGAGCAGCTTGGAATGCCACCAAACACAAAGTAAAAAGAAACAATAAACATACAATTTCAGCTTGATGATATTACAATACAATATCAAAAAAATAAGCTAACTTTGCAAATCAATACTTCAGCAAAGTAGCTACCACGCTACAAGAAGTTTGACAAAATACAACCTGTAAAAACACTGAACTATGTATCAAACACAATTCTGCTACAATTCACCACTGTGTAAGAACAGTGCAACATTGTGTGCCACCTAGACAATAAAAACTCAGCAGATATAGATGAAATGCCTGTGGGTTTGCTGAAATTCTGTGAGGACATTATCAAAGACCGTTTTTAGCACTAAAAAGGGTCTTTGACACTGTCCGTATGTATTTCAACAAGCACACAGGCATTTCATCTACACCTACTGGGATTTTACTGTCTAGGAGGCACACAACATTGCTTAGTTCTTCCGCAGCAGTGAGTTGCAGCATCATTTTGTTTGGTACATAGTTAACTGTTTGTACAGGCTACATTTCGCCAAACTTCTTGTAGCCTGGTAGCTATGTTGCTGAAGTACTGGTTTGCAAAGTTTGCTAGTTTTTTGGGATATTGTATTGTGATACTATTGTGTTGAAATTGTATGTTTACTTTCTTCTGGTTGCCTTCTGTTTGATGGTATTTCAAACTGCTTTGATTTTGTCTTCTGCTTTTTCTATAAATTTATCACTTTTGACTTTTTTGCTGCTAGTAACACTTTTCTACATATCTTTCTGTATGTTTGGTAGTAGTTCTGTACTGCAGGATAATTTTTGTTGTTTTTTTATGCTGCCGAGGTGCTTTACAGTTACATATTTCCTTATCCTGTTGCTCATCAAGTTATATTTGTTTTGTGCATTAATGACTCTTAGCACTTTTGGGAACAGTTCCACAAATTTGAATTTAAATATCAATGGTAAATTTGACAACCCCCCATTTGTGCTAGTCCCTATGTACACCTCTTTCCATGTTTTACTGTTGTTTTTGTGTAGCAAATTTAACTGTTTTCAGCTTGGAGAAGGTCCTTCTGTATGTGAGTGTTTGAATCCTTCATCGCAGGTTGCATCCCAGAAACAATGAAGCATGCAAAATTTCTGCCTCTACATAAGAAAGATGACCCAGAAAATATAAAAAATTTCTTGGCCTATCCCATTAGCTACAGGACAATTTACAACTGATGTTCTGGAAGCAGTGGACAAAGGGGACCAAGTAACAAACTTCTTTCTTGACTTCCACAAAACCTTTGCTACAGCAGAATACAGACTTCTGCTAAATAAACTGGATGCATTAAGAATAAGGGAGGCAGCAAACAAAGTATTGCATTCATACCTGAGAAACATACAGGGGTGAATTTCTCTCAAAGAAAGTCCAGTCATACTATACTATATTATACTAAACCTTTCTAACCCAGAATACATTTATAATGGAGTCCCCCAAGAAAGTGAGCAAGACCTAATCTCTTCTTGATATATGCCAATGATTCTCCTCAGAATGTTAAACATGCTGAACCAGTATTGAAACTTCCTGGCAGATTAAAACTGTATGCTGGACCGAGACTCAAACTCGGGGACCTTTGCCTTTCGCGGACAAGTGTTCTACCGACTGAGCTATTCAAGCACGGCTCATGACCTGTCCTCACAGCTTCACTTCTGCCAGTACCTCGTCATCTACCTTCCAAACTTCACAGAAGCTTCCAGGCTGTGGCTAGTCCACACCTTCGCAGTATCCCTTCTTCCAGGATTGCTAGTTTTGCAAGTTCGCAGAAGAGATTCTGTGGAGTTTCGAAGGTAGGAGATGAGTTACTGGCAGAATTGAAGTTGTGAGGACGGGCTGTGAGCCATGCTTGGGTAGCTCAGTCGGTAGAGCACTTGCCCGCGAAAAGCAAAGGTCCTGAGTTCGAGTCTTGGTCTGGCACACAGTTTTAATCTGCAGAAAGTTTCATATAAGCGCACACTCCACTACAGAGTGAAAATCTCTCTCTTTGAAACAGTACTACTTTCTGATGTCAGAGAATCACCAAGTGTACTTAATAAAAATGCTGAAGAAACACTTATGCATGTATGCAGGTGCACAGAAAACAACAAATTATCCTTTAAAAAAAAAAGAACAGTATTAGTTTCCACATACGTGGAATGCCAACAATAACTCTCTAAAAGTAAAAGATTATAGCTCACAGAAAGTGTATCAAGAACAATTTTTTTTTTCAAAATGTTGACCCACAACTAAAGTGAACCGACCACGTTACTGTCCTTGGGAAGTGAGTAGCTTCAGCATGCTACGCACTTATAGTAATAAAACCAGAGCATAGCAGCACATGCACTAGAACTTCATATTTTGCATATGCATATTAATTATAGCATATTTTTGCCATCTGCGGAACAAACAAACAAGATAAACAAACAATCTTTATGCTACAAAAACGGGCTGTATGAATTATAACAAAACATAGCAAGACATCTCACTGCACTGAATCATTTAAATATATACAATTCAAATTGCCTGATGGGGAAATTTATAAATGATTGATAAATAAAAATATTGGAAGCAGAAGGAATCAAATTTGGATTCCCTGTAACTGAAAACCACTCAGAATACACGATAATGTACAATTCTAATGCTAGAAGAACACAACATGACCTGAGAGGCCTTGATAAAGGTTTTACATATGTGAAATAAAACCACTCACCAATGGAGGATTGATGCTTGGAGCACTAAAACACCTAACAGAAAACAGCATTCACACTATCTTTCAAGCACTAGCTCTTTTTCAAGCAAAATACACACATTCACATACATAACCACAAAGACACCCTCCGGAAAAAGAGCAAGTGCTTGAAAGCTAGTGTGAATGCTGTTTTTCTGTTACGTGTTTCTATGCTCCAGGTATCGATCTGCTACAGGTGGGTTGTCATCTTTCCTTTATTTCACATATTGCTCCATCCAGGAACTTCCATGTTTTAAAGAGGTGAGCTGCTAACATTATTTAGATGTCCTTGTAATCAGTTGTAATAATATAAGAATGTATTAGAGAAAGAATACAAGCAGGAAATAGAGCCTATCATGTGAAACAGGTATCTGAGAATTATCTCATTACAACAACAACAACAACAACAACAAAGTTGAGAGTATACTACTCCCATGTTACATATGAATCGGAAATGAAGACATGGCAAACACAGACATAAATAATCTAAGGGAATTAGAAAGAAAAATCCTGTGAAAAATCCAAAGGCATGCGAGAGATGCAGAATGTTGGAGGACAAGATACATCCATGAATGCAACAGCTTGCACAAGGAAAAGATACAGTAAAATTTATTAAATCTAAGAGAATACCAAGAGGATGACAGATGACTGAGTGCCCACAGGAATAATGAAAGGAAGACTGCATTCCACCAAAGTAAAGAACAACCAAGAGAAATGTGGCTGCATAATGTGTCAGGGATTTGTGGAGGCAGACTGAAGAAGAAGAAGAAGAAGAAGAAGAAGAAGAAGAAGAAGAAGAGTGTACTCACACTTGTCACTCATACAAAACCTACTTCTGTAACATATATCAAGGTGTCCAAGTATGCTAAAAGTCCTCATCTGTTGGATAGATCACAATTTCCAGTACCTCGTGGCCTCAATCCACATGAGACTGGACAAAAAGATTTTCAATTTAATAAGATTTTCAATTTAATACAGGGTCTCAGTGCACAATAAGATGATCAGGAATTGTAGACTGCCACCATTACTTCTCCTGCATTTTCCCACAAACTAGCATACAATCTACTAACATATAGAGTACTAAGACACTAGTGAGGTTTATTAATCTTAGCTATGGAGACTGGAAAATGAAAGTTATCATTACCACATGGAAATAAGTACAATGACAAAAAACAGTATCAAGAAAAGTTAAGAAAAAAAGATAAACTGACATGTGGTCTCTCAATACAAGGAGGAATGAGAATACTATCATAGCACAGCAGAGTTAGACATCAACAGTGCTGAATTCAAGGACGTAACAGGTACATGGGAACAGAGAAGTTTTCTCTTCTAATAATTTGGGCAGATATAACTTGAAAATAGTGTTCTGGAATTAGTGTGTGTGTGCTAGAGTGGGGCCCAAACCCGGATATTTACCTTTCACAGAGTTATTAGTCCGCTTCTATAGGAGGAAAGCCTATGTGGAGCTTGGAAGGTACAAATGACAAGCTGAAACTATGAGTTGGTCTGTAAACTAGGCATGGATATGGCTGGGAGTATAGTGCGAGTAAAAAAACAGGGATTCACGTTCAACTTCCAGTTACATAAAATAATTTTACGTGGTGATAAATGTACAGTGCAGTGATATTCCACTAAAGAATGAAAAACTGTTACCTTGTACTGGAATTTGTTGTTATTAAAGTTTTGTAATCATACAACCAATATAAATAAAATTTTAATATTTTATGAAATTATTCACAGTTTATATCTGACCTGCTTATTATTAGGCTAGTCATTATTTCATACAGTCTGTCATAAGATTTTCAAAAAAAGAGACAGTGATGTCTGAATTCAACAGACAGAAAACTAAGTAAGGGAAAAAAAGTTATTTTTACACTCAAGAAGAAACATGACTGGATGGAAGGGTAATAGTGTTACTTGCAGACAGAAGGACCAGAATGGCTGTGGAATGACAATGGACGTGCAGCAAACAGTAGATGGATAAATGATGAACAGTCTATACATGGAACTGACAGCACATCAAATGGAACAGCAAGCACACCTTAGTACATAAAAGTACCAGACAGATCTAGCGGAGTACATGCAGAAAACAGAACAATGCTACTGATGTTGAAGTATGAAGAAAAGATGAACATTTGTTTGGTAAAGAAATTAAAATAAGCAAAATGGGAAACATGGGCGATATGCACTTCCATGCTTGATACCTATGGATGACACTCAATGGAAAGTTTAAGTCTATAAGAATAATATGAAAAAATATATATTTGGTTTTGAAGAGGCTCTACGGATGAATGCACCTGTACATAATGCCAATTGTGGAAAAACAAAGCTGTGCAAAGAATAACCAAAAAGACACAAATGATATAATCGGGGCATATTTATTAACTATTTCTTTTTCACAGTGCAATGGCATTGCACCAGATAAAGTTTCATTGTGGAGGCAGATGATGCTGAAGGAGGGATGGAGTGTTCAATAATAATACAGTTTGATAACCTCATGGAGGAGTAAAAGGGAACAAAAGTAATAAAATTTAGAAATAGACTTGGTTCTAAATCTAAGATCCAGGAGAAGTGATGATCAACAAGAAGTGAAATGTCGAACTAAACAGACTGAACACACACACAAAAAAAAAGAGTGGAAGATGATTTGGGGCTCTGTAAACTGGGTGTCTGCCATATTCCATTAAGATGCAGTAAGGTGCACATCAGGCAGGTTGTGAAGACAGTTGACGTAAGACCCAACCGGAGTGCAGATGCACTGAGGTACCAGACTACATGCCCAGCATTCAGTGATCGCATCCTCCCCATTCCACCCGATGCAGCATGCAGCCAGCTGGCGACTGAAGGTGTGAAGAACAAGGAGAGTAGAAAAGAGGCATTATGTAGCAAAGACACTCATCCTACAGATATCAGCTGAAGATGACAGCAAGGTATGCTGTTGAAATATTATGTTTCATAAATAAACTTATTCAGCTAGACACCCGAGAGCAAGAGTAATAAAAGCAGTTGAATTCCTTGGAAAGCTTAAGATCACAAAACATGGACTGATATTTGGTTGAGAAATCATGTAGGATGTATCATTTGCTATCTTTATAGAATTCAGTTAGGAACTAACTACTAGACTCATAGACAAAGGATTTCTACTCAACAGATTCCTCCTACTGAATTTTTCAAATCACTCCACAATTACATTTAAACTGTATACATTTACTATTAAACAAGACTGCTGAATAGTTAAAACTAAGATACTGTTTTCAGCTGCTGACTATTCATTGACATGAAAAGAAATTGAGGGAGAAAAGATGACTTGCTTTATGATACTTTGCTCAAATGAGAATAATATGCCAGATGTGTATTTATGCAAAATTTTCTAGATCAACACCACAAGCTGCATCTTTTATCCTGATTAATTATTTTCACATAATTTCCTCTGTTTCTGTTACATAATACTGATCCTAAAGATTACTCACATTAAACAGACTTCACAATCAAACTAAGCATGCCAACTGACAGCTCTATAATACTTTTTAAATAATAATATTTCAAACAATTTTGGAAAAAAACACAAAATCACTCTACTGATTACAAGACTAATAGCAATAATTTAATTATACAACCAATTCCTCGACTTGCGCCATAGGGTGGTGGGGTTTCGGGTTCCGCTGGATAGGTCAGGAGTCCACTACACGCAACAAGCGGCTACACGGGTAGCAGGGGTTGTGTGGCGTGGGCTGGGCGGTTTTTTAGGTTAGATGGCCTCGGGCAAGTACAGAAAGGGCAACAGCCTCAACGGGTGCGGGGCAAAGTCAGGACATGCGGGGACCAAGCAGCAATCGGTATTGTAATTGTAAACTGTCGAAGCTGCGTTGGTAAAGTACCGGAACTTCAAGCGCTGATAGAAAGCACCGAAGCTGAAATCGTTATAGGTACAGAAAGCTGGCTGAAGCCAGAGATAAATTCTGCCGAAATTTTTACAAACGTACAGACGGTGTTTAGAAAGGATAGATTGCATGCAACCGGCGGTGGAGTGTTCGTTGCTGTTAGTAGTAGTTTATCCTGTAGTGAAGTAGAAGTGGATAGTTCCTGCGAATTATTATGGGTGGAGGTTACACTCAACAACCGAGCTAGGTTAATAATTGGCTCCTTTTACCGACCCCCCGACTCAGCAGCATTAGTGGCAGAACAGCTGAGAGAAAATTTGGAATACATTTCACATAAATTTTCTCAGCATGTTATAGTCTTAGGTGGAGATTTCAATTTACCAGATATAGACTGGGACACTCAGATGTTTACGACGGGTGGTAGGGACAGAGTATCGAGTGACATTATACTGAGTGCACTATCCGAAAATTACCTCGAGCAATTAAACAGAGAACCGACTCGTGGAGATAACATCTTGGACCTACTGATAACAAACAGACCCGAACTTTTCGACTCTGTAAGCGCAGAACAGGGAATCAGTGATCATAAGGCCGTTGCAGCATCCCTGAATATGGAAGTTAATAGGAATATAAAAAAAGGGAGGAAGGTTTATCTGTTTAGCAAGAGTAATAGAAGGCAGATTTCAGGCTACCTAACAGATCAAAACGAAAATTTCTGTTCCGACACTGACAATGTTGAGTGTTTATGGAAAAAGTTCAAGGCAATCGTAAAATGCGTTTTAGACAGGTACGTGCCGAGTAAAACTGTGAGGGACGGGAAAAACCCACCGTGGTACAACAACAAAGTTAGGAAATTACTGCGAAAGCAAAGAGAGCTTCACTCCAAATTTAAACGCAGCCAAAACCTCTCAGACAAACAGAAGCTAAACGATGTCAAAGTTAGCGTAAGGAGGGCTATGCGTGAAGCGTTTAGTGAATTCGAAAGTAAAATACTAGGTACCGACTTGACAGAAAATCCTAGGAAGTTCTGGTCTTATGTTAAATCAATAAGTGGCTCGAAACAGCATGTCCAGACACTCCGGGATGATGATGGCATTGAAACAGAGGATGACAAGCGTAAAGCTGAAATACTAAACACCTTTTTCCAAAGCTGTTTCACAGAGGAAGACCGCACTGCAGTTCCTTCTCTAAATCCTCGCACAAACGAAAAAATGGCTGACATCGAAATAAGTGTCCAAGGAATAGAAAAGCAACTGGAATCACTCAACAGAGGAAAGTCCACTGGACCTGACGGGATACCAATTCGATTCTACACAGAGTACGCGAAAGAACTTGCCCCCCTTCTAACAGCCGTGTACCGCAAGTCTCTAGAGGAACGGAAGGTTCCAAATGATTGGAAAAGAGCACAGGTAGTCCCAGTCTTCAAGAAGGGTCGTCGAGCAGATGCGCAAAACTATGGACCTATATCTCTGACGTCGATCTGTTGTAGAATTTTAGAACATGTTTTTTGCTCGAGTATCATGTCGTTTTTGGAAACTCAGAATCTACTATGTAGGAATCAACATGGATTCCGGAAACAGCGATCGTGTGAAACCCAACTCGCTTTATTTGTTCATGAGACCCAGAAAATATTAGATACAGGCTCCCAGGTAGATGCTATTTTTCTTGACTTCCGGAAGGCGTTCGATACAGTTCCGCACTGTCGCCTGATAAACAAAGTAAGAGCCTACGGAATATCAGACCAGCTGTGTGGCTGGATTGAAGAGTTTTTAGCAAACAGAACACAGCATGTTGTTCTCAACGGAGAGACGTCTACAGACGTTAAAGTAACCTCTGGCGTGCCACAGGGGAGTGTTATGGGACCATTGCTTTTCACAATATATATAAATGACCTAGTAGATAGTGTCGGAAGTTCCATGCGGCTTTTCGCGGATGATGCTGTAGTATACAGAGAAGTTGCAGCATTAGAAAGTTGTAGCGAAATGCAGGAAGATCTGCAGCGGATAGGCACTTGGTGCAGGGAGTGGCAACTACCCTTAACATAGACAAATGTAATGTATTGAGAATACATAGAAAGAAGGATCCTTTATTGTATGATTATATGATAGCGGAACAAACACTGGTAGCAGTTACTTCTGTAAAATATCTGGGAGTATGCGTGCGGAACGATTTGAAGTGGAATGATCATATAAAATTAATTGTTGGTAAGGCTGGTACCAGGTTGAGATTCATTGGGAGAGTCCTTAGAAAATGTAGTCCATCAACAAAGGAGGTGGCTTACAAAACACTCGTTCGACCTATACTAGAGTATTGCTCATCAGTGTGGGATTCGTACCAGATCGGGTTGACGGAGGAGATAGAGAAGATCCAAAGAAGAGCGGCGTGTTTCGTCACAGGGTTATTTGGTAACCGTGATAGCGTTACGGAGATGTTTAACAAACTCAAGTGGCAGACTCTGCAAGAGAGGTGCTCTGCATCGCAGTGTAGCTTGCTCGCCAGGTTTCGAGAGGGTGCGTTTCTGGATGAGGTATCGAATATATTGCTTCCCCCTACTTATACCTCCCGAGGAGATCACGAATGTAAAATTAGAGAGATTAGAGTGCGCACAGAGGCTTTCAGACAGTCGTTCTTCCCGCGAACCATACGCGACTGGAACAGGAAAGGGAGGTAATGACAGTGGCACGTAAAGTGCCCTCCGCCACACACCCTTGGGTGGCTTGCGGAGTATAAATGTAGATGTAGATGTAGATGAATCACTTATTCTGCCCAGAGCTTCAAATTTCACAGCTGCAACTGTTATTACTCCAAGCCCCTTACTCTGTGATAGCAGAATTTTCATATAAAGTATATTTTTTTCTTGTCTCTTTACTTCACAGTAGTAAATATTGACAAAATAACATATCACCCACAAATAATTACACACATTTAAGTTAGGCAAAAATGCTAAAATTTTGTAACAGTCTTCAGGTATGCTTGATGACAGCTTCTTGTGCAAGGAACAGTTTTCAGCTATAGCAGCATACTGACATATCAGTAAGATAAAAACACAACAAAATATCTTCATTCAGTGAGCACTATAGTTTCACAGCCCCTTCGAAATTGTTATATTATATTATATTAAATTCGTTTTTGATCATTCCCATTAGCTATATCTCATCTAATGCATGCCTCAGAGGTATAGTTCATACAGCTTATAACTATCATCAGTGACAAAAGCATGTTGGATGGACCTAATTCAAGATCATAAAGCTTATTTTTAAGTAAAGAGAAAAAAGTTCAAATACGACAATAATGGCAGGCACATGGAAACATCTGCCAGTTTTCGTTATTACAAAGAAGACAATGATACTCAAATTGAAGATGAGTAAGGTAAAAGTCTCTAACAAGAGGATTGTGTATCAAAGCAAAACACAGTTGAGAAAACTAATAAATTATGGGACAGAATTACTGGCCATACTTACCTTCAGTAGGCAAAAATTGCAGTACTAATGATAAACAAAAACAAAAGTAAAAAGTGAGGCACTTCCTACCTTTTGGAACTGATAGTTTCTTCCTTGGGTCAGAGGGAGGTATCTACATCTATATTAAGCAAGACACCATGCAAGCGATGGAAGTGGGTACGTTGTACCACTGTTAGTCCTTCCCTTTCCTGTCCTTGTTGCAAACGGAGCAAGGGAAAAACAATTATCTACATGCTTCTATACAGTCCTTGATTTCTCCTATCATATTTTTGTGATCCTTACATGTGATGTGTTCTGATGGCAGTAGGACTGTTCTGCAATCTGTTGCAAATGCTGGTTCTCTAAACTTTCTCCAAAGTGTTACGTGGAAAGAATATCTTCTTCTCTCCAGGCATTCACACTTGAGCTCACAGAGAATTTTTTTAATACGAGTTGATTGAACCTACTGGTAACAAATGGGAAAGTTTTAAATGAAGAGCAGGTTACTCAACACCTAGACAAGTGCATAACCCTCGCCTCCTACAGGAAGGAAATATTAATTTTGAAAGCTAGGAAGTGCCTCACTTTCACTTTCATGTGTGTTTATCAGTAGTGCTATATAGATTTTGTCTCCTTGCCAGCAATTCTGACTCATAATTTATTAAGAGCCCAAAGTGTGCAGATTATAACACATAATGCCCATGCTGAATTGTCCAAATGTGAACACACCATTCAATAACTAACGCAGATGTGGGAAAACTAGCACAAATCAAAATTTCATAAGAAATTATTTCTGGCACAAAGCTCGCTAATTTTAATCAGATCAATGCATCATCATTGGAAAAAAAAGAGAAGATTAGGATGTAATACTCCATCATGATTATTAATCGTGGTACACAAGCTTGGATTAGATAAGGAAATCAGCTGTATACTGCCCAAAAGAACCATAGCAGCGTTTGACTCAACTGATTTAGAGATACCATGGCAAACCTAAATCTTGATGACTTAATGAGAATTTGAACACAGTTCCTCCCAAATGGACAGCATCCTAAAACCCTTCCCATCTTACTTCGTACCGTGCTGACAGGAGCAAGTGTCCAAACTATAACTATTTTACTCATACTTCGTACTATCATTCAAGAAATTTCCTGCAGAATGGGCGAAGAATACCAAATAGAACATTACTATAGAAAACCAAGAAAATTTTTACAGTACACAAGAAATTACACACTTGTAGCAGTATGAGTGTCTTGGACAGAATAATGGGCAAAAAATTACTCATCTGGTAATTCTTTCAGAAAAGTTCACATATGTGACCAGTATTCTGAAAAGGTTATCAGACTAAGTTTTCAAACACACCATCTTTTTCAGTGACTTTATTTGTGAATATTTCAGAGATGCTGACATTAAGGTAGTCCTGCAAACAGAGACTGAACATACTGTAGACAGACTGATGCCACAAAACCATAATGGCTCAAACAAGAAGGTTAGCCATTAATGCATCATATAGAGCTGCACAGTGTATTATCTGCACAGGGAATATGGTAACCATTTTGCACCAAGTATGACATACTCAAGGCCGAATTAATTGCAGGGTTCCCACCTCACAAGAAGGGTGGGTGCAACAAGCCCAAATGCAAGAAGATATCAGTGACAGAAAACTGAGATAAGCATTTAAGCAGTAAAGCCAACGCAGACACTGTACCTGATATCATACTATGTACACTGTAATGTAGCAATCATCCAGCCTAACAGTGTCTCAGACTGAAATGCCATTGGACACCACCACAGATCAGGCCGGTACGATACAAGATGCAATAATACTAACATCAACCAACAGTGACAATGCCGTGCAACAGTGTTTTGTCATCAGTGGTGACTTATTCAGAGTACGACTGCCTCACGGATGAGGTCGATGATCTAAGTAAACAGTTTAGTGAACTGCTGCGCGGCCTTGTCACAACTGCAGCAATGACGGGGCCTGCTATTGCAAGGGAGCATGTAGTCATTATTCTATGAACTCCTTGGCCAAAAGGGGTGCAGAGCAGCTGCCTTCTGTTTGCTGGTACCACATGAAGGTTGGAGATCCGGTATGCAAGTGTACCTCACCTTGTTATTGTCCAAACGCCAGCGGCAGTCAGATGGAGGCATATCCGATTGCTGACTGCAGTTTCAGCATCTCTTTACCAGTGATTGGAAGACGGGGAAAAAATGTGCTATGGACACTGCTGCAGACTTGTGTATTTAACCACATAATTCACTGTACAACTGCTGGTCAATGATCACGTTCTGCCTCTTTGCGGTAAACAATTAATCCATTAGTGACATACGGCAGTCAACATATTGAGTTGGACTTGTGACTGTGCCGTGCCTTCCCCTTGAATTTCACTGTTCCTGATGTCATAGAACCATAATTGGAACGGACTTCCTGGCACATAATTGTCCACTACCAGATGTGGTGAACGCAAGACTCGCCAAAAGAAACACAGGCCTTACTGACTCAGTGCAGATATATACAGCACCGAGATCATCTAGGTGGCAAGTTGGAAATACACCAAGCTGCTTGAACAGTTTCCATCTATAGCACACGTGCTCCGAGAGGGGCATGTCACAATACCATTCATTACATCAAAATGACTGATGGTCCACCAGTTTCATGCAGACATAGGCAATTAGCTTCTGGCTGTAGGCAATTAATTTCTGGCTATATGGCTATTGCAAAGGCAGAATTTGACTCTTTGCTCAAAGAAGGTATGCCCTTCTAGCAATCCAGTGTCATCACATCTCCAACTAGTACCAGAGAAGTGGGCGCGTAGTGCCCCTGTGGCGATTATGTGCACTTAATGCAAGGACAGCGCCAGACAGATACCCAGTACCCTTTTAAGAGATTATTACTATGCACTGTGTGGCACAGCTGTGTTTAGTGTGCTAGACAGTGCAAAGGCTGTCACACAAATCCCCATGGCAGATGACGACATCCTGAAAACAGCCACAATCATGCCATTTGGTCGACAGAACATGCACAGTCTTGGCAAAGGTTTATTGACAACCTTCTGAAAGGATATTCATTCTGTTTTGCCTATATAGATGACATCCTTGTCTTTTCAAACACTACAGAAGAGCACACACAACACTTGGTGGAAGTCTTTAAGCACTTAGAACCACATGGTGTGGTACTGAACACTGCTAAGTTTGTATGAAGCCAACTACAGAGTATATTTTTGGGTCATCTGATTTCATCAACAGGATCACTACTGCTTCCTGAAAAGGTAGAAGCCATAATGAAGATTTCATGGCCTGAAACCTCCACTGTTTCTTAGAAATACTAAATTTTTTTCTTGTGTCATCTGCCCCACTCAGCCATGTTGAAAGAATAGCCAACTGCAACACTTTCTAGACCTAAAACTAAAGAAAATTCTCCAATCTAATTGACAGACGTGATGAACCATGACTTTGAAGCAGCAAAGCAAAGCATAGCAAATACCACTCTTCATTCGATGCACATATTGTGTTTGTGGTAGATGCTTGCCAGACTGCTATCGGTGCAGCATTACAACAGCTAGCTGATGGTGCTTGGCAACCACTCGCCTTCTTTTCACACATGTTCTTACCTTCACAGCAGAAATGGAATGCTTACAATTGTGAACCTCTTGCTGTTTATGAATTGATTAAATACTTTGCCCCCCCCCCCTCCTCCCCTGTTGGCCACAGAGTGTTCATAATTTTTACTGATCAAAGGCCACTTGTCTACACTTTTAGACAGAACAATGACAAATGCTCATCACATCAATATAATCATGTAGTTCATTAGGCAATTCAGCACTGACATCCATCACATTTCATGCACTAAGAATGTGGTAACTGTCTGTCTGTCTCAAGTTAACAAATGCTACTGATTTTGTACAACTTGTAAATTCACAAAAAATCTGACCAGGAACTTCAGAATCTATTGAAACCTGCATCATCCACCCCTCAGCTACAACTGTTGGATGTTTCTGGTGCATACGTGAATCTATACCACGAAATTTCTAGTGGAAAGCCTCAACCTTTACTGCCCTCCACATTCCACAAATGTGATTTTGACAGCTTGCACAACCTGCGTTACTGTGGGATTAGTTCATCAACTCGTCTGGTTTCAAAACTTTTTGTCTGGCCCAGTATGAAAAAAGATTGTCATGAGTGGACTCACGCATGCATTCAATGTCCAGTATATCTCGTCACATGTATGCACCAGTGGGAGATTTTCCAGATATGACGACAAAGTGTACGCATTTGCATATTGACATAATAGGTCCACTAGCTCCATCAAATGGTCAAGCACTATTTGTTAACTGCAATTGTTTATTTCACTCACTGACCAGAAGCCATACCATTCAACAATGTTTTGGCAGAAACACTACCCTTTACCTTTGTATCAAACTGGATTTTGTGTTTCAGCTGTCTGCTGCACATCACCACAGACTGTGGCTGCAATCTGAATCAGAGCTATTTATTCAACTTAGCAAATGCTGTGCCATTACTCACCATAAGACGACAACCTATCACACAGCA
Source organism: Schistocerca cancellata (assembly GCF_023864275.1). Lineage (NCBI taxonomy): Eukaryota > Metazoa > Arthropoda > Insecta > Orthoptera > Acrididae > Schistocerca > Schistocerca cancellata. The sequence goes on from NC_064628.1 coordinate 715,804,204, forward strand.
AGTAACAGGATGACTGAACTTTAGCACCATTCTTTGAAAGCTGCACTGATGGGTCATGACCCTAGATGGGCAACAGTCTTTGCCCATGGTTCTGCTTGGTCTTCACAACATACATAAACTAGATATGGATTCTTCGCCAGTGGAGCTTGTGGCGAAGCACTATAACCCCCTGATGAATTCATTTACTCAAGTTCTGTGCAGTTTCCTGACCATAACAAAACTGACTAACTTTGCCTCTTGAAGGAACACATAGCTCGCATTCGCCCTCACTAAGCATACAGATGTGGCATGAGACTAACCTATGTGCATTGTGATTTACACACATCATGCTACACATAGATGGTGTCAAACCAACACTACAACTGCCTTACACAGGTGCACTTCACGTCGTCAAAAGAACAAAATAGGAGCATGAATTCCGGACATTTTAGTGAATGGCAAAACTGCCAGTCTTCATTGACTGGGTGGAGCCAGCTTATGTGTTCCCAGAAGTACTGCCAACACATATACCACAGAACCAGCCTGAACGTCATCTTCAAGGACAACCACATCCACTCAAACCAGACCCAGTACCTGAACGTAGAACATGTCCTGAACATCGAGTGCACTTTCCAGCAAGATTTTTGGATGATGCTTCGCTTTCCTTGAGGGGGCTGATGTAGTGATCAAGATCATCATTTACTATTGGCTGTTGTGTTTATATCAGCTGCCAAAGTGTTCATGCTCCAACTGCAAGAGGCTCTTGGTTTTGTTTTCTGTGTGCAGTGCGACATTCCAATAAATGTTACATAGGACGATAATTTTCTTGGCATTAATTAAAAATTCTTGTCAAATGCTTCTCTAATGCTAACTATCTCACGTATTATCAAATATCTTTCCTGTATCCATTAATTACTAAATGTTATGTGGCCCTTGCACACTGGAGTTCATAGTTTGTATTACTGGCTGAGTAACTTGAATGCACAATTATACCACGTTGTTATAATCTGAGTACAGCTACTCACGGAGGTCCAGTGTGTGCTGTAATTATCATATGGTAAGAAAACTTGGCATGTAAGTTAATGTGAAACCAATATACACTGGAAAAGAATTAGCTCCCATTTTGGCCACCAGATACAAATCTCGCACTGCACAGGATCTCGTTGACTTCTCCGGTGCTCATAGTGAACAAATTGTGTAAGTGGCGATTAATAATAAAATCAACATATGCCATTCTCACTTGTTTGATCTTATTTGCCCATGTCTCATTCCTAATCCATTACATATGGGATCATTTTTTATGCATCTTTCTTGCATTCATAGTGCCAGATCTGCACCTGGTGGCCACAATTGGAACAAATTTTTTCCAGCATAAATCAGTTCTGCATTGATGCATAAGAATATCTATCAAGTTTCACTCCCGTAAAATAACTACAGGTCACACTGGACCTTTGTGAGTAGCTGCATTTTAATTATAACCACCTAGAAGTTCTTAGGACAGTTAACATCTAGTTGTGTTCACAATCTCAATTATTATGTTTAGTTTGCCTTATGCGACTGAAGAATGTGCATTATTTAAGGAAGAAGACATCTCACATGCAGAAAACAGTAATATTAAATAGACGGCGATGAGTAGTACAAATACTTTAGCATCTGTTATGATGACAAAGGTCATGAAGCCATAGCGTTAGAGACAGGTGTTGAGTGTCACATATTCTGTTCAATTTGTGTTACTATGGAGGAAAAACCCTACCTTGATGTGTGTCAGTCAATGCTCTTATCTTTCCGGATTTTTGAAAATGACCTGCAAAGATCTGCTTCATAGGCTACAATTGTGAAGTAACAAATACAAAAGTCAAAGCAATAGCATTCTATGGCAACAATATTATGGGGTTAAAAAAATATTAAGTTAATAGAACTTAGAACAAGTAACATATTTTAAATTATGTCGGTGCAAGTTACACCTTCTTATGTCAGGGTACTTAAAGCATATTAACTAATGTTTAGGGATTATGTGGAAATATTATAGCTCTGGTATAACACTGTATAAAAGAAATAATAAAGAAATATTACAAATTTATGATCTCATGCACATGTTTGTATGGTAGCAAAACGTCACGGTAAAAAGGTAGGATCCTGAAAATCACAAAGAAATTTCTTACGCGACGTTGTGGATGTAAGGGACTGCACCAAACAGGGCATAGTGTTCACCACAGTGAAAGAACAGACGACAAAAATGGGATAAAGCCAAAATTAGTGTAAGCAGAGCCATATGTAAGGCAGTCATTCAATGAACTTAAAAGTAAAATTCTACCTACCGATCTAACAGGAAACCCTAAGACGTTGTACACAAAATGTATTCACAATTGCAAATATGGTCTACCATCAGCTGTATAATAAATGACTACAACGAAAATTTGTGCCAGGCTGGGTTTCAATCCTGGATTTCCCACTTATTGCAAATGGTCACCTTACCATTTGGTTATCGGAGCACAACTCTCAGCCAGACCCAAGCTTCCATATGTTGACAACCATGTGTGTACAACCTGTACTCTTATATCCATTATGTATATTCCCAAACTGGGGAGACATTTTACTTGACAGTCTCTTGTCAGCGGAAAGTACGATATTGCAGTGCCTGTGGTATTCCAAATTATAATGTAATGCTCCTTCAAACATGGATGCACAAGGAACATTGCATCGTAATACTGAATAACACAGGCATTGCAATACTGTATTCTATGAAGCTCTGGTCTTATATTAAACCAGTAAACAGATCGAAACCTTCTGCTTAAACACACAGTGATGGTATAGAAACAGAGGATGACAGAGAGGAGGCTGAAATACTGAATTCCTTTTTGCAAAATTGTTTCACCAAGGAAGCTTGTACCAAGGTTCCTACTTTAACAAACACCCAAATTAGACATATCAAAATAAGTGATTTTTTTTTGGGAGGGGGGATAGAAAATCAAAGTCATTTAACAAAAGAACTGATGGGGTACCTAAACAATTCTACATAGAACTTGCTTCTATTCTAGCAACAGTCAACTGTAGGTCACTGAAGAAATGAAGCATTCCATTTACTGACAAAAAAAGATCCAACCATTTGCATTTTCAAGAAGGGTCATTGAAAGACACACACAACTATAGGCCGATATCATGGACATCAGTCTGTTGTACACCTTTGGACACATTTTATGACCTTTCTGGAGAATGAAACTCCTCTGTCGCAATCAACACAGACTCTACAAAAAATGATCACATAAAACCCTGATCACTATGCTTATCTACAAGACTGGGGTTGATGCTGTGTTTCTCGATTTCTTAAAGACATTTGATACAGTTACACACCGATGCCTAATGAACGAAATATGAACATAGAGAATATCAGACCAGCTGTATGTCTAGACTGAAGAGTTTCTAGCAAATAGAACACAGCGTGAATAGAATGCAGAGTGCCATTCTTACTGGTGGTAAATCCTCAGACATAAAAGTAACTTCAGCCATACCCCAAGAAGGTGCTATAGAACAATTACTGTTCACAATACACAAATGATACGGTGGATAACATTGGATGCTCCGCGAGATTGTTCACAGATGATGATGTAGTATATAGAGAAATTGCAAAGCTAAAAACTTGTAGTGACACACATCAGGACCAATAGACATTTGATGACTGGTGCAGGGCTTGACAGCTGACCCTCAACATAAACAAATGTAATGTATCACACATAAATAGATGGAAAGATGCATTTACCACATTATTACATAACTGTCAATCAAATTCCTGGAAGCAGTCACTCTACTAAATATCAAGGAGTATGTGTATGGAGCAGTATAAAGTGAAATGACCACATAAAACTAATCATAGGAAGGGCAAATGCCAGACTGAAATTCACTGTATGAATCCTCAGAAAGTGTAGCCCACCCATGAAGCAGGTAGCTTGCAAAGCCCTTGTTCAACCAGTCACTGAATATTGTGTCAGTCTGGGACCCTTACCACATAGGACTCACAGATGAGAGGAAGAAGATCCAAAGAATAGCAGCATGTCTTATCACTGGTTTGTTTAATAAGGGTGAAAGTGTCACAGAGATGCTCACCTAACTGCAGCATAAGCTGCTGCAACAGAGACTCTGTTCATCACAATGTGGTTTACTGTCAAAATTCCAAGAATGTATGTTCGTAGAAGAGTCAACCAATATACTGCTTTTTTTCCGTGTATGCTTTGCCAAAAAAATCACATAGATAAGACTAGAGAGGTTCGAGCTCAACAGAGGCTTGCCAACAATTGTTGCTCTGGTGCACTGTTCACAACTGGAATACAAACTGGGGAAACAAACAGGAGCACACACAGCACTCTCTGCCACATACTACTGGATACCTTGCAGAATACAGATATAGAATCAAAGAATACTACAGGCAACAATGGCATCCCATACAGAAGATCACAGCTTGCCATTAAAAGGAAGAAGCAGCACCTTACCTGTGATGAGGATGATGCTAATAATGATATCACTACCTTGTTGTTGTGGTCTTCAGTCCTGAGACTGGTTTGATGCAGCTCTCCATGCCACTCTATCCCGTGCAAGCTGCTTCATCTCCCAGTACCTACTACAACCTACATCCTTCTGAATCTGCTTAGTGTATTCATCTCTTGGTCTCCCCGCTATGATTTTTACCCTCCACACTGCCCTCCAATACTAAATTGGTGATCCCTTGATGCCTCAGAACATGTCCTACCAACCGATCCCTTCTTCTGGTCAAGTTGTGCCACAAACTTCTCTTCTCCCCAATCCTATTCAATACTGCCTCACTAGTTATGTGATCTACCCATCTAATCTTCAGCATTCTTCTGTAGCAACACATTTCGAGAGCTTCTATTCTCTTCTTGTCCAAACTATTTACCGTCCATGTTTCACTTTCATACAAGGCTACACTCCATACAAATACTTTCAGAAATGACTTCCTGACACTTAAATCTATACTCGATGTTAACAAATTTCTCTTCTTCAGAAACACTTTCCTTGCCATTGCCCGTCTACATTTTATATCTTCTCTACTTCGACCATCATCACTTATTTTGCCCCCCAAATAGCAAAACTCCTATACTACTTTAAGTGTCTCATTTCCTAATCTAATTCCCTCAGCATCACCCGACTTAATTCGAATACATTCCATTATCCTTGTTTTGCTTTTGTTGATGTTTATCTTATATCCTCCCTTCAAGACACCATCCATTCCATTCAACTGCTCTTCCAAGTCCTTTGCTGTCTCTGACGGAATAACAATGTCATCGGCGAACCTCAAAGTTTTTATTTCTCCTCCATGGATTTTAATACCTACTCCGGATTTTTCTTTCGTTTCCTTTACTGCTTGCTCAATATACAGATTGAATAGCATCAGGGAGAGGCTACAACCCTGTCTTACTCCCTTCCCAACCACTGCTTCCCTTTCATGTCCCTCGACTCTTATAACTGCCATTTGGTTTCTGTACAAATTGAAAATAGCCTTTCGCTCCCTGTATTTTACCCCTGCCACCTTTAGAATCTGAAAGAGAGTATTCCAGTCAACATTGTCGAAAGCTTTCTCTAAGTCTACAAATGCTAGAAACGTAGGCTTACCTTTCCTTAATCTAGCTTCTAAGATAAGTCGTAGGGTCAGTATTGCCTCACGTGTTCCAACATTTCTATGGAATCCAAACTGATCTTCCCCGAGATCGGCTTCTACTAGTTTTTCCATTCGTCTGTAAAGAATTCGTGTTAGTATTTTGCAGCTGTGGCTTATTAAACTGACTGTTCGGTAATTTTCACATCTGTCAACACCTGCTTTCTTTGGGATTGGAATTATTATATTCTTCTTGAAGTCTGAGGGCATTTCGCCTGTTTCATACATCTTGCTCACCAGATGGTAGAGTTTTGTCAGGACTGGCTCTCCCAAGGCCGTCAGTAGTTCCAATGGAATGTTGTCTACTCCGGGGGCCTTGTTTCGACTCAGGTCTTTCAGTGCTCTGTCAAACTCTTCACGCAGTATCGTATCTCCCATTTCATCTTCATCTACATCCTCTTCAATTTCCATAATATTGTCCTCAAGTACATCGCCCTTCTATACACCCTCTATATACTCCTTCCACCTTTCTGCTTTCCCTTCTTTGCTTAGAACTGGGTTTCCATCTGAGCTCTTGATGTTCATACACGTAGATCTCTTATCTCCAAAGGTATCTTTAATTTTCCTGTAGGCAGTATCTATCTTACCCCTAGTGTTATATGCCTCTACATCCTTACATTTGTCGTCTTGCCATCCCTGCTTAGCCATTTTGCACTTCCTGTCGATCTCATTTTTGAGACGTTTGTATTCCTTTTTGCCTGCTTCATTTATTGCATTTTTATATTTTCTCCTTTCATCAATTAAATTCAATATTTCTTCTGTTATCCAAGGATTTCTACTAGCCCTCGTCTTTTTACCTACTTGATCCTCTGCTGCCTTCACTACTTCATCCCTCAAAGCTACCCATTCTTCTTCTACTGTATTTCTTTCCCCCATTCTTGTCAATTGTTCCCTTATGCTCTCCCTGAAACTCTGTACAACCTCTGGTTCTTTCAGTTTATCCAGGTCCCATCTCCTTAAGTTCCCACCTTTTTGCTGTTTCTTCAGTTTTAATCTACAGGTCATAACCAATAGATTGTGGTCAGAGTCCACATCTGCCCCTGGAAATGTCTTACAATTTAAAACCTGGTTCCTAAATCTCTGTCTTACTATTATATAATCTATCTGATACCTTTTAGTATCTCCAGGGTTCTTCCATGTATACAACCTTCTTTCATGATTTTTAAACCAAGTGTTAACTATAATTAAGTTATGCTCTGTGCAAAATTCTACCAGACGGCTTCCTCTTTCATTTCTCTCTCCCAATCCATATTCACCCACTACATTTCCTTCTCTCCCTTTTCCTACTCTCGAATTCCTTCACCCATGACTTAAATTTTCGTCACCCTTCACTATCTGAATAATTTCTTTTATCTCATCATACATTTCTTCAATTTCTTCGTCATCTGCAGAGCTATTTGGCATATAAACTTGTACTACTGTAGTAAGTGTGGGCTTCGTATCTATCTTGGCCACAATAATGTGTTTACTATGCTGTTTGTAGTAGCTTACCCGCATTCCTATTTTTTATTCATTATTAAACCTACTCCTGCATTACCCCTATTTGATTTTGTGTTTATAACCCTGTAGTCACTTGACCAGAAGTCTTGTTCCTCCTGCCACCGAACTTCACTAATTCCCACTATATCTAACTTTAACCTATCCATTTCCCTTTTTACATTTTCTAACCTACCTGCCCGATTATGTGATCTGACATTCCACACTCCGATCCGTAGAAGGCCAGTTTTCTTTCTCCTGATAACGACATCCTCTTGAGTAGTCCCCGCCCGGAGATCCGAATGGGGGACTATTTTACCTCCGGAATATTTTACCCAAGAGGACGCCATCATCATTTAATCATACAGTAAAGCTGCATGCCCTCGGGAAAAATTACAGCCGTAGTTTCCCCTTGCTTTCAGCCGTTCGCAGTACCAGCACAGCAAGGCCGTTTTGGTTATTGTTACAAGGCCAGATCAGTCAATCATGCAGACTGTTGCCCTTGCAACTACTGAAAAGGCTGCTGCCCCTCTTCAGGAGCCACACGTTTGTTTGGCCTCTCAACAGATACCCCTCCGTTGTGGTTGCACCTACGGTACGGCTATCTGTATCGCTGAGGCACGCAAGCCTCCCCACCAACGGCAAGGTCCATGGTTCATGGGGGAAAAATCATGCCCCACAGTATCAGTGCATAGTAGAATATGGCAAAAAATACAGGATGCATACAGAGGAAATTAAAACAGGAAAGTATACAAGAAAAACAATCGTTTAACTACAGTGTTAAGATGGATGAAATGAGAGAAAAGAGTTGAAGGGAGGAAAGTTCTACTCAACACAACAACATTCTTTCTTAAAATACAGCCAACTGGCTTTTTAACTGGTGTTTTCTAGGGGTTTACCCCAAATGACAAATTGTCAATACAGCAAAAAAACCTACATCTGAAAAGTACGAAACTCATCCTTCAGCATTGCCAGCATTAGGATCAAAAAACCTTTGAATGTGGGTCATCACTAATTTATCTGGACTTTATATATTCACTTTTCTAAAACTGAAACAAAGAGCATCTGATTTACTGATGGGAAGGACATACTGCTTTGGTAAGCTGTACGAGTTGCTTTTGCGCTGATGTAGTAGTGTAGCTCACTCAGAATCTACTAAATGTCAACTTTGAGAACCATAAATTAGGTGAAAAAAATTAAAAGTGTTCAATTAAAGCATGAGTTTCTCTGGGAGAGAGAGAGAGAGAGAGAGAGAGAGAGAGAGAGAGAGAGGTTGTCAAAGTTTCAATACAGAAAAGAGTACCACTTACTTAGCACACTTGGACCAATGAAAAGAGGGGTAATGTGGAATAACTTCACAATGCTATTAAAGGATTTGAGCAAATGTGCTTACAAGAGCAGTGAAGTCTTTATTTGCTTATCAAATGTGCTTATTATTATCATTTGAAATGCAGAATCATAGTACAGATGTCTTTCTTGTAATTATGTGCAGCTTTTTATAAATCCTCTTCTCAATGAGTTATCATTTTTATGTCTTCAGTTTCTTATATGCTCACTATTATAGCCCATTTTATTAATATGACCTGCATGGACAAGTATACACATGTTTTATTGTATAGAATTCATTAGTTACCTTTTCCAAACACATCAAGGGTAAGAATGACTCCCCCTTGTTCTGTTCTCTCAATAAATATATTACTGTAATGGTTTTATATAATCATATCGGTTACGGCTAACTTTTATTCTATGATCTGTGGAAAAACAAAGTAACACACCTGCTATCCTTAGATGCTGTTGTAAAAGAGACTATTAAGATTATATACAAAAGATACTTTCTCTGGTCATAAATGCTATTTATAAATATCATCATTTACAGAGTCTATGTTGGCGTCATGTCAATAAAATACAGCATCTCATCAGTGGATGTTTCCAACTTAAGTGTCTTTTCTAAATTTTCTGCATATTGCATATTTCAAAAATGAAATGTCATGTGGCTAGGGCCTCCCAGCGGGTAGATCGGTCGCCTGGTGCAAGTCTTTTGAGCCGATGCCACTTCGGCAACTTGTGTATCGACAGAGATGAGATTTTGATGATGATGAAGACAACACAACACCACAACACCCAGTCCCTGAGTGGAGAAAACCTCCGAACCAGCCGGGAATCGAACACGGACCCCTTAGCATGGCATTCTGTCGCGCTGACCACTCAGCTATCGAGGTGGACTGCACAATTCAAAATCCCAATGCACTGCTGGCTACCTAATTACATACCTGTTCACTAACCCCAACTGGAATCCAGTATTTTGGAACAGTAAAAAACCATTTCTGGAAGATCTAAAAAGCTCCAAATCATTTCTCGCTTTCTGTAATCTGACCACAATATTAAGGAGATGGGGAATCTGTTTAAAGTGATTATTAACCTGATTCTGCAACCACTTTGCTACTAACACTCCAATCATTACCACAAGTCCTGCCATAATTTTAAATTTAGACACAATACATTAAGATGAAGTAACTGATACTATCTCTTGGCTGTTACTCTCTCTTACAGTCAATTAATTAATTGCTGGAGTTTATACTCTTCTATTGTGCTGTTCCTTTGCACATTTGATTTAAAAAATTACCATTTTCCTCCATTCGGTCAATTATTGTTGTTGCAAAAAGCTTGGCATTTAACTATTCTGATTTACACTTATTAAAATATTCTGGACTATTATATAATGGTCAGATGAATTTCTTGTCAAAACCCAACATTTTGTCCTTGTCTGAAGAGGAAATCTTCAAGGGGGATTGTAGCTTTTTCGAAGATACAATGCACCTCTTGCTTGTTACAGACCTGTCAGTGCACTAGTCAGTAGCGAGCCAATGTGTGCATCACTACAGCTCCTCTTGAAAATGTCCTCCAAAGACGAGGATGAAACATTGGGTTTCAACAACAAATTCATCCAACGATGGCATAACAATCCAAAATATTTTAAGACGTGTCACATTTTCATATGTCAAAGTTTATATTTTCACATTTAGCTTGTATTAGAACTTGGTTCCTCAGAATCCCCCCCACCAATAACTTTACACAGTATCCACCACTTTTTCCCAGTAAATGTTACATAGCTTCAGTCACCATCCTACAAGCCATACATGGCATCGTCCCCTCCTCCCTCACTTCCCAATTAATCTAAGACAAAACAAGCGTCTCAAGCCCAATAATATCCAACCCATCCCAATCATGTTCGAATAAGTGCACCATAATTTCCTCCTCCTTTCCAGTCACCTCTTACATCATTGTCAATACTGAAAAGAGCAAATTAGAAAAGAACACACAATTGTGTGTGTATCATTCATAGCTGAATAGGCTTTGAGGTCTTTGTTTTTTTTTTTTTATAAAGGTACAGCTATTAATTACCTAGAATATCAAACAAACATTACTGTTGCGTATTTCGTTTAGTATGTACTACACAGAAATTTATTTTGGTATTTGTAACTTCTTAATATATATTTCATGGAAGAGTAAATACACCTGTTCCCATAGATGCCACAGATACTGATTTTTTCCATAGTAAATACTTACGGAAGGATTACCCAGCACATTAAAAAAAAATTGCAATATGATAATTACAATGATTTACTGAGACCCATCAAATTCTAAATGCATCTGTCATGGTGTAACTAAATGTAATAGCAATGAGAAAGCTATTTAGCTCCATTATTATTCTCGAGTGCATAGCTCTTACTAAGACATAGTTTCCCACCAGTGCAAAGTCTGAGAAGTATGTGGGAAGTATAAGAGTTTAAGGAACTGATGACAAAATTTACTTTTATTCACATTTTTAAACGGTGATCCACAGAATCTATTTACAAAGCTACTCAAATTGTAATTTTACTGTAGCACTGAATTAATCCTGCAATGGAGTTAAAACCCATGAACAGGTGTTCACTCACTAAGAGATCAAACTACCATAGTAAATAGGAAAAGTCCTCAATATTTCTATCTAAACAAGAATTAAAATAATTCTATTGAATACTGTAAATTTATGGATAATATTTACAACTGATGAGAATATGTAGTACATTCCAACTGATTAGACCATGACTGAAGATATAAATAATGTATTGACATACATTTAACAACTAATTTCACAGTGTTTTATCATTAAAATATATATCTTAATATCCCATTTATCTAGCCTACACATTCTGCTGCACAAAACTAAGATAAGTGAATATAAAATAGTATTTTGTAAACAATTTTAGAACTGAATTATATTTATTTATATATAATAAATAAAATAAGGGCACTCGTGAATGATCTAACATGTTTAATCACCTTATTACATCTCTTGTTTACGAGCTTTTTTCATTTGTTGTAAAAATGCCACTTACTGAAAGACCTCCACATCATATTGTAGTAAATCATTAAAGTTGTAATTCTTTTGTTCGTAAAAGCAATCTCTCAAGAACAACTAATACCTGTGCTGTGCAACAAATATGTGAGGCATACGACACACACAAAATATTAACTTGAAAGTTGCAGAAAATTCATTTGACTGGAGTCTCAACAATAAAAGAAATAATAGTACCAATAATAAAAAATAATGTGTGTGTGTGTGTGTGTGTGTGTGTGTGTGTGTGTTTCATGCACTTGCGTACCTGTACACAAATGAGAATATAAACGAAATATGAATCTCTATAACAGAAGGAAGCTAACATGACAGTGAAATAAATATTGATGTAGGGGACAGCAGAGAGGCATACTTTTTACTAAATATTATCATACTGACGTATACATTTTACAAAAAGTATTTCAATACGACAACACAGCCGTAACTACAATCAACAGGAACTTTCTACACATGTATTGCAAAACACCACAAGTATATCATATTACTAGTATTTAACAGCACATATTCTAAATCTGGAAGACAAGTCACCTGGTGAGAATGCTTGTTCTATACTTTTGACAATACACTTAATGTGAAATGTAATGTCTGGTCTCTGAGACAGGGAATTTGGCAAAATCGAGGAAGGTAGCATCAGATGTAATATGTATGAGTAACATGCAAACACACTGGCAAAAATCTATTGCATTATATCTTTCATTGAGCAATTCAGTATAATGTATATGATGCTAGCCAACAAAGGATGGTACATACACTGCATTCGTTGTCTGTTGCCATTGCCACAGAATACAACTGGGACTTTTTAAGGGTAGATAATGCTTCACAACATAGCCACCACATCATAAATTAAATTTTCCATACATTTACAATTAATAGGAGTAAAATGATAAAGATGCCACCAAAAATTATAATGAATCACAAAAATGAAATAACTTTAATGGCAGCATAGCTAAAAATATGTATTAGGGGGAAGGGTAGGAATTATTACACACCTTTTGTAAGATTACTGCAATAGAACATGGTGGAACACGTAACTGGTTTGCAAGAGAATCAGCACAATTATGAAGTAATGGTTACACAGTTTACCAGGCAGATGCAACACAAATAAGCAATTGATGGAGAATTTACTGATATTGATGTTTAAAGAGATGGAGAAATATTCCATGAGGGAAGGATGTAAGAAAATAAGAGAAATGGGATAGTACTGAGTGGCAGATGAAAAGAAAGGGGGGGGGGGGGGGGGGAAGATTATGGTTGAACGCTCTGTCGATGATGATATAAATTAGTGATAGAGAACAATTTCAGATCAGATATGGTTGGCAAAGGAAACTGGTAGTGTCAAATTTAAAGGAATTAACCTGACATTCCCCTTAAGTTATTTAGGGAAATCGCAGAAAACCTAACTCTGGGTATATGAACTCCACTTTTGTCAAATGCGAGACCACTGCCTCAATCATTGCAAAATATCGCTTCATACAAATATACAAGTGAATATAAAGAAGGGGTGTGCAAGAGGTTAAGGACGAGCTGAAGAATAGTAGTAGTAGTAGTAGTAGTAGTAGTAGTAGTAGTAGTTTTAGTACCAGCACGGAGGAGGAGGAGGAGGAGGAGATGCGGCAGGATTAGGAGGAAGTAGTATTGCCTTCGTGCTTGGCAAATCTGGTTTCTTCAATATCCATTAAAAAAAATCCTGTTATAAATATGACACACTACTCCAGAGACTTCACAAAAATGAATTTCTAAAAGTATAATCCACATCTCCAATATAACACAGCCATTTCGGAAGTGACACTAAAGGACATTATGGATAATTAATATATATCTTTAAGAGCAGGAGGAGAACTGATCTCTTCCTTGAAGTATGTGCCTTTGATAAATATTTGAGGTCAGAGGTGACTTACCTTTATTTTTAATTAGTACAAAATGTTTCACAATGGCAACACAATTTAATGTGTAATGAAACTGCACTGAAATTTTTACCCAATATAGCTCATTATCGCTTTGATTACCACACATGAATATCATAGTATAACTCATTCAATTGATAAATGAATAGAAATCCCTGCATATACACAACCACATTGGTGATAAAATTAATAGAAATGCAAGTACAATAAGTCTACAACTTGGCAGCTTCTACACATATTTCTTTGTATCAAATGGAGAAAGACAGATGGCTCATACAAAAATCACAAGAAATTTGTATTGGAAATATACAATTGAAATGGAAGACTACATCACAACAACTTCTTAAAATCTTTCAAATGTATCTCTCATTATAAAGAATATCAAGTCATTGTTATCAGAAGTTACTTAGTACTCACAATTATGGCAACAAATTAGCACAACACTTATCAGGAACACATATATTGAACTGCGCACTTCAATATTCCCTTGTTTGTAAAACACTACAAGCTGATAATGTAACTTAACAGCAAAAATTTCATGTTATGAATATTTTTCAATTGTTTGCATAAATGTACAAAAAAATTCTGTAGTAAAATACAGAAAAGTATGTCTCAAAAGAGTATCTCAATCTTCATCTAGTGAAGATAATGTGAGAATAAATTACCATCTAATAACCTTTGGAACATTATTTACAACAGAACTAATAGCTATACATTATGGTGGTTTGACAGAATTTATTTTTTGGAAGTAGAGAGATTTGAGTGGCTCTAGGCCAATATCACAACCAGGCACAATATTAAGAAACACAACTTTTATCTGAGCCAGTTTACACACACACATATTTGTTTAATTTGGCACAGAAGTATTTGGTTTGAGCATACATTCAAAAACAGACAGCTAAACAGGGGACCAGGAAAGAAATAATTCTGCAGAAGTTTTCACATAGAAGAAGAAGAACCATTCTTAATGGCTGCCAATGCAAAACGTGTGTCAAGAAACGAAAAAACAAAGTAGTTATGCTCTAACATAACTGTCATGATATCTACAAGTCTGCAATGAAGTTAATAAACTTTGCTTTCTTATTGGTGAATTTTTCAGTAGTTTCCTTCTGTTGGGCCATTAAGCACATACCTTCAGTTCTCAAATTGGCTTGATTATAGCTTTTCTAATATTGCAGTGAAATGAAGTGAGAAAAGTTGTTTCACACTGTAGTCTCCTTATCACTTATTACTTTAATTCCCTCTTTAGTTATCTGAATCTGAACACTTGCAACAGGCTCATCATCTCTTTCATTTGGAGGTGTCACTTTTGTTTCACTCACCTGTTTCGCAATTCTGTCACCAGTAGGTGTGGAAATTATTTGCACTGCTTGACCTGGATAGCCAATTGCAGAGCGTTTTGAGTTTTCATCATTACTTAGTCTCTCTGCATAATGCACCTCATTTTCAATATGTTCTCCAGAAATGTGTTCAACTCTAATATATGTGACTGGGACATTAACACAAGGATCATTTTGTTCTGAATTTTTCTTATTTTGGAATTCACAATCATATGTGAGGGCCGTGATCTGTGTATTTGGACTAGGCGAATCCATATTCACGTCACTGGGGGAAGGAGTCAAAAATGGTTGTGTACCACAAAATTCTGGATACAAATACTTACTGCTCAAATGATGGAGCACATCAGGATAGCATGAAAAAGAAAGAAAATTTAACTGAACAAGTGATTTTGAAATGATTTTGTCATGTCACTTTTTGTTGCGTGGATTTTGCATCTTAAGAAAAATAAAACACATATCTTTTATAAATAGCGACATAAATATTTATTAAATATGAATTTTACATTTTTACTTTCATTGCATAGATGGCATTAACAAATACTTTAGAACAGAAAGATCTTGTAATAATGAGTAGATGAAAATTATATAAAAATATTATTTACTTTTTTTCTATTTTATTTTTAAATTGCTTAACTTGCAGAACAATGAACTTTGTCTGAGAGCTCCACAAGTCTGATAAATAACCTTCACCTTCTAAAAAGTAATATTATTGTGTTTTGTTCAAGCCACTATAATTTGCACAAGGATTTTTGTACTATCATACTAAGTTGTCGCACATCATGCTTTTTAAAATTAGATAAATGGTATCACTCTTAATATCAACATCACCTAAAAAACTGAATAAGTACAATTATTTTTGCAAGAAAGTAAGTAAAGCAAAAAGAAATAAATTAAAGCAACATAGGAAGTGAAATGACTGCTCGGTGACAGTTTTACCATGACACAAAGTATGATCAGATCTGTGATCTCCAGATTTCTCAGACTGCAGCCAAGTTGATGTTACCCCCCTCCCCCATGTTATTTTGGCAGATCTCCTGGCTGCATTTTTCTTTTTTGCATACAGTCTGCTGCAGCTCGCTGTCTGGATTCCAACCAACCTGAACTGAACAGGTTGCCTTTTCTTTTCAAAAAAGAAACTGTTTGATGTTCTTGCCAGTGATGTTCTGCTGCTGCACATCTAGTCCCTAGCTGTTACCCGTATTAGATAAATATAATTTTTACAGTATCTAAGATGAAAGGGATGTGGTTGGGAAGAAGCATCAAAACACATCTTTACTTAAATTAAAGCCACCAATTCTGTTGTGAGAACTATCTACACACTATTCTCAATCATGTCCTTTATTACATAGTGTTAGAAGCATGGAGCCTGTACTACAAACCTGGTACCATTGTATTTCATTTCATGCTCAAAGGTGATGCAATGACTGCTAATTTAGTTGGCTGCTTGAGTCGTGTCTAATGCTAATGTTTTTAACATCTATGATTTAAAGTCCTTATAGTTTGCATATGGTAAAGAATGCCACACTGATACTATATGTGGTGTAAACCAGATCTTAGAGTGGACACCGGAATGAGTCAACTGCAAATTCTAATTTTTGGAGATTATAAATTTCACTGAGAAATCTGTAAGAGTCACAAGATGACATCTCCTTTGTCAACATTTATTAATTAGAATATGTCTATGAGCTAATATCTATTAATACAGACAATCTGATTTCAGATAAACACTTTCCATTCTATGTGTGCTGTTGTACTGTGTTTCCTCGCCAATTCATGTGCAAATATAAATCAATGGAAGACATCAATGTGTGGAAAAAATATAGTAATTTGAATGCACTATTAATAACACAATCATCCATATTGTCACAAACCTATGCTTACTAATCATTAAAAGTCGCTCTAAATAACATTAAAATTCAAGAAACACTTCTATTCAAATCTTCTATAACGACTTTTAGACGATTATCACTAGACAGCTTGTCAAAAACTGGAGGTATAGTGAAAGTTAAGTTGTAGTGTTTAGAAGTATTGTAACAAATTTACTTTTCATTTTCTGTCAAAAGAAATCATAAATATTTGTTAGTTTTTAACTCTACAAGAGTTCTGTAGGGATAGTGAATAAATTCTAACATATTTTAGGTAATAGCAGCATAACACCTTGATCAGCCACTACCACAACAGAAATAATGAGATGTTACTGTATCCTACAGATGTCTCAGTTTTAAGTACATATTAAACAAATAAGAATGCATCCTTTTTTGTTAATTCTGATACAGGAAAAAACAATTTTGTTACTTTTAAAAATTGTTTTCACAATGGCTGCTCTCTTTGTAACCTTGAAATACTAGCTTCACTAACCATGGAAATTAACAGTTCCAGTCTTCCGAAAATTTAGCATTAAATTAATGAGATTAGGTACTGCCAGGATAGTATGAAAGATACTAGGCTTTCAATATATGAAAGATTCATGCAGAAGTGCTGTCCTACAATCAATGTTCTCCATTTAAACTTGTGACCACAAGTTCTATTTGGTCTGGAATACAGAATGTCCACCATAATTTATGTTTAAAGAAAGTCATTATATTCTTAAATGACTAAGTTACCTATTAATTTCTCTCTCTCTCTCTCTCTCTCTCTCACACACATTGGAGCCAGTGGCTCCCTCTTCTGGCAGAAGAGTTGAAGGGTGAGACAGAGGGGTGAAGGAAAAGGACAGGAGAGGTGTAGGGAAAGGGGTACAGTTCAGAAAAGTCATCTGGAACCCTAAGTGCCAGGAGGGAGTTACTGGGCACAATTTGCAGGAATGACTTTCCCATCCTGCCTGGTAAGTCTCCCCTGACCCGGGGTTATGGGTCACTTTTGCAAACTGTACTCCTTTCCTAAACCTCTCCAGTCCTTTTCCTTCACCCCTCTTTGTCCCCCTGCAACTCTTATGCCAGAAGGCGGAGTCACTGGTTCCAAAAGCTAGTAAAAGTTAAATCCTTTTGCGTATGTGTTCCCCTTGGTGAATAGATTTTTTTCATCTATTCATTTACATTATCAATAATTGATTATTTTCATTGATATGTTTGTGTACTCTGTCTTAGATAGATCTGACGGAGGGCACTGTCCAAGAGCTCAGCAATTTTTTTCAATTTCGTTTGTGTGTCTATTGAACACTCAACACCTCAATTAAAAATGAGTGGTTACCTTTACTCTTTCCACTACAAGCAGTCTCTTATTTACAAAGTGTGTTTTCAGTAGGCTTGTTGAGTGTTTGTTCTTTGCATTTCCTACAATTTTGTATTAGGCACTGCTAAATTTTACTGATGCTCCTAATCTTTGAAAAACCATTAAACTGCAAAACCGAATTTTCTCTCTTCTGTGATTTGCTTACTGTGCTAAAATGAAGAAATAACACTAACAAGTAGTGAGATTTCAACCAGTTCGAAGGCACATTAAACCAAATGTGATTCACTTCCTATTAATGCATGGATGTAATCCAAAAGAAAAATCCAAAAAATTATGTCTTCTGAAGTATCAAGTCAAAAATACCCTTTCAGTTAATTTTTTTTTTTTTTTTTTTTTTTTTTTTTTTAAATTTCTGTCTTGTCCTGCTCTGTGCCTCTGACCTCAGATCCACTGTACATATGGGTGATGTTTAGTAAGGAGTAGATTTCTTTAATTTTATTTGAATATAGTTCAATTTGAAAATTCTTCATAGAGCTTTAAAAGAGGAATACTGGACAAAAGGAACAGTGAACTACATTACAGGCACAAACTGATATCACTGATCCTGATGAAATGATTGTCTTCATTACAATGTGAAAATGTATTTTCAAATCCCATTAAAAATTAATTTTCTCTCTGATTAAAAATAAAAGCACAGGCACAAAATCTATTGTGTTTACTACTGAGTACTCATTTCCTAACAATACCTAATGTGCAATATAGTTACACCACGACAATTTGAAAAAAGAAATATAAAAATCTGTTACTTTTTTGTGTAGTAGTCTGTATTTTTCATCATTGCAGATATATTAATACATACACATTTCCAGAGAACAAAGTTCCGAGGGAAGTTTTACAATATTCCTCCACTTATTTTACTTTTCAAAATAATGATCACTGTACATAATACATCTTTTCACCCTTCAAAACTTCTCCTTAAGTCTTCCCTCTCTCCACCCCCGCCCCTCCTGCCACTGCTCCCTCCAATATGTCCTGTGTTAGCAATGCAAATTCATCACTTCACTCCTGTAGAAGATTGTCACCTTTCATAAAAAGTCTTGAGTTCTGTAAAAAAAAAAGGCTCACATGGGGGAAAGAATTATGTAAATGGTCATGATGCTAAAAAACTTTGAAGTATACAGTAGTTAAATATTCACTATAAATAGATAGTAGTGCAGTGGGATCCTGTTACGAGCAGTGAAGCAGAAGTTAGGTCCCACATATGAACAGATATATTCAAGCTGACATCTGACTTGAGGCCGGCACTGTTTCCTGTACCACTTTCCAACAGCTGAACAGGAAATTATTCGTAACTGTAGTTTCTTGTACCTTATTTATGGCACACCACAGTTCAACACCCATTAAACACCCTAACATAGTCCAATGTGCACCTCTGTACTGTTTACATTCATGATGAGCACCAGGCAAGCCACACATACTAGAATTCATGGTAGGGGTCTGCATGGAGGTGCATGGCAGAGGGTATGTCCCATTGTACTGGTTATTAGGGTTTCTTACCATTCCATTCACATACAGAGTGCAGAAAGAATAAGTGTCTGAATGCCTGTGTGTGTGTGTGTGTGTGTGTGTGTGTGTGTGTGTGTGTTGTATATCAGTGAGTGCAGTAATTATTCTAATCTTATCACCAAAATCGCTATGCGAGCAATACGCAGTATATACCTAGAGTCATCATTTAAAGCCAGTTCTTGAAACTTTGTTAATAGGTTTTCTTGGGATATTTTACACCTATCATCAAGAGTCTTCCAGTTCAGTATCTCTGTGACACTCTCCCACAAATAAGACAAACCTGTGACCATTGCTGCTGCCCTTCACTGTATACATTTAATATCTCGTTAGTCCTGTTTGGCATGTCTCCCACTCACTTGAGCGATATTCTAGAACTGATTGCAAGAGTTATTTGTAAGCGTCTCCTTTATAGAAGGATTGCTTCTTCCCCAGTATTCCACCAACAAAACCCAAGTCTCCCACTTGCTTTACCCACAACTGAGCCTATGTGATTATTCCATTTCATATCCCTGAAAAGTGTTACACCCAGATATTTGTATGAGTTGGCCAATTCCAAAAGTTACTCACTGACATTATTGTTATAGGATACTACGCCTTTTCATTTTGTGAAGTGCACAATTTTACATTTAAAGTAAGTTTCCAATTTTTGCATCACTTTGAAATCTTATCAAGATCTGACTGAATAATTATGAAGCTCCTTTCAGACAGCACTTCATCACAGATAACTGCATCATCTGCAAAAAGACTGAGGTAACTCTTAGTATTGTCAGCAAGGTCATTGATATACAACTGGCACAGCCAGGATCCCAACACACTTCCCTGGGGCACACCTGAAGTTACTTCTACTACTGATGATGATTCTCCATCCGAGGTAACATGGTCTGTCCTACCTACCAAAAAGTTCTAAATCCAGACACGAATTTCATTTGATACTCTATATGATGATACTTTTGACAATAAGCATAAGTGTGGTACTCAGTCAGATGTTTTTTGGAAATCGAGAAATACTGTATTTACCTGATCCAAAGCTTTCAGTACATCCTGAGAAAAGTGCGAGTTGGGTTTCACATGATCGATGTTTTCAGAATCTATGCTAATTGGTACTGAGGAGGTCATTCTGTTCAAGACACCTCATTATGTTTGAGCTCAGAATATGTTCTAAGATTCTCTACATTGATGTCAAAGATAATGTATGGTAGTTTTGTGGATCACTTCTGATACCCTTCTTGTAGATGGGTGTGACCTGTGCTTTTTCCAAGAACTGAGCACGGGTTTTTGTTTGAGGGATCTATGATAGAGTATAATTAGATGATGGGGGCTAACACAGCCACATCCTTCACACAGAAGCTGAATTTCTTTTGGTTCTGTGTAACATCATTTGATAGTATTCTGCTAAGGTAGTCACTGAAGGCATCACTTGACAGCTGAACATGTTTCATCCAGCAGCTCTCTACCTATAACCCTACACTTTGTTTTACACCTATTATGTAGTAATCTCTGTTTCTCTATAGTGACTGTATACCGAGGGTCCCTCCCCTTACGAACTGTTCTACTGGGTACACATCAATTCAGTGCATGGTCAACTATTCTTTTAAACTTGAGCCAGAGTTCCTCTACATGATCCTGCCCTGTACTGGAAGTTTCACATTCCTCACTGAGATATAACAACACTCATTTTTTATCTAGTTTACTGAACATCGATATCTTTCTGCTTCTTTTAGTTGTCCTTTGTACTTTGGTAATCATTGTTGCCACAACCACGTACTGTCACTGATACCACTTTCGATGTTGACATCCTCAAAGAGGAAAGGTATATTTATTGCCATTACATACTTTCCATCATGAATGGGGCTACAATTTATCTGTTCCAGGTAGTTTTCAGAAAAGGCATTTATATTGCCTTTTCTGTTTTGCAGGATGTCCTATCATGCCCACCACTAACAAAACTAATTTTTCCCAATTATTTGTTGGTTGATTAAAGTCTCCATCGATGACTACAGTATGACTGGAGAACTTGCATATACATGAACTGACGTTTTCTCTAAAGTTTTCAGTTATATGAGGAGATGAGTCTGGTGGGCAATACAAGGATCCAATCATCACTTTATGCCCATCCCTGATACTGAGTCTTGCACAAACAATCTCACATGCAGCTTCAATTTCTATCTCAACGGATATTATGTGAACTTCACTGCATTTCTGGAGTGCTTCAAACTCTGGAATTTTGTTGCAAAGGCTTTGGCAGTTAACCAATAGGATTTTAATGCTCTCCACTGGTGAAACGTGGGCAGACTGTGAGCTGTAATGACTGTGAGCTGTGATGTCACTGTGAACATACTCGCCACAACGCACTGCACTGGAGCTTACCGTCATACACATTTAACTAATATGCAGGTATGAATGTAATCAAGATTTTCTGTGTTTTAGTGTATTTAATGTTACTATTATTAAACTTTACATCAGTTAAAATACTTTTTCTACGGTTGGTGAAATGGTAGTGTAAAGCCTCCAAAGCATGCCTACCTCTTTCACCATCTTTGAGGACACTGCTTTTTTTCTGGGAGAAGAGACTCTTCACAGGCTTAGACCTCTTAAACCTGTAGTACTGAGAAACTCCCTACAATATCATTTTAAAGTCATTAAGTGCATTAACAGGTTTTCCTTTTCTATTCCAGAAAGTTAAAGTTACAATTTTTTTTTCAGTTTCTTTGTTCACTCTCAATTCGCTTACTACCTTTGCATTTTTTGCATAGCTGATAGCTTTCATTCTGACGAAAGTGTTTTCCCTTATGAAATGCATTACAGCAAAGTAGTGACGAAAGATAATGTTTTGTAAGATAGGCAATGTAAAGTTGCAGCTTTTGCAATGTCTTCAGATGTCCAGTTAGTACGCCGTCATTCCTTAATCACTTGCTGTTGAACAGCATCAGTCTTCAACTAGTGTTTCAAATGAATATTCAACAGATCACTTTTCAAATCCCTTTCATAATCTAAATCAGTAAAATGTGTTGAGAAAACACGAACATTTTCAACTAAAAATGAATCTGCATGTTTACAAGCATTTATCCATTTTCTTTTTCCCTCACTGCTTTTATGAAATGTATGAAACTTAATTCCTAACTTATTTATCTGTTGTGGTTGGTACAACTGGTGAACATGTAGCAAATAATTTTTTAGTCACAAAGTTCCTCTAAAAATTCCTCAGTGTACTGGTAACTATGGTGTCACACTGTACTCAACCACCAGTTACTAACAAAAATTCACATTGCCGTTTTCACCCGTAAACTTTATGACCACACATTATGTTACGGCAATTGTGAACTACTGAGCACTGGTTGGGTACACCCTGACGACAGCGGTGCGGTTTGATACTGCACAGGCTACTCGTTATCCCTACCACGTATTTTAGTAGCTGTCAGATAAGCATTTGTTAACAGTTCTGCATATATTTACATTACGTATCTTACTAAAAGCATATAGAATGAAAACCTGATTATTGTAGATGTGGCCTAATTTCAAATCTTCAGTGATCTGATTACAGACTTTACTTTAATTCTGAGAGGAAGTCTGATGCTAATGGATTCTCTTTTGTCAGCAGATCCATTTGAAGTATCATGAAAGATGATGATTATTTTTTTCTTGTGCAGAAAAATATGAAATGCAATCCGGTCAGGGTCTTTCTAAATGCTCCCATTGCATTGATTAAGATCTTTCACTGCTGAGTGGTGCTGATGGTGGTCCCATACACAGTCACAAATCAGCAGATTCTCAACAAAAACCCTCATAACGTATTTACAGCATATGAATTTTTTCCCACTGTTTCAACCTAAATGTGTTCCAGTTCATCTACTATTCTGTGCCTATTTTGTCAGACAACCAGTTTAAATCTGAAAATTTTTCAGAATTTGTAATGTTTGATGGGCAAACCACTCACTTTCATAACTGCAGTTTTCATGTTGCATACGAGTTATTTTGTAACACTGTTCCTGAAAGTGGGTATACGACATTTTTGGTTCAATTTTGCACTGTAGTTAGCACAGAATCCCAGCATAAAAACACACACACACACACACACACACACACACACACACACACACACACACACCAACAGATTTTGATTCAGAACTTATTTGTAAATCATTTTCGAGTACCTGTACTGCTACATCACAATGTAATTTCACAGATGAAGTTTATGTGATAAACAACTTTTAAAACTAAGTATGTCACTATTAACTAAGCATGTACTACTAAGGGAACAGGAGAATGAAAAGTAGATGCTCACAGCTCTATCTCCTGCTTATTGCAGGAAACTGACGTAATAATAATAAACAGCATCAGAATGTGACTCACCTGGAACTAATACAATGACGTGCTAAAATGTATGAGTAGTAAATGTTCATAATAGGTTACTATTTGGAAGCTATCTAAAGATTACTGTGCAAGCAAATGTTTGTGAACAATAAGAACTGTAGCAATTCTGTGATCCTGCAAAATATATAGAGGGAAACATTCCACATGGGAAAAATATATCTAAAAACGAGGATGATGTAACTTACCAAACGAAAGCGTTGGTATGCTGATAGACACACAAACAAACACAAACACAAACACATACACAAAATTCGAGCTTTCGCAACCTAAGGTTGCTTCATCAGGAAAGAGGGAAGGAGAGGGAAAGACGAAAGGATGTGGGTTTTGCTGTCTGCTGATGAAGTTTCTTGTGTCTGAGTGGTGGGCATAGGTTTCAGAGAGATATACCAAGCCATCTGTCAGTAATCTGCTAAGAGGCCATCAACAGAAAGATGTATTCTTGTCATAGCAATATCTCATCCTTTCCCACTAACTGCTGTTGTGGGCTGAATCGCACACAGTTCTTATATACCAATATCTGGAATCACGTCGCATGCAATTACAGTCTACCACACATCAGATCAGATCACTTCACTTTTATCTTCACATAAAACGCCTTCGCTGTTATCTTTACCACACACACACACACACACACACACACACACACACACACATTATATATATAATGTGGGGGAGGGGAGGTGGGGGAGGGGGGAGAGTGGAGAGTGGAAGGGGGCAGGGGGGAGGGGGGGAGGAGGAACAGCTGTGTTTCCAAGTCCCACCGTAACAACCACCACAGAAATAGCAACATATGTAGAAGAAACAGGCAAATATTTGTAACAATGAAGATATAAATTTAACAGCTGTGTATTAGGAAGATGATGATTAAAAATAATGCAGACTATAGGCTTAATGAACAAAAGAAGTAGGAAAGAAAATGGTCCAAAAATTAATGTAAACCATTTATTTTTGTTTATTTTATTTCTCCTATAGTCCAACCCACGAATGATGGCAGTTCGCGCAGGTCGAGGCAGGGACAGGGACGGCATTGTTGCCATTCCAAGCACGAGTCGTGGTACTCACACACATGAGCTTTGTGACTGATAGAAGCATGTATCCCACAAATTATGTCTCTTGCTTGCTTGTGCAGGATTTGTCACTTACCACCACCATCAGCCACGACAAGTGGCACAAATGGAATAAAAATTCACTAAATAACTTGCTAATGATTGCATATAATGCTTGCATTGCATATAACATTCACAGCAGAGTGCTCAGAACACTGATGAACACTCACTGGCTGCCGGAGAATGTGTGATGCACGTGCAGAGAGCAAGCTTATACTCTGCTGCCTCCATTTGTGACTTTAACTACGGTAATATCAAAATGTAGACACTCAATAAATGGCATAAGTTTAGTATAGGTATATTGTTGCCTCTTTGGTAGACACTTTATGTCAATAAAACAGTTTGCAATTCTGATTAGCCAAAATACATTAAAAATAAATTTTTCTTTTTTCTGTTTTTTTTTTTTTTTTAAATAAGAAAAGAAAGGGGGTCGTGTTATACTCGGGTAAATATGGTATGTGTTTCTCTCCAAGATTTTGTACAGAAAATTAGGAAAATAGTGGCGTTAGAAGCTGTAGCATACACAGAACAGATCTTATACAATTTTCCTCCTTTCTTATGCAATGTACCACTTCTTTGACTTCTGAAGGTTTTTAAGTTTACAATGAAATTATGTCTGCAGATTCTTGATTTTCTTCTTCATTTCAAAAGAACTACAACCACATTTCTTGGCAAGATGCCCCGGCTTGTGTTTCTTAACCTATTACACTTGTAGTCGCTGCTCTTAAGTCCCAAGATTCATGTGAATATGATACTACACAACAAATTAAGTCATTATGTCAATTGCACACTCCACATCCCACAGGATAGGCTCCACTGATCCACCGCCTGACGGAAAGCTGACAAGTTGCAATGAGCTGTTTCTTGTTACCAGGTGGCACCTATGGCTGGAAATAATTTCCAATGTTTGGCTCACTATATAGAGTAATATGCATCAAGTCGATTTGGGTCACCCTCGTCGAGTTACTCCACGATGCACACAGTATAGCCACATACCACATGTTGCCAAGATGTTGCCTCAACGGAATTGTGACTTTATACCGATAACACAATGGGAACATTATGTCACTGTTTGCAGCAAGTGCGTTAGTCTGATTGCTATCTCTGGCTGGTTAAAAATTTCTTACTTCATTGAGAAATGCTTTTGTGACCGTGTTGTTCAAAAATAAGGGAATCCCTGTTCTGTTCTGTTGGAGCCTTTGAGGAGCCAAGGTGCTTGAATAGCTGCTACTATTCTGTGATGTCTGCGACTACCACCCTGTCCATGCTCTGCTGCTGACAGCCTTGTGTTCTTCTCATTCTTATGGTCTAAGACTGCTTGCACCCAGCTGATGTTGTGACATACATGGTCTGCTGTTCACAATTACCATCAGTGAATCAATACACGCACTTGCCAATGTTACTGTTTATAGTCAGAAAACCCACATTTCCATATTGAATTCCTATCATCTCTCTTTGAAAACTGTATGAACTTGCAGCACATTACGATTAGCTTGAAGTAAGCAGCCTGGTGTTCCATTTTAATGAATTTAGCATAACTTGAAAATTAATTATCTTTCAAAAACAAGATTTGATGCACATTTGTTTAAAGCAGAATACATTTATCTGTATGGAAGACACATCAACAGGTGCATAATTACAGTATAAGAGCTAATCTTTAACAGAATGTACTGCAATAATGTTCTGCAGCCTTCACATGTTGGAAACAATATGATTTTTTTTGGAACAATCCTTCAAAGCTGTGAATTATGAACTTCATTCACAAACTATATTCCATAAATCCCATTAGGATGGATAGCCTAATGTAACAACAAATTATAACTAATGCTAACTACTCACAATGATAATCACGAGACTGACTTGTGTGTGTGTGTGTGTGTGTGTGTGTGTGTGTGTGTGTGTGTGTGTGTGTGTGTGTGAGAGAGAGAGAGAGAGAGAGAGAGAGAGAGAGACTTTGTTGAACAGGAATGAAATCTGGCAATGATGGACACCGTGAAACACTGTACATACATAAAAGAGGTGGATTGGTGTATTTAAAAGGAAAAATGGTACAGATATCACCAAATGAGAAAACAGCATAACAGACATCAATAATGTTCATGTCTGACACGTCAGATTCCCAACATAGAGATCAACATTGGACTCTTAAGTACGGAATATTCCCTCCTCGGGCACTAATGCACATTTTGCACCTGTTATTCATGCTGGCTACCAAAATGTTGAGGAGCCCTTGGGGGATATTTTCTCACTCCTCTCTCAAGGCTGCTTTCAGTTCTCGCACGGTCAGGGGAGGGGTGTTCAATGGCTCTGAGCACTATGCGACTCAACATCTTAGGTCATAAGTCCCCTAGAACTTAGAACTACTTAAACCTAACTAACCTAAGGACATGACACACACCCATGCCCGAGGCAGGATTCGAACCTGCGACCGTAGCAGTCCCGCGGTTCCGGACTGCAGCGCCAGAACCGCTAGACCACTGCGGCCGGCTTGGGGGGGTGTTCAATGAGAAACATATTTGCCAAGAGCATCCCACCATGATCTATAGGGTTTAGATATGGGGCATATACAAGCCATTCCATAGGGCAATATCTTCACTTTCCAGTATGTCCGACACATCAGCAGTTGTGTCTGGGCAGGCATTGTCATCCATAAACAGAAAGTCAAAATGTATAACAACCGTAAACAGATGCACATGATTCAAAATAATCTCCCAGCAATAATGCTGTGCTGTAATAGTACCTCACAAAAAGATATGCAGCAGTGTTCAGCCATTGTGCATAATGCCTTCCCACAATGTAACATCTAGGCCATACTGACGACGTTCATGAATATCCTGTGGTGCGTTTTGCTGACCAAACCAACATGCTTCCTACATCAACAAACTCTTTCTCAACAATGGCGTGGTTAAAGTGGGATGCATTTAACTGATTTCTGAGCACACAATCCAACCTAATTTAATCGCTACAAAATGGCTCTCGCAGAGAAATCTGTACCAGTGGCAGTTGCAAGGCCTGCAGTGAACTGCCTAGAGATCTGTTCCTTATTAACACTAGGGCAACATATCAATATATTTGTGGCTTGGTGGCCTGTCTGTGAAAACTGGCATGATTTTGCATAGCATTTTCATCTTCAGCATGGTTTTTTAACCATGATATGACACATTTGGACACACCCATTACTATGGCTACAGTAGCGACACTTTGACCAGCTTTGAGCCGTCCACAACTGCTTGTCTATGATGTCCACAAATGCTTGTCTATGATGTCCACAAATGCTTGTCTATGATGCTAAGCACTCAAGTGATGTCTTGCAGACGTTTTGCCATACCACAAGGAATGTCACACCAATTGGTTTCACAACAAACTTCGCCAGACACCATTTTGCATGAACAGTTGAATGTATATGCGAGGGGGGACCCAAAAGTAACCGTATTCGTAATGCTGCACATCGTGTACTTGTAGTCGCAGGTTGTGCCACCAGAGGGTTGTAGTAGGAGCTCTGCTGAGTCATTCTGCCACGTGGTGTCACCCAACAGTGAGAAGTGTGGTTTCTTTGGCAGTTCTTTGAGTGTGCGTACAGTGCAGACGCGACACGAGGAAATGGCTAGTTCTTACGAACAACGTGCAGCAGTGAAGTTTTGTTTCTTGCTCAGCAAGAATGCAGTAGAAAATGTTGTGATAATTCAGACAGCCTACAAAGACCATGCTCTAAGTAAAACGCAAGTGTACAAATGGTTTTCTTGGTTTAAAAAGGGAGAAATGGTGGTTGAAGATCAGTCTCGTTCCGGTCGACCTTCAACTGCTAGAAGCGAAGTCAACATCGACAAAATCCGTGATCTCATTGGTGAAGATTGATGCAGGACAATCGACCAACTCGAGAACTTGTCCGGGTTATCCTGGAGCTCAATTCAGCGCATCTTGACCATCGATTTGGGGATGCAAAGAGTGGCAGCAAAATTCGTGCTGAAGCTTCTTACCGGAGATCAAAAGGATCATCGTGTTCAAGCCTCGAAATGAAGGACGCGTTCAAAGTTGATCCACATTTTTTCAACAAAATCATTACAGGTGGTGAGTCATGGTGCTATGGGTACAATCCAGAGAGTAAACAACAGTCATCACAATGGAAGTCACCTGGCTCACATCGCCCAAAAAAAGCTCGACAAGTGAAATCGAATGTGAAAACGATTTTGATCTGTTTTTTTGACATCAAAGGGATCATACACTCTGAATTTGTCCCTGAAAACCAGACAGTAAACCAACAATTCTATTTGGAGGTTATGAAATGGCTTTGCAGAAGTTTGTTGCGAAAACGTCCGGCTTTGTGGGATTCTGGCGTGTGGTTCCTGCATCACGAGAATGCTCCCGCGCACACGGCTCTCAGCATTTGCCAGTTTTTGGCCTCAACGAAGACTACCACCTTGATCCACGCGCCCTGTTCACCGGATTTAGCACCCTCGGACTTCTGCCTATTCCCGAGGATGAAAAGAGACTTGAGAGGGAAGCGTTTTGCGGATGTGGAAGATGTAAAACGCAATGTCGTGAAAGTTCTAACAGATATCAAAGAGGATGAATTTAAAAGGTGCTTCGAGCACTGGAATGAACGTTTAGACAAGTGTATTAAAGCTAATGGAAAGTACTTCGAAGGAGATTAAGATTGTATTTGAAAACAATAAAATATACGCTTTTCTAGAAAGAAATTCCGGTTTTTTTGGGTCCCCCCTTGTAGCGTTCATGCACAGACTTCATTGCAGTTAACATGTCCCATTCCCAATATTTCCTTTCACTATCATTGAGTGGGGGTTCTGTGCCAATTATCAACTGTTCTGTAGCAATTGGCAATTGCTCCTTAGCAAATTTCAGAATTTCCTTTGCAATTGTCACAGCAGTGTATTTATGTAAAAATGCTAATTAACAATGACATCCGGTTTAAATTATCAGATCATCCTTCATGAATTCTCCCATCAAGTAGTAACACTTCCATAACAGATTATCAAGTACCTTCTTTTTCAATGGACCCAGCTTCATATTCAGAATGTCCTTCATATTCAGAATGTCTTTCTTTTTTAGCCTGTTGAAAATTTTCATTCCCATATATTCAAAAATCTGAATTATCAGTTGAAGAACAGGAAGCATAAAACTATCTTCATTCATGGTGTTTTACAAACAATCAAAATGATTTTCTTTGAATAACTCTGGTTCACGTACACAAATATTATTACCTCGTAGATGTATAAGTAGAGGATGGCTAAAAGTGCCAAGTTTTTAGATACTGGATGACACAATTCACTCTGATGTGCAGTACACATATTTCTGATGACCTGTTTCTGAAGTTTCAATAAAAAGTGCCTAATCTGGAAAAGTAACTCCTCTTCATCTTACATAACTGCAGTCTTTATCAAAATATTGAAACTAAGCACATGCATATCTTTATACTTTTGCTTAGTTTCCAGAACACACATCATCAGCAGCTGTTTACATAATGGGAAAGTTAAAGTCTCTTTAATGTTTATATTCAGAGTTGCCACACATTTCCCCATCCCTGATTTCCATAAAAGTTTTAGCATTTTTCCCTGACAAATTTTGAGATCTCAAGGGTAAGTAAAGACATAAGTTGGCAAAATATGTATGAACTTTTATATTTCTCCCCCGTGTGAGCAAAAATCTTAAGTACTAACATCAAGATCTGTAATGAAGTGTTTGTAGATGGAGAAAGCAAACCTAGTGGTATGTGTGTTTCATTAAGACCACTGTTGTTATTTTATTTAAATAAAATGAAGGACATTTGGTGACAAAAACACACATTTCCTTGGAATCACAAGATAGATTTAAAATACCTTTACTGATTTCAGAAATAACCTCAGAAAAATGTAGGCCTACTGAAAGAAGTGTATAATGTAGGGAAGAGTTATGTAAACCAACACTATAGGTGACCACCAATAAAATGTTGGTTCTACTATGTTTGTTACTGTCTGTTATTACCCACTGTGTTATATCTATTATTTTACAGCTGTTCTGTGATTTTTTTGAGAAATATATGAGTACACAGCGTACAAACTGACAGTGACTGCCACAATTTTCTTCTTCTTACAATCTGTGCTTTCTAATATATAAATTACTTTTGAAGTGCCAAAATATACTGGAATAAATAAAATATCTATAAAACAACCCACTGTACAATGTACTTGTGGAGAGAGAGAGTCCCAATTCCTTAATCCCATCGTCCGTGGCCTCTGGCCTGCCGAGGAGCATGGCAGTCCTGGGTCCTTGGATAAACCATGAAAATCCATCACATTATGTCACACACACACACACACACACACACACACACACACACACACACACACACAAGCCTGTAGGCAGATCAGTGAGACTATATCCGCTGCACAGGGCCTGCACATTATTGGGAAATGATGGGCTTCAAATCGACAAGCCTGATCAATTAGAAATTAGAATTGATGGCCTGTGGTTTTGGCCCACTTGTGTGGCCATCTATTCATGTATCACAGACACCAAGTTGATAAACTGAGACCATGGTGATCAATGTATGCAACAAATATCTTGTGCAAATACTCTGAGAATCAATACTAACGAGGATAGGTAGCAATTCACCGTAAAGATGATCACTGAGCTGCAGACAGGCATGTAGAAAAG
Organism: Schistocerca cancellata; assembly: GCF_023864275.1. Classification (NCBI taxonomy): domain Eukaryota; kingdom Metazoa; phylum Arthropoda; class Insecta; order Orthoptera; family Acrididae; genus Schistocerca; species Schistocerca cancellata. The sequence goes on from NC_064628.1 coordinate 715,835,832, forward strand.
ACAATCATACTCTCACAACTAAATTTTTGGCCATGGCCTTTGTGAGAAAATGAGAGTACACACACATTCACACAATCACTAAGACACATCTCATGCACACATCACTGCCATCTCTGGCCTCTGCATCAACAATCTCTGATAATCAGATCCAAACAAATCACTCCTCACACCTCCCTACCTCGCGTCAGTTGCTGCTAGACTAGCAGCAAGAAGTGGTGGCAGCACTGACTGCAAGCTGAGGGGAGTAGTAGGAAGGGGTGAAGCATAAGAATGAAGGAGTAGGGAAGCAGCACACGTACTCTGCTGTGGCCAGCCAGTGACAACGCATAACACCTCAGCAAACAAACCATTTCATCTACAAAAACAAGATTTTTAGAGCTTTTGTTTCTTTTTTTTTATTTCCCCAATTTCCTTGACAAGTTTGAAATTCCCTAATTTCTCCAATACCCGGAACTTGTAGCAACCCTGTTATAAGTGTTAAAAGGAATTATTATCATATAGATCAATTTTTGTCATAAATTATATAGTGGCATCTAATAAGGTACTCCTTTAATTTCATTTTGACCATTTTAAGATTTCTTTGTGCCTGTGTCATGTTTGCCAAAAAGATGAAGCCATGAAGTCTTTTGCACCAGAATATTAAACTCCTTTATAAACAACAGACAGGAATACACAGTTCACATAGAAATTACGTTTTACTTCTAGTACTGTGGTTGAAAATTTCACAATTAATTCTAAATTTACTCTTGTTATTAACCATAAACACCATTACGAAGTAAATATATTAGCATGTGAGTATAAGAATCTCTGAGTGCTTGAAGAAGCTTCCCAGAAAATTGAAAGAACACAGGAAGGAGGGAGATGTCTCCATAATTAAAGGACACTTGCTGTTCTTCACTTTTATAACTATGTGTTATTACAGCATATTTTTATCTTCAGGAGGAACTCCTTGCCTCATTGACTGATGGTGAAGGTAACTCAATGTGGTGTGACTGAGTTGGCGCAAGATTTCAATAACTTCGTTGGAACCCCATCACAGCTAGAAAAATTACTGTTTTCCATGATGATATGATTTTTGTGATCTAACTAACAACTGATCTGAGGAAATTGATGTCTGCTGTAGGAGTAGGCAAGGGATGTCTAAAACGTAATGGATCTGATTTTGATTTGTGTTTTTTTTCCCCCCCTCTCCTTGTGTCTTCAGCTACTGTTAAGAAAATTTCACTGAATTTAATAACAAATGATTTGAATTTAACATTATCTGTCACACTACTATTGTCATCTGGGAAGTGAACACCACTTGCCTTGAGACTTTATTCATTTCATGCCTAATAAAACATCAAATTGTCTACACTTTGTGCTTCGAATTTTTATTTTTTATTTTTTTATTTCTAGGGGATGGCTTTCACTTTTTTGGCAGTACAATGAAGAAGTTTATTGTTTTTAAGATATCTTCAAGTTTTGACTGGAGCTAGTCCTCTGACTCAGCAGACATTTGCTCTCAGATGGTAGCCACACTTCCTCTCAGGTTCCACGGTTTTTGGAAAGAATTATATTTATAGCCTACTATGTGATATTGGTAAACTACTTCTCACTGTTCTTCCAGTAAGTTCTCTCTGAATACACTGGCCAAGCATTTATGACTCAACGAAACTGCTTCTTCCCACCTCAGTAAAACCTTATTAAGGGTGGGGGTATATAACTGCCCCTTAGCGATTACAATCATACACACCTTTATCATGGGGTCCAATTCTATTTCACAAAAGACATTTTCAAATAAATTATGAACTGCTGTTGCACTACATCTGTTCAGTCATGTCAAAAATGCTTCTATGGGGAACAAACCAAAACTGTGCATCAGTAGCTCTAGGTGCACTCAATTAGTACTATCTTTGGTGGAATCAATATCAAAATCATCACATTATGACTTTCCAGTTGTTTATTAGTTCTCTTTTTAACTGCCCAATGAAATCTAAAATGTTTCTTGTTGCAGACCTGCAAATTGGTAGAACTGGTTTTTTGTTTCTTTCCAAGTCTGTTAATGAAGCACAAGATTTGATCAGTGCAATACTCATTTTTGGTCTGGGGGCTGGAACTTTATTCCACTTTTGTGTATATAACCAGTACCATTTCCTCAACTTGCCCTGAATTTCTTGGGTTATCTGAACATTTTTGTCCACAGCCTATGCCCCAATTTGGCAGTCATTTACCCTATTGTCAATATTACTGCTGCCATGTGCAGCTCTCAATTATTCTAATTCCATCTGTGCCACTGCCAGAACATCTTTGAAGTTTAGGAACAACTGCTGCTTCTTGATAGTAATGGAGCAACAAGTACAACTATTGCTGTTCCAATGGCCAACCACATCTCATCCCAAACATGTCGATTCATAGAGTTCCAGGTGTAAAAAGTGATGGCTACCTTCACACAGTCAACTATTTCTTCTCACTACTCTGTTGTGATGATTTTCATTTTTGTCCACTTTGACAATACTTGTTGACCTCATCCATATTATTTAATGTTAGCTATTCAATGACAAATTATGATTCCATGATTTTTTTTGTTTTATTTAATTAAAATAGTTATGTTATACACTTGTTTTACAAAAGAAACACAGCTATATAATTTATGAACATTACTTAATCAAATAAATATTATATTACTAAATAGTTTCAATAGTAAATGTTTCCCACTCATGGTTTATCTCTGACTACAGCAGAGACAGATTTGTATAAGTTGTGTCCACGACAAGTGTCCAGAAGTAGTGCTACATGACATCCATATGTACGGACAGAGAAATAAGGATTACACATAAAACAACATAATTTGAAAAACACAGGTGGTATGAAATACTGTGGGAAGGTAGAAAACTTTCAAGAAGAGAAGGGGGTTTGATGTCCAGTCTACTTATAGGCACAAAGTAATAAGCACTGCCAAGGGAAAAAAGAACATTGAGAAATTTTTATCAAGGGAAAGAAAGATTTAACTAGACTCACTGCTATAGGAATGCAGACAAGAATGCATGCAGACATGAAAAAGATTGGTGCTGCTGATCTATGAAAACTATAGATTATCCTCTGGGTGAAAGCTTCTCCAGTATAAAGTATGTGACATACTGGAACACAGAGAGAGAAAGCACAACAGAACAATAAAACAGCACCTGTCACAGAATACACAGATATCCACCAAAATATTGACAAATAAAAAAGCAGTAATATGTCATGCAAATAGGATAAAGTACAAAAGGAGAGAGAAAATCTCAGTTGCTATTTATGACGAAGTATGGGCATCATGTAGCAAATAGTAAACCTTTATGACTTTGTTTAAATCAAACATACTCACTTGTCTTTAGCCTTATATAGACTATTCTTTTGTATATAGTCTATTACTGAATCTGGGATGAGATACTTCACAGTCTCCGAACGGCGTAAAGCACGACGAATTTTTGTAGAACTGACTTCATTAGCAATCCATTCAGTGACAATAATAATATTATTCTGTAAATAAAATACATAAATACAAATTTATATAATGATTTCTTTTGTGATGCAATGAAGGATAGACATGATTAAACAGCCATGATGAGTTCTCATTATTTGACTATATATGATCATTAAGTTGTTTCTGCATCTCTGTCAAAACAGCCAATTAAATAACCTGAATGCAAATGTGTGTGTAAATGAGTCAGCAAAGACCTTTCCCCAATTTGAAAATTACATTTGATTGGACTCACACTAATTCAAACCAGAGAATCACAGATAAATAGCTTATAAATTTGTACATAATGCTCAAGGAACACCACTTATTGTATACCAAACCTGATGTTAAAAACAGTCTATTTCAACATTTATTTAATACATATACATTCTGCAAACCACTATGAATTGTGTGGCACATGATACTTAGCAAACTGACTGCACTTTGCTAGTATCCTAGCAATAAATTGAAGTGTGCCACCTGCCTTTTCTATGAGTGATCATTTAATTTCATATCCCTACAAATTGTTGCACCCAGGTATTTCTACGAGTTGACTGATTCTAGTTGTGAATCATTGATATTAGAGATACTTCACGAAGGGCATAATTTTACATTTCTGTACATTTAAAGTGAATTTAAAATCTTTGCACTGCTATGGAATCTTTTTGAAATCTGACTGAATATTTTTGCAGATTTTTTAAAACTGTACTTCATTAGAGATAACTGCACCATCTCCAAAAATTCTGGGGTTACTACACTCCTGGAAATGGAAAAAAGAACACATTGACACCAGTGTGTCAGACCCACCATACTTGCTCCGCACACTGCGAGAGGGCTGTACAAGCAATGATCACACGCACGGCACAGCGGACACACCAGGAACCGCAGTGTTGGCCGTCGAATGGCGCTAGCTGCGCAGCATTTGTGCACCGCCGCCGTCAGTGTCAGCCAGTTTGCCGTGGCATACGGAGCTCCATCGCAGTCTTTAACACTGGTAGCATGCCGCGACAGCGTGGACGTGAACCGTATGTGCAGTTGACGGACTTTGAGCGAGGGCGTATAGGGGGCATGCGAGAGGCCGGGTGGACGTACCACCGAATTGCTCAACACGTGGGGCGTGAGGTCTCCACAGTACATCGATGTTGTCGCCAGTGGTCGGCGGAAGGTGCACGTGCCTGTCGACCTCGGACCGGATCGCAGCGACGCACGGATGCACGCCAAGACCGTAGGATCCTACGCAGTGCCGTAGGGGACCGCACCGCCACTTCCCAGCAAATTAGGGACACTGTTGCTCCTGGGGTATCGGCGAGGACCATTCGCAACCGTCTCCATGAAGCTGGGCTACGGTCCCGCACACTGTTAGGCCGTCTTCCGCTCACGCCCCAACATCGTGCAGCCCGCCTCCAGTGGCGTCGCGACAGGCGTGAATGGAGGGACGAATGGAGACGTGTCGTCTTCAGCGATGAGAGTCGCTTCTGCCTTGGTGCCAATGATGGTCGTATGCGTGTTTGGCGCCGTGCAGGTGAGCGCCACAATCAGGACTGCATACGACCGAGGCACACAGGGCCAACACCCGGCATCATGGTGTGGGGAGCGATCTCCTACACTGGCCGTACACCACTGGTGATAGTCGAGGGGACACTGAATAGTGCACGGTACATCCAAACCGTCATCGAACCCATCGTTCTACCATTCCTAGACCGGCAAGGGAACTTGCTGTTCCAACAGGACAATGCACGTCCGCATGTATCCCGTGCCACCCAACGTGCTCTAGAAGGTGTAAGTCAACTACCCTGGCCAGCAAGATCTCCGGATCTGTCCCCCATTGAGCATGTTTGGGACTGGATGAAGCGTCTTCTCACGCGGTCTGCACGTCCAGCACTAACGCTGGTCCAACTGAGGCGCCAGGTGGAAATGGCATGGCAAGCCGTTCCACAGGACTACATCCAGCATCTCTACGATCGTCTCCATGGGAGAATAGCAGCCTGCATTGCTGCGAAAGGTGGATATACACTGTACTAGTGCCGACATTGTGCATGCTCTGTTGCCTGTGTCTATGTGCCTGTGGTTCTGTCAGTGTGATCATGTGATGTATCTGACCCCAGGAATGTGTCAATAAAGTTTCCCCTTCCTGGGACAATGAATTCACGGTGTTCTTATTTCAATTTCCAGGAGTGTATTAATATTGTCTGCAAGGTCATTAACATACAACACAAATAAGGATACTGATACACTTCCCTGGGGTACACCTGAAATTACTTCTACTTTTGCTGATGACTCTCTCTCCAAGATAACAAGCTGCATCCAGCCTACCATGAAATCATCAGTTCAGTGACAAATTCTGTTTGATACCCCACATAATCATACTTTTGTTAATAAATGTTAGTGTGGTACAGAGTCAAATGCTTTTCAGAAGCCAAGAAATTTTGCTTCTACCCGATTTCCTCGATCCATGGCTTTTACGATGTTATGTGAGAAAGGTGCGAGGTTTTTTATGGTGATTGTATACTGCAGAGGGTCCTCCTTAACATGAAGTGTTCCACTGGAATATATCTATCACATGCACGAGCAATTATTCTTTTAAACTTGAGCCACAGTTCTTCTATGTACTCATGCCAAAAGGTAAATTTTTTGATCTCCTCTTTGAAATTTTATGTAGCATTTTGTTTATATGTAAATCTTTCTACTTGTTTTAGCTACCACTTGTACTCTGATAATATATGCTGCTACAACTGCCTCAAGATTACTGACACCAGTTTTAATACGGGCATCCTCCGTTTTTTGCCTTTAAGTCTGAAGTATTTCCATTGTTGGGATCCCAAAGTAACTGATCTATCCAGCTTTCAGAGAAGGCATTTAGAAAAATTTTCCAGGAGGTCTTGTCACACCAAACTCTTACAAAACTGTAATTTCCCCCACTGATTGTTGGAATATTAAAGTCTCTTCTAATGATGACAGTATGATTGATGAACATCCTTACCAGGAAATGGAGGTTTCCTTGAAATTTTTTGGTTGACAGACGGATCCAATAGTTTATGACCATCCTTGGAACTAAGTCTTCTCAAACAATCTTGGATGCGGTTTCAATTTTGTATCATGGTGGATATGAGTTTCTTGTCTACTGTGATTCGTACACACGAATTTCCATTTCCCTTTTGCCTTCCTTTCAATACACACTTAGATTCATCACAAAAATCTCACTGCTGTCCATTTCAGCTTTCTCAACTACTTTTTAGGACTGCCTCGTGAATACTTCGACAATTTATCACTAAAATTTTAATAGTTTTGTCTGTGGGGGTCACTTCTTTGAATCTTACCCTAATACTTTTAGGTCTCTTACACCTACCATAAAAATAGCTTTGTGTGCAGTCCATTCTAACCAGGACGGTTATTAAGTCATTCTATTTATCAAGAGTAACAAATAATCAAGCCTCAAACCACAGTTCCCTTTAAAGGCTCTATTTGCTGTTCTTCCTTCAAGACTCAACTCCAACTATAGAAATGCACAACTGTAAAGCAAATTTGAAAAGTTAACAAAATTGTTTTAAGTAGTCCTTCCTATTCCCTCCTATTCAACTGAACAACTTTTCAATTGAATACATTTGTATTCAGAAACATGTAGCATACGTAGTGTAAAAGATTTACATACTACTAGTCAGACTTTTCTTTATGATGGCACTCTAGTTTTGTACTAGTTTAAATCTGAAGATTTCATGCCACTAGTATCAAGTATTTGGCCTATGCCCACCTTAAAGATCTAACAATAACAATACTTTATGCAGCATTCTATGGCAGTTACATTTTCAGATTGTAAGGAAGTCTTCTAGGGGTTGTGACTGATATGTGGCATTACTATTGTTTTAAAATTTGTTACTGTTAAAACAATGCCAGCTCAGAAACTGGCCAAGTAGTTTGTTTACAGTAAGTATTTACAGAAACAATGTTATGGAAATAAACATATTTCATAAGTTGACATGATTTTAACAAAAACCTACCTCATCAGTTTATAAAATAATTTTGTTCAACATTTAGTAATCTGTCACCTTCAGAGAAGACTATTTTCAGATTTGCATAATGTCTGTGCTTATGTTAGTGATGAATTTTGAGAGCATCAATCAAAATCGGTTGTTGTTTCAAAAAAACATTGATGCTGTGGACAACATGAGTAAAGAGATTTGTGCTGCTGTAAAAAGAGTGATGCGCGAAGAATACAACCACTACCACCGTCATACCGTAGCAAAAGATCTCGCTGAAAACCCACGGAAATTCTGGTCTTGCATAAAATTGGTAACTGATCAGTTTGGCCTGGCAACGGAAGACAGCAAAACAAAAGCTGAAATTTTAAATTTAGCATTTGAGTCTCATACAGATTCCCGCATGGAGGACATAGTGATAGACATCCCCGGGGTTGTGAAGCAGCCGAATGGGTTGAAAATAAATAAATCGCTAAGTACTGATGGGATTCCAATTCGGTTTTACAGAAAGTACTCTACTGCATTGGCTCCTTACTTAACTTGCATTTATCGCGAATCTCTTGCCCAATGTAAAGTCCCGAGCGACTGAAAAAAGGCGCAGATGCACCTGAATATAAGAAGGGTAGAAGGACGGATCCTCAAAATTACAGACCAATATCCTTAACATCGGTTTGTTGCAGTATTCTCGAACATATTCTCAGTTCGAATATAATGAATTTCCTTGAGACAGAGAAGTTGCTGTCCATGTATCAGCACGGCTTCAGAAAGCATCACTCCTGCGAAACGCAACTTGCCCTTTTTTCACATGATATCTTGCGAACCATGGATGAAGGGTATCAGACGGATGCCATATTCCTTGACTTCCGGAAAGCGTTTGACTCGGTGCCCCACTGCAGACTCCTAACTAAGGTATGAGCATATGGGATTGGTTCCCAAATATGTGACTGGCTCGAAGATTTCTTAAGTAATAGAACCCAGTATGCTGTCCTCGATGGTGAGTGTTCATCGGAGGCGAGGGTATCATCTGGAGTGCCCCAGGGAAGCGTGGTAGGTCCGCTGTTGTTTTCTATCTACATAAATGATCTTTTGGATAGGGTGGATAGCAATGTGCGGCTGTTTGCTGATGATGCTGTGGTGTACGGGAAGGTGTTGTCGTTGAGTGACTGTAGGAGGATACAAGATGACTTGGACAGGATTTGTGATTGGTGTAAAGAATGGCAGCTAACTCTAAATATAGATAAATGTAAATTAATGCAGATGAATAGGAAAAAGAATCCCGTAACGTTTGAATACTCCATTAGTAGTGTAGCGTTTGACACAGTCATATTGTTGTTGTTGTCTTCAGTCCTGAGACTGGTTTGATGCAGCTCTCCATCATCTATCCAGTGCAAGCTTCTTCATCTCCCAGTACCTACTGCAACCTACATCCTTCTGAATCTGCTTAGTGTATTCATCTCTTGGTCTCTCTCGACGATTTTTACCCTCCACGCTGCCCTCCAATGCTAAATTTGTGATCCCTTGATGCCTCAGAACATGTCCTACCAACTGGTCCCTTCTTCTTGTCAAGTTGTGCCACAAACTCCTCTTCTCCCCAATTCTATTCAATACCTCCTCATTAGTTATGTGATCTACCCATCTAATCTTCAGCATTCTTCTTTAGCACCACATTTCGAAAGCTTCTATTCTCTTCTTGTCCAAACTAAACAGAAACGCTTTCCTTGCCATTGCCAGTCTACATTTTATATCCTCTCTACTTTGACCATCATCACTTATTTTGCTCCCCAAATAGCAAAACTCTTTTACTACTCTAAGTGTCTCATTTCCTAATCTAATTCTCTCAGCATCACCCGACTTAATTCGACTACATTCAATTATCCTCGTTTTGCTTTTGTTTATGTTCATCTTATATCCTCCTTTCAAGACAATGTCAATTCCGTTCAACTGCTCTTCCAAGTCCTTTGCCGTCTCTGACAGAATTACAATGTCATCGGCGAACCTCAAAGTTTTTATTTCTTCTCCATGGACTTTAATACCTTCTCCGAATTTTTCTTTAGTTTCGTTTACTGCTTGCTCAATATACAGATTGAATAACATCGGGGACAGGCTACAACCCTGTCTCACTCCCTTCCCAACCGCTGCTTCCCTTTCATGTCCCTTGACTCTTATAACTGCCATCTGGTTTCTGTACAAATTGAAAATAGCCTTTTGCTCCCTGTATTTTACCCCTGCCACCTTTAGAATTTGAAAGAGTATTCCAGTCAACATTGTCAAAAGCTTTCTCTAAGTCTACAAATGCTAGAAATGTAGGTTTGCCTTTCCTTAATCTATTTTCTAAGGTAAGTCGTAGAGTCAGTATGTTCCAACATTTCTGCGGAATCCAAACTGATCTTCGCCGAGGTCAGCTTCTGCCAGTTTTTCCATTCGTCTGTAAAGAATTTGCGTTAGTATTTTGCAGCTGTGACTTATTAAACTGATAGTTCGGTAATTTTCACATCTGTCAACACCTGCTTTCTTTGGGATTGGAATTATTATATTCTTCTTGAAGTCTGAGGGTATTTCGCCTGTTTCATACATCTTGCTCACCAGATGGTAGAGTTTTGTCAGGACTGGCTCTCCCAAGGCCATCAGTAGTTCCAATGGAATGTTGTCTACTCCGGGGGCCTTGTTTCGACTCAGGTCTTTCAGTGCTCTGTCAAACTCTTCACGCAGTATCGTATCTCCCATTACATCTTCATCTACATCCTCTTCCATTTCCATAATATTGTCCTCAAATACATCGCCCTTGTATAGACCCCCTATATACTCCTTCCACCTTTCTGCTTTCCCTTCTTTGTTTAGAACTGGGTTTCCATCTGAGCTCTTGATATTCATGCAAGTGGTTCTCTTTACTCCAAAGGTCTTTAATTTTCCTGTAGGCAGTATCTATCTTACCCCTAGTGAGATAAACCTCTAAATCCTTACATTTGTCCTCTAGCCATCCCTGCTTAGATATTTTGCACTTCCTGTCGATCTCATTTTTGAGACGTTTGTATTCCCTTTTGCCTGCTTCATTTACTGCGTTTTTACATTTTCTCCTTTCATCAATTAAATTCAATATTTCTTCTGTTACCCAAGGATTTCTACTAGCCCTCGTCTTTTTACCTATTTGATCCTCTGCTGCCTTCACTACTTCATCCCTCAAAGCTACCCATTCTTCTTCTACTGTATTTCTTTCCCCCATTCCTGTCAATTGTTCCCTTATGCTCTCCCTGAAACTCTGTACAACCTCTGGTTTAGTCAGTTTATCCAGGTCCCATCTCCTTAAATTGCCACCTTTTTGCAGTTTCTTCAGTTTTAATCTACAGGTCATAACCAACAGATTGTGGTCAGAGTCCACATCTGCCCCTGGAAATGTCTTACAATTTAAAACCTGGTTCCTCAATCTTTGTCTTACCATTATATAATCTATCTGATACCTTCTAGTACGTCCAGGATTCTTCCATGTATACAAACTTCTTTTATGATTCTTGATCCAAGTATTAGCTATGATTATGTTATGCTCTGTGCAAAATTCTACCAGGGGTTTAAAACACTAATATGACCTATTCTTGAGTACTGCTTGAGCGTTTGGGATCCCTATCAGGTCGGATTGAGGGAGGACATGGAATCAATTCAGAGGCGGACTGCTAGATTTGTTACTGGTGGGTTTGATCATCATGCGAGTGTTACAGGAATGCTTCAGGAACTCGGGTAGGAGTCTCTGGAGGAAAGGAGGCCTTCTTTTCTTGAATCGCTACTGAGGAAATTTAGAGGACCAGCATTTGAGGCTGACTGCAGTACAATTTTACTGCCGCCAACTTATATTTCGTGGAAAGACCATAAAGATAAGATAGATTAGGTCTCGTACAGAGGCATATAGGCAGTCATTTTTCCCTCGTTCTGCTTGGGAGTGGAACAGGGAGAGAAGATGCTAGTTGTGGTATGAGGTACCCTCCGCCACGCACCGTATGATGGACTGCGGAGTATTTATGTAGATATAGATGAAGATGAAAGAGGCTTGTCATATGACTTAACACAAGACAGAGGAAGCCTTTGGTATGTCTTATCAAAGATTGCAGTACATTTTATTTTATAAGAATGAACATTTAGCTGTGAAACCAATGTAAGTGGTTTGCTCACGTAGCCCTTCCAAGAAAATGATTGCCTCTTTCTTTGTTTACATTGCATGTATAGCAATTCTTGCTTTAGAGGCTCTAAGAACTGTTAATACTGAATTGTACACAACACTTTCTTTGTCACAAAGCCATCAAAGTCAGGAAAAGTAACTACATCATGATAGCACACAGCATGCCAAACAATTTATTATTTAATGAGTTTATAATAACGAGAGGCGAACTCCTCATTACTGGAAGAAGGTAGCTTTTAACATAATGTCAAGAATGGTGCTGAACTCTTACATATTATACAAAGAGCATAATAAAGGAAGGAAAGTTGTTTCCAGATATCTATATACTGTAATGATAATGGAAGCCTTGTCAGATGAATGGCTGCAAGAAAAAAATGCAATTGATGATCCTCTTGGTTCTCCGGGTTTGAGAAAACTTCCGGAGACGAAAGAGTCAAGATGCTGTGTGTATACTAGTGAAGGAAGGAAAAGAAGGTCAAGAACTGTTTGTAATAGATGTAATAAGGGTTGCGTGGTGAATGTTTTCCTAAACACAAATGCTAAGTCATACTGTAGACATGGAAATTCTGTAATGTTCTCTTCAAATAAATAATAATTATCTTTCTAAATAATAACACAAATTTCATATCCCTCATGTCATTTTACTCAGAAATGTGTGTAGATTCTATGGACTGTAGTTACCCTTCTTAAATTGAAGCAAAGTGTTGGATATATGGAATCAAAGTCAAATTTATAATATTAAAAAAAATTCTATTTGGACTGTCAGAATCAAATTAATTTGAAACATTATGATAATCTGTGTAAGCCATAATATTCTACATACTTTTATGGATAAGTGGTAATTATTTCATATTTTTAAAGTGAATACTGTGTGATATATGGCAATTTAAATAGAATGTAGCATAACGGCATAAATACACATGACATTTTTAGCACACACCACTCCAAATCAGCTGACTGCAAAAGGGATAGGAAATAATAAAATGATTTGTACCAAAGGAATGTTTTTCTCTCATGACTTTTGTAAAAACTTAAAAGGTGACCCTCTTAGTATCCATTACATAGTGAAGATCTTTATGGGATGTCTGGCTCTTTGAAACTGAATAATAAAATGATTCTGGAACCATTAGGTTATTATCTACTATTCATCAGAAGGAATGTTACAATTCATAGTGAAGTATGCACACTTCTGTTTTCAGAGATACTTTGTACAAATCAAAGCATCAAGCACATGTGCAGCAAGAAGCTGCTTGTTGTTCCGCACTACTACTCACACAGGGACAATCTGTGTACTGGGTGCGGCTTGTGTCCTCTCCTACTCATATACCCCTCCTGCTAGTAATCAATACATATAATAAAAATAAGTGTGATGTGTGTGAGTGTGCTGCCAAAATTTCAGAAAGTAACTTCGCAGCCTCATTTAAGTTATATGGTGTGGTAACCCTTCATTCCCCATCCATGAAGGAGGTTTCATTTTGGAACTACAGGCGCTATTAGACACCTGTCTAAAGATGGCATTTGTTCATAAGAATATTAGTTTACAGAGACATCTATAAATTCATCAGAAAACTGTTGGCACTCTTTATGTAATACAAATATCACTACTTGATAATAGATATCACCAGAGTTCAGAAGAAAGATGTCACTTGTATATTAAGACAAGAAAAATCGCAAAAATTCCAGATCTGATCCGTACAGTGCCAATTTCTAGAATTTTCAAAGTAAGTACTAGAATTTTTGGATTATTCTTAGACTGAAGTATTGATGTTAGGCCCCGGGTGCCACGCGAATCGCTTCCAATTTTGGTGATAGTTAAAAGTGCTCTAGTAAATAATTACAGTGGAGAGTAGTGATAGTTATATTTAACACGATGCCAAAACGTAGAAGAGAAGGTGAGCTAGCCTGTGGCGAGTCCAACAGAAGGAAACAGAAAGAAGAGTGCAGAAATGAAACACATGAGGAGTGAGGAATATGTTTTAGCTTCACAACGAAAGAGAATTATGAGACTGACAGACAGCTTAACAGATGAACATCTGACATCCATGACACATACATGAGTACAACACAAGATGCTATGATCAATGTACGAAAATATGGTCACCTCGATTTGCTCATAACATTCACTTGCAATTCACCATGGCCGGAGATCAAAGAAAATATGTACAAATTCCCATGGACCATCATGGCATAATACCTGGAGTTTTTCTAACAGCAACAACTAAAATTCTTGGATGTGATTAAAAAGTATCATATTTTTGGAACCGACAGGTGTTGGATGTACACAAGCGAATGGAAAAAAGATGAGAATTGCCTCATTCACACAATTTGATTTTGTTACATGAAAAATTTTGTTCAAATCAAATTGATGAAGTAATTCAAGCTGAATTTCCAAATCCAGAAGAGGATCCAGATTTATACAACATAATAGTGGGAAACATGATTCATGGTCCGTGTGAACAGTTAAATATGAATTCACCATGTATGAAAGGAGCCAAGAGCACAAAGAAATACTCAAGGCCATATTTATACGAGACACAAACAGGAGAAGTTAACCAGAATGAAACAATCCCTGCGTCTCCACAACATTCTTTCTTCTAGGAGTGCTAGTCCCAGATGGTATACAGGAGAATTCCTGTGAAGTATGGAAGGTAAGAGATAAGGTAGTGGCAGAAACAAATCTGTCAGGTTGGGTTGTGTGTTGTGCTCAGATAGCACAGTCAGTACAGCATTTACGAACAATTGCAAAGATCCCAGGTCTGAGTCCCAATCTGGCACAGTTTTAATCTGTCAGGGAGTTTCATTTGGATTACTTCACACAGTACTCCAGTTTTTTTATTTACAACTCCCCTCCCTCACCCATTTCCTTTTCTGTATTTAACTGCACTGCTCATTTCACTTCTAATTTCTCTTCCTCTATATATCTTAGTTTCTCAATATATCTTATATCATCTCTGGACAAACTGGTACAGTGCTTGCCCAATACATAATCTTCAACCTCTTACTCAATCTGATGCCTTCCTCTTTAAAACAAGTGGGCCCCTTTTAACCTGTGGTCCGAGTGACTTGTTCCTCCTTTTCTAACCTTCTTAACCCTATCCCTCTTTCATCCCTAAAAAAGGGGCCAAGAGTAATAAACGCTTGATAGTGAAGAGCTCTCGAACTTCCAGCCAGGTGGCGGTGTCTTCAAACTGCAACGTTTCGACTAGTGACATGCTCATCATCTTCTGGCGACTTTGCAGATGCCAGTCCCTTTATACCTGCGGTGTGCCCCCCACCACCTGGCTGTGGGAGGCTGGATCCAGGAAAGCCGATGGGCGGGGTGGAGGGGGAAGCGGGAGTGCCAGAAGATGACGAGTAAGTCACTCATCAAAACGTCGCAGTTTGAAGACACCGCCACACAGCTGGAAGCCCAAGAACTCTTCACCAGCTGTACACACCGGGAAAGCATACATTCACAGATGCTTCATAGTTTTTGTTTTCTACTTATATGTTGGTATAATGGCAGCACTGGTTAATGATTCTGTCTCCTTGTAATGTTGTAGCTTCATCGCATGAATTTTTGTTTTAAGACAAACATACCTGATACTTTGATAAGATGTCTGATTCATATATGAATTTATATGGGTTGCTGCCTTCACGAGTTATAACAACCAGCCCATGTTGTCCAAGAATGGTTTCAATCTGTAACAAATGCCAGTTAAAAAATCTAAACCAAATGAAATTTATAAAATAGTTTGAATAATGTACACCAAGGAACTTTTGAGTATGGTCACATAGGTCTAGGAAAACAGAAAGCAGACTCACATCTTCATCTGCCCAAAGTCCAGGTACTCCAAATGATTCCAGAAAATCTGCACCACATAAGAGTTTAACCTGAACTGGTTTTTCACAACCAAGTTTTAAATCATCAGGTATCCACTGTAGGTCATCTCTTCGCTGACGTTTATTAGGAGAATCATTACAATCGTTTAAAACTGAATTTAATTGATTCTGGAAAAGAATAAAGTTACCTGAAGAAGCAGAAACATGTGAGAGAATAAAATAATTCTCAAACATATACGCTGTTAATAAAAATACATATATTTTAGGGTGTAATCTCCAGGGAGAAAAATAGTTCAGTGCTAAACAGCAAATGCATACAACACAGACACAATCTCTGGATGCTAATCACCAGTTTAACTGTGTTTCAGGGACAATAATAGGATATGACTGTATAAAACAAATTCGTCTCCATTTATAACTGGATCATTCCTCTGGCTTCAGACACATGGATGGATGCCTATTTATTTACATCTTGTTGTTGCCCACTTACCAGCCTCTAGTATCTTGTCCACATATTAAGAATTAGCAGTCTTAAGATTATGGCCATTCCTCTATTAAGAGGACTAACAAAACTTAAGTCATGGAGTGAGCAGGTGTAAATAATTAGTCGAATCTGTAGGCAGACAATGGTGAAAATTGTTGATTTACAACAGGAATTGGGAATAAGTAACATATCTTACTGAGGCAAGAACAATGTTAACTATAATTGCAGTAAGCATGAGAAATCTCAATTAGACCAGGTGGCAAGTTAAATCAATGCCAATCTCAGAATAAATCACATTTCATGTGAAAGTTTATTTTGAGCTGGCACACACAGGATAAAACTGGAAGTGTTCTTTTTTACATTATATTCCACCTCCTCCCCTCTATGAATGATATAAAGAAGATATAATGAATGTCAATTTCGGGAGAACATTACGCACTAACACCTCTTTATTTCATGAATTCAATGGAGCATTTTGACAGCAGTGTTTACTATTTACAGCTGTTCATGTCTTGTATTAGCTGTTTAATACTAAATCGTCAGCAGAATGACTGACTGCTTCATAGTGTCAGAATCATGCTACAATGGTTTAATAACCCTGCTTATGTATTAAAGCTGATGTTTTGATGTGCATGAACATGTGATCATACACTGCTGACCAGACTTCCCAAATATGGGGTCACAATGAATTTGAAGTTCTTTTGTTTGCCAGAAGAATCTATTATCTGCAGTGTAAAATTTTAAATTGTGAGAATACAATATGAACATGGTGTATGTATAAACTGTCATAAGAATCTCTCACTTTGTATATGGCAAAAGTTTACAAAGGGCTGCCTACAGTCTGTGCACTTAGATCAAGTTGTATCATAATGTGCAGCCAATGGGAGGATGGAATGGTGTTAGTAGCGATGTGCTTTTAACCAGATCAACCAGATGGCGTTCATATGCCATAAAATGTGAACTGCTGGCATTATATTGTTGGCCCTTGGTACGGTTCTATATCTGCCCAGTAATGAAACGTTTACTATCAGTTGTTCATGTGCAGTACTTTTGAATTTATTTTTTTATTTTGAAACATTTATGAAAGATTTTGTCTTTAAGAAATTCTGATTGGGATGACAGACTCAGCCTCAGTGTAGCTTGTGGCCTACATTAGGTTAGAAGGCAACAGCTTTATTTGCCACAAGTGAAGCAAACCCGATGAAAATATGTACTGAAAGAAATGTGCTAACTAACGATTCCAATGTGCTACCCAAATGTTACATTTACTAATTTCCTATGAGTGTATGTCTATTTGTCCCAGCAAACTACTAATTTTTCCCTAACAACATAAATTGCTTACACTCTGGTCACTAGGAATTAAAGACTGTTGTCACGTTATGAATGAATATTTATTTTTGTGATTAATGGAATACTATTCATTAATATGTTGATGGCAGGTTACAATCAGCTGCCAATACATCATAACAACTCCTACTATTGCTCATTCACAACAGAAGTTACAGACATATGCTTCAAGGTAAATGTGCAGGCAGCTTGCTGGGTTTATTGCAGAAATGGAATTTAAAGGGCCATGGTATCCATGCTGCATCAATATCTTTAAATGTACAAAAGGCGTAATTCATGAAATTTGTTTCAAATTCACTATTTTTGGAAACAGAATACAAAGAAAAAATTCTTTTGCCAGAGCAGTAACACTACAGTTGGAGTGTAAATGATAACCAAACGTATTGAGTGAAGTGTGTGTACATTTCATCTTATGGACTGACAAATCTGACAAAAGTAAACAAAATGTCGGTGGCTGTACATTTCTCAGTAACATTCATATAAAATACATTATAATCTAATAAACATGCAAATGTCAGATTGAGGTACATTTTTTCTGGTGAAACCTTGCTAATGCCATACCAAAATGAGAGCACTAAACTGGCAAGAGGTTTTGAAGCAATGGTGCTGTTTTCTCATTTGATACAATGAGATAATGATGAGCTTTTTTATTTGTTTCAATCAGTTAACATGGAGAAAATGTTAGTCATACACCAGCAGCAAATTACTACATTTAAATTAACTACATGTATGAGGTCTGTTCAAAAAATTCCGGAACATTCGTAATTTCATGCCAATGGTATGTTGCAGCTAAATACGGATGGCATCCATGCACATACCTGTGTTTATTGTGTAACTGCTGAATGTTTCAGTGTTGTATGTCTGTTAGTTATTGATCGGTGCTGTATTGAGTAGAACATTGTGTCACACAGTTTGTGAATTTCGAGATGGCACAATTAAGAGGAGCAATGTGTCTGCATTAAATTTAAGAAAACCCTCATGGAAACACACCAAATGATGCAGGAAGCCTATGGTGAAGAGTGCTTAAGACATAATCGGTGTTACGAAAGGTTCACATGGTTTAAAAATTGCTGCATGGAAGTTAAAGATGACCCTCACTGAGGATGCCCTTCAATGTCTACTAACAATGATCGTGTCAGGAATGTCAATGAAATTCTGCATGCCAATTAAAGACAGACTGCCCGTGAGATTGCAGAAGACTGTAACATTTCACTTACATCATGTCATAAAATCCTGACACTGCATAGTGGAATGCGTTGTTATTGCCACCAAGTGCTTTTACAGCTCATGAATCAAGAAGAGTAAGACCTTCACCTCACAATTTGTGAAGAGTTTTTGGATCGCACAAATGGGAATGCTTGTCAGGTCAGATCAAATGTCAAAGCCATGCTGATAGATTTCTTTGGCTTAGAAGAATTAGTTCATGAATTCATGCCACAGGGACCTACTGTTAATGGTACTATCGAGATGTTTTGCAACGCATGTGAGAAGGAAATGGCCTGAAATGTGGCAAGACAATTCATGGCTCTTGCATCATGATAACACACCCACCATTTATCCCTATTAGTGCGTGACTATTGCACAAAAAACAAAATCACTGTGCTCCCTCATCCTCCATACTCTCCAGATCTGGTCCCCGCGGACTTCTTGAAGTTGAAAACCCTGTTAAAAGAAAAAGATTTGAAACAATACACAAGGTAAAAGAAAATTGGCAGATGGTGCTTTGCGTGATCCAGCAAGAGGCATATAAAGACTGCTTCTAGAAGTGGAAACAATGTTGGGAGCGTGTATCAACTGTGAAGGAGAGTATTTCAAAGGAGACCATGCACAATAAGCAAAAGGTAAATGTAGAAAAATTTTATGGACAAATTTCCAGAATTTTTTGAACAGATCACATATTATGAGTGTAAAAACAAGCCATTGGTGTAATATTCTACTATATTTATTATTTTATAAACTGGTTTTTGGCTGTTATGCAATCATCAGGTCCAAAGCTAGATACATGTACCTGATGATGGCGCGGCAGCTGAAAAATGGTTCGTAAAACAATTAATATTGTAGAATACTAGACCAGTGTTGTGTGTTTTTCATTCATAATTTACAAAATATTCCAGCAAGAACTAACAGAACAGCCAATTAATGGAACTACATACAGGGCTATTACAAATGATTGAAGCGATTTCATAAATTCGCTGTAGCTCCATTCATTGACATATGGTCACGACACACTACAGATACGTAGAAAAACTCAAAGTTTTGTTCGGCTGAAGCCGCACTTCAGGTTTCTGCCGCCAGAGCGCTCGAGAGCGCAGTGAGACAAAATGGCGAAAGGAGCCGAGAAAGCGTATGTCGTGCTTGAAATGCACTCACATCAGTCAGTCATAACAGTGCAACGACACTTCAGGACGAAGTTCAACAAAGATCCACCAACTGCTAACTCCATTCGGTGATTGTATGCGCAGTTTAAAGCTTCTGGATGCCTCTGTAAGGGGAAATCAACGGGTCGGCCTGCAGTGAGCAAAGAAACGGTTGAACACGTGTATCTGGACTTGCTGGAAAATTGGCTCATGCCACAACTGGAGTCCGACAGCGCCGACTTCATCTTTCAACAGGATGGTGCTCCACCACACTTCCATCATGATGTTCGGCATTTCTTAAACAGGAGATTGGAAAACCGATGGATCGGTCGTGGTGGAGATCATGATCAGCAATTCATGTCATGGCCTCCACGCTCTCCTGACTTAACCCCATGCGATTTCTTTCTGTGGGGTTATGTGAAAGATTCAGTGTTTAAATCTCCTCTACCAAGAAACGTGCCAGAACTGCGAGCTCGCATCAACGATGCTTTCAAACTCATTGATGGGGACATGCTGCGCCGAGTGTGGGAGGAACTTTATTATCGGCTTGATGTCTGTCGAATCACTAAAGGGGCACATATCGAACATTTGTGAATGCCTAAAAAAACTGAGTTTTTGTATGTGTGTGCAAAGCAATGTGAAAATATCTCAAATAATAAAGTTATTGTAGAGCTGTGAAATCGCTTCAATCATTTGTAATAACCCTGTATAGCACGAAGCTTTACTTTTTTTCTGCTTTTACAAGTGTTTTCAGCAGTACTTGGAATTTTGCCTCCTAATGCAAGTACTACCCGCCATTTTGATTCCTTGTAATTTTTTTAGTTCCTCAAGCGAATTTTTTGTTAACTGTTTGCCAAATACAAACAATGAAAATAAAAGCTCAAAATAATAACGTCTGTGAACAACCTACTTTCTTCATACAACATGTATTATGCAACAAAATGTGCAAAACAAAAACAGATTTTCAGAAACCTATTTTTGCTCTCTTGCTTACACATTAGGTTTGCATTGATTTTGCTCAACTGATATAATAGCTGTTTTATGAGAGGCAGTTATTTTACAGGAATGGTCTCCGTAAATTAGTTGTTCTGATTTGGTTAGTATAATGAAGTGAAATTATTAGTGCCTTTGTAACACTGAAAGTTGGGACAATACGAGTTCCTTGTGGATATCACTGAGCTCTGGAAAGTCATTGTATCACAACATTTTGTAGACTTGGAATGGATGGGAAACTTTCTTATGGCAGTGTATATTCCGTGAATATTTTGTCATCAGCCGCTGGCTGTGTACGAGAGCCTTTGCACAAAAAATGAGATTGAGTATAGAAATTTACAAGTCAGTCAGCTATGCAAAATGTAGGCTTGGTGCTAAGCAGTTCAAGTTTGGTAATTCAGTAAATGCAGCAATGTTTATGTAGCCTCTTTCTGTCTATCTAGTAAATATACACTCCTGGAAATGGAAAAAAGAACACATTGACACCGGTGTGTCAGACCCACCATACTTGCTCCGGACACTGCGAGAGGGCTGTACAAGCAATGATCACACGCACGGCACAGCGGACACACCAGGAACCGCGGTGTTGGCCGTCGAATGGCGCTAGCTGCGCAGCATTTGTGCACCGCCGCCGTCAGTGTCAGCCAGTTTGCCGTGGCATACGGAGCTCCATCGCAGTCTTTAACACTGGTAGCATGCCGCGACAGCGTGGACGTGAACCGTATGTGCAGTTGACGGACTTTGAGCGAGGGCGTATAGTGGGCATGCGGGAGGCCGGGTGGACGTACCGCCGAATTGCTCAACACGTGGGGCGTGAGGTCTCCACAGTACATCGATGTTGTTGCCAGTGGTCGGCGGAAGGTGCACGTGCCCGTCGACCTGGGACCGGACCGTAGCGACGCACGGATGCACGCCAAGACCGTAGGATCCTACGCAGTGCCGTAGGGGACCGCACCGCCACTTCCCAGCAAATTAGGGACACTGTTGTTCCTGGGGTATCGGCGAGGACCATTCGCAACCGTCTCCATGAAGCTGGGCTACGGTCCCACACACCGTTAGGCCGTCTTCCGCTCACGCCCCAACATCGTGCAGCCCGCCTCCAGTGGTGTCGTGACAGGCGTGAATGGAGGGACGAATGGAGACGTGTCGTCTTCAGCGATGAGATTCGCTTCTGCCTTGGTGCCAATGATGGTCGTATGCGTGTTTGGCGCCGTGCAGGTGAGTGCCACAATAAGGACTGCATACGACTGAGGCACACAGGGCCAACACCCGGCATCATGGTGTGGGGAGCGATCTCCTACACTGGCCGTACACCACTGGTGATCGTCGAGGGGACACTGAATAGTGCACGGTACATCCAAACCGTCATCGAACCCATCGTTCTACCATTCCTAGACCGGCAAGGGAACTTGCTGTTCCAACAGGACAATGCACGTCCGCATGTATCCTGTGCCACCCAACGTGCTCTAGAACGTGTAAGTCAACTACCCTGGCCAGCAAGATCTCCGGATCTGTCCCCCATTGAGCATGTTTGGGACTGGATGAAGCGTCGTCTCACGCGGTCTGCACGTCCAGCACGAACGCTGGTCCAACTGAGGCGCCAGGTGGAAATGGCATGGCAAGCCATTCCACAGGACTACATCCAGCATCTCTACGATCGTCTCCATGGGAGAATAGCAGCCTGCATTGCTGCGAAAGGTGGATATAGACTGTACTAGTGCCGACATTGTGCATGCTCTGTTGCCTGTGTCTATGTGCCTGTGGTTCTGTCAGTGTGATCATGTGATGTATCTGACCCCAGGAATGTGTCAATAAAGTTTCCCCTTCCTGGGACAATGAATTCACGGTGTTCTTATTTCAATTTCCAGGAGTGTATTATGTAATTCACACCACTTAAATAAAGGATACAAATAACTTCTATTTCCTTCACTCCACACAAGGTAACTTTGTCCACATCAACTAACATTTTAATGAGCAAGTAGCATAATGATTACCAATCTTGATTCAAATGCACAGCATATTTATATGAATCAAAGACTGATTACAGATGCTGAAATCTGACAGCAAGAAATGTATTTCTACAATCAATACTTTTTACTGCTGATGAGACCAATCATAAGTAGAATTAGGAAATCCTTTTATGAAAAATCAGGTTTGCCTGGTCTGAATGGTGGCCTGTGGTTTGTGATCCACTTGTACTGCAACTTCTGCTTGAAAAAATGAATACTACGATTTATTGCTCCAGTGCTTCAAGCACCCAATAGTGTTGATCTTGACCCATACTAATCTTTGCGCGCTGCGATGTTTGATGAGCAAAGGTACACATGGGGGGGCAGTGGCTTCTTTGCCCGTGAGGAGGATATTTTGGATGGTATGTCTATTCACCAGTTTCCGGCATTGTATTAATGACAGGTTTACTGTAATTTAGCTGGGTAGCTACTTTTACAACCCCTGTCATTGAAATAGTTTCTATCATAGCATTGGCAATTTTCCCCAAGTATTGGTAGTCATGGTACTCCTTTGGCACAGGGACACAAAAGGTCCAGTGCTAGCACAGCCCCTGAAGTGCAGCAACACCGGGAACCCACGACCTGTCTGTGATCAAATATATCGATAACAAGTGACTTTCCCAGCCTGTGCTCCACTGGCATGACAACAATCAGTGAAAGGTGCCTATATTCCAGTCATAAGACACCACACTATTCCATTCACAGCAGTGTCAGGAGCTTTCCTTGCAATATTTCTACATAAGCGAGACATGTGCTTGATTTACTTTTCAAATATGTTGTCCAAATGTTTATGTGGAAATATGCAGACAAGTGTTCAAAACCAGTATCCATCTATATACAACTTCATAATAATCTTTGCACATCATAAGAAGAAAACTCTTCTAACATCTCAGTAAGCCAGCAGATGCTAAATACATGTAGCATCCCTGGTAATGTTTGTAGTGAACAGTCAATGTGTTCAGCTCAAACACATCTATCCCAAAATATTTCTGTTTACTAATCCATCACAAACAGCATTCCGCAATCACAGTGATGAACTTAAAACATTCTAGATACTTTGACAACATTGCTTTCTCAGGAGCAAAGCATCTGAGCTAAACTTCGGAACAGCTATTTGAAGATTGAGCAAAACCTCCTAAATATGTAGTGAATGAAAAAAAACTTAAAATTTGGTCATGGAATTGATAAGACACCCTACGAATGCTTGTACTACAAAAGATCTGACACCACTAGGCGTGACAGTTAACTGGCCTCTTTGTATACATATGTTACTAAGTACTGTGTTAGCTGAGTAACAAGCAGTCACTATTCTTATGATGAGCAGCATCCAGAATTTTTAAATGTGTCTGCTTTGTTGAGATGTACAAACATATGCAAACTGGGATCGAAGAATGCCCCCTTAAACTACACTGTTTAAAACATGTCAGTTCTATTAGACCTTCAAGGTACAACAGGCTTTCAAATAGATAATTTAACCCTATGGTATCTAGCAGTCAAGTAAACTGAGTTTTAAAATTTAAGTTCTGTGTCTTCAAGTAAAGTTTAGGAAAGTTCAAAACACAAACTGAACTACATACAGCAACAAAAGTTTTGCATCAGTCCGATATGTTGTGCAAGTGTATTACCATTGTGACTGTTACTGCAACATTCGGAAGGTCATCCTTGATATTGTTTGTAAATGTACACAGAGTTTCCATGAGCATTACTTATGGGTAGAACAAAGCATTGGAATGGAATTGCAGCATTTCAGTTAACATCACACCACAAAGGACAAGTGCGATCAGTGTCAGGTCCACATCATCACCTTATGCACTGCAGTTGCTCTGCTGTGTTAAAAGGTATGCTACTGTGATGAGCAACTTTTGTAATAGAGGATGTGGGTGTCCTTGCAGGACCAACTGCACAAAAAAATTTGTCACACCAGGAAACATCACACTAATACCAGGTAACATTACATCATTATTGATAATGGCCTCAATTTGGTGAGGAAGATAATCTGCAAGTTACCTCTCATATATGCCATATCCAGCTGAAACCACTCACTGATGATTAGATACCACAGAGCTACCAACTTGTGGGGATGCTGACTGCTACATTTGCACCTGTTGCTCCAAATAGTGACAGATATTTTCTGTGGGATTAAGATTGGCTCATTTAGTGGGCTGTCTAGGTATGACAGAGCACCTGAGAGTTTATCAACCAGACACATATGTGCACACGCTTTGTGAACATGGCCGTAGTAATCTTTGAAAACTCGAGCTCTCACAGTATACCTGTCATCACGAAGATTTAGAAAAAAAGGAAAACAATTTGGTCACCGACAATGTTGAACCAAACATTGTGGATTGTGTCCACTGTAGTACGAATGAGTAGGCCCAAACTGTGGCATGAAAAAATCCTGAAAACATCAGAGAATCACCTCCAGCCTGAACTACAATCTCCACACGTAGACAGTTAAAACTTCACGTTGCTATCGATCCACTCGATACCTCGCGTCATTTGAAAAGAGGCAAAATCTCTACTGGTCAGACCACACTATATACCTCCAGTCATCTTTTAGAATTGCTTGGGTGCAAGAGATAGATGTCTTTCATGCCAATCCCATCAGCTACTGTCCAGTTTGTGTATGGTTTAGCCAGGTGAAATTATGCAGCTTCATGTGGCACTGTGAGTAATGGCCTTTTTTTTGCAAAGTACTCAACTCTAAATGTCCACTGCATGCAGTTCCATTCATAATGACCCCTCAGAAACTAGTCGAGATGAACCTGCCGTAAGAAGCAGCAGCAATTCCTGTCAGGTCACTGTCAGTTAGGATATTTTTACGACCACTATTCTTACATTCTGTTATGTGGTTGCAATTGGCACACCATGCCTTGTAGATCTGTTGGACAGCGTGCACTGATACACCAATAAAACAGGCAACTTCCTTCACAATGTAATAATCAGCACAAAGTAGTTTCCTTTCTGCCTTTCTGTCATGTCTCCATGTTGACCCACTTTAATGTACTGATTCCATGTAACTTACTGCCATATAAAAAAATGCACAAATGGTGGAGAATTATGTTACAGTTCTACACCATCTACAGAGTTCCAAAGTTATCAGTGTGTTCTCTTAAGGGAGGGAGTACTAATATTTTGTCTGTTGAGGTTATTCTGGCTGGATACGCTACAGTCATGTTTAGATTGTGCACATGAGGGAAGAGAATAGTGTCCTGGGAACTGGAATCATCTTTTAGTGCAATAGGATGCAGGACCAGTCTTTTTTTCACAGCACGATAAAGGCCTGTATGAGGAAACCACAGAGAAAAGTTTGGGGGACTCTATTCCGCCAATGTTACTTTGACAACAGGACATTACTGAACCCAACACTGCATGTTAGCAGAAACAATCTTATTTCCTGTCAAGAGGGTGACAAAAACAAAATAAAGCTAATTTACGTGATGCAGTTACATTATTACCTGTATAGCAGTGGCAACTCTGTGGTTGTAGAATAGCAATCACTTTTAGAAATATGGGAGAATTCCACAACAAATTAAAAGCCTATCTTGAAATCTTTTACAAGCTAGAAGTGGGAGTAACATTAATATAGTTTCTAGATTGTATCCTGTACTTTCTTGGCTTTAAGAGGGGTAATGGAATTGCTTTCATCTACAAATTAATTGGGTAGTAGTACTAAGGATATGCAGTCAAGAAGACGTTTACGAGACTTCTTTTAACAGCAGGACAAGGCATTACAGCTTACTGTAGGAAATTCTACCTAGCCCAAGATGAGGTTTGTGAGGCACTGAAAATCTGATTTCCAGTCTCATATTGTGACTGGCCAGTTTAATTCCTCTGTGTAACCCAAGATAAAAGAGGCTGGCTCCTCTTCAGTCCCTATAGGTTACAATACAGCACAAAATGCAAAGTGTCAAACTCTCGCATCTAGTTAACATGCCTGGACAACAACAAACAGGGATATGGAGCACTGTCTTGGTTTAATCCTTTGCCAGTATCCAACTAGCTGGATGCTGGGCACAAGTGACACTTTCCACAGACAATAAAAAAAAGTAGCTTCAACCCTCAAGTAGGCGTACCATTTTTCTTGACACAAGCAGGTGTGTGGTGTACTTAGTACACATGTAAAGAATAGCTGTCTTTATGTTACCAAGGTAAACGTGTATGAGAAAAATCACAGTTTAGCCTTAGTTTAAATAAACAACAATAAAATAAACTTACATGACATAAGCTAGCAGTGTTTAATTAAACAATAATAAAATAAACTTTCATTATGTCACTATGTTGCCCTCGGTAGGTGTTACGCGATGGTAATGATACACTTGAAGCATTAGAAGGCACAGTTCCAGTGGGTCACAGCCAACTGCTTAGTTGATTACTAGTTATCTCAGAGACAACTGCCTCACTGTGGGATTGTGTTGCTAGCTTATAATGAGTTTTATTTTCTTGCACGGATCATAAATTTTTCCTCCCCTAGCTCGCCGTTTATTTTACGTTACTGCTGGTCACTTAGACATACAACAACACAGTTTATCAACGAGTTAGCTGAAGCAATAATGAGGGAATAGGTACAGGCTTGCAATTGTGAAACAACAATGGAGCGGCGCAAAACAATTTTATTTGTGGGTGGCAAACTTTCTACATAGACGTATCCACTCAAGAGTTAAAAACATATTTTGCTCAACATTGACCAGGTGTTTTATTTATGAGACAGCCCCATGACTCAGAAATATTTACTAATGTCCACAATCCAGCTGGTATGTGTACTACTCTGTTTGGTAAAATCACTGCTCCAATCTACTACTAAGATCACCCACGGCCATAGCAGACTAGTACAAAGTCTGTGATAACTTCACTATTGGCATGTTCATACAGCATAAAACCAACAACACACTGTTAACGCTGTGTGCTGGAGGTAGGACTAACAAATGAGCTCTCATAAGAATGACAAACAAAACACTACCAAGCCTCATTTTATCTTCCGATACTACTTCTGGTCGCTTAACACAGGTGAATCAGAGGTCTTGAAATCTATTTTGTAAGCACATACCGACAGGTCTGTTGGTGCTAGAATCTCTCACTACTCCATACAAGTCTACAAAACCATTCTAGATCCACTTACAAATGCATGCCATTTAACTGCCTTTGCCTTTTCACTTTCTCTGAACTGTGAAGTAGGAAGTAGATAGTCCTATTAGTAAAAACTGTATGCAGGTTTAGGGAGTTTTTGGCCTGATGGCTTTGGTTTTACTTTATTTATCTTCAGTTCATTTAGGTTAGTGACTTTAGGGTGCAGAAATTGGTTTGGAATTCATTTTGTGATCAAATTAATGTGATTAGTGTTTACAAAAATGTGTACAGATGACTAATATTGTAGCAACCTCTACAGTAACTCTAATATTTGGTATTAATGATTTTTAATTTAATTTAATTTTATATAGATTTTTTGGGGGGAGGGAGCAGTATTCCAAATTAAAGAATAATTATTACTGTATCTAATTCAATACTCTCTAATAATTTGTGTCAGTTGTGGAGTAATTATAAGAAACCTTTCAAACCCACACTGTACTATGCAACAATTTTTTTTATAATTTACATAATTTTTTTTTCAAAAATGCCAATCCAGAAAAGTTAATTTTTTTCTGTTGGTTAGTACCATTTAGTACTATATTCTCTGTAATGGAGAGCTTCCACTATTAAGTTGGGCAGGTTTTATTTTAAAAAATCATATTTTTTAACTTTCAAGGGTAATGTGTGTCTTCACTGAAGTTGTTTCTCACTAATTTCTTTGTTACAAAGTTGATTTCTATTGTCTTTGTTGCAGTTATTTCTTATCACTTTCTTTGTTGCAGTTATTTCTTACATTTCATTGTAGTTTCTTTTCAGTTTGTTTGTCTGGTTGTTCATTGCAGGTGTCTGTATTGTAGTTTTCCAGTGCTAATTTGTTTTGCTGGAGAAGTTTCTAAGAAATCTGCGACTGTCCAGTGAGGAATTTGCCCGTTGACACAGTTGCAGTGTGTTTTGTGAAAAGGACTGTTTGAAATGCCTTCTCACTGGGGCCACAGGAGTGGAGTGTGCTGACTACTTGCATATCCAGAAGAGAGTGATTTATATATATTTATATATTTATATACCAAATGAAAGTGCTGGCAGGTCGACAGACACACAAACGAACACAAACATACACACAAAATTCAAGCTTTCGCAACAAACTGTTGCCTCATCAGGAAAGAGGGAAGGAGAGGGAAAGACGAAAGGATGTGGGTTTTAAGGGAGAGGGTAAGGAGTCATTCCAGTCCCGGGAGCGGAAAGACTGACCTTAGGGGGAAAAAAGGACGGGTACACAAGCAGCTTGTGTCTGTATATGTGTGGATGGATATGTGTGTGTGTGCGAGTGTGTACCCGTCCTTTTTTCCCCCTAAGGTCAGTCTTTCCGCTCCCGGGACTGGAATGACTCCTTACCCTCTCCCTTAAAACCCACATCCTTTCGTCTTTCCCTCTCCTTCCCTCTTTCCTGATGAGGCAACAGTTTGTTGCGAAAGCTTGAATTTTGTGTGTATGTTTGTGTTCGTTTGTGTGTCTGTCGACCTGCCAGCACTTTCATTTGGTAAGTCACATCATCTTTGTTTTTAGATATATTTTTCCTTCGTGGAATGTTTCCTTCTATTATAACCATATATATATATATATATATAGAGGGAAACATTCCACGTGGGAAAAATATATTTAAAAAGAAAGATGATGAGACTTACCAAACAAAAGCGCTGGCAGGTCGATAGACACAAACATACACACAAAAATCTAGCTTTCGCAACCAACGGTTGCCTCGTCAGGAAAGAGGGAAGGAGAAGGAAAGACGAAAGGATATGGGTTTTAAGGGAGAGGGTAAGGAGTCATTCCAATCCCGGGAGCGGAAAGACTTACCTTAGGGGGAAAAAAGGACAGGTATACACTCGCACACACACACATATCCATCCGCATATACACAGACACCTCCTGACGAGGCAACCGTTGGTTGCGAAAGCTAGATTTTTGTGTGTATGTTTGTGTTTGTTTGTGTGTCTATCGACCTGCCAGCGCTTTTGTTTGGTAAGTCTCATCATCTTTCTTTTTAAATATATATATATATATATATATACCTAAAAACAAAGATGATGTGACTTACCAAATGAAAGTGCTGGCAGGTCGACAGACACACAAACAAACACAAACGTACACACAAAATTCAAGCTTTCGCAACAAACTGTTGCCTCATCAGGAAAGAGGGAAAGACGAAAGGATTTTTTTCCTAATGAGGCAACAGTTTGTTGCGAAAGCTTGAATTTTGTGTGTATGTTTGTGTTCGTTTGTGTGTCTGTCGACCTGCCAGCACTTTCATTTGGTAAGTCACATCATCTTTGTTTTTAGGTATATTTTTCCTTCATGGAATGTTTCCTTCTATTATAACTATATATAAGGCTTGTCTGACATTTGGCGTAACCCCCAAAGGCCTCACACTTAAAGTTCCCATCTCTGGCTGCAACCCTTCTTTCCATCAGTCCCTATACCAGTTCCAAACTGAACAATCCATTGCCCTCACCCACCTAATCCTTCACCTACACATCAACTCAGCCAATGAACTCCGGAGATGG
This sequence comes from Schistocerca cancellata, assembly GCF_023864275.1. NCBI lineage: Eukaryota > Metazoa > Arthropoda > Insecta > Orthoptera > Acrididae > Schistocerca > Schistocerca cancellata. The sequence continues at coordinate 715,866,089 of NC_064628.1, forward strand.
GAACTTGCTCTTCAATATATCCTCTCTTCCCACTATCCACCAGGCCTCAATCTCCGCTAATTTCAAGTTGCTGCCACTCATACCTCACCTGTCATTCAACAACATCTTTGCCTCTGCACTTCTGCCTCGATTGACATCTCTGCCCAAACTCTTTGTCTTTAAATATGTCTGCTTGTGACTGTATATGTGTGGATGGATATGTGTGTGTGCGCGCGCGAGTGTATACCCGTCCTTTTTTCCCCCTAAGGTAAGTCTTTCCGTTCCCGGGACTGGAATGACTCCTTACCCTCTCCCTTAAAACCCACATCCTTTCGTCTTTCCCTCTCCTTCCCTCTTTCCTGATGAGGCAACAGTTTGTTGCGAAAGCTTGAATTTTGTGTGTATGTTTGTGTTCGTTTGTGTGTCTGTTGACCTGCCAGCACTTTCATTTGGTAAGTCACATCATCTTTGTATATATATATATAAGACAAACAAAAAATAGAATTTGTTCAGGTTGGGAATAAGTGTTCTCATTTGAAGATTCTGTTTCATAGTGAAGATGTTTCCAGTGACAACTTTTTGTGTTCTAAACGTTCTGACAGAATAACAATAATGATAGTATCTGAACAAGGTGAAGCCTCTCATGGTGCAGATTTTGCGTCAACACAGCAAGAATTAAATACCTGGAGTCAGTCAACTACTCAGGTAGGTGTTAGGCCTGTTAAGAAACTGTCGTAAGTGAAGTTGAATCATGAGCTCTATGCATCAAGAAAGTGCAGAGAAATTACTAAAGCTATGGATGAATACACTACACCAAAACTGACCACACTTTTCAAAGTAGAAATTTCATCTTCAGAAGAAAATGGACCAAAGCACTCTTGCATCTCTTGCCAGGAATTTTTCACCAATATCAATTCAGCTTTTGAATATTGTGCATCCTACAGTGAAAATGTGCAAGTTTTAACTATTATTTCAGAGACATTTTCAAAGAAAACAATTTTGAACCACGTTCCATCAGTATCAAAGTACATAGTAGACAAATCAAGAAATGTGAGGTCTGTAAAAGTAGTCTTTGGAAGGCCAGATCCCTAGTATGGTCATCCTGTAGAAGCAGCTCAAGTTCAAATAGTACAGTCATTTTATCTGTAAGATAAATGGGACTGTTCTTGCCAAAGTATATATATATATATATATATATATATATATATATATATATATATATATATATATATATAATAGAGGGAAACATTCCACGTGGGAAAAATATATATATATTTAAAAAGAATATATTTAAAAAGAAAGATGATGATACTTACCAAACAAATGCGCTGGCAGGTCGATAGACACACAAACAAACACAAACATACACACAAAAATCTAGCTTTCGCAACCAACGGTTGCCTCGTCAGGAAAGAGGGAAGGAGAAGGAAAGACAAAAGGATATGGGTTTTAAGGGAGAGGGTAAGGAGTCATTCCAATCCCGGGAGCGGAAAGACTTACCTTAGGGGGAAAAAAGGACAGGTATACACTCGCACACACACACATATCCATCCGCATATACACAGACACAAGCAGACATTTCATTGTGTCTGTGTATATGCGGATGGATATGTGTGTGTGTGCGCGAGTGTATACCTGTCCTTTTTTCCCCCTAAGGTAAGTCTTTCCGCTCCCGGGATTGGAATGACTCCTTACCCTCTCCCTTAAAACCCATATCCTTTTGTCTTTCCTTCTCCTTCCCTCTTTCCTGACGAGGCAACCGTTGGTTGCGAAAGCTAGATTTTTGTGTGTATGTTTGTGTGTCTATCGACCTGCCAGCGCATTTGTTTGGTAAGTATCATCATCTTTCTTTTTAAATATATATATATATATATATATATTTAAAAAGAAAGATGATGAGACTTACCCAACAAAAGCGCTGGCAGGTCGATAGACACCCAAATAAACACAAATATATATATATATATATATATATATATATATAACATTAGAACTGTAACTGTTAAATGTCAAAAAGTTGTGTAAGTGAAGAGGTACGCAACTCGCAGTATTAAAGAAACTTTTGCAATTTATAAGAGCAACTATACAACCTCACAAACTGGAAGATCAAAATTTTATGCACTACGACCTAAGTGGTTAGTTCCACACCCATCTAGAGATGTATGTTTATATGTGTACTGCATGAATTTTGAACTTTGTGAGGTGACTTTGAAGGACTTACTGGAGCACATGATGTATGACACCTTGGTTGAGCATGTGAAGTCATTAGTAGTCTGTGACATAAAGCGAGAGACTTTTTTGTTTCAAGAATGTGGTGACTGCCCTGTAAAGGAAGGACTATCTTTACAGACACTTGGCCTGGAAGACGTAGCAGATATGAGGGCGGATCAAATATAAACAGAATTATATTTTTTACTTAAATTCATTTGTTGAAGAACTCAAGACAACTATAATTTATTTTTCCACATAGGTTGCTGCTTTGAAAATAAATTTGTTCCAGTATATGGGCAGCTTTTTGATGCCCTCATCATACAAAGAACTGGGTTGTGTCACCAGCCAGTTGTGCACGAAGTCTTCCACACTCTCGTCATCTTCAAATCATCCCCCTCCTAGAGCTTCTTTAAGCAGTCTGAATAAATGGAAGTCGCAGGGCAGTAAGTCTGGGCTATAAGGAGGATGACCAAGTGCAGTGCACTGCATTTCCTGTAGCTTGGAGACAGAGCTGCAGTATGGGGTTGCCTACTGTCATGGAGGAGGAGGATCTGTCAAATCAATTGGTATCGTCTTTTATGGCGATATGAAACTCTCGCCTTGTTCAACAGTTTGCTGTAGTAAGCAGCATTGATTGTACACCACTCATGCAAAAAATCAATCAGTAAAATGACTCGCTGATCGAAAAAAAAAAGTGATTGAAATAAACTTGCCAGCTGACAGTTGAGTCTTGGCATTCACTGGTGCTGCTCCCCTTTCCTCTGCCACGCCTTACTGGCTTGTTTGGAGTCTGGAGTGTAATGGTGAACCCATGTTTCACCTAAAGTGATGATCGGACTCAAAAAATCTATTATCTTGCTATAAGCCTCTGGCAGGCCCCCAAACACCTGAACTTCAGATTTTTGGCCAAAAGTTTAGGGACCCATCTGGAACACACTTTACGGAACTGTAGGTTGTTTGTGATGATTGCTTGACAGCCCCCATAACTGATTCCGACTTTTTGTGCAATTTCTGATACTACCGCCCATCGATTGTCATCAATGATGTCTTTAACTGCACAAATGATTTCGTCTGTAATGCTGGTCCAAGGATGGCAATTGTGTTGCTGATTTTCCACACATTCTTGTCCTCCGTTGAACTTTTTATGTCACGCAAACACATGCATCCTTGAAAATGTTTTATCACTGAACTGTGCAATCATTCTTTGGTAAATTTTCACCGCTTCTTCATGAGCAAGAAATTTGATAATTATGTGTGCGCAATGGAGGGGTGCACCTATTGTTCAGACATGATGACCATTACTGATGACACAGCGGGAAATATCTAACAGCATGCTCTCCTCACTTCTAATGGTCCCACCTAAGCATAGCAGAAGTGCGGGGCCAGTCCTACCAACTGTTTATGTTCAGGAACAAAAATCCAGTTTATATTTTATCCCCCTCGTAACTCTGCAGAAATTTAATATGCGACATGGGAGGAAAATAAACTAATTAAGAAAACTGTTACTTTTGACAGTTTCATTGATGAACATGGTAAATGGCCAGTGAAAGCAGTAATACACCAGCATCTGAAGAAATTGCAACAACACATTGTAGAAGTGAAAGGGTGTGTACAGGCTGAAGAACTATGTTTAGTGCTTCACTGTGATTTTGCTGAGAACTGGTCTGTAATTCTCCCACAAGAAGTACAAGGATATCATTGGAGTAATGACCAGGTTTAAATTTTTACAGAAGTGACATATTATCAAAACAAGACCCCAAGTATTGCTAGCAATGTGCAAAATTCTTCAACTGCAAACCGGGACAGAGAAGATAATTATTTCTGATGGTGCGCCTAGTCATTTTAAAAATCATTACCAGCTGTTTGAATTGAGTAAGTCGCTTGTGCCAAGTGACTGGGTATGCAGTGCTACTGGTTACGGGAAGGGGCTTTGTGATGGTGTAGGGGGCCTGCTGAAGGAGCATGCTACAAAAACAGTCTTTCCACACCAAATATGGCTACAATTCATAATGCTGAGGATTTTACGAGTGTCTTGAAATCTCTCACATCCACAGGCTTCATTCTTTTGTCCATAGAGGAAATCGAAGAATTCTGTGAGCTGAAAAAAGAAGAAGGGTCCAAACAAATTATTCCTGTGAAAGGATTCACAAGAGACATGGACTCAAAGTGATGGGCGAACTCATATTGCAAGCACTTTAAAGAGCAAGAAAGCAGAAATTTCGTTTGTTTGGCCAACATGTCAGAAACAGCAGGATAATATTCAGATTCATAACCTGGGAACGGGGATGTTTGTGGCGTATGTGTATGACTGTGACTGGTGGATTGCAGAGATTATAGACACCAGTAATGAGTTAAACAAAATTGTAGTGAACTTTATGCTACCACATGGACCAGCTTCTGGACGTAGGTTTCCAGCTGAAGAACAGCAACAATGCCATCAGTGCTCACTTCCTGTTCACAATATTTTGAAGATTGTAAGTGCTCCAGTTCCTATTGGTTCAACAGGAAGGCATCACTCTATATAAAAGGAAGATACTGGGGCAGTGGAACACATTTTTAGTTTATTGACTGGCTAATTTCAGAACAAAGCAGAGTGCACAGAAGTTGTATAAATTGAAACCTTTAAGTCTTTGGACCTTTCACATACATTTTGGAACCATTTAAAATGCTTGAAAAAATGAGTCTCTTACTCATCTTTCAAAACTAAAATTATGTCAAATAAGGCTAGGTTTTGATTTTTATGAGCCTGTTATGTGATAATAAAACAGGGTTTTTTGGATGGCAAAAATTTCAGTTGCTTATAAAACCTGTTCAACCTAAAAGTGGAAGCTCTCCTCTTCAGGGAATGTAGAACTATATGGTACTAATCAACAGGGGAAAAAAAAACAATCAAAATTTTATAGATTGGGAATTTTGAAAAAAAAAAAAAAATCCATAAATTATAAGAAATGTTCAGAATGCTACAGTAAAAGAACTTTGACAGATAAGTCCAAACGGAGGATTTCTTTGTAATCATAAAGCAATTATCTTTCAAATAAAAACAGTATCAACAAAATTTCTAGAACTTAAATTTTTTTCCAAAATCCGCATCTTCAAAATGGTATGCGCAGTGTCATCTTCAGAGGGTTGTATCTCGGAGCAGAAATTTTTTTCGGAAAAAAAGTGGTCCTTACTTGGTCCTTCATTTTAAGATTTGCTAAATTCAATAACACCCAAGACTATGAACGTAGGATTTTTTTCCCTTGCCTGCCAGAATTCACTTTATACATGACAGTATAATAGGAGCTTGATAAACTACTACAAAGATGGGACAGGAGTAATTACACTTATTTCACACATTTAATGGACAGCCATAACAATAATTGTAAAAAAATCCTAAATAGAACTGGATATTTAGGTTGGTATTCTAAAGCTGCAGACTTGTACCAGACAGCCATAACAGTAATTGTAAAAAATCCTAAATGGAACTGGATATTTAGGTTGGTATTCTAAAGCTGCAGACTTGTACCCGTACTATGTTGTGAGGAGCTGTTGGCCAATGTGGCTTCTTTAAAAATCAATTTGGCTGATGCTTACAAGTGCTTATACACATGGAAGCTCAACTGGTCTTGGTTATTAATACACCATTTGGAATGTATAACAGCCTACCATTTGGAGTCACAAGCTCACTTGCTATTTTTCTTTGGCTCCTTAAAGCAGATGACTGAAGGCATTTCACAGTGTCAACATTAACTTAATAAACGGAGAGCCACATACCAACTACATTTAAAGTCAATCTATTAAGGTTCCTGAATTGTTTCCAATCTCACAGCCCACACTATAAATTAGAAAATTAGAGGGGACAATTTACTGTCTCCCAAAAACGTCAAAGAACTAGAATAATTTCTCGGGAAAATTCACTATTGTCCAAGTTCACATCCACAGTGTCTCACTCAAACACTCATGTGGAGGATATAGCAATACGCATCCCTGGTGCAGAGTTGAAAACAAATAAGTTTCCTAGCACAGACGGAATCCCATTTTGATTTTACAGAGAGTACTCTGTTGCAATGGTTAATTAGCTCGCATTTATCATGAATATCTTGCCGAGTGCACAGCCCCAAGTGACTGGAAAAAAGTGCAGGCACCTCCTGTATACAAGAAGTGTAAAAAAAAAAAAGGACCCACAAAATTACAAGCCAATATCCTTAACATTGGTTTGCTTCATCTTTAGCATATTCTAAATTTGAATATAATAAATTTCCTTGACACAGAAAAGCTTCTGCCCCCAAGTTAGTACAGATTTAGTGAGCATAACTAGTGCAAAACTAAGCTTGCCCTTTTTTCACAATATCTTGCAAATCATGGGTGAAGGGCAAAAGGTGGATACCACATTCCTAGATTTCAGGAAAGCATTTAACACAGAGCCCCACTGCAGACTATTAACGAAGGTAAGAGCATATGGAATAGATTTCCACAAATGCCAAGTGGCTCAAAAAGAGTTTTTAAATAAAAGAATAAAGTACGTTCTTGATGGTGAGTGTTCATCAGAGACAAGGGTATCATTGGAGTTTCCCAGAGAAGTGTGATAGGACCGTTCTTATTCTCTAGATACATAAATGATAAGGCACAAAGCATGAGCAGCAGCCTGTGTCTGGTTGCTGATGACACTGCTGTGCACAGGAAAGAATTGTCACTGAGTGACTGTAAAAGGATACAGGAGGACTTACAAGGAGAGGTCCCCAGTCTATATAGTGGCGTAGGTTATGTTGTATAGCGTGGTTGCCTGGTGATGGATACGATAACAGCTTCACATGCAGGAGATGGTGGGTTCGAATTAAGTTTTTTATTTTTAAATCTTTATCGAAATGACTCTGATCATAATTTATATTCAGTTTAATGATTTAAATGTTATTTTTTAATCCCATTCCTTTGTCACATAATTTTAATAGTAATATCAACTTCATTTGTTCTCGTTTCTCCCCATATCATTCCTTTGCCACTTGAAATCTTTGTTCATGTGTTTTTAATTAATTTTACGTATTAATTTCGATTTAATTTTTTTCGTTTCATTACCCTATTTTTTCGTCCACATTATTGCATTCATTATATCTTTTTCTCATTTGCTGGAACTTCTCTTTACTCATAAACCCATCTTACATTTAAATTTTCATCTGCGTTACCTCGTCCATAGTATAAGCATTTAGGTTATGTTATAAATGTTTGTATAATGATTACCACGCGAAAAATTGCACATCTGGTAACAAAAATACATTTTTCACACCATTGCACAAATATGAATAGTTTATTTCACCTTTTGGTTTTTAGCTGATACACAGGAATTTTCAAATATTTGAATATTATAATAGATAAACATAATTAAATTAATATTTACAAAAATTCCAACTGGAAAAAGAACAAATAAAAAGTTCATACGGTAATTAAAATGATGTGATAAAGGAATAGAAATAAAATATTTCATTTAAATCAAGCAAAAGAACAAAAGTGATGGTTGAATTAATTTGATGAATACATAAAAATCTTGATGAGATTGGAACCCACAACCTCCTGCAAGCGAAGCCTTTATCCTATCTGTTACACAATGCAACCACACTAGGTAATGCAACTTTTAACGCTGTTGAGCATCACGCAAAATTCAAAATTCTTTTTTTGTCAGTTATTCAAAAATGAGGGCTCACCCGGGTGAATGGCTGCAGCATGTGATACCTGGGATCTTAACCTGCACCACTGTACAGATAGTTTCAAAATGTCAATCGCACTACTGACAACAGCTCCTTGTTAGACAAAATTTCTATTTTGTATGATGAGTGGCAGCTTCCTTTCAAATGCAGTATTCGTGGTGTGCTGCTTGATACAGTCACATCGATTAAATATCTAAGTGGAACATTGCAAAATGATATGAAATAAAACGAGAATGAAAGGACGATAGCAGGGAAGGCAAGTGGTCAACTTCAGTTTATTGGGAGAATTTTAGGAAAGTTTAGCTCATTTATAAAGCAGGCCATGTACAAATACTACAGCGACCCATTCTTGAGTATTGCTTGAGTGTCTGAGACCTCCATCAGATCAGATTTATAAAAGACATCAAAGCGCTCACTGGCATGCTGCTATATTTGTTATCAGTATGTTCAATCAACATGTAGTTATTACAGAGACACTTCACTTCATGACTTCAAATGGGAGTCTGTGAAGGAAGATGACATTCTTTCCATGAAACAGTATTGACAAAATTTAGAGAACTGGCTGCATAATTAATCTACAGCCGCCAACATATATTTTGCATGAGGACCACAAAGACAAGATACATTTACATCTACATCCATACACTGCAAACCAGCCTGAAGTGCGTGGCAAAGAGTATATCCCTTTCTACCAGTTATTAGAGTTTTTTCCCACTCTATTCACTTATGACTGATTGCCTCTCTGCATGCTGTAATTATCCTAAACTTGTCCTGACAATCCCTATGAAGGCTATGTTTAGAGGGTTATAGTATATCCCTTGAGTCATCATTTAAAGCCAGTTCTTCAAACTTTGCTAGTAGATTTTCTAGGAATCATTTACAACTATCTTCAACAGGCTGCCGGTTCAGTTTCTTCAGCATAACTAACACTCTCCCGTGGGTTCCACAAACGTGTGACCATTCAAGCTGCCTCTGTATACGTTCAATGTCCCCTGTTAGTCCTATTTAATGTGGGTTCTACACGTTTGAGCACAATCCTAGAACGGGAGGGGTCACACAAGTGACTTGTAAGCAATCTCCTTTGTAGACTGATTGCATTTCACTAGTATTCTACCAATTAACTGAAGTCTAACACTTACTTTACCCATAATTGAGTCTATGTGATTATTCAATTTCATACCCCTACAAAGTGTTACACCCAGCTATTTGTATGATCTGACTGAATCCAACTGTGGCTCATTGATATTATAGTCATAGAATACTACGTTTTTCATTTTGTGAAGTGCACAATTTCACACTTTTGAATATTTAGAGCAAGCTGACACACTCTGCACCACTTTTAAATTTTATAAAAATTCGACTAAGTATTTATGCAGCTTCTTTCAGATAGTATTCCATTATAGATTACTGCATCATCTGCAAAAAGTTTGAGGTTACTATTAATATTGTCTGCTAGGTCATTAATATAAAATACGAACAGTAAGGATACCAACACATTTCCCTTGGCCACGCGCGAGGTTACTTCTATGTCTGACGATAAACCTCCATCTAAGATAACATGTTGTGTTTTCCCAACCAAAAAGTCCTCAACTGAGTCACAAATTTAACTTGATACCCAATATGACCAAACTTTTCACAATATGTGTAGATATGGTACCGAGTTAAATGTTTCTTGGAAATCAAGAAATACTGGATCTACCCAACTGCCTTGACCTATGGTTTTCAAGATGTCTTGAAAAAAGCCTGAGCTGGTTGGCATTGAGGTTATTCTGTTCGAGATATGTCATTATATTTGAGTTCAGAGAATGTTCTAAGATTCTACAACAAACAGCTATCAAAGATATTGGACATTGGTTTTGTGGATCAGTTCTCTTACCCTTGTAGACAGGTGTTACCTGTTCTTTTTTCTAACCATTGGGCACAGCTTTTTTGTTCAATGGACCTATGATAAATTACAGTTAGAAGAGAGCCTAACTCAACGACAAATTCAACATAGAATCAGATATGGTCTCCATTGGGCCTGGGAGCTTTGTTGAATTTTAACGATTGGTTCAAATGGCTCTGAGCACTATGGGACTCAACATCTTAGGTCATAAGTCCCCCAGAACTTAGAACTACTTAAACCTAACGACATCACACACACCCATGTCGAGGCAGGATTCAAACCTGCGACCGTAGCAGTCCCGCGGTTCCGGACTGCAGCGCGAGAACCGCTAGACCACCGTGGCCGGCAATTTTAACGATTTCAGCTATTTCTCGACACTACTGACACTAATACAGATTTCATTCATCTCTTCAATAGTATGAGGATTAAATAGGGGCAGTTCTGGGCTTTCTTTCATAAGGAGCACTTGAAAATGGAGTTAAGCATTTCAGCTTTTGCTTTGCTACCCTCTATTTCAGTTCCTGTCTCATTTGCTAGTGACTTTTTGTTTTGTTTTGGTTTAGGGCGCAAAACTGCTATGGTCATTAGCGTCCGGTCCGGGACTGAAGAAACAGTAAAAAACCGAAAATAAAAACCAGCAGCAATGGGAATGAAAGTCATAAAATTGGAGAAACTGAAAACAGAAGGAAGGCTTAAAAATCCTCTACAGAAGGGGTGGTTGTCCCCAAAAAAAGCTTCAAATGACTGACGTCATTTCACTGGCACTAATAAACTTGAGAACGCGATCGGCTGAGCGCGTGTCATCTGCTAAAATCAACGATATATCAGGCGACAGCTGTAGATGGGAGCGTTAACAGATTAAAATAGGGGCACTCAATTAAAAGGTGTCTTACCGTCCACAGCTGAGAGCAGTGAGGGCAGAGTGGGGGAGGATCGCCGCTTAAAAGATGTCGATGGCTAAAAAGACAATGCCCTATCCGGAGTCTAGTTAAAATTACCTCCTCCCGACGACGCGTTCGGGAGGAAGAGGTCCAAGCACAAGGAAGAGCTTTCACGTCCCGCAATTTATTATGGGGAAGTGTCGACCAATGTGCGTGCCACAAAAGAACAACACGACGACATAAAACGCTCCGTAGGTCGGCGAAGGGAATCGATTGAATAGATGGCCGAAGAAGAGAGACTGCAGCCTTGGCTGCTATATCGGCTGTCTCATTTCCACAGATACCAACGTGTCCCGGGAGCCAGAGGAACGCCACCGAGACACCCCCCAGGTGGAGCAAGCGCAGACAGTCCTGAATCCGGTGGACCACAGGGTGCACAGGGTAAAGAGCTTGGAGACTGAGGAGAGAGCTGAGAGAATCTGAGCAGATAACGTACTGTATCCGCTGATGGCGGCGGATGTAGTGGACAGCCTGGAGAACAGCGTAAAGCTCCGCAGTATAAACCGAACACTGGTCGGGAAGCCTAAAGTGATTTGGGGTGTCGCCAACAATATAGGCACTCCCTACACCTAACGATGTTTTCGAGCCATTGGTGAAAATAAATGTGGCTTCCTTCATTTGTGCACATAGAGCAGCAAATGCCCGACGATAAACAAGTGAAGGGGTACCATCCTTGGGAAACTGACAAAGGTCACGGAGCAGGCAGATCCGGGGACGGAGCCAAGGCGGTGCTGTACCCCAAGTTGTCAAGAAGGTTTTAGGAAAGCGGAAGGAGAGAGAATGGAGCAGTTGACGGAAGCGGACTCCCGGTGGTAGTAGGGAGGAGGGGCGGCCTGCGTACCCTACATCAAAGGAGGTGTCGAAAAAAATTTCATGGGCTGGATTAGCAGGCAGGGAAGACAGATGGCTAGCATAACGACCCAGAAGGACTGCCCACCGATTGGACAGCGGAGGTTCAGCATTCTCAGCATAAAGGCTTTCCACAGGGCTGGTGTAAAAAGCTCCAGACACTAAACGTAATCCACGGTGGTGGATTGAGTCGAGACACCGAAGAATAGACGGCCGAGCAGAGGAGTAGACTATGCTTCCATAGTCCAATTTCGAGCGCACAAAGGCGCTTAGAAGAAAGATTAAGGAAAGGCAAACCTACGTTTCTAGCATTTGTAGACTTAGAGAAAGCTTTTGACAATGTTGACTGGAATACTCTCTTTCAAATTCTAAAGGTGGCAGGGGTAAAATACAGGGAGCGAAAGACTATTTACAATTTGTACAGAAACCAGCTGGCAGTTATAAGAGTCGAGGGACATGAAAGGGAAGCAATGGTTGGGAAGGGAGTAAGACAGGGTTGTAGCCTCTCCCCGATGTTATTCAATCTGTATATTGAGCAAGCAGTAAAGGAAACGAAAGAAAAATTCGGAGTAGGTATTAAAATCCACAGAGAAGAAATAAAAACTTTGAGGTTCGCCAATGACATTGTAATTCTGTCAGAGACAGCAAAGGACTTGGAAGAGCAGTTGAATGGAATGGATGGTGTCTTGAAGGGAGGATATAAGATGAACATCAACAAAAGGAAAACGAGGATAATGGAATGTAATCGAATTAAGTCGGGTGATGTTGAGGGTATTAGATTAGGAAATGAGACACTTAAAGTAGTAAAGGAGTTTTGCTATTTGGGGAGCAAAATAACTGATGATGGTCGAAGTAGAGAGGATATAAAATGTAGACTGGCAATGGCAGGAAAGCGTTTCTGAAGAAGAGAAATTTGTTAACATCGAGTATAGATTTAAGTGTCAGGAAGTCATTTCTGAAAGTATTTGTATGGAGTGTAGCCTTGTATGGAAGTGAAACATGGACGGTAAATAGTTTGGACAAGAAGAGAATGGAAGCTTTCGAAATGTGGTGCTACAGAAGAATGCTGCAGATTAGATGGGTAGATCACATAACTAATGGGGAAGTATTGAATAGGATTGGGGAGAAGAGAAGTTTGTGGCACAACTTGACCAGAAGAAGGGATCGGTTGGTAGGATATGTTCTGAGGCATCAAGGGATCACCAATTTAGTATTGGAGGGCAGCGTGGAGGGTAAAAATCGTAGGGGGAGACCAAGAGATGAATACACTAAGCAGGTTCAGAAGGATGTAGGTTGCAGTAGGTACTGAGAGATGAAGAAGCTTGCACAGGATAGATTAGCATGGAGAGCTGCATCAAACCAGTCTCAGGACTGAAGACCACAACAACAACAACAACAACAACAACAACAACAACATAAGGCGCGATAAAGGCGGAGAAGGACCATTCGGTCTGCTCCCCAGGAGGTACCATTCAGGACATGGAGGGTGTTGAGGGATCGCAGACAGCGAGCCGAAAGATAGGAAACATGGGAGGACCAGCACAGTTTCCTGTCAAACGTAAGACCCAAGAATTTAAGAATTTGGCGACGTCCGAAAACTGAAGGTTCACAGGTCCTAGATGTAAGGAGGGTGGAAGAAACTCCTTACGTCGCCAAAAATTAACACAAACGGTCTTACTGGGAGAAAAACGGAAGCCGGTTTCGACGCTCCAAGAGTGGAGGCGATCGAGACATCCTTGAAGACATCGTTCAAGAAGGCTGGTCCTTTGAGAGCTGTAGCTGACTGCAAAATCGTCCACAAAGAGGGAGCCCGAGACATCAGGAAGGAGACAATCCATAATTGGATTTATGGCAATGGCAAACAGTACAACAGTCAGCACGGAGCCCTGGGGCACCCCGTTTTCTTGGGAGAAAGTACGGGAGAGAGTACTGTTCACCCGCACCCTAAATATGCGCTCTGCCATAAATTTGCGAAGAAAAAGGGGCAGCCGACCTCGAAAGCCCCAAGAGAACAGTGTGCGGAGGATGCCTGTCCTCCAACAGGTATCTTATGCTCTCTCCAGATCAAAAAATATTGCAACTGTTTGGCGTTTCTGGAGAAAATTGTTCATGATGTAAGTGGTGAGAGCAACAAGATGGTCAACTGCAGAACGATGCTTTCGGAAACCGCATTGGGCAGGTGTTAAAAGACTGCGGGATTCCAGCCACCAAGCTAGACGGTAATTCACCATACGCTCCAAAACTTTACAGACACTACTCGTGAGAGAAATGGGGCGATAGCTAGAGGGGAGATGTTTGTCCTTTCCAGGTTTCGGAACAGGAACGACGATAGCTTCCCGCCATCATCTGGGAAAAGCACTGTCGGTCCAAATTCGATTATAAAGGCGAAGGAGGTTACGCAGACTATGGGTTGATAAATGCAGCAACATTTGGACATGGATACCATCCGGTCCTGGGGCGGAGGAGCGAGAAGAAAAGAGGGCATGTTGGAGTTCCCGCATGGAGAAAACAGTATTGTAGCTTTCGCGATTTTGAGAGGAGAAAGCAAGATGTTCCACTTCCACTGCACGTTTCTTCGGGAGAAACGCTGGCAGGTAATTTGAAGAGCTCGAAATCTCAGCAAAGTGCTGACCCAATGAGTTAGAAATTGTGACGGGGTCCACTAATGTATCATGCGCGACAGTGAGCCCAGAGACCGGGGACAAACTAGGCACGCCTGAGAACCGTCGAAGCCGACTCCAAACTTCCGAGGAGGGAGTGAAGGTGTTAAATGAGCTAATAAAGAATTTCCAGCTTGCCTTCTTGCTATAGCGGATGACGCGATGGCATCGCGCACGGAACTGCTTATAGCGGATACAGTTGGCCAAAGTAGGATGGTGGCGGAAAACGCGAAGAGCACGTCGCCGCTCACGTAGTGCGTCACGGCATGCCTCGTTCCACCAAGGAACTGGGGGGCGCCGGGGCAATTCGGAGGTGTGTGGTATTGAACGTTCCGCAGCTGTAAGAATAACGTCGGTAATATGTGTGACCTCATCGTTGACGCTGGGAAAGTGACGGTCATCGAATGTCGCTAGAGACGAAAAAAGTGTCCAATCGGCTTGGCCAAACTTCCAGTGTCACGGGCGTGTATGGCAGTTGAGGCTGCAGTCTAAGGACACATGAAAAGTGGTCACTCGAGTGTGTATCATCAAGGGCAAACCATTCGAATCGCCGAGCTAGCGTAACAGTACCGACTGCAAGGTCCAAATGAGATAAATTTGTCATGGAGGCAGACAAAAATGTACGGACCGCAGTGTTGAGGCAAACTAGATCCGCTTGGTGGAAGACGTCTAGCAATAGTGAGCCACGTGGACAAGGATGTGGAGATCCCCAAAGCGGGTGGTGGGCATTGAAGTCCCCAACCAGCAAATAGGGGGGTGGAAGCTGACCAAGAAGATGAAGGAGATCAGTTCGTGCCATTGGTGTGGACGATGGAATGTATACGGTACAAAGAGAGAATGTGTATCCAGAAAGGGAAAGACGGACGGCGACAGCTTGGAAGGAACTGTTTAAGGGGATTGGGTGATAATGGAGAGTATCATGGCGAAGAATCATGAGCCCTCCATGGGCTGCAGTGCCTTCAACAGAGGGGAGATCATATCGGACGGACTGAAAATGAGGGAGAACAAAGCGGTCACGGGGACGCAGCTTTGTTTCCTGAAGACAGAAGATAACCGGCGGGTAGGATCGTAAGAGGATCTACAATTCATCCCGATTGGCTCGAATGCTGTGATATTCCAGTGGACAATAGACATAGGGTGAACAGAAAATGGAGGAATGTGACCAAGGGTGCCGTCAACTCAACGACTCTGCTCAGAGCTTGCGACCGACAGCATGGAATGGCATTCAGCCGAAGGCAGAAGATCCTGATCCATAGGTTGTTCAGGAGCAGTTCCTACCACCAACGATCGGCAGGTTGATCGGCCGCCAGCATTGCGCCTCGGCGACACAGAAGACGGCCGAGGGCGATTTCCGCCAGGTGGTGCTGTAGATGGGACACGCCTTGGCGGAGAAGGAGATGAACTGGGATTCTTTGTAGTCTTCTTGGAAATATGATGTTTTGATGAAGGAGGAACCGATGGTTGTGAAGTTGTGGTACGTAAAAAATCTTCACGAGTATGCTCTTTTTTCGAAGTCTTGGTGTCTGACTTTTGGGCTCGAGATTTAGCAAAACCCGATGAAGGGTGAGCCATACAGTGGGCAGGCGAAAGTGGTGAGGTTGAACGGGCGATCTTTGCGCTGGCCGATCTGACGATCGTGGCACTAAAGGTGAGGTCGCAAGTCTGCGTGGCCGCCTCCTTTGTTGGCCGAGGAGAAGCAAGGACAGTGCTGTATTTTCCTGTCGGAGGCACGGTGGGTTGTCGACTGGCGAATAATTTGCGAGCAGCAAAGGTCGACACCTTTTCCTTCACTCTGATTTCCTGGATGAGCTTTTCGTCCTTAAAAACGGGGCAATCTCGAGAGGAAGCAGCGTGGTCACCCATACAGTTGATGCAGCGAGGGGATGGAGGTGGACAAGCACCCTCGTGGGCATCCTTGCCACACGTAACACATTCGGCCAGATTGGAACAGGACTGGCTGGTGTGATTGAACCGCTGACACCGATAGCAACGCGTAGGGTTTGGGACGTAAGGGCGAACGGAAATTATCTCATAGCCTGCTTTGATTTTCGATGGGAGTTGAACTTTGTCAAATGTCAAGAAGACAGTGCGGGTTGGAATGATGTTTGTGTCAACCCTTTTGATAACTCTATGAACAGCCGTTACGCCCTGGTCAGACAGGTAGTGCTGAATTTCTTCATCAGACAATTCATCGAGGGAGCGTGTATATACGATTCCACGCGAGGAATGTAAAGTGCGGTGTGCTTCAACCCGGACAGGGAAGGTGTGGAGCAGTGAAGTACGCAGCAATTTTTGTGCCTGGAGGGCACTGACTGTTTCTAACAACAAGGTGCCATTCCGTAATCTGGAACAAGACTTTACAGGACCTACAATTGCGTCGACACCTTTCTGAATAATGAAAGGGTTGACTGTGGAGAAGTCGTGACCTTTGTCAGACCGAGAAACAACAAGGAACTGTGGCAACGATGGAAGAACTGTCTGTGGCTGAGACTCACTGAACTTACGCTTGTGAGCAGACATAGTGGAAGGTGAGGAAACCATTGCGGAAGAATCCCCCATGATTACCGGCGTCTCCGATGGCGCGCTCCTCCCTTATGGGGGCCCTCTCTGAGGTCACTCCCGCCTTAGGTGATTGTTCACACCTCAGGTCACACCTCCCGACAAACGGACGGAGGGACCAATCGGCACTTTCGGAAGGTATCAGCTCGGGTAATCACCCCTCCCTGGGCCTGGCCGTTACCAGGGGGTACGTACGTGTCCTACCTGTCCACCTTGGGTGGGTAATTACGCGTTACCCCGTCACCGGCTACGCACAAAAATGGGTGGGTCGGCCTTCAGACATGCACAGGGAGGAAAAATGAGAAAGGGAAAGGAAGGAAGAGAGGTCTCAAACGCCGCAGCGGAGAAAAGGGTAAAGAGAAGAGGCAAGGAAAAGAGAAGGACAAAGGAAGGAAGAAGACATACAAGCAAAGTAGGGGAAGAATGCGTTACAATTACGAGCGTCCATCTCCGGACGTAGGCACAAACCATACTCCCAGATAGGGAGAAAGGGAAGAAAGAGCCAGAGGTGAGGGGAGGAGGGGCGAAGATGGGGGATGGGGAAGGATGCGGAAAGGGAAGGTATGCAGCCCGGAAAGGAAGGAAGGCCACATTAGCACGGGGTCCCGTGCTCGCTACGCACGTATCCCCAAAAGAGTTGTGGACCCCCTGGGGGGTTGCTAGTGACTGGACACTAATAGTCTTTACATATGACCACAACTTCTTTGGGTTTTGTGAATGATCGTCTGACAACCTTCTGCTATGGTAGTCACTGAAACTACCATGCATTGCTCTCCTGAAAGCCAAATACGTTTTGTTCAACACCTCTCTATATATAGTCGCATGCTTTGTTTTACCCCTACTATGCAGTAGTCTCTGCTCCTTTGGAAGTTTCTTTGCAATGGCTGTATACCATGGAGCGTCCATCCCATTACGAACTGTTTTACATACCAAACCAGTCTGTGGCCAACTATTGTTTTAAGCTTGAGTCATAGTTCCTCTACATGCTCCTGTCCTGTGCTGGAAGTTTCACGTTCCTTATTGAGATCTGACATTAGTGACTTTTTATCTAGTTTGCTGAACATCTCTCTCTTTCTGCTTGTTTTAGTTTTACTTCGGTAATCATTGTTGCCACAACTGTGTCATGGTCACTGATACCAGTTTTGCGGACATCCTCAAAGGGGTCAAGCCTATTTGTTGCCTTGGTTGGTTGGTTGGTTTGGGGCAAGAGACCAAACAGCTAGGTTATCGGTCTCATCGGATTAGGGAAGGACGGAGAAGGAAGTCGGCCGTGCCCTTTCAAAGGAACCATCCCGGCATTTGCCTGGAGTGATTTAGGGAAATCACGGAAAACCTAAATCAGGATGGCCGGGCGCAGGATTGAACCGTCGTCCTCCCGAATGCGAGTCCAGTGTGCTAGCCACTGCGCCACCTCGCTCGGCATTTTTTGTTGCCTTCAGGTCCAATTTCCATGAAGGGCTTCCAAACCATCTGTTCTATGTACTTTACAGAGAAGGCATTTAGTAACGTTTCACAGTAGGTCCTATCACACACCTCTAACAAAACTGTAATTTTCCCAATTGATTATTGGATGACTAAAGTCTCCACCGATGATTACAGTATGTTTGGATTACTTATGTACAAGTGAACTGAGGTTTTCTGTACAGTTTTCAGTTACTCAGCATATGAGCCTAATGGGTGATAGATTGACCCAATTACCATTTTATGCTCACCCCTGATACTGAAACTTTTCCAGACAATCTCACATGCAACTTCAATTTTTATCTCAGTGGGTTTGCATGTCCATTGCGACAAGTACATCACCTCCACTTCCCATTTGCCTACCCTTTTGATATACGAGGTCTGTGTGTCAAGTATCCAACCTTCGGCCGGGAGATGGGGTAGGGGGGTGGGGAGAGGAGTGGTGGGAGCTGTTTTACCTGTAGCGTTAGACATGTAATCACCCTCAAAAGTAGTTCCCTAGTGACTCCACAACCTTCTCCCAGTGCTGCCGCGATTGTTGAAAGAATGTCGAAAAAGCCTCATTCGGAATGGAGTTTAGCTCGGCTGTCATTGCTGCCATAATGTCCTCTCATCTGAAATCGTGTGCCTTTAACTGGTGTTGAGTTTGGGGAACAGCCATAAATCACAGGAGACCATATGAAGAGAGCAAAGAGCCTTTTGAAGCACAGGAGTCTGGTTTTCTGCCAAAAAATTCTGAATCAAGTAAAAGGATTGTGCTGGAGCATTGTCACGATGGAGGCACTACTTTCCTGTTGACCGCAAGTCCAGTCTCTTGTGCTGCATAGCCTCAAACAGCTGACAGAAGAAATCCCTGTAGTACTCTTTGGTGATTGTTTGACCCTGTGGTGCATACTTGTGGTGTACCACAGTGTGAGAGTTGAAGAAAGCAGTCAGAATCACTCTAACACTGCTGCACACTTTGCGGGCATTATTTGGTATTGGTGACTAGGAATACTTCCACTGGGGTCTGGTCCTGTACACCCAGGACTCATCGACAGTGATTATGGAGTTCACGAAGCCAGGGTCACAGTTTGTGGAGTCCAGCACGTCCTGTGAAACTTCAACACGAAGTAGGGTTTGCTCTGCCATCAGCAGCTTCGGCAAGAATTTTGCCGACACAATCTTCATGGCCAAATCTTTGGTCACATGAAATATGCTGAAAAAGTGCTGATGCTCAACTCTTCCACAATTTCCTTGGTAGTCACACAATGATTTGGCAGCACCACAGAATTCACTTTGGCAATGATCTGGTCATTTTGACATATTGATGGGCAACTGGAGTGTGGCTTGCTTTCCTCTGACATGCAGCAGTCTTAAAATCAGTTGATCCACTCTTTAATATATCTGATGCCTATAGCATTGTTACTGAAAGCTGTGAGACTCTTCCAAATGGTTTCCACCTGGCTGTCATGCAGTTTCTGGCAAAATTTGATGCAGTAGCACTGATTCAGTCTTTCTGTCATGCAGGAAAAAAAAATTCATGTGTGCACTTGAAGGTTCAATGTCGGCCCATGTAAGCATGCTAGATTCAAATTCATCAGGTGTTTGGGAGGGGGAGGGGTGGAGGCTGTGGGAGGTTGGAAACAAACAAATCTCATACACTTAAAATTTTCCCCAAAAATCTCACTGCTATCAATTACAGTTTTCAAACAACCTTTCTGTACCTAGAATTACATGAGCTTCACTGATTTTCAGGAGCACTTTGAATGCTTGCATTTTGTTGCGAATGCTGCAGCAGTTAATCGCGAGGATTTTAATAACCTCACCTGTGGGAGACGCTTCACTAGATCTCACAATGATACTTCTGGGTATCCTACAGCTACCACTATCTGGACAGTATCTGGACTGGATGGGTAGTCATGTAATCTACAAAACCCTTGTGCGCACCCCATCCACAATCAGCCACCTGGGTAGGATCCTCTAATGTGCAACACACATCCAATCTATTCAGGATAAAAAAAAATTAGGGTTTGTATGAAGGCATACAGAAAACAGTCTTTCCATTGCCACATCTGTGAGTGGGTCAGGATAGGGAAATTACTAGCAGAGGGATAGGCTACCCTCCACTATGCATCGTATGGTGACTTGCGGAGTATAGATATAGATGCAGATATTACAGACTCACCAAATAACACAGGAAAGAAAGATATTAACATTTCTTTGTCAGTGCCTTTCCAGGTGCTTTTCTTATACCCAAAGTAATACTGAAATATGCTCCCTATGCTTCCTGCCAGGTTAATTTCAATCTAAGAAAGCAGCACAGGGTCACTGACAACACATCCAGTATGGTATCAGTACTGTCATGTTACATAATAATTCCGACAGTATGAAACAGCCGGTCACCATAATCAGTGCAACACCCGTTGGCTTTGACCCATGACGTAAGGCTGTTGTGGTGTGTGACATCACGATGATGTGGAATTTAGTTTGTGAGAGTGGCATGTTTGTAGGTGTCATTTTGATGTGATCGGTGATGCTCTCTGGTGGTATGTTAGGTGATGTTTTTGGTTTAATTTGCATGTGTGGAATGTTTATAGGTGGTGTATTGTTGCGGTCGGTGGTTCTGTCTGGTGGTGTGTTTATGGGTAGCTTGTTACATGGTGTATGGAGTTCATTTGCGTGATAGCATTGCACAAGTGTGGTATTGGGACTGCGTTTTCAGTGGAATATTTTTCAGTGAGTTAACAATTTTAGTTTTGTTATTTTGACGTTATTGTACTTATTTTCTGTTCATTGTGTGTGAATTTTGGTAAATTGCTTTTTTTATGTCTTTGGCAGGTATGGATATAACTGACAAGGTCAACAGTTTTCGGCTGTCG
This sequence comes from Schistocerca cancellata, assembly GCF_023864275.1. NCBI lineage: Eukaryota > Metazoa > Arthropoda > Insecta > Orthoptera > Acrididae > Schistocerca > Schistocerca cancellata. The sequence goes on from NC_064628.1 coordinate 715,887,176, forward strand.
GTGACGATGGGGGACAGTGCGTTGTCTCTAATAAAATTTCTTCAACTATTCGGATTTTTGGATGAAGTCGTGAAGTGTTCAGTACGCCGTGAAGAAATGAGGCTTACTAAAGTTCTGGCGTCTCAGACCAGGGACGGCTGTATGTGGAGATGTCTTAAGAATAACAGGTCAAGGGAAGTGTTCAATTCCAATTTTGTTGGTTTGTTGTGTTTTTTGAGGTAGTGATGATTGTGGACACGATTGTAGTTTTGGGTTTTATGATTTGGTATCGGTAGTTTCTGTTGACCTATATAGGTCAAGGGAAGTGTTAGATTCCAATTTGTGGGATCAGGAGCTGCTGTTGAGCTATGTAGGTCAAGGGAAGTGTTATTTGTGGGATCAGGAGCTGATGTTGAGCTATATAGGTCAAGGGATGTGTTCAATTCCAATTTGTGGGATCGAGAGCTGCTGTTGAGCTATATAGGTCAAGGGAAGTGTCCTATTCCAGAGGATATTGTGTTTAGTGGAATTTGGGGAGTTTTGTGTTGTTGGTTTATTTCGTCATTTTGTGTGGTTTGGTATGGTGGTGTGTGTCTAAATTTGTGTGTGTGTTGGTTTTTCAATGTATTTTCGTGTTTGTGGTCATGTTTACGTAATGACGTCATAGACGCCATATTGGAGTCTTAGTGTATGGCTGTTTCCGCCACATTTGTGACGTCATGGGTCAAAGCAGACGGATGGAATCTGACGCTTCTGTATTTCCAAACTACTCCTAGATTGAGAACGAAGTATTACCTATTTTTCAGAATCAAGAAGTTCCACACATATCCTTATGGCAATATATTCCACATAATTACTAAACTCAAGCAGCTTATTTGCCTATTTGATCTAAGCAATGCGAGGGGAGAGGGAAGATGGGAAAGAGAGATTTATCCATGTAGCACAGACTATGGGCCCTCTGCTGTCAGGGCCACAGCCTCACTGCCAAGTTTTTCAGTGAAATATTATATAAGCTGTTTTCAAACATTTAAAGAATGAATTCATTACAATGTGCTATATTTCGCTTATTACAAAATGGAGCTAGAAGTTTTCTTTAAATTTTTTTCCAATCTGGCCTGTAGTGCATCATTACGGGCTTGCATCCAAACATCACTGCACAGACTGCATCCTTTACATTGTTAACACATACAGCTCACCTCATAAATGACTGCTGATATATCCTGGTCTCAAAACGACATGGAACACTACGCAAAACAGTCAATCTAAATATTCCCTTGACATGTATTTATTCAAATTAAGGTTAGTGATAAACCATATGACATAATGCTATAATATACTGTGAAAAGGATAGTTGCTACTCACCATAAAGCAGAGATGCTGAGTCACAGATACGCACAACAAAAAGACTGTCGGAAAGTGAGCTTTCAGTCAACAAAGCCTCCATTGAAAATACACAGACACACACACACACACAGATACATATACAAATACGCACGCATACAAATGCAACTCTCACACAATATTGTTACATTCCATTCCTGATTTCACATAATGCTATTTTTTACATGCTGTTTTACCTTTTTTAAACTTCTGAGTATGCCTTTACAGTGTGCTTCTCTACAAGGTGTAGTGCCCCCAGAATTTTACGGAAGTCTGGAGACACTTGTATCCCAGCCGTTTTGAACACGCGTTATTTTAAAGCAGGGCGTAAGGATGAGCATGGGATACTGCACCCATTTATTGTTTGTGCAGGTGAAACTGGAAGGGAGATAATTCATTGGCACTGGCAAGTGTTCAGCGCGACCTGCCAAGAATAAGCAAATACGCCGCAGAAGCTCCGCGGCCGGCTGCAAAGAGTAATGTAGCATTGTAGTGTTAAAAAACAAATGGAGAGACTCGAAATAGTGACTGTTTATTAGACATTGAACTGCTGTTGAGGGTACGTGAACTGGACGTGGATAGTCAGCCACGATAAAAGTTTATGTATTAATTGTGTTCAAAAATGTGTAATTAACTGATTCTGGGTGCTCGGTAATGTGTGGGCTTACGTCATAATGTTTAGTTGTTTTTTTGTACAAAGTGGAAATAAATATGTTCTGTTGCATTGAATGACATTCCAAGAGTAGAATATTTTTTTAAATAAGAAGAGAGAGAGAGCAAGAGAGTGAAAATTTCCCCTTTCTAGAAGTGAGATCTTCGGAGAAGCGTCCAGTGCTAGCAGAAGACATCAGCGCTGCAAGAAAGCAGAACTAGCATTCTTCAACCAGTAAGTCCACGAAAATGCTTGAGCTGTATAGAGAGATCTTAACATTACACTGGGCCACCGCAAAGGTTTCAAAAAATTTCTGTATAGTTTTCATGTATGGTTTAGAGTCAAACAAATTCAGATACAAAAGCGTGCTCCTTCTCTGCCCCAGAATGTCTTAGTCTCAGGTTTTCGACTTCCGCCACTAAGTACAATGTAGATAAGACTTCCTTATCTGCTCCATCACAACTATTTATGGTGTGGGACAGAGCTAGCGAGTGTGTCGGTAATGTACATTCTACCTAGAGGTCTGAACTTTTTAAATTTACAATGTGAATCGCAATAATTTATAATAAATTTCCTCACTTTTTGTATAAATGTTGTTCTGCATATGTTTACCTCAACAGATCCACTAATGATTAAATCTGCTGGCGGATATACGAGTGTTGAAATTAATCCGCGTGCTAGTATTCTAATGTAAACTTCTTTTCACAATTCTTTCTGTTTGTTCTAAGCTTACCTTCAGTGGGGACACACTTATCCAGACCATTAGTGCCTAGATTAGTGTGAGTAACCACCTGAAAACAAGATTGAGACTAGCCACAAAACAGACACCAAGCACTAAGGAGCTTTTTGAGGCAGCATCTGCCTCCATAATTTGACAGTCTTGACTTGTCACTGTATAGCGACATATGTGGTTTAACAATTTTTCTATTAGGAAGGATACAAAACATGGGGCGACATTCATATATTTCTTGATGTAAAACAGTGTATTTTCCTTGCTATGTGAATATGACTAATGAAAGTTAAGTTGTGAGTAGTAGTTTGTTTTTCCTTGACTATTGTTTACTATGTTCATCTGGTAAGATTAAAAAATCAAAGTGTACAGTGTCGTAGTTATTAATTAAGCGACATGAAATTTTACTGAACATCACATATGTTATATGTGAGAAACAAAATAACACATTTCAAAAACACATTTTGTATAGTGGAATAGGGGCCCTGCAGTTCACCAGCGGTACTGGGACTGTGATATCTTAAACTGGCCCTGCTTGATTATTGCCTATGAAGTAGCCTAAGCATTGCATTAAGAAAAGCTCCTTTGAAGGACACTGTTTGTAATCCAGAATGGGTGACAAAAGTCTTTACCCAGAGAGACTGATCCAAGTTTATGAACATTTATCTTTGGCCACAGGCTTAACACAGGTGATAGTAACAGTTCTCAAAACAGAAGATTGAGAATGCCAGGTAGTAATCTTCCGATTACTGCTCATATTGCCCCAAAGGATGTCACAGCATCACACATAGTGATGAAGTATTGATTCCAGCATTTAATAGATGATCTAGGTTTGCAGTGTATATACTAAACACTAAGGAACCCCAGAGCAGCATTTCTCACTCTGTCTTAACTCTGAGCCCCTTTGGCAACATTGCATATTGATTTTACTGGACCACTTGTAGGAGCGATGTGGCTACTAGTGGTGACCACACACTAATTTTCATTATTAGCCCAGATGCAATCAACTATGCCTGCAACAATCTGGGAATTACCAACAATATTTGTGACTTAGGGAGTGTACTTTATTAAAGTACCTGTCCATTGCCATCAACGGACCTTCAGACACTTTAGGAACTTCTGAAAAAACAACAGCATCCAACCTCTGGCCCACACTCTTTTCCAATAAATTTCAAAATCAGAGCAGTAGTTGGTCAGAACTTTCAAGACAGAAGTGTTGCATGGTATGCAACTGTCAAGGCCTTGAAAAGTTCTCTCACTGCATACTTTTCCACCCAATGACTGTAGACTGACAATCCATTCCATGGGTGCAAGGGCAACTCCCTCCTGGAACTGCTGCACCTGATATAGTAGCTTCCATGCCCACAGACTCAATCACACTATATTGTACACACCTATCTTACATCTGAAAATGTTCATTTGGCCATTCACCTGAGCAGAATGTAGGTGTGTGGTTACTGACCTCAGGTAGTGTCAGCTGTGATTTTGTGCCCAGGCAAGAGCACATGGTTCAGCATCATGATCAACTTCAGCTGCAATCCCAAACATAACAAGTGCAATTAGACAACCCATTCCCACCTCCCATCAATCTGTTCAGACCTCAAGACCTGCCTCTAGTTTTACTGATGCACAGTACCACTATGGGCTCCAGCCTGGCTGACACCTCCAAAGGAAGGAGCCGGAAATTGGTGCTAGTCCCAGAAGTATCTCAAAGGAGGTGGAACATATTTCACTGTATTTCTTACCTGCCCAAGAACTGATGCCATTGAGGCCGATCAGAGTCCAGCTCCACTGTTGCAACTGCACCCAGAAGAAACACCATCAATGTAGCCAGAACGGAATAAGACTTGTGTAATTTTCTTGATGCTGAGCCGCTGGTGGCAATCATGTCATCTCCACAACACTCAGTCTTGGTCGAGACTTTGCACCAATCATTGCCGACAGTCAATTAGACGGTGGAAGCTTATGTCCACACAAACAGATGTAGACATAGTTTCAGTTACCTTGCAAGTGGATAGTGACATCACTATGACAAGCGAGGATTTAATTAGGCAGACCAAGTTCTCAGCAGTACACAACTGCAATGGCTTTACACTGTCTGCAGCCCAGTATGAAGTGACAGTCCTGCTTTGTTCATTAAGATTTAGTTGGTTACAAATGCATGGTTAGCAAGTGCCTTACGATGATTTTACGAATTGATTGCAATTGGTTAGCAAACATTTTTATTTTATTTTTGATTGCTCATTTGCTACTGCATGAACCGAGCTTGACTCTGATTATATTTTACCTGCACTCCATGATATGATAAGCAAATGTAGCACGACTAATGAATCCGTCTAAATGCCACAGCACTATCATTATCATCGAAAAGTTTGTCACGTTACAGGGCTAACGTATTTACCTGATGGTGCTGCAGAACAAATCGCGTTCGGGACCATGTATCTTGTTGACACTCCCATGTCGACAATTTAATCCAGTCCGAATTCTTCAAAGCAAGTTGTAACATTGCACAACGATGAGTTGAAGACAGTAAATCCTTTTTCTCGTATGCGTCATGGACGGGTGAAACTACTCCACCTATGACTTTATAGCCCAGACGTTGTAGGTGGTCCCGAGCAATTTCTGAAACAGTAGTTTCATTAATGCAAATCTTCTGCACATTAAACAAGAAGAAATAAATATTCGACAGATACAATCTTACCAAACATTCGGAGGTGCATATGTGTGGGAGGATTGTATGCCCCACAAGCGACGAGCAACACTTTCGTTTGCGTCATTTCCAGTTCGAAACATTCAACAACACCACAAGAATGGAAAAATTGTTATACCCCGAAGTACCGGGTGAAACATCAGCTGAGAGCTGACTATTACCCCAGAGATCATATACTCTGATGTCCTTCCGTGGGCAAGATAACTGATATTGACAGACAGATGAATGCAGAAACGCGTTAAGTTGTTCGCTCTTCGTTTAGGTCAAACATAGTTCCTGTCACAGCAAAAAAATTATTAAGCATACAGATTCTCTATGTAATCACTCAAGAACGTTGCATCATTTCTTTTGTACGAATGTTGATAGCCGCGCTATGTTTTCATTGGCTTGTATTTTAAGTGACTGCGTATTACGCACTTCAGTATTCAGTTGTCATCGGATTTCTTCGCCAATCCGTCGAACAAGGAGTGCCACCCCCGTGTGCTGTATGAAATGGAAAAATATCGAGGATGGGAAAGGAATGTGAAAGAAATCCAGTTTCATCATTTGCATCTAGCTAAGAATGATTATTTTAAAAGATATAACGTTTTATTTCACACCCCTGGAAAATCCAGTTCAACATTTCGAATGTTTGCATGCATGCTGCATTTGTTTCCCAATATCTACGCATTGAACTGTGGAACACTTGACAATCGTTCCGAAACTTAATAATATCTGTGAAGGCGCAGTTGGTTGTATATGTATTATGCTCTATGCTTGTGTTTGGTAAACGAATTTGTTGGGTGATGGTGGTGGGAAAGTGATGCGACGAATGATTAGTTTCTTGTGTATCACTTGTCTGTCGTGTAGATCTTTACGTCGAGGGTAACATTGTTCATTATGACGTCTGCAGTGGAGAGTAAATACATTTTAAGTTTTTGTGCATGTTAATATGAACTTTATTTATATCCCGGCACTTGCACTTGATAGAAAACATTTTTGTTTCAGGAGGAAATGTTAAGAAACTGTCCATGGACCGATGGTCAACAAGAGAACGATTATGTTTGGCATCAGCAGTATTTCGCAGTGGAGACCAAAACTGGTCAGTGAATCTTCCAAAAAAAAATTTTTTTTTTTTTTTTCAAGCAATGCACGGATGAAAGCTCGACCCCTAGACGGTGTATCAACACGAATTTCTTGTGGCATGCACTGCAGCTGTAAAGCAGATGTATCATGATACTAGTTTTATGCAGTCTGCCCGTTCATTTTACTTTTTGAGCCTGCTTAGGTTGAGCCTTGATATTTCCTTGACAGAGTATAGTACAAACAAAAACGTGTCTAGAAAAATCCTCAGTTTCAGTTGAACAGTTTGCATAAATTATCTGTCACTAAAGTACTTTTTTTCGTCATGTTGCTAAGGAATGTGGGACATTTTTTGTTTGGAACTACCTCCAAGTGCGTTAATGTAGTAGAGGATACTACTCTTATCTGTATTGCTTTGTGTTTCAGCATAGATATGCCGTTCATAGACTTCACATTCAGCCATAAAACTATTTTCTGTTTCAGACTGCTTATTTCTCTTGATGCTAATGAGAAATTTGCACCATTGTAATTCATTAGTGATCTGTTTGGCATGTTTAATTTCGATTTCAGTTATAAGCCTGTATCTAATGTCACCATTTACAGATTGCATTCAGTCCATGTTTGCTTCCTTACCGTGATTTTGATCGTATGTTATTTACTGCTTGTGAGAACCACTAATTTTTATTACATCTGCATGCTTATTTAATAGGCATAGGCCTATCAATTTTCACAAATTAGAAAAGATTGTCTGTGCTTACTGATCTGTTGACAATAAGGATGGTGGCAATGGAGCACAAACTTATACCAAGTTAGGGTGAAAAATTGACTCTGTTTTCAAAGTAATCTTCTGTGTGTTACCTTAAGTGATGTAAGGAAACTGTAGAAAACCTAAATCTAGATTGATGGACAACTCTATACTATAGCAGGACAACAAACAGGAAGCATATTTCAATATTTTTGTGTAGTTCTTGGGCAAAGTGACTGACTCTGTTCATCAAATTAAACAACTATAACTTTTCAGAAACCAGCCATAGAGGTAAGATTGGAGAGATTTGAACTTGTACAGTGCCTTGCCAACAATCGTTATTCGCGTGTACCATTCGTGTGTGAAACAGGAGTTGGTGGGGGGGGGGGGGGGAGTGACAGTGGTCAATCGAGGTGTACGATCCCACCAGTGTGCTTTGACCCATGGGGTGTGACGTCATGACGGTGTGGAGTTAAGTTTATGAGTTGGTTGTGTTTGTAGATGTCGTCTTGTTGCAGTTGGTGGTGTCTGGTGGTGAGCGTGTGTATGGTCCGAGTGTTATGTGGTGTATTGGGTTCATTTGATCATTGTTGGTCACACTGTGAAGTAATTTGGATTGCCTCTGATTGAAGAACTGAATTTGGTTTCAGTGAGTTATCAATTAATTTTTTTTATGTGATTGCGGTGTTGATTGGTGTTATTGCTTTGCTGTTTGTTGTGCACTAATGCGTTTAATTTATTTTGTGGCTTCTTTTGTTAGGTATGGATATGACAGTGAAATTTAACAGTTCGAGGTTGGGTGCTGAGATGGGGAATACATGATGTCCCTCATAAAATTTTTGCTGATGTTTGGACTGCTGGCTGAAATAGTAAAGAGCAGTGTCTGTAGAGAGAATACGTGGTTGGTGAGAGTTCCGGCATCTTGGACCAGGAACTGTTACATGTGGCGGTGCCGAAGGGATGACCTTTGACTCTCTATTAGTCGTGGTACCCGGTTCGAGAAGTCTCGGTTGTTTTGATGACTTATTATTTTTTATATATATCTTCCATCAGTTTTTGCATGCCTAAGACTGGCATGAGTGAGAGGATGGTTTTAGATTGGTTTTCTTTTTTGTAGGGAAGTGTGTTCAGAATATGTGAAGTGTAGGGGTAAGTTGAGTGGGCCAGGGATGATGGTTGAGATAGATGAATCACAGTTTGGGAAGAGAAAATATGGGAGGGGTAGGTCGCCGGTTTGTTTATGGGTGTGGGGGGCTGTTATTTTGGGGGAGGGGGGCGGGTTATGCAGATTGTGTTTTCAGGATTTTCAAGGGGTGTATGAAGAGGGAATAGGTGAGGTTAATTGAAGAATGAGGAGGGGAGTACGGTAGTGTCAGAAGCTTTTTCTTCATATAGCGGATTGGGGAAGAGGGGTTACGATCATTTAGTTGTTAATCATAGTTTAGAGTTCAAAGATTACAAAACTGTGGGTTGAGTGGGTGGGGGGTATTTTGTGATTATGTTGTGGAGAAACTGTTCTGTTGCAGTTCTTTTTGAGTTGTAGTGAGTGATTGAGTTCTTTTGTTTTGTGGTTTTTTTATTTGATGGCAGACTTTTGTTTTTGGGGGGGGGGGGGGAGGGTGAAGTGTTTGGGGGGTGGGATTGGTAGGTTGTGGTTGGGTTGAGGGTTTTTTTTTTTTGGGGGGGGGGGGGGGCTGTGTGTGGTTGGGGTAGCTGACATAGTATGTAGTGTCGGAATTTTTTCATGGTAAGCAGTAGTAGTTTTTTTTTTTTTCTATTGGCCACAAGTTTTGATGTTTTATGGAGTTTTTCATGTGTTGTTGTGGTGTTATTTATCGCAGGTGTTGGTGTTTGATGTTTTGGTGTCATCACCTGTGGTTCATTTATGTAACTTAAGTGAAGTATTCGATCCAATTTTTGTAGTTGTAGATGAGTTTTAGTATTATGAGCTGTTATTGACCTATATAGGTCAAAGGAGGTGTCAGATTCCAATGTGTCGTCTAAGCTCTATATGTTTTGGTATCGTCAGTCGTAGTTGACCTATATCGGTCAAGGGAAGTGTCCGATTCTAATTTTTGTTCAATCAGTGTTGGTTTTGTGGTATCAATAGTTGCGGTCTGATTATAATTTTTGGAGTTTTTGGTTTTTATTTGGTGTTATCGACAATTACAGATGAGCTATGCAGGTGAAGGGAAGTGACCAATTCCTGTGGATATTGTGAGTGTAGTGGAATGTGGGATTTTTGTGTTGTTTTTCTGTCCTCGTTTTGTGTGGTTTGCCCCTACCCAAAAACTACCAATTTACCATGCTGGTCCCATTAGTTTGATTACATAAAATTTTTGAGGAAGATATGTTTGTTGTTTGTAAATGTATTTTCGTGTTTGTTTTCATGTTTATGTAATGATGTGATAGGCGTCATATTGGAGATGTGGAGAATGGTCGTTTCCACCATATTGGCGAGGTCGTAGGTCAAAGCAGGTGGGTGGAATTGGAAGCTTCTGTCTCCTGCTCTGTCACACACCTTAGAGTGGATTGTTGATTCTAGACTTAGATTGGACACTGCACCTGACACCTGAATTCCATATCAAAGTATAGCAGTATTCAGTTCTTGTGGCAAAAAGAGACTTTATTGACAAGAGGACAGCCACTGATTTAGCAGAAGAGTTGGTGTCAGTCCATTGTGACAACATTCAATGTTAAATCCATTATAAACATTTTTCTCACCTCCCAGTTCCTGTCTTAATTGCTGGGTATGTAAATCTAGTTGTAACTAAGCACCTACAAATGATTTCTATTTTGTACCTCCTTTATATCTTCCTGGCCACCTTCTGGTGCACTACTCATTTTTAACAGTGTTGTTTATACATTCACTATTAATGGTTTTATTGACTAATTTAAGTTTTACATGCAAGTTATTTGCACATATTTTTCTTTACGTGAGAGTGGATGCCAATTGGTCCATGATTGTATGCTTAGAATTTAAGTAATGGCAAAATTATCTTCCTATTAAATTAAGAACTTAATTTTTTTAAATATTTTCAAATAATTATCATATCTGTAGGGATGAAAACTGGTAACTGAGCATAAGTCACTGCATAAATGAACTGGTAATAAGTGTTTAATATTCAGAATTACTGGAAACTGGGATACCACCCATATGCTATGACCAGTGACGTCACCACCGTGCTGTAAACCCCTATTTTGTGTGTATCTGACATGGCGACCAAAACATCAATCATAACACCAGAAGAAATTAATACTACACAAACAAGTGCACTGGCTAAACCCAATGAAATTAGCAGGACAACTGCAGGAAAAAAGGCTTTTGGGCAGGGAGAAACTAAAAAGTCAGTAATGAAAACACCACCATGGTTCAAGATGCAAGACTGAAAAATAAAAAGCACCACTTGAAATTTCCCAAAAATAAAACCTGACAAAACCATACAGAATACACTGCAAGATCATGATATCCCAGTCTCCAATTAACCTGTATAGCTCAACCCTATACCAGTATCCCCTCTGCCCCCCTCACCCCGCAACTACAAAAGCTGTTATCCCAGTCTCCAGTTTACCTGTATAGCTCAACCCTAAACCAGATACCAATAACACCAGCCCCCCCTCCTACCACAACTACTACAAAAGCTGGTATCCCAATCTCCAGTTCACCTATATAGCTCAACCTTAAAATAAAAGTGTAATTAAGCCGTCAGTGGCTTTTTGTGTTGCATGTTACAGTTGGTAACTGTGTCAGTGGTTAATGATTGGAAGTGAACATCATGACTGATGAGTTGGATAGGACAGGAAAGCAGTACCAGTGAGAAAATAGTTTTCAATAAATGGTGAAAGTTGATCAGTTTTTTTTTATGAAATTATAGGAGAAGGTAGGTGGATCAATGTTTTTAATTATACCATAGAAGAGGGAAGGTGAATCAATGTTTTATTAATAATAGTTGCATGTTTGATATATTAATAAACATTAATCCACCTACCTTCTCCAATGATTTAATTAAAAATATTGATCCCCTTACTCAGTGATTATGCAGGCACCTAAGAGTACAGTTTAAATTTTATAGTATATTCTGTTTCATATGACAACATTTTGGACAACATATTCAGTTGTGCCATGGCACAATTTCATACACTCCACATCATGATGACTGTAGCACTCCAAATGACACAATACCACTTCTCACAAATCCATCGCCATCGCATAATTAAACTGCTCGAGCATGCCACTATTTCATACACTGCGTCTCTACAATTGCATTTCACTTCCAGTCTCTCTCCTCTCTCTCTCTCTCTCTCTCTCTCTCTCTCTCTCTCTCTCTCTCTCTCTCTCTGCAGCTTGATGAAGTCACAAAACACATTGCAGCACAGTGCAACTACATCATGGCCCAAAGCTGATGGTTAGTGTCCTACAACCAAAGATACCCTAACATTCTTAAGATTGTGAAGAGACCAGTGGGGTGGGTGGAGTTTATAAGTGGTGCGTGACACTGATGATTAGTCATGTAGATCTACTGTTGATCATACTAGGGCAGGAAGTGTGTATTTAAATGCTATTGAATACTGATATCATTGAAGATTAGTCCTACAGTGAATAATAGGGGCCTCTGTAAGTAGATGTAAATCAGCTGTAGAGACAAAGCAACTTGCAGAAAATGGGGATCATCTACATGAGTCCAGGGAACCATGGTCCTTCCCACTGATTGACATCACTTTCTTTGGCTACCACTCTTTCTGAAAGCCGAAGATAATGCCAGGTGAATAAACAAATGTCCAGTAGCTACCATGAAATGAAAGCAGTACATCTCCATCAAAATCCACACCCTCCTTTCATAGAAAAGAAAGGCTGTGTGCTAAGAAAGTGCTTACATTGAGAAAACCAACTTGAAAACATTGGAGGGGAAACTGTTAGATGCCGAAGGTTCCAAAATTAAGCCTCCACATCTACGCCTACACTCTGCAAACCACTGGAAGTGAATGTGGAGGTACTTCCCATTGTACCAGATGTTACAATTTCTTTCCGTTCTATACTTGTGTAATCAATCTAATTTTCTTCCTAGGGTCCACATGGGTGCTATAGGTAGGTGGGTGTATTATATTCATAGATTCATCTCTTAATACTGCTTCTTGAAACCTTGTTTGTGGGCTTTCATAGGATAGTTGGTATCTATCTTCATGTCTGCCAAATTAGGTATTCAGCTTTTTGATGATACACTCCTATGTCTCAAACAAATCGGCGACAGTATTACTGGGGAACATGTACTAGCAAGCTGAGGTTTTCTCTCAACTTCTCAGTTATGTCGGAAGGTTGGTCTTTCAGTCTACAGAAAAATCCAATAAGAAGTTTCTGGCCACTCATGATACTGAGCCTCGCCAATATGGTCTCGCATGCAGCTTCTGTTTCTGTGTGTGGTTTTGAGCTTCTTGTTGACTTTGACAAATACGCCATCTTCATTTCCCATTAGCCTATTTTTGTGTATGCACTTATATTAACTCAAAAATCTTGCTGCTATCAATTTGGGTTTTAGCCAGCTTATTGAACCTAATGTTATGTGATCTCCACTGCTTTTTAGGAGTTGTTCAAATTTCAAGGATTTTGTTGTGAAGGTTTTGGCAATTGTTCATCTGCATTTTAAGTGTGTCATCTCTGGAAGTCCTTTCTTTGGGTGATTGTTGACTAATACTTTGGGGTCTTCTAAAGCTGTCATTATCTTGACTTAATGTAGAGTTGCCCAGTCTAAAATAAAAATGAAAGAAATTTTAAAAAGCACTTCTTTTGTGCACCCTACACAGAGTCTGATGCCTGGGTAGCAGCCTCTGATATGCAGTGCAATCCTGCCCATTTTGGGGGCTATACAGTTTGCAATCATATGACACAAGCATAGGAAGTCGAGGCCTATGTGTGGCAGAACCTTAGAAATCTTCCACTTGACTCATAAAAGGGGCAATGATCAGCACTGGGGACAGCGAAGCAATTGAGACCTTTGATGGTATTTCAAGAATAATAGTGGGCTTGTTGACCTTGGGTGCAAGTCGTTTGAATGGTCCAAGTATTATCTTGGAGCCTTGCAGTCAGACATAATTTGTTAAAACTTTGACACCCTCTGCAGTTTGTTGCATCCTATTTCCTAAGTGACTGTTGGAACAGCCTCCTCAGCATGTTAAATGAGATCTCCAAGCATACACCCTGATTTCACAAAGTGATCCTGCCTAGTCCTTGCTGACATTTCTGTAAGGGAGACCATTATCTGCCATGTGTTTGAACTGCAGACAATTAACAGATCCATGTCCTTTTGCACTTGCTTCCCTCTGGCAGGACATGTAGCAGATGTCTTAATAAGTGAAGTGTATCACACTGGCTCAGTTTCTGTGAGAGACAGCACTTAAAAGTGCACTTCCTGGCCCCTGCCACACCTGTATAAAATTTTTAGACCTGCCACTAATGCACCACTCACAGTCACACCGATAAATAGTGCTAGATCATGTACTTAATGGAAATGAGTCAATATCTGCAGGAGATGATAGTACTTGTGAAACCTCAGAGATCTCTGGCATGGGTGTCTCAGTAGCTCTCTGAATACACTCATTCACAGTATCTCCCAAACATGACAGTAGGTGGATTGATTTTCAACTACTTGTGAGCAGCGGCTTACCCACATTGAGTTTTAGACTGGCATTCACAGTTGGGCTACATTGTGGCTGGTGCAATGTTTTTCGGAACAGTAAACAAATAACTTTACAACAAGTTTGCTGCTTTCCTTTTTAATATGGAGATCTGTTACACTTTAAGGATTGAACGTCCCCTGTAAGAACTTAAATCATTAACACCCAACAAAGTGATTTTTGTTACAACAAAAGAAAAACCAGTTATAAGATTTACAGATTGCCTCAAACTACTTAGAACTGTATGAATGCATGGTGTCTGTTCTTTCAGACATGTTCAAAAGAGCAGACACCATGCAGAATCTGCAGCTGGGATACATATTATGTAAATTGACAGTGGAGGATGGGGGAAGGGAAGGGAAGGGAAGGGAAGGAATTGATGATATCAGCAACTTTTGAGTCTCTTAACATTTATATTGTCAGTGTTGCACTCACCAGCGAACTTGAAAATAGCAGAAGTTTATGAGAAAAGGGAGACAATATATGCTGCTAGCAATAGATAAAAGTAATTGTAACACCATATGACAGTTATTATATGTACAGAGTACACTGTATATACACAACAGCAGCAACTTTGTAACGTCATGATCTAAATTTCCGAATGTTTCCATAGAACAGATTACTCATGGAGTGGGAAAAAAAATGGAAATATTGCACTGATTGCATAAGTAACCACATTTTGGCTTAGGGAATGATAATTTACCAAACAAATATTGCTGCTGAAATTTGTAGAATGTGCAGCTGTAGCTCATACCCTGCAAAATATGTTATGCACGACAATCATAAACTTTCAAAATTTTCTGAAACACAACTGTATTAGTGTAGATATACTGTGAAAATAGAGAGAATGAGGGTACTGTAGCCAAAAATGATATGAAACATGAATGTAGATTGCAACTAATGATATAGCAAGTACTAATTATTTTTTTTGCAGTATTCAGAGTTTGAAAATACATGATACATCATGGCACACACAAGTTTTTGTACAATCAGAGAAAGACAATGGATATGAAACATGAATAGCTCTTAAAATTGTATTTAAAATGTTGGGATCTAGATCTTTCAAACTAACTGTACCTGACACAAGTAATCTCACTTTTACAAAAAAGTAGAAGCCAGAAGTCAGCTTGTAAGTACATCAGTAAAACTGTGAAATTCATGGATTGTGTATTTCTTGTTGCCTTCTACCCTATCATGGCAAAGATGAACACTGTCATGCCAGTTTATCTCACTAAAAGTAGTGAAAATAATGGAGCACTTGAAAGTACGTCTTCTGTGTGAGATGACTAACAGCCCATCTTGACATATATGCCAAGGGACTAATAAGTGATCCACCATTTTGGACCCATCAGGCAATTAAAAGGGTTAAAAGTGAACCCAGTATGAAAATTCCTTGTAATGGAAGAACTGTAGCTTCTATTGCAAACATACTCAACATTGTGATGAGGTTCTTTTGAGTGACGGGTTTCCAGCACAGGTAGTTTAAAGGAGAGCACCTCATTTCATATTATCATGAAATAAGGAAGGAACTTTGGCTGGCAGTCATTAAATTAGAGGCATCTTTTGTTGAGGCAAGATATTTTTCAAGAAATTTCGGTCTCAAAGTTTCTGCTCCGAATGCCAAAATATTTTGTTGACTTTCAGCTTCATTTGGAGAAATGATCCTTGCTATAAAATAAAAGAAGTCAGAATGATGTAAGAAGATTTAGCTAACAAACCTCTACTGAACACTTATATATGACTAGTAGAGCTTACCGTCATATCATGAGTGGCAGAGGGTACCCTGTCCCTCTACTAGTCATTCCCTTTCCAGGTCTACTCACAAATGGACTGAGGGGAGAAATGACTGTCTGTATGCCTCTGTCCAACACTAATTTTTCTCATCTTGTTGCCAAACATATGTTTGGTGGCAGTACAATTGTTCTGCAGTGATCTGCAAATGCTGGTCCTCTATAAATGTTCAAACTGATGCGTCACGAAAAGAACGCCATTTTTCCCTCTAGTGATACCCACTTGAGTTCACAAATCATCTCCTAATACTCACATTCTGATCAAATATAATGTTAATTAATCTGGCAGCTCCGTTCCGAATTGATTCAGTGTATTCCTTTGATCCGACATGGTGGGGATCCCTTTACTTGAGCAATACTCAAGAATGAGCCACATGGTGTTGTATATGTGGTCTCCTTCATCGATGAGCTACGCTTCTCAATAAACTGAAGTTGACCACTGGTCTTCCTTATTAGCTGAGTTGGTGTAAATTGATCCCAAACAGCTGGCAGCACTATTGTCAGCTTTAAACTACGAACAGCAAATAGCTGCAAGTAAGAAAACAACACCTGTCTACAGAGCCCCGGCAGCTCTAACATACGTAGCTGCTGCGGGCAAGCAAAGCTGTTGTGTCCAGTGCACTATAACTGTCGGGAATCTTCTTACAGTAGTCAACTGTGGAGATTTAATCGATATGACAGTGTCAGGCAGCTTACTGCTAATATGCATTTGAAAATTGCAGGATTATTGTATTAAAACATAACAGGTGTTTTTTTTTTTTTTTTTTTTTTTTTTTTTTTTTTTTTTTTTTTTTTTTTTTTTTTTTTTTTTTTTTGCTATAATTTACATTTTTCTGTACTTAGAGCACACCAAACACAAATTCTGTCAAAGTCATCTTGTGTCCTTCACCTGTCACTCAGTGCGTATACTATAGCAAACATTCAAAGATTGCTGGTCACCCTATTTGTCAGATCACTTTTTTTTACATAGACAACAAGAGTGGTCATATCACACTTCCCTGGGGCAATTCTGATGGTATCTTAGACGGTGATGAACACACACTGTTGAGGACGGTATTCTGTATTCTACTACTTAGGGAGCATTTGAGCCATTCACTTTCTGGGAATGTGTTCCCCTATGCTCAGTCCTTTGCTAACAGCCTGCAGTGGTGTGCCATGTCAGATGTTTTTCAGAAATCTAGAAATATGAAATATGCCAGTTTCCCTTCATCATGTAGATGTAGATTTGAGAGCAGTGCCTAAAGAATATTGCCTAAATGGTTGCTTGGCCCTGGACAGAGATACTGGGGTATTTTAAGCATCACCTCTACTTCTTTTCTCCGTTATTCACTTTATGTATTGTCACTGCCACAAAATTGTGGTTTTTCAGTTTCATTTCATGACTACAAAGATAATCATCCGCAGAGTCTCAGTACGAAAGGAAATATCAGCATATCTTTCCAGAATCCTGCAGATAATTTTTTTAACAGTGTCATTTATAAACAAAGAAATCAGTTCTTTTGTGGTTTTAGATTAATGTGACTTAACTTCTGAACCAGCAAGTCCATATTCTGAAGGTATTTTTAAATACAAATTCTGAATTATTTTTCTTTAGATTGGAATTTCTTGCCTTGATGATGCAAGTGAAAAAAGGATTGCTTTCCTTTACAGTACAGGAGCACTGTGATTATACAGATTTTTGACAAGTCATATGTGCCCTTTAGCCACCAATGTAATCCTGTATGCTTAATAGTCCTCAAAGTTTTAGATTATGTAACTTTCCACTGGATTGCTGGTATTCAAATTTGTAACTTTGTGTGCAACATTTATTAATGATAAAATCTTTTCAGTTGATCAGCCGAGTGGTGGCGTTATCTTGTTGCAACATTTCAATTCGCCTGAAAATAACTGGTATGAAACCCATTGAAATGTGGCAGCAAGATGATGCCACTACTCAGATGAACACCTGCGTACATTTTATCATTGGAATATGCTGAGAACATATATCAACATAAATAAGCAAATAACACATTACTCTCTGAATTGCTACAGAGAAGATGATGTTTCCAGCTGGTTAAGACATATTTCATAAGTAAATTTCTATACTGGCAAGGTGTGGTTGAAACAGCAAGTTCAGGATCCGTTGCACCATACACACGATATACAATTGGAGCTGTGGACTCCACTTGTAGCAACAATTGGTAAAACCAAAACTGAGGTAAAGGTGATCAATAAATGACCTTTTATTCACTGTGAGGGCTCACATGACTGGCTTGCAATAGTGGTTGTCATTCTGCCATTGTCACACTTGCCAGATGTGATGTTACAGATATCAATACATTTGTATCATACATCTGCCCATCCAACAGGGTTACTAAATTTACCTTTATTATTTTATCTTTGAAACAAAAATATTTAATTTTGACCACAACTGAATGATATAGATTTTGAGATGTTTGTCGCCTAGATTGTAGTTTGGAGATACTTTGTCACAGATTAGTTTCACTAGTTTTCCTATTTTTTAAAATTTCATTTACACACACACACACACACACACACACACACACACACACACACACACACATTTCAAGCTTTCACAACCCAAGGTTGCTTCATCAGGAAAGAGGGAAGGAGAGGGAAAGACGAAAGGATGTGGGTTTTAAGGGAGAGGGTAAGGAGTCATTCCAATCCCGGGAGCGGAAAGACTTACCTTAGGGGGGATCTCTCTCTCTCTCTCTCTCTCTCTCTCTCTCTCTCACACACACACACACACACACACACACACACACACACGTGTAAATGCAAAGAGGTTGGGCAGAGATGTCAGTCGAGGTGGAAGTACAGAGGCAAAGATGTTGTTGAATGACAGGTGAGGTACATGCGGCGGCAACTTGAATTTAGTGGAGGTTGAGGCCTGGTGGGTAATGGGAAGAGAGAATATATGGAAGGGCAAGTTCCCATCTCCGGAGTTCTGATAGGTTGGTGTCAGTGGGAAGTGTCCAGATAACCTGGACGGTGTAACACTGTGCCAAGATGTGCTGGCCGTGCACCAAGGCATGTTTAGCCACAGGGTGATCCTCATTACCAACAAACACTGTCTGCCTGTGTCCGTTCATGCGAATGGACAGTTTGTTGCTGGTCATTCCCACATAGAAGGCTTCACAGTGTAGGCATGTCAGTTGGTAAATCATGTGGGTGCTTTCACACGTGGCTCTGCCTTTGATCGTGTACACCTTCCGGGTTACCGGACTGGAGTAGGTGGTGTTGGGAGGGTGCATGGGACAGGTCTTACACCGGGGCGGTTACAAGGGTAGGAGCCAGAGGGTAGGGAAGGTGGTTTGGGGATTTCATAGGGATGAACCAAGAGGTTACGAACGTTAGGTGGACGGCGGAAAGACACTCTTGGTGGAGTGGGGAGGATTTCATGAAGGATGGATCTCATTTCAGGACAGGATTTGAGGAAGTCGTATCCGTGCTGGAGAGCTACATTCAGAGTCTGATCCAGTCCTGGAAAGTATCCTGTCACAAGTGGGGCACTATTGGGGTTTTTCTGTGGGAGGTTCTGGGTTTGAGGGGATGAGGAAGTGGCTCTAGCTTTTTGCTTCTGTACCAGGTCGGGAGGGTAGTTGCGGGATGCGAAAACTGTTTTCAATTTATTGGTGTAATGGTTCAGGGATTCAGGAGTGGCGCAGATTCGTTTGCCACAAAGACCCAAGCTGTAGGGAAGCGACCGTTTGATATGGAACGGGTGGCAGCTGTCATATTTTATTAACTCAGGATTGTCTGACATTTGGCATTACCCCCAAAGGCCTCACACTTAAAGTTCTCATCTCTGGCTGTAACCCTTCTTTCCATGAGTCCCTATACCAGTTCCAAACTGAACAATCCATAGCCCTCACCCACCTAATCCTTCACCTACGCATCAACTCAGCCAATGAACACCCCTGTTTATCCCTAATCAAAGTCCTCGACTTTCCTCTCCCACATCCACTCCAGCAGTTCAGAACATCCTCCTACAGGTCAACTGCAAATTAGAACAGCATGCCACCCTCCACCTCAAAAAACTATCCAATCTCCTGGTTTCCCACCTCCGGAAAGGCAACTCACTCACCCTCCACAACCTTTACAACAAACCTCAACCTCCTCTCATTGCACACAGACCCAGTCTCTCCCATCTACTCAATTTCCCACTTCCAGCTCCACTCTCCCCAAAACCTCAAAATTCTAATCAACACAATCTGGAACCACAACACCACAATTCAGTAGTCAACCTTTCCTCCAAACCTCTCTCCCTATCCGAAACCTCTGTCCTATCCAAAGGCCTCACCTTCAGCCCTACTCCCAGATTCAACCAAACAGCCCTCGTCAAAGATTTATTGTCCTACACTCATAGTCTCTGCTGGAAATATCACTTTGCCACGAAGAAAAATAATCCTAATCCTACTCCTAATGATCCAACTCCCCAAGACACTACCCAAATTGAACCCTGCCTGGAACAGTTCCGTCCTCCATCACAGCCGGACCCACCTCCTCTTCCTCAAAATCACCCTCTCCAAACCTTCCAGGAATTTCTCACTTGCAGCCTTACCTCTCAATCTGTCTTAAAAAACCTTAATCCTACTCCCAGCATCACCACACCTGAAGCCCAGGCTATCCGTGATCTGAAGGCTGACCGATCCATCATCATTCTTCCGGCTGACAAGGGTTCCACAACCATGGTACTTGATCATCAGGAGTATGTGGCTGAGGGACTGTGTCAGCTTTCAGACAACACTACATACAAAGTTTGCCAAGGTAATCCCATTCCTGATGTCCAGGCGGAGCTTCAAGGAATCCTCAGAACCTTAGGCCCCCTACAAAACCTTTCACCTGACTCCATCAACCTCCTGACCCCACTGACACCTCACACCCCTACCTTCTACCTACTTCCTAAAATTCACAAACCCAAACATCCCCGCCCGCATCTCGTGGTCGTGCGGTAGCGTTCTCGCTTCCCACGCCCGGGTTCCCGGGTTCGATTCCCGGCGGGGTCAGGGATTTTCTCTGCCTCGTGATGGCTGGGTGTTGTGTGCTGTCCTTAGGTTAGTTAGGTTTAAGTAGTTCTAAGTTCTAGGGGACTTATGACCACAGCAGTTGAGTCCCATAGTGCTCAGAGCCATTTGAACCATTTTTGAACCCAAACATCCCGGCCACCCCATTCTAGCTGGTTACCAAGACCACACAGAACGTATCTCTGCCTACGTAGATCAACACCTTCAACCCATTACATGCAGTCTCCCATCCTTCATCAAAGACACCAACCACTTTCTTGAATGCCTGGAATCTTTACCCAATCTGTTACCCCCGGAAACCATCCTTGTAACCATCGATGCCACTTCCTTATACACAAATATTCTGCACGTCCAGGGCCTTGCTGCGATGGAGCACTTCCTTTCACGCCACCCTACCTAAAACCTCTTTTCTCATTACCTTAGCCAGCTTCACCCTAACCCACAACTTCTTCACTTTTGAAGGCCAGACATAGCAACAATTAAAGGGAACAGCCATGGGTACCAGGATGGCCCCCTCGTACGCCAACCTATTTGTGGGTCGCTTAGAGGAAGCCTTCTTGGTTACCCAAGCCTGCCAACCCAAAGTTTGGTACAGATTTATTGATGTCATCTTCATGATCTGGACTCACAGTGAAGAACAACTCCAGAATTTCCTCTCCTGCCTCAACTCCTTTGGTTCCATCAGATTCACCTGGTCCTACTCCAAATCCCATGCCACTCTCCTCGGCGTTGACCTCCATCTGTTCAATGGCCAGCTTCACACATCCGTCCACATCAAACCCACTAACAAGCAACAGTACCTCCATTATGACAGCTGCCACCCATTCCATATCAAATGGTCCCTTCCCTACAGCTTAGGTCTTCGTGGCAAACGAATCTGCTCCAGTCCTGAATCCCTAAACCATTACACCAATAAACTGAAAACAGCTTTCGCATCCCGCAACTACCCTCCCGACCTGGTACAGAAGCAAATAGCTAGAGCCACTTCCTCATCCCCTCAAACCCAGAACCTCCCACAGAAAAACCCCAAAAGTGCCCCACTTGTGACAGAATAATTTCCAGGACTGGATCAGACTCTGAATGTAGCTCTCCAGCAGGGATACGACTTCCTCAAATCCTGCCCTGAAATGAGATCCATCCTTCATGAAATCCTCCCCACTCCACCAAGAGTGCTCAAGTTTATACCTGTCCTTTTTTTCCCCCCTCTTTCCTGATGAAGCAACCTTGGGTTGCGAAAGCTTGAAATTTGTGTGTTTGTGTGTTTTTTATTGTCTCTGCTTACAACCTTACTTTTGTAGCTTTCAATTAAGATTGCCCTTCAATCCTGCTTACATTGCTGTGGCATTTGCATACACCACTACTTTTATTGTTCCTAATCTGATTTAGAGATTATCGAATCTTCCATTTACTTTTATTTCTATTTATTTTTTTCTTTAACTCTAAGTGCAAGTGTGTGTGAATGCGTGCTTGGTAGAGTTGAGAGTAGCCCACAAAATGCGAATAATTTCATTTGTTATATTCTACTGATAGCTCCAACTACACAACTGTAAAGAAGACTAGCAGGTTCATCAGAAATGTTCTGGAATTATTTTACCAGACTTCTTCATATACAGTTTCTTCAATCTGTGATTCATTATATTACAATTAAAATCTATTTATGTACTACAAGTGAGATATCTCACATTGGCAAACAGAATAATAAAAAATAATACCAGACTGCACATGCAAAAAGAAGTATACTTTGAATATTGTTGTTGGAACTTTCAGTTAATGATTGTTGAATCTCCTCCTCAAGAGCAAAGGAGACCAGACGATAGAGCAAGTAATATCTAAATGTTTGCAAATTTGTAGAGGAATTAGAAGTTTTAACAAACTTCATACTGAAAGTGTGCCACTTTCAGGGGAAACTGGTAATAAAATAATAAGTAAATTTGGTGGAATAGTGGACCAGTTTACTTTTAATTTTTCATCATTTACTTTATTCTTACCCAGCAGCTGTTTCTACATGGCCGGAAGCTGTTCTGGACGATTGTGGTTATAGTGATGATATTAATATTTCTCTAAAATGCTATTTGTGCTGCTTTGAATCTTGATGACTTGTTATTGTACATGTCTAGTTCTGTAGGACCAAATTGAGGAGCAAATCTCCATGGTCATGGAATGTGTCAGTACATGAAATTACAACATAAAGGAATAACAGGTACAATAAAAGGTTTATGAATCCAAAAAAAGACAAGCCATAAGCTTATGTAAATGCAATCAACAATATAACCTAGGAACCAGCTTAATTTTTCGGGTAACTCCTCAACTGAGTAAAATGAGTGACACATGAGGAAACTGTTCAGTTTCTGTTTGAAAGCTCGTGGATTACTGCTAAGATTTTTGAATTCTTGTGGTAGCTTACTGAAAACGGTTGTCACAGTATACTGCACACATTTCTGCACAAGAGTAATGGAAGTGCGATCCAAATGCAGATTGAATTTCTGCCTAGTATTAACTGAGTGAAAGGTGCTAATTCTTGGGAATAAGCTGATACTGTTAACAAGAAATGACAGTAAAGAACAGGTTTGCGAACTTACACCACTTATTGCCTGAACTGCCTGTTTCTGAGCCAAAAATAACCTTTGAGAATGGGAAGAGTTACCCCCAAAATATAATACCATATGACATAAGTGAATGAAAACAAGCAAAGTAGACTACTTTTCATGTTGAACTGTCACTCACTTCAGACACCCTTCGAATAGCAAAAATGGCAACATTAAGCCATTGAATAAGATCCTGAAATTGAGTGTTCCACGGCTGTTTACTACCTGTCTGAACACCTAGAAGTATAAACTGCTCAGTTTCACTAATCACTTGCCCATTCTGTGGAATTAAAACATATGGTTTTGTTGAATTGTGTGTTAGAAACAGTAAAACCGGAGTCTTACTGTGATTTAGAGTTAGTTTATTTTCTGCAAATCATGAATGTATGTCGTGAACTGCACTATTTGAAACAGAGCCAATGTTGCACACAACATCCTTTACTACCAAGCTACTGTCATTGGCAAACAGAAATATTTTAGAATTACCTGTAATACTAGAGGGCATATCATTTTATATAAATAAGGAACAGGAGTGGCTCTAGCACTGATCCCTGGGCACCCACTATCTGACTGTGCCCCACTCAGACCCCACATCACAGCCATTATCAACACTGTGAATAATGATCTTTTGCTGCCTAATGATCTTTTGCTGCCTGGTGTTAAAATAAGAGTTGAACCAATTGTGAGCTATTCCCCATATTCCATAATAGTCCAAATCCTGGAGCAATATTTTGTGATCAACACAATCAAAAAAGATGCCTAGCGTTCAAAACCTTTTGTTTAATCCATCCAGTACCTCACACAGAAAAGAGAATATAGCATTTTCAGTTGTTAAAGCACTTCTAAAGCCAAACTGTACATTTGATAACAAATTATGTGAAATGAAATGATCAATTATCCTTACTTACGTAGCCTTTTCAATAACTTTATCAAACACTGATGACATAGAAATAGGTCTAAAATTGTCTACATTGTACATTTCTCCCTTTTTATAAAGTGGCTTTACTACTGAGTACTTTAATGATTCAGGAAACTGGCCATTCTTGAAGAAAAATTTACAAATATGGCTAAGTACAGAGCTAACAGGTGCAGCACAATACTTTATAATTCTTGTAGGTACTCCATCGTATTCATAAGTTGGTCAGTCTTCAGAGTTTCAGTGGTTTAATTATTGACTTAGTCTTGCCCTTGTCAGTATCACAAAGGAGTATTTCAGACATCAGTCTTGGAAAGGCATTATCCGAGTGAGTTATAAGATTCCCTGTAGGAAACTAAATTTTTATTTAATTTACCACCAATGCTCAGAAAGTGACTGTTAAATACTGCACATATATCTGATTGATCAGTAACATAAATATTTTTACTACTAACTGATTTCATATTGTCCACCTTGTGCTGCTGACAAGACACTTTCTTTAAAACTGACCATATGGTTTTAATTTTACCCTGTGAATGAACTATTCTGTTTGCATACCACGTACTCTTTGCCTTCCCATTAACATTTTTAAGCACCTTACAGTATTGTTTCTAATGGGCTACTGTAGCTTGATTGTGACTACTTCTAACATTTTGATATAATTCCCACTTTGTTCTACATGATATCCTTTCCCACTAATCAGCCACACAGGCTGCCTTTACTACTAGTACCCTGTTTAGAACATTTTAATGGAAAGCAGCTTTCAGAGAGCATGATAAATATGTTAAGGAAAGCATTATATTTGTCGTCTATGTTATCAGCACTATAAACATCCTGTCACTCTTGTTCCTTTAACCAGGTTTAAGAAACTCTCTATTGCCATTGGATTAGCTTTTCTACCTAGTTTGTTATTATATATGTCATTTACTGGAGTACAAAAACAGTTTATACTTAAAATTTGTGCATCATGGTCTTTAAGGCCATTCACCCTTTTTCTAACAGAATGCCCATCTCATAATGAAGAATGAATAAAAATGTTGTGTATGGCTATGCAACTGATCACCTGCACACTGGTTGTTAAAAAGTGTGTGTGTGTGTGTATGCCCATCTCATAATGAAGAATGAATAAAAATGTTGTGTATGGCTATGCAACTGATCACCTGCACACTGGTTGTTAAAAAGTGTGTGTGTGTGTGTGTGTGTGTGTGTGTGTGTGCATCTTATCATATTAGTTTAGGAGATCTTCCAACATCCTTTTTCTTGCACAATTGCATACAAAATTAATATTGAAGTCACTACATATAACTAACTTTCGGTACTTCCTGTAAAGTGAACCAAGAACCCTCTCTCTGAAGTCAAAGTTAGGGGATCTGTAAACAACAACAATTAGAAGTTTAGTTTCACTAAATTCAACTGCCCCTGCATAACATTCAAATACCTGTTCAGTGCAATGCAGTGCCTATAAATTACTTGCTGTTTGAAGAAAAGTTGAAGAAGTTAATAGACCACAGAACAACTGTTTTGGTGATCAGTTATTTCACCACTTCCCTTACTTTAGAGCTTAAGTAGTGTGCAGAAGCATGTCGGTGTTATACTAATGTTTAAGAATCTGGTAAACTTTGAAATCACATGTCTTTGAGAGTTGAAACTTTTGTTAGCCTGAACAGTTGATTTGGAAATAAGAAATATTAAATGTCAGCTTTGGCTTCCCTCTGACAACCATGCCTCCATCCTTGCTAACATCCCTGTTTTCCTTTCCCTGTTGCTTCATAACCTGGGTTGTGAGTAACTAAATCCACTTTCCCTTCTTCCCTTTCTTTCCCCTCTCTCCTCCCTGATGAAGGAACATTTATTCCGAAAGCTAGGAACATAAATTTTCGGTTCTGTTTTTTTGTGTATCTATCGGCTGTACTGAGCTGAGGTGAGTACTGGTCAGCCCCTCTATCTCTTTGTTAGTATTTGTTTCACATCTTTATATGAGATTTTCCATTAATCATTGAAATATTAAATGTTGCAGACATAAATTTTTTTCACTGAATGAATGTTTGACGACACCACATTTCTCTGTAATGATGCTATTGTGTTTTTGCAACTTCAGGATGTCTGTTAGCCGTTCACTGCGTATGTTTGGTGAGCCGAACAGACCTCCTGATTGGTTCTCTCAGAAGAACTGTGCTGTTCAGTATTCAATGTTGCTGGAGAATGTCGAAACACCCAAAAGGAAAAAGCGCAGTGAAAAAGGAGAAGTCCACATAGAAACACCTGGGGAGAGTATTGTGAGGAAACTGACTAATGGTAAGAAAAATAGAAAATTAATATTTTTGTAGCACTGTAGTACATTTTAGCCAAGTAGAAGATTTGTGAATCAATTTCATGCAATGTCTCTGTTTTTACACTCTTTCATTCACCAAAAAATCAACTGCTGTGCCCACTCATGTGTCATGCTTTGGAATTGGAACATTCATTGGTGACATTTGAGCATGCTTGGTTTATGTGTGCAAGGAATACAACGCAAAAAAATCAGTATAAATGCATGGATATTTGTAGGAAAATTGAGTGTTGCCAGGAATAGTTGCGCACAGTGTATACACAATAGTATGAGGTCCAGTATACTGACAAATGCAGTGAAATGGCATCACATTTCATGTCTGTAATACAGTATATGACAAGATACGAACGATTAAAGTGGTAGAGGGTGGAATTCAATATAAAGGCAGTTGGCTTTGTGTGGTTTAATGTGTGCATATGTGCCTCTACTGCTGATAGGAAACAGGTACCATTAGTGGCGCTGTGTGTAGTGCACATAAACCATGGTTGTAAAAGTGCCATGTGGAAAACAGCTTGAGATGAAAAAGCAAAAAATCATCAGCATATACAAGGAAATGGGATTCCCTAATCTCCATATTGCTAAGAAGTTGAACTGTTCAAGTAGAATAATTGATAATTTGGTTAGATAAGACATGTGGTATAGACAGAATGTAAGATACGGGTTAAGTAGAAAATTAGTTGAGGCATCAGAACGGTCCCTTTTGCCTAAAGCAAGAGCCCCACAAACTGTTATTCTTCTCAATTTGTTACTGATTTATGGTTGTCAGTAACTGTCAGGTGTATATGACAAAGTTTGTCGAATGACAAACATCTTACATTCAAGAAACTACTGCAGTAGCTTGCTCTAACACCGTAGCAAAAATATGCTAGATCGGAGTGTGCTGAAAAACATACATCATGGACTTCAGAATGGGATAAGGTGATGTAAAGTGATGAGAAGCAGCTTAATTTAGATAGGCTGCATGGATTTCAGTATTATTGACATTCTCAAACAGTGCAGCAGGTAAGAATGAGGAGAAATGTTGGTGGTAGGAGTGTTAAGTTTTGGGCAGCCTTCTGCATTAAAGGTAAATAATGCATTGCTTGACTGAACACTAGAATGAGTTCTAACATGTACACTGTGATGCTAGAGACAGAATTTATTACAATGTAAGAGGACCAAGGGAACGAAATTCTAATTTTTCAAAAAGATAATGCATTTGTGCATGTTTCTGCTACAACCAAAAGTGGTTTGAAGATAAAGATACCAATTTCTTGCCATGGCCTGCATGTAGTTTGGATATGAACCCTGTGAAAAAGCATTGGGGAATACTTGCAAGTCATGTTTATCACAGTGGAAGGCAGTATGAGGCTGCACGTGAGCTGAAAAGTGTGATAGGAGAAGACTGGGTGACAATTTCACTGAAAGAACTAAAAACCCTAACAAAATCAGTGCTGAACAGAATTTTTCTGGTAATTAGGAATAACGGAGGCTGGATAGAGCATTAAAAATTCAATAACATACTATGACCGTGAGCGCATTTACACCAGTCTCCATCCAGGAAATGCAAATGCCTAATTTTGTCACTCGTATTGCAAAAGAAATTAACTAATTCCATCATGATTGTTTGTAACTTATGTGTCTACTACTTTCATAGTAAATTTGATACAATATGCTTCAGATGTACTATTCCCCCCTGCGGGTCCGGGGGTTAGAATAGGCCTGAGGTATTCCCACCTGTCATACAAGGCGACTAAAAGGAGTTTCACACATTTTGGTTTTTATGTGATGGTTCCCTGTAGGGTCTGACCTCCATTCTTCAAAATTTTCCCGAAGAGCGAGCCAATTGGGGAAGGGGGCTTTACAAGGTGCATCGTGTCCATCGTGCATTGAGATCTTTAGCCCACATGCTCATCGTCGCATTGCAGTCCTGCCAATTCTCCATCTCTTGGGCGAGGACACCTTCCTGGGTGCATTTTCCACCATGCACTATGCAGTGGCGATTTCTGCATCAACGATGAATATGGACTTCTTTGCACTTGATATCCAACACAGTAGCCAGTCCGTTGTGGTGGGGCCGCCATGTACCCTGTTGGTTGTAGTCCCCTGACCACACAGGCTCTGCTGATGCCTGCGCCGTTAACTCCCCACGTATGTCAAGGGGTAGATGCCCATCCCCCTGGGGCATTGGGACTCCCGGCAATGGCCATCCTGCCAGGTGGCCTTTGCTGCGGCTGGGTGGTGCATGTGGGGAGCGCCCCTAGTAGGAGTGGGTGGCATCAGGGTAGATGACATGCAATGAAGTGTAGTCCATCATCTCTTGCTGGTGGTGAAACAAACACCAACAGTCTCTAAGTGTTCATGAGCTCAATTCAACACACAGAAGTACGACCCCAAATTGTTCCCCTCCCTGCCCACACCGTGGGAGGAGCGTCAGGCTAAGGATGGCAGCGGATCTTATTCGCCCCAGTACCTTGTATGTTCGAGAGCTGATGGGGAATCTTTCATGATGATGAAGTCGCAGTTTTTTGTTGAGCATTTAGATGACAAGTTTGGGGAGGTGGAGGGCTTATCCAAAGTGAGATTTGGGTCAATCTTGATCAAAACAGCATCCTCTGCCCAGTCACGGGAGTTTCTCGCTTGTGGATGTTTCTGTAACCATCACATACCATAAGAGCATAAATATGGTCCAGGGTATCATATTTCGCACAGATCTCTTGCAGTCCGATGATGAGCTGCACGCCAATTTAGAGCGGTGAGGTGTACATTTCATCCGGCATGTCCACTGGGGTCCGAAGGATAATCAGTTTGCCATCAGTGCCCTCATATTGGACTTTGATGGTGTTACATTGCCTGAGAAGGTCAAGGTGATGGTCTACCGGTGTGATGTAAAGCCCTATATTCCTCCCCTGATGTGGTACTGTAAGTGCTGGAAATTGGGCCATAAATCTTCCTGCTGTACTTCCAGCGTCACATGCCGAGATTGCGGACGCCCATCTCATCCCAGTACTCCATGTGCTCCGCCTCCCATTTATGTCAACTGTGGAGAGCACGGTTCGCCTTGCTCACCTGACTGTAGGATTCTCCAGAAAGAAAGGAAAATCATGGAGTACAAGACCCTTGACAGACTGACCTACACTGAGGCTAAGAGAAAATTTGAACGCCTGCACAGTGTGTGTATGACATCATCTTACGCCGCCGCTACGACAGTTCTGGCACCATTAGCTCCCCCAACACTGGTCACCTCTCAGAGCCAGAAGACTACACCTGTCCCCTTGATGGTGGGTGGGGGCGGCATTTTCCTCCCTGTTGCTTCTGCGCCACCTACTTTGGGACCCCCCCCCCCCCCCCCCCCCCAAACTATCGGAGACGTCCGTCCCCACTTCTAAGGCGGAGAAGCGTAAGTCTTCCTCAGCTTCTCTCACTAGGAACGGGTCCCTTGGGTCACTCCCTTCCCAGGTTTCTTCTAGTGGGAAAGACGACACCCGCCAGTGGCTCAAGAGCCCAAAAGCAGCTGGTCATAGGGCTTTACGTTCATTCTCAGTCCCGGAGACTGAGCCAGTGTAGTCCTTCCAGACAGGTAAACCCAAGGAGCAGTGAGAGAAATCCGAAAAGAAAACTCCTAAGACCAAGGAAATCGCAGTGGCACCCACACCACCGCTACCTACAAGCTCTGCGGCTGAGGATGGTCTGGAGATTTTGGCGTCCGCTGAGGATCTAAATCTCGCCAGACCCTCAGACACAATGGATATAGACTCCTCTGGCAATAAATCGGTGGCAGCAGGTGACTCTGAGGCGTAAACTGTCTCATTGAATGTTCCATGCCTTCCCAGTCTCACGATGTCATCCTCCAGTGGAATTGCAGCAGTTTTTTCCACCGCTTGGCTGAGCTACGGCAACTGTTAAGCTTTACAGCTGCTGTCTGCATTGCCCTCCAGGAAACCTGGTTCCAAACAATGCGGAACCCTGCCCTCCATGGCTATAAGGGATATTACAGAAACCGTAGTGACTATAATCGAGTGTCAGATGGAGTTTGCGTTTATGTCCTAAACTCGGTCTGTAGTGAACATGGCCCCTTCAAACAGCTCTTGAAGCTGTGGCTGTCAGAATAAGGACGACGCAGGAAATAGCTGCCTGCAATGTATATCTTCCTCCAGATGGTGCAGTACCCCTGAATGTATTATCTGCACTGATTGATCAACTCCCTAAACCTTTCCTACTTCTGGGAGATTTTAATGCCCATAATCCCTTGTGGGGTGGTACCATGCTTATTGGCTTCTCCCATCTATCCACTGGAGAGCACATGATGACCTGTGTGGTAGTGACCACTTCCCCATCTTCCCCATCTTCCTGTCACTGCCCCAGCGTCAGGTAAATGGTCGCCTTCCCAAATGGGCTTTGAACAAGGCAGACTGGGGAACTTCACCTCTGCTGTCATCGCTGAATCTCCCTGACACGCTAACATCAATGTGATAGTTGAGCAGGTGACTAGCACAATTGTCCCCCCAGGGGGTCCACAACTCTTTTGTGGATACGTGCGTAGCGAGCACGGGACCCCGAGCTAATGTGGCCTTCCTTCCTTTCCGGGCTGCATACCTTCCCATTCCGCATCCTTCCCCATCCCTATCTTCGCCCCTCCTCCCCTCTCCTCTGGCTCTTTCCTTCTATTTCTCCCCATCTGGGAGTATGGTTTGTGCCTACGTCCTGAGACGGACGCTCGTAAATGTACTGCATTCCTTGCCTTCCTTGCTTTTATGTCTTCTTCCTTCCTTTGTCCTTCTCTGTCTTCTTCCTTCCTTTGTCCTTCTCTTTTCCTTACCTCTTCTCTTTCTCTTTTCTCCGCTGCGGCGTTTGAGACCTCTCTTCCTTCCTTTCCCTTTCTCTTTCTTCCTCCCTGTGCGTGTCTGAAGGCCGACCCACGCCCTTCGTGCGTAGCCGGTGACGGGGTAACGCGTAATTCCCCGCCCCGGGTAGACAGGTAGGACACGTACATACCCCCTGGTAACGGCCAGGCCCAGGGAGGGGTGATTACCCGAGCTGATACCTTCCGAAAATGCAGATTGGTCCCTCCGTCCGTTTGTCGGGAGGTGTGACCTGAGGTGTGAACAATCACCTAAGGCGGGAGTGCCCTCAGAGAGGGCCCCCACAAGGGAGGAGCGCGCCATCGGAGACGCCGGTAATCATGGGGGATTCTTCCGCAATGGTTTCCTCACCTTCCACTAAGTCTGCTCACAAACGTAAGTATACTGAGTCTCAGCCACAGGCGATTCTTCCATCGTTGCCACAGTTCCTAGTTGTTTCTCGGTCTGATGAAGGTCACGACTTCTCCACGGTCAACCCTTTCATTATTCAGAAAGGAGTCGACGCAATAGCAGGTCCTGTAAAGTCTTGTTCCAGATTACGGAATGGCACCCTGTTGTTAGAAACACACAGTGCCCTCCAGGCACAAAAATTGCTGCGTACTTCTCTGCTCCACACCTTCCCTGTCCGGGTGGAACCGCACCGTACCTTAAATTCCTCGCGTGGAGTCGTTTATACACGCTCCCTCGATGGATTGTCTGACGAAGAAATTCAGCACTATCTGTCTGACCAGGGCGTAACGGCAGTTCATAGAGTAATGAAACGGGTTGACACGAACATCATTCCAACCCGCACTGTCTTCTTGACATTTGACACAGTTCAACTCCCATTGAAAATCAAAGCAGGCTATGAGATAATTTCTGTTCGCCCTTACGTCCCAAACCCTACGCGTTGCTATCGATGTCAGCGGTTCAATCACACCAGCCAGTCCTGTTCCAATCCAGCCAAATGTGTTATGTGTGGCAAGGATGCCCATGAGGGTGCTTGTCCACCTCCATCCCCTCGCTGCATCAACTGTATGGGTGACCACGCTGCTTCCTCTCGAGATTGCCCCGTTTTTAAGGACGAGAAGCTCATCCAGGAAATAAGGGTGAAGGAAAAGGTGTCGACCTTTGCTGCTCGAAAATTATTCGCCAGTCGCAAGCCCACCGTGCCTCAGACAGGAAAATACAGCACTGTCCTTGCTTCTCCTCGGCCAACAAAGGAGGCGGCCACGCAGACTTGCGACCTCACCTTTAGTACCACGGTCGTCAGATCGGCCAGCGCAAAGATCGCTCGTTCAACCTCACCACTTTCGCCTGCCCACTGTATGGCTCACCCTTCGTCGGGTTCTGCTACATCTCGAGCCCAAAAGTCGGACGCCAAGTCTTCAAAAAAAGAGCATACTCGTGAAGAGTTTTTACGTACCGCAACTTCACAACCATCGGTTCCTCCTTCATCTAAACAACATTCTTCCAAGAAGGCTACAAAGAAACCCAGTTCCTCTCCTTCTCCGCCAAGGCGTGCCCCCTCTACAGCACCACCTGGCGGAAATCGCCCTCGGCCGTCTTCTGTGTCGCCGAGGCGCACAGCTGGTGGCCGGTCAACCGGCCGATCGCTGGTGGCAGGGGCTGCTCCTGACCAACCTATGCATCAGGATCTTCTGCCTTCGGCTGAATGCCATTCCATGCTGTCGGTTGCTAGCTCCGAGCAGTCTTTGAGTTGACAGCAACTTGACCCTTGGTCACATTCCTCCATTCTCTTTTCACCCCATGTCCATTATCCATTGGAATATCCGCGGCATTCGAGCCAATCGGGATGAATTGTCGGTCCTCTTACGCTCCTACTCGCCGGTCATCTTCTGTCTTCAGGAAACAAAGCTGCGTCCCCATGACCGCTTTGTTCTCCCTCATTTTCAGTCTGTCCGATATGATCTCCCCTCTGTTGAAGGCTCTCCAGCCCATGGAGGACTCATGATTCTTCTCCGTGATACTCTCCATTATCACCCAATCCCCTTAAACACTTCCTTCCAAGCTGTCGCCGTCCGTCTTTCACTTTCCGGATACACGTTCTCTCTTTGTACTGTATACATTCCATCGTCCACACCAATGGCACGAGCTGATCTCTTTCATCTTCTTGGTCAGCTTCCACCCCCCTATTTGCTG
Organism: Schistocerca cancellata; assembly: GCF_023864275.1. Lineage (NCBI taxonomy): Eukaryota > Metazoa > Arthropoda > Insecta > Orthoptera > Acrididae > Schistocerca > Schistocerca cancellata. The sequence continues at coordinate 715,920,736 of NC_064628.1, forward strand.
GTTGGGGACTTCAATGCCCACCACCCGCTTTGGGGATCTCCACATCCTTGTCCACGTGGCTCTCTATTGCTAGACGTCTTCCACCAAGCGGATCTAGTTTGCCTCAACACTGGGGTCCGTACATTTTTGTCTGCCTCCACGACAAATTTATCTCATTTGGACCTTGCGGTCGGTACTGTTCCGCTAGCTCGGCGCTTCGAATGGTTCGCCCTTGATGATACACACTCGAGTGACCACTTTTCATGTGTCCTTAGACTGCAGCCTCCACTGCCATATATGCGCTCGCGACGCTGGAAATTTGCCCAAGCCGATTGGACACTTTTTTCGTCTCTCGCGACATTCGATGACCGTCGCTTTCCCAGCGTCGACGATGAGGTCACACACATTACCGACGTTATTCTTACAGCTGCAGAACGTTCAATACCACGCACCTCCGAATTGCTCCAGCGCCCCCCAGTTCCTTGGTGGAACGAGGCATGCCGTGACGCACTACGTGAGCGGCGACGTGCTCTTCGCATTTTCCGTCACCATCCTACTTTGGCCAACTGTATCCGCTATAAGCAGCTCCGTGCGCGATGCCGTCGCGTCATCCGCGATAGCAAGAAGGCAAGCTGGAAATTCTTTATTAGCTCATTTAACACCTTCACTCCCTCCTCGGAAGTTTGGAGTCGGCTTCGACGGTTCTCAGGCGCGCCTAGTTTCTCCCCGGTCTCTGGGCTCACTGTCGCGCATGATACCTTAGTGGACCCCGTCGCAATTTCTAACTCGTTGGGTCAGCACTTTGCTGAGATTTCGAGCTCTTCAAATTACCCGCCAGCGTTTCTCCCGAAGAAACATGCAGCAGAAGTGCGACATCTTGCTTTCTCCTCTCCAAATCACGAAAGCTAAAATACTGTTTTCTCCATGCGGGAACTCCAACATGCCCTCTTTTCTTCTCGCTCCTCCGCCCCAGGACCGGATGGTATCCATGTCCAAATGTTGCTGCATTTATCAACCCATAGTCTGCGTTACCTCCTTCGCCTTTATAATCGAATTTGGACCGACAGTACCTTTCCCAGACGGTGGCGGGAAGCTATTGTCGTTCCCGTTCCGAAACCTGGAAAGGACAAACATCTCCCCTCTAGCTATCGCCCCATTTCTCTCACGAGTAGTGTCTGTAAGGTTTTGGAGCGTATGGTGAATTACCGTTTAGCTTGGTGGCTGGAATCCCGCAGTCTTTTAACACCTGCCCAATGCGGATTCCGAAAGCATCGTTCTGCAGTTGACCATCTTGTTGCTCTCTCCACTTATATCATGAACAATTTTCTCCGGGAACGCCAAACGGTAGCAATATTTTTTGATCTGGAGAGAGCATACGATACCTGTTGGAGGACAGGCATCCTCCGCACACTGTTCTCTTAGGGCTTTCGAGGCCGGCTGTCCCTTTTTCTTTGCGAATTTATGGCAGAGCGCACTTTTAGGGTGCGGGTGAACACTACTCTCTCCCGTACTTTCTCCCAAGAAAACGGGGTACCCCAGGGATCCGTGCTGAGTGTTGTACTGTTTGCCATCGCCATAAATCCAATTATGGATTGTCTCCCTCCTGATGTCTCGGGCTCCCTCTTTGTGGACGATTTTGCAATCTACTACAGCGCTCAACGGACCAGCCTTCTTGAACGATGTCTTCAAGGATGTCTCGATCGCCTCCCCTCGTGGAGCATTGAAACTGGCTTCCGTTTCTCACCCAGTAAGACCGTTTGTGTCAATTTTTGGCGACGTAAGGAGTTTCTTCCGCCCTCCTTACATCTAGGTCCTGTCAACCTTCTGTTTTCAGACGTCGCTAAATTCTTGGGTCTTATGTTTGACAGAAAACTATGCTGGTCCTCCCACGTTTCGTATCTTTCGGCTCGCTGTCTGCGATCGCTTAACACCCTCCGTGTCCTGAATGGTACCTCCTGGGGAGCGGACCGAGTGGTCCTTCTCCGCCTCTATCGCACCTTAGTGCGCTCGAAATTGGATTATGGAAGCATAGTCTACTCCTCTGCTCGGCCGTCTATTCTTCGGCGTCTCGACTCTATCCACCACCGTGGATTACGTTTAGTGTCTGGAGCTTTTTACACTAGCCCTGTGGAAAGCCTTTATGCTGAGACTGCTGAACCTCCGCTGTCCAATCGGCGAGCAGTCCTTCTGAGTCGTTATGCTAGCCATCTGTCTTCCATGCCTGCTAATCCAGCCCATGACCTTTTTTTCGACGCCTCCTTTGATGTAGGGTATGCAGGCCGCTCCTCCTCCCTACTACCCCCGGGAGTCCGCTTCCGTCAACTGCTCCATTCTCTTTCCTTCCGCTTTCCTAAAACCTTCTTGACAACTTGGGGTACAGCACCGCCTTGGCTCCGTCCCCGGATCTGCCTGCTCCGTGACCTTTGTCAGTTTCCCAAGGATGGTACCCCTACACTTGTTTATCGTCGGGCATTTGCTGCTCTATGTGCACAAATGACAGACGCCACATTTATTTACACCGACAGCTCGAAAACATCATCAGGTGTAGGGAGTGCCTGTGTTGTTGGCGACACCCCAAATCGCTTTCGGCTTCCCGACCAGTGTTCGGTTTATACTGCGGAGCTTTACGCTGTTCTCCAGGCTGTCCACTTCATCCGCCGCCATCAGCGGATACAGTACGTTATCTGCTCAGATTCTCTCAGCTCTCTCCTCAGTCTCCAAGCTCTTTACCCTGTGCATCCTCTGGTCCACCGGATTCAGGACTGTCTGCGCTTGCTCCACCTGGGGGGTGTCTCGGTGGCGTTCCTCTGGCTCCCGGGACACGCTGGTATCTGTGGGAATGAGGCGGCCGATATAGCGGCCAAGGCTGCAGTATCTCTTCCTCGGCCAGCTATTCAGTCGCTTCCCTTCACCGATCTACGGAGCGGTTTATGTCGCCAAGCTGCTCATTTATGGCATGCGCATTGGTCGGCACTTCCCCGTAATAAATTGCGGGAAGTGAAAGCCCTTCCTTGCGCTTGGACCTCTTCCTCCCGAACGCGTCGTCGGGAGGAGGTAATTTTAGCTAGACTCCGGATAGGGCACTGTCTTTTTAGCCATAGACATCTTTTAAGCGGCGATCCTCCCCCACTCTGTCCCCACTGCTCTCAGCTGTGGACGGTAAGACACCTTTTAATTGAATGCCCCTATTTTAATCCGTTACGCTCCCGTCTACAGCTATCGCCTGATCTATCGTCGATTTTAGCAGATGACACGCGCTCAGCCGACCGCGTTCTCCAGTTTATTAGTGACAGTGAAATGACGTCAGTCATTTGAAGCTTTTTTTGGGGACAACCACCCCCTTTCTGTAGTGGATTTTTAAGCATTCTTCTATTTTTAGTTTCTCCAATTTTCTGACTTTGTTCCCATTGCTGCTGGTTTTCAATTTCTGTTTTTTACTGTCTTAAGTTACGGGCTGGGCGCTAATGACCATAGAAGTTTTGCGCCCTAAAAAAAAAAAAACTTTCCATGTCTGGGCAAAGATCAAACGTCTTTTCGGGTACCAGGCCCCAACAGCTGTCCCCAGTGTTACCAGAAATGGCGAGTTATGTACCAATGCAAACGTGACTGCTGAGCACTTTGCTTGAGCCTTTGCATTGGAGAATTACTCCCCAGCCTTTCGATGGCAGCTGGAAGGGAATGTCCTCTCATTCACTACACTCTGCAGTGAATCCTATAATGCCCCATCATTTCCCGACATAGCTCCTGGGCCTGATTGCATCCACAGCCAGATGATTAAACATCTTTCATCTGACTACAAGCGACATCTTCTCATCATCTTCAACTGGCGCTGGTGTGAAGGCGTCTGTCCATCGCAATGGCAGGAGAGCACCATCATTTTGGTGCCCAAACTCGGTAAAAACCCGCTTGATGTGGATAACTATCGGCCATCAACGTCACCAACGTTCTTTGTAAGCTGCTGGAATGTATAGTATGTCGGTGGTTGGGTCCTGGAGTCACGTGGCTTGCTGGCTCCATGTCAGGGAGGCTTCTGCCAGGGTCACTCTACCACTGATAAGCTTGTATCCCTCAAGTCTGCCACCTGAACAGCCTTTTCCAGATGGTAACACCTGATTGCCATCTTTTTTGACTTACGTAAAGCATACGACATGACTTGGTGACATCATATCCTTGCCACATTATACGAGTGGGGTCTCCGGGGACCACTCCCAATTTTTATCCAAAACTTCCTGTCGCTCCATACTTTCCGTGTCCAAGTTGGTGCCTCCCATAGTTCCATCCATATCCAGGAGAACGGGGTCCTGCAGGGCTCTGTATTGAGTGTCTTTCTATTTTTAGTGGCCATTAACGGTCTAGCAGCAGCTGTCGGGCCCTCTGTCTCACCTTATCTGTATGCAGACAACTTCTGCATTTCGTACTGCTGCTCCAGTACTGTTGTTGCTGAGCAGCGCCTCCAGGGAGCCATCCACAAGGCGCAGTCATGGGCTCTAGCCCACGGCTTCCAGTCTTCAGCCGCCAAGTCGTATGTCGTGCACTTCTGTCGGCACCGTACTGTTCATCCGGAACAAGCACTTTACCTTAATGACAATCCACTCACTGTATTGGAGACATATCAGTTCCTATGACTGGTTTTTGACACTCGATTGACTTATCTCCCTCACCTTTGTCGAAGTAAGCAGAAGTGCTGGCAGCACCTCAATGTCCTCCGTTACTTGAACACCACCAATTGGGGTGTAGATCGCTGTACGCTGCTGCAGCTCTACAGAGCCCTTGTCCAATCCCGATTTGACTATGGGAGTGTGATTTATGGTTCAGCAGCACATTCAGCATTGCATTTACGCGACTCCATACACCACTGTGGAGTTTGATTAGCGACAGGAACTTTTAGGACGAGTTAGGTCACCAGCGTACTGGTGGAGGCTGGTGTCCCTCCACTGCCGATCAGACGTGTGCAACTGCTCACCAGTTACGAAACACACATTCATAGTTCCCCTGAGCATCCGAATTACCGTCTCCTTTTCCCGCCTTTGGCAGTTCATCTCCGATATCGGCAGCCTAGATCTGGGCTAACAATTGTAGTTCGCATGTGGCCCTTCTCTCCGAACTGGAGTCCTTCCCTTTACCTCTATTTGCGGTTTGTTCATGTACACCTCCACGGTGTAAGCCTCGGCCGCTGCTTCCTCTGGACCTTTTGCACTGCCCTAAGGACTCCGCTAACCCCGCCGCTCTCCGCTGTCACTTTCTCTTGATTCTTAATGTGTTCCGGGGCTCTGAAGCGGTTTACACCAATGGCTCAATGGCTGATGGTCACGTAGGCTTCGCATATGTTCGTGGAGGACGTATTGAGCAGCACTCCTTGCCAGTTGGCTGCAGTGTTTTCACTGCAGAGCTGGCGGCCATATCTCGTGCTCTCGAGTACGTCCGCTCGTGCCCTGGTAAGTCGTTTCTCCAGTATACCGATTCATTGAGCAACCTACAAGCTATCGACCAGTGCTACCCTCGCCACCCTCTGGTAGCGTTGATTCAGGAGTCCATCTATGCCCCGGAACAGTTTCGCCGTTCCGTGCTGTTCGTGCCGACCCCAGACACGTCGGAATCCCCGGCAACGAACTTGCCGACAGGCTGGCCAAACGGGCGACGCGGAAACTGCTTCTGGAGATAGGCATCTCCAAAGCTGACTGCATTCTGTCTTACACTGCAGGGTTTTCCAGCTTTGGGAGAGGGAATGGCATAACAGCACGCACAGCAAACTGCGTGTCATTAAGGTGACTGTGAATGTGTGGAAGTCTTCCGTGCAGGCCTCTCGCAGGGAATCGGTTGTCCTCTGCCAGCTCTGCGTTGGCCATACGTGGCTAACGCACGGTTACATACTCCGTCGGGAGGACCAACCTCAGTGTTGCTGTGGCTCCTAAATGACAGTCGTCCACCTCATGCTGGACTGCCCACTTTTAGCCGCTCTGTGGCATACGTTTAACTTTCCCAGCACCCTGCCTTTGGCGTTGGGCGACAATGCCTTCACAGCAGCTTTAGTTTTACGTTTCATCTGTGAGAGTGAGAGTGGGTGTTATACTTCTCAATGTAGGTTTTAGTGCATGTCCTTTGTCCCTCTGTGTCCTCCACCCTAGTGCTTTTAGGTTGGAGGTTTTAATGTGTTGCAGAGTGGCTGGCTTTCCCTTTTTATTCTCGTGGTTGGCCAGCCATTGTAATCTGCTTTCATGTTTCCTCTCTTCTGTTTCTAGCGTCTCTCTGTTGTTTTCTTGTCCTCTTTTGTTCCTTTTAGTGTTTGTTGCCTTCCCTTTATTCTTGTGGCTTTTCCTTTCTTTCTGTTTTGTGTTATATGTTTCATCCATTTTAGTCTCACACTTGTGGCATTGTTTTATTAGGTACAAGGGACAGATGACCTCGTAGTTTGGTCCCTTCTCCCGGCTTTAAACCACCCAACCAACCAACATTGTACTATTACTTTTGTAGAAACCCTGCCTTTGTATTGATTTTCATTACTATATGTACAGGTGAAGGCAGACAATGGAAAATCCAGGATGAAATAATGAGATATATCATGATTAATGATGTAAACTTATGTAGCTGAAAGTTCGCAATACTAAAAGCAAAGAAAGTCCAGTAAACTAGGATTATAAAAGGCATACCTTAAGAACAATAAGTACTTCTTCATCTTTGATACTGTGAAACAAACATCATCTATCAAACAAGTGCTCATAGCTCTTAAGGTATGCATTTTAGAGCCCACATTTACTAGATTTTTTGTTTTGTTTTGTTTTTTGTTTTGTTTTGGTCCATAGTACCTCCTCCCAAAATAATGAAAGCAAAGAGCTTATAGTAGAAGAGGTTTGTTTTATAGTGTCAAAGATGAACAATTGCTCATAGTTCCTAAGGTATACATTTAGAGGCCATGTTTGGTAGACTTTTTTTGCTTCTGGTATTGTGTACTTCCAACTACATGCATTTATGCCGTTGATTGTGACACACCCTGTACATATTAGTGTGTGTTCAGTTGAATTGCCTTATCTATTGGTCAAATGTCTCCTCTATACAGTGAATGGGTATCCTTATATGCTTTGTATTCTATATCAAGTTCTTTATTTCTTGAAAGACTCCATTTGCATGCTATGTGACATTCTACATTGAAAACTGGAGATAGGCTTATGGACTTGTCAGAAGTGTAAGGCTGTTGTTGTCTTGTGCATTATGTTTGTTCAGCACCATCCTATGAACAACTCTGTTTCTCTTGATGAGACCAGTAATGTGTTAGAGGAAAGTGACTAGCTGACAGGTGAGCTTCCTCTTTGCAACCAGAAATGTTTTTTGAACGCTCTCTGTGTGTTACAACTTTCTCCTTTGTGGAACTTTTGGTGGTTTCCAGTTGAGTGTTAACTGAGGGTATTGTACTCTTTAAGTTACCATTTTTTAGAAAATCTGCCTGTAGTTTCAGTTAACAATAGGATACAAGATTCACCTTCTACGTTAAGGACCAGCAAATTTTTTTTTTCACCTAATTTGTCAATTTTTTCTGGGTAATCAGCCTGGCCCTTTGTCTTAGGCACTTGGCTATCAAGCCGCTATTATAAGCATCCAAGTGCAAAAACAGTTTCCCATCAGTGACCAGTGAAGTTAGCAATAGATAGGACCCAGCTTTGTTCAGCCCTCATCCCCATCTGAAGATGGAAGGCTCGTGGCATTGACAGCGAAGTGTGATAACCTGAAATGAATGTCACTTGATTCTGCTGGTGTGTGGTTGAACACATGGGTGTTTATTGAGCTAACATTCCTTTTTTTCACTGTATTTTGCTTCATTTAATAAAGTGGATGTGGTTTATGTAGCCCTCTTAGGCCATTGTTGATTTTACATTCCTTTCTAGTCTGTATCTTATGTCACTGAAAAACATGTAAAAAATCTGTACCAGATTGCAGTTAACAAGAGTCAACAGACATGAAAGGGAGGGACTAGTTTGAGAAGGATGTGCGAAAGGGCTGCAACCTATCCTCAGTATTATTCAGTCTGTACATAGAGCAAGCATTAAAGAAACCAGGGGGAATTATAGTTTCGGGAGAAGAAATAAACACGGAGGTTTGCCAATGACACTCTTGTTCTGTCAGAGACAGAGACATAGATTAGTTGAACGGGATGGACAGTGTCTTGAAAAGAGGTTATAAGTTGAACATCAGCAAAAGTAAAACCAAAATACTGAAATCAAGTGATGCTAAGGAAATTAAATTAGGAAATGAGACATTAGAACTAGAACTAGTTTGTGCATTTTGCTGTTTGGGCAGCAAAGTAACTGATGATGGCTGAAGTAAAGAGTATATAAAATGCAGACTGCCAGTAGCAGGAAAAGAATTCCTGAAAAAGAACAGTTTGTTAATAAATTATAAATTTAAATATTAGGTAATCCTTATTGAAAGTATTTGTCTGGATTGTAGCCTTATGTGTGAGTAAAACATGGATAATAAACACTATAGACAGGTGGAGAATAAGTGTTTGAAATATGCTAGTAGAAAAAACTACTGAAAATAAATGTTTAAATAGATTAACTAATGAAGTACTTAACCAGACTGGAGAGAAATTAGCTTTTCGGCATAATTAGACTAAAAGAAGGTCTAAGTTGTTAGCGCACGTCATGAGAAATCAGTGAATAATTAATTTGGTAATTGAGGGAAAGGGGGGGGGGGGGTTAAAATTGTAGAGGAAATCAGACCTGACTACAGCCAGCAAGTTAAGGTGGATGCAGGTTGTTGCAGTTGTCTAGAGATGAAGAGACTTTCTTAGATTACACTGTTGTGGAGAGCTGCATCAACCAGTCTTCATGGAAAACAACAACATGCAAAATCTATACCTAATGGTGGCAAACTTTTACAGCCCAAGCACTACTTTATTTTCCAAGAAAACTGTGTAGTAATTAAAATAAATAGGTAACACTATTCTGGACATAAGGCAGTTTTGTTTCTGTGGGATATCTTGACAGAGAAAGTATGTCATGTCTTTACTTGTGTCCCTCAACAAGAGGGCTTGTGAAAGTGTTCAGTATGCTAAACTTGCCTTCAGGTCACCTTATTGGCCTTATGTTCACTTGGCCTGCTCTGTCATGTTGGACAGTGAAAGTTGGTTGGTTAATGCGAGCATAGACGGTCTCCACTTCACCAACTAAAGTGATTCTCCCCATGAGGTTGTCATTTCAGATTTCTCATATGCTTTGTATTTAAATAATATAATTAAATAATATACATATTCACAGTTTGATTAAAAATATGGATGTTAGTCATGGGACAGCAACGTGTAAGTTTGGCCCACCTAACAAAAAGTGTTGTGGTTATTTGAATTCCACCAGTTTCTTGGGTGTGCATAAGGAATGTCATTATATGATTACATTACATCATTTGTTTTCTGTAAAGCAAGCATTGTGGCAAGTATGTTGACTTAGGTGTACAAGCTGTATGTGCTCCGACATGAGGAAAGTAGTGATGTCCTGGATGCACACTTACAAGAAGATGGAATGCTCTGTATTACAGGAAGACTTCAAGAATCACATTTAGGTTGCCTTCTCTTGTGTATTCCAGAATGCAGTTATTTCAGACTCATTTGTAATTGTTACAAACCTAAAAAGAGCACTGGTTGTACATATTATAATGTGTTTCACATATTTATCACTATTCATAATAGTTTGAAATTGTATAAAACAGAAACTTGTCACATTGTATGGATGTCTGTTTTAACAGAGCGCATTGAAGAGCTTAAACTAATGATGCAGGAGAAGAGAGCTGCTTATTTGCGACTTAAGGAAGAAGTCATGCAAGTGAGAGCTGGACATGCTGATGACCGGTTACCAGATATGCTGCGAGAAATTGAAGAGTAAGGAAATTTTAATGTCCATTTATATTAATGACAGGTGCAGTGAGTACCAGCTAAGTGTAAGCTGAAGTACTGTCTTTCAGTTTGATGGTAAAAAATGTAATGATGGCAGAAACAAAACTACTGTAGTCACACAGATGCAGCACTACTGAAATACAATCCTGAATCAGATTTCTGAGAGCATATGGCTTGGAAGAAAAAATCGGAGCAGGGGAAAATGCATTCATTAATGTATTGATCTTTGATTTCCAACAAGTTATCCATTCTCTTTTCTGTGCATGCTTCGTTCAAGTATCTTCATCTTTCTCTCTTTTTCACATGAATTCCTGAAGAGAAAACTGCATTTGATGAAAATTGGTCTAGCGTTATCTTTATGCATAGAGGAGAATAGACTGGAGTAACTAAAATTTTAAAATCGCCTTTTTGACCAACAATAGAAATTTGCCTGTTGCTGTAAGTGTGTGTGTTTTTTATGAAAGAAAAGAAGAAAAACAAAATGAAGCACTCTTCATATGGGCCAACCTCCTTACTAAAACTGTTGGTGGATCATCTGATTTAAGGTTTGGCTTCTGAATATAATTTGACGTGCTTCTGACTCTTCTTTTTCTAGTATTTAATTTAGATATTTTTCCTGTCTTGTTAAACCACATTTTGTAGGTTTATAGAATTTTATTCTGGATGATAATCATGGCCTGCACTGGTTTTTGTTCACTACATTCTTTTATAATTGTGGTGCAATACCCTGAATGTCGGATCTGATTAATAGTGGGTTCATTAATGAAGCAATTTAGCAAGTTCCAGATTTCATGTTATTGTTATTAAAAGGATAACAGACCATATTAAGAAATAGTCCAAAGAAACTGTTTGTCTGTATTCTGTGGTCGTACAGTGGCAAAAGATTTCTCTTTTGCCTCTGGCAAATCTGCAGTTTCTGGATCCTCTGTCACACCATTTGTCTCATTTATGGGTAAACCTTTAAATCACCTGTCTGAATCTTACAATTGTCAGTTCTGAGAACCATCTGACTTGAATGATGAACATTTAGGGAGAGGATTGATTTATTCAGCATTTCTTGTCATTCTGGGACCCTCATAGTTATTACTTTCTCGGCAGGGATTGTGGGGTAGTACAAAGTTGTTACCAAGACCCACCAAAATCACATTTGTCTTCTGCAATTCAGAGTACTCTTTGCTTTGTAACTCTCTTGCTATAATAAAGTTGACTTTCACAATTCTTTGTTACCTTGTTGGATGTTTTTAAGTTTAAATTTCAATGCTCTTTGTTAATATTTATTGTCACTTCAGATTCTGCTTCTTTTCCTTACAGTATTCAGTTGAATTATTACAGAAGTTGTTAAAGTTGAAGCACCTGTTACCACTTCCCATGCCATGTACGAGGGTTATTCCAAAAGTAAGGTCCGATTCGCCGTAACTATTGAAATTTGGCGCCAATGACAAAACACGCATGCGCGCCGACTCCCGGCAAGCCTTGCGCGTCAAACGCCGCCATTCGCTTTGTTACTGTTGCTGAGTGTAGTTCACAGTGTCACTTTACAATGTTTAAGACAATTGATCAGCCCGCCGATTGTGAAGTAAGGGCAGTGATACGGTTTTTGTCTGCAAGAAACAATTCAGCGGCGGAAATCCATCGGCAGATTACTGAAGTGTACGGTCCTAACATAATGAGCGACAGTAAAGTGCGCAAGTGGGTGCGAGCTTTTAATGAAGGACGGGATAATGTGCACGATGAACCACGGTGTGGCCGACCATCAGTGATTTCAGACGATTTGGTCAATGCGGTTGACAAAAAAATTCGTGAAGATCGCCGATTCACTATTACAGACGTAGACATGCATTTTCCGAATGTGAGTAGAACAACTTTGTACAGAATTGTGTCTGAACATTTGAAGTTTCACAAATTGTGTGCCCGTTGGGTTCCCAGGCTGCTTACTGAGCCCCAACGAATGAAAAGAATGGCTTTTGCTCTTGATTTTTTGGAGCGATATCATAAGGAAGGTGACAGTCTTTTAGACAGTGTTGTCACAGGGGATGAGACATGGGTTTCTCACATCACTCCAGAGTCTAAACGTCAGTCAATGCAATGGCGTCACACGTCATCGCCAGTCAAGGTCAAGGCAAAGCAGACAATCTCAACACGTAAGGTTATGGCGACTGTGTTCTGGGATAGACGTGGAGTATTGTTAGTCGACTTTATGGAGAGAGGAACAACGATTAATAAAGCCGCCTACTGCGCTACCCTGACTAAACTTCGACGTGCAATCCAGAATAAGCGACGTGGTCTTTTGTCGTCTGGAATCTTGTTGTTGCATGACAATGCCAGACCCCACACTGCAAATGAAACGCAAGCTCTGATCAAGAAATTTGGATGGGAACAGATGGACCATCCTCCTTACAGTCCGGACCTGGCGCCAAGTGATTTCCACCTGTTCCGTTACTTAAAGGAGTTTCTCGGCGGCAAGCGCTTAGACACAGATGATGAAGTGAAAGAAGCAGTTAAGGACTGGTTATCGTCACAGGCGGCCGATTTCTATAACATGGGCATTCAAAAGCTTGTTGAACGATGTGACAAATGTTTAAATAAGTATGGAAGTTATGTAGAAAAATAGATAAAGATGTAAGGAATGTAAATAAAACAGTTGTTTTGAAAAAACATTTTAGTTTTGATTTTTTTTTTATAACCGGACCTTACTTTTGGAATAACCCTCGTAGTAGAAATTTTGTTCGTGTATCGTCCTTGAGTCCATCTATCATGTTCTAGAATAGCACATTGTCATCAGAATCACTATAACTGGCATCTCTTTCAGTAAGAGGAATTAGTCTCAAAGGGACTCTCCCTGTTCCTCCTTCTGACTAGGCAGCTGTTTGAGATTCTTTGCAATACTGGTCATCACGGTGATTTCTTGCTAATCTTCTTTCAGTGCAGACTGTGGTTCAAGTTCTTTTTTTGCCCTAAATATAAAGCTTAGCCAAAGCAACAAGCAATTTGTCGTCAGAACAGTGCAGCTGTTTCCAAATCGTTAAATTTTATGACTTATCAAAGTTTAAGATCTACTTTCTGACTTAGTATGAAATGTTGGTACTAAATGGCTTAATAGTGCCCTTAATGTCGTAAAACAGCAGTGAAATTTTACAATGATCATATGGATGTGGTGAAGATTGTACTTTGCCTCTCTTGTCAGTTTCTAATTTGGAATCTTTTTTAGTCTACCTTCATCTGTATACCACAAGCCACCTTATGCCATGTGATGGAGAATGTTCTGGCACCACTATAATTTTCCTCCTTCCCCGTACCATTTATGTATGGTGTGTAAGGAGGATGAATGCCGATAAACCTGTGTATGAGTTCTAATTTCTGAATTTCTTCTCCTGGTCTGTTTGTGAGCCATATGTTGGAGGAAGTAATATGATTCCTGCCTCTTTTTGGAACATAATTTTTTGGACATTTGACAGTGACCCCTCTTCATAGTAAATAACATTTGTCTTGCATTGTCTGCCACCAGACCAGTCGGTTTCACTATGCATCACCTTAAGACACTCATACTCATTAAGTGGTTCCGTTAGTAAGACTCTCACACTCACTAAATGATTCTGTTGGTAAACATGATGCTCATAATTATATCTCTTATATATCTTTTATTAATCCAAACTGCTAAGGGATCTGACCAAACAGTACTCAATTATAGGTCTTAGAAATGTTTTATAAGTTACTTCTTTTGTGGAGTTATTACTTTACCTTAAAATTTTTCAAATGAATCTCAGCCTTGTATCTACTTTTCCTATAATTGGTTTGTGTTTATTCCACTTGAGGTCCTTCTTAAGTTGCTGTTAATAATGTAACTAAACAATAATGGACTTGCGTATCTATTTATACTCGGAATATTATTTACTTATGTTCAGGTTTAACTGCCAGTCCCTGCACCAATCATTGATCATCTGCATGTCTTCCAACATTTTGCTACTGTCTTCTGAGTTACAACATTCCTATTGACAACACTATTGTCCACACAACTTGGGAATGTAACTGGGTGATGTAACCTCCTGAAGAAAAATTCTTTGTCGCAAGAGACTATCGAGAGTCTTAAGGGATCGGATACCTGCGAGAGTTTTTTTTGATATGATCAGATAGTATTTGCAGAATTCTTTACACACACGACAAATTTTCAGTAATTGTTATTGTCTCACTCTTACTTAAGAATACTTTCTGTAAGTGACTGAGAGTCGTGCGAGAGCAGATATAGGAAGCATTTACACAGAGCAGTGAAAGAGAGTCGGTGATAGCTGAGAGATCACTTTCCATCAGTGAGAGGGATTGCATTTAAATAAGTGATATTTCAGTAACAATTATGAAAAGTGTAAGTTGCTACTCACCATAAACATGACACATTGAGCTGCACACAGACACAAAGAAAAGACTGTCTCTCTTTTCAGAGCCTGATGATAGATAATCAAAGCTCAGGCAAAAGATGTTGTTCAGTTTTGTTCCCTTGGGTGGATTGGGTAACAAAAGAGGTGCTCCTTTGTAGCTGGTTTGTGGGAGTGGGGAACAATTCGGGGTGTATGGAGATGTGGCATGGGAAATCTGTTTGTGGAATAGGTCTGGGGGTAGTGCCTGTCTGTGAAGGACTTTGTGAGACCTTCAGCATACTGAACAAGGGTGTTCTTGTCACTGCAGATAGATCTTCTGCAGGTGGCAGGTTGTATGGGAGGATTTTTTTGGTGTGGAAGGGATGGCAGCTATCTAAATGTGGGTACTGTTGGTGGGTTTAATGTGGACAGAGGTGTATGTGTGGAACCATCAGAGAGTAGGAGGTGAATGTCCAAGAAGGTGGCACACTGGTTAGAGGAGAACCAGGTGAAGCAGATGAGGGAGAAGGTGTTGAGGTTGTGAAGGAATGAGAGTAGGGTGTCTTGGGCATGAGTCCATATCATGAAGATATCATCAGTGAACCTGAACCATACCATTGTATTGAGATTTAAGAAGGCTAGTAAGGTTTCCACTAGATGGCCCACAAACAAGTTGGTGCAGGAGGGTGCCATGTGGGTCCCCATGACTGTGCTGTGGATTTGTTTGTACACCTTCCCTTCAAATACAAACTAATTGGTTGTTAGGTTAAAGTTATTAAGATGTTGGAGGAATGAGGTAGTGGGTCTGGAGTTTGAAGGACATTGTGAGAGATAGTGTTCAATAGCAGCAAGACCATGGGCATGAGGAATGTGTGTGTAGAGGGAAATGGTCGCAACAATGACAATTGGGGATCCAGGAAGTAAAGAAAGGTATGGTGATGGTGAATACTCTGTGGTACATTTGAAATAAGAGGCAATTGGTTGGAGATGTTAGTGAAGGCCGAAATTCTTTCAGTGGGAGTACTATAACTGGATATGATGAGATGTCCAGGATTGTTAGGTTTGTGAATTTTGGGGAGCATGTAGAATATGGGTGTGCTGCATGCCATAGGGATGAGGAGGAAAATAGATTCAGGGGAGAGTTTGCGGGAAGGGCCTGAGGTTGTCAGCAGGGATTGGAAGTTGTGTTGGACTTCTGGGATGGGATCACTTTGGCAGAGTTTATTGGTGGAGGGGTCAGACAATTGGCAGAGGCCATCTGCCAGGTAGTCACATTGTAGCAACAGTGGTGGAACTGTTGTCTGCAGGTAGGATCTGTTTTGAGGCTGTGTATAGCTATCATTTCTTCTGCTGAAAGATTGGTCTTCTTGGGAAGGGAACTGTGGAAAAATTGAGAGGCCAAGATGGAGGTAAGAAATTCCTGGGATGTGACCAGGGGGTGGTTAGGTGGGGGAGGATCTCGTTTGGCTGGTGGTATGAACTGGGAGAAGCAGGGTTCAATATTGGGATTAGGTTGGCTGTGGTTGGAGGGACTGATGGTAAAGAAGTCTTTCCATCACAGCAATTGGTAGGAGGAGAGTAGATCTCTGACAAATCCACCATGGTCAAATTTGGGTGTAGGACTGAAGGTGATGCCTTTAGATAGGACTGAAACTTTGGTGGAGCTGAGGATTTATGTGGAACGGATAAAAACAATGTTCCAGCATTTGATTTAGTGGGTATTGGTAGGTAGTTTTGGGGGTATTGTAAATTGAAAAGGTCACCTAGGCAGTGCCAAGGTGCTATGAGGGGTTGAAGAGGAGGAACTCTCTGGGTGAGACATAGGTTTTATAGTGATGACCGAAGGTGCCACTAGGAAGTCAGCAGGTTGGATAACTTATAGAGATGGTGTCTGGAGTGCTCTTGCGGGTGCTGGAGAGCATGGTTCATCCATTCCTGCTAAAATCATCGAATAGTGTCATCACTCCTATTCAAATGAATAGTGGCGTTAGTCCTATTCAAATGTCGAGTGATTCACCCATTACAACAACTGGCTTCTTTGGACCAAGTACACCCCCTTTCTCAAATCCTGACATAAGTGTATATCCTGACATAAGTGTATATCCTGACATAAGTGTATATCCTGACATAAGTGTATATCCTGACATAAGTGTATATCCTGACATAAGTGTATATCCTGACATAAGTGTATATCCTGACATAAGTGTATATCCTGACATAAGTGTATATCCTGACATAAGTGTATATCCTGACATAAGTGTATATCCTGACATAAGTGTATATCCTGACATAAGTGTATATCCTGACATAAGTGTATATCCTGACATAAGTGTATATCCTGACATAAGTGTATATCCTGACATAAGTGTATATCCTGACATAAGTGTATATCCTGACATAAGTGTATATCCTGACATAAGTGTATATCCTGACATAAGTGTATATCCTGACATAAGTGTATATCCTGACATAAGTGTATATCCTGACATAAGTGTATATCCTGACATAAGTTTATATTGTTCACACACCAGTATGTGATGCTTAGTTACTGTCCAACTGAGTGCATGGAATAAAATTTGCAAAGAATTTATGCCCTGGTATTGCCAAGTCCCCTATTTTGTCCTTGCGAACTGCACAGTGAAATTGTGTTGCAACATCACTCGTTCACCCATTGCCCACCAAAGTTTGCAGTTTTACATCTTCTGTTGTTATCTGTATGAATATCAGTTTGTGGTGCTTTTTTGTATTTTCCACACCTTCCTGTACCACACACACTTGTGAACCTTAACTTAACCAACCCTCTTCCTCCCACCACACCCCTCTCTATGCATGTGTCTCAACACATGCCTATTCCCATACTTCATTCGTTCCATTCTTTTTTCCCCACATTTTTGTACATTTTTATGTAATTGAATGTGCATATTTTTACATATTCATGCTTACTTTTAAGAATTTTATGTATTTGTGTGTATTGCTGTGTGTCGGTATCTATTTTTACGCTTCTTTTTCTGTTATCTAGTTCCCCTCACAACCAATTAACACATTAATTTGCCTGTTACAAATATCACTTCCTGTTTCTCCAATGACATCCACGCTGCAGTGGACCCCTGCTCCATCTTTCTGCATCAGTTCAGAAATGTATCCCTTTCCCTGGCTAAAACCCAGTCCCACATCTCGTATAAACCCTGGAATTCCTCCTCCCTCCCACACCACTGGACTAACCATAAAAATTAATTTCTTTCACTGGATTCCATCACTCCTTTCACAGTGACCTTTTCATTTTCACATTCTGCCAGTTCCTGTGCCTCACAAACCTGGTACTGAAGCAACAATTTTTCATGTAACAGGCATACCAAAACGACCTGTGCTCCATCCATGAGATACTGCTACTGTGAAATCCCTACTGCATACATCACATCTCTTAAAACTGAATCCCTTGCTCTTCAGCATCCGGAAGAGCATTCCAGACACCACCTCCATAAGTTATCTAACCTTCTGGCTTCCTACTGCCACCTTGGACACCACCTTCCAACACCTATCCTACCCACAGTATTCCTCCTTGTCAACCCCTCATCGCACCCTAGGTGACTTTTTCAGCAAACAATACTTCCAAAACTACCTACCAATACTCCACTAAATCAAGTGCCAAAACAATCCCGGAACACTGTTTACCTTTCCACCTAAATCTTCAGCCCCACCAAAGTTTTAGTCCCATCCAAAGGCCTCACCTTCAGCCCTACACCCAAATTTAACCGTAATGAATTTGTCAGAGACCTACTGCCCTCATCCCGATCCCTGCAGTGGGCAGACTTCTTTACCACCAGTCCTTCCAACCATAGCCAACCTAATCCCAAAATTGAACTCTGCTTCTCCCATTCCATATCACCAGCCAAACGTGAACCCCCGCCACCTAACCACCCACTGGTCACATTACAGGAATTCCTTACCTCCAACTTGGTCTCACCATTCTTCCCCAGTTCCCTTCCCAAGGACACCAGCAGAAGAAATGACAGCCATACACAGCCTCAAAACAGATTGTACCTGCGGACAAAGGTTACACCACTGTTGCTACGAAGTGACTACCTGGCGGATGGCCTCTTCCAATTGTCTGACCTCTCCACCAATGAACTCTGCCAAAGTGATCCTATTCCAGAAGTCCAACACAAATTCCAATCCCTGCTGAAAGCCTCGCACCCTTCCCAAAAACACTCTCCTGAACCTATTTTCCTCCTCACCCCTATGACACCCACCTTCTGCATACTCCCCAAAATCCACAAACCTAGCAATTCTGGACGCCCCATTTTAGCTAGTAATTGTGCCTCCACTGAAAGAATTTCGGCTATCACTGACCAACAACTCCAAGCATTTGGCAAAAATCTAGCCTTCCACATTAAAGGTACCAAGAAGTTCCTTCACAGATTCTAGATCACCATCCTCTTTACCTCCTGGAATCCTACTAGTCACTCTTGACTCCACTTCCCTACACACCTACTTTCCTCAAACCTATGGTGTTGTCACTATCGAACACTACTTCTCCCAGCATCCTTCAGATTTCAAACCACTACCACATTCCACATACATCTTACTAACTTCATCCTAATATGCAGATATTTCTCCTTTGAAGGGAAGGTGTGCATACAAATCTGTGGCACAATGACAGGCACCCACATGCTAACCTCCTATGTCAACCTGTTTATGGGCTATGTAGAGGTAACCTTACTAGCCTCCCAGAACCCCAAACCCTGATGTGGTTCTGGTTGATTGATATCCTCTTCAAGATCTTGACTTATGGCCAATACACCACAGCCTCATTCCTGCATATTCGCAACACCTTCTCACCCGTCTGTTTCTCCTGGTCCTTCTCAACTCAGCATGCCACATTCCTGGGTGTCTACCACCTCCTCTCTGATGGCTCTATCCATTTCTCTGTCCACATTAAACCCACCAACCACCAACATTGCCTGCATTTAGACAACAGCCATCCCTTCCACAGAAAAAAATATCTCTCATACAGCCTGCCACATGGGGGCTGTGTACCCTCAGTGACAAGAATGTCTTTGTCCAGTATGGCGAAGGTCTCTTTAAGACCTCCACAGGCAGGCAGGTGTCATCCCCTAGACCTACTCCACAAACAGATTTCCTGTGCCACAACCCCCCCCCTCCCCCCCCACACACACACACAAACACACCCTCAATCTTTCCACCACCCCCAACATTCAGTTATGAAGGAGTGCTTCCTTTGTTACCCACTGCTACCTCAGACTGGAACAAGTGAACCACATCCTTCGTCAGGGCTCTGATTATCTATCATCATGCCTTGAAACAAGGGATATCCTACCCAAGATCATTCCCATCCCTCATAAAGTGGTGTTCCGTCACCAGCCCAACCACCACAATATCATAGTCCATCCATATTCCACTCGCAATCCCAGCCCCTTGCCACAGGAATAATATGCATGTGGAAGACCTAAGTACAAGACCTGCCCAATCCAGTGACCCTGGACTTTCTATTGTGGTCTTGCACAGGCTTATCCTATCCTGTCAGAGGCTGGGTCACTTGTGAAAGCACCTAGGTCTGTTGCAATCATTGAACAGCTTTTCATATTGGTATGACTATGAATCAGCTGTCCACCAGGATGAATGTCTACTGCTGAACTGTAGCAGAGAGCAGAGTGGACTACCCTTAGGCACATCAGGCAGCTTTACATAACATGTATGATTCAGTGGCTGCTCATAATTCAGAATGTCTGGATCCTCCCTCCCGCGACCAGCTTTTCTGAACTGTGCAGGTGGGAGTTGTCCCTACAATACATTCTCTGCTCCTAAAATTATCCCTGCATAAACCTACGATAACCTAGCGTCCCTACACCTAACAGAACTCACTCCCCCCCCCCCCCCCTCTTGATCCCCTTTCCTGTGACCTCCTCCCAATTTGCATCCCACTCACCCTCATTGTGTGCCGTTATCTGTCACTGTTTCCACCAGTCTTTTTTTCTCTTTGATCCTCTCCTTTATGCTTTCCTTTTCCTGTCCCCCCCCTTGCCACAAAGACTCGTGACACTGTGTAAGTCCCTGCTTGCTCCAGCAGACAGTGTTCTTCTCTCCCTCCACCCCATACCGCATCCACTTCCGTGCCCCACTCCTGATTGTCAGTGCAACAGTTGCAGTCTGGCTAGGGTGGTCAGAGATTGCAGGTGTGTGTGTGTGTGTGTGTGTGTGTGTGTGTGTGTGTGTGTGTGTTGTCCTTTCTTTTCTAAAGATGATTTTTCTATTTTAGTAAGTTTAATGTGGACTCTAACTTCACTTGCTTTTCTCAGTCTGATTTGTTCTGATTAACAGAGATTAGGTTTGATGCTGAATTAACTAACCTATTTTAAAAAAAATGTATTGGCTCTCAACAAACTGCCTTTTGGCTTCTGTCTCGGGTTCTTCGGCCGACGTTCATCTAATGATTTTTCTGACGTTTCGCCAGCACGAGTGGCTGGCATTGTCAACGCTTCACCCTCCATTGCCGGTGGTGAACTCAATGGAGGGTGAAGCTTTGACAATGCCAGCCACTCATGCTGGCGAAACGTCAGAAAAATCATTAGATGAACGTTGGCCGAAGAACCCGAGACAGAAGCCAATAGGCAGTTTGTCAACAAGTGGCCACGAAAGCCTTAACAATTTTGTATTGGCTCTCACTTACTTTTTATCCAATGGCCAGTTCTGTGAACAGGCATGTGGAATTGCAATGGGTAGTCCTTTGTCACTTAATGTTACTAACCTTTTTACGTGAGATTTGGAGGAACAGGCCCTGGAGTCAGTAGCATTGATACCCCACATACCTTTTTAAATATGCAAATAATACTTTTGTTAGTTGGCCTTATGGAAGTGAGAATTTAAACAGCTTTTTAGGACATTTTAATTCAATCCACCCAAATAATTGTTTCATGATGGAGTTGTAAAAGGATGGCTGTCTTCCTGTCCTAAATGTATTGGTCAAGAACAAAGTTTGATGGTACTCTGGACCATGCCATTTTATAGGAATCAAAGGCACACTTCAGGTTGATAGTTGTCACCATCTGGCCCAGCATGAAGGGAAACATTTGTACCTTGGTTCATAGGGCCCGTGTCATCACACATCATGAAAGTTTCCTTGGTACCAGTCATTGTATGGATTATATAGACACAGTGATTCTTACATACACTTCCAGGTATTGGGATAGTGATATTAAGGAAGCAGATGGCATTAAATTTGCAAGTGATGTTATAATTGAAGACTGTTTTAACAAAACTCAACAAATGCCATTTACAGTATTTTGCAGGAGAGGTATTTTTAGTTGTACTCAGAATAATTGCTTCAAAAATTTAATACTGGTTACCTATGTAGATAGGGATTGATGAGGGAATAACTGAAGTTCATCACTAACAGCCTTTATTGAGGAAAAAAAGTTAAAAATTGCACATTTTTACAAATCTTAACGTATCCTCTTCTTCAGGCATGTTTCTTCTTTATTTTATGAAGCTAGATGGTATATTTATACATTCTAAGCATTTCATTTCAATGGGCTCTCAAGTTTAATACATTTTGTAGGCAATATATGAATAAGAAATTAACACTATATCGATGAATTAATATTTTGCTTGTATGTTGATGCATGAACAGGAGTTTCGGTAATAAAATGTGTCTCTCACATCTTAAATCTATTATGACACTCATAGTGATATGTTTAAATGACAACTAAAGCAGTAGTTTGTATTTTAATACAATGTTTGGATTTAATGTTGTGTAATACGAAGCAATACTGAAACACAGTTCTGATTGATGTGAAGGTTCTTCATAATACAGAATTTTGACTTCAGTATCATTAGCATCCTCTTGTAAACTTTTGAATAGAACACTTTATTTTCCTTTGAATCATTTTCAGAATAAGACCTCAGCTTCTTCAAGTTATTAGCTCTATTTTTGCTTTACGTGATCGACTGATGGAAGTTGAGGTGCTTCTAACATTATTGAAGCACCTCTCTTACCAGGTTTCAGCACCTCAACAACTATCGGTGAAGCAAAGTATTTTGGAAAAGGCATTGTGACGCGGTCTTAGGTCTTCTTACATAATGCAGTACTTTTGCCACGGATATCTTAAAAGGTGGTTTCAAACAGTGGAAACTCCAGTTCGGAAAATAAACAATAGAAGGGAAAAGATAAGATTGCTACTCACCGTAAAGGTGACATCTCGAGTTGATTTGTAGACAGGCACAACGAAAAGACTTTTACACATTTAGCTTTTGGCCAAAGCCTTGTTCAGAAAAGGAAATCCTGCACCCATACCCTGCTATCCCTTCTCCTTCCCCTTCCCCTTCAGACTGGTGCCTTCATTCAATGTGACAGTTGCATTTCTGTCTAAGCTTCCAGAGATTGCAGTCATGTGTGCATGAGGCATGCTTGCTTGTGTGAATGAATGACCACAAACTCTGCCTGAGCTGCCAGAGTTGGCAGTCTTATGTGTGCGTGAGGTGTGCTTGCTTGTGTGTATGAATGGTGTGTGTTTCTCTCTTTCTCTTTTGCGGATGAAGGCTGTGGCTGAAAGCTTTGTGTAAGTGTCTTTTAATTGTGCCTGTTTACTACTTAACGTGTAAGTAGCAATCTTATCTTCTCCTATGTTGGTGATATTCCTATTTGGAATCTCCACAGTTTGATAATTTGAATTAAATATGATGCCCAGTGGTCCGCTCGCTACTAATAGTGCACCTGGTTGGTTTCGACATAAGAAACAAATCATTACAGGTTTGTAGTGAAACTGTTATTAATTTTTCTGATTCGCTTACTTATTTCTAACACTACAAAAAATAAGATTAATCCTTTGAAGACTAAGTTTATAGACACTCAGAATGAAAATATGTCAGGGCTTGTATATCAGTTATCACAAAAAAAGGTTGTGATCTTTGTTGAGGTAAGGCTTCAATAAAATGGTTACAACCCAACCGGACTGGAAACACAGAGTCCACAAGTACCTGTTTTTATTTCTGCTTCTCTTTCTGTGCGCACTATAATATGAAAAATAAATGTAGTTTCATCACACAATGTAAACAGTTTTATTCCAAATCTGTGCCTTTCACTTGGTATATATTGTTTGGAAACAAGTCTAACTTCCTCACCATGAGAGGCTCATTAATGCAGAAATCTCTGGATGGATTTAGAATTGACTTGAATTTTGCTGCCAAAAAATTCACAATATAATTCCTTGTGTAAAGCCTGTATGCCCTCTCAACATCTCCCAAAATGCCTGCACCACTAAAATGTAACATTCGAAGAAATGTCCTGTAGACAATGAGTCCTTCAGTCTATTCTTCTTTACTTGAGCCAGCAGAATGCAGCCTGCTAAAAGCTGATACTTCTTATCTACACCTGGAACTGTTCATTGAATTCCCCAGGATGATCCTTGACATTGTTCATTCACTTACCTGCAAAAGCTGTTAGTTTCATTGGCAATGTATCCCATAAATTGCCTATCAAATATAAGCTGAAAACATATATTTTCACCAGGTTCCTCACTTAGTCCACCATGAAGATCCACTCCCGAATTGTCGTTAAAGAAAGTGTAGTCCTGATTTGTAAACAAGCTGGCTGTCAGCTATCTGTATTTACCATTTCGTACCTTTTGCTTCTTTCTCATCTGTGAAGGGCCCAGTTCATGAATAATTTCATCTGTTGAATCTTCACTTACTCTTGATAATACCTCACAGTCTTTGTGGTCTTCAAAATCACTAGCAGATTCCACAGCTGAGTATTCATTTAGAATATTTTTCTAATTTCATCATCACTCAGACACTTTCCAAAGTGTCGTTGTCACCAAACATAAAAACACAAGTCCAAGTATCAAATTTTGTTCTCATAGATCAAATGTATACAAGGCCACCTGAAAACGCAAGTAGATCCACATTTTCACAACAGATAGCAACACCATTGTCACAGAAGGGAGCAATTGTACCTATACGGCGTCAGATACCCACGACAGAAAGTGAAAACATACACGTATGGTCGTAGGCTGGTGTGACAATTTGGTCACCGCCATACTGGTGTGGGTATGTTCACAAAGGATTAAGCATGTTTATCACAGTGGGAAAGTGTATCTTAAATAGGCCAGCCTCTGTTGTTTAGAAAGAGCAAAAGCAATACTAATAATGTGGCATCTGTTTTACGCAGTTAGTGCAAACAGTAATATTTATTTTTTTGTGATACTGACTGAGTTCCTGAGATGAACTTTCTTTACAATTAGTTGCTATTATGACCTTAATGTTAAATTTCAAAGCTTACAACTATGCAGTTTTGTTATGTAGATACTTACAGATATTAATTGTACATGCCACACATGAAGCTGAATCTGCCTGTGCTCCATTTCTGCAGGGATAATGCAGAAACTCCACTGATATTACTCTTGTCACTATGATAGATTCGTGAAGTGTCACTATCATTGCCACTGCCACAACTGCATTATCATTTAATGTAGTTATCACCTCCTCCACCAAATTTTGGTAAACAGCTTCATTCTGCCATGCTCTTTCCATGGTGTTCTGTATGTGTTTGGCAGCTTTCTTCCAGTCTTCAGAGATGGCTATCCTGACAGCTTCTCTTGTGAGTGCTTCAACTACAAAGAGGGTAAATTTATTATTATTCCTGACAATGTAATCTTTAATTTGAGCCCGTATTGACTGTATTGGGTTGAAATTTTAGTAGTAAGGTGGTTGTCCAACAACTGCATGCCCATGTTTTCTTTCCAGTTCATCAATTTCATATAGGGGGAATTTCCGCCTTCCAGTTTGGCATGGTAGGTGACTTGTCAACAACAACTGAATCGTAAAGAGTATTACGTAAAACAACTGTTGCTGGTGTGTCAAGATTTGGTGTTAGTGAATCTTGGAACCATTGTGCAAAAGTAAGGTGGTTCATTTCTTTGTAATAGTCTACTGTTTTCTTTGAATTATAAGCAGGAGACTGTTTGGGAGAAAACCTCGCAAGGTGCCCACATGAAGAGGAATAAGTCTGTCCCCTTAGCCAGAAGGCATTGCCATTGGTCTTTTAGCTGCTTGACAGTGTGACAAGGATTGACCCACCAGGATTGACCCAGGATTGCCACACCACTTCGGCAATATTTATGCTGCAGATGTCCCTGATAAACTGGCATCACCATGCAGCTATATCCTCCATCTCCATCAACAGCTTACAGCCACAGAATTGTCCATAGTAAAAGCCTAGTTTGTGTAAAACTGTGTACAAGGATGTGCGACAGCCATGAACAAGTCCTTATTCTTTAAAAGTGACCAGTAACTTCCTGAGTTTAGGATTTTTCTTCCTTTTATAATCGTAAACGTGATGATGAACTGCATCCTGTGCAAAAGAATTGACGTTGGTAATCTGCTTATCCATTAAACATTTTTTCCCAGGGGTTTTAGGTTTTGATGATTCTTTGGCTTTCTTTTCTTTGTCGAATATTTGCTTCCCAAACTTCACAACAATGTTTTTGTTTATATTCAAAGCTGTGTCAGTTCCATTGATTATTTTGTTGATGGAGAGCAGTGGGGCACCATTAAGTTTGTCATTCTCAAAATAGACAACTATCAAGTAAAACACTTCACTCAACCGCTCTCGTACGGCAATCCCCTGGCCAAGAGAACAATGTTGAACCTTTCCACTTATGACTTTGATGAACTTCCCACTGACATTGTTGAGTACCCCATATCAAGTAATGTTAACAATGAATAACAGTAACAAGGAATAATGGTAACAGTAAATAAAAGAATAACTCCTACAGCTGTAAAAATGAACACACAGAAGGTCAAGGGACAAAGTGATCACAAGGGACAGCAAGCTGACTGTAACAGAAGCTCACTGCAAGCAGGAAGTGTTGTTTCGTGGGTGAAGGTTTGACAACAATGAGAATTTGCTGCGGCTGTAGGTAAGTGTACTATTGGCAGAAAATGGCCCAGGCGTGCTGCGTGGGCTTTCCCCCCTTCCACTTCCATCCTTGCTCTCAACCCTAAAGTAATTACTGCTCTGATCGACTACAACCCTAAAGTAATTACTGCTCTGATCGACTACTACTGCCGTCTTCTACATTACTTTATTTGCCAAGCAAAGTAGTTTGCATGATCTTTTGTGACTTACTCTTCCTGTCTGCCCAGTTTTTAAAATGTCGTCTCCTTTCGTGACTTTGACTGTCTGGTTTTTTTAATTTCCAATCTTTTTTTGATCATGTAGACCACTTTTGTGGTGAGAAGTACTCACCCACTCATTACCTCATGTTAACCATTGTCTGTTCTCACAATTTTCTTGTGAATTTTTCTGACCTTTTTCTGAATTTTTTTGCCTGCTTTTCTTCAGTTTTTCTATCTTTTTCCACCCTCTGCCTCTGGTTTTTGCCACCCTACCATTTCTAACACTCCAAAGTGTCCTCTCTTGCCATGATGAATCCCATCTCATATTACATCCATTCTTTTTGAAAACATGCTTTTACACTATCAAAATTAAGGTCACAAATTCTATTTCTCGAAACCTGCTTGTCTCTTGGAGTTACTCCCAAAGGCCCAACATTGAAAGTCCGTTTTTGGACGTGATCCTACTCTACACCAGTCTATTTTACAATTTCAAATACAGCAATCTCTTGCACTTACTTAACTAAACTGTGACCTATATGCCTCATCTGCCAATTTCCATTCTGCCAGAGTTCCCTCCTCCTACAAGATCCTGCAGTTATCTGCCTCTCATGTTTCCTTTATGATATCATGTGCCAAGACAACTTCAGACTGCAACAACATGCCAGACTTCACCTCAAAAAGCTATCCCACCTCCTTTGAAACTATCTCAACAGTGGTGTTTCTCTTCCTGTCCCTCTGCAGCTCCCCAAACAGCCACACCATCAGCCAGCACCCCTCTCCTACAAACCGAACTTGGCCAGCCTCCTTAACATCCCACAACCTTCACCACAGCCTCCCAGACCTGTAATAACTCATAATCACAAGAACCACTCACAATAGTACTATGTTCTCAACCTCCCGTCGAATCCCTCTCCCCCACTGAATTGTCTGTATTATCCGAGAGTCTCACTTTCATCCCTAAATCTGGATTTAACCATGGTGCTTTGGTGGAGGACCTACTTTCCTTTATGCGCAATGTCAACTGGAAATATCACTTTGCAACCCAATTCCAAAACTGTTCCAGCAGCAAACCTGACATTAAACCCTGCCTTGAACAGTTCAGATCACGATCCCAACTTGATCCACCACCACTATCTCAGATTATCCCTCACAAGCCTTCCAAGAATTCCTCACATCCAGCATTGCTTCACAACCTGTCCTCAGGTCCTTAAAACATGACCCTAACGTGTCCTCTGCAGAATTCCAGGCTCTTCGTTCTCTAAAAGCTGATGACTCCATCATCATCATCATCATGCTCCCAGCAGACAGAGGATCTACCACTGTGGTACTTGACCGACAGGAGTGTTTTAGTGAAGGTCTAAGCCAGCTGTCTGACACCTCTACATGCAGCATCTGCAACCAAGATCCCATCCCTGTGATTCAAACTGACCTGCAAACCCTCCTAAAATCCTCAGGCCCCACACAAGGACTTTCACCTCTATCCATCGAACTTCCTACCCTCCCCCTGCGGGTCCGGGGATTAGAATAGGCCCGAGGTATTCCTGCCTGTCGTAAGAGGCGACTAAAAGGAGTCCATCCCCCTCACGGGGGTAGTTAGCGCCTGCATCCGGAGACGGACGGTTTCACGACCTATAATCGTGGTCTTTTTGGTTTTTCACTTCTCGTTTCTTCCTTCCTTTTGTTGGTTCCTTTCTTTGCTCTTCTCCACCTCACTGTCTTCCTTACTCTTTCCCTTGACTTCTCCTTGCTTTCTCATTGCCTTTTTCTCCTTGCCTTCTCATTGCCTTTTTCTCCTTGCCTTCTCATTGCCTTTTTCTCCTTGCCTTCTCATTGCCTTTTTCTCCTTGCCTTCTCATTGTCTTTTCCTCCTTGCCTTCTCATTGCCTTCTTCTCCTTGCTTCCTCATTGCCTCCTTCTCCTTGCCTTCTCTGGTCTCCGCCTCGGCGTTTGAGACAGTCTGTCCTCTTTCTCCCTCTCTCTCTTCTTTTTCCTCTTCTTCCTTCCTCCCTGTGCGTGTCTGAAGGCCGACCCACGCGTTCGCACGCGTAGCCGGTGACGGGGTAACGCGTAAGTCCCCGCCCTGGGTAGACATGTAAGGCACGCGCGTACCCCCTGGTAAAGGCCAGGCCCGGGGAGGGGTGATTGCCTGAGCTGATACCTTCTGACCATGCCGATTGGTCCCTCCGTCTGTTTCTCGGGAGGTGTGACCTGAGGTGTAAACATTCACCTAAGGCGGGAGTGCCCTCTGAGAGGGTCCCCACAAGGAAGGAGCACGCCATCGGAGACGCTGGCAATCATGGGGGATTCCTCCGCAATGGATTCTACTCCATCGCTTTCGACTTCGACCCAAAAACGGAAACGTGACCAGCCAACAGTGACAAAAGTGCTACCGCCTGCCCCACAGTTCCTCGTAGTTTCTCGATCTGAGGACGGAAAGGATTTTTCCTCTGTCAACCCTTTCGTTATTCAGAAGGGCGTAGATGCCATAGCCGGATCTGTCAAATCTTGTACCAGGTTGCGTAACGGTACCTTATTACTAGAAACTGAGAATGCCTTTCAGGCACAAAAACTGCTTCGGGCCACACTCTTGTACACGTTCCCTGTCCGGGTGGAGGCTCACCGAACTTTGAATTCGTCTCGTGGTGTAGTATATACTAGCTCCCTCGACGGATTGACTGACGAGGAGCTTCAATCTTTCCTCGCTGAGCAGGGCGTGACGGCTGTCCATAGGGTCATGAAAAAGGTCAACAATAACCTTGTACCGACCCGGACACTTTTCTTGACCTTCGATAGTGTTAAGCTGCCATCGCGCATCAAGGCGGGCTACGAGGTTATTTCTGTTCGCCCCTATGTCCCGACACCTACGCGCTGCTACCAGTGTCAGCGTTTCAATCACACTCGACAGTCTTGCTCCAATGCGGCTAAATGTGTCACTTGTGGCAGGGATGCCCATGAGGGTGACTGTCCACCTCCGTCTCCTCGTTGTGTGAACTGTCAGGGTGACCATGCCGCATCCTCCCGCGACTGTCCTGTCTATAAGGAAGAACGCTGTATCCAAGAAATTCGGGTCAAAGAGAAAGTGTCCACCTCGGCTGCTCGCAAGCTATTGGCTAGTAGGAAGCCCACGCTGCTCCCAGCGGGGAAATACAGCACTGTCCTCGTCTCTCCTCGGACTACCCGGGAGGTAGCAACCCAGACATGCGATCTGACCTTCAGCACCACGGTCGTCCGTTCGGCCAGTGCTAAGATCACGCGGTCGACGTCTCCTCTTCCTCCCATCACCCCACAGACACCAGCCACTTCCTCAGCTTCTGCTAAGTCGAAGACCCCGAAGTCAGATGCACGGGCCTTCAAGAAGGAACCATCCCGTGCAGACTTCCTCCGTCCCTCGACCTCCCAGCCTTCGACCGGTACTTCCACCAAACGTCCTTCTAAAAAGGCGCATAGGAAGCACAGTTCTCCTTCTCCGCCATGGCGCCTTTCTTCTCCTGCGCCACCCAGCGGTTGCCGCCCCAGGCCGTCATCCGTTTCGCCTGGCCGCACCGCTGGTAGCCGAACATCTGGCCGTTCACCGGCGGAGGAAGCTCCCCCTCCCGGCCATCCTCCCGAGATGGCCGATGACCCTATAGACCCCATGGACGATGACTGTCCGCCTACTGATAGCGGCGGCAGTGCTCGCTCGAAGCCAGGCCCTAAGCGGCCTTCGAGGTGACCCCTTCTCTCATCTTCCTTTTCTTACGATGGCACTTATTAACTGGAATATTCGCAGCATTCGCTCCAACCGAGAGGACTTGAAGTTGCTGCTCCGCTTGCATCGTCCGCTCGTCGTAGCCCTCCAGGAAACGAAGCTACGCCCATGCGATCAAATTGCCTTGGCACACTACACCTCTGTGCGTTTTGACCTACCCCCTGTGATAGGTATCCCAGCTCATGAAGGGGTTATGTTGCTGGTCCGGGATGATATTTACTACGATCCCATCACGTTGCACACCGGCCTGCAGGCAGTTGCCATCCGCATTACTCTCCCCACCTTTACGTTTTCCTTTTGTACCGTTTACACTCCATCGTCATCTGCCGTTACCAGGGCAGACATGATGCAACTTATTGCTCAGCCCCTTTGGGGCTCTCCAGCATCCTGCCCGAGGGGCTCCCTGTTAGCAGACCTTTTCAACCAGCTCAATCTTGTCTGCCTCAATACTGGCGCCCCTACTTTTGTTTCGGACACATCTCACACCTATTCCCATTTAGACCTCTCTGTATGTACTTCCCAACTTGCACGCCGGTTTGAGTGGTATGCACTTTCTGATACATATTCGAGCGACCACTTCCCGTGTGTTAGCCATCTCCTGCAGCATACCCCCTCTCTGTGCTCCTCTAGTTGGACCATCTCCAAGGCAGACTGGGGGCTCTTCTCTTCCAGGGCGACCTTTCAGGATCAAACCTTCACAAGCTGCGATCGTCAGGTCGCACACCTCACGGAAGTCATTCTCGCTGCTGCTGAATATTCCATCCCTCACCCTACTTCTTCTCCACGTCGCGTACCGGTCCCCTGGTGGACCGCAGCATGTAGAGACGCTTTACGTGCTCGTCGACGTGCTTTACGCACCTTTAAACGCCACCCTACAGTGGCGAATTGTATTAATTATAAACGATTACGTGCTCAGTGTCGTCGTATTATTAAAGAAAGCAAGAAAGCCAGCTGGGCTGCTTTCACAAGCACCTTCAACAGTTTTACTCCTTCTTCTGTTGTCTGGGGTAGCCTGCGCCGGCTATCTGGCACTAAGGTCCACTCCCCAGTTTCTGGCTTGAAGGTCGCGAATGAAGTCCTTGTGGCCCCTGAGGCTGTCTCCACTGCCTTCGGCCGCTTTTTCGCCGAGGTTTCGAGCTCCGCTCATTACCACCCTGCCTTCCTCCCCCGCAAACAGGCAGAGGAGGCTAGGCCACCTGACTTCCGCTCCTCGAATTGTGAAAGTTACAATGCACCATTCACCATGCGGGAACTCGAAACCGCACTTGGCCGATCACGGTCCTCCGCTCCAGGGCCTGATTCTATTCATATTCAGATGTTGAAGAACCTTTCTCCTGCGGGTAAAGGTTTTCTTCTTCGTACATACAATCGCATCTGGATTGAGGGACATGTTCCCGCATGCTGGCGCAAGTGTATTGTTGTCCCGATTCCTAAGCCGGGGAAGGACAAGCACTTGCCTTCCAGTTATCGACCTATCTCGCTTACCAGCTGTGTCTGTAAAGTGATGGAGCGAATGGTTAACTCTCGATTGGTTTGGCTGCTCGAGTCTCAACGCCTACTTACCAATGTACAATGTGGATTTCGAAGGCGCCGCTCTGCTGTTGACCATCTGGTTACCTTGTCGACCTTCATTATGAATAACTTCTTGCGGAAGCGCCCGACCGCGGCTGTGTTCTTTGATTTGGAGAAGGCTTACGACACCTGTTGGAGGGCGGGCATTCTCCGCACCATGCATACATGGGGCTTTCGCGGTCGCCTCCCTCTTTTTATTTGTTCCTTTTTATTGGATCGACAGTTCAGGGTACGTGTGGGTTCTGTCCTGTCCGACACCTTTCGCCAGGAGAATGGGGTGCCACAGGACTCAGTTTTGAGCGTCGCTCTCTTCGCCATCGCGATCAATCCAATAATGGATTGCCTCCCAGCTAATGTATCAGGCTCCCTTTTCGTGGACGATTTTACCATCTATTGCAGCGCGCAGTGTACACGTGTCCTGGAGCGCTGTCTTCAGCGTTCTCTTGACCGTCTTTACTCCTGGAGTGTCGCCAATGGCTTCCGTTTTTCTGCCGAGAAGACGGTCTGTATTAACTTCTGGCGCTACAAAGAGTTTCTCCCACCGTCCTTACGACTCGGTCCCGTTGCTCTCCCAATCGTGGAGACAACCAAATTTTTAGGCCTTACATTTGACAGGAAACTTAGCTGGTCTCCACATGTGTCATATTTGGCCGCCCGTTGTACCCGTTCTTTAAATGTCCTCCGTGTTCTCAGTGGTATGTCGTGGGGAGCGGATCGAACCGTCCTACTTCGTCTATATCGGTCGATCGTCCGCTCCAAGCTGGATTATGGGAGCTTCGTATACTCCTCTGCACGGCCATCCATCTTACGCCGCCTCAACTCCATACAACATCGGGGTTTACGACTTGCGATCGGAGCATTTTATACCAGTCCCGTAGAGAGTCTTAATGCTGACGCTGGCGAATTGCCACTCACCTACCGGCGCGATATACTGCTTTGTCGGTATGCCTGTCGGCTACTGTCAATGCCCGACCATCCGTCTTATCGTTCCTTTTTTGACGACTCTCTTGACCTTCAATACGGGTTGTATGTCTCTGCCTTGCTACCCCCTGGAGTTCGCTTTCATCGCCTCCTTCAACACCTTAATTTTTCACTCCCTGCAACCTTTCGAGTGGGCGAGAGCCGCACGCCACCTTGGCTCCAGGCTCAGGTCCGCGTTCACCTCGACCTCAGCTCGCTCCCAAAAGAGGTCACCCCCGGTTCGGTCTACCACTCCCGTTTTTTGGAACTTCGTTCGAAGTTCATCAACATGACTTTCATTTATACAGATGGCTCTAAGACCAATGACGGGGTCGGGTGTTCCTTTATTGTCGGGGCACAAAGTTTCCAATACCGGCTCCATGGCCATTGTTCGGTCTTCACAGCTGAGCTCTTTGCCCTCTACCAGGCTGTTCTTTACATCTGCCGCCACCGACATTCTGCTTATGTCATATGCTCAGATTCCCTGAGCGCCATCCAGAGCCTCAGTGATCCGTACCCGGTTCACCCTTTCGTACACCGGATCCAACGCTCTCTCCAGCAGCTGGTGGACGTCGGTACGCCGGTTAGCTTTATGTGGGTTCCTGGCCATGTCGGTATCCCTGGGAACGTAGCTGCAGATGCCGCGGCCAAGGCTGCGGTCCTCCAGCCTCGGACAGCTTCTTGTTGTGTCCCTTCGTCCGATTTTAGCAGGGTCATTTGTCGGCGCGTCGTGTCGCTGTGGCATGCCGATTGGGCTGCACTAACCGACAACAAGCTTCGGGCCTTAAAACCTCTTCCCGTGGCTTGGACGTCCTCCTCACGCCCTTCTCGGCGGGAGGAGGTCGTTTTAGCAAGGTTAAGAATTGGACACTGCCGGTTCAGCCATCGCCATCTGCTGACGGCTGCGCCGGCGCCGTTCTGCCCATGTGGGCACTTGCTGACGGTTAGGCACATTTTAATGTCCTGTCCAGATCTTACCACACTGCGCCTCGATCTTAACCTGCCTAATACTTTCGATGCCATTTTAGCGGATGACCCACGAGCAGCTGCTCGTGTTCTTTGTTTTATCAATTTGACAAACCTCGCTAAGGACATTTGATGATGTTTTTTAATCCTCAGCCTGTCTGTCTGTCTTTTATTGTGTTTTCCCTTTTAGTTGTTGTTGTCAACTTGTGCCTCTCGGTGCATTTTTAGAGTAGTCAGGGCGCTAATGACCATTGAAGTTGTGCGCCCTAAAACCACAAAAAAAAAAAAACTTCCTACCCAACTCAAACCATACAGCCCCATCTTTTACCGTCTTCCTAAAATCCACATACCCAGTCATCCTGGTCACCGTATAGGTGCTGGCTTCAAAGCACCCATTGAACATATATCTGCCTTAGGGATCAGCACTTGCAACCCATGGTACAAAGACCTCTCTGCTGTATTAAAGATAACAACCATTGCCTAGATTGTCTGAAATCTGTGCCCATCCCACTCCCACCACACACCTTGCTTGTCATCATTGATGCCATCTGCGTCTATACCAACATCCCCCACGTACATGGTCTGTCTGCTGCTGAACATTTCCTCAGTCAACACCCACCTGATTTCAAGCCTGTGACATCCTTCTTGCTCACATTAATCAACTTTATACTTACCAACAATTACTTCAGAGGGCAGACAAACAAACAGAGCCATGGGAACCAGGATGACTCCTTCCTATGGCAACCTTTTTGTGGATCGCTTGGAGGGAGCTTTCCTGGGATCCATGAATCTTCAGCCCCTGGTTTGGTGTAGGTACATTGGTGACATCTTTGCTCTGTGGACTCACAGTGAGGCTGACTTGTTAAAATTCCTGGAATCTCTAAATACCTTCTCCCTGTTAAGTTTCACATGATCCTACTACGAATCCTGTGTCACTTTCCTTGAAGTTGATCTCATCCTCACTGAAGGCCAGCTACACACTTCTGCCCAGATCAACCCACTAACAAACAACATTATTTACATTTTGGCAGTTGCCATCCTTTCTGTGTCAAACATTCCCTCCCATACAGCCTTGGCATTTGAGGTAAACATATTTGTTTGGAATCAGACACTTCACAGCAATACACCACCACTCCCACTTCAGCCTTCACAGGATGTAATTATCCCAACAGCTTAGTTCAAAACCAGATTTCCTGGGCCACCACATCCAATCCTGGTACTGCTAATCCCTCCAAAAGCAACTTTGGAGCACAACACTTGTCACCCAGTATTATCCTGGTCTTAAATGTATCAATCAGTTACTTTGATAAGACCGTGACTTCCTAAAATCGTGCTCTGAAATGAGCAAAGGGATAGCCACCTGTGAAACAACACGTCATATACCAGCTGTTAAGTAAACACAATTCAGCCTTTTACATCAGCTTGACTACCACCCAGTTATCAGTCAGAATGAATCGGCATAGGCAGAGAGTGTACAAAGGTAACACACAATCCTGTTGTGAAGTATGCTATACAACATAAGTTACGACCTTGGTGCCTGTTTCATCAAATGTGCCATCTGGATTCTTCAGCAAGACACCAGTTTCTCAGAACTCTGTAGGTGGGAACTAGTATGACAACATGTCCTTGGTTCTCACCACCCACCTGGTCTTAATTTAGGTTAATTCCTTCCATCTCAGTATTTATTTACTATAAGTTCTCCTCTCTTCACTCCATTGTAGTTTTCTACATCTTTCATTTTCTGACCTGTCTATTTTTTGTTGCCCCCACCCATCCACCTCTTGTTACATCCAATGCACTTAGTTTTTCACTATTACTAAATTGTGGACGATGTTTTAGTAGTAATCTCTGTCTTGCATATTACCCTGTCTTCCACCTTTAATCTCTCAGGTTTTTCAAATCTCAACCAGTGCAGTCTCCAACGATCAGTCTTTCCCCCTCATTCTGTCTGGTAAGTCTCCCCTGGCCAGGGGTTCTGGATGACTTTCCTTAGCTGTTCCCCTTTCCCTTAAACTCTCCAGTCCTCTTCCTTCACCCCT
Organism: Schistocerca cancellata; assembly: GCF_023864275.1. Lineage (NCBI taxonomy): Eukaryota > Metazoa > Arthropoda > Insecta > Orthoptera > Acrididae > Schistocerca > Schistocerca cancellata. The sequence continues at coordinate 715,956,364 of NC_064628.1, forward strand.
CTTCCTTCCCCTTCATCTCTTCCACCAGAAGGAGTAGCCACTGGCTGTGAAAGCTTGTAAAAGTTAAGTCCTTTTGTGTGTGTGTGTTCCCCTGCAGCTGCTTGGTGAGTAAATTTTTTTTTAAATCCATCCATTTACACTAGAGTAATTTTGGGTGGACTATAATAGTGTTGCAGAGGATGCAAAGATCACAGAATAATAAAAATAGTGTTTTAATGGTACCAAATTAATGTTCCTTTTAAATTAAGTGGGTTATGAAACAATGTGTCTACCACATGTAAGTGCAGTAGGGAAGTTTTAAGGGATGAATTGTGCTCTGGGTGGTGTAACAGGGTGGAGAGTAGAAGTGTGAGGCAAGTAGATTGCTGTATTGTGGTCATGCACTTCTCTCTTTCATGTGTGTGCAAACCAAAGAATGAGAAAGCAATTCCACACACTCTCCACCTCACTACATCACAGGAAGCAACTATAGGGTGTTTCACAAAGTTGTGTGACCCTTTTACAGTTCGTCATATGAATCACTGGTGATGATGCTGTCTGCAGATACACCAGGAGGGGTTGGAAAGGGTGGGATGGGGTTGGTGGTGGGGGTGTGTTTATTTTCTACAAAGAACATTAACACTGTGTGAAATGCACAGATGAGTTACTAATACTACCAACCCAAGCAACACACATGGACACATTCTATGTAAATCTCTGCACACTGTTCTACTTGCTATAGTGGACATTAATACTTAGTTACCCAGTATGGCAATCAAAGCATTCTTCTGGGGAAAGGGAACTTCTTCCACCACGAATGCTGTTCGCTTTTCAGTTTGCAGGCAGACTGTACCTCATTTCCAGTTCTCTTAAGTGAGTAGGCAAAATAACTTCACTGAGCTTGTGTCGTCTTCTTCTTCTTCTTCTTCTTCTTCAGACTACAGCCCTTCATAGGTTTTGGCCTCCTCAACAATCTTCCTCCAGACACACCTGTTCTCTGCTTTTCTCTTCTATCTTCGAACCTCCATCTTGGCAAGGTTGGCCAACATATTGTCCAGCCATCTAGCTCTTCTTTGGTTCTTCCTTCTGATGGAATACAATCTTTCATTATTCCTTTGGACATCCTTTCATTTGTTATCCTCTCTGAATGTCCTAACCTATGTATCCTTTGAGATTTAACAAAGTACGTTATATCTTTCACTTGTATAAATTGTTGTATGTCATGGTGTGCCCACTGCCTCTCATATGCACCCATAATTTTTTTGCAGGATTAACCTTTCAGATGCTCTTAGGTTCAGTCATCATCATCATCATCATCTACATTTCTGACACATACGAGTAGGTGACCACTGGATGTACAAGGGAATAGTACACTCTTAACATAATTGATCTTGTAATTAGAAAATTCTTGAATACTTGTAAGTTTGCATAATAGGCTTTGTTTCCTGCTTGTATACTTTCTTTAATACGTGCCTCATACTGTTATTGCTGGCTAAGAGGACACCTAAATAATGGAAGCAGCTGACAACTTTGAAAGATTTATTACAGGCCTGAAGGTCTTGTGGTGTTCTTCTTGCCTTGGAATTCGACAGGAACATCTTGTTTTCAGTTACCGTAAGTCCAATTTTTGCTCTTCCTGCTTCCATTATTTCAGACAATTCTTTAATAGTGTTTATGTGTCTTGCCACAGTTGCAGTTCCTCTGCATATGCATATATCTGTATTTCATCATTATTGTTCCTCTCTTGTCTATTTTTTGTTTCAGGCTATGCAGTGCTAAGCTATACAGGACTGCAGAGAGACCATCATCCTGTTTCGCTCTATCTGTAAAGTCGAAGCTCTTCGTCATTTGTTGTTTGCTTTTACTTTTGCCTTTATATCCTTCATTGTTGATTGAACTAACCTTCTTAACTTGCTACATATGTCCATTTCTTTTAGTGCATTATACAATGCTGGCCTGCTAACACACTGAAAAGCTGTTTAAAACCAACAAACAGGAAGTGGAGATCTAAGTCATATTCATAAAATTTCTCTATTATTTGTCTAATAACAAACAACTGGTCAGAATTGTCTCTACTTGGCCAGAAACCATGTTGGTATTCTTCAAAGGTATTTTTAGTGCTCTTCTTTAGCCTTTATTCAGTACCACTGAAAATATCTTGTAGGCTGTATTGAATAAAGTTATGCCTCTATAGTTTTCACGAGCTAACTTTTATCCTTTCTTATGTACAGGGTGTATTATTCCGGTTTTCCAACCCTCTGGCATGCTTTCATTTTCCCAATTATTATTTTTTAATCCGTGAATTTCACATAGTAGAGGATGACTAAATTTTGTAAGTTCTGATACTACCCTGTCTTCGACAGGTGCATTGTAATTTTTTAGTTTGTCTCACTGACTCCACCTATTCCAATGTTGGTCTTTCAGCTTCTTGCCTTTCATTACCTTGTCTGAGTTGGTTTTGAGCATAACTTCAAAGTATTCTGCCCATCTCTGCAATATTTTCTGCTCATTTCAGATTAGCTTACCATTTATATTTTTACATGCATTTTGCATTGATTGAAATTTTTTTTTCTCATCATTCCTATCGCATGATAGAATTTTCTTCTTTCATTCTGCTCCTTTAGTTCTTCCACCTCTTGAAATTTTGCATTCAGCCATTCCTTTTTCCTTTTATTACATCTCCTATTAGCATCGGACCTTTATTCCTGATACACCTCCACATTTCTTCTTGTCTCTCTCTGTAGTATCCTCCGTCTTGCTGCATTCGTTTCTTTCCTTTCTTCTTATCCCAGTTTTCTCTTCTGCTGCCTCTTTCACCACTTCGTGGATCCTATTCCATCTGTCTTTATTTCCCAGTGTTTCCTTACTCTCTATCAGGAGTCTTTGTTGTTTATTTATTTTTATTTTATTTATTTATTTATTTATTTATTTTTTTTTTGTGTGTCCCCTTATAATTTCAGGATCATTCAGTTTTGCTGTATTTCATTTTGCTTTTTGTTCCCATTCTGATTTTATGTATTACTGCTAACTTCTTTCTCAGTATGGCTTTTACAGTGTAAGAGTGAATCACAGTTTGGACCCCTGCTGCTCCACATATCTGTGACTGATGTCGCATATCGTGCTTTTACTAACACATGGTCTATTTCGTTAATTACGCCACACTTTCTTCGTGTAAGGTCTTCATAAAACTGTTCTTTTGTTCTTTCTTCCGCTTCCCGTGTTGGTGCATATGTTGTTGTTTTTGTTACATTCCTGAATTTCCACTTTTATTCTCAGTCTTTCATTTGTAGGTTCCAATTCCAAAAACCTTTCGACCGAGCGAGGTGGCGCAGCGGTTACACACTGGACTCGCATTCGGGAGGACGACTGTTCAATCCCGCGTCCGGCCATCCTGATGTAGGTTTTCCGTGATTTCCCTAAATCACTCCAGGCAAATGCCGGGATGGTTCCTCTGAGAGGGCACGGCCGACTTCCTTCCCCATCCTTCCCTAATCCGATGAGACCGATGACCACGCTGTCTGGTCTCCTTCCCCAAACAACCAACCAACAAAAACCTTTCCCTAATATCTTTTGTTGTTATAAATCCTATTCCAGATTTCCCTGTTCATCTGTCTGGTCCACTGTACAGCAGAGAATACAGAGGCATCTGTATCTGTCCTTGCCCTTGATATCTCACTTCTTGTAAAGCCACAGTATTGTGCTGAAACTTCACGATCTCTTCAACTCCTCCCCCCCCCTGTCCCCTCCCTCCTCCTCCTCCTCCCCCTGTCCCCACCCTCCTCCTCCTCCTCCCTCTGTCCCCACCCTCCTCCTCCTCCTCCCCCTGTCCCCACCCTCCTCCTCCTCCTCCCCCTGTCCCCACCCTCCTCCTCCTCCTCCCCCTGTCCCCACCCTCCTCCTCCTCCTCCTCCCCTGTCCCCCCCTCCTCCTCCTCCTCCCCCCCTGTCCCCACCCTCCTCCTCCTCCTCCCCCCTGTCCCCACCCTCCTCCTCCTCCCCCCTGTCCCCACCCTCCTCCTCCTCCTCCCCCTGTCCCCACCCTCCTCCTCCTCCTCCCCCCTGTCCCCACCCTCCTCCTCCTCCTCCCCCTGTCCCCACCCTCCTCCTCCTCCTCCCCCTGTCCCCACCCTCCTCCTCCTCCTCCTCCCCCCGTCCCCACCCTCCTCCTCCTCCTCCCCCCGTCCCCACCCTCCTCCTCCTCCTCCCCCCGTCCCCACCCTCCTCCTCCTCCTCCCCCCGTCCCCACCCTCCTCCTCCTCCTCCCCCCGTCCCCACCCTCCTCCTCCTCCTCCCCCCGTCCCCACCCTCCTCCTCCTCCTCCCCCCGTCCCCACCCTCCTCCTCCTCCTCCCCCTATCCCCACCCTCCTCCTCCTCCTCCCCCTGTCCCCACCCTCCTCCTCCTCCTCCCGCTGTCCCCACCCTCCTCCTCCTCCTCCCGCTGTCCCCACCCTCCTCCTCCTCCTCCCCGTCCCCACCCTCCTCCTCCTCCTCCTCCCACCCTCCTCCTCCTCCTCCTCCTCCTCCCCCCGTCCCCACCCTCCTCCCCCTCCCCCCGTCCCCACCCTCCTCCTCCTCCTCCTCCCCCCGTCCCCACCCTCCTCCTCCTCCTCCTCCCCCCCGTCCCCACCCTCCTCCTCCTCCCCCCGTCCCCACCCTCCTCCTCCTCCTCCTCCTCCTCCTCCCCCCGTCCCCACCCTCCTCCTCCTCCTCCTCCCCCCGTCCCCACCCTCCCCACCCTCCTCCTCCTCCTCCTCCTCCTCCTCCTCCTCCTCCTCCTCCTCCCCCCGTCCCCACCCTCCTCCTCCTCCTCCTCCTCCTCCTCCTCCTCCCCCCGTCCCCACCCTCCTCCTCCTCCTCCTCCTCCTCCTCCTCCTCCTCCCCCGTCCCCACCCTCCTCCTCCTCCTCCTCCCCCCGGCCCCTCCCTCCCTCCTCCTCCCCCCGGCCCCTCCCTCCCTCCTCCTCCCCCCGGCCCCTCCCTCCCTCCCTCCTCCTCCCCGGCCCCTCCCTCCCTCCCTCCTCCTCCCCCCGGCCCCTCCCTCCCTCCCTCCTCCTCCACCCGGCCCCTCCCTCTGTACTCCTCCACCCCCTCCACCCGGCCCCTCCCTCTGTACTCCTCCACCCCCTCCACCCGGCCCCTCCCTCTGTACTCCTCCACCCCCTCCACCCGGCCCCTCCCTCTGTACTCCTCCACCCCCTCCACCCGGCCCCTCCCTCTGTACTCCTCCACCCCCTCCACCCGGCCCCTCCCTCTGTACTCCTCCACCCCCTCCACCCGGCCCCTCCCTCTGTACTCCTCCACCCCCTCCACCCGGCCCCTCCCTCTGTACTCCTCCACCCCCTCCACCCGGCCCCTCCCTCTGTACTCCTCCACCCCCTCCACCCGGCCCCTCCCTCTGTACTCCTCCACCCCCTCCACCCGGCCCCTCCCTCTGTACTCCTCCACCCCCTCCACCCGGCCCCTCCCTCTGTACTCCTCCCCCCGGCCCCTCCCACCGTGCCCTCCCCCTCCCACCGCCCCCTCCCCCTTCCACCTCCCACCGCCCCCTCCCTCTCTCCTCCCCCCATCACCTCTCCTCTCCTCCCCCCATCCCCTCTTTCCTCCCCCCGTAGGGGGGTGACTGAAATTTCGTAAATAGATCTCGCCGCGACAAAAAAGTCTTTGCTTTAATGACTTCCATCCCAACTCGCGTATCATATCTGCCGCACTCTCTCCCTTATTACGTGATAATACAAAACGAGCTGCCCTTTTTTTTGCACCCTTTCGATGTCCTCTGTCAATCCCACCTGGTAAGGATCCCACACTGCGCAGCAATATTCTAACAGAGGACGAATGAGTGAAGTGTAAGCTGTCTCTTTAGTGGACTTGTTGCATCTTCTAAGTGTCCTGCCAATGAAATGCAACCTTTGGCTCGCCTTCCCCACAATATTATCTATGTGGTCTTTCCAACTGAAGTTGTTCGTAATTTTTACACCCAGGTACTTAGTTGAATTGACAGCCTTGAGAATTGTACTATTTATCGAGTAATCGAATTCCAACGGATTTCTTTTGGAACTCATGTGGATCACCTCACACTTTTCGTTATTTAGTGTCAACTGCCACCTGCCACATCATACAGCAATCTTTTCTAAATCGCTTTGCAACTATTACTGGTCTTCGGATGACCTTACTAAACGGTAAATTACAGCATCATCTGCGAACAATCTAAGAGAACTGCTCAGATTGTCACCCAGGTCATTTATATAGATCCCTATGTCTCCAGGACGCTTCCCTGGGGAACACCTGATATCACTTCAGTTTTACTCGATGATTTGCCATCTGTTACTACGAACTGAGACGATACCCCATAGGCCCGCAGCTTGATTAGAAGTTGCTTGTGAGGAACGGTGTCAAAAGCTTTCCGGAAATCTAGAAATACGGAATCAACTTGAGATCCCCTGTCGATAGCGGCACATTACTTCGTGCAAATAAAGAGCTAGCTGCGTTGCACAAGAACGATGTTTTCTGAAACCATGCGGATTACGTATCAATATATCGTTCACTTCGAGGTGATTCATAATATTTGAATACAGTATGTGCTCCAAAACCCTACTGCAAACTGTCGTCAGTGATATAGGTCTGTAGTTTGATGGCTTACTCCTGCTACCCTTCTTAAACACTGGTGAGACGTGCGCTATTTTCCAATCTGTAGGTACAGATCTATCGGTGAGCGAGCGGTTGTATATGATTGCTAAGTAGGGAGCTATTGTATCAGTGTAATCTGAAAGGAACCTAATCGGTATACAATCTGGACCTGAAGACAATCTGTATCAAGCGATTTGAGTTGCTTCGCAACCCCTAAGGTATCTACTTCTAAGAAACTCGTGCTAGCAGCTGTTCGTGTTTCAAATTCTGGAATATTCCATTCGTCTTCCCTGGTGAAGGAATTTTGGAAAACTGTGTTCAATAACTGCGCTTTAGCGGCACAGTTGTCGGTAACAGTACCATCGGCACTGTGCAGCGAAGGTATTGACTGCGTCTTGCCTCTTGCGTACTTTACATACGACCAGAATTTCTTCAGATTTTCTACCAAATTTCGAGACAATGTTTCGTTGTGGAACCTATTAAAGGCATCTCACATTGAAGTCCGTGCCAAATTTCGCGCGTCTGTAAATCTTAGCCAATCTTTGGGATTTCACGTTCTTCCGAACTTCGCATGCTTTTTCCGTTGCCTCTGCAACAGCGTTCGGACCTGTTTTGTGTACCATGGGGGATCAGTTCCATCTCTTACCAATTTATGAGGTACGAATCTCTCAATTGCTGATGGTACTATAGCTTTGAATTTGAGCCACATCTCGTCTACATTTGCATAGTCAGTTCAGAAGGAATGGAGATTGTCTCTTAGGAAGGCTTCTAGTGACACTTTATCCCCTTTTTTCAATAAAATTATTTTGCATTTGTTTCTGGTGGATTTGGAAGAAACGGTATTGAGCCTAGCTACAACGACCTTGTGATCACTAATCCCTGTACCAGTCATGCTGCTCTGGATTGTTTGTGGCTAAGAAGTCAAGTGTGTTTTCACAACCATTTAAAATTAACATGAGTTCGTCGACTAACTGCTCGAAATAATTTTCAGAGAGAGCATTTAGGACAATCTCGGAAGATGTTTTCTGCCTACCACCAGTTTTGAACAAGTATTTTTGCCAACATATCGAGGGAAGGTTGAAGTCCCCACCAACTATAACCATATGAGTGGGGTATTTATTTGTTATGAGACTCAAATTTTCTCTGAACTGTTCAGCAACTATATCATCTGAGTCTGGGGATCGGTAGAAGGAGCCAATTATTAACTTCGTTTGGCTGTTAAGTATAACCTCCACCCTTACCAATTCGCACTGAGTATCTAATTCGACTTCACTACAAGATAAACCACTACTGACAGACACAAACACTCCACCACCGATTCCGCCTAATCTATCTTTCCTGAACACCGTCTGAGACTTTGTAAAAATTTCTGCAGAACTTATTTCAGGCTTTAGCCAGCTTTCTGTACCTAGAACGATTTCAGCTTCTGTGCTTTCTATTGGTGCTTGAAGCTCAGGGACTTTCCCTGTACAACTACAACAATTTACAACTACAATTCCGACTGTTCCTTGATCCAAGCACTTCCTGTATTTGCCAAGCACCCTTTGAGATTGCAACCCACCCCATACTTTCCCAGAGGCCTTCTAACCTAAAAAAACCGCCCAGTCCACGCCACACAGCCTCCACTACCCATGTAGCCACCAGCTGAGTGTAGTGAACTCCTGACCTATTCAGCGGAACCCGAAACCCCACCAACCTATGGCGCAAGTCAAGGAATCTGCAGCCAACACGGTTGCAAAACTGTCTGAGCCTCTGATTCAGACCCTCCACCTGGCTCTGCATCAAAGGTCCGTAATCTGTTCTGTCAACGATGCTGCAGATGGTGAGCTCTGCCTGCATCTCGTAAGCAAGACCGGCAGCCTTCGCCAAATCAGGTAGCCGCTGGAATCCAGAGAGAATTTCCTCAGATCCAAAGCGACACACGTCATTAGTGCCGACATGTGCCACCACCTGCAGCTGGCTGCACCCTGTGCTCTTCATGGCATCCGGAAGGCCCCTTTCCACGTCAGGAAAGACTCCACCCGTAATGCACATGGAGTGCACACTGGATTTCTTCCCCTCTTTAGCCACCATATCCCTAAGGGGCCCCATTACGCGCCTAACATTGGAGCTCCCAACTACCAATAAGCCCACCCTCTGCAATTGCCTGGACCTCGAATGCTGGGAATCATCCTTCACTGCCTGCCATACCTTGGAACGACGTCCCAATCAACCACAGGCAAGGGCTCAGCCCCACTGTGGGCAGCAACCGGGGCAACCACAGCGGCAGACCAATCTGCGGACAGACGGGACGAGGTTGACATCCCCGTGATAGCAAAGTCCGGCTCCCCACAGTGGTGCCCATTGGCAACAGCCTCAAGCTGCGCGACGGAAGTCAGCGCCGCCTGCAGCTGTGAGCGAAGGGATGCCATCTCAGCCCTCATCCGAACACAGCAATGACAGTCCCTGTCCATTCTAATCGATGTTGAACAACAGTTACTGAAACACGAGTCTGTGCCTAGATAACGCAAGGGAAACACACAAGAATGTATGAACTAACCTGTACAAATGCCTAACGACTGTGCTACAATCTGCCTGAATTTACGATTACAGTAACTAAAACTCGAAATTACACCTCCTATACGAAACTCTCACGCAATTTAAGTAAGAATCTACGAAGTAAACACAGAAAAGAAGCTATATACGTATCTTTCTGCTCTGTCGATGTGCGCCAACTGGGAGCTCAGGCCACACTGGTCTCTGAGTGCCTACTAGACAGACAAGTGCCACTGATGTACCAAAACAAAACAAATGCCTAATGACTGCCCCACAATCTGCCTGAATTTACGATTACAGTAACTAAAACTCGAAATTACACCTCCTGTACGAAACTCGCACACAATGTAAGTAAGAATCTACTAAGTAAACACAGAAAAGAAGCTATATACATATCTTTCTGCGCTTTCGATGTGCACCAACTAGGAGCTCGGGCCACAACATAACTGCATACATTTATTAACAGGATTCTTTATTAACAGGAACAAGAAGCTGCTTAGCTTTAAGCAAGTTGTTGTGGTACAAGCTCTTCCATAATAGTCCATGTTAGCCTCACTACTGGTGAAGTAAAAGTCCTGCTATGTACACTACCCTGGTCACTATGTACTGACTGACTCTAAGCTAGAGACTGTGACTGACTGGGCCCTCTGGTCTGTGCAGCGATCTAAATACTGGCAGTTGCGAGCGTGTTAGCAGTGCGTTGCTTGCGAGTATGTCTTTGGCCTCTCGCCTGATAAGCATGCTCGATTCAGCGCCTATTATCGATCTTCTTGCAGCCTCTTTGTTGACCAGCACGCTGGCAATAGCTTACACCAGCACAGCCATTTTTCAAAGTTCACTTTCATCAACATTCTAGAATAATGCAATTGAACGTACCACAACACAGCAAAATTGAGAATACTGCTATTGTGGATTCCACATCGACACTGTACATTCAAACTTTTTTCTTCTAATAGTTTCAGTTTCACTGATTATTTCATCTTTTGCCACAATTATGATAATTTCGCCTCCTGTGCCATTGTACAACTGGTGATAGTTATGAACGTGTGAAGTAAATGTTGTCTTCAAATGAATCTTTGTTGTAATATCAAAATTCACAATATCACATGTAACTACATTGTTAACTAATTGTCACTAATGAGGCAAAATGACAGGTGAGAAAGTTCTACACATTTGTAGATAATAGCAGGAGGCAAACTGCATCGTAACTCATCCAGTTAATAGCATCTTGAGTCCCAAATAACAGCAAAGAAATGGCGCTGGATTTCACAAGTTGATAATCATTAGAAATATTGAAAATGAAATATTAACAAACAAAACAAAAGAATGTTCCAAAGAAACTTCCATTTGAACTGTACAGTTGCATGACAATGAAAACCTGATGTACCTAACTTACAGGGCCATTCAAACTTTGTGTCAAAATCATACAGCTGGTACAGGATCCCAAACCTGTTGGTCAGAAAACACACACACACACACACTCACCCACCCATCTACTCAAAAACCGACACACTCTTCTTTGTAAATTTATTATGTTACACAATTTAAACAAACATCTCCCTCATATGCATTGCCTGAAATATAAATTTCTGTTGAAAATTTTTTACTTTTAATATTTGCTACCGTATGTGTAGTTTTGATACTGTGTGTGGGAGCTTGGAACACTATTACTAATGTAATGGGTTGTCAAATAAAGCTTAACAGTGGTTTCTACTGTAAGCAGTTGTTACAATGACATTTTGGATTTAAAGATAAAGTTGTATTTATTTTATTATTATGAGTATTGGAGCTTGATGTAAACATTGTGTTTACAGTGAAAAGAAACAAAAGGAGAAGATTGCCGAAGCCCATGAACAGTGGCTTCGAGACCGGGAGGAAAAGAAGTTGGATATGGAAAGGAACTGGAAACCAGGTATGTTATTGCTCAAATATTTGTTGCAACATCAAGTGATGTAATCAGTTGTATTGCAGGTAGTGCTGCTTCCCCTTTTTGTCTACTTTATGTGAACTGCTTTGTAGATGTAGATTAAAATATGTGAACCATAGGTTGTAAACATTAATTTTGCAAAGTATGAAATTGCAAGAGAGTACTTTGGGGATTAACTAGCAGATACTGTGCTGTTCTTTTCCTTCATGTTTGTAACAGATTCCTCAAATGGTTCAAATGGCTCTTAAGAACTATGGGACTTAACACCTGACATCATCAGTTCTCTAGACCGAGAACTACTTAAACCTAACTAACCTAAGAACATCATACACATCCATGCCCAAAGCAGGATTCAAACCTGCGACTGTAGCAGCAGTGCGGTTCCAGATAGAAGTGCCTAGAACTGCTGAGGCACAGTGCCTGGCAACGGATTCCTGTACCTTTCTTGTGCCAGCTTAAAGTTGTATGTGCTTCTAAATGCTAATGTTTTGTATGATTTAAAGTTTCCAATCAGTATGAATTTTATTTTCTGTGTTTTCTTGAGGACAATGAATACAAAAATTCATCCACTTAAATTTTGATGTCAGTTTCTTACATTTAAATCACAGAATTGTTATCGTGAATCGACTGTTTGATGTCGCTGACACAAAATATTGCTGTGCAGCTCATTTACAATTTTTTTAACAGTTCCTTGTTGGTGCTTTTGCTGTTTTGGTTGGGGCTCTGAGATTTTTTTCTTTTGGTGTAATCTTCTTCTTCTTCTTCTTCTTCTTCTTCTTCTTCTGCTCTGAGGTTGTGAAATTGCCCAGTGTCAAATTAGCATCACCATCCCTCCATCCAACTGTGCAACAAGCTGTAAAACTCTCACCTCAAGGGGCAAAGTCACCAGCTACACAACCGGTAGGCCAGAAAGGACAGAAGGAGTACTTCCGTGAAGACTTCCTCCGTCCCTCCAGCCAAACAACACCCAAGTCTTCATCTAAACGGAAAGGCTCAAAGAAGTCCACCAAAGGCAAATGGTCTTCTCCTTCGCCACCTCAAAGATCCTCTTCGATGGTATCGACAAGTGGTACTTCAGCCCGGCCAGCCTCTGTGTTGCCGGCGCTCACCAACAACCGTTTTTCGGCGTTGGACTCCACAGACTGACCGCACAAGCAAGCTGATGCTCCCGAGGACCCTATGGAGCAGGATCCTCCTGCTTCTGTGCCCTGTAGTAGCACCTCTTCCCCAGCCGTCACTCGGCAGCTGCTGAGGTGACACCCCTATGTCTCTTCCTCATCATGACTCTCCTCCAGTGGAACGTTGGCGGTCTTCGATCCCACAAAGAGGTACGGCTTCTTTTAGTGTTGCAGCATCCCCTAGTACTCTGCCTTCAGTAAACGAAATTGCACTCTCACGACCGCTTTGAGCTTTTACATTTCTTACGGATTCTTTTTGACCTTCCCCCTGCCTCCAATGGAACGTTCGTGGCCTTCAATCCCACAAAGAGGATTTATGGCTGCTTTTAGCGTTGCAGCGTCCCCTAGTACTCCGCCTTCAGTAAACATAATTGCACCCTCACGACCGCTTTGAGCTTTCACATTTCTTACTGATTCTTTTTGACCTTACCCCTGAGTTCGTCATTCCCTCTCATGGGGGTGTCAGTCTGCTCATACGTGATGACATTCATAGTCACCCCATCTCCCTGACTACCCATCTCCAAGCTGTTGCAGTTCGCCTTTTCCTTCCCCATCTGAGTTTTTCCCCCTGTATCATATATGTCCCTCCGTCGTCCGCTGTCACCAGGACAGACTTCCTTCAACTTATTAGGCAGCTACCTCCCCCATTTTTGTTACTCGATGACTTTAATGCACATCATCCCCTTTGGGGTACTCCCAGGACCTGTCAGAGAGGTGCCCTCTTCTCTGACCACCTTAACCAACTTAACCTCTTCTGCCTTAACACTGGAGCACCCACTTTCCTTTCCAACTCCTCGCACACCTATTCCCATTTGGACCTCTCCTTGTGCACTGCCCAGCTTGCCCCTCGTCTTGAGTGGTCCATTCTTTCTGACACCTCGAGCGACTATTTCCCGTGTGCTATCCGTTTGCTGACTCCTACCCCATCCACGTGCACGCCTAAATGGCAGCTTCCTAAGACTGACTGGCAGCTGTATTCCTCCTTTGCGACGTTTGGAGAACTAGATTTCCCCAGTTGTGATGACCAGGTAGAATATCTCTCAAACGTTATCCTTACTGCTGCAGAACGTTCCACCCTCTGCACTTTCTCTCTACCATGTCGTGTCCCAGTCCCTTTGTGGACTGCGGCATGCAGCGATGCAATTCGCACACGAAGATGTGTTCTCCGCGTTTTTAACCACCACCCTGTGCTGGCAAACTGCATTCATTATAAACAGATGCATGGAAAGTGTCGTTGCGTTCTTCGGGATAGCAAAAGAGCTAGCTGGATTTAACTCCCAAGTCCTTTTAACAGTTCCACACCTTCCTCTCGTGTGTGCCAACCTCAGACAGCTCTCTGGAACCAAGATCCAGTCCCCAATTTCCAGCCTGACAGTTGCTGAGAATGTCATCTTGGACCCTATTGCTATCTCCAACACCTTGGGCCTTCATTTTGCGAAAGTTTCGAGCTCTTCCCACTATCACCATGCCTTCCACCATTTTAAATGAGCAGAAGAGGCTCAGGTGGTACCCTTCTCTTCTCCGAATTGTAAGTGCTAGAGGGAGCTAGATCATGATCTCAGTTCATCCGGATCCTCTGTCCCAGGGGCCAGACGCCATCCACATTCAAATGTTGCAGCACCTTTCTCATGTGGGCAACCACTTCCTGCTTAACATGTACAGCTGCAACTGGGCAGAGGGCACATTTCCTGGATGCTAGTGTGAAACCAGCATCATACCCATACCTAAACCTGGTAAGAGCAAAAACCTTCCTTCTAGCTACCGTCCCATCTCTCTTACCAGCTGCTTTTACAAGGTGATGGATCGTATGATTCATACCCGGCTGGTGTGGTGCTCGAGTCTCGCCATTTAATAATAAATGCACAGTGTGGATTTAGAGCACTGTGTTCTGCAGTTGTAACCATCTCGTTACTTTGTCCGCCCATGCCATGAATGGTTTTCTGCAGAAATCCCAGACTGTGGTCATGTTTTTTGATTTGGAGAAGGCATATGACACCTGCTGGAGAACAGGTATCCTCTGTATTCTGTACGCATGGGGCTTCCATGGGCACGTGCTCTGTTTTCTTCGGGCATTTTTACAAGACTGAGTTTTCAAGGTACATGTGGGTTCTGCCTTGTCGGACACTGTAGTGGTATCCGCCTCAAATGCAATGTATTGACACCAAATGTAGCGGGTGGATGCCAGCAGGGGCCGTATTGAAACTCGGCGAGAACTTTCCAAATGATTTATTTGTCTCCACTACAAAGCTCCGTTCACCTCGGTCCGCGTCACAAGGCCCCGCATTGCTGAGGTAGCACCCCAGCGGCCTATGCACGCAACGCTGTGTCAAGCTGGCCTTGTACACCAACTGCAGAGTTCCGATTATGTCAGGATGGCTGCGCCAGCAGCTGACTCAGTGGCCACTGCCCTTGTTGTCTCCGCACTGCTCCGCCGGGAGCCATAGGCCGTCCCCGCTGCTGCTTCTTCCTCGCTAGCATAGCTAGGGATGCGGCGGCAACGACCACCCGCGATCCGTCATCCGAATCTGCAGCCCTTGCCATGGAAGTCTCTGGCATGTGTCGGGAGCCAAGACGACTACCCACAGTAGCAAGCCGAAGAGTGGCCCACCCTGGCTGGCTGCGGACCCCACGTCGGCCTCAGAGGGTCGAACCAATGACCCGCTGTGGACTGGGATGGTGTCGCCCCATCTGTTGCTGCGAGTAGCCCAGTGGAGTGACACACCCCGCCGTCCAGGAGAGCTGCCACACTTGAATGAATCTCGTTAGAAAACAACACCTATTTTTGCTCGGCTGCGCGTCTCTGTTTCGCTAACGCACTGTTTTGCATCATGCATCATGTACGCCCCACACCCTGGTTGTGCCAGTGGGCCCCTTCTGCCTATAGCTTGTGCCATGCGAACTGCTGCATTTACTCTTTTCAGCAGTTCAACGGCCCCATGGCCTCCATTCCACTTTGCAACCGCTGGTCAGCGTAACTTACTGCAATCCGGGCCGCGCCTGGCTGTACCTTGTGTTCAGAATATAGCCCAAAACTAACTTTCCCTATCCTAAACGGTGGTGCCACTGCATTATTCCCCTCTTCGGAAAGCCCCTGTCCCCGGCTCGTCCTTTAACTAACTCTTAAACTTGTTTGGATTGACACTTATGACATACTTACTTACTATTAGAAAACTTAAATGTGGTCTAGTGCCCTCTTAAAACCATGACATAAAACAAAACGTAAAAATTCCTTACTGGATGACCACTGCTCGAGCAACCCCTTATCAACCCCTTACCTACTTGTCTCACGCCCTCAGTAGCCAATCCACTGGGACTTGGACTAACCTTGGTTCTCTCTGGGAATTGACTCTCCACCTGATCGGAAAGAAAACAACACATAACAAAGTTAAGGCTGCGATGACACTTGGTACAGAGGTGCTCAAAATGATCGTTATTTGCCGTTGCCTTTTTCGATACTGCACGGCATGTTGAACAAGCTGTACGGCTGATATGCGCCCCTCTTGCTCTAAAATGAACTGGTTTGCAGATCTCAACAGACCTGGCTCCAGAGTTTGATTTAACAAGGTCAGATTCTGCCTTGGCAAAAACTGTTAAGTGGTTTCTGGTCAGAAGTTAGAAAAAAGTAGAACAGTTTCTCCACCATCAACACTACTGTAAGCTACCCCCCAAGCTGGACTGAATTGAAACTTCCTGGCAGATTAATACTATGTGTTGGACTGGGACTCGAACTTGAGACCTTTGTCTTTTGCGGGCAAGTGCTCTACCGACTGATCTATCCAAGCACAAATCACACGCCATCCTCACAGCTCCAATCCTGCCAGTATCTCGTCTCCTACCTTGCAGACTTAACAGAAGCTGTCCTGCGAACCTTGCAGAACTAGCACTCCTGGAGGAAATGATACTGCAGAGACATGGCTTAGCCACAGCCTGGGGGATGTTTCCAGAATGAAATTTTCATTCTGCGGCAGAGTGTGCGCAGATGTATATTCATATGAATGCACATTCTGCTGCAGATTTATAATTTAATTCTGGACTGAATTGGTTGTAGCGTTCTCTTTACAGTGTTGTTTTTCACTTGAAGGACTTACTGAAAGGTAGACTATTTTCTGGCAGTAGGTTCTAGAGGTTTGAGATTGCATTTGTATGCAGTGGGAAGTATTTTATCAGCTGCAAAACTGTGGTCATTCTGTTTGAAACATTGCAGCCAATTATTTTCTCTACAAATTAACTCACAATGCTAATTAAAGTAAAACTAGCTTCAGTTGCCTTAAAGAAATGATTGAAACAGATTCTGTACATATTGGTATAGAAATAAACTGTGTAGCTCTAGTGGTCTCACTTTGATTCTTAAAGAAATGATTGAAACAGATTATGTACATATTGGTATAGAAATACTGTGTAGCTCTAGTGGTCTCACTTTGATTATTAAACCCGATATGACATGTCTCATTGTTTTGAAACGTATTATCAGATATGTGTGTTTCTGTGGTGTCTACCTGAACAATATTACTTTGTTGTTTTGTTTGGGCAGAAACATAGAAAGTCAGCAATGAACTTGAATTTTAGAATAAATACATGTTGCACGTAAGTTGTATAAGATACTGACATCTTATACAGTCATTGTTGAACTAGTGTGTATAGTTTGTTTTCAGATATATTTATTTCATATTGTCTGTCTGGAGAGAGTCAGTCTCGTTTTTGACAAAACACATCAGTGTGAGTGCAGCTGCGAAGTTCTCCCTGACATTTTTCAGCCTCTTTGTATATTATGCATGTAGCCAAGTAAAATGATGTCTGATAAGTGCTCTCCTAATTTCAAATTTTTACTATATGTGAATACTTGCTATAGGATGACAAAGCATGTACAGTTTCTGTTTCAGCGCCTTCACAGTCTCCTGTCCATCGTAGGAAGGGTGGGCTACCTCGACCAGTTGGTGGCCGTCGCAGCAGCAGTCAGTCAGAACATAGCAGTGAAGCAGACAGTCCAATAAGTGAGCCATTGAATGTAGAGGCGAGTAAATTACTCCTATATTTTTCCCAATATCACTCTGTGAAACTAGTTCGTGAATTTATCTTTGTTGTTATTGTTGCCACCACCACCACCACCACCACCACCACCACCAACAACAACAACAACAACAACAACAACAACCATTCAACATCCATTATAGTCTTCAGCTATACACATATGTCATGCACTTTCATTACCGTATTTACTTGAATCTAAGCCGCACTTTTTTTCCGGTTTTTGTAATCCAAAAAACCTCCTGCAGCTTAGAATCGAGTGCAAAGCAAGCGGAAGTTCTGAAAAATGTTGGTAGGTGCCGCCACAACTAACTTCTGCCGTCGAATATATGTAGCGCTACACAGACATGCTTTGTAGGCACAAAGATAAATACTGGCGCCAAAACCTCTGCGTCAGTAAATAAATTAAAAAAAAGGTGGAAGACGAGCTTTTTTTCTCCGCCCCGAGTTTCGACCACTGCATTTTCATACATTATCCAACGAAGTAAATACAAATTCCGTATTGTTCATCTTCGAATGTGTTAGAATTTCAATGTACTACGAAAATCCGACTGGCAAGACTGTTTGGGATGTTTTTCAATATGGCCAACTCTACGTTCTGAATTTTTTCCTACCTGTGAGAAGAGATGGTTGCTTATAGTAACCTGATGAAATGTGAATCACAAGCAGTATTCCCTTCACCATTCACAATAAGAATAATACGAATATAAACATTTTGCCATGTGTTCTTCCGTGTTTGTTGCTATCTCATTTAAATCCTGTCTGCCTAATAAACTACGAAACTAGAGTGAGACAACAGCAAACGCGGAAGAATACACTTATCGTGTCATGTTTATATTCGTATTATTCTTAGCCTAATAGTGATACAGTCAGAAATGAACCACGGGTACTTACTAGATTTTTAAATCTAAGATGACTCTAATTTCTGTGCAGAATTTGATGTACTAAAGAAACGGCCGCAAAGATTTTCAAATGGAGAAAAATTTTCGCCTAACTCTCGTTCAGAACATGTTCTATCATACGCAGCCTGTTATTTGGTTCTTGTTGATCATTCTCAAAGAAAGCAGCAGTGTAAGTAACAACAAATAGCAGTCTCTTGACATTGCTTCGCTAATGAGACGATTCGCCTCTTTTTCGTTGTAAGCGGCGGTAGCGCGCACAAAAGCAAGCCATGCCGCGAACGGCGACAGGCTGTAAACACGCACTATCAGAATGCGACAAACAATGCATGACACAGTACAGTGATGCATTTTCAGCTTAGGGTGACGTAAACACCTATAACAGAGAAAACGGCACTTATCAGATCAAACAAAATAAGCAATCGATTCAAACCAGACGAAGCACGTGAAAGCTGTATTGTCATTCATTCGACCTAAATTGTGTCTCATATTACAATGGACCAACTTTGTTTCGATTTGGAGGTGCGGCCTAAAACTTTTCTCTCCCCTTGAATTTCGAGTCTCAAATTTCAGGTGCGGCTTAGATTCGGGAAATCTTTTTTTCCTTTGTTTCGAGTCTCATTTTTCAGGTGCGGCTTAGATTCGGGTAAATACGGTAGGCTTTGGTCTTTTGTTTCTTATTTATTGGAATTCATCAAAAAACTACCTTGCTTGATTTACTTAGCATCCAGCTGCCTGGCAACATGTCCTGCTTACCTCAATTTCATGTTCATACAATCCTAAACATGTCTCCACTCGAACTTGTTCTGCAGTCCATTTGCTTATCTTATCTCATAACAACTTCCAACATGCATTCCTCAATTTTTGATGGTTTTCTTGTCAGAAGTCCATGAAGCAGAGCCATAATTCCAAACTGGTGATACACGCTAATTGCAAAGTTTGTATGTGACAAAATGCAATGAAAGCTTTATTTTGAAAGCTCTATTTAATTTATCAAAAGACCTTCAGGCCATATTTACTTTATTCTTATTTCTGATGTTGTGCATCCAATAGTTGTTTTCAGCTGCACTAAATACAAAAATTCATTAAGACTGACTCCAGAATATAAAATAATAAATATATGATAATATGGAACTAATAAAATGGAAAGATAGTAATAAAATGTCAATTATTGTTAGCACAAGTGATGTTATCGTATGTGACTACCAGTCTCCATAGTCCTGTGCCTCTCGTTTCAGTTGCACATAAATGATAAAATAATTTTCTATCTTATGACTCAATTTGACTTAGATTTGTAATGCAAATTCTATAAACTATATTTTGTAGCAAACAATCATGTTTAGCATCAGTATTAGCCACTGCTGTTGATCATACTGATTTTTATATTATTTATGTTGTTGGAGGTGATTGTGCCTGAAATAATAAGTAGGGGATGTATCTGGATTGAAAATGAGGGAAGCCGAAATTTCCCTACAAGTATGAAATATGTTATGCAGATATTGTGACAGCAGCCATTCTTGAATAATTCACTGTCCTTGGTTGGTTGGTTTGTTGGTTGATTCGCTGGTTCGGAGGTGGTCATCGGTCCCATCGGACGAGGGAAGGCTGGGGAAGGGAATTGGCTGCACTCTTTCAAAGGAACCATCTCGGCACTTGCCTGAAGTGGTTTAGGGAAACCGCGGAAAACCTAAGAAAGAGTGGCCGGACCCAGGTTTGAACCGTCATCCTCCCGAAAGTGAGTCCAGTGTGTTAACCATCATGCCACCTTGCACTGTTTACTGTCCATGTCACTTGACTTCCATGCACATAAGATAATTGAGTATCATATTTTATGGTCTGTAAGATGCATTTTTTCTTCAAAACATTGCCTCCAAAATACAGATGCATCGTGTTCTTGAAATTAGTATACAAAGTCCAGTGTTTGATTTAAAATTCCCGTCTGTTTTAAAAAATGCCTTATATTTGATGCTGCAGGAAACCTCTCTATATCTGGCAACATTGGATTCAAATGGCAGTAGTAGAGTTGCAGGGATTTACGAGCTTGCTAACACTGTCTCCCTCCTGCCCCGCCATCACAAATCCAGAACACAGTCCAGCCCATGATGTGCCATTGCAACCTACAGAGCCAGTAAACTTGAATTGAAAGTTACTTGTGTTATCAGCAACAGAAAAATATTTTTGTTAGTATCTAGTTTCATAATGAAAAAAAATAAGATATTCATATGATGCGGGCTATAAATTAAAATTAATAGGATATTCAGAACAACATGAAAACGAGCAGCTGAGCAGCATTTCACCCCTCAACCAACAGAAAAAAACCACTTGTGTTTAGCAGGCTAGAAAAGAAGAACAAAAAAACATGAGGAAAACTAAATGTACAAATAGAGGATTGACTCCAAAATGAACAAAGCTAAAAGATGACGTGTTGAAATGGATTCAAGGGCAGTGTTAGAATGATATTGGAATGAATACAAAAGTGGTTCATATAAGCTAGCACTACAGTGGAACTTAACACACTTTAAGGGTGGAGTTGGTTGGTGCTACATGTTTATGAAGCGTCATGGACTTAGCGTGTGAACCAAAATCAAAATATCTCAGAAAATGCCACAATGTTATGAAAGGAAAGTATTATATTTCCATCACTTTATTATTAAACATCGAAAGAAAACCAGTGTGGAGTAAGCCAAATAATGTATATGTGTAAAAGTCCTCTGACATTTGATATTCCGAGTAACAGAACAATTGATGTGATAGATGCTAAAACTGTAACTATAAAAACAAGTGTACATAGAAAAAAGCACTAGACTGTTGTCCTTTCATGTTATGTTGGCGGTACTAAACTTAATCCAGTGATCCTTTTAAAGCATAGAACAATGCCAAAACCTTCGGAAATGCCACCATGTGGTGGTGTTCATGTACGTGACAAGAATTGGATGGAGGCTGGCATGAAATTATGGATTAACAGAGTGTGGGAGAAAAGGAATGGTTCTTCATTGCAGAAGAGTTCTCTTCTTCTGGTAGATCAGTTTAGTAGTCATTTGAAAAATTCTGTGAAAGAGAAATTGTGATAGGGAAACAGAGCTTGCTGTTATTCCGGGAGGACTGAATTCACAATTGCAACCTCTTGATGTCTCGATAGATAAACAATTTAAAATGTACTTGAGAGAGGAATGCAACATGGGGATGATGGGTGAAACCCAACATGAATTCACACTGAAGGGAGCTTTAAAATGACTTACAATCAAACAAGTGTTTCAGTGGATAAAACAGTCATGGTCTAGAGTGAGAGAAGATATTATTGTTAAATCTTTCAAGATGTGTGACGCAAGTAATGCTCTTGATGGCAGTGAAATCCATCTTTTATATGAAGAAGACAGTGATGATGAGGATGAGGAAGAAGAAGAAGAAGAAGAAGAAGAAGAAGAAGCAGGAGGAGGAGGAGGAGGAGGAGGAGATGATTTCCGGGTTTTTTAAGACCAGTTTGGTTTTATAAACTATGAATTTTTTTTAGTCTGGCTCTGTAATCTAATAATAAAAATAGTAAAAATGTTATTTTTTTAAAAAAATTGCTTAAAAATTGAAGTATGTCTTATAGTCTGTAGCATCGTATAGTCCTAAAATAAAGTATATGCACACTTGATGCCAAGTCAACCTTGTAATGTGCTACATTTACATACGATGTGCCTCACTGTGGCATGCACTGTATAAGAATCTGAATGTAGCAGGTATTACAGTCCAACCACATCTTCCACAAAGCCTTGCACACACAACCAGATCATAACCATATCCCACCACAAAATCTATACCCCAGGTGGCTCACCACTCTTTGGTGAGTTTGTGCTTGGCTACCACTGGGCCCTAGCTTTTGCAACATGTTTCCCTTTCTGGCTGCATGTCTGCCATCCTGTTACTCTTTTCCCCCTTCCTTGGCAAACATGTGTGGGATGTTTTTGGGAATGTGTTCTCAGGCTTTAATAGCCTGACATCAAAAATTCGCCCCCCCCCCCTTACCCCGCCCCCGGCTCTTTCCTTTCTGGGCTGCATACTTTCCTTTTCCACATCCCCCCCTTCCCCCCCCCCCCCTCCCCCGTGCCTCTTCCCTTCCTCTTATCCCCTTCTGGGAGTATGTTCAGTGTCTACGTCTGGAGACGGACACTCGTAACTGTAAGACAGTCTCTCTTCTTCACTTCTATGCTCTGTCCTTCCTTTGTCCGCCTCTTTTCCTTGCCTCTTCTCTTTACCCTCTTCTCCACTGCAGCGTTTCAGACCTTTCTTCTTTCCTTTCCTTTCCTTTCCTTTCCGCCTCCCTTTCTCTTTTTTTCCTCTCTATGTGTGTCTGAAGGCTGCCCCCCCATTCCCACACGTAGCTGGTGACGGGGTAACGCATAATTCCCTGCCCCGGGTAGACAGGTAGGACACGTACATACCCCCTGGTAACGGCCAGGCCCAGGGAGGGGTGATTACCCGAGCTGATACCTTCCAAAAGTGCCGATTGGTCCCTCCATGCATTAATCGGGATGTGTGGCCTGAGGTGTGAACAATCACCTAAGGCAGGAGTGCCCTCAGAGAGGGCCCCCACAAGAAAGAAGTGCACTATCGGAGACGCTGGTAATCATGGGGGATACTTCCGCAATGGTTTCCTCATCATCTATTATGTCTGTTCACAAGCAAAAGTTAAATGAGTCTCAGCCATGGACAATTCTTCCATCAGTGCCACAGTTCCTTGTTGTTTCTTGGTTGGATGAAGGTCGAGACTTCTCCGCAGTCAACCCTTTCATTATTCAGAAAGGTGTCGACACAACTGCAGGTCCTGTAAAGTCTTGTTCCAGATTACAAAATGGCACCTTGTTGTTAGAAACAGTCAGTGCCCTCCAGGCACAAAAATTGCTGCGTACTTCACTGCTACACACCTTCCCAGTCCGGGTGGAAGCGCACCGCACTTTAAATTCATCACGTGGGGTCGTTTATACACGCTCCCTCGACGGATTGTCCGACGAGGAAATTCAAAACTACCTTTCTGACCAGGACATAACGTCTGTTCATCAAGTCATGAAAAGGGTTGACAAGGACTTGGTTCCAACCTGTACTGTCTTCTTGACATTTGACAGAGTTCAACTTCCATCGAACATAAAAGCGGGCTATGAGATAAATTCCGTTCGCCTTTACATCCCAAACCCTACGCGTTGGTATCGGTGTCAGCGGTTCAGTCATACTAGCCAGTCAAGTTCCAATCTGGCCAAATGTGTTGTGTGTGGCCAGGATGCCCATGAGTGTGCTTGTACACCTCCATCCCCTTGTTGCATCAACTGTATGGGTGACCATGCTCCTTCCTCTAGAGATTGCCCCATTGTCAAAGATGAGCGACTTATTCAGGAAATAAGAGTGAAGGAAAAGGTGTCTTCATTTGCTGCTCATAAGTTATTCACCAGTCGAAAGCCCACTGTGCCTCCGGCAAGTAAATATAGCACTGCCCCTGCATCTCCTCAGCCCACTAAGGAGGCAGCCACACAGACATGTGATCCCACCTTTAGTGCCACAGTTGTCAGATCGGCCAGCGCAAAGATCACCCATTCAACCTCTCCACTATCACCTGCTCACTCTACAGCTCACCCTTAATCGGATTCTGCTACACCACGAGCCCCAAAACCAGACACCCGGACTTCCAAAAAAGAGCCTACCCGTGAAGATTTTTTACGTACCCCGACAACACAACCATCGATTCCTCCCTTATTTCGATGTCCTGTTTCCAAGAAGGTTCATAAGAAACAAAGTTCCTCTCCTTCTCCGCCACGGTGTGTCTCATTTACAGCGCCACCGCCCTCAGCCGTCTTCCGTTTCGCCAAGGCGCACTGCTGGCGGCCGATTTACCAGCCGATCGGTGGTGGCAGGAGCTGCCCCCTGAACAACCTATGGATCAGGATCTTCTGCCTTTGGCTGAATGCCATTCCACCCAGTCAGCTGCCGGCTCTCAGCAGTTGTTGAGTTGAGAGCAACTGTGGTGATATTCTTCCCTTTGCTGTCCACCCTATGTCAATTATCCATTGGAATGTCCGCAGCATTAGAAGCAATCGCGATGAATTGTCAATCTTCTTACGATCCTACTCGCCGGTCATCTTCTGTCTTCAGGAAACAAAGCTGCGTCCCCACGATCGCTTTGTTTTCCCTTATTTTCAGTCAGTCCGGTTTGATCTCCCCTCTGTTGATGGCACTCCAGCGCATGGAGGACTTAGGATTCTTCTTCATGATACTGTCCATTATCACCCAATCCCTTTAAACAGTTTCTTCCAAGCTGTTTCTGTCTGTCTTTCTCTTTCTGGATATACCTTCTCTCTTTGTACCGTATACATTCCATCGTCCACACCGATGGCAAGAGCTGATCTCCTTCATCTCTTGGTCAGCTCCCCTCCCCCCTATTTACTGGTTGTGGACTTCAATGCCCACCACCCGCTTTGGGGATCTCTGCATCGTTGTCCGCGAGGCTCCCTATTGGTTGACGTCTTCCACCAAGTGGATCTTTTTTGCCTCAACACTGGGGACCCAACATTTTTGTCTGCCTCCACGACGAATTTCTCTCATTTGGACCTTTCGGTCGGTACTGTTCAGCTAGCTCAGCACTTTGTATGGTTCGCTCTTGCTGATACACACTCGAGTGACCATTTTCCATGTGTCCTTCGATAGCAACCACAACTGCCATCTATGCGCCCGAGACGCTGGAAGTTTGCCCAAGCTGATTGGACACTTTTTCTGTCTCTAGTGACATTCGATGACCGTCACTTTCCTTGTGTCGATGATCAGGTCACTCATGTTACAGTATTTATTCTTACAGCTGCGAAACGTTCAATACCTCGCACCTCCGACTTGCCCCGGCACACCAATTTCCTTGGTGGAACGAGGAGTGCCATGACGCAATACGTGAGTGGTGATGTGCTCTTCGCTTTTTCCGCCACCATCCTACTTTTGCCAACTGTATCCGCTATAAGCACTTATGTGCGTGATGTCATCGCATCATCCGCGATAGCAAGAAGGCAAGCTGGGACTTCTTTACTAGCTCATTTAACACCTCCACTCCCTCCTCGGAAGTTTGGATTCGGATTCGACGGTTATCTGGTGCGCCTAGTTTCTCCCAGATCTCTGGGCTCACTGTCGCACATACTCCTTTAGTGGACCCCGTCGCAATTTCTAACTCATTGGGTCGACACTTTGCTGAGATTTCGAGCTCTTCAAATTACCTGCCAGCCTTTCTCTCAAAGAAACATGCAGCGGAAGTGCATCCTCTTGCTTTCTCCTCTCAAAATCGCGAAAGCTATAATACTGTTTTCTCCATGCGGGAACTCCAACATGCACTCTCTTCTTCTCGCTCTTCCACCCCAGGACCAGATCGTGTCCGTGTCCAAATGTTGCTGCAATTATCATACCATAGTCTGCGTTACCTCCATCGCCTTCATAATCAAATTTTAAACGAAAGTACTTCTCCCAGAAGATGGCAGGAAGCTATCGTCATTCCTGTTCTGAAACCTGGAAAGGACAATTATCTCCCCATTATTGCCCCATTTCTCTCACGAGTAGTGTATGTAAGGTTTTGGAGTGTATGGTGAATTGCCATTTAGCCTGGTGGGTGGTGTCTCGAAGCCTTTTAACACCTGCCCAATGCGGTTTCCGAAAACATCATTCTGCAGTTGACCATCTCGTTGCTCTTTCCACTTATATCATGAACAATTTTCTCAGGAAATGCCAAACGGTAGCAATATTTTTTGATCTGGAGAGAGCATATGATACCTGTTGGAGGACAGGCATTCTCCGCACACTGTTCTCTTGGGGCTTTCGAGGTCGGCTGCCCCTTTTTATTTGTGAATTTATGTCAGAGCGCACATTTAAAGTACGGGTGAACACTACTCTCTCCCGTACTTTCTCCCCAGAAAACGGGTACCGCAGGGCTCCGTGCTAAGTTTTGTACTGTTTGCCATCACCATAAATCCAATTATGGATTGTCTCCTTCCCGATGTCTTGGGCTCTCTCTTTGTGGAAGATTTTGCAATCTTCTACAGCTCTCAATGGACCAACCTTCTTGAACAACGTCTTCAAAGATGTCTCGATCGCCTCCACTCTTGGTGCATCGAAACTGGCTTCCAATTTTCTCCCAGTAAGACAATTTGTGTCAATTTTTGGCACAATACGGAGTTCCTTCCGCTTCCCCTACATGTAGGCCCTGTCCAC
Organism: Schistocerca cancellata; assembly: GCF_023864275.1. Taxonomy (NCBI): domain Eukaryota; kingdom Metazoa; phylum Arthropoda; class Insecta; order Orthoptera; family Acrididae; genus Schistocerca; species Schistocerca cancellata. The sequence continues at coordinate 715,982,744 of NC_064628.1, forward strand.
CTTTCGTAATCGGACGTCGCTAAATTCTTGGGACTTATGTTTGACAGGAAACTGTGCTGATGCTCCCACATTTCCTATCTTTCGGCTCGCTGTCTGCGATCTGTCAACACCCTTCATGTTACGAATGGTACCTCCTGGGGAGCAGACCAAGTGGTCCTTTTCCGCCTCTATTGCGCCTTAGTGGACTATGGAAGCATAGCTTACTCCTCTGCTTGGCCGTCTATTCTTCGGCGTCTCAACTCTGTCCACCACCGGGGATTGCGTTTAGCATCTGGAGCTTTTTACACCAGCCCTGTGGACAGCCTTTATGCCGAGACTGCTGACCCTCCACTGTCCAATTGGCAAGCTGTCCTTCTGAGTCATTATGCTAGCCATCTGTCTTCAATGCCTGCTAATCCAGCCCATGACCTTTTTTTTTGACGCCTCCTTGGATTTATGGTATGCAGGCTGCCCTGCCTCTCTACTACCACCGGGAGTCCGCTTCCGTCAACTGCTACATTCTCTTTCCGTCCTTTTTCCTAAAACTTTCTTGACAACTGGGGATACAGCACTGCCTTGGCTCTGCCCCCGGACTGCTTGCTCTGCCTGTCAGCTTCCCAAGGGTGGTACCCCTTCTCTCGTTTATCATTGGGCATTTGCTGCTCTATGCGCACAAATGAAGGATGCCACATTTATTTACACTGATGGCTCAAAAACATCATTTGGTGTTGGGAGTGCCTATATTGTTGGTGACACCCCTAATCAATTTCGGCTTCCCGACCAATGTTCGGTTTTTACTGCGGAGCTTTACGCTGTTCTGCAGGCTGTCCAATACATCTGTCGCCATCAGCGGATGCAGTATATTATATGCTCATATTTGCTCAGCTCTCTCTTCAGTCTCCAAGCTCTCTACCCTGTCCACCGCCTGGTCCACCGGATTCAGGACTGCCTCCACTTGCTCCACTTGGGGGGCATCTCAGTGGCATTCGTCTGGATCCCAGGGCATGTTGGTATCCATGGAAACAAGGCGGCCAATGTAGCGGCCAAGGCTGCAGTCTCCCTTCTTCAGCCTGCTTTTCGCATGGTTCCCTTCGCCGATCTACAGAGTGTTTTATGTCGTCGTGATACTCTTTTGGGCATGCACATTGGTCTACACTTGCCAGTAATAATTTGTGGGATGTGAAAGCTCTTCCTGTGTTTGGACTTCTTCCTCCCAAACTCATCATCGGGAAGAGGTTATTTTAATTAGACTCCGGATAGGGCACTGTCTTTTTAGCCATTGACATCTTTTAAGTGGCAATCCTCCCCCACTTTGTCCCCATTGCTCTCAACTGTGGGTGGTGAGACACCTTTTACTTGAGTGCCCCTATTTTACTCCGCTATGCGCTCGTCTACAGCTGTCACTTGATATAATTTCCATTTTAGCAGATGACACGCACTCAGCCGATCGCGTCCTCGAGTTTATTAGTGTCAGTGAGATGACGTCAGTCACTTGACGCTCTTTTTGGGGTCAACAACCTGCGCTTCTATAATGGTTTTCTAAGCTATCTTTCTGTTTTTTAGTTTCCCCACTTTTTGAGTTTTGCTCTCATTGCTGCTGATTTCAATTTTTTAATTAATTAATTTTTTTTTACTTAAGCCAGAGACTGGGCGCGGAATGGCCGTAGCAGTTTCGCACAAAAAAAAGGGGGGGGGGGGAGAGAGAGAGAGAGAGAGAGAGAGAGAGAGAGAGAGAGATAGGTAATCCCTCCATTGGTTTTTCTTTTTTCCTTTCTTTGTTCTCCATCTCCTGTCCTTTCCCTGTGTTTGAGGTTCCTCTTTGTTTCCTTTCCCTTCCTGTGTGCTGCTGAAGACCGAATCACAGGTGACTGGATAATGCATAATTCCTGGCCCCAGGTCAGTGGGTAGAGTTTGCATGTACCCCCTGGAACAGACCAGGCCCAGGGACGGGTGATTGCCTGAGCTGTTACCTTCCCTAGTAAGCAGTTGGTCCCTCTGTCAGGAGTCTGGGAGGTGTGACTACATAAGGTGGGTGAGGCCCCCTCTGAAGGAGGTCAGTCCTTTGCTAAAGTTAATCCGTTTGTTATTCAGAAAGATGTTGATGCAGTTGCAGGCCCTGTGAAATCCTGTTGTTTACGCAATGGAACTTTACGTTTGGAGACTAATTGTGATTCTAAAGCAGAACAACTGCTTGCAGGTTCTCTTTTCCACAGCTATTGTCTGCAGCTCATGGTCTAGTGGCTAGCATTGCCGCCTCTGGATCACGGGGTCCTGGGTCGAATTCCCGGCCGGGTTGGGGATTTTCTCTGCCTGGGGACTGGGTGTTTGTGTTGTCCTATCATTTCATCATCATCATTCATGATAGTGGCTAGATTGGTCTGCATAAAAAATTGGAGTGTGAAAATACTTGGGCCTTTGTATGGACACTGATGACGGCACAGTTGAGTGCCCCACAAACCAAACATAATCATCATCCACAGCTATCCTGTTCGTGTTGAGGCCATTGGACACTGCATTCTTCGCATGTTGTTATTCACACTAGGCTGCTCGCTGGTCTGACTAAGGGAGAAATCTAAATGTACTTCTCTGATGAGGGTGTCACTCAAATTCATTGGGCCATGAAAAAGGTTAGTGGCTACACTCACTCCACTCTTTTTTTTTTTTTTTTCCCCCTCATGTCTGATCAAGTAGTGCTTCCATCAAAGATCAAAACAAGCTATGAATTCATGAGAATCCGACTGTACATTCCAAACCTGATGTGCTGCTACCAGTGGCAATGATAAAACCACACTCAAATGTCCTGTTGAAACACACCCAAATGTGTTACTTGTGGTAGGGATGCTCATGAGGGTGATTGCTCGCCTCCCTCTCCCCACAGTATCAGTTGCAATGACAACCATACAGAATGCCCCGTGTATCTCAATGAGTGGGCCATCCAGGAGATCCGTCTGAAGGAAAAAGTACCTTATCTTGTTGCCTGCAGGTTGTTGGCTAGTCAAAAGACCTGTGTTTTACCCTCTAGCACTTATAGTACCATTCTTGGTACATGTTGCTCAACAAAAGATACTACCAAGCAGACTTGCAACCTAAAATTTAGCACAGTGGTTGTAAAATTCCCCAGTGTCATAGTAGCATCCCCATCTCCTTCTCCAGCTGTGAAACCCCCCCTCAAATTTTCTCCTCCAGCGGCAAAATCACCTGCTGCACAACACGTTGCCTGGAAAGGACAGAAGGAATATACCTGCGAAGACTTTTTACGCCCCTTCAGCCAACAAACGTCAGAGTCTTCATCTGAAACCACAAAATCTCTAAGAAATTAAACAAAGTCAAACAGCCTTCTCCTTTGCTGACTTGGAGATCCTCTTCAACAGTTTCACCAGATGATACCCTCACATGGTCAAACTCCATTTTGCAGGTGCACACAGACAACCCCCCCCCCCTCCCCTCCCCTCTGGAATCCTCAGACCTACCAAGGTACAACCCTTCAGTTGTATCCTCCACCCGTTTACCTGTCATGACTATCCTCCAGTTAAATGTTCATGGTGTTAGTTCCAAAAAGGAGGAATTGCGGCTGCTCTTGGAATGGCAGCATCCACTTTTTTTGTGCCACGAGGAAACAAAATTGTGTTCTCGCAACTGCTTTGACCTCTCGCATTTCTTTCTGGTCTGCTTCAAAATCCCCACCTCTCTCCAAGGGAGGCATTCCATCTCATGGGGGAATCGTGCTGCTCATCTGGGATGATGTTCATAGTTAAATCATCTGACTAACCACCCAGCTGCAAACTGTTGCTGTCTGTATTTTCCTTCCTAGCTTCACCTTTTCTCTTTGTACTGTCTACATCCCTTCATCATTCAGTGTCACCAGATTGGACTTCCTCCAGATTACTGGGCAACTCCCTCACCCCTTTTTGCTGTTCGGGGACTTGAGTGTATGCTATCCTCTTTCGAGCTCCCAGAATCTGTTCAAGAGGTACCCTCTTGGCTGACCACCTCAATCAATTCAACCTCATCTACCTTAACACTGGAACACTCGGGTTCCTTTCGGACTCCACGCACACCTATTCCCATATGGACCTCTAGTTATGCACTGCCCAGGTTGCCCATCATCTCGAATGGTCCATTCTTTCTGACATGTATTCAGGCTTCCATTTCCTGTGTGCTCTCTGTTTGCTGACTCCTGCCCACCTACATGTAAACCCAATTGGCAGCTCGCTAAGCCCAACTGGAGGCTTTACCCCTCCCTGGTGACGGTTCAGTGAACAACATTTCCCCAGTTGTGATGACCAGGTAGAATATCTTAAAAATGTTGGCCTTACTTCTGCAGAACATTCAGTTCCTCACACTTCACCTTTACCATGCTGCGTCTTCTGCAGAACATCCGATTCCTTAGACTTCACCTTTACAGTGGCTTGTCCCAGTCCCTTGGTAGACTGAGGCGTGCCACAATGCAATTCGTGCATGGAGGCATACTCTCCACTTTTTTAACCGTTATCCTGTGATGGCAAACTGCTTTTGTTATAAACAGTTGCGTCTGCAGTGCTGTCACATTATTTGGGACAGCAAAAATGCTAGCTGGTTTTTATTTACTATTTCTTTTAACAGTTCCGCTCCCTCTTCTGCCGTGTGGGCCAACCGTCGATGGCTTCCCCAATTTCCAGCAGTGAGGCAGATGATGTCATTGTGGCCTCATTGCTATCTCCAACACCCTTTAACTGCTATTTTGCGGAGATTTCAAGCTCCTCCACCTATCACCTTGGTTTCCTCCATCAGAAATGAGTGGAGAAGGCTCAGGTGATACACTTCTCCTCTCAGAATTGTGAATTCTGCAGTGTTGCCTTTATTACGTGGGAGCTAGATCATGCTGTCACGTCATCCTGATCTGCTCCAGGGCCGAATGATGTTGACATTCAGATGTTGCAGCACATTTCTCTTGTCAGCAAGCACTTTTTTTGTCATGTGTACAGTTGCATCTGGTCATACGGCACGTTTCCGAGATGGTGGCCTGCAGCCCATGTCATACCCATACCTAACACCTTCCTTCTAGCTACCACCCCACTTCTCTCAACAGCTGTGTTTTAAAGGTGATGGAAGGTGTGTGATTCATACCCAGCATAAAAGCTGGTCTCTAGTCTCACAATTTATTAACCACTGCACAATGTGCCATTCTGCAGTTGACTATCTCATCACTTTTTCAACCCATGTCATGAATGGTTTTCTGTGGAAATACCACACTATGGCCATATTTTTTGATTTGGAGAAAGCCTATGTTTTTAAGAGGTAGATCTTTTCCAGGTGTGTGTGTGTGTGTGTGTGTGTGTGTGTGTGTGTGTGTGTGTGTGGCGTTGTTAGACACCTGTATCCATGAAGACTGGATGCCTCAGGGCTCTGTCCTAAGTGTCATCTTCTTTGCTATCGCCATTAAGCATAATATGGCCTGTCTCCCGCTAGCCATCTCTGGCTCCCTTATTGTTGATGATTTTGCAATCTATTGCAGTTGTCCACAGATTTGTCTCCTTGAGCGGCTTCTTCAGTCATGGCTTGATCATCTTTTAAACATGATGCATAGCTTTTGCTTTTCCACAGAAAAAACTGTTTCTATAAATTTCTGGCGGTGCAGTGGGTTTCTTCCATCATCTCTACATTCTGGCCCTATTGCTCTTCCACTCACTGAAACTATGAAATTCCTCTTTTGTTGGACCTTTCACTGTTTTACCCGGCTGTCCGCTGTACCCAATCCCTCAGTGTCCTTCGTGTCCTTTGCGGCACTTCCAGGATAGCAAATTGGACTCCGTTTGTACCAATCCCTTGTACTTTCAAAACTTGACTGTCGGTGTTTCATTTATGTATATGCACCTCTGCCCATCTTACGCCATCTAAATACAGTCCATCATCGTGGAATCCGTTTGGCCACTGGTGCCTTTTACACGAATCCCGTTAAGAGTATCTATGTAGAAGCTCCCAAACTACCACTGTCATACCAAAGTGATGTTCTCCTCAGCGGATAAGCTTGCCTTTTGTCTTTCATGCCTGGTTACCCATCCTATGTGTCCTCCTTCAATGAGTCCTTTGACTGCTACTATGGGGCATGTTCCTCTTCTGTGTTACTTCCTGGAGTTTACTTTCGGCTATTGCTCAGGCAGCTTACTCCACTTTCACACTAACTCCACTTTCCTGATGAGTGTGAACCCTTCACCACATTGGCTTTGTGTTGCGGCCCCTGTTCGTCTTGGAGTTCATTTGCTTACTTAGGGCACTACTCCAGATTCGATCCACTGCTTCAAGTTTCTTGCTCTTCACACAGAACTTAGCGACAGTACCTTTGTGTACACTGATGGCTCTCAGACTGACCATGGTGTCAGGTGTGCCTTCATCATTGGATCTGTCCATTTTCACTATCATCTTCTGGAACACTGCTCAGTAGTTACAGCAGAGCTCTTCGTCCTGTATCAGGCCACCCAGTACCTCTGGTGACACAGGCTTTTCAATTGTTGTCTGTTCTGATTCTCTCAATGCCTTCAGAGCCTGTGTATGCTGTATACAGTCGATCCCTTAGAGCAGAGTGTCCAAGAACGCTTTCATATGCCCAATTTTGAGGGAGCCACAATGATGTTTGTGGGTCCCTGGTCACACTGGTCTAGTGGGAAACGTGGTTGCTGACACTACTGCCATGGCTGTAGTCCTTCAACCTGACCCCGCTAGTTCTTCCATTCCTTCTGGTGATCTCTTGTGTCGCCACCTGTCAGCAGGTGACGTCACTTTAGTGTCACTACTTAGCTTCTCTTCAGGGGAACAAGCTCCAGGCTTTCTCATCGCAAGGAGATTCATTTTAGCTAGGTTGTGTATTGGGCCCTGTTGTTTTAGCTATCACCATTGTGAGATTGTGCTGCTAGAATCTAGGACCTGGGTTATTTCTTGCACAGATCATACATTGTTTCTCACCTAGCTTGTGGTGTATTTTATTTTGCTGTTACTCACTTGGACATTTGACAGCACAACTTAGCAATGTGTTAGCTGAAGCTATAATGAAGGAATAGGTACTGGCTTGCAGTTTTCAAGCAACAATTGAATGGTGCAAGATAATGCTGTTTGTGGTTGGTGCACTTTCTACAAGGCGTGCCTGCTTGAGGGTTAAGACTCATTTTGCATTAAGAAATCATTTACAGACCATAAAATATGTTGATTTTCTCAGTACACAATCCTTTTGGGGGACTTCCAGAGGTATACAATGAATACCTCATCATTTATGTACAAGCAGACACACAGCCAACTAACACATTTTTAGGCCACAGTGCACTTTTACAGTCTCTCCACTGTAACTGGTGAGAAACTTCATTGGCTGGAGGTAAGAAGGGCTTGCTGTATGTAACTTTGCTCCAAATATCCATGTATTTCAATCTTTTGTCAAAGTCCAGTCAGGAAATGGACCTGAAGCACCAGTTTTGATACTGGATTGACTTTTCGTCCTCTACACTCAAATGACTGAATAGGGAACTAATTTTGACTTTGGTGACATGAAGGATCGTAAAAATAAGGTCAAGAATGAAAATTGTCCAATATCCACGTGGTACCTACAAAATTTTGATTGTACAAGTGATACACATAAAGGTTTAATTATCACACCTAACAAGTAAAGTTACACAATTAGTGTTTTTAAGTAAGCCTCCAGGTGCACATCTGTAGTCCTGGGAACATTGAAGTCTCCATATCACATTACCACAACACATCAAAAACAGAACAGCGCAGCCCTTGTATAGAGAGGAGCAGGGTGTGGTAATTTGTTTTTGACAACAATGGTAATGTTGCTGCTGTATAAGGCCAATCCAGATTGCTAAAGAAGTAATTTGCATTGACCTGGCACAGCTGCAACATTTTGGCTGCTCATGATAATACACTTTATTGATGGACAGCACAATTTTGTTTTGGCTTGTCTTTTGGTGTGGTATGGTACTGTGGTGTGTACCAAGCCTGCAGTCATATACCAGCAAGTAAGCAAACAAACAAAAACTTAATTATGTAACTTTTTTCTTCACAGCAATAATTAAAATTTGACTACTATCTCACAATAAAAGTTTTGTTAGCAGTAGGTGAAGCTGACAATTTTCATTCTTGACTTTGTTTTTGTGATTATAACACTGTACGATGGTATGAGAATGAAAACACAGGAAATAATAAGTCGCATGGAAACAAAGTAAATGTATAAGGAGATTTGGTTATTGCTGAAACTGTTTCAATTTGCATTAAAACTTTGGTTTTTTTAAATGGAGGATATGAGCACTTATAAGTGTGCAGATTAGCGTTAATTATATTATTAACATTCAGGACAGTTAAGCATAAAGACAGAACTGATGCTTTAAAGAAATTACCCTTTGTAATAAATATTGTTTTACATGACCTAATAGTAGCTGAAATTTCATATTTTAATTATTTAGATTGTTATATTACTACTCTCAAAGGACAGTTACAGAAAGGCGGTAACATACTAACATATTATCAGGGCACTTAACAGAAATTTAAAAAAAATAAAGCACCTGTAAAACCATCAAGAAAGATGAACACACTCAATCTGAAACTGTTCAATATGAAAACAAATTTCCAAGAATGTCAGTATTGTCAAACTGTAGCTTTATTTAAACTTAGACAGTAGCGGAAAGAAAAAATACCCCTGAACATACATCTGAAATAAAATTCTTAATAGGAGTGTACTTCTTTCTTCTTTTCCTATATCTTCAAAGGGTTGTGTATTTATGTGGATTTGGCTGTGTTAGTGGTAGAAAGTGCCAGATGCCCTTCCTGTTGCCAACCCTTTCTTCGTGGGACAGAATTTGTGTACCCCATATACGTGCATCTAGTGTCATACCATGTGAAAGTGTGAAAATGTTTTTGAAATTTTTATGAATTGTGTAACTGGAAGAATTTGGGTACCGGCCCAGTATGTGGGAAACCATCTAAAAATCACTTCTGGACTGGTCGACACACTGGCCTTATCGTTAATCTGTCAGGTGGATTTAATCCGGTGCCGGCACGCCTCTTAAATGATGGTGATGTTGTATGGCTCAATTGCAAGTTTTCTGATTGGGCGCCACTTTGGCAACTTGCATGTCTGTGAGCCAGTGGCACCCGGTATTCCATGGTGGTCACCCATCCGAGTATGAACTGGATCCTATGTAGCTTAACTTCAGTGATCAGGCGAGAACCAGCATTTCCAATGCTTCAAAACCATTGTCAGTATAGAAATAGAGATGTTGTTGACGCCTCAGAACATGTTGCTTCTTCTAGTCAACTTGTGCCACAAATTCCTCTTCCCCCCCCCCCACCCCGCCCCCCCCCCCCCCCCCAATTCTATTCCTGACACTTAAATCTACGCTCGTAGTTAACGAACTTCTCTTCTTCAGAAACGCGTTCCGTACCATATAACTGCCATCTGGTTTCTGTACAAATTGTAAATAGCCTTTCACTTCCTGTATTTGACCCCTGCCACCTCCGAATGGAGGACTATTTTGTCTCCAGAATATATACAGATATTGAAAGATAATGTAAGACAGTTAGCTACTAATGAACTTTTAAGTTCCAAATAAGGATGGTTAGTAGCTAGCATGTAACATATATCAGTTGTTAGGTTACTATTGAATTTGATCCTGATGGAAACTTTGAAGTGGGTGATTAAAATTTGTTACAAACTACAGTACTGATTATTACTAATTACTATAGTAAATATATCATCTTCTTGTCAAACCTTCCACATTTTAATTGACTGCAGTGGAGTTATAGGGGAGAATATTAGTTCTTGTTGGTTGGTTATGAAACACAACCTTGAAAAATTTACATTCATTTTTGTCCTACAGTTGATAAGACAGCATCTTCACTTGTACAGCATGAGCTTGCTGGCAATGTTGTTCAAATGTTGGATTCCCATTTGAAAGGCTCAAATTTAAAATCTTTGTCTGGATCCTTTTATTTTTAAGATTTAGGACTTTATTCTGTTTTCCCTAAATTATTTAAGGCAAATACCATGACTATTTCTTTGAAAAGGATGTAGACAGTACTCTTCACTATTCTCACATGATCAGTATTGTACTCAATCACAAATAACCATGTTGTTGATGGGTCCTTAAAGTCTAATTTTCCTACTTCCATCACATGAAGTAAAATGTGTGCCCCACAACAATGAGAGAATGCAAATGTTCATTTGGTAAGTATAAACAAAATTGATCATTCCAGAAAACAAAAATCATAAACAAGCCTTTGGAATTGATCCATACGGTGTAAAGACAATTAAAGCATGATTACTTAATGTTTTGGTTATGACAGGCTGGAGGCCCAGGTTAAAAGAAGAGATGGAGAAAATTCAATAAGAATTTATCTTAAGTTTCTCTAAATGCCTACAAGAAACACAAATTAACTGAAAAGTGTACACATAGCAGTATGTAGTGTAGCAAACAAGAAAATTTCACTTACATACTTATAAATTTAAAACTTTACAAAGGAAGGACAGCTTTAGGCCACAAATGGGCTTCACCAGTAGGAATTTACTATGAAGAGATTGTTTCGTACAGGTAATAATACGGACGGTCAAGGAACAGTGAACATGAGAAGGATGGGGTCGACTTCACAAGCACACATTTACATTTTTGTCACTCCTTACACAATTATTCTTTTGCTCTTTATACCGTTAGATCATAAGTATTGTTTTACTGAACTGGGTATCTCTCTGATGTAACTCAAAAGTATAATTAACTTTGACAGTCTCTGGTGAGGCCAAACTCTCCATTAGCTTCTTCTGCAATTTTGAGCACAGCAGTCGTTTGCTGTCACCCAACTTATCCTCTGTGTCCCACAAATTTCATCCTGTCCAGAGGAGTAAATAATTGTTTCCTGAAACCCTTATCCCTATCGGATTAACAATTTCAGATTCCAAAAACTAAAAATAAAGTAACTTTTTTTTGTTAGTAGTAGTGTTTTCTTGCTTGATTTGGAGATCTTTTTCCTCGTAAATGGAAGAGAAAAGAAAACATGATTTCCCATACTAAATAAACCTCTCTCTCACTCCTGCCCCATTCCCCACCCCCAACCTTTTATTTTTTTTTTTCTTCTCTATTGACGTAGACGCCAATTGTGATTGACTGATAACTCCTGCTAAAACTTAAACTATATTTTTGGTTTATTAGTGTACATACAAAAATATACATTGAACTGAAAATTTGTGAATAGTTAGCTTTATGAAAATTTGGGAAGCCTTATTGTACTTAAGTGATCTTCCTGTTGGATGGAAATTACCTCCAGTATGTGATCATTTGTTAGCTTATTGTGTAAGTTGGACATGTAATGGCTTTCCACGAGTGAAGAATCTCTTACAAGATAACTAAAATAAAAATATTGTTTTTCTATCAATTTGCAATTTAGTTGCGTCCCATCCGTCATCTGATATCCTACATACAGCATTTTAAGGAACATACTTTAATTTCAGTAGTTAATACCTAATGTCATTAATCTTGCATGCTGCAGAGATTGTCAACATTTTTTTCCAGTTATATCTGCTGCTTATTTCTTCTCTGTCTTGTTTTTTCTTTCTTTGGAACCAGTCTTGTTTCTGATACTGTTTGTATTCTCTTCAGGCATGTGTTTTGTGTATTTTTATTTTTATAATTACAGTTTTTTGCATTGATGCATGTGATTGTGTTTAGCTTCATCTGTCAAGTCCACAGCGTTCATTATTTTCCAACTTGTAATTTGCACAAAAAAGAAAACAAAAGAATCACATAGATGCAGTAATATTGTTAAGTGATAAGATAGTCATGGTTCTTAAACAGCTGATAAAAGAATTCACTCAGTATTGATAAATGTATTTTGTCATCACACTAATAGTAGCCTGTATCTAAATTTAGATTGTAGGTGAGGAACCACCAGTAGATGTGAAGCCTCCCATTGCACCAATGCCTACGTCACCACTGCTTACGAGCTTACTCAAGAGCCCATCCCCTGCACCTAATGCACAGGTGATAGCAAATCTTCCTTTCTTTATACACTAAATACTGTCAGCTTTACTGTTTGTATACTTTGATTCTTGTTGAAATATTAATCTCAATTTTTTTCCTATATGCTGCTGCTAAACTGTTCTTTTATTATTATAAAACGGTTTTAGTTGACTTGTCTTGTGTCTATAAAGCCCCTAGAAGTCTATGGCAAAAGGTAATGTATCTTTGCTGCATATATTAAACTATAATTGTTACATTTCTTTCAAGTTTTTTCACATACATCCTTTAACATGTTATTTTGTCAAAAACTGATGTTTTAAAGACTGTAGCTGTGTACAAAATACAGGTTGATTTTTGCAACAAGAATCAATTTGTATTTTATCATGTTTTTTAATCATTGTATGTATTTTATGTGTTTACCTTCTGGTACAAAAAAGCTACAATAGAGACTGCGACAGTGACCTGAGCAACTGCCAGGATTTAAAAAAACTGTGGTTTAAATTGTCCCAACCATGAGTGAGAATTAACTTGTTTAACACTTTTTTTATAGATAGTAGTATAGTAGTATCCAAACAATTAATTTTTCCCAAAAGAACAAGCCACTTGAGAAAACTATAAGATTATGAGACAGAAGTACTGGCAAGTATTTACCTTCAGGCGGTGAAATTTTCAATGTAGCCAATAGACACAATTTAAAAAAAAATTCCTGTCTTTGTAACTATTCATCCCTCCTCTAGAATAACTGGGAGGGGGGCACCTGTTTTAAGGATGAAGGGAGACAAAGATGTTTGTGTGCATCAGAGAGAGAGAGAGAGAGAGAGAGAGTGAGAGAGAGAGAGAGAGAGAGAGGGGGGGGGGAGGATAGGAGGTCAAAGATAGTATATTGGCAAGCACTGCAACAGCTTGAGTCCATAGATGCTGATAGAGAGAGAAGTAAAAATACATTAAGAGGAAGAGAGATGAAATTAATAGTGCAGTTAGGAACTATGAGATAAAGAAGATGGAGAAACAAACATCAAACATTCACACTAGCTTTATTGCACCAGCCCATTATTCTCTCAAAAGTACACAAATTCATACATGCAACCATACACCTGAACGCACACTCGTGCGATCACAGCAATACTCATCCATTTGGGTCTAGTAGGGGCTCTGCATGCCTGAGCAGTGCTTTAGAAAATTTTTGAATGTGCGTCTGTAATTATTTGGGTCATTTGTAGGTCTTACTGAGGTGACAAAAGTGGGCATTTGGGTATCTGTGTGGTCATGTATGTGAATGTGTGTGCTTTGGCTTGAAAAAGAGCTAGTGCTCAAAAGCTAGTGTGAATGCTATTTTCTGTCATTTGTTTCTGTGCCCTATGCATCAATCTGAAAATGTTGTTATTTGAATAGCTCTTTTACAGAGCACAATAAATCAGTATTTCAGTTCTTGCTGCGTGCATTATTCTTCCTCATCTTCCCCTACATTCATTTTGTAGGTCCTGATTTCTGCTTCCCGAGCTGCTCATTGTTCTCATTTGCTTTCTGTTTGTCCGTGAAGATCTCTTTATTAATTTAGTTTCTTAAGTAAATTCCTGTTATGTGTGTCCATTATGTTGTTGCTTCTTTGAGGTCATTTATTGTTTGTGGAAACCATGCTAGTTGTGCTTTCAGTTTGCAAATTTTAGTGAAGACTTGTTCATCAGTCTGTCATCTTTGATTCTAACCTAATGTCTGAAGAACAACCTTTTTCTTTTGCGTGTTGTATGTATTATATCCTGTACAAGTTCATAATTTCTTTGTTCGGTCGTGGCCTGTTGTATTCTATTTCTGTTGTTCTTAGACCCCAAGTATGCTTTTAACTGTTCTTCTTTCTGTTTTCTCAGTTTTGTTTATGCCATCTTTCAGCACTAGTTTTAGTATGTCACCACACATAGAGCCTCATATCTCACTATTTAATTTTGGTTTACCGCTATAAAGATTTTTTCATGTATATGTTTCTGGCACTCTGTAATGCACTGTTCATCTTATTTGCTCTTATCTCTAGACTGGTCTTCTCCTATTGTTAATGGTTAGCCACGTACCTGAATATTTGAATGAGCTGACTCCTTGTATTTTCTTTTCATTTATGAGTAATTTTCCTGAACAATCTACTTTTTTTTATATTATGTCTTTGGGAAAGACATTCTTAAACTGATTTTTCCTGCTTGCACAGTTAGGTTTTCTATGTGGAATTTGAGATTTTCTGATATGTCAGTTATCAAGAGAATGCCATTTGCGAATGCCAGGCAGTACACATAGATACTCCCTCTTTGTTTTTCCAATTTGATGCCTTTCATGTTGGATTTTCTCCACATGCTAATCACCCTCTCCAGGGTGCACTCCAAGAGAAAAGGTGTCGGTCCAGCCCCCTGCCTGACTCCTGTTTGTATCTGAATATTTTTCGAGAACTCTCCACAGAATTAGACTTTAGATGAAGTATGTATTAATGTGTCTTGGATAACGTTTGTAGTTTTGGGATTTAAACTGAATTCTTTCGTAATATTGATGAAAGATTGTCTGTCAATGGAACTGCACACCTTCTTGAAAGCTACAAATGTAATTGTTGTATCTTTGTTTCTCAGATGCCTCATTTGGAAATAGTTTTTAGATTCCAGATCTTTTTGCTTCATGACCTGTATTTCCAAAATCCATTTAGGTCCTGTTTTATGCAGAGGATGTATGATGGCTGTTTTACAGTCCTCTTGGTGTTTGTTCTCTCTCTGAGATTTTATGTCTCATATTTTTAAGTTTAAGACTGATGTCATCATCTAAGGCTGGTTGAAACCTGAAATCGATAGAAGTGAGATTTTTGGGGAGAATTTATGTGTTTATTGAAAGCCTAGGTAAATGAGAAATGTAGGTGGTGTATTTGTTGCAGTAGACAAAAAACTCAAATCCACTGAGATAGAAGTTGAAGCTGCATGTGAGATTTTTAGGGCAAGACTCGGTATCAGGGGCAGACATAAAATGGTAATTGGATCCTTGAATCGCCCATCACTCATCTCCTGCTGTAACCAAAAACATTACAGAAAACTTCTGTTCACTTGTTCATAAGCTTCCCAATCGTACTGTGATTGTTGGTGGAGACTTAAATCATCCCAACAATTAATTGGGAAAATTCCAGTTTTGTTAGTGGTGGGCTGATAAGACATCCTGTGAAACTTTACTAAATGCCATCTCTGAAAACTACCTAGAACAGATAATTAGGAACCCCCTCATGGTGGAAATATATTGGATCTAATACAGCAAATAGACCTGACACCCCTGAGGATGCCCACAGAGAGACTGACATCAGTGACCATGATGCAGTTGTGGCAGCAATGATTAACAAAGCACAAAGGACAATTAAAACAAGATGTATATATTCAGTACACTAGATAAAAAAATCTGTAGTCTCATATCTCAGTGAGGAACATGTAACTTCCAGTACCGGGCAGGGGCATTAGAGGAAATCTTGCTCAAGTTTGAAAGGACAGTTGACCATGTGCTGGATTGATGTGTACCCAGCAGAACAGTTCATAATGCGAGGGAACCTCCATGGTATACAGTCACTGTAAAGAAACTTTTAAAGAACCAATGATTACTGTATAATAGGTGTAAAACAAAGCATAGGGCTATAGATAGAGAGATACAGAATGAAATGTGTTTGGATGTCTAGAGAGCAATGCATGATACTTTCAATGACTATCATAGGAGAATACTGTCAGTGATCTTTCACAGAACCCAGAGGAATTCTGGTTGTATGTAAGGCTGTTAGTGGCACCAAAGTTAGTGTCCAGTCTCTAGCGAATGAGACAGGGACTGAAATTGAGGATAGCAGTGCAAAAGCTGAAGTGCTCAACTCCATTTTAAAACGTTCCTTTACAATGGAAAACCAAGGAGAATTGCCCCAGTTTAATCCTTATACCACAATGAAACACGTGTTAGTGTCAGTGGTGTTGAGAAACATCTGAAATCATTAAAATTGAACAAAGTTCCGGGCCTTGATGGAATTTCGGTTAGATTCTATACTGAATTTGCGGCTGGTTTAGTCCCTCTTCTAACTATAATCTATTGTAGATTCCTGAACAAAAAATCATGCCCAGTTCTTGGAAAAATGCACAGGTCACAGCTGTCTACAAGAAGGGTAGTAGAAGTGAACCGCAAAACTACCTTCCAATGTCTTTGACATTGATTTGTTGTAGAATCTTATAACATATTCAGAGCTTAAACATAATGAGGTATCTTGAACAGAAAGACCTCCTCAATACCAACCAACATATTTATAAAACATAGATCATGTGAAATCCAACTCGCACTTTTCTTGCATGATATACTGAAAACCTCGTACAAAGGTAAATCAGATAGATGCAGTATTTCTTGATTTCCAAAAAAACATGTGACTAGGTACTGTACCTATGCTTATTGTCAAAAGTACAATCATATGAGGTATCAAGTGAAATTTGTGACTGGATTGAGGACTTTTTGGTAGGAAAAACACAACATGTTATCTTGGATGGCTAGTCACTGTCAGATGCAGAAGTAACTTCAGGTGTGCCCCAGGGAAGCGTGTTTGGGCCCTTTGCTGTCCATATTTTATATTAATGACCTTGCAGACAATATTAATAGTAAAATCAGGCTTTTTGCAAATGATGCAGTTATCTGTAATAAAGTACTATCTGAAAGAAGCTGCATAAATCTTCAGTTGATAAGATTTCGAGATTGTGCAAAGATTGGCAACTTGCTGTAAATGTTCAGAAATGTAAAATTTTGCACTTCACAAAACCAAAAAAACGTAGTATCCTCTATGACAATAATATCTGTGAGTCACTTTTGGAATCGTCTAACTCATGCGAATACCTGGATGTAACACTTTGTAGGGATGTGAAATGGAATGATTACGTAGGTTGTCTTGGATAAAGCAGGTGGTAGACTTTGGTTTATTAATAGAATACTGGGGAAGTGCAATCAGCCTATGAATGAGATTGGTTAAAAATCAGTCGTGCAACCAGTTCTAGAATATTGCTCAATGTGTGGGACTGCTACAAGATAGGACTAAGGTAATGAATGTATACAGAGAAGGGCAGGACGAATGATCACAGAATTTTTAATCTGTGGGAGAATGTCACAGAGACATTGGAGGAGACTCTAGAAGATAGATGTAAACTATCCTGAGAAAGTCTGTTAACAAAGTTTCAAGAACTGGCTTTAAATGATTGCTCTAGGAATATACTAAAACACCCTATGTATTGCTCACATAAGGATAGTGAAGATAAGATTAAAATAATTACTACACACATGGAGGTATTCAAACAATAATTCTTCCCATGCTACATACATGAATGGAATAGAAAGATCCCCTAATTACTGGTACAGTGGGATGTTCCCCTCTGTTGAGCCCCTTACAGTGGTTTGCAGAGAGTAGACGTAGATGCTTTCCATAACTCTACCTTAGTTCCATCCTTAAGAGTTGCCTTATTGTTTTTCAGTGAGCATATAATTTCCTTAATTTCTTCTGAATCTGGGGCTGTTGAGTCATTGTTTTGATTACAGTTTTTATTCCCGATAAATTGTGATTGACATTCATGACAATTATGTTAATCTTCAAAAAAAATGTGCTATTATGTCACAGTTTCCAGTTTAGAGTAGTTTTAAAGTTTACAACTTGTAAAGTTGGTGGTATAAATTTGGTCAGTTGTTTCTTAACAGTTGGTAATAGCTGCTCAACTTATGCTTTTTAAAATCTTCATTGAGTTGGTGTAGCTCATTCCTGATGAATAACTTTCTCTCTTTTGAAAGTTCTTCTGGCATCTCTTCTTCTTTCTATGATGTTGTTACTGTTTCTTTTTCTGGCTTTTATTTGTATTTTAATTTTCCCATAGCTTCTGTCTGTCCTGTGTAGAGCCTTGACACATTGATCATTCCACCATATCTGTCTGTTCCATTTAGTCAGTGGTGCTGTTCTGATTGCCAAATCATCAAGATGCTATTTCTGAGAGTGTCCTATGTTTGAATGCCCTGATTTTGGAAGTTTTGCTTTTAATTTTCCCAACTCCAGCTTATCAGTGTTATATTTAAGGATCTTGGTGTGTGTCTCAAATTTTGTACATACTTCAGGCTTAATCTTAAATTTAGCTATGGACATGTAGTGGTCTAATTATATATTTGCAGGCTTCATAACTCCAACATTCATTATTTATTTTGATGACTTTCTGCTTATTGCTCTCCACATATTGGGTTTGGTGATATTCATGTTGTTGGCTTCTTGGGTTTTCCGTCAAAGGATGTGGATTTTATAAGTATGTTGAGATTAGCACATAATTCTGTCATTATTTCCCGATTTCTGTTGGTACGCAGGTGTGCATAATGTAAACCAACTATCTTCCTGTAATTTTTTTTTCTTTTCCAATTTGTGCTTTGAAATCACCTGACATAATAAAGGTATGCTTCAATGGTATTTTACTTGTATAATTATCTGTTTTCTTCAAGTATTGGTCTGTATTATGTCTGGTTTCTTCCTGTTTTTTTATCATTAGTTGGAGCATGAACATTTAAAATTCTATACACTTTGTGTGGATTTAAATGATAAAGAGGACGTCCTTTCCTCAGTTGTGCTGAAGATCACTACTGAGTCAGTTATTTTATTAGAAAAGATAAACCACTGCTAAAAAGGGTGCACTTTTTAATATCCTGCTGTTGGATTTGCTCTTAACAATTCTCTATCCATGTACTTAGAGAAAGCTTTTGACAGTGTTGACTGGAATACTCTCTCTCAAATTCTGAAGGTGGCAGGGGTAAAATACAGGGAGTGAAAGGCTATTTACAATTTGTACAGAAACCAGATGGCAGTTATGAGTCGAGGGGTATGAAAGGGAAGCAGTGGTTGAGAAGGGAGTGAGACAGGGTTGTAGCCTATCCCCGATGTTATTCAACCTGTATACTGAGCAAGCAGTAAAGGAAACATAAGAAAAATTAGGAGTAGGAAGTAAAATACATGGAGAAGAAATAAAAACTTTGAGGTTCGCCGATGACATTGTAATTCTGTCAGAGACAGCAAAGGACCTGGAAGGGCAGCTGAACGGAATGTACAGTGTCTTGAAAGGAGGATATAAGATGAACATCAACAGAAGCAAAACGAGGATAGTGGAATGTAGTCAAATTAAATCGGGTGATGCTGCGGGAATTAGATTAGGAAGTGAGAGGCTTAAAGTAGTAAGAGTTTTGCTGCTTGGGGAGCAAAATAACTGAAGATGGTCGAAGTAGAGAGGATATAAAATGTAGACTGGCAGTGGCAGGGAAAGCGTTTCTGAAGAAGAGAAATTTGTTAACATTGAATATAGATTTAAGTGTCAGGAAGTCGTTTCTGAAAGTATTTTTATGGAGTGTAGCCATGTATGGAAGTGAAATGGGGACGATAAATAGTTTGGACAAGAGGAGAATAGAAGCTTTTGAAATGTGGTGCTACAGAAGAATACTGAAGATTAGATGGGTAGATCACATAACTAATGATGAGGTACTAAATAGAATTTGACTAGAAGAAGGGATCGGTTGGTAGGGCGTATTCTGAGGCGACAAGGGATCACAAATTTAGTGTTGGAGGGCAGGGTGGAGGGTAAAAATTGTAGAGGGAGACCAAGAGATGAATACACTAAACAGATTCAGAAGGATGTAGGTTGCAGTAGGTACTGGGAAATGAAGAAGCTTGCACAGGATAGAGTAGTGTGGAGAGCTGCATCAAACCAGTCTCAGGACTGAAAGTATTTCAACAACAACAACAACAACAACATCATCCATGTGATTCAAAAGCTTCCTGCACAGCTGTAGTCATGATGCTCTTTTATCTAAGAAATTTGTTATTGTTTCAAACTTCCCAAGTTTAATGAGAAACTGTACCTTTTAAGTTTATATGTAGTTCATTTTTGTGGATTTAATTTTGCACATGTGATCTTCAGAGTGCTCTGAATCACCCAAAACTTTATGCTGTGGTCCCCCAGAATCAGAATGACCACTTGCACCTTACTCCTTGGTATGTTGGATAATTGTTCCCATAGGGTATTTTGATTACAGAAAGCCTACTTATCCATAGGGCTATTGTTTTGGTAATTAGTGTATGCTAACTGGGACTGTTTATACTTTTGAAAGTAAGATGTACAGGAAAAGGTGACACCTCATATGTTGAACAGATATCTACCAGGGAGCTGCTCAGTATGAGACAGATGCTCCTGTATTTCTCTTCTGCCAGTTTTGCTGTACCAGAGTCTATCTGTTTCACATCACTGCATTGATGTCTTCATTGTGACTCTGACAGGGGGCCAAGTTGTGAGGTACTGTTACCCAGATCAGGTGAACCAAGGTTTTTTAAAGAGATGTTACTCCCCCTCCCTTCCTCACTGGTTTGTGACCCACTAAGGTGGAGTCTCCCCCTCCTCTGTTGTTTCGGAGACACTGCCACTCCTGCTGTCTTAAATTATCTTTCCAACTCTCCAGTATATTTATGGTTTGGCAAACTTTAAAACCTAATTTTAATCATGTATGAATAAAGGACCCCCCCCCCCCCCCCCCGACACACACACACACACACACACACACACACACACACACACACACACACACACACACACATTGAAGCATGAAATGTCATATCTGAGATTTTCATCTACTTCAACATTTCAAAAAGTAAAAATATAATTGAAGAAAAGAGTCGTTCTCATATTTACCCACAACCTCAACTGGAAGTGGTATTTCATTGCTCATCCCAACACACAACCTACAGAGTGAGCATCAAACCTTGGCTAGAAAGGTTCCAGCCTGCATCTGAAAGGGAACCTCTTCCTCTTTCTCAAAATCCATCCTCTCAAAGTACTCAAGCAGTTCCTCACCTCCAGCATTTCCTCATGAAAGCTCCAAACCTTACTCAAGCTGAGTCCTGAGCTACTACTCTTCCATTATCTTCCCTACTGTGTTACTTGAATGTGATGAATGTGTGACAGAGGACATGATCAACTCTTGGACACTTAAGCATACGAGTTCTTCCTAATGATCCCATCCTTTCCACTCAGAATAAGTGGCAAAAAATTCTTAAAACCCTAGGTCTCTCAAAGCTATTTCCATAGAACTCCTTACTGTTCCCAGGCACCCACCTTTCCACCTGGTTCTCAAAACACACAAAAAAACACTCTGTTTGCTGGTCATCCCGTGTTAGCTGCCTTTAAAGAACCCATGGAATGCGTCTCACCCTTGATTGATGAGTGCCTGCAATCTATCAACTCCCATTGTATGCAAAAGACACCAACAACTTCCTCAAAAGTCTCAAATCCATTGCTGTCCCTCTCCCATCTGCATCCCTTATTGTCAGAGTTGAAGTGACCTCTCTCTCTCTCTCTCTCTCTCTCTCTCTCTCTCTGCACCACTCAGGTCATGAATGTTTCAGCATGTTACTCACCTAGGCTAGGACTTTCTCAAGCCAAGCTGTGGAAAGAAATCCTTGATACCTGATATCCTCCATAAATCACTACTGTCTCCACAATAGTGTTCTTTGTAAAACGTGCCCACTGCCTCTTGCCTCAACCCCACCAGTTACAAATATAGAGCAGCTTTGGAAACAAACATTTTTTACCAACTAAAATGTACCCACTGCACAGCATTTTATACACACTGGTGTGCAAAATTGGAGGATGAAAGTAACTTTCCCATGACGTGCCACTACCAACCTCGATGAAACTTCGACCATACATAGAAAGAACTGCGACAGTGTATTACATAAGGTAACTGAAATAAATATGCAATGAGATAAACAGAAATGACTCGTATTTGAAGACAATAATTACGATGAGTTCACTGTGATTCATGGTGATTCCCTGGACATTATAAAAGGTGGACATGGTTTGTAAAAGGGTGTATGATCACCAAGGTAGACAATGTTTGCTCTGTAATGTGCTCTCTTGCTGGCCACAAGGTTGGTAAGGAATTTTGGTGGTAGGGCATTACACACCTCCACCATTGCAGTCAACAGTTTCAGGATGGTTGTTGTTGCCCTGTGGATATGCCATAATATGTCTGTCCAATGAATGCCTCACATGATCTATGAAATTTAAGCCTGGGGAATGAGCAAACCCGTCCATTTGTCGAATATCCTCTCATTCCAACTCATTGTCCTCCATAAAAATGAAGTAAAGGCTGAATGAACCCATGAAAAGACTAAAGTGTCACAATAATGTTGAAAGGAGTGTCTACTGTGTTCAAATATTTGGAGGTTATTATGCCCATAGAATGTTATGCCACTCCACACCATAACACCTGGGCTGCCAAAACAATTTTGTAAGACAGTGTTCCCCAACGCATTAGGTGTTCCCATCTTTCACCGTATAAGGGTACGTCCAGTGTTGTTGAACACGATCGTTTTGGTGCTCCACATATTATAATTTGTGTTGGCATAATATTGCAATATTGAACACGGTAGACTCTCCTGTCAGCTTTATCGTGACACTTTAGTCTTTCCCTGTGTGCATCTTTTTGTGGGTGCATTCAGTCTTTACTTCATTTTTATGGATGACAATGCATGACTGAATTGAATAGTGCGGGTGAAATAGTTTTGGAACAAGAGGACATTTGGCAAATGGACTGGCTTGTCCATTCCTCAGCACATGTGGGATGCATTGGACAGACATAGAAGAGCACATGCACGAAGTACCAGTGACCATGCAGCAATTGTCAACTACACTGATGGAGGAATGGAATGCTCTACCACAAAAACTTGTTGCCAACCTTGTGGTCAGCACGGGAGCATGTTATAGAGCATGCATTATCATCCGTGATGATTAAACACTTATAAAGAACGATGTCCCACCTTTTGTAATGTCCAAGGGACCATGAACAATCACGGTGACTCCAGTGTAATTATTGTCTTTGAAAAGTGCAATTTTGGTTTGTTTCGTTGTGTGTTTCTTTCAGTTACCTCCTCTACTGTACTGTAGCAGTTCTTTCTAGGTACAATCTAAGTTTCATTGAGCTATGTTACTTGGCAATGGCACTTCATACAAAAGTTACTTTTGTTGTTAAGTATTATACACCTCTGTAGGAATGACCTCCACTGAATTGATTGATCACAAGAATCAGCATAGTTGAACGATCTGCATTGGGGATGCCCAGAACCCAGTTACCAAACATGCTCTACAGCGTAATTCAATGGTCTTCATTGCCTTGTACAGGACAGTGGCTATGTGAACCTTCCCACCCAAAACTTCAGAGACAAGAAATTGCCCTCTAACATACCCTTGCATCCTGACACTCTCTTGGTCTACCATCTGTTAACACACAACAGTCCTCACTTCTCTTTCATACAACCGTCTTCACTTCTCTTTTTCATTGTCATAATCTTTTTTCACTATTTTTTGATTGTTTCGTTAAACACGATTATTAGACTTGACATTTCACCTGAGAAGAATAATACTGTACATATACAGCAGGTGGTCATAAAATTTTAATTATCATCTTGAAAAAATTATTCTGAAACCACTACACTTGGTGATGCTGAGCTCTTCTCTACATATACAAATTTCATTGCAACACATTTTTCCCATTGACAGATAACTTGGCAGAAACCTGTGTTGCAGAAGTCTGCAATTTGGCTGTTTGTTCATGATATGTTCCATCTAAAAGTAACCTCACCATCATTCTGGAAATGCCTGCCACGCAATGGTTTCTTAATTTGAAGAAGGTAGAAGAAGTCACTGTGTGTTTTGTCATGACACTGTGGGGGATAAGGAAGTATTTGATAGCCCAAAGCTGGAGCGTGAGTAGTTGTATCCTTTACAGAATGAGGTGGGCCTGTGTGACGAAGCAACACCACCTCTTCAGGAGATTTCGGTAGCACACTATTCTGACAGCTTGCTCCCTTATAAGCATAACCTATTAACACCATACTGTGGCCATCCCAAAAATAACCAGGACCATGTTGCCTGATAATGGTTGTGTCTTTGCTTAATTCAGCAGTGGTGAATCCACATTTCCCTGCTTAATTCGCTTCTTTGTCTTGGGATCATAGTGACACCCAGCATTTGTCCATTCTTGCCAGAGAGATGGTCTGCCAATTTGATCTTTGTCACATAGACCTTGTGGCCACACTGGAAGTGTCTACACCACCTAAAAATTGCGTCATGTAATGATGCATTGTTCCTGTACATTTCCACCAGCTCAGCATGGATTGTTGCATGATGTTCCATTTCAAATGCAGAAAACAAATTGCTGCATGATACTCCACTTTATCGATGGGCTGCACCATTGTATTTTGACTCCTCTAGCAGTGTTCTGCAGGGATTTTTGTGTGTATCAGGACTGCTCACATGTACCTGCAAACAAACAAAAAAATGTAACTACACAACTTTGTTTTTGATGTAATAATGAAAACTTTGACTACTCCTCATATTAACATTAGGTTCAAAGTTTTCAAAACCGTAAATTTTCCAGAGAGATGAAAAGATAACATGAGGCAGCAGAAGGTGTGGCATTGTTTCCATACTAGTACAAGAAGGAAATTTAAGAAAATCTAATTACCATGCCATACATATTAAAAAAAACTCAGTACTCAGTGTGAAATATAAACAAAAATCAAAACAACTGTGTGCTAAAGAACAACACACACAGTATTTCCTATGCTAAGTGACAACAACTCCTCTACATAGGATGTGAGAGGACTAATTACCATTGCATGTGATGATCACTTGTTTCATTATTGCATAAAATTTCTCATTTCAGACATCATTGCTGCAACAGGCAATCACCAATCGTGGATCATCTCCAACTATTACGAGTCTTCTGAGCTCCTCTCCAGCTGTACCGACTACAGTGTCCTCTAGTCTTAAGAACTTGGTTAGTAATGCGCTCAGTGGAGTTGCTGCTTCTGTTGACCACTCATTACCATCCTCTACATCACCATCAGCTGGTAAGTATTATTTTAAGGTTTAATGTCAACATAGTTATTAAAATATACATCTAAGCAACTTAAATTGAATTGAAATTTGTTATTGGAATTTAAACAAATCTTTGTGTGAGAGTGTATAACAGGAATAGGCATAGTTTAGAAATCATATCAACTGAGCATTCTCTTGGCATAATCTCTCATCTTAATGTTTTCATCTTGTCATATTTTATTTGAACGAAACATACTTACCACATGGAAAAATACTGTTGTGTATCTTGTGATATAGTTTCCCTTAAATCCTCTAACAGAATGGATTGTAACAAGATTTTGGTCAGTGTAGCTTAGCTTTTGAACTTACATTCTCCTTGCACTGCGATCTGAATAGGGTGAGAAGTTGTTTAAAATTGTGCACATGGAGTTTTGCTAAGTTATTAAACTGTAGAACTGGAATTAAGTGGGTTTCAGCATGACAAATCTGTCCTTTCCCTTGTGAGGAATGTTTCCTGGTAGGAAGACAACAGTGAAGATGATAAATCGTACTTGGGTAGCAAGATACCAAAGGGATCAGATTTAAATGGATGGTACATTAGTAATTTACAGCTGAAAGAGATACATGCAGTAGGTAAATGTGAAATCGGAAATTCAATGGCTCGTTATTCAGTTTCCTCATAATTATAAGATTTTTATGAGAAACCTTCACTTTGGGCAATGTATTGCATATGGAAAATGCATAGTTTTCCCAAGATTCAGATTCCATATTAAACAGTGGTGTCTTAATAACTGGCTGCGTTTGTTGATTTTTGTAAGGAGAAAGATGAAGGCCTACCACTTGCTTAGTTACCCACTGTGGGACTTGACTAACTTTTGGATTGAGATCTGCCTTTCGGAATGATACACAGATAATCATATGGAGGGGGGGGGGGGTGGGGGGGGGGGGGGGGGAAAGAAGACATATGAATATGCAATAAAGCTTTGTTCTACCGTTTTGTTAATTGATCTTCTTGCATTTGAATTAGTTATTGTCTGTGTGTAGCATGTCTCAGTGACTTAATAATTAGTTCTGATATGAATAGTCCGAATAGTCAAGAATTGAAAGATTGTCTATACATTACTGTGATTCATGATAGACATTAATGGTGAGATGATAACCAAAACATGGTATGTGAAATTTCTTATGGTCCAGTTGGATGGCAACTTAAGAGGCAACGCATAAATAAGCTACTCAAGAATCTCAGTTCAGCATGTTTTGCCCTTGGAAGCATCTTTCATTGTGTTAACCTAAAGACAGTAATTTTGGCTTATTTTGCATGTTTTCACTATTAGTTTTCTTATGAAATTATCTTCAGTCATGTTGTAGAGGCCTTTTTGACAATCTTGGAATTCTTACTCACTCTTATTACATTTGCTCAGTGATTTTTTATATTGCTGATTATACACTGAAGTGCCATAGAAACTGGTATAGGCATGCATATTCAAATACAGAGATACGTAAACAGGCAGAATACAGAGCTGCGATCGGGAATGCCTATATAAGACAACAAGTGTCTAGTGCAATTGTTAGATTGATTACTGCTGCTATAATCAGGTTATTAAGATTTAAGTGAGTTTGAACATAGTGTTATACTATAGTGTTATAGATGGTACACGAGTGATGGGCACAACATCTCTGAGGTAGCGATGAAATGGTAATTTTCCCTTACAACCATTTCATGAACGGACTGTGAATAACAGGAATCCACTAAAACATCAAATCTCCGACATCGCTTTGGCTGGAAGAGAGATCTTGCAAGAATGAGACCAAAGACAACTGAAGAGAATCCTTCAACATGACAGAAGTGCAACCCATCTGCAAATTGCTACAGATTTTAATGCTGGGCCATCAGTAAGTGTCACTGTGCAAATCATTCAGTGGAACATCGTCGATATGGGCTTTCGGAGCCGAAGGCCTGCTCGTGTATGCACGACACAAAGCTTTACACTTCGTGTGGGCCTGTCAACAGTGACATTGAACTGTTGATGACCGGAAACATGTTGCCTGATCAGATGAGTCTTGTTTCAAATTCTATTGAGCAGATAGACATGTACAGGTATGGAGAGACAACCTCATGAATCCATGGACTCTCCATGTCAGCGCAGTTGGAGTGATATGGAATCTCTGGTATGTATAAATAAAACTGACAGGTGACATGTACGTAAGCATCGTCTCTGTTCACCTGCACCCATTCATTTCCATTGTGCATTCCAACAGACTTGGGCAATTCCAGTAGGACAGTGCAACATCTCACATGTCCAGAATAGCTACAGACTGGCTCCAGAAAAACTCTTTGAAGTTGAAACACTTCCGCTGGCCACTAAACTCCCCAGACATGATCATTATTGAGCATATCTGGAATGCCTTGCAGTTTTCTGTTCAGAAGAGGTCTCCACACTCTTGTACTCTTACGGATTTATGGACAGCCTGCAGGATTCATGGTGTCAATTCCCTCCAGCAGTACTTCAAACATTAGTGGAGTCCATGCCATGTCGTGTTGCTGCCATGTCGTGTTGCTGCCATGTCGTGTTGCTGCCATGTCGTGTTGCTGCCATGTCGTGTTGCTGCCATGTCGTGTTGCTGCCATGTCGTGTTGCTGCCATGTCGTGTTGCTGCCATGTCGTGTTGCTGCCATGTCGTGTTGCTGCCATGTCGTGTTGCTGCCATGTCGTGTTGCTGCCATGTCGTGTTGCTGCCATGTCGTGTTGCTGCCATGTCGTGTTGCTGCCATGTCGTGTTGCTGCCATGTCGTGTTGCTGCCATGTCGTGTTGCTGCCATGTCGTGTTGCTGCCATGTCGTGTTGCTGCCATGTCGTGTTGCTGCCATGTCGTGTTGCTGCCATGTCGTGTTGCTGCCATGTCGTGTTGCTGCCATGTCGTGTTGCTGCCATGTCGTGTTGCTGCCATGTCGTGTTGCTGCCATGTCGTGTTGCTGCCATGTCGTGTTGCTGCCATGTCGTGTTGCTGCCATGTCGTGTTGCTGCCATGTCGTGTTGCTGCCATGTCGTGTTGCTGCCATGTCGTGTTGCTGCCATGTCGTGTTGCTGCCATGTCGTGTTGCGGCACTTTGCATGTTCGACGAGGCCGTACACGATGTTAGGCAGATGCACCAGTTTCTTTAGCTCTTCAGTGTAAAAGCCAAATTCAGCCAAACTGAGATTTACACAATCAATACAGGAGACAAAAATAGTCTGTGTGACAAGAGTGAAGCTCTTGGAAAGCGAAGATGAAGTGAAGTGAAAGTTCACGGGCTGAGAGGC
Organism: Schistocerca cancellata; assembly: GCF_023864275.1. Lineage (NCBI taxonomy): Eukaryota > Metazoa > Arthropoda > Insecta > Orthoptera > Acrididae > Schistocerca > Schistocerca cancellata. Next base: position 716,010,905 of record NC_064628.1, read on the forward strand.
TATGTAATATTATTGCAACATTACAAAATCAAGTCAAATTTACAAAGAGCTTGGGAAGTATGAGACCACCTATCAGGCATCATCCTCTCTGGTCTGGATGCATGCTCTGATTTGGTTGAGCTGGGTCTCATAAAGCCGTTGTATACTCTCCTGAAGCAAGCTGGCCACTAACTGTTGCAACTGGTTTATGATATCTTGGATACTGGCCCTGGGAAGGATTTGATGTGTGACATGGTTTCACACATGTTCTATTGGGGACAGATATGGGGATCTCGCTGGTGAAGAGAATACTTCGAGATTACCCAGATAGTTTAGAGAGACATGTATCGTGCATGGACAAACATTGTCCTACTGAAAATTGGAACCACAATACTGTAGCATGTAGTTCATAGACACAGCTGTCATGCATGGACGAACATTGTCCTATTGAAAATTGGAGCCACGATACTGTCGCACAAGAGGTAACACATGACGACGTGGGGTCTGTTTGCATTGAAACTGGCCCTAAAGAGCTTTAAATATCAATTTTTGACCATTAATGTGCCTAAATATTTTATTTGAAAATGTAATGCGGGTGAGGTTCAGTGATTCTAAACTTGGAAGAACTCGTTTTGCTACCTAAGTTGTTATAAAGATCACGTTTGCATTTAGTAAACAGAAGCCCAAAAGAATATAATTCATTTCCAAATCATTGGATTGGATGCAAAGGACCTGTACCTTGGTTGGCCAGTTTCCTGGGTTTGGTGCCTGTATATTTTTTTCTGTGAAGACATTGTTTACAAGGACATACCAACTACACCTGATAATATACAACAATGTATTACTGCAGCCTGCTCGGATACCTCCACTGAAATGCTAGCACATGTGCAGCAGTCATTCCATACCAGACTGGAAGCGTACAGTGCTGCTGCCAGTGGTCATTTTGAACACAGCCTGTGATGGTCAGTTGTATCATTACTGGTCAGAATCCACATAACTAGAGTATGCACTTCTGTTGTTCTTCAGTGTTTAGGTATTGTACGTAATTTACACTGTGGTGTCAAAGACAGCCTACACGTGTGGCAGTAATTTCCTAGTCCAGCTGCTGCTAGTTTCCAGCTGATGGTATGGGATGGCACAGAATGTTGCAGGGAGTCCATTACCTGCTCTCAGACGGCAGCTGCAGGTGTGAAGGGGTTAAAATGTGCTCCATACACAATACAAGTAATTCATCCTTGTGGTAAAACGCATTTGGCGGGAATCTTACAGACTAACATGCTTGCCCTCACATACCCATGCAGTCCAGTGTCAGGCTTGTGTTACATCCAGATGCCACTAAAATCTGGATATTGCACAATTCGACCAACCTGTTAAATGCAGATCCACAGTGAGGCTCCTTTGAGACTCTGTCAGGTGCTAATAATGCTGTCTCACATGAGTGAGTGAGTGAGTATTTGACATATGCATGCCTTTCATGGTGTTTACTAAAAATCTGATGCTGTTTACTCCCCTTATGTGGTCTAGCAGGCCTGGTAACAACAGTAAACATGAACAAAACTAATGTGCTCTGGAGGCAGTTATAGGCGGCAAAAATAATTGTAACTCTAATCCTTTACGTACCCATAATGTACAAAGTTACGATGACATCCGACCAAGTCTTTTGGATTGTTCACTTTTTTGGGCAGGTAATGCAGTTTTGATCTAGGTCTTGCATGCTCAGGTACATAGGTATTCCACAAGCTCTCGTCTAGCACAAAGTGAAAAAATGGGAATTCTTTTTAATTCAAACAAAAATTAAAAATATATTTCATTAGGGCACTCTTTCTATAAACTATCTGTAGGCATGCTTTGTAAAGCTCTGTTACCTACATGGCAAGTAGTTGTGATTGTAGTTTAGCTGCATGACAAGTAATTATGTACTGTAAACAAGGGCTCAGTATTTGCAGATGTAGATTACTATTTTTGTTAAATTCCACTATAATAAAGTTAATATTAAGCTACTAATAGGAATTAAACAGCAGCTATTCAATGTAACAGTAGAAGCAACATCCTTCCTTATGTATTTAATTAAATTTTGCTGTTATAATACTGAATAGATAATATTGATAGATTGCTGTTAATACACTATACTTCTAAAGTTTCTACAATTTCCTGGTCTTTTGTTATGTGTGCATTGACTCATTTCACATCCCTATGATTCTCCTGGATGGGAGCTATAGAACGTGAATAATTGCATGAATGAATGACTCAAACATTCTTCTGACTACTTGTTCACTCTCTGAACACCAACTGTACTTAGGAAAATTCAACAAAGAGAAGCTACATTCTGAATGTACTGTTTCTAATATATACATTAGCTGTTTGATTTTTGTGAGCACAACCCTTTGTAAAGCACAATTTACTCATATTTGTAATGATTATAAGAGTGACACTAGTCCAAAAAACTGACACTGCTCATTGTATTATCCTGGTCAAGGTCAAAGGATTATACTGATTATAATGAAAACTATTGATTCTATGAAACAAGACTGAAATAAGCTTGTGACCACCCTGTGGTTTCCAGATATGACTGGGCATTAAAAAAATATTCATTAATATACCAAAGTGGCTCTATATACTTACACGAGTGTTAGCACGCGGGAATAAAATGGAAAGTAAGAACGAATCAACCATCACATAGCAAATTTTGTGGGGGATGATGAACAAAGGATGGTTTTAATGGAAGAAGACTTAGAAAGTGCAACAAATTTACTAAAGAGAGTGCCTACATTACATGTGTCCATCCTCTTCTGGAGTATATACGATAAACAAGTAGAGGTGGCAGCATTAAAACAAGTGTTTTACATTATGGCATGTTTTTCTTTTTTTTATTCCTCCGAATGCCAAACTGTTTTGTTGAATCCCACTTACGTATATAGAAGTGACCATCATGATAAAATAAATTGGAACATGCGCGGAAATAGTTCTTCATTTTTCCCTATGTACTATTATAGAGTGAAACAGTAGAGAAATGGTCTGAAAGTGGTTCAGTGAACCCTCTGCCAGACAGTTAAGTGCAAATAGCAGTAAGCATTACAGTGATACTTTTTTGATAATACCCTATGCAGATTAACTTTTACGCTTTTCTTGTCTTTCGACTTGTTCCACATCCATGATGTCTCTCCTTTATGCGACCTACAGAACATAATGAATGAATGAGAGAGTGAATGAATGATTGAGCACATCAGAGCCTGCGATTTTCAATAAATATGTGTTATTTACTCTAGCACTGTTATTTTAGGTGTGTATGTGTGCGTGTGCGTGCGTGTGCGTGCGTGCGTTTGTTTATAAAAATAAATTCACTTCCTTTGTTGTACTATTCAGTATGTTTAGTCCCAACTTATGCATTTAACAGTGTGTTTCCTTACTCATACCACATGAAAAATCTGTTTATTTATTTATTTTTCTGTACTATAAAATAATCAGTCTTGCATAATTAAAAAGAGACTATACAGTAAAATTGTATCTAAGTTTGTAAAACTATTTGTATAATCCTGTACCTGATTAAAGAAAAGGAGTACACATGCATATAATAGTCCAGAAACTCACTAAATTTTTACAGATAGAATCTTATTATTTGAGGAACAAATTTTTGAGAATGGTAATGAAATATGGACTGTAGGAAAACTGAAATGGAAGAGAATTGAAGAATGTGAGATGTGATGCTGTAGTAGAATATTGAACATCAGATGGATTGTTAAGGTAAAGAATGAGGAGGTTCTCTTCAGAATCGTTGAGGAAAGGAATATATGGAAAACATCTACAAGAAGGTTCAGGATGACAAGACAATTGTTTAAATGTCAGGGAATAACTTCCATAATTCTACATGGAGCTGTAGAGGATAAAAACTACAGGGAAGACAGAGATTGGAATACATTGTGCAAATAATTGGAGGTGGGGAGGGAGTGGGACTTCATTTTCATTCCAGTAACAAGTACTTCCTTCCGTTGGATACTATAGTTGTAAGGAAAGATAAATTTGGCTTTGTAATTTTCTTGTGCTCTGTTGGTAGCATTGAGTCTTTTTGTTCAGTTGCATGTGTCACATTAGTCAACTGAAAACATGAATTCTAGCAATGACTATCATTGTGCTAATAATTCTTGCAAGGAAATAGTGAATCACTGTTTCTCCTTTTCTGCCTCTTCCCCATCACTGTTGCATAGTTTATTTGCAAATGCTGCTGCTGCTGCTGCTGCTGATGATGATGATGTCACCATCAGTGAAGTAGGTTTTCTTCTTCTTCTTCTTCTTGTTCTTCTTCTTCTTCTTCTTGTTCTTCCTCTCCTCATCTTCCCAGTCACTGTTCTTACAGATGTGTCCTTTAGTATGCAGTCTCTTCTCATACAGTGATGTAGCCAATTTCTTTTCGTCTTTCATATTTATTTCCATTTTTCCTCTCTCTCTCTCTCTCTCTCTCTCTCTCTCTCTCTCTCTCTCTCTGCTGCCGTGTCCATTTTCGGCACCCCTACAGAGCAATTCTCCTTGCAAAACCCTTCACTAATTATTTTTTAATTGTTTCTATAATCTGCCACAGAAAGTACTACTCCTGTAAGAAATTGTTTTGTAAAAAACAATCTTTGTTGGTTTTTGTTGATTACACATCGTTAACTATTATTTTACATCTACATCTATACTCCACAAGCCACCTTATGGTGTATTGTGAAAGGTACTCTGTGTACCAGTGTCACTTCCCCATTTTTCTGCAAGTTGTGAATGGCACTGACTTTTCGCAAGATACATGTGTGAGGAAGCATTATATTTGCTGACTCTATTAGGAATGTACACCATCAGAACTTTTAACAGCAAAACACATTGTGACACAAAACACTTCTGTTGCAGCATCCCACTAGAGTTTCCATGGCACTTTTGTGCAACCTAAATGAACTTGTAATGAAACATGCTGCTCTTCTTTGGATCTTTTCTATTTCCCCTGTTAGTCCTATCTGGTATGGGTACCATACAGACAACCAATATTAAAGTATCAGTCAAACCATTGTTTTTGTAAGCTGCTTCTTTTGTTGATGGGCTGCATTTCTTTAGGATTCTTCCAATGAATCTGTGGGGCACCTGCCTTCCCCACTATTAATTTTATATGGTTGTTCCACTTCAGATCACTGTGTATGCATATTCCTAGATACTGTATAGAAGTAACTACTTCCATTGTTTGATATACAATCATGTAGTGGTAAAATAGAGGATCTACCTGTGTGTGTCTGCACAGAGTGTTAAATTTGCTCGTGTTGAGGTTCAGTTACCTTCCCTGCACCAAGTGCCGATCCTCTGCATTTCGCTACAGTTTTCTAGCATTGTGACTTCTCTGAATAGAACAGCATCATCTGTGAAAAGCCTTGTGGAACTTCCAACGTTATCTGATTGGTCATTTAAATAAAAGTGAAAAGCAGTGGTCCTATAACACTTCCTTATGGTATGCCCGAAGCTATTTTTATATCTGAAGACTTCCCTCCTCTGAGAGTGATGTGCTGTGTTTTGTTTGCTAGAAACCCCTCAGTCTAATCATACAGCTGGTCTGATATTTCATACATTTATATTTTGTTCAGTAGGTAGCAATGCAGGATTGTATCAAATGCCTCGTAGAAGTCAAGGAACATTGTATCTACCTGGGCACCTGTATCTAGGCTTTTATGGTCTTGTGGATGGACAGAATGAGCTAGGTTTCACATGATCATTGTTTTTAGAACCCATTGATTCCTACAGAGGTGATTTTTGGTCTCCTGAAATGTCATAATACACAAACATAAAACATGTTCCAAAATTTTATGGCAGACCAACATCAGAGGTATATAGTTTTGTTCGTCTGCTCAACAATCCTTTTTGAGAATAAATGACCTGTGCTTTTTTCCAATCACTAGGAATTCTTCAGGTCCTCCAGAGATCTGTTATACACTGCTGCTAAAAGAGGGGAAAGTTCTTTCACATAATGTGCATGGAATTGAACTGGTATTGCATGAAGTCCACAAGCCTCTCCTTTGTTCAGAAGTTTCAGTTGTTTTTCTATCCCTCTGTAACGTATTTAGATAGCTGTTAGTTTGTCATTTGTGCAACAGTTTAATGGAGAAACTACAGTACGATCTTCCTTGTGAAAAAGGTTTGTAAAGAGACATTTAGTATTTCAGCCTTTTTTGTGTAGGTGATAGAATTCTACTTTTGAATTTGTTGAGTGCTTAACTCATAGTCTGCCTTAGACTAATTTTGGCTTAGTTTCATTTCTGTTTGTGTGTGAGGCTTTGGTTGCATTTAAATTTGCAGTTAAGCTCTATTTGCTTTCATAGAAGCTTTGTAACATACTTGTTGAACCACATTGGGTCTCTTCCATCCCTCACAACAGTGCTCAGCACACACCAGCCTAAACCATATTGTACAATGCTCTTGACCTTTGCCAACTGATGCACAACATTCTCAGTACTGGGAATGCAATTTTCAAGTTGACTGTTCCTTGTTGCTCTTGCTAAACAGAAAGATTTTCCTACCTTTCTTTGTATTTCAGTTTACAGCTGTGTTGAGTGAGGCTTAATGTTTCCCTGTTCTGTACTAACCTAGTCAAAAATGTCTGGTTTGTTTGTCACCAACAGGTCTAAAATATTATCTTCAAAGTCGGTTCTCTGATTATCTCCTCAAGGTAATTTTCAGATAAAGTACTTAGAACAATTGTGCTGTCCCTACTACCTGCCTGAATCACTTGAGTCTCCCACTCTATAGCTGGTAAGCTAAATCTCCATTTGAAACTGTAACATAATCAGGAAATTTTTGCAAAATCAAACAGTGGAAAATCCAGAATGGAATAATGACTATATTACGACAAGGATAATTGCTTCTCACCATGTAGTGGAGATACTGAGTTGCAGACAGCTACAAAAAACTAAAAAAAAGATGGTTAAACAAATAAGCTTTCGGCCAGAAAGGCCTTCATTCTCTTTGTGATGGACATTCAAGTTGGAATTTAGAATTTCATTGCTGGTAACATTTGGTTTCAGCCAGTTTTCTGTTCCTAGTACAATGCGGGGATTGTTATCATTTGTAAGCATCATAGGTACCTTAAGTTTCCGCTAACTCATCACAGATATTTATTTTTATCTTCCTTGATTGATTTGCAAAAATCATTGCTTTAGTTTCCGTTGCCTTTATCTTCAACCTGTGTTCCTCATTGCTGGTGTTCAGTTTAACATATTGCTAATTGCATTTTCATTTTCACTTGCTAATATTGTCAGAAAATCTTATACAGTTCTGGAAATAACATTATATTATTATGTTCCTATTAATACTGAACATTTTTGTAGCTGTTTTTTGTAAAGTTTCATGTGATATGCTCCTCTTACTCTGCTTCCACAGGTGCTCCAACTTTGTCCATGTTACTGGAGATGCCACCTAATGCACCTGGACAACCCTTACCTGAACTACCCACCACAGCCAGTAAGCCATTACCTCCTCCTGTTGGAAAAGGTATTGTACATAGCTTGCAAAAACTACCTTTATTACTTTGTTTGTGTGTTCTACTTATAATTTTTCATCTTTTGTCTTCACCTAACATCATCCTGGAGTATTTTGTGATCAGAAATGCGTGATAGTAAGACTAAAGTTAAGGATAAGTGTGGGTGTGGGTGCTTGTATGTGTGCATGGGCAACTGTGGGTGTGTTGTGTGTCACATGTACATATGAGACCCTGTTGACATTCCTGTTTGGCTCTTCATTGTGCCCCCACTCTTTGCTATATAAGCACATGCTGCTGATCCCAGTTTCTAATTGAAAACACTTTCATTTTTTACATATTCCTACTTACACTGATTTGGTTACTTTATATGCCTCAACAACATTTTCCTGGACAGCTTCCACACTTGCCTCATTATATTGTAATGAGTATTGGCTGCTACTCTCAAAAATGATGGTAGTTTAAATGGATTGCTTCAAAATTTGTGCTTCTTGCATTGCAATTTACACAATAAATGCACAGTATAGCAGCTGAGACATAATGCCCATGAAACACTCTCTATATCCTTAAAACCACTTAATTACATCTGAAAGTAAATCTTTTGTTTAACTCATTCTGTATGATGATTTAATCTCTCTCTCTCTCTCTCTCTCTCTCTCTCTCTCTCTCTCTCTCGGACAAAAAGTTATTGAGAGCCATGGAAATATCCCTCTGTATATATGTCTTGCATAGTAAAAAGCCTCTGCTAAACGATACTTGTGTAGAGAGCAAAAATATTTCCTATACGTAGTTATAAGTTGCAAACTGTATACCAAGTAGAATACATCAAACATAAAAAAAACCCTCACCAGAGGCCATTCCTGGCTAATACCTGCTAACTAGAGCCTGTGCACAATTTATCCGCCACTGATGCCTTGCATGGATGTTTCATTGGCGGTATCTTTCCACTTAGAAATATGATAGTCTTTAGGATACCTGTTAGACTCGCTGACAATGATGTCCACCAAATTGTCATCAGGAAGTGATCTAGACACTGCATGACATCATCCACTTCATGTATGAATTGCAGGTTTTCCTGTAAATGGAAATTTATAGGAGCTTGTGGTACTAAAACAATTACACTATATCATAGCACTGGCAACATTTGCCACTCACTCATCTAATGAACTGTCATAAATTTCTCTTGTAATTGTGCTTATCATTACTGGAGATCACTGGAGTATATGATTGTTCAGTATATTATTGTTCAGTATATTCCACAACACATTTGCAGTCTGCCTACCCTCCTATGCAAAAGACTCGTACCATTTCCTCTACTGATTCTCCACAGTTTCTGTTCCCCATTCCACACCAACAAGTCGCTTCCAAATAGCCTAGTTGTTTGTGGTTGTCCCATCTGTAGTGATGAGCACCCTTCTCCAAATAGGTCATCTCTTTGTGGCCTTCACAGACTTGAAATTACTCCTCCAACCTTGTTCAGAAACAGTCTCCGTGGCCTTGTCTCCCCAGTCTCTTCCCATCCACCACATGCCCACTCTTAGGCTGCAAACAAATACTCCTCTCATGATTCGGTACCATCCAGGGCTGGAGCAATTGAATCACATTCTCTGCAAGGGTTTTTCTCTACCACTTATTGTGCCATAAAATGAGAAAAGTGCTCCTCACTATCCTCTCCAATGCTCCCACAGTGGTGTGCAACTGCCCATTCAACCTAAGCAATATCCTTGTTCATCCCTACTCCATCCCTGCTCCCAACACCTTGCCTCATTGCTCATATCCCTGCAGTAGACTCAGATGGTAGACCTGCCCATACTTCCTACTATCACATACCCCACTCCTGTCACAGGCCTCTTCTACCCCATCAGAGGGAGGACACCTACAGGGTGTTTAAAAATGACCGGTATATTTGAAACGGCAATAAAAACTAAACGAGCAGCAATAGAAATACACCGTTTGTTGCAATATGCTTGGGACAACAGCACATTTTCAGGCGGACAAACTTTCGAAATTACAGTAGTTACAATTTTCAACAACAGATGGCGCTGCAAGTGATGTGAAAGATATAGAAGACAACGCAGTTTGTGGGTGCACCATTCTGTACGTCGTCTTTCTGCTGTAAGCGTGTGCTGTTCACAATGTGCAAGTGTGCTGTAGACAACATGGTTTATTCCTTAGAACAGAGGATTTTTCTGGTGTTGGAATTCCACCGCCTAGAACACAGTGTTGTTGCAACAAGACGAAGTTTTCAACGGAGGTTTAATGTAACCAAAGGACCGAAAAGCGATACAATAAAGGATCTGTTTGAAAAATTTCAACGGGCTGGGAACGTGACGGATGAACGTGCTGGAAAGGTAGGGCGACCGCGTACGGCAACCACAGAGGGCAACGCGCAGCTTTTGCAGCAGGTGATCCAACAGTGGCCTCGGGTTTCCGTTCGCCGTGTTGCAGCTGCGGTCCAAAGGACGCCAACGTCCACGTATTGTCTCATGCGCCAGAGTTTACACCTCTATCCATACAAAATTCAAACGCGGCAACCCCTCAGCGCCGCTACCATTGCTGCACGAGAGACATTTGCTAACGATATAGTGCACAGGATTGATGGCGGCGATATGCATGTGGGCAGCATTTGGTTTACTGACGAAGCTTATTTTTACCTGGACGGCTTCGTCAATAAACAGAACAGGCGCATATGGGGAACCGAAAAGCCCTATGTTGCAGTCCCATCGTCCCTGCATCCTCAAAAAGTACTGGTCTGGGCCGCCATTTCTTCCAAAGGAATCATTGGCCCATTTTTCAGATCCGAAACGATTACTGCATCACGCTATCTGGACATTCTTCGTGAATTTGTGGCGGTACAAACTGCCTTAGATGACACTGCGAACACCTCGTGGTTTATGCAAGATGGTGCCCGGCCACATCGCACGGCCGACGTTTTTAATTTCCTGAATGAATATTTCGATGATAGTGTGATTGCTTTGGGCTATCCGAAACATACAGGAGGCGGCGTGGATTGGCCTCCCTATTCGCCAGACATGAACCCCTGTGACTTCTTTCTGTGGGGACACTTGAAAGACCAGGTGTACCGCCAGAATCCAGAAACAATTGAACAGCTGAAGCAGTACATCTCATCTGCATGTGAAGCCATTCCGCCAGACACGTTGTCAAAGGTTTCAGGTAATTTCATTCAGAGACTACGCCATATTATTGCTACGCATGGTGGCTATGTGGAAAATATCGTACTATAGAGTTTCCCAGACCGCAGCGCCATCTGTTGTTGAAAATTGTAACTACTGTAATTTCGAAAGTTTGTCTGCCTGAAAATGTACTGTTGTCCCAAGCATATTGCAACAAACGGTGTATTTCTATCGCTGCTCGTTTAGTTTTTAATGCCGTTTCAAATATACCGGTCATTTTTGAAACACCCTGTATAAAAGCTTTCATGTGATCTACAAACATAGCTGCAACTAATGTGCCGCATTTTATGTGGCCATGACTACTAACAAGCTGTCTGTCCTTATGAATTGCTTCTGCCAAACTGTGGCCAAGAAAAAGCTGTACTGCTGAATTGCTGAAAATGCTGCCCAACATGACGTGCTTCACTTTGACTACTACACAACCTGTGCCAACTGGATTCTTCCCATTAACATCAGCTTTTCTGAATTGCCCAGAAGGGAAATTCTCCCTGCTGAGTATCCTAGCCTCAGCTTTTGTTAATCCCTGACCTTCACCTGCCTAAACCCCTTCCCTGCTTCCACTCAGTTACTACACAGGCACTGGTCTTCTATCCCACGAACACATGTACATAATCTTTTGCCCTTCCCCTTCGACTTCCCCCTCCACCCCTCTCCTGTCTCCCATTCCACACAGCATGGCATCCTGATGCTGCACCTAGCTGTCCTATGCTGTCCCTACCCTGTCCCTCCTGATTGCTCCCACAGGCAGCACTAGCATCATGCCCTCCCCCACCTCCCCAGCCTTTCCTGCTTTCCCTCACCCTCTGTGACCCATGCCTCTTCCTTTTGCCCACTGTCTATCCCAGCTAGATTTCTGCACAGCGCAGATGACATTGCCTTGGTGCCTCGAAATGACAGTGGCTATTTGCGTGTGACTTGTTAAAATACAATATAACTCCTGATTCTGTGCTAATGTATTTTCTGCATTATTTCTGAGGTGCCTGAGGAAACTTGAGGGTTTTAAGTTTCTATTAAATTTTGAAATAAGGGATGATCTTTAGTTATGTTCTGTTGTTTTTCTCAAACAAGTAGCAACAATGCTAAAGACTGTTATCCTTTCCACTGCTATTTTTATATAGCTAACGTCACAAGAAACTTTACTGTAATAGTTAAAGTGATAATTAAAAGTGCATTAAAATGATGATATAAAAAGGGTAAACACTAAAAAAGAAGCAGAACTTTCTGACACTGTACATCAGATGCCAGCAAGGACAACAGTCCAGTTTTCACTCTTTGCCAGTGAGATGTTTACTCACCTTCCTACTGTTATTGTTTGCATTGTTACTTACTGCACCCTAGGAAACTGAAAACCAGGTCGCTAAAGGCCTTCAAAATTGTAAAAGGCCTTTCATTGTCAGTGCACTACCAGTTGATCTATATGCGCATGTCTAACGGATTGACTAAAAGTTGCAGCTGACCAATACTATTTCTCAATACCTTTAAAATTCCTGTTATCTTTCTCTCAGATGTTCATAAATAGTCTGTGAGAGGCAGGATCCAGGTTTGTGTCCCAGTCCGGCAAGAAGTTTTAACTTATTACAAATGGTGGTCACATTTTATACTTCACTAAAGTGTTAAAATGTCATGTCACCATAAAATCCATGATAGCTGGCTGTGGTGAAAAGACAAGGCTGTTCTGTTCTAACTCTGTTAAGTTTTTCTGTTTTTCTGACTAAATTCTGAATGCTGACTGTATAAATCGGTAAGAGTTCTACAAATGGAGATCATTCATGTCGGTCACGAAATCTTCAGTCATCAAACCTTGTTGTATTCCCCTTCAGGCTTCTTCAATAGTAGATGTTTTGACTGTTCTGTTGGCATCTACTTCAGGACTCCTCTGATGTATGTGGATGACTGAAAACTGTCAAGACAGTGTCACATTAACTTATAAAAGGCTATTTTCTCTCTCTCTCTCTCTCTCTCTCTCTCTCTCTTTTTTAAAAAACAAGTGGAGTTACTAGGCTGCCATTGGTAGTCTGTAATCGTTGGGTAATTTCTTAAAGTAGATGCTAGAGAAATTTTGTGATCAATGTGATGCGGTTTCTGTGAGTTCCTATTGTCTTATGTAGCAGCTGACATTTTGTTTGGAGAATTTCGAACAAAAGACATAAGTAATGTAGAACCAGCTCACTAGCTCTGCTTTGCAGATGACAGGTTTGTTGTACGGCCTTACAATGGAGAAAAGAAGGAAAGAGAGAGAGAGAGAGAGAGAGAGAGAGAGAGAGAGAGAGAGAAAGTGCTGCCATTCTGGCTACCCAACGAGACAGTTGTGACCAACCGACCCCTGTATTGTCCCCAGCCAATGGGGTCACTGAGATGCAGTGTGGAGGGGCATGGGGTCACTACAACACTCTCTTGGCCATTGCCAGATTTGCAGACTTTGTGCTGTTACTGCTTGGTCAAGTAGCTTCTTAGGTAATAATAATAATAATAATAATAATAATATTGAACCCTATGCGTGCCCACAATGGTAACGACACTGCTAGCCAACTGGAAAATGATTTAAATCCAAATAGAGGTGTTTTGCAGGATATGCTTCCTGCAACCACCCTAGAAGGAAAACAAAGACAGGATGAGATGGTCAGATGAAGTTGATCGACACCTCATGTTCTGTTATTACCAAGCAACAAACCTAGGTACCAACACAACTGGATACAGATCACAAGTATACACAACATTTATTACCAGATACCCAGAATTAAAATTTTTAACAGAAAAACGACTAGCTGATCAGGTCCGTGTAATAATAAAAAATAACGGGATACCCCAGTCAGAATTAGAAAACATCAAACAACAAGTACAACAAATACTGGAACAAAATAATGTGCAATCAGAAGAAGAAGAAAATACAGTAATGGACTCAAACATCCCAGAACAAACAAACAAAGAACAACACGCATCAATTAAACAATCAGAGGAAAACGACATCTTAAGACAGCCACCAGAAAAGCACAAATAGAATACGAAGTGACACACATGTTAGATATAGAAGAAAAATTTCAGCTGACATATATAGAATACAAAGACACAAATACAGACATTAGACCATTCTTGCATAGACCGCCAAATAACCCACAAGTCGAAACAACAATAACAACTATCAACACAATCATACACAACAAAATAAATGAAAACACAACTATGGAAGAGTTACAACTACTGGTTTATATAGGAGCACTCCCTACACTAAATATACACACTAGGCAGAGATCAGAACCAACCAACACACAGAAGAAACCCACAAAACCAGCATGGCAACACAGGCTACAGATCAGAATAGAAAAACTGAGAAAAGACATCGGACAGCTAACACAATTTATAAGAAATGAAATATCAGACAAAAAACGAAAACGGTTAGGTAAAATCTCACAACAAAAAGCAATAGACAATTAGATGAAAAGAAGCAGAAATTACAAGCATTGGCCAAACGACTTAGAAGATACAAAAAAAGTGAAAATAGAAGGAAACAAAACCAAACATTCAACACAAACCAAAAGAAATTTTACCAGACAATAGAATAACACACACATTAAAATAGACAATCCACCAAGCATAACAGACATGAAACACTTCTGGAGCAACATATGGTCAAACCTGGTACAACATAACAGGTGGTTGCGAGCAGAAACAGACACATACAAGATGATACCACAAATGCCTGAAGTGATAATTTTGCCACATGAAGTCACCCAAGCAATTAATTCTACTCATAATTGGAAAGCCCCTGGAAAAGATAAAATACCAAATTTCTGGCTAAAGAAGTTCACCTCAACACATTCACATCTAACTAAATTATTTAACATATCTAAAAACAAAGATGGTGAGACTTACCAAACAAAAGCGCTGGCAGGTCGATAGACACACAAACATACACACAAAATTCAAGCTTTCGCAACAAACGGTTACTTCGTCAGGAAAGAGGGAAGGAGAGGGAAAGACAAAAGGATGTGGGTTTTAAGGGAGAGGGTAAGGAGTCATTCCAACCCAAGACATATATATGTCTGCTTGTGTCTGTATATGTGTGGATGGATATGTGTGTGTGTGCGCGAGTGTATACCTGTCCTTTTTTCTCCCTAAGGTAAGTCTTTCCGCTCCCGGGATTGGAATGACTCCTTACCCTCTCCCTTAAAACCCACATCCTTTTGTCTTTCCCTCTCCTTCCCTCTTTCCTGACGAAGCAACCGTTTGTTGCGAAAGCTTGAATTTTGTGTGTATGTTTGTGTTCGTTTGTGTGTCTGTCGACCTGCCAGCGCTTTTGTTTGGTAAGTCTCATCATCTTTGTTTTAGATATATTTTTCCCACGTGGAATGTTTCCCTCTATTATATTCATATCATTAAATTATTTAACAGTTACATTGCAGACCCATACACATTCCCTGATACACTTACACATGGAATAACTTATCTGAAACCTAAAGATCAAGCAGACACAGCAAACCCAGCTAAATAACGCCCCATAACATGCCTACCAACAATATACAAAATATTAACTTCAGTCATTACACAGAAATTAATAACACATACAACACAGAACAAAATTATAAATGAAGAACAAAAAGCCTGTTGCAAAGGAGCACGAGGATGTAAAGAGCAACTGATAACAGATGCAGAGGTGACATATCAAGCTAAAACTAAACAAAGGTCGCTACACTATGCATACATTGATTACCAAAAAGCTTTTGATAGTGTACCCCACTCATGGTAACTACAAATATTGGAAATATACAAAGTAGATCCTATATTGATACAGTTCCTAAACATAGTAATGAAAAATTGGAAAACCACACTTAATATCCAAACAAATTCAAATAATATCACATCACAGCCAATACAGATTAAGCGTGGAATATACCAAGGAGACTCATTAAGTCCTTTCTGGTTCTGCCTTGCTCTGAACCCACTATCCAACATGCTAAATAATACTAATTATGGATACAATATTACTGGAACATACCCACACAAAATCACAGATTTGCTAAATATGGATGATCTAAAACTACTGGCAGCAACAAATCAACAACTCAACCAATTACTAAAGATAACAGAAGTATTCAGCAATGATATAAATATGGCTTTTGGAACAGACAAATATAAGAAAAATAGCATAGTCAAGGGAAAACACACTAAACTAGAAGATTACATATTGGATAACCACAGCGACTGCATAGAAGCGATGGAAAAAACAGATGCCTATAAATATCTAGGATACAGACAAAAAATAGGAATAGATAATACAAATATTAAAGAAGAACTAAAAGAAAAATATAGACAAAGACTAACAAAAATACTGAAAACAGAATTGACAGCAAGAAACAAGACAAAAGCTATAAATACTTATGCTATACCAGTATTGACCTACTCATTTGGAGTAGTGAAATGGAGTAACACAGACCTAGAAGCACTCAATACACTTACACAATCACAATGCCACAAATCTAGAATACATCACATATATTCAGCAACAGAAAGATTCACATTAAGCAGAAAGGAAGGAGGAAGGGGATTTATCGACATAAAAAACCTGCATTATGGACAGGTAGACAATTTAAGAAAATTCTTTCTAGAATGAGCAGAAATTAGCAAAATACACAAAGCATTCACTCATATAAATACATCGGCTACACCACTGCAATTTCATAACAACTTCTACAACCCTCTAGATCACATAACATCAACAGATACGAAGAAAGTAAATTGGAAAAAGAAAACACTACATGGCAAGCACCCGTATCATCTAACAGAGCCACACATCGATCAAGACGCATCCAACACATGGCTAAGAAAAGGCAATATATACAGAGAGACGGAAGGATTCATGATTGCAATACAGGATCAAACAATAAACACCAGATATTACAGCAAGCATATTATTAAAGATCCCAATACCACAACAGATAAATGCAGACTTTGCAAACAACAAATAGAAACAGTAGATCACATCACAAGCGGATGTACAATACTAGCAAATACAGAATACCCCAGAAGACATGACAATGTAGCAAAAATAATACATCAACAGCTTGCCTTACAACATAAACTTATAAAACAACACGTTCCCACATCCAAGTATGCACCACAAAATGTACTGGAGAATGATGAATACAAATTATACTGGAACAGAACCATTACAACAGATAAAACACCACCACATAACAAACCTGACATCATACTCACCAATAAAAAGAAGAAATTAACACAACTAATTGAAATATCCATACCCAATACAACAAATATACAAAAGAAAACAGGAGAAAAATTGAAAAATACATCCAACTGGCTGAGGAAGTCAAGGACATGTGGCATCAGGATAAAGTTTACATTATACCGATTATACTATCAACTACAGGAGTCATACCACACAATATCCACCAGTACATCAATGCAATACAGCTACATCCAAATGTATATATACAACTATAGAAATCCGTAATTATTGATACATGTTCAATCACCCGAAAGTTCCTAAATGCAATATAACATATACCGTACAGTTAAAAGGAAGTCACGCTTGATCAAGGTCCACGTCACTTTCCATTTTTGACCAGACATAACGTCTGAGAAAGTCAAAAATAATAATAATAATAATAATAATAATAATAATAATAATAATAATAATAATAATAGAGTAACCGACACACAGCAGAATCCTTCAGAAGAATGATGTAATGGCTACATTTCGCAGTCAACACAAGATTAGACTACTACTGACCTACAACGGAAGGGCTGCACCATCTCCACACTGTGGGCATATATGTAGTGATGTGTCACGGTGACAACTGAAAGAACATGAGCATGAATACCACACACATTTAATACAAAAGGTAAAATCAGTGGTAGCAGGGCAACGATAGAATGCGACCAGCTTATGGATTATAAGAAACTGAGAGGAAGAAATGTTTATAGAAGGAAATTTTGTGAAGTAGTTGATGAAATATTGAATAATGAGTACAGTTTCAATAGAGATGAAGGGTATATTCTTCTGTATCCATGTCTCCCCACTATCACTGAAGCAACTCCCAGTCAGAGCAAGCAAGGTGGTTAAACAACTACCAGGAAATGACTGATGAGTCACAACGACATTTTGGATTCCCGCGATCTTTCAATATTTCTCTAATGACAATGGCCTACCAATAGCAGCCTGAAGGTTTTTATCTAGTAAGTAACTCCATCTCTCCAAAAAAAAATGCGTGGGAAAATGAGCCTGTTATAAGGGAACGTGGCACTGTCTTTTGACAGTGTGCAGCCATGCAGGGTCACCTTTGGAATCCTCAAGAAGGTCCCAGCAAAGGGAACAATCATTGAATAGTTTGGAGAGGAATGTGATGCAGCCTAATGTCTGGGAAGATTTTATCATCAATGACAAGGATTGCGAAAGCCTGCAAAGTTATCAATCTTGCTATACTTTGTTTTGTATTAGTTTTCTCCAGGGGAGAACATTGTCTGAAAGGTCAACAATGTTTTCAATTTTGTTTATGTACCTGTTGACCAATCAGTGCAACTATAGATCAGAGCAACTATATGGCAAGTGAAATACCTTTACTCCATCAGTTATTTTTATTACTATAAGCAACAACTATTGATACAAGCTTTGATGGCAATGAAAGTGGAAAGTGTACAATTGGATGGTTATTGATGTCACAATCTCCAGTATTAATGTTTTGTTGATATTTCAGATGATAAACTACGCCATTTACAGCGTGACCCATCTGCACTACCACCAGCAGCGAAAAATAATGAGAGTTTGAAGATTGTTTTGGTTGAACCAAAGAGTGAACCTGTTGAACATATTCCTATACAGCCAAAAGAAGAACCTGTGGAGGAGGAATTGATTGAAGAGGTTTGCTCAGTTATATCCGTTATTGTTTATTCCCTTAAGTACGTAATGCTGATAAAGACACCATTTTACAATTTGAATTTAAGAAATTAGTGTTACAGAAGGAAAAATAATTGATGGACAGCTACAAACTGAAGTTAGACTTTTGTGTAATAATAGTTTTACACCAACCCATGTTCATTAACGAATGTTGATAGTTTATTAAAAAATTGTTACATTCCTCATTTAAATTGTGTATACTGGTCATTTTTTCTACTTACCCACTAGTAAAATTTCAGCAAATACAGTATTTACGAAACATTCATCAGACTCAATGAGAACTACTGGGCACATTCTCAAAGATTTGCATTCACTTTCTGTCCACAATACACAATATTGTTGTTGACAGAAACTAGGTTTTGTATTGCATCTTCTCACAATCTCCAGAATTTTTGGTGACTAGTCCAGCTGGTAACACTTGTTAATGTTTATAATAAGATAGAAACACTTCAGAAACATTCATTATTGTTTATAAAACAAAATATAATTAATTTTCTTTATACCACTTGACTCTTGCAGTTCTTTTTACATTTTCTTTATTGTAGACAGAATGTATGTAAAGAACTGCTACTGGCAATCTAGTGAGATCTCACCCACTCATAGATGAGTAAAACATAGGAAATCTTCGGTTGTTGGGAGCAGGGTTTTTTTGAAATTAATTAATGTTCATGCTATTACTTTAAATTAAGATTATCTTGAAGGCAGGCTGCTAATCAAAATATTAAGTGAATCTGATCATAAATTTAGACAACATTGTCTATGGAGTGCAGCGACCTGGTGCAATATTTAGGTTACAATCAAAGTTGAGATTGCAATAATATTCATTTATTTACCAGTTTCTGCTTATGTTAAAAGACATCTTCAGGATTTTTGGTCCCTTATGGCTGGTGTGGTGGCTTGTTGGTTTTCTTGCGGTGCCACAATTTTACACTGTCCCCCAAGAACCTGGCTCTCAAAGACGCCCTGGCGACGCATACAAATAATCAATCGGTGATTCTACGGCATAACCTGCCTCCTTTGTCATTACATCTCTTTCCCAATTCCAGAAATCCTCATCCTCCAGTGGAACTGCGGCAGTTTTTTCCTCCCACCTGGCTGAGTTATGTCAACTTTTAAGCATTACAGCTGCATTTTACATTGTCCAGGAAACGTGGTTTCCTGCAATGTGGACCCCTGCCCTTTGCGGCGAGGACAATGCAGGAAATTATCCTATGTAACATTTACCTCTCTCCAGATGGTGATGCATTGGCCCCATGTATTGGCTGCACTCATTTCGCAATTCCTCCCACCTTTCCTACTTCTAGGTGATTTTAACACACATAACCCTTTGTGGGGTGGAACCAAGGTTACTGGCTGTGGCAAAGATGTTGAGGACCTACTGACTCAACTCAACCTTTGCCTCCTAAAAACAGGTGCCCCACACATGACACACATCCAGCCAGTGATCTCTTGGTTTGCAGTCCTGGCCTTCTCCCATCTATACACTGGAGAGCACGTGATAACATGTGTGCTAGTGATCACTTTCCAATTCCCCTGCCCTGTCCCAGTATCCCTCATCTCGCTGCTTGCCCAGGTAGGCTCTTCCCAAGGCTGACTGACACACTTTCCCATCCGCTACCACCATTGAATCTCTTTTGCGTGCCATCATCAGTGAGGTGATTCGCACCATCACTTATAACATTATTGCCACAGCTGAGTTGGTAATCCGTTTTTCCTCCAGTTGCCACTGGCAGAAGTCGGTGCCTTGGTGGTCGCCTGAAATCACTGTGGCCATTAGAGACCATAGGAGAGTTCTCCTATGTCATAAGTGTCACCTGTACCTGGAGAACCTCATTTCTCTTTCTTATCAGGGAGTTCCAGGGCTCAGAAATAGTCTACACCAATGGATCAATGGTCGACGGTCTTGTTGGCTTCACTAACACTCACGTTAGATATACTGAACAACACTTCTTGCCGGACGGCTGCAGTGTTGTCATTACAGAGTTGGTAGCCATTTATCACGCCAGTGAGCATATCCACTCCTGTGCTGGTGAGTTCTTTGTCATCTGTAGTGTCTCCTTAAGCAGCCTGCAAGTTCTCGACCAGTGCTTCCCTCGACATCCTTTGGTAATGACCATCCACGAGTCTCTTCATACACTGGAGAACAGTGGACGTTCAGTTACTGTCATTTGGACCCCAGGACATGTCAAGATACCGGACAGTGAACTTGCTGACCGCCTGACCAAACAGGCTACCAATAGAACATATCTGGAGATTTGCTGGCCGGAGACCGGTTTGTGATCGTTCTTTTGCCGGAAATTTTTCACGATCTGGGATACTGAATGGTGCACCCGCAGTACACAAAAATAAACTCCGTGTTATCAAGGAGACAACAAATGTGTGGTGGTCATCCATGCGAGCCACTCTCAAGGAATCTATTGTCCTTTGCTGGCTCCGCATCGGCCATACGTGGCTAACACATGCTCACCTTCTCCATCGTGAGGGCCCATCTCGGTGTCACTGTGGCTTCCCTGTGGCTGTCGCCCACATCTTGTTGGACTGCCCAATTTTAGCCACTCTGTGGCAGACTTTTAACCGTCTCAGCAGCCTGCCTATGGTGTTGGGCGACAATGCCTCAGCAGCAGTTTTATGTTTTATTCGTGAGCGGTTTTTTTATCATACCCTCTAAGGGTGGGCATCTGGCCTTCACTCCGAGGCCTCCACCCTCCCTCCAATCTCACTCTCTGTCATCCTTTCTGTGCTTTTTGTTTGCCTTGTTGTTCGTCTTTTCCCAATGTATGTTCATCTTGCTGTGTCTTTTCGGAGTGGACATTTTCATGTGTTGCAGAGTGGCTGGCTCATCCTGTCTTGTTCTTGTGGTCAGCCAGCCCAGACCATCTGCTCTAAGGTTTTAATACCTTCCTCTACCTTTCCTTGTGGTGTACGTCCCTCCCCCCTCCCCTTTGTTCCTTTCTTTCGGTGTGGTTTCCCATTCCTTTTACCCGTTTTTACCTCGCTAAATTAAATTTGGATCTTGTTTTACCTTGAGCCTTGCTTGCGTGAGGAAGAAGGGGCTGATGACCCTGTAGTTTGGTCCCTTTATATCCCCAACCAACCAACCATGGCACAGAATATCCTGGATGCTCTCCCGTCTTGTAAAGGCAAGAAAAGGAATTAATTTCCTACTGGGTTCCAGGGCACATAGGGGTGTGGACAAATAAGCTCATGGATGCAGCTACCAATGAGATTTGTTCACTTCGCTGTTGCTCGTTGTTCTGTCCCTCTGCAGGCTGTTACTACATACATGACCAGGAACGTGTGTAGGTGGGAGGCTCAGTGGCTGACAGTGCATAGCAAGCTGCAGTCAGTGGAACCTTTATTGTGACTATGGCTTTGCTCCTTCTGGAGAACTTGGCCCATTGTCTGATGGCTTTATCTTCTTGTGGATGAAGCAAAATAATAGTATTGGTTTTTTTTTAACCAAAACATCTTGAACAAGCATTGAGGTGTGAGCAGGAGCATTATCATAATGCAATTTCCGTCAGTGGTTTTGCCACAACTCTGGTCTTTTCTTCAGGTAGCTTCATGCAAATGATGCATAACATCCAAGTAGTTTTCCTTATTGACCTTACGACCATCACTCATGATGCACTGTCCCATTGTAATAGAAGAAAACAGTGAGAAGAACCTTCACATGTGATCCAGCTTGTTGAATTTCTTTTGGTCTTGGTTCTTCAGGCAGTTTCCATTGGGATGGCTGGGCATTGGTTTCAGTGTCTTACCCAAGTATCCATATTTCGTCATGTGTTATGGAGCTTCTTTAGAAATCTGGATCATTGTCAACTTCATTCAGAAATTCCTGAACAATGTATGCACATCATTATTTTTGGTTAATTTGGAACAGTCTTTGCACCTACATGTTTCATGCTGGGAAAAAAGGAAAAAAAAATTAAAAAAAAATGGTTGTCATGAGCCAGGGGATATGCTGACATAATCAGCAATCACTCTGTTTATGATCTGGCAAGTTTTCAGGACCATTTTCTTTACTAATTCCACTTTGTCATCAGTAATTGATTTGCTAGGGTGTCCTGGGTAGTCCTCATTTTCAACGCCTCTCGACACTCTTTGAAATATTTATACCACTTGGATACTCTGTCTTACTCATAGTAGATAAGCCACAGTCAACATTTCGAATGCAGTGCTTCACTTGACTCCCCACCCCTCCAAAGCAAAAATTAATGCAAATTCTTTGATCCATCTTTTTCGAACATAAAAATTTGTCGAGCACTCGAAAATATGTATAACCTTTTCAACTGTTAGCAATAAACTAAATATTCAAAACGGGTGAAAATGCAAACATACATCAGGAACATGTGTACCAACAAGATTAAAAAAATCCTGAAAGTAGTGTGTATAAGCCCCACAAAATTGAAAAATTCCATTACTCATATAGTAATATCTGTGACAGTTATACACTCTTCATATTTTTACCTGCTGTACTTCTGCATTTATCTTTGTTTCTGCTGTAAATTGAAATATACACTGCATGATAGATCTTGTTTTTACAGATGATTGTCAGTGATGAGCCTGTTCTTGATACAGAAGTCATTCCAGAAGTGCCTGAAACTATAGCAAATGGTGTACCTGAAACAACAGTTGTCACAGTAAGTACAGTGTGGTTGTAGGGCTAGAAATACAATTGTAGCTTCTCTTTCAAGTACTGAAATAACTAAGTAAATTAAATGAAATTAGAAAACCATCAAAATTGCATAGAAGTTTGTTTTTGTTTTAATGTGATAGGTTTTGGACTTTAGTCCCTTATCAAACCATCCACATAATTCATACCATAACACTATAATGTGTGTACACTGGCCACATTGCTGGTATGAGTTTCTAACTGCAGGTGACTATTTGCATACAAGAGTCCAGTACTGGATGCAGCACTGAACTGTTGCATTCAAATAGCAACTTGCACTTAGCCACTCATACAAGCAATGTGGCCAATGTACACACCTTGTGGTGTTATGATAGGACTTATCTGGATGCTGTGATAATGGACTAAAGCCAAAAACTAGTTGCCATTTAAACAGAAACAAATTCCTGTGAAATTTTGATTTTGTGATTCCATTAAATCGTAACTTGCTGCCTATTGCCATCCAGCATGCTGACAGTGAGTAAATAAATTAGTCTAATAGTATGGAAATTACATACTCATCTGCAGACCATGAAATATGCTCAACTCACATTTTCTGTATTACATCTGATGTTTGAGCTATACCCTGCATGCTTTTTCATTTACTTACACAAATTTTGCTTGTTCTGTTCATAATAACTTCATCAAGAGGAACTGAAAGTGGGGGGAAAAAGATGTTGGCTTGTTGAACACATCAGGTTTTTCATAATTTTCCTGAATAACTTTTACACAAATACTAGATAATCAGTAGGAGAAGTAAAGGATACCACTAATCATAAAGTTGTGTTGAACAATTAAAAGGCACATGAAACAAGTGTGCAATAATTGCTAATCTCTTGAGCAGTACTCTCGGTTGGATCTATCGTACTAACTGAAACCATTCTTACACACACACACACACACACACACACACTTTATTTAGCTGCAAAATCATGTTCATGATATGGGATACATCTCATAACTATTGTTCAAGAAGCATGTACCTTTTTGTTGCAGTAGTTTTTTTAAATGTGAATGCAGCAAAAAGGACAGTATGTCTGTGGCACAGCTATAGGTACCCACATGGCACCGTCCTGTGCCATCCTGTTCAGTGGTTGTTAGCGGAAACCTTACTAGCTTCCCAAAACCCCTAGTCTGCTTCAGATTCATTGATAATATCTTCATAATCTGGACTTGCAACCAAAACACCTAATCCTCATTCCTTCAAAACCTCAATACCTGCTGTCCACTTCACCTGGTCCTCCGCAGCCGAGTGTACAACCTTCCTGGACATTGACATCCTCCTCTCTGATGGCTCCATCCATACCTCTGTCCATATGAAACCCACCAACAGTACCTACATTTTAACAGCTGGCATTCCCACACACAACCCAATCCTCTCACCTCCCCCAAAAACCAGCTACAAAAGAGTGCCCACTTCATCACCCAATACAATTCCAGACTGGAATAACTGAACCAAATCCTTCATCAGGACTTTAGCTGTCATCATGCCGTGAAATGAGGGACATCCTATCAAAGATCCTTCCCACCCTTCCTAAGTCGTGTTCTGTCATCCACCCAACCTCCATCCACCCAAGAGGGTCCAGTTATGATTCTCTCATTTTGCAAGCAATCTATAAAGATTGTTATGTAGAATCCCAAAAAACAGAGGTCATCACCTTAACGGTGGACAAAATGGTCTTTGCCTTCTTTGGTGCACATACACCAACCTGTGTCCATTGTTTTGATTGCCGTTTTGACTCTGGTGTGTAATGATGGAGCCAGGTTTCATAAACAGTCACAGATCAGCAGCAAAAGTCTTGCAGAGTGTGATTAAACAATGCCACATACCTTGAAATGTTGTGCCGTATGTACTTATACTTGACTGTGAGCAATCGTGGCACCCACCAAGCACACAGCTTCTTCATAGACAGTTCTACATATAGGATATTGTGCTCTCACTCATTTGAGATACCCTACAGTCTATGCAATCGCACAAATTTTTATTCAGCGGTCTTGCATTACCATGTGGTGGATTTTTCCAATGGTTTCCTTTGTGGTGACCTCAATTGGATGGTCAGAGTGCACTTTGTATTAGATGATTGTGTGACCACATTTCACTACAGTAATCCAGAAGTAAGTAGTCTTAAACAATTGTGCAGAATCAGAGTGAACTTCATCTAATTCTGTTTAGATTTGTACAGGGTGTATACGACACGGGAGATCCAGCAAAAACCCAGGAATTTTTTCATCCGGGAGAAAACCGGGATAAACCCGGAAATTTTTCGGAATTCCCGGAATTTTTCATTGTTTTAGTTTTCAGTTGAATTTTTGTGATTTTGACGGATAAGAACCAATACTCTAACAAAGGATATTACTGTATCCCACTTCTGCAGAGTAATACTGCAGCAACAAAACATGAACAAGAGAAAAAAAAAAACCAAAAATAAAACTTAAGTTGCAGAATAAATACGCCATATACAACAATAAAACACAGTGCTCATACAAGCATTTGCCAACTGCAAAGTGTGTCAAAGTCTTTGCGAAGATTATGCAATGCTTCCTAACAACAAATTGTCTCCGATGAGTGTAACATCACAATTGTTTACTTTAGATTTGTTTGAGCAGTTCGGCGGGCTCTTGTGCATATGCAGTTGAGTCGCGTATGAGAAGTACCCTCTCCCGCTTCTGGCTGCAGACGTGTGGTTGGGGGCCACTATCTAATATTGCCCCGGTTCGGAAATATTGGAGATCCGTGGCTGATCCACAGAACAGTCTGAGTTGTAGTGGGGAGTCTCCACGTGACCCGTATTTACGTTTAGTGATTTTGCTGTTTCCTCTTCATTTAATGCTCTCACGTTAAATGAAAACAAAACAGATATCTATGGTCGTGAGCTATCAAATGGATTAAAATATGTTCGCATAATTACAGAAGGCTAAAATATGTTATTAGTTTCAGGTTTTATCTCCACCTTTCGGACAGTCAAGCATTGATCGCATTGCAGAACAATGAAGTTATTTTTGTTAGTTTGCTAAAGAAATTTGGCATCTATTAATCTTTTCCTCTGGGGCAGTCTATTTATTTGGAACAAAGTGTTTAATTCCATACTATGGGCTAGTTTCAGCTGTTCACTGCATTTCAAAAATGTATGTTTTCATTTTCTAGCTTGTATGGCATTATGCCATAATAAAGAACCAAACATGAGGTAATACAATACTGGTAGTCAAGAAAATTTACATCCGAATCTGGACATACGAATGTGCACTTTAAGCCGAATTATGCATTGTAGTATGGTTCATGAAATTCCGATGTTCTTGGAGTATCCTCTGATGTCTTGTTTCTTTTATGACATAGTGTAAGATCTTTTAATGTTTTACACCTTCGAACATACGGGCTTCCTGCATCATCGTAGCTGCGCAAGTGCGGTGATGCCTGTTTCTGGCGCTCTCTGGCAACTACTGAAATGAATGTATTTCTAACAGGTCACAGGAAAATATTGTGAATGTTTGTTTGAAAAATGTTACTTTGAAAGTAAATTTTCTTTTATGCAAGATGAATTATGTGCGAGAATGTATGATGAATTTCTTAAATCACAGAACGTTTGACTCTCATTTAAAAATGAAGTCTTTGAGGACTTGCATTTAGAAAAATTTCGAGCTCAGAAGATCAGACATTTATTATTTTACCGACACATTTGTGTGGTGTACCTTAAAGTGTAACGCGCGCAAAAGAAATCAAAATTATATGTGAAAGCTTAGCTTCTCTTGCAGCTTATTAATCTTAGAGAGCAATATTGCATGTGAAAGCTTTGCTTTTCTTGTAGTAATGCTGTGTATGTTAATTTAAACCATTAACTTTTCCTATTTGTATGTATGCGCTACTTAAGTGATATTGCTATTGGCTGAGTACATCACATGTCCTTCGCTAGAAGATCTGCTGTCATCGGCTGGTGAGATCACGTGACGAGCTATGACTGGCTACAAAAGCACATTGCAATCCTGATTTCAATGCTTCGGAAAGTAACATGCAGCGTTTGGTGGAATTTAAATTTACACTTTCGTAATATGAAAATATGCAGCGTACATGTTGCTGCCCATCAAAGATCTTTCCAAAACGTGTTTTTTTTTTTTTTACTGAGTTTGGTTTTTTAAAGATCCGGGAAGTTCTACGCCAGTGTGTAAAACCATAACCATTCAAAGGATTGATAAGTCTTACAGTTCCGAGGAAAAGTTGTATTTTCACACGGGAGAAAGTGTAATTTTAACTGGGAAAGCTGGGAAAAATTCGGGAATTTTTTTTCTTGTCCGCGTATACACCCTGTTGTACAACAGTCCAGCCCTTCGAGCTTTTTGTTTGATAACAACGTGAAACTCAGTTTTATCCATTTTCAATCACAGTTGACTCACCGACCAATACCGACAGCTATTGATAGTGTATTATACACTGTACATTGTTGAAATTCTTTATATGATCCTTGGAATAATCCAGCGGTGCAACAAAAATGTTCCATTTTGTTTCATGGAAATTTACTGGACTTTATGAAACCACCATCATAAAGGTAAAGTGACAACACTGTCCTATCTTTCAGAACTATTTTGTGCAAAATTCATAGCATTTTCCCATAAGTTTAGTAAACACAACACATATACATAAGACATTTTATTCATCAATAATATATTCCTCTTCACTATTTACTTCAGTTTGCCAGTGCTGGGGTAACTCTTTGATTCCACAACTGTAGAAACTGCATGGCTTTGAGACAACAAACTCATGGAGCCATGTTTAGAGTCCATTTTCAACAAGAAAGGAAGTCTCTTGAAGGTTGTTTGAGAGAGAGCAAAAAAGATGAAAGTCTGAGGGTGCAAGATCTGGTGAATAAGATGGGTGCGGAATGACTTCCCAACCCAGCTCCTCTGTAATGGTTTCTGTCTGTCAAGCAGAATGCAGGCGGGCATTATCTTGGAGTAGCTTCTCTTCACGAAATCTTCCTGGTTGTTGTTCTTGGATTTTGTCTCAAGACATCTCGGTTGTTGTTGGTAAATGTCAGCAGTGATGGCTACACGTTGGGGAAGGAATCCTTAATACACCACTCTGTTGCTGTTCCACCAAATACATAACACTATCTTTTCTGAATGCATGCAGGTCTTTGTATGAGGAGTTGCTGCTTTGTTTGAACTTAAACCATTCCTTTCTTTTCCTTATGTTAGCATAAAAACACCATTCCTCGTCGTCAGTGACAATATGTGATAGGAATGGTAGGGGTTGTTCACAAGCCAATTGATGACTAGAAAGCAGAGATGCTTGTGAATTTGGCTTAGAGCATGCGGTACCTGAGTTTAGAGCCTTCTGCAATGCATGCAAATGTTGCATGATGTGGAATAATTACAGTGCATCATATTTGCCAGTTCTTGAATATACTGATGAGGAGCATAGTGGATTAATGCATTTAGACTATCTTCATGAAACCCCTAAATGTAGAGTCTTTAATGTCGAAACAATCCTCCTTGAAAGCATTTTCTTGCTGTGCTCTGTCCAGTAACATTATCCCCATACGCAGCGCTAATTTTTGTGGCTGCCTCCTATGCTGTCACCCCTCTTTTGAACTTAAACAGAAGAATTAGCCGCAAATGTGCAGATTTCTCCACTTGGCACTCTGTTTTCCAATGTCTACAGTTCCACTCGGTATCTCCAAATGACAAAATGACAGTATGCAAACACAAATAGCAAAATAAAAAATGACAATTTATAAATAAACCTATAACAACTGGAATACCAACATTATAAACAAAAAATTCTATGAACTTATGCACCAATGTAATATTAGTTCCATTCTCGGGGAGAGGAGAGAGAGGCATGTTGTAAGGACAGGGCACAGAGATCCCAGAGTCAGAGGGACCTGCATGGGTGAAAGAGTATTCAGAAAATAGACCATAAAATTGAAACAAGAGGTAGTTGCTGAATGTATTGTTAGTAATGTCGAAAAGGAGATGAAGACTGCAAAGAAGTGGGACAAGCTCTCAAAATGCAGAAAAATATAGCTGTTTAAGGGATTAATGGGCTATGTGGAAGTAAATATTATAGCATAATGTAGAGAAAAAGATACGTTTTCATTGGAAGTGGGTAACCAAATGATGAAAGTGGACTGGTCTATCCACATCCTTCCTATGTGTGTTAGGACAGTGAGGGAAGCATTTTGAATGCCCATTATGGTGAATATCTGTCTATGTAGTTGAGTGGTTGGCATGTCTTACTTTTATACAGGGGACCTGTGTTAAATTCCCAGGAGTATTTTACAAGGGATTTTTTCTTGTTGGAAAGACTGGATGAAAGGGCACTCAGTCATATGATGCCATTTGAGTATTTAAGTTAGTGGAAGTAGCAGCTCCAAGGCTGGGAAACTGGAAGTGGCTGGGAGAGTGATGTACCAACCCTGTGCACCTCCATACCGCATTGGAATAATGACGTTGGCAGAGAATCACACACTAGGCAGGTAGTACTTAACACTTTGGAACCGGACACTTAGAAGAACATTGGGCCTAAGAAACTGGCCATCCATGTCGTTATTTAAAGCATTACTGGCACACGTGTAGTTGATGTGTGTGTATAAGAATAATATGTACTAAAAAAGACCAAGCTCTGTGATATATTTTTCATATTTGCTTTATTTCTTTGATAGATTACAAATTTTAAATAATGACAGAAAGTATTATCATCCTTTCAAGAAGAAAGTGTGAGGTGAGTTGTTGAGCAATTTCTTCTCTTTAGATTCCAAAATTTCTTGCTCACTCAATGAACATGACATATTTGTGGCAGAACTACAGTGAACTGTGAAACCTAACAAGTACACACATGAAATTACGTCAGTGTGATCATATCTGACCAGCCATTTGTGGCAGCAGCTGTTATGTTAGCCGGTGTTTCTTTTGAAATAGGTTAAGAAATGGACAATAGCAGGCAGGTAGTGAGATGTATGTACATTATTCTTATGTGAAATGAGTCAAATTTCCAGAGAAAATCATGGCCCGACCTTTTCTTGAGTGCAGTCTTTTTAGCACGAAGTTATCGCCCAAGTTATGCTTGGGCTTGGTCTCTGAAGTGGTAATGGCCCATCAGAACCAGTATGTGGAGCTGGCATATTGCAGTAAATTAAAACATAACAAATTATTAGGAAATATTATGTTTCTGAATGTTTAAAATTGCAAATAAAGCTTATTCAAAGTTGGAAATGTAATAAAGAGTTTTTGTGTCCGACGTTAAAAATCACATCTACTTCTACACGTGCAATTCACACTTAAGTGCCTGGCAGAGGGTTCATCGAACCATTTTCATACTACTTCACTACCATTCCACTCTCGAATGGCGCGTAGGGAAAAGGAACACCTAAATCTTTCCGTTCGAGCTCTGATTTCTCTTATTTTATTATGATGATCATTTCTCCCTACGTTGGTGGGTGTCAACAAAATATTTACGCATTTGGAAGAGAAAGTTGGTGATTGAAATTTCATAAACAGATCTCACCGCAAAGATAACCACCTTTGTTTCAGTGACTGCCGCCCCAACTCGCGTATCATATCAGTGACACTCTCACCCCTATTACGCGATAACACAAAACAAGCTGCCCTTCTTTGCACTTTTTCGATGTCCTCCATCAATCGTATCTGGTAAGGATCCCATACCGCGCAGCAATATTCCAGCAGAGGACAGACAAGTGTAATGTAGGCAGTCTCTTTAGTGGGTTTGTCGCATCTTCTAAGTGTTCTGCCAACAAAGCACAGTCTTTGTTTTGCGTTCCCCACAATATTATCTGTGGTCTATTCTATTTAAGTTGCTCGTAATAGTAATTCCTAGTTATTTAGTCGAATTGACAGCCCTTAGATTTGTGCAATTTATCGTATACCCAAAATTTATCGGATTTCCTTTAGTACCCATGTGGATGACCTCGCACTTTTCTTTGTTTAGTGCCAATTGTCACTTTTCACACCATACAGAAATTCTCTCTAGATCATTTTGTAATTGAATTGATCATCTGATGATTTTACTAGACGATAAATTACAGTGTCATCTGCAAACAATCTAAAGGGGCTGCTCAGATTGTCACCTAGATCATTTATGTAAATCAGGAACAGCATAGGGCCTATGACACTACCTTGCAGAACACCATATATCACTTCTGTTCTACTCAATGATTTACCATCTATCACTACGAAGGTGTAAGGTATGTGATGCGTCTCAAACAGCCTCTCCATACAAATGCCAACCTCACCTTCACGAGTTGCAGCCAAGGATTGCTGCACGGTACACCCTGTTACCACTAAAGAGGATATGGCGACCGAGTATCTCCCGGAATAAGGAGACACCCTCTATCAAGCGAAACGGCCTCCTAGGAGGGCGGATGAGCAGGTAGAGGCAGGGCACTCTCTTGTCCTTGGGATGGGAAACTGTCCCTAAAGGCGGAAGAGCCACATGATGGCCAACGGCATAGAATGAAGAAGGCAAGGAGAAACCACTTCATTAAAGATCTAATTAGATTTCTCAAGTATCAGCAGCCATAATATGAATATGAAACAAGCTCTAGTAAAAATGCAATCCGGAGTAATAGCCCCTCATTCGGATCTCCGGGAGGGGACTACCAGAGATCTCGTTTCAACAGTTCATAGGAAGAAAGGAAATAAAAAGAGCTATAGTAGAATTGGAACGTGGAACGTCCGCACCTTACTGCAGATGGGGAAGCTCGAAAACCTTAAGCAAGAAATGAAGAAAATGAAGTTGGATATACTAGGAGTGTCTGAAATGAGATGGCCTAACTGCGGAGATTTCTGGAGTGATGAGTACAGGATAATTCACACAGGAACGATAGAAGATAGACCTGGAGCAGGTGGGGTTGGAGTAGTTATGAGTCGAAAATTGGGGCAGAGAGTGAAGGGATATATACAATATGGAGGAAGGATAATACTTGTCAGTCTGGATACCAAACCTACAGAGACGGTTGTGATACAGGTCTATATGCCTACCACAAACCAGGAGGATGAGGAAGTTGAAGCTGTATATGAAGAGTTAAATGGAGCCATGAGAGGAATCAAAGGAGAAACAAATTTAATAATTATGGGAGACTGGAACGCAATAGTAGGAGATAAAGAGGTACAGCCAGCTGTTGGACGCTACGGCCTTGGTAAAAGGAATGATAGAGGAGACCGACTTATAGAATTTTGTAACAGGAATCAACTGATAATATCGAACACGTGGTTTCAACATCACCCCTGTAGAAGATACACCTGGAAGTCACCAGGGGATAGAGAACGATACCAAATTGATTACATTCTAGTCAAAAATAGATTTAGAAATCAACTAAAAGACTCTAGAGCATACGCAAGCCCACTTATTGTGAGTGATCACAACATGGTTGCTGCGGAATGCCGACTCAAGTTCAAATGCATAAGGAAGAAAATAGGAAATGGAAAACTGGATATGGGGAAGCTTGGAAACCGTGAGATGCAGAAGGAGTTCCAAGAAAGGGCTAAGGATCTAATCCAACAGCATCCTATAGAGAATGTAGAACAACATTGGGAAAATATGAGAGATGGCCTAATAAAAGCAGCTGAAGAGATAATTGGAAAACAAAAACCTGAAAAGAGGAAGGAGTGGATAACTGATGAAATGATACTTATGTTTGAGGAAAGAAGGAAGCTCAAAAATAATGGAACGGAAGAAGGGAAAACGGCATACCGAGTGCTTAGGAACAAAATCAACAGGAAGTTGAAGCAAGTAAAAGAAAGATTCCTTGAAGACAGATGCAAAGAAGTTGAAGACCTTCTGAAGAAAGGGAACCTTGAATTAGCATACAAAACAGTGAAACGCTTCTTCTCAGGAGGACAAAGGATTAGATGTAATGCCCTAATAAGAGAGGATAATAAGATGGTGTATAATCATGAAGATATAGCACTTACGTGGAAGGAATACCTAGAGAAATTATATGGAGGCAACATACAAGATGACATGATTGAAAGTGAGGACGAAGTAGATAAAGATGAACTAGGAGACAGCATACTAAGGTCTGAATTTGATCAGGCACTACAGGCACTTAAGCACGGAAAAGCACCAGGAATTGACTCATTGCCTGCAGAAATCATCAAAGCAGCTGGAACAGAAATAAAAGATAAATTGTATAAATTAATCTGCCAAATATATGATACTGGAGAGCTGCCTGAGGACTTCAAAAAGTGTATTATTGTTCCATTACCAAAGAAAATGCCAGCAAAATCGTGTGCACAATACAGAACCCTCAGCCTAACATCACATGCATCAAAAATTTTGACGACCATCCTCCTCTGAAGAATTGAAGGGAACATGGAATGCATGCTCACAGAAGACCAGTTTGGCTTCAGAAGAGGGAGAGGTACGCGAGAAGCCATTATGGCCCTAAGGCTCATAATAGAAAAAAGAATGGAAAAAGGAAAGGACACCTACATAGCATTTATTGACCTCGAAAAAGCATTTGATAAGGTTGAATGGAAAAAGCTATTCCAGATATTGAGGGAAACTGGAGCTAAGTATAAGGACAGGAGAACGATATGGAACATATACAAAGAAGAGGTGGCAATAGTGAGATGTGGGGAACATCAACAACAAGCAAAAATTAAACAGGGTGTGAGACAGGGATGTGCACTCTCCCCTGTCCTCTTTAATATGTACATACAGAAAGCAATGGACGAGGTCAGAGAAAAGTTAGGACAAGCTAATGGAATCAGGATCCAGGGAAAAATAGTTGATATGCTGCGTTTTGCGGATGACATTGCTGTCCTAGCGGAAAATGAGGAAGAATTGCAAGTAGTGTTGGAGGAAATGGAAAACACTCTTGCTACACGGTACAACATGAAAATTAATAAGTCAAAAACAAAAATCTTAGTTGCAAGCAAACAAAATAATCAAGCAATTACGAATATAAGGCTGAATGGAGAGAAGCTGAAAGAAATACAAGACTTTGTCTACTTGGGAAGCAGAATAACATCAGATGGTCGTAGTAGGAAAGATGTAATAAGTAGAATAAACCAGGCAAAGATTGCATTCTATAAAAGGAGAAAGGACTCCTCACATCAAATATGATAAGTCTGTCGTTAAGGAAGCGGTTAATAAAGACCTTTGTTGGGAGTGTGCTTCTCTACGGCAGCGAAACCTGGACACTTGGAGAGGACGAAAGAAGAAGGATTGAAGGGTTCGAAATGTGGTGTCTGCGAAGGATGTTAAAAATTCCATGGACGGCCAGGATGACAAATGAAGAAGTCATGCAGAGAGCGGAGGAAGTTCCAGTTCTTTGGAAGACGGTCAAGAAGAGGAGAGATATATGGATGGGACATATTCTGAGACATGAAAGTCTTCTCCACACTATAACGGAAGGCCTTGTGGAGGGCAAAAGGGCAAGAGGCAGACCTATAAGAAAGTACATAAGCCAGATAATGCAGGACCTAGGATGCGGAAGTTTCACGGAATTGAAGAGGCTGGCCGACAATCGCACTCCTGGTTTCAAATTCTGGAATATTTATTTCGTTTTCTTTCGTGAAGGAATTATGGAAAACTGTATTTAGTAACTCCGCTTTAGTGGCACCATCATCGGTAACATTTCCATCGCTGTCACATAGTGACGGTGTTGACTGTTATTTGCCACTGGTGTACTTTACATACAACCAGTCTTTAGGAACAGATCTTTCGTCAGGTGAGCGGTTGTATATGATTGCTAAGAAAGTCACTATTGCATCTGCATACTCTGAGAGAAAGCTGATTGGTATACCATCTGGACCAGAAGACTTACCTTTCTTAAGTGATTTGTGTTGTTTCACAACACCTAGGATATCTACTTTTATGTCACTCATGCTAACAGCTGTTCTGGTTTTGAATTCTGGAATATTTATTTCGTTTTCTTTCGTGAAGGAATTATGGAAAACTGTATTTAGTAACTCCGCTTTAGTGGCACCATCATCGGTAACATTTCCATCGCTGTCACACAGTGACGGTGTTGACTGTCATTTGCCACTGGTGTACTTTACATACAACCAGTATCTCTTTGGGTTTTCTACCGTATTTTGAGACAGTATTTCAGTGTGTAAACTATTGAGACATCCATTATGCAAAAAAAACTTTCCTTTTCCTTCAGTGAGTGTTGTTCATATAATCAGTTCCAGGAACAGTTTCTTGATAGTGTCACTTGTAATGTGGTTATCATTGAAAAATTAAAAAAGAACTTTGAAAGCAAAAAAATTAAATTTTGAGTTTCCTTTTAAACAATATTAATTTTTCCCATTTGAAACTTTGAAGTTTTCTGTTTTCTCCATTTCATAAAAGCTTATAAGCAATGTGAGGTTCACTGTTCCATTTGCCCTTACTGACTTCCCTAAACTACATTTTACTCCATATTGTGAAGCACCTCTCAAAATATCTGTTATTTTTCTCCTAAGAAGTCTCTGCAAGCAGGATTTTTATAACACATTTTGAAAAATACTATCCTTGTGAGTTGAATTTTCCCAATAAATGATTGTGTAATTCTTTTTTAAGAAGAATGTAATAATTTCAATTCCAAAGAAGGCAAGTGGAATAGTACCACAATATCAGTTTAATAAGTCATGCCTGAAAAAACTGATGTGAATTATTTTCGGAAGAAAGGGAAAACTGGTAGAAGCCTGGGGAAAGATCAGTGGTGTCTCTGGCAAAATATAAGAACATGTAAGGCAATACTGCCACTATGTTTTATCGTAAAAGATATGTTAAAGAAAGGCAAACTTACATTTGTATATTCAGAGAAAGATTTTGACAGTGTTGACTGAAATACCATCTTTAAAATTCTGAAGGTAGCAGGGAGAAAATACAGACAGAGAAAAGCTATTTACAGCTTATACAGTAACTAGGCTGCAGTTATAAGAGTCGAAGGGCATGAAAGGGAAACAGTGATTTAGAGGGGAGGGAGACATGGTTGTAGCCTGTCGCCATTAGTTTTCAATCTCTACCATGAGCTAGTAATAAAGAAAACTGAGGAGAACTTTGGGCAGTGAATTAAAGTTCAGAGAGAAGAAATAAAAACTTTGAGGTTTGCCGATGACAGTGTAATTCTGTCAGGGACACCAAAGGACGTGAAAGAGCAGTTGAATGGAATAGACAGTGTCTTGAAAGGAAGATGTAAGATGATCATCAACAAAAGTGAAACAAACATAATGGACTATAACTGATTAAAAGGAACTGGAGTAGGGAATGAGACACTGTTTGGACAGCAAAACAGCTGATGGTTGAAGTAGAGAGGATATAAAATGCAGAATGGCAATAGTACAAGAAGCATTTCTGAAGAAGAGAAATTTATTAGCATCCAGTACAAATTTAATTGTTGGTAAGTCTTTTCCAAAGATGTTTGTCTGGAGTATAACCTTGTATAGAAGTGAAACATAGGCGATAAACAGTTCAGAGAAGAATAGAGCAGGAGCTTTCGAAATGTGTTGCCTCAGAAGAATGTCAAAGCTTGGGTGGGTAGATAGAATAACTTATCAGGTGTTTCTGGACCAAATGGGGAAATTGAATAAATTAATGGTTCAACTTAAATAAAAGAAGGGGTAGGACACATCCTGAGGCATGAAGAAATCACCAGTTTGATAATGGAGGGTGTGGGGGGGGGGGGGGGGGGAGATGGCAGTGGGAGATCGTGGGATGAATACAGTAAGCACACTCAAATGGGTGTAGGTTGAGGTTGCAGTAGTTATTCAGAGATGATAAGGCTTTCCCGGGATAGGGCAGAATGGAGATCTGCACTAAACCAGTCTTCGACTGAAGACCACAACAACATTATAACTCATTAGTCAGTGGAAATATGGAGAATAAACTGTTTCTTCATTTTTAAACTGCCTATATCAGTAATCATTTGTACAGCAAATGTTGCTAAACTATGACACTTCATTAATTCTAGAATCTGGGTTTCATGATTACGATTGTCATCTATATGTAATTCCAAATTCTTAACACTTTCTATTTTTTTCTTGGTTGTGTTTAACTATTTTTATAGTTGTGCAGTTATCTGAGAATTTCTGAATTTTTTAAGGGCACAAAGGCAAATTGTCATAATCACTTATGTCATAACCTTAGAACACTAATACAAAAAAAAATTTAAAAGCCACTACACGTTAAGCCCAATCCATGGTAGGAAAGAGAGCTAAGAACAAGGGCTTCCTCTTGGAGAAAGGTCCACAAAAGATGCTGTCGAGATAGCAGATGTCCCGAAC
Organism: Schistocerca cancellata; assembly: GCF_023864275.1. Taxonomy (NCBI): domain Eukaryota; kingdom Metazoa; phylum Arthropoda; class Insecta; order Orthoptera; family Acrididae; genus Schistocerca; species Schistocerca cancellata. The sequence continues at coordinate 716,048,374 of NC_064628.1, forward strand.
TAAACATTAAATGTCCTTCGCCATATTTCTACGACTGATAAAAAGTAAAATACGGTCAATAACCTATGCGTCATTCGTTAAAACGGCCGATAACTCAGACAGCAAACATACACTACAAGAGAAGTGGTTAAAGGAAGTGCATTTGGTCAGGAAACAGCGAACCATCACAGATTGACAACAGTGAGCACACCACCTAACAAATGCCAATAGCTAAATCGACAGAGCCCAGTATGCAACATAGTCAAAATGATTCCCTCATGGTGCGAGGGCTGAGAGGAGGTTGGCCAAGCTCCAGGGAGAGTTTTAATTCCCCAGAGTTTCTTCTCAGGAAGAGAAGACCAGTGGTGATGCCAAAATGACACCACCTGCTGACAGACAGGAACCTGGAGATCATCGGAAGGAATGGAAGAACTAGCAGACCAAGGTAGGGGGACTACAGCCTTGGCAGCAGAGTCAGCAACCTCATTTTCCGCCAGATTGGTGTGGCCAGGAGCCCACATGAACATCACAGCGGGTCCCTCAAGAGCAAGCAAGTGGAAGCTTTCTTGGACCCTTTGAACTAAGGCATGGACTGTGTACAGCACACAGAGGCTCTGAAGGTCACTGAGAGTATCGGAGGAGGTGACACAATTAAAAAGCCTGTGTCACTGCATGTACTATCATCGCCTGATACAGGGCAAAGAGCTCTGCTGTAAATATTGAGCAGTGTTCTTCAGGCCGATACCAAAAATGGTCGGTGACAATGAAGGCACGTTTGACACCACTGTCACTTCTAGAGCCATCAGTGTACATGAAGGTGCTATTGCCAAGTTGCCTGTTAAGGTCAAAAAACCTACAACGATAGATCGAAGCTGGAGTAGTGTGTTCAGGAAACCAATGAAGTCAAAGGTGAATGTGGGCCACCACATGAAGTCAAGGTGGTGAAGGATTCACACCCTTTGGGAACATGGCAGGTAGCGAGAAGTTGAGGTACCGGAGCAATAGCCGAGAGCAAACTCTGGGAGCTAACAGAGGAGGAGGACGTGCCCCATACTGGCAGTCAAGGGAGTTGTTGAAAACTGAGGCGTAGGATGGGTAGTCGGGCATGACAGACAAACAGCATATGTATCCAGTGAGGAGAACTCCATGTCAGTGTGACAGTGGTAGAGACTCACAAGTGGGATAGTGTAGAAGGTGCCAATGGCCAAACAGATTCCACAATGATGGATTGTGTCTAGATGGTATAAGGTGGAAAGATGTGCAGATGAATAAACAGAACACTTGTATCTAGTTTAGAATGGAGAAGGGTTTGGTACAAACAGTGGAGGGCGCTCCGATCCATTCCCCAGGAATTACCGCTTATGACATGTAGGACATTGAGGAACCGAGTACAGTGGGCGGCCAGGTAAGGCATGTAGGAGGACCATGAAAGTTTTCTAAAAAGCATCAGCCCCAGGAATTTCTTTGTTTCAGCGACTAGAGAGAACAGGCCCAAGATGTAAAGACAGTGGAAGAAACCTATTGCACCACCAGAAATTCACTCGAACAGTTTTGTCAGTGGAAAAGCTAAAGCCATTGTTGATGCTACATGAGCAAAGACAATCGAGGCATTGCTGAAGATGGCGCTCAAGGAGACAAGCCCGTGGAGAACTGCCATAGATTGCAAAGTCATTGACAAAAAGGGAACCGGAGATGCCTGGTGGGAGAAGGCCATAGTAGGATTAATGGATGTAGCAAAGAGGATAATGTTCAGGATGGAACCTTGAAGCATTCTGTTCTCCTGTACAATGATATTTTACAAGGCTGAACCCCCACATACTTTGAAAATGTGGTGTTTTAAAAATTCCTAAAGGAAATGGGGTAAGTGGCCTGGGAAGACCCATAGGTATAGAGTACGTAGGATACCAGTCGTACAGAACATGTTGCATGCTTTCTCTAAATCAAAAAACATAGCCAAAGTCTGGTATTTCCGCTGAAAACCATTCATGACATGGGTTGACAAAGGGACGAGATGGTCAACTGCAGAATGACATGCTCGAAATCCACATCATGCAATGGTAATTAGATTATAAGATTTGAGCCACCATACCAACTACCCATGAAAGATAGTTCCATCTCCTTGCAGCCATAGCTGGTGAGAGGAATGGGGCAGTAGCTAGAAGGGAGGTGTTTGTCCTTACTGGGCTTAAGTATGGGTATGACAGTGGCTTCATGCCAGTGTCCGGGAAACATGTCATCTGTCCAAATGCACTTGTAAGTGTGAAGAAGAAAGTACAAGAAAGTGTGTACCTGCAAGAGAAGGGTGCAGCAACATCTGAATTTGATCATCATCGGGCCCTGGGGTGGAAGATTGGGATGAAGTGAGAGCATGATCTAGCTCCCTCTTAGAAAAGGTGGCATTGTAACATTCATGGTTCTGAGAGGAGAAGTGTATTACCAAAGACTCATCCACTCATTTCAGAGGGAGGAAGATGGTGTGATAGTAGGCGGAGCTTGAAATTGCCTCAAAATACTGGCCTGTGTGTCCACAATTACATCATCTGCAATGGTCAGGCCAAAAACTGGGGAATGAACCTTGGTCCGAGAGAGCCAGTGGAGGTTGCCCAATACAATGGATGAGGGAGTGAAACTGTTAAAAGAACTAAGAAATGAAATCCAACTAGCTGCTTTGCTATTCTGAGGAAAAGTGTTAATGTTTACTGAGTGTTTTAATAAATTATAATTCATGACACCTTAACAATTGATGTTCTCACTTGAAACAGTTATCCTAGTGCCCCTGAAGGAATTATTTAATGAGATTAACTGTAACAAAAGTTTGTTGGAAAAGGAAGGAGAGACTGCAACCTAATATAGTGGGCTGGAGGAATACCAACAAAGGTGTTATTAACTGTATTCTGCGTTTTAGGACCATTTTGTTTTCTCACCCAGATTAATTCCTTAAGATAATAGTTTTTGAATTGAGTTATTACTATGCTACAAAGTACCATGGCACCCATAGTTCCCGTATATACAGGATGGCGAAAAATTCGCACACTCGGACTTTGTAGCATGAATCTTCACATACTAGCATTACAAAAACGTCTGTCACAAAATTTTGTACTGCACATATTTCCAGCAGTAAATGGATGTTAAAGATTGCAAATCTGGCAACACTGTAATCACACATATGGTAACTATCTCTGTCAGTGTCGAGAAGTAGTGTTGCGCAGTTGGTGCAGTGGATAGCGTTTTGAGTTAGCATGCTGGACATCAAGGATTTTATTCTGGGTCAAGATGTATTTGTTTTTGTTTGCTAAATGTAGTCTGCGTGGTACGGTATCTGGCATCTTAATCATTGTACAGCTATTACAGTGGGTTGTCTACAAAACATTTGCACTTATGTGCTACGGACGCAGAAATGGAAGTACAGTTGTTTTGATTGGTCAAATTTTAAAGAAACCTATTGCATGTCATGGATGCGGACTGTTTCGCACCACTGCACCTGTGCACGTTCCCTCTATGGTCCCATTGATTAGTATCAATTATTATTCTTGCCACAATCAGATCCATTTCATTTCATTAGGGTCTTACATCACCAGTAGCATTAGCAATGTGCTTTGCAAATAATTTCCAAACTTGGTTACCATTTCTATGTATCAGCACCATGGGACAACTAATTATGCATGTCAACATTGAGTCCGATAAACGCATGCTGTCTATTAAGTCTCCATGCATTACTGTTGTTGTTGTTGTTGTTGTTATTGTTATTGTTATTGTTATTATTATTATTGAAGGAAATTTGGAAACACCATGTCCATGATCATTATGGAAATAGTAATTTTCAAACTAACCTTTCGCAATTAGAAACAAACAAAAGCTGTAAAAGAGATGATACGCGTTAGGTGGAACAGCCCGCTGCGACTAAAGGCGCATTTATACTGAATGCACTGTTCACTGTACAGGTACTAAAAACTAGCAGAGTAACGTACCTGTCATAAACACCATGTATTTTCTTATACACATCATATTTTCTTCTTTGGTTATTCTAAAACAGTGTGGTAGACATATGGCATATACAAACTATATGTTGTTGTTGTTGTTGTTGTTGTGGTCTTCAGTCCTGAGACTGGTTTGATGCAGCTCTCCATGCTACTCTATCCTGTGCAAGCTTCTTCATCTCCCAGTACCTACTGCACCCTACATCCTTCTGAATCTGCTTGGTGTATTCATCTCTTGGTCTCCCTCTACGAATTTTACCCTCCACACTGCCCTCCAATACTAAATTGGTGATCCCTTGATGCCTCAGAACATGTCCTACCAACTGATCCCTTCTTCTGGTCAAGTTGTGCCACAAATTTCTCTTCTCCCCAATCCTATTCAATACTTCCTCATTAGTTACGTGATCTACCCATCTAATCTTGAGCATTCTTCTATAGCACCACATTTCGAAAGCTTCTATTCTCTTCTTGTCCAAACTATTTATCGTCCATGTTTCACTTCCATACATGGCTACACTCCATACAAATACTTTCAGAAATGACTTCCTGACACTTAAATCTTTTCTCGATGTTAACAAATTTCTCTTCTTCAGAAATGCTTTCCTTGCCATTGCCAGTCTACATTTTATATCCTCTCTACTTCGACCATCATCAGTTATTTTGCGCCCCAAATAACAAAACTCCTTTACTACTTTAAGTGTCTCATTTCCTAATGTAATTCCCTCAGCATCACCCGACTTAATTCGACTACATTCCAATATCCTCGTTTTGCTTTTGTTGATGTTCATCTTATATCCTCCTTTCAAGACACTGCCCATTCCATTCAACTGCTCTTCCAAGTCCTTTGCTGTCTCTGACAGAATTCCAATGTCATCGGCGAACCTCAGAGTTTTTATTTCTTCTCCACGGATTTTAATTCCTCCTCCGAATTTTTCTTTTGTTTCCTTTACTGCTTGTTCAACATACAGATTGAATAACATCGGGGAGAGGCTACAACCCTGTCTTGCTCCCTTCCCAACCACTGCTTCCCTTTCATGTCCCTCGACTCTTATAACTGCCATCTGGTTTCTGTACAAATTGTAAGTAGCCTTTCGCTCCCTGTATTTTACCCCTGCCACCTTTAGAATTTGAAAGAGAGTATTCCAGTCAACATTGTCAAAAGCTTTCTCTAAGTCTACAAATGCTAGAAATGTAGGTTTGCCTTTCCTTAATCTTTCTTCTAAGATAAGTCATAAGGTCAGTATTGCCTCACGTGTTCCAGTGTTTCTACGGAATCCAAACTGATCTACCCCGAGGTCGGCTTCTACTAGTTTTTCCATTCGTCTGTAAAGAATTTGTGTTAGTATTTTGCAGCTGTGGCTTATTAAACTGATTGTTCGGTAATTTTCACATCTGTCAACACCTGCTTTCTTTGGGATTGGAATTATTATATTCTTCTTGACGTCTGAGGATATTTCGCCTGTCTCATACATCTTGCTCACCAGATGGTAGAGTTTTGTCAGGACTGGCTCTCCCAAGGCCGTCAGTAGTTCCAATGGAATGTTGTCTACTCCGGGGGCCTTGTTCCGACTCGGGTCTTTCAGTGCTCTGTCAAACTCTTCACGCAGTATAATATCTCCCATTTCATCTTCATCCTCTCCCATTTCCATAATATTGTCCTCAAGTACATCACCCTTGTATAGACCCTCTGTATACTCCTTCCACCTTTCTGCTTTCCCTTCTTTGCTTAGAACTGGGTTTCCATCTGAGCTCTTGATGTTCATACAAGTGGTTCTCTTATCTCCAAAGGTCTCTTTAATTTTCCTGTAGGCAGTCTATCTTACCCCTAGTGAGATAAGCCTCTACATCCTTACATTTGTCCTCTTAGCCATCCCTGCTTAGCCATTTTGCACTTCCTGTCGATCTAATTTTTCAGACGTTTGTATTCCTTTTTGCCTGCTTCATTTACTGCATTTTTATATTTTCTCCTTTCATCAATTAAATTCAATATTTCTTCTGTTACCCAAGGATTTCTACTCGCCCTCGTCTTTTTACCTACTTGATCCTCTGCTGCCTTCACTACCGTATTTACTCGAATCTAAGCCGCACTTTTTTTCCGGTTTTCGTAATCCAAAAAACCGCCTGCGGCTTAGAATCGAGTGCAAAGCAAGCAGAAGTTATGAAAAATGTCGGTACATGCCGCCACAACTAACTTCTGCCACCGAATATATGTAGCGCTACGCAGGCATACTTTGTAGAGGATAAATACTGGCGCCAAAATCTCAGCGTCAGTAAATAAATTTAAAAAAGGTGGAAGACGAGCTTTTTTTCTCCGCCGCGAGTTTCGACCACTGCATTTTCATACATTATCCAACGAAGTAAATACAAATTCCGTATTGTTCATCTTCGAATGTAGCACAATTTCAGTGTACTACGAAAATCTGACTGGCAAGACTGTTTGGGATGTTTGTCAATATGGCCAACTCTATGTTCTGAATTTTTTCCTATCTGTGAGAAGAGATGGTTGCTAATAGGAACCTGATGAAATTTGAATCATATACAGTATTCTCTTCATCATAAGAATTATACGAATATAAACATTTTGCCATGTATTCTTTCATGTTTGCTGCTATCTCATTTAAATCCTGTCTGCCTAATAAACTACGAAACTAGAGTGAGACAACAGCAAACGCGGAAGAATATACGTATCGTGTCATGTTTATATTCGTATTATTCTTATGCCTAATAGTGATACAGTCAGAAATGAAGCACGGCAAGTGACTAGATTTTTAAATCTAAAATGACTCTAATTTCTGTGCAGAATTTGATGTAATAAAGAAGCGACCGCAAAGATTTTCAAACGGAGAAAAATTTTCGCCTAACTTTCGTTCAGAACATGTTCTATCATACGCAGTCTATTATTTGATTCTTGTTGATCATTATCAAAAAAAGCAGCAGTGTAAGTAACAACAAATTGCGGTCTCTTGCCATTGTTTCGCTAATGAGACGATTCCCCTCTTTTTTTTTTTTTTAATTGTACGCGGCGGTAGCGCGCACAAAAGCAAGCCGTGCCGCGAGCCGCGACAGGCCGTAAACACGCACTATCAGAATGCGACAAACAATGCATGACACAGTGCAGTAATGCATTTTCAACTTAAGAGTGACGCAAACACCTATAACAAAGAAAACGGCAATTATCAGATCAAAGCAAAATAAGCAATCGATTCAAACCAGACGAAGCACGTGAAAAAGGAAGGGCACCCGTATAAATACGGACGGAGCGCCTGACGCATAGCAATGGCTACGTGGTAAAGCTTAACTGCTAAGCTTAGACTCGAACCAAACTACTGTAGCTGTATCATTCATTCGACCTAAATTGTGTCTCATATTACAATGGACAAACTTTGTTTCGATTTGGAGGTGCGGCCTAGAACTTTTCTCTCCCCTTGAATTTCAAGTCTCAAATTTCAGGTGCGGCTTAGATTCGGGAAATTTTTTTTTCCTTTATTTCGAGTCTCATTTTTCAGGTGCGGCTTAGATTCGAGTAAATACGGTACTTCATCCCTCAAAGCTACCCATTCTTCTTCTACTGTATTTCTTTTCTCCATTCCTGTCAATTGTTCCCTTATGCTCTCCCTGAAACTCTGTACAACCTCTGGTTCTTTCAGTTTATCCAGGTCCCATCTCCTGAAATTCCCTCCTTTTTGCAGTTTCTTCAGTTTTAATCTACAGGTCATAACCAATAGATTGTGGTCAGAGTCCACATCTGCCCCTGGAAATGTCTTACAATTTAAAACCTGGTTCCTAAATCTCTGTCTTACCATTATATAATCTATCTGATACCTTTTAGTATCTCCAGGATTCTTCCATGTATACAACCTTCTTTCATGAATCTTGAACCAAGTGTTAGCTATGATTATGTTGTGCTCTGTGCAAAATTCTACCAGGCGGCTTCCTCTTTCATTTCTTAGCCCCAATCCATATTCACCTACTACGTTTACTTCTCTCCCTTTTCTTACACTCGAATTCCAGTCACCCATGACTATTAAATTTTCGTCTCCCTTCACTATCTGAATAATTTCTTTTATTTCATCATACATTTCTTCAATTTCTTCGTCATCTGCAGAGCTAGTTGGCATATAAACTTGTAGTAATGTAGTAGGTGTGGGCTTCGTATCTATCTTGGCCACAACAATGCGTTCACTGTGCTGTTTGTAGTAGCTTACCTGCACTCCTATTTTCTTATTCATTATTAAACCTACTCCTGTGTTACCCCTATTTGATTTTGTGTTTATAACCCTGTAGTCACCTGACCAGAAGTCTTGTTCCTCCTGCCACCGAACTTCACTAATTCCCACTATATCTAACTTTAACCTATCCATTTCCCTTTTTTAAATTTTCTAACCTACCTGCCCGATTAAGGGATCTGACATTCCACGCTCCGATCCATTGTCCGCCGCTCGTGGTCTCGCGGTAGCGTTCTCGCTTCCCGAGCACGGGGTCCCGGGTTCGATTCCCGGCGGGGTCAGGGATTTTCACCTGCCTCGAGATGACTGGGTGTTTGTGTTGTCCTCATCATTTCATCATCATCCAGGAAAGTGGCGAAATTGGACTGAGCAAAGGTTGGGAAATTGTACGGGCGCTGATAACCACGCAGTTGAGCGCCCCACAAACCAAACATCATCATCATCACGCTCCGATCCGTAGAACGCCAGTTTTCTTTCTCCTGATAACGACATCCTCTCGAGTAGTCCCTGCCCAGAGATCCGAATGGGGGACTATTTTACCTCCGGAATATTTTACCCAAGAGGACGCCATCATCATTTAATCATACAGTAAAGCTGCATGCCCTCGGGAAAACTATATAATGTGAATATATTTCCAGTCTTTGGTGCATCTGATGACCAGGCCGGTGTTGCCGCTTGTGAATATGCTGCTAAATATCATAGTTGATGTTATCCAGATAATTTGTTTTGTCATCTGGAGCTTCACTCTGTGGAGGCAGATTCTTTCCTTTCACTATCGCATGACAGAGATCGTCCACGAACTCACCATACTCCAGTTACTGAGGAAGTTCTGGAGATCATACATCAGGTATATTAGCGAAGTACACGTAGCATAACAAGGTAGCTGCGTGTCTCATAATGTACGGTCATTGACATGCTGCTCGTGCATGGGTTGCACACCTATCATTATTCTTTAACATAACACCTGCATTGTGAGGACCACTGTTTGTGGATGCAATTCTGTGAATAGTTTCAACAACAGATAGCCAATGATGACTTCATACTCACTGTAATATGATCAGATGAAGCAGCGTTCACTCACGAGGCTGTCTTCAATAGGCACAATGCCCATCATTGGTGTGACATAAACTCACACGTCACCCGTGATCCTGGAAATCAAGTTCATTTTGGCATCAGTGTATGGGCCAGAATATTGGAAAGCTGGAGTTAGGGTATCTACTTCTTGTCTGACCAATTGACTGCATGAAGGTATCACACATTCCTCTCAAACCATTTGCCTGATGCACTGGAAGATATTCCACTTCATGTTCAGCAGAGGTTCTTATGAAATGGTGCACCTCTACACTTTGGAATTAATGTGGGCTGTTATTTAGGCAGAACATTTCCAGGGAAATGACTTAGATGGGAAGGTCCAGTTGTATGGCCTCTACATTCACCTGGCCTAAATCCCGTTGATTTCTTCCTGTAGGGACACTTGAAGGAGCACATGTATTCTACTCCACTGACACATGTGGAAGAATAGGTAGCACATGTTAATGCTGCTCTTGTATCTGTGGATGCAACCATGTTGCGAAGAGTCCAGAGGTGTATGATCTAGCAGGTCATGCAGTGTTGGATGTACAGGGGGTGCTGTTTTGAGCATGTGCTCTGAGAGCAACATATTCTTTTGTAAACGTCATGTGGTCAGTAATATGGAAATCGTTATTGTCGCTGGTTCATAACGTGTCACATCTGAGCGAATGTACTGCACATAGTATAAATGAATTGTAGGTGTTAAGTAATTTAACTGTGCGATCATCTTTAGCATCTCAAAATTGACATTGTTGTTATAGTTATTCTTTACCATGACAGTCATATGCATCAACTATTTTTGACCTGTGCGACTATGTTTCTGTTATGTTCATCATTACAAAACAATGTACTATGTGTGGCTTAAGAAATGGTGCATATTACACTATTGTATGGCAGAATGAAATTGGCAAAAAAAAAAAAAAAAAACCTTGACCCAGCATCAAACCTGTGGCCTTCTGCATGCTAATCCAAAATGCCATTCATTGCACTATCTGCACAGCAGTACTTCTATATGTTAACAGAGGTAGTTCCCATATATGTGACTGCCAAATTGTCTATCTGTAACATCTGTTTGCTGCCAGAAATATGTGAAGAATGAAATTTTATAAGAGACATTTTTGGTTTGCTAGTATGTGAGGAATCATGCTGTGAAGTCAGTGTGTGCAAATTTTTCTTCATCTTGTATGGATAATTAATACTGGTACTAAATTAGTGTGTTTCACCATAAGCCCATTTTTTTTTGTTTTCTGTACAGCACATTTTCTTCCGTGATGTACATGTTAAAATATTGTATTGCTTTCGCACGTGTTAACTTGTATCGAGACTGTTCACAAATCTTAGTTGAAATAAATAAATAAATAAATAAAAATTGTATGAGAAATCTTACCACATCCACTGTACAGGTCAGACCTATTGATAGCTTTGAACAAGATGCAAGTGTTATGGAGATGCTCAGGGAACTGAAGAGGGAATTTCTGGAGGACAGGGCTGTACTTTTCGAGGAACGCTATTGAAAAAATTTAGAGAACTGGCAATTGAAGCTGACTACAGAACGATTTGGTGCCTGCAATATACATTGTGCATAAGGACCACGAAGGTGAGAGAAATTAGGGCTCATAGACAGGCATATAGACAGTTGTTTTTTCCTTTGGGCTATTTGTGAGGGGAACAGGAAAAGAAATGACCAATAATAGTGGTATGGGTATTCTCCGCAATTCGCTGTAAGGTGGTGGCAGAGTATTCATGTAGATGTAGTACCAACAATCAAACTTACATTTAAAAATTTAAAGAAACCTCATCACATTTGCTAGTTTGGAAGTACAAAGACTTCACAAAATTCTATGTAGCAATGCCAGAGGAAAGGGAAATAATTTACATCACAGGTTTCTCAAAAATCCTAGAAATGCTTATGTATACCAGATTAGTTAACTATTTGGACAAACATAACATTCTTATGACCTCACAACATGGTTTCAGAAAGGGTAAATCTACAGAATCAGCAATTGTCAGTCTAATAGAATACATTTTACAGTCCTTAGATGAGAAAAAGGTTGTCTCTGCAATGTTTCTGGATCTTTCAAAGGCATTTGACACCATTGACCATGAAATGCTGATACAAAAATTAAGCAACTATGGCATTCGGGGGCAACCAGGTGAATGGATAAAATCATACTTGTGCAACCGCAAGCAGTATGTATCATTAGGAAACTTGTACCAATCAGAAACCAAATCCATCAAATATGGAGTGCCGCAGGGTTCGGTAATGGGGCCATTGTTATTTAATGTATTTGTTAATGATATAGGTGTTGAGGAGGAAGAAAAGAAAATATTGTATGCTGATGACATGACAATACTAAATAGTGACCAAAATATGGAACAGCTTGAGAGAAGAGCATACATATCTGCAAATGTCACAGCTCAATGGCTGTTGGAAAATGAACTGGTTATAAATCTAAAAAAGACTATGTATGCAGTGTTTAAAAACAAGGAAAAGGCTGTAGACATGGATTTAGAGGTTGATGGAACAAGGCTGGAAGAAGTAGAATCTGCTAGATTCTTAGGTATTCTTGTGGATAATGAACTGAAATGAAAAAAACATATTAATAATGTCTGTAAGAAACTGAGCTCTGTCATTTTCTTAATGATGCATCTATCACAGTATTCAGACAAGAACCTTCTGTGTACAGTGTATCATGGACTGTTCGAACCATACTTACAGTATGGAGTGACTGTGTGGGGAAACTCAAACAAACAAGAGACAAAACGAGTCTTCACATTACAAAAAAAAAAGCAATTAGGACCATTTTAAGAAGAAAGACCTCTGAAACATGCAGAAACTGTTTCAAGAATTTAGATATCTTAACTTTTTCATCATTGTATATATACAAAACAATAATGTACATCACAAAAGGTAGTGAGGACTGGATTATAAATGCTAGTGTACACACCCACAATACAAGCAAGAAGAATGAAGTACGGAGCATACCCCACCAGGGCTAGAAAAAGGACCCCAGTACTTTGGTATCAGACTACTAAGAAGTCTGCCCAAAACCCTGCAAGATAGTGTACTTCACAATGACTTTCAAAAGAAACTTAAAGACTATCTCATTGAAAAAGAGTTTTACAGTGTTGCAGAATACTTATGCCATTAAATTTGTATATATTGTTACTCATTATCAGTGATGTCAAAATGTAAGCTAAAGGTGTGGAAAAATAAGTGATAAAGAATATTAATACTTTGACGTGTCCTATATTACACATACATTTACTGTACACAATGTAATCTTACAGGATCAAATAAAATTCAATTCAGTTCAATGTCCTTTTCAAAAAATGGGCAAAATTATTAAAGCAGAGTTTATATTGAAAAGCGGGCAATTAAAAAGATTGTCACTGAATGCTGTTTACATTTCATATAAATAAACTAAATTATCTTCTTATATAATGATTACAGAGGGTTGTTATAAGGCTAATTATTTTCTTGTGTGAACTTATCAGATGACGTGTCATCTCTTTTTTCCTACACAGATTTTCTGTTCTTGTCTTATTGGGACATATCGTATAAAAGGTTCTCACCTTCCTTCCCTTGCCCACCCACTCTCCAACAATTACAGAAAGCTAGAGATTATCCTGTCTGTTTAAATATGTACTGTTTGTAGTTGGTGGTTAATAAGTTGATACTTACCTCACATCACACATATTATACTGGTGTGCAAAACTTAAAGATGATATCCTCTTATTCCAAGAGCTGCTCCACCTGCACTGCTTGATGTGGTCATGCATTGTTAGCTGTAAAAATGAAGTAGGGTACAAATGTACTCATGAAAAGATGCACTTGGAGAAGGTATACAGTGTCAGAATAATACTGAACGGTGAGTGTACCATATTCAAAGATTTTGAGGTCAGTATTCCCACACAACATTATGCGTCCCCTACATCGTAATACCTTGACGACCAGAACAGTCATTTTTTGACAGTGTTGGATGTACTCGCATATGGCAAGTGGTGTGACTATTTAATGTACCCAGGAACATTGTCAAACAGCATCACTTTAGTGGTCCAGGTGTAAAGGTATGTGGAGGCATGATGTTGCATGGGTGCGTGGACCTCCAAATCTTTGAACAGAGTACACTCATCAGTCAGCGTTATTGTGACTCTGTACTCCTCCCCCATGTGTGTCTTTTGAGGGGTGCATTCAGCCCTGACGTCATTTTCATGGATGACAATGTGCATCCGCACAAGCAGCGCAGGTGGAGGAGCTCTTGGAATGAGGGAATATTCAGTAAGTGGACTGGCCTGCCCATTCCCCCAATTTAAATCCCATTGAGCACAGTGGGATGCAGAGGGGAGATGTATTGCAGCACGTCTGTAACCATCCAGCAGTTGTCAGCCATGCTGGTGGAGAAATGGAATGCCCTTCCATAAGAACTCCTTACCAACCTTGTGGCAAACATGGGAGCTTGTTGCAGAGTATGCATTGCTATCAGTCGTGATCACACATCCTATTAATCACGGCGACTTCAGTGTAGTTTTTATCTTTAAATAAATTATAATTTCTGTTTGTTTTATTGTGTATTTCTTTCAGTTACCATCTATACTATATCATAGCAGTTCAGTCTGTGTATGGTCCAACTTTCATCTAGCTATTTTACGTGGCAGTGACACACCACGCAAAAGTTACTTTTGTCATTAAATTTTGTGCACAAGTGTACTGCCAACCAACAAACCAGTTATTATAATAATATCAGAGGAAAATAAAACTATACGAACTAATAAATTATGAGAGAATTGCTGCCGTCCTCTTTCCTACTGAGACAAAATGTGTAGTTCTGCCAACAGACATACATAAATGTGACACATGTGGGAAGTATGAAGAGGCATTGGGGATGGTAGCTAGTGGCTCAGAGAGAGGTATCACATGTGTTGGCTAGGAATGCAGGAGGGAGGGGTGGCAGTTGCATGGGTTACCCACATGATATGTGGATACCGCAGCCAGTGAGTTGAGGTGCACCATGAAAAAGATGTGGAGGTGTGGGTTGGGACAGGGTGACAGAATAGTGAAAGGGAAACTATTGTGTAGAAAGTGTGGGGACAATGGGTTAACAGAGTTTGAGGCTCGGAGGATTATAGGAGTGAAGAATATATTGCAAGGATAACTTTCATCTACTTAGTACAGAAAAGCTGGTCCTGTAGGAAAGGATCCAGGTACTACAGGTTGGAGAACAGCCATTGAACTCGAGCATATTGTGCCCAGCAGTTGTCCCATTAGGTGTCAACTTTGTTCTTGGCTATGCTTTGGTGGTGGTAGTTAAATTTTGTGAACAGCTGTTTGGTTGTTGTTCTGACATAAAATGCTGTGCAGTGATTACTATAGTGCTGATATATGAGGGACTGTTTTCAAGGTGGCCCTGCCTCTGATGGGACAGGATAAACCAGTGACAGGACTGGAGTAGGAAGTGCTGGGTGGGTAAATCAAGCAGGCCTTGTACTGATGCCTTCCTTAGTGATATGACACCTGTGGCAAGAGGTTGGGAGTGGGAGTGGCATTGAGATGGCCCAGAATGTTTTGTAGTTTGCATGGGCACTGGAATACCGCTTTAGGAGTGGTGGGAAGGATCTTGGGAGGTTGTCACTTATTTCTGGGCATCAATTAAATCACAAACTGTTGAAGGATATTGTTCAGTTGCTTGAGTGCATGGTGATATTGGATGATGAGGGAGGTACTCCTTTGTAGCTGATTCTTGGGGGTGGTGGTAAGATTAGGCATGTTTGAGGATATGATCTGCATAGTCTGTTTTTGAACTGGGTTTGGTGGATAGTGCCTGCTGTGAAGGCCCTCCTGAGACCTACAGCATACTGGGAAGGAAATTCTCGTCATTCCACATACACCGTCTATGGGTGGCCAGGCTGTGTGGGAGTGATTTTTTTGGTGTGAAGTAGAAACCTGTGCAGTTCAACAACAGTAAAATCACTCCAAACAGCACCTCGATAAATTATCCAGTTTGTTCACATCCTACTCCAGCCTTGAGTCACCCCAACATGTCAACACCTACCCATCCCACAGTGTCAATCGCTCATAACACACAGACCCTGCCTGGCTGATGTTTCCCATTTCCCACATCCTCAAAAACTCACTCCCAACACTCAGTGAAATCCAGAACTCAAGCAATCCCAAAACAGTGTTGTTAACCTTTTCAACAAAAAGCTTCAATCTTATGGAAGTGTCTGTCCTATCCAAAGGCTTCACCTTCAGCCCCACACCCAGGTTTCACTACGTTGGGCTCATCAAACACCTACTCCTCCTCCTAATCCATAGAGTGTAAATACTTATATTTTACTGATCCCTGTAACCAGAGTCAACCTAAATGCAACTTTGAAGCTAGCCTCTCCCACTTCATACCACCATTCAGTTGTGACCCTTCCCTTTCCCATCTAACCACCCCATGGTCCCCTTCCAGGAATTCCTTACTTCCAAATTGGCCTTATCATTCTTCCCCAGATTCCTTCCCAAGAACACAGAACTCTCAACAGAAAAAAGGACAGACTCAGAATAGACCCTGATCTGCTAACTATCAGACTCCTCCACCTACGAGTTCTTCCATATAAATCCCATCCCAGAAGTCCAACATAACCTCCAATCCCTACTGAAATTCTTAGGCCCATCTCAAAATCTCTCCCATGGGTCCATCTTCCTCCTCACCCCAACAACACTCCACATACCTACCTTCTGAAGTGCTCCCCAAAACCCACAAACACAATAATCTGGATGCCACATTGTAGCTTTTTATTGTGCTTCCACTGAAAGAATTTCTGCTCTTGTTGACAGACACTGCCAAACAATTGCATGAAGCCCAGCCTCTCACATCAAAGATACTAACCACTTCTTTCACTGGCCCTCCACCATCCCTTTACCTTCTGGATCCCACTTTACACCTTACATCCATCATGCCAATCATCAATCATCTTGCCGCTATTGAACACTGCCTGATTCATTAGTCTTCTGACTCCAAACCCTCTAACTCTTTCCTTATACAGCTGCCTAATTATATCCTGATACACACCTACATTTCCTTTGAGTGGAAAGTATACAAACAGATCCGCAGCACAGCCATGGGCATCCACATTGCACACTCTTATGGTAACATGTCGGTGGGCTATCTAGAGAAAATCTTCTTAGCCTTCCTAAAAACCTTGTCTGGTTCAAGTTTATTGATGATATATTCACATACGGGGCCAAGAAACCCTATCCTCACTTCTCCACAATCTCGATACCTCTTGCATCAACTTCACCCAGTCCTCCTCAATCCAACGTATCACCTTCTTCAAAGTTGACTTACACTTTTCCAATGGCTCCACCTGCACCTCGTTCCATATTAAACCTTCTAACCACCAACAGTACCTGCGTTTTGACAGCTGTCTTTTTTTGACAGCTGTCTTTTTTTGACAGCTGTCTTTTTTTGACAGCTGTCTTTTTTTGACAGCTGTCTTTTTTTGACAGCTGTCTTTTTTTGACAGCTGTCTTTTTTTGACAGCTGTCTTTTTTTGACAGCTGTCTTTTTTTGACAGCTGTCTTTTTTTGACAGCTGTCTTTTTTTGACAGCTGTCTTTTTTTGACAGCTGTCTTTTTTTGACAGCTGTCTTTTTTTGACAGCTGTCTTTTTTTTGACAGCTGTCTTTTTTTTGACAGCTGTCTTTTTTTGACAGCTGTCTTTTTTTTGACAGCTGTCTTTTTTTGACAGCTGTCTTTTTTTGACAGCTGTCTTTTTTTGACAGCTGTCTTTTTTTGACAGCTGTCTTTTTTTGACAGCTGTCTTTTTTTGACAGCTGTCTTTTTTTTGACAGCTGTCTTTTTTTTGACAGCTGTCTTTTTTTTTGACAGCTGTCTTTTTTTTTGACAGCTGTCTTTTTTTTTGACAGCTGTCTTTTTTTTTGACAGCTGTCTTTTTTTTTTGACAGCTGTCTTTTTTTTTTGACAGCTGTCTTTTTTTTTTGACAGCTGTCTTTTTTTTTTGACAGCTGTCTTTTTTTTTTGACAGCTGTCTTTTTTTTTTGACAGCTGTCTTTTTTTTTTTTTGACAGCTGTCTTTTTTTTTTTGACAGCTGTCTTTTTTTTTGACAGCTGTCTTTTTTTTTGACAGCTGTCTTTTTTTTTGACAGCTGTCTTTTTTTTGACAGCTGTCTTTTTTTTTGACAGCTGTCTTTTTTTTTGACAGCTGTCTTTTTTTTTTTTTTGACAGCTGTCTTTTTTTTTTTTGACAGCTGTCTTTTTTTTTTTTGACAGCTGTCTTTTTTTTTTTTTGACAGCTGTCTTTTTTTTTTTGACAGCTGTCTTTTTTTTTTTTGACAGCTGTCTTTTTTTTTTGACAGCTGTCTTTTTTTTTGACAGCTGTCTTTTTTTTTGACAGCTGCCTTTTTTTTTGACAGCTGCCTTTTTTTTTTGACAGCTGCCTTTTTTTTTTGACAGCTGCCTTTTTTTTTTGACAGCTGCCTTTTTTTTTTGACAGCTGCCTTTTTTTTGACAGCTGCCTTTTTTTTTGACAGCTGCCTTTTTTTTTTTGACAGCTGCCTTTTTTTTGACAGCTGCCTTTTTTTTTACAGCTGAGCTGCCTTTTTTTGACACCAAAAAAACTGCTCGCATACAGCCTGGCCACTTGTGGGTAGTATATCTGCAGCGTGATGAGTGTACTGAAGGTCTCAAGAAGGCATTCACAGACAGGCACTGCCCCCCCCCCCCCCCAAATCTAGTCCACTAACAGATTTCCTGTGTCACTTCCTAACATAATCACAATCTCCCTCCCACCCCCACCCCCCAAGAGTTATTCCATCATCCACACTCTTATGCCACTCCCAATCCTAACTGTTTGCCACAGGGATATGACCCCCTGTGAAATGCCAAGGTCCCAGGCCTGCCCAATGCACCCACCTGGCACTGGCTGTTCCAGTCTTGCCACAGGCTTATCCTACATGGTCAGAGACCAGGCCACCTGTGAGACCAGCCATGTCATTTACCAACTTTGCTACAATCATGGCACAGCTTTTTGGATTGGTATGACTACCAACTAACTGTCCACCAAAGATGACTGGCCATCACCAAACTATGGTCAAGAACAAAATGGACCAACCTGTGGCATAACATGCAGCTGAACATAACATGCTTGATTTCAATCGTGCTGCACGACCCATACCATCTGGATCTTTCCTCCTTTCTGAACTACATAGATGAAAGTTATCCTTTCAACATACACCCATATCAGTCACCACTAACCCACTGATTTAGGCTTTCTGTTATTTCCCTAAATTGCTTAAGGCAAATGCCAGGATGGTTCCTTTGAAAGGGTATGGCCGACTTCCTTCCCCATCCTTCCGTAATCTGATAGAACTGATGGCCTCACTGTTTGGTCCCTTCCGTGGAATCATCCAACCATCTAACCTACTTTCCTCGCATCCTCTACCAAACAGTTTCCCCTTTCTATGTCCTGTCACCCCTCCCAATTCATACCTCCATGTATTGTTCTTTGTGCACCGCACCTCTCTAGCTGCAGTAAGCATGTGTCGGATGCCTATTCCACACTTCTGCCACCCGTCTCTTCCACATTCCTAGCTAGCACAAGTGCTCCCCCAACTACTCTTCCTGTCTCCCACCTTTTTCTCCATCCACCCACCTGACCTGATACAACCCCACTCCAACCCAGTCTACCTGTCAAACTGCAGTTTTGGCATTGAGTGTCTAACCAGCACAATGTAGGTAGCGACCTTCCACTGGTTCTTTACCAAGCTATCAGTTGGCAAAGTAGTCTGATTGGGAGCTAAGACTACCTATTATTCAAGCTTGCTCACTTTTCTATTTCAGCACACTCACCAACATCTCCTCACCAAACTTCTTTTCTCGAAATGCTGCAGTTAGTGCTGGAAGTTCAGACTGAAAGTCCAACACCCAACTCTCAAAATAAATGCAAGGCTCCTCATTAACATCCTGACTTGTACTCTGTGTTGACAATAACTATGCATTATAAAGTTTACAAAGTTGTCATTATTCAGAATGTCACAAAAACATTGATAAGGACAAAATCCAGATACAATCTGTCTTAATTAACAGATTCCAATTGGAGTATCCATGTAACAAGTTTTCTCTTGTCTTTGATGTCATAGGCACAGTTATGACCAGTCTTCCTCTTTGGCATATACTATTTCTCCAAAGTATGGACCGACGACATGGAATAAACTTCATCAGCAAGTACCGCCCGCGAACGTGCTTTGTTGTTTCTCATCATTCTGACTTGCAGATACTGTGTCGATCATTCTCATAATACATGTGCATAAATAAAACATACATTCAAACAGTAGATTATCTAATTAGTTATGAAAATAAACTTTTTATAGTGACATCATCATTCATTTGTTTGAAAAATGCTTGTGCAACACATCACTTCACCATAGTGTTATGTTACACTACAGTTTCCTCTCCTTACGTGAATGATGCTGTCACTACTGTGAAACATTAATGAAACACTAAATATTCAAAATTCAAAACTAGTTTTAACCTTCTCACTTCAAGCATTACTATCATTTGTGTCTTTAATCACAGTTGTAATTGTGTTTCATTCATGTTTATTTATTGTGGAATGTTCCCCAGTAGATCATAAACCATCAGTCACAGGTATATATTTAACAGTGAATAAGTTTCTTAACATTTCTTCCAGGTAATTATTCTCTTACTATGGGTACGGAACGTAGAATAACAACATATTGAACATTAAGCAGCTTTGCAATATTTATTTGTTTCCTCTTGTGAACTACTCATTCTCATGGACTACTCATTACTAGGACCTTCAGACCAGTAGCCATTCTGTCAAATCATCCATATTTCATCTAATCAAGTACATTTATTCCAGGACACTGGCATTTTTAGCCAAGCTCATAAAACTTTTTCAAATCACTGGATGTGTGCTACACATCGTCCAAGAAAATTAAAAAAGAATAGAGATCATTCTAGGGGGAATATATGAGAGACTAAAAAATGTGTTAGAGCTATAGTGGGGTATTGCCCTGTGTAATTGTCACAGGGAACACCACATTCATTGTTCTGAAGCCAGTTTCATCTTCAGACAGCTTCAACCTTTATAGACTGCCACCGAAACAGAGGAGTTATGTATTTTGAATAATTAGTATTTGTTGGCAGTTACTGCCCATATTTCCAAACCTGGAGATTATCGTTCCATCATCTTTCGGGCGTGCACTCGGGCCAGCGACAATTCTTCATAACATGCTTGATTTCAATCATGCTGCACGACCCATACCATTGAATGAATTTGAATTGAATTGTCGCTGTCCCGAGTGCACGCCCGAAAGATGATGGAACATTATGTCCGCCGGGAAAACTTCAAGAATCACACCCTGGAGATTATCATACAAAACCCAGACACTTGTCTCTTTATTATGTCATCTTTAAATTAATACATGGAACAGATTAACAAATTCAGCTACTTTGCAGAAACCTCGAAATTAATGCTGCCAACATACATAGTAACAATATATACACACCTCTTTCCACAGGAAGATTATCTCTCTTTCCTCTAGGCCACCTTGTTCTTTCCATCACACCATAGATACATACAGGCTAGTGTACTGTACCCTGTTAGTAGCTATTACAATTCTACCTACTCCTTTTGTACATATTGAGGTAACGTACTCATACTGTGGTCTGTATCCGTGGCTTTTAATCTGTCTTATGTGCTATATTTATTTTACTCCCTCACTGTTGTAACACTGAATGTCCTATTGTACGTGTCCATGAATTCCCTCCTATTTTATATTTACATGTGATAGCTAACAGTATACTGTCGTTGATTGCTCTGTCAAAACTGACAAGAGCTGACAGTCAGCTCCCCTTAGAAAAAGAAAGAACTTCACGAGGTTCTGTTAATTGCTGTCTAAAGTTTTTTTAATTTCTGTTGTCACCACTTTCTAATATAGAGCTATGATAATTGTAAAGTGGTGTTTCGTATTACACACATCTTTTAATCACATCAACGCTGCTGTTCGAAATTAAAGCTACAAATGGAAATTTTCCAAGGCTGAGTTTATTATGCCACAAAACAGTATACACAGGTGATACTAAATTACAGCCGGCCGCAGTGGCTGGGCGCTTCTAGGTGCTTCAGTCTGGAACCGCACTGCTGCTACGGTCGCAGGTTCAAATCCTGCCTCGGGCATGGATGTGTGTGATGTCCTTAGGTTAGTTAGGTGTAAGTAGTTCTAAGTCTAGGGGACTGATGACCTCAGATGTTAAGTCCCATAGTGCTTAGAGCCATTTGAACCATTTTGAACTAAATTACAGGCACCGTAAAGAATACGGAATGCTAACAATTGCTATGTGCATAACGACTGACAAAAATGTTCTTGTTTTTGCCAACACAGTCCAACATCTGGTTAATGTGCTCAGTATGGGGTTCCCTCAAGTACCTTCACGATGGTAGCCCGCTGACCTTTTTGGCCACAAAGCCATTATTTTTTTGTGAAACAATACGAAGACAAATACGGGGAAGTTGCAGTCATCTCTAAGATGAAGAGCAGTTCCCTCCTGATGGAAACATCATCTCATGCCCAGTCACAGATCTGCTCTCTTTTGCAAAGTTGGGTGACATTGCCATGGCCACGAACTGCATTCTCCACAAGAGTCTCAATATGGTCCAGGGCGTCATCTTTCATCACAATCTTCTTTTGTAGTCAGACGATGAGCTGCAGGTCAACTTGAGCAACGGGGTGCGCATTTCATCCGGTGTGTCCAAAGGGCGTCAAGGGGCAACACAGTTGCTACTGGGTCCTACATCTTGGCTTCTGAGGATGATACATTGCCTGAGAAGGTCAGGGTGATGCTCTGCTGATGTGATGTGAAACCCTATGTTCCTCCTCCTATGAGATGCTTCAGGTGTGCGAAGTCTTCCCGTTGCACTGCTATCCCTGTCTGTGGAGATTGTGGACATCCGCTGCAAGTGAACAACTTGGGTCCCTCCCCCCACCTGTGTAAACTGTGGTGAGCTCCACTCTCCCTGTGCACCAGATTGCTCTATTTTTAAGCATGGGGAGAAAATACAGGAGTATAAGACCCTGGACAAGCTCATATAGCTAGAGTCCAGAAAAAACTATGCGCGTCTTAATTCCATGCAAATTACACAATCTTATGCTACATTTGCAAAGTTGTCACCTTCTCTGTTGACTTTGTGTTCCTCTGTTGTACCTTTTACTGTGGGTCCTCAGTGCCACCCGCTAACACCTGCCCTCCAGGTGGGTAGGGAGCCCTTCTGGTGCTTCCACCATACCCACTTTGGGAGCATTGGCACCCCACCTGTAGAGGACACCGGTTCCCATGCCCCAGCTGGAGGTGCCTCATCCTCATCTGGTTTATCTAGCTAGGAATAGGTCCCTTGAGACTCTTCCTTCCACAATTCCTGCTGATCCTTAGGTAGAAGCCAGCCGGTGGCTGAAGGGACCACAGGCTGTTGGCCGTTAGACTTCTCATTTCTCCTCTGTCCCTGAAAGCAATGGAGGGAAATCTTCACTATCCTCATCTTATAAGGAGAAGAGCAAGAAGGACAAAAAGATCTTCTCTAAGACACAGGAAACTCAGGTGGCCCCCATGCCGTCAGACTCTGCATGTACTCCTTCTGTGCCCAGGGTGGAGATCCCAGTGGCCCCTGAGGCACCAGATCTTCCCAGGCAATGTGCCACAGATGTTGTGTCTCAACCAGTGACAGCACATGACCGTTGGTCTCAACCCTGACCTCCCTCCCGACCTCCCCCCCCCTTCGGTCGCTTCAAGATATAATGGCACCACAGTATTCAGACAGTCTTGCATTCTGTATTGCCATCCAGGAAACGTGATTTCCAGCAACTTGGAACCCTGTCCTGCTGGACTGTATACACATAGTGACCTTCTGCCTCATGATACAGCTTTTGAAGCAGTGGTTGTTCGGGTTAGGGCACATCAGGATTTTACTATTTGTAATGTTTATCTCCCTCCCAATGATGCCATGTCCCAGGATGTGGCGTCCTCATTACTCTCTCAGCTCCCCCCCACCTTTCCTATTCCTGGGCAGCTTCAATTCCCATACCCCTTTGTGGGGTGGAATATTGATCACTGGCCATAGTGAACATGTCGAAACTTTACTGGCACAGCTCAATCTTTGCCTCTGGAACTCTGGTGCTCCCACACACTTCATTGTGGCACATGGCACCCCGGCCATTGATCTCTCCTTTTGTAGCCCTGGTTTTCTACCATCAATCCACTGGGTGGTCCACAATGACCTGTTGGATAGTGATCACTTCCCAATCATCCTGTCCCTCCCTCAGTGTCTCTCCCCTGGACACCCCCACAGATGGGTTCTCCGTAATGCTGACTGGGATGGGTTCACCTCTTCTGTCATCATTGCAAGCCAGTATTGATTTGCCTGTTCGGCATACAATGGCAGCCATTCTTTTGGCAACCAACCAACCAAGCCAACCCCCATTTCTCAGGATCCCCCTTGTCAGAAGATGGTACCCTGGTGGACCCCGTTTATCCCTGCAGCCATTAGAGATCATAGGTGGTCTCTCCAATGCCATAAATGGCACCCTTCGCTGGAGCATCTCATTGCCTTTAAGTGGCTCCGTGCCTGCATCCACTACCTCATAAAACAATGAAAGCAAGAATGCTGAGAATGGTACATTTCCACCATTCGATGATGTACCTCTCCATCACAGGTATAGCCAAAGATCAGTCGCCTCTACAGCTTCAATGTGTATCAAGTATTCCCTTAGGTGGTGCCATTTATACTGATCAGACACTGTTGCCAAATGTATGGTGAGCCTTCTGTGTCTGAGAACTACACCATCTTACGGCTCATAAAACAATGGGTAAAGTGAATGCATGTATCTTTTACTACCTTCCACCTGATGCTATATAATGCTCCGTTCAGTGAATGGGAATTCTCTAATGCGCTAGCCCATTATCCTGATGTGGCCCTAGGGCCAGACTGCATCCACAACCAAATGCTGAAACATCTATCAGTGGGCTGTCAGTGACACATCCTCACCCTCTTTAATCGTATCTGGAATGAGGGTGAGTTCCCTTCACAGTGGTGGGAAAACTCAGTACTTCTGGTACTAAAACTAGGTAAGAAATTCCAGAGATGGGCAGTTATCACCCAATCAGTCTTATTGGCATTCTCTGTAAGTTGCTCAAATGCATGATGAGCTAGAGGCTGTGTTGGCTTCGTGAATCTTGTGGCCTTTTTGCTGCATCTCAGGGTGGTTTTATATTCTGATTCACCTGGAGTCCATCATCTGTTATGACCTTTTGGAAGTCATCAGCACCTCATCACTGTGTTTTCGACCCAGATATGGCTTATGACACAGCATGGTGTCACCACAGCCTTACTACATTACACGAGTGGTGTCTCTGAGGTTCACTCTCAATTTTTGTCAAGAACTTCCTGTTGTACTGTACATTCCAGGTTCATGTGAGTGCTTCACTCAGTACCCTCCTTATCCAAGAGAATGAAGTCCACAGGGCTCTGTACTGAGTGTCCCTCTTATTCTGGTGGCCGTCTATGGTCTAGTGGCGGCTGCGGGGTCTTTGGTATCGCCCTCCATATATGTTGACAATTTTTGCTTTTATTATTACTCCTCTAGTATGGCTGTAGCATAGCGCCATGTACAGGGCACCATACGAAAGGCGCACAGCCGCCAAGACTTGTGCCATGCACTTCTGTTGCTGTCGTACTGCCATCCACACCCAGAACTTTACCTAGACGGTCAACTACTTCTTGTAATTGAGACACACCACTTTTTGGGACTTGTCTTCGATTCCTGGCTGACATGGCTTCCCCACCTTCACCAACTTAAGCAAAAGTGCTGGCGACGTCTTAATGCACTTCGCTGTCTCAGTAACACTAGCAGTCGTGCAGATCGCTGTACCCTTTTGCGGCACTACAATGCCCTCATTCTGTCAACTGCAACGTCCTCCATTGTCAGAGAGAGACATAGCATCTGTCCCCATGGCTTGTGCCCCGACCTAGGATTTGTCTCGATCTCCTTTGGTCCAAAAGATTCTGTTGACCTAAAATTTTTCACCACTTCCTCTTGGCTGTCCTTGAGATGTATCCGGGTTCAGAAGTGGTATTCACCGATGGCTCAACAGTTGATGGATGAACAGGCTTTGCAAATACATATGCACAGTGCAGTGAACATCACTCTCTGCTAAATGGCTGCAGTGTCTTCACTGCTGAATTGAAGGCCATTATAGGCATGTTTGATCTTGCACTGACAGGAGTGCCCTAATCTGTAGTGACTCCCTTAGCAGCCTTCAGGCTTTACACTAGTGCTATTCTTCTCACCTGCTGGTTACGGCCATGCAGCACCTTGTCTCTGACCTCAATCAAGTCGGACAGCCAGTAGTTTTCATTTGGACACCCAGTCATGTTGTGATTTTGAGAAATGAACGAGCTAACTACTTGGCCAAGCAAGCCACCGGGATGCTGGTTCTAGAGATGGGCGTCCCAGAATCGGTCCTTTTGTGGTTTACACACCATCAGTTGCTGGAAGTCTGAAACTCAAAATGGTCTGCACTGATCTCCCCAAACAAATTGAGTACAGTTAAGGAGACCATGACCACATGGCAGTCTTCCCTGCATACTTCTCACAGGGACTCCACTGTCCTCTGTCGACTCCGCATTAGCCACACTTGACTGACCCATGGCCACATTTTCCAATGTGAGAATCCCTCTCAGTGCCGATGTGGAGCCCACCAGATGGTGACCGACTTGCTAGACTGCTGTAATTTGGCTGCTTTGAGGCAACATCTTGACACACTATCCCTGGTGGTAGCAGACAATGCAAAAGTGGTGGAGTTGGTGGGGCACCCCTTTCCTGCCCCTCCCCCCCCCCTTCCGCCCCCTTTCCCGTCTAGGTTCCCTTTCCCGTCTAGGTTCCCTTAGCGGCCCTTGCTTGGTAGCCTGGCCTGGCCTCTGCCCTTTCCACATTTTTATTTTCTTTATTCTGTTTCATGTATTGGTTTTAATACCTTGTCTTGACTGATCTTTTAAACAACTTAAGCTTTCGCAGTTTGGTCTCTTTCACTCCAAACCAACTGACCAATTTTGAGGATTTTGTATTCGTTTAAATTTGGCATGCGTTTTTTGTTGTTCCTGCAACAGTGTTCTGACCTGTTTTGTGTACCATGGGGGATCAGCTCCATCAGACAAGCACTATGGTGTCCTCAGCATAAAATTACCAAACCATCTATTGGACTTGGACAATAGATACATCTTAAGTATAGGTTTGTGATTATTTCACAGAATGGTACATTTAGTGCTGTTTTACCAACCATATACATAAAGTAGTCATGTTCAAAATTTCGCAGCTGGTACAACTATAATCAGTGACAGCATTGGTGGCCCCTGGCCTTACAGCTCACAACAAATGCTGCACTGTTGACTCAGCTGAAAGTGCACCAGTATCACCACAGGACACTGCAGTGCGTTCCTGCACTTTGGTAACCTGGCATACCGGCTCCCCTGAATCTGCCTCATGTTTGAACAATGGATACACTTTAGAAATAAGGTCCCATGCCTGTTTGTGAAACACTAGACACTTTGTGGGTATTTTAACCATTATAAAAGAAAACCACAGAACATACAGAAATCAATCAGTTTTGCGTGTGTAAAACACGATACAATGCTAAAATATGATGGAAGTTTACACAGTACAGAATGCGGAAATCAACTTGCTGATTGGCTAGCTGCTCATCTGTCTACTTTGCATCCCTGACCCAGAGGCCATAAATTGTGTCACAGACTATAATAAACCTTACTGCTTCTACAGATAATAAATTGGACAATAGTTTACGTAAAACACTTCCATGGAATAGTGCTTCATTCAAATACATCTTCCTCTTCAAATACTTCTCACCATAGCAATAAAAACTACAATATGCTTTGGTACATTCAGACACATCCAACCTTTCCTGACACAAACTGTGCTCAGGTCTTACATCTTCATCAGCATCGGTACATTTTAAGTACCATTCATAGCTTGGTTCTCAGACATTGCATACTTTTGTACACACCCATGGACACGAAAATGTTTGTTTAAAATATATTTCTTTAGTTTAGTTAGTTTATCCCCAATTTTCCATATTTCACTCTCCGTTCTGTCTGTTTTTGCCATAGAGTGAGGTGTATATACAGGTGATTCAATCCTTTCTCATACTTGATTATCGATTAAGTTGTCTGCTTGCCCCTGCAAACTAGCAAGTGCAGAGCCTGAAATAGCAGCTACATATGAACCTTTGTTTATTTCAACCCTCTCACCCTTACTTAGACATGTGAGATTTGACCAAGTTTTGTGTTAAATTTCTGCTTAGTTAAATCTTATGATTGTTTAAAATCCTTCCTCTTATTATTTTGAAACTGGTCATTTACTTCCTTTCAGAGTAAATGACACTGTTTCAGTATTTCTCAATTTAGCTCCTCTGGTAAGGTAGGAGGTTAGTCTGTTGTTGCAATAGACTGGGTGCTTATAATTAAAGTGCATGTACTCATACATTCCACCCATACACTGTACACTGCTATCCCTTCCTTTTCCCCGCTCCCTCCAGATTGCTGCTTCCATTGCACGTGGATGTTGCATTCTGGTCCAAACTGCCGGAGCTGACAGTCATGTGTGGGTGATGTGTGATGTGTGCAGAATAAAGGTGCTTGTGAGCCCACACCACACAGTCACATATGGCAAATGCAATGGCTATATGTGCACAGCATGTGGTTTAGCAGTACCCAAAATTCAACAGTTCTGTTTATTCACTGCACCCTGTAGTGTCAAATTTTCCTCATTACGCCATAGAATATTGCCTGTCCACATTTCATCCTCTTTGATCCATGCCAGGAACTGAAGAGAGAATTCATAGCATTGCTGTGGATCATGAGGTTTCAGGTGCTGCACTGTCTGGATCTTGTACGGGTATCAGTGTAATACAGATCATAAAACTTTCCCTACTCTTGATCGTGGAATGGACAATTCTTGTGACACAGCACAAGCACTATCACTACCCGAAACATGACCCGTATGGTCAGTTACAGCAACAGCAACTTCGTCAATAGCCTCTACCGGGATAGGACACCTTCCTCTTCCAGGTGACACTACAACCTCGCTGGTGTTTTTGAATTTCATTATAATCTTCTGTAAACAATTTAATGACATCAGGCCTCTCCTCAGACCTTTCAGCTGGCGGTACTCTGTCATTGCAGCACTGTAATTTGCAGCTGTTCACATGAAACAATTTCACTGACAGCACACAGTCTCTCTTCTCGATTGCCATATATTCGCTCATATTATGCCTTGTTAAAAGACAGCATGAATATCCTGCCATCATAAAAAAACAATGTAAAGTGCCAGATTTGCACCTTGTGGCCACAGCTGGAACTAGCTTCAGTGCGAGCCATTTATTTATGCATTGCAGCATAATTTTCGCTCTTGATCTTCATTGCTATTGACAATAGCTATAAACTCCTACAAATATGCATTCTCAAAATTCACCCCATTCTTGCTCTTCGTGAACTTTATTTACTTCCAGCTGTGTTTGTTGTGGGCCACACATTATGTTCCGCTGGTTCTTTACCGTGCTATTAAGTAACAAAGTAAAATCTGATTGGAAGCCAAGACTTCATATTATTCAAGCTTGCTCACCTTACTGTTTCAGCACACTCGCCAAGCTCTTTTGATATAACTGCTTTTCCTGAAATACTGCAGTTACAGCTGGAAGTTAAGAACAAAAGTTCAGCATCCAACTCTCGAAATAAATGTGAGGCTTCTCATTAACATCATCTCATATATTGCACTTATTTTCACAATTACTATGCTTTAGAAAGTTGTTAAATTATTCAGAACATTGCAAAAACATTGTAAGAAGTCCAATAACAGTCTGTCTCAATTAATGGATTCCAGTTGAAAATATCTGTGTAACAAGTTTCTCTTGTCCTCCACGACGTGTGCACCATATTTCCAAGGATGGAACTGGTGACGTGGAATATGCCACCAGCAGTTATCATGAACATGATACAACATTTACCATTGGCCCGGCTAGCAATGTAGGGTGTCTATCCATCTTGTGATACATGCATGTAAATAAAAAGTGCATCCAAACAGTAGATTATAGGGGTGATCTTCATTTTCTGGTTTGAAAAATACTTGTGCAATACTTCACTTCACCAAAATGTGTCTTATACTAAAAGCTGCACTGGTTTTTGTGTGTGTGTGTGTGTGTGTGTGTGTGTGTGTGTGTGTGTGTGTGTGTGTCAGTCAAGGGGGGTGGGGGGAGGGGGTGCATGCATGCCCATGCCCTAGCTTGTTGAAAGATTTCTTCTTAGAGCCAGCAGAAGTTTATTTCTCTTTTGTGTGTGCCTGGCGACAACTCAGTGCTTCTGCTATTCAGTGAGTGATCTTCTTTAACCTTACATTATTTGTATGTTTGAGTAGAAAGTATTGGTTTCCATTTCTTGGGTATACAGAAAAAAAAAAGTTACAGAATGTCGTTTGCCTTGGAGCTTTTTATCAGGTAGTCTGAATATATATTATCACGTAAAATTAGCTGTAGAAACTCTGAATGCAGATTAACGAAGTAAATTTTATGATAATTTACTTTTATTGAAAAATACTATCTGATGATTGACATTTTTTACTTCCTGTTTGCTCACAGGAGGAACTTCAGGCTATAATAAAGAAGGAAAGGAAAGAAGAATATACCCTTGATCCACAAACCACAGAACCAGTAATCCAGGTTAAAATGGAACCAGTTGAAGAGTTATCGCTGGAAGATGATGTCTCAGAATTGGTATCAACTTCATTACCATCTTGTGTAACAAAAGATGAAAAAATTGAGGAAGATGCTGAAGCTACTAACAAAAATGAACAGATTGCTAGTTCATCAGAAGAGATTGTGCTAGATAAGGACTTTGAAATGATCATTGAGGGTACAATGCAGGAATTGGCAGAGGAGAATGAAACAAAAGATGTCTCTGGTATAGCAGAAGTAGTTGAATTTGAAGAAGGGACTGAAGTGAAAGAAGTAATTCCTCCAGATCTTGCTGACATGGAAGTTATAATCTTAGGTAAAGTTAATGATGAAGTTGTTAATGTCAGTGATGAAACAAAACTGTTAGAAGTAGTTGTGGAAAAAGAAGAGAGTAATGCGGAGAAAGTGCAAACTGACACCTCTGGTGAAGTTACTTCTATACCACTCTCCAATGAAGCTGAAACTGCGAGAGAAAAACTGTGCACATCAGGAACCACAATGGAACTTCAGGATGCTAATGTCAGTCAGAGTATGCAGGATGATGAGGATTATACTGTGGATGTCTGCACAAGTTCTGTTGATGTCACTGAGGCAGAAGAAAAATCTTCTAAACAGGATAGAAAAGCTGAGAGCAAGCACAGGACTGAAGAAGAGAAGTCACAACAGATTGATTTATTTACAAGGTCTAAATCTTTACGTTCCAGCAGTCCTGATAGTAGGACAGAGGAAGAAGGACCACTGCAGAATAGTGAATCATTGGTTTCGAAGCTTTCTATTAGAGAGAGTAAAGTTCTTCTTGGTAATGAGATAGAAACAGAGTTGTCTGAAGTTGTCAGGTCAGCAGGAGCAACTACTGACCACAAAAAAATACCTGGAAGTGATGAATCTCCTGGGAAAGGCAATCATGATGGGAAATTAGCTTCAGCTTCAGCTGATGAACCATCAAAAGCGTCAGAAATATTGCAAGGTGATAAAGTGGTAGCTGACAATGTCAGTGAGTTAAGAGATGATAGTAAGAAAACAACAAATATGCATCTGAGAGATGATGACCAAAAAATGGCCTCTGCCCATACTGTAATTTCGGACAGTGTGTATGAGCAACTGAAAGAAAGTAGAGACACTCTCATAAAACCAGGGAAAAAGAGTGGTACACACAGGGAAGATACAGTACACGTAACAATAA
Source organism: Schistocerca cancellata (assembly GCF_023864275.1). Classification (NCBI taxonomy): domain Eukaryota; kingdom Metazoa; phylum Arthropoda; class Insecta; order Orthoptera; family Acrididae; genus Schistocerca; species Schistocerca cancellata. The sequence continues at coordinate 716,079,634 of NC_064628.1, forward strand.
AAGATACTAATATTTCACCATCACCACAAGATGCCAGTAATGACAGAAAGGAAGTTGAGCTATCACTTATTCAGGAAGAACATCAAAAGAAAAAAGTTGATAACCATAAAACAGTTGAAAAACATGCAAAGGAAGAAAGTACGTTTGTGGCAAAAACCTCTCATGCAATTCACCGTGAAAAAACAATGTGTGATGATGCAAAAAATAATTCTGTCCCTGAAAGGAAGGATGCTAATGCAAATGTAAGGGATAAAAAGGATAACAAAAAAGACGTGATTCAGCAAGAAGTTAAAGAAAATGTTAGAGGTGGAAGAGAGGGTGATAAGGAGGGGAAGAGAGAAAATGTCAAGAAACAGTTAGATGATAATAGGAAGAAGACTGAAACAGACAAGAAAGATGTTAAGGAAGTTAACAGAATTACAACCAAGAAGGGTGAAAAAGAAAACACTCGTAGAAGAGATGGCTCAGCTAAACGAAAGGAAGATAATGCCGAGGAACGAGAGGACGTTAAGAAGCGGGCTGTTGAGAGAGATGACAGAAAAGACGTAGTATCAAAAGAAGGTCTAAAAAGAGAGTTGGATACTGAAGGATCTGCGAAGAAACTAGATACAAGGAAATCTGAGAAGAATAGTAAAATGGAAAATAGGAAAGAACGTAAAAAAAGTGATTCCAGAAAAGAAAATGAAGCACAGATGTTGAAAAAGGCAGTAGAACTTCCTCCTGAGGCGGTGGACGTAAAGACAGTGAGCTTGCAGCAAGACGACACTACAGAGAGTGAGTGGTGAGTATTTATTTATGCTTCAGACCCCAAGTGATGAGCAGAAAAGACTTAACAGTAATCTCAAACTGCTTGAAGGGTAATGTTTGAATATTAGTGTTTTAAAGAGTAATTATTATGTTTCGCACCACATGTACATGGTTAATGCTGTTGTTGGATCTGCAGCAAGAAAATACTATAGATAGAACTTATAGAATTATGTTACTGAGTAAATATTGGGTTGTTATGCAACTGCTTTCGCTTTCAGCTCTTACATCGTGGTGAGTCAATTTCTAGTGTTGTGTTATAGTGGACTGTGCTTTTTAACATCATTATATTTTCTAAAAGTACCCTCGTTGCAGTTGATTCATTGTTGTAGAAAAGTGGTCTAGATGGATTTTGCAATTTCTGTTCTTAAATGAAGTCATGTTGACACTCTTTTAGTGTGCAACCATTGTATGCGGGAATGTAGTCTCTACCATACTTTTAAAAAATTAGGATGTATTCTTTGAGTAGCAATGACGAGACTTCATAGGTATACAAAAATTATCTTTTAGGAGATAAAGATAGAAACAGGTCTCAGAACTTATGCAGTTAATGCAATATATGGAATGCAAACAACAACCAGAAGGTAGCAACAAATAAAAAACTTAATCAACTGAATTATTAATGTTATGTTAACGAAGCAGACTCAGTTACATTGAGAGACAATTGGTGTCACAAGCAGAGGTCAGCTGCTCCTACATTAACATAAAAATTAATTCTGTGTAAGAATCAAAGGACAGGTTTACATGTTACGTTCTGCACCACATTATGTCGGTCTTGATTTTTGACAGTCAAGGAGTACAAAACAATTGGGGAGAAAAAATGAAGATTGTGAAAAGGTGGGGAGTGTAAACAATAATGAGAAGGAACAGAAGGCCCAAGCATTTCCACCCATTGCAGCAACATTCATTTTACAGCAAATAGTGCTTGTACACAACATCCAGTTTTTGAGATCTCGTTGTCGAAGCTATTATTGATTTATACCCATACAGTGATTAAGGCAGCAGGTCTTTTTATAATAAACATAATTCATGAGTGCTGCTTAGAATGTTATTTTAAACTTGTTAATTGTAGAGGACATTTAGTTTTTTGGGGTTTTGTGCCTCAGTCTGTAAAAAACAGAACCCTTATAGGTTCACTTTGTTGTCTGTCTGACCAGCTGTCTGTCTGTTAAGAACCCTTCCCCCCTCCCCCTCAAGAACAGGTTGACACATCATGTTTCAATTTATGTCACATATTAAAGTCCATGGTTGATTCACAGTGTAAAAATTTTAAACTTCTAAGTCAATGCAGTCAAAAGATACAGCCCTTTATGTCACATATTTTGACACTTGAAAACTCTCTCATCAAAACCTGTAGGATACCTCCCATTGACCTAAAATCGTGAAATTTGGCAATAGGCAAGGTTTCACACTGCAAGTAAAGTAAAAAAAACAAAAACTGAAAATTGTTAAATTGTAATTATATCACATAAAAATATCTTTTTCCCATTAGAAAATATATTGCGGTCATCATCTGTCAAAAACTTTAGTAAATAAATAAAAAATATTTTACTAAATCTTTTAGATCTATGTATATAAACTGAAATCTGCTTCTTTTTGTGTGTCTGAGCTAGACTGAGGAACTTGGCCATATATATGAACAGATAGTTATCCAGAATGAATTTCCAGTCTACGGCAGTGTGTGCTCTGATATGAAACTTTCAGGCAGATTGAAACTGTGTGCCAGACTGAGACTCAAACTTGGGACCTGTGTCTTTTGTGGGCAAGTGATCTACCAGTGTTGCCACAGGTTCTGGAAACCAGGAAATATCAGCAAATTTCAAACACTTCAGGGAAATCAGGGAAATTTGAAGGGGGAAAAAAACACTGAAAAAATCTCATTTTTGTCTCACTAGATGAAATGGTTTGTTTACTGAGGTGTCATCCATCTTTGCTGGCTGGGTGCAACTGAGTATGTGCCCCGTTTCTCTACTCCTTCGTCCCTACTGCTTCTCCTTTTACTACCACTCCCCTCAGCTTGCAGTCAGTGCTGCCACTGTGTCTTGCCGGTAGCCTAGCAGCTGCCGACAAGAGGCAGGGAGGCACGAAGAGTTGTTTGTTTGGATCTTATTCTCAGAGACTGTAGACATAGCGGTCAGAGACGGCGGTCATCTGTGCATGAGCTGTGGCTGGGTGATTGTGTGAGTGTATGTGTCCTCTCGTTTTCTGACAATAGCTATGGCTGAAAATTTAGTTGTGAGAGTGTAATTGTCTTTTCTACATGGCTGTATGTGGCTCAGCAATCAGTTGCTACCTATCCTCATTATTATTGATTCTCAGAGAAACTGAAAAGTTATCTGTTGCATGGATTGATCACCATGGTCTCATTTTGTCAACATGCTACATGTGGCTCATGAATAGGTGGCCAAAGGAGTGGATTTCTGTGACAGGCTAAAACTGGAGACCATATCTGTGGGTATCTGTATTGGATCGGCCCTGCCAATCTGAAGCCATTCAGTTCCCACTAATGCAGAGACCCTGCTCGTCAGATCTAGTCTCACAGACCTGTCTGCAGGCCAGGTATGTTTGTGAGTGGTGTAAATTAATGCAGCATATTTTCATGGTGTATCCATAGACCCAGGACTGCGTTGCTCCTCAACAGGCGATGGGTGATGGATTTCAGGAATTGTGAATGTCTCACTGCAAATATGTTTTACAGTGTGGTGCTTTATAGACATTTATTTGCTCTAGTACATTCATACACTTCAAAAATAGTTTGTATGTTAGAAAGTATGGACAATAAGATGGAGAAAACTGTGTCAGTCACTGGCGGTTTATACACTATGTACTCATATATTTAAAAATAATAATAATAATATCGCACAATACCTGTAACATATTTGATATAACACAGTGGGTAATAACGAACATAGTAGAGTCAACATTTTCAGCATTTTATTAGCGGCCACCTACAGAGTTGGTTTACACAATTCTTCCCTGCCTTAAACACTTCTTTCAAGAAGCCTACTTTTTTCCAAGGGTATTTCTGAAATCAGTGAAGTTATTTTAAATCTGTCTTGTGACTCCAAGGAAATGCATATTTTTGTCACCAAATCTGTTTTGTTTCATTGAAATAAAATAATAGCAGTGGTCTTAATGAATCACACATACCATTTGGTTTCTCCATCTAAAATCAGTTCATCAAGTTACTTCTTAACATGAGCAAATGCCATCTGCTTGCAAGTCTTTTTTAGATATTTCCTCGTTTGCACTATTATTTCTTGTACCATAGCTGCAAAGACAGGTTGTCAACTCAAGTCTTGAGATCTCAAAATTTGTCAAGGAAAAATGCTAAAACATGTCTGGAAATCAGGGAATTTCACTGAGGAAACTTGGGGCAACCCTGTCTACCAACTGAGTGACCCAAGCATGATGCACAATCTGTCCTCACAACTGTAAGTCCACCTGTACTTTCTCTTCTACCATCCCAATTTCACAAAAATTGTTTTGCAAAAGTTGCAGAACTAGCTCTCCTGGAAGACAGGATAAGAAGTTATATTTTGGAGACATGGCTTAGCCATACCCTGGGGGATGTTTCCAGAATGAATTTTCACCCTGCAGTGGCGTGTGCCCTAATATGAAACTTTGTAGCAGATGAAAACTGCATAAATTTGCCAGGAATTTTCATATAAACACACACTCTGTTGCAGAGTGAAAGTTAATTCTTTAAACATCCCCAAGACTGTGGCTCAGCCATATCTCCACAATATCCTTCCTTCCAGGAGTGCTAGCACATAAGTTTTGCAAGAGATCTTCTGTGAAGTTTGGAAGGTTGAAAATGAGGTACTGGTGGAAGTAAAGCTGTGAGGATTGGTCCTGAGTCATGCTTATGTAGCTCAGTTGGCAGAGCACTTGCCCAAAACAGGCAAAGGTCCTGAGTTAGAGTCTCAGTCAACCACCCAGTCTTAAAAATTGCCAGGAAGTTTCAGATTATAATCATTCCAAAACTTCGTACATTTAAGTTGTAAACTGTATCCGATATTTAACTGTGAAACTACTCTCAATTGGCAGCTTTCCCTATGACTGGAAAGAAAACCCTAAGAGTTTGGTGAGTTTACAGTTGAAATAAGTGTATCTAGTGGTTCCTTTGTTTTAAATGGGTTGCCGTGATTCATAAGATTGCCTGCTGAGAATTTTGACTTGTTCTTTAGTGTCTTCTCAGAAATTTGAGAGCCACATGATCACTTTTGAATTAACACAATCTTATTTATGTCAAAGAGAGATGGAATCTTCAGCAGTGTTTAAGTGTGAAAATTTCTGTTACTTGGAACAGAAGTCACCAGTTTGCAATGTTTGTCCTAGGTAGTAATTGTTTATTTCTGCTCTGTGCCTGAAAGGTGTTTATCAGTGTTGATTCAAACAGTTTATTTATATAGTAATGTGACTATGGCTGTCAGTAAACATATGTGGACCAGTGATGTTTACAGCAGCTGAAACTTGAATGGTGAATCTGATCAACAAGTCAACAATGCTGCAAAACACGAATTTCAGTGGACTGATCACTGTTTGGCCACATATGACCCTTAACGCATTGGCTGTCGGGAACATCAGGAGGCATGCCTTGTACCCGACTTATGACTGCCGAGGGGAGCAGGATGGTGAGGGGAAGGCAGCAGCAAGTACTTCCCACATTGCTGGCACCATTACCCATGTTGAGTTCCTATACAAAAGCAGAGGTGACGCACCCAGAAATACTGACAACATTTGAAGACAAATGAATACCTTCCAGCTATTGCCAAGAATCCCTATACAGAAGCAAGAGGTGATGCACACAGAAATATTGACAACATTTAAAGACAAAAGAATACCTTCCAGCTATTGCCAATTTTCTCTGCTGCTAGCAGCACCTGTAAAAAGGGTCATCTTATCATAAACAAACAGTGGCTATGTTTTTGTGCACAATGATTGAGATTTCAAAGCAGCCACAAATATTGAGATCAGTACGTACATGCTCTTTGAGGAAACAAAACGTGTAACAATTTGGTGTAATATGACAAAAAGTAAAAGAATAATAGTCTACTGATTATTGCAGAACTTTCACCAAAACTACTTTTGTCGCATTTGCAAGAAATCTTGGGCAAGTCACTCGAGACTCAAAAAGTACATTAGTTTCTTTATGTGACTGAATGATCTAAGAACATGCCTGAAGCGTGCTAAAACATTTATACCACATTTTTATTTGATGAGCTGCTACAGCTAAATTTGCACATATCCAATATGAGAATGTGTTAGTATATAGTATATATATTCCTTACCCTTGTTCATTTATTTAAGGTTAGTGGACATTAAACTTAAGTTTTAAGCTATTAAACTGATTGATGGAAACTGCTGTGTTCTGGTTGTGATAAATTCATTGGCGTACTCTTTGCTTTTGAGCCATGTGTTGTTAAAATTTTTTCATATTTTAATTTAACTTGATGATTATAATTTACAGAGGAAAGGTAACAACTCGCAAATAGTAGAGGTGTTGATTCATCAGAAGGCACATAAACAGACAAAAAACTTTGCTAACTTTTGAACGAATCATCCTTCAGAGCTATAGAGTACACTTACATACACACAAAGTGGAACAACTAAATCATATCCTTCGCCAAGGTTTCTGCTATTTATTGTTGTACTAGTAAGTGAGAAACATCGTATGATCAATCATTACTGCCCCCTCCAAAGTGGGAATCCGTCACCCACCCAATATGTTCAGTAGCCTAGTCCATCCTCATGCCACATCACTGCTAATCCCCTGCCACATGAGTCATACACTTGCAGAAGATGCAGGTGTGAGAGCTGTCTCGTGCACCCATCTGACTGGCAATTTTACTCCAGTCTCATCGCAGACTAACCCTATACTGTAAAGAGGCAGGGCCACCAGTTACATACCAGCTCTGATGTAATTTCTGGGTGTGATCACCAACCAGCTGTCCACCTGAATGGATGGCCACCGCCAAACTGTGGCCAAGAGCTGAGGTGACCACCTGGTGGTAGAGCAATGACTGTTTAATTACCTATGACATGTGGATCCCCCCCCCCCCCCCCCCCCAACCTTCTCTTAATTATGTGGGTGGGAGTTGTCCTCGCATCTCGTCCGTCAGGTTTGTAATTCTCATAGTCTCAATCTCAGATAGCACCTGCCCTACAGTCACCTCCAACTCTGATCGATGATCTCCAGTTCACTCATTTTGCACATGCAGCTTTCTCTCTGCAATTTCCATCTTCCTCTATTCTACCTCCACTTCACAATCTAATATCCACATCATTATGCACTGCAAACAGCTCCATCTGCCTGTGGGCAGAAAGAGCTCCCAAGTGCCACATTTGTATCCTCTTCAGCTATGGGCTCTCTGTCCTCGCTGTTGGCCACCCTTCCCCAAATCCATCTGAAACAGCCTCTCACCCTAATCTGCTAGTTGCAGTGCTGGCACAATATAGACAGCAAGGGCAATTTGTGTGTACTCTCTAGCTTTGATGAAAGATTGTCTGAAAGTTAGGAACATTCCCAGTCTTGTTTATATGCCTGTCAACAACATAGTTCGTGTACAGTTAGAGTTATTACCATTACTCATTAAATTATTTACTTTCAACCAGGACTTCACATTGTGTATTTAATTTTATGTATATCTTGAAAAAATATTGCTGATGGGCTTATAGTTCTCTGATTTCTTTCTTCTCATTATTTAGTTTATCCTATGTGAAGTGTTTACATTATCTATGCCATACAAAATTCGTACTTAGAATGTACATTGGAACCTCCGTTACTGTGAAGCACTCGTGACCTCCAACACTCATCACAAATATTTTTAAGTGCTATATTGTCATGTTTATTTTCTTGTATAACATTCTGCAATGTCAGAAATCCCCGATTGTAATCCTTTCCATATTAAATGCCAACAGTGAAAGTGAAAAAACATCTTTCAAGGACATGTATGTGCAAAGTTCTACACGCAAAGATGCAAGGAAAACATATGGTGACACGCATACAGAAGCTCAGGTAAGTTAATTATGGTTTACTAATTTTATTATATTATATAAATATCACATATAGGCCATATTCTTTTTGCACGTTAAAAGTGAGTAGTTAGTATTGAGTGTAAAGTTTGTTAATTTAATTTATTTTTGATCAATCTTCCATGAAGTGCCTTAATGGGATACTCAGACACAATTAGAAGTATATACAGGGTGTTTCAAAAAATACTTTACAACTTTAAACATTCATATAACTTAACAGGGTGTACATAAAGTCTGAGAACACATTCAATTACTTATTGCACAAGTACCAAACGTTGTACAGATATCATACATATGTCATTTTGAAGAGAAACCCTGAAAGTGTTTTTTTTTTTTTTCATGTATAGCGCCATAGTGTAGTTTGGTAATATGCTGATAGTCGGCGCTAATCGCAAACATGGACATGCTACAGAAGGGGACAGCTGCCACAGTCGGCAATGCCATGCTGGGACGGGTATGGCAAGAATTCAATTACCGTATTGATGTCTGCCAGGTCACTCATGGTTCGCGTATCGAATGTTTGTAAAAAAAAAAAACTTAGTGTCTTCAAAATGCTGTATGTATGACATCGGTACAATGTTTAGTTCTTGTGCAATAAATAATTGAGTGTTCCTGGACTTTATGTACACATTGTATTGGAAGAAAATATAGAGCTGGGTTTAGTGTTATTTTGTAGGGAAACTGTTGTGTTCATAGTTCCGCGTAGTCAGCGCGTACACAACTTTCCCACTAGAGCACGCCCTGTTAAGCACAACAGTGCAGGCGCAGCACTCGTCCGTCTCCGCACTACGAGATGGCGCTGTCTTAGGGATGGACCAAATTCTGCTTCCGCCGATCCGCGAATTAATATTTAATATGTCTCACAGCCAATGAGATTGCTGCTAACGTAAAACCTTTTCTCCTCACGGATCACACTCGCACAGTGATACCTCAACGCTCGAGGTATTATAACGAGTGTACAGACCTCCGATTAGTCAGTCTGCGTTAGTCTCCATTTATCTGCACCTGTCTGTACCAGTCTACATTAGTCTGTATCTGTCTATAGTCAAGTTTCAGTCTGCGCCTAATAAGATTACCACATTCCTGTACATAGCCATGAAGAGAAATGTATAGACACTTTGTCAAGTATCAGAGATATGTGAGAATAAGATTAACGTACCAAGACCAAAGGAACTTCAAATTGTCAATTGTAAACAGCATCCAGAATCAAGTTAAGTAATTTCTATGATTTTTATTATTTTAATAAATATGTGTGAAAATTAATCAAGTTCTGTTTAAAGTTGGTCACCGTCAATCGGCTACTCTAAGCGTGCAAGTGGCATTTCTATCGTCTGACCTAACGGCAGAAGATAAACACGCCACGATAAGACCACAAGACATATTGCTGACACTCTCCTACTTCGCTAGAGTAACAAGTCAAATGTTCTGATGGTGTGTGTACCGAAGGTCTTACAGTAGGCACACAACAGAAACACTGTGACAACACTCGCCTGCTTTGTTTTCTTCATTTTTTTTACCTCGGTGTCAATGTACTGGCTGAAAAAATAGGGGGTGGAGGTGCAACTACAGTCTACTGTAAATGATGTAGCTGACAGCTGCACAGTTGCATTTCACAGTCTTTTACTTTCACTCTTCACAACCCCCCACAATAATACACAGCAGGCAAACCTCCACATACTGCTGCAATAGTTTACTATTGTACATCTACGAGCGGTAAAAACCTAACCACAAAGGTCACTGTTCTTGAAGACTAGGAAGGTACAAATGGAGCAGACACTGTCATTGTTTTAACACATGGCCTAATTGTGTAACATGTATTTCACAGTTAAAAATCAAACAGGAAAATCCAGGATGGAATTTCACAGTTAATTTGAAGCATTGTTGTTGTTCTAACCAACACAGGTTTCTTGTCTGAAACTCGTCCATGGGCTGACTGTCTCAGGACCAAAAATTGGGCCCTTATATATCCTCGCAATAATAGGCACTGAAACTACACATTGTTTGAAGTTTAATTTACAGAAATTACAATTAATACTCAACTCATTAAATTAACTGAATACATCAAAAAATTCACTCCTTTTAACAGTTTCTTCTTCTACAAGGGTCAAGCCAAGTTATGTGTTTAAATCATGAAATCAACATATACCGGGTGATCAAAAAGTCAGTATAAATTTGAAAACTTAATAAACCACAGAATAATGTAGATAGAGGGGTAAACATTGACACACATGCTTGGAATGACATGGGGTTTTATTAGAACCGCCCCATATTGCTAGACGCGTGAAAGATCTCTTGCGCGCGTCGTATGGTGATGATCGTGTGCTCAGCTGCCAGTTTCGTCATGCTTGGCCTCCCAGATCCTCAGACCTCAGTCCGTGCGATTAATGGCTTTGGGGTACCTGAAGTTGCAAGTGTATCGTGATCGACGGACATGTCTAGGGATGCTGAAAGACAACATCCAGCGCCAATGCCTCACCATAACTCCGGACATGCTTTACAGTGCTGTTCACATTATTCCTCGACTACAGCTGTTGTTGAGGAATGATTGTGGACATATTGAGCATTTCCTGTAAAGAACATCATCTTTGCTTTGTCTCACTTTGTTATGCTAATTATTGCTATTCTGATCAGATGAAGTGCCATCTGTCGGACATTTTTTGAACTTTAGTATTTTTTTGGTTCTAATAAAACCACATGTCATTCCAAGTATGTGTGTCAATCTGTACCTCTCTATCTACATTATTCTGTGATTTATTCAGTTTTCAAGTTTATACTGACATTTTGATCACCCTGTATAGTTATGCAAACAATACTTTTGCCTAAACTGTTAATTAATTTGGAATTAATTAACGGCTGGCTTTGCTAACATGTTTTCGAATAGAGCCAAACAGACCCTTAAAGAATGCTAGAGTTTCGTCTCCAAACGTTTATAATTATTACAGAATTTATATTTGTTTATACGTCAACAATAGAATTTAAGTTCTGAAACGATTACTGATATTACCCTATAACAAAAGATACTAACTAGGAATAGTCCAAATAAATCAATTATATACCTAAAAAAATTACATACCTAAAACTAAGCATTAAATTAGATCTGGTGTTAAATTCTTTAAAACTGAGGTCAACATTTCTCTTTTATGGAAACGCTGATTCTATTCACGTATGTTAATGGTAATTAGTTAAAAGTGAAAAAATGAATTTTAAGGAGGCAGATGGCAAAACAAGAGGGGAAGTAAAATTATCCCATCTTTCTTCATCACAACACATCAAGTTTTTTTACTTTGAACTAAGGATGTTTCATGTGGCTTCCATTGGTTATCGTGCACACATCCCATCAGAAGTCAGTTTCTTCCCAAACTCGCTGTAGCATTGCAGGTGTAATTTGCTCAGTGGTTGTGTAAATTCTTGCTCTAAATCCAGGTAGAGAAAACGCACAGGAGGTACAAACACAATATTCTTTATGAATCCCCATTAAAAAAAATTTAAAAAATAAAATTGAATGGTGTCAGGTCTGGAGAACGTGGGGACCATGCAATTGGTGCATCACGGCCAATCCATTGACCTGGAAAGCGGTCACTGAGAAAATCCCGGACATCAGCCAGGTAGTGGGGTGGTGCACCATCTTGCATGAAGTAAACATTTCGTTCTTGGTCATCCCTATCGATCTGTGGAATCAAAAATCGTTGTAACATATTCAGGTACACTAGCCCATTGATAGTTCTCTCATGGAAAAAAGGGCTGTACACTTTGTTTTTGCTCAATGTACAAAAAAGTTCAGTCTAGGGCTATCATGAACATGTTGTTATGTTGGATGTGGATTTTCACTGTCTCAAATCCTACAGTTATGTATGTTAATCTTGCCACTTAAGTGAAAAGTGGACTCATCAGAAAAGATGATTTTGTCGAAGAAATGTTTATCCTCATGTAATCGATTTAACATCTGCACAGAAGTTCTTGTGAGCAATTTTATCAGTGTGTTTTATTGCTTGTACAATTGCCAACCTGTACGATTTCAAATGCAAATGGCTTCTCAACACATGCCCAACAGTCGCATGGGGATTTGCAGTTCGTGAGATGCATGCAGTATCGGTTTCATAGGGCTGTTGACAAAACGTTGTCTCACTCACTCAACGACGTCATCAGATGTGTGTGGACGACCTTATGATTTCCCTTGTCTTACCGAGCACCCTGTTTCTACAAAACATTTATGTCACTCATAAACTGTAGGCCCACTAGGAGGATCATTAGCGTATTTGGTATGGAAATTATGCTGAACTGTTGTCGCCAGAGTCGATTCTTCAAACCAAAACACGCAGTTAGCATGCGGTGCAATTCCGCACTAGCGAAGTACACAAGACAAAACTTGATATATTTCCCTAAAAATTCACACTCAATCACCTCTGTAGGTACTATGAATTAATTTATATGAATTTTTAAAATTGTAAAGTCCTGTTTGAAACACCGTGTATAGCTTTTCTCCCTCTCCCCCCTACTCTCTCTCTCTCTCTCTCTCTCTCTCTCTCTCTCTCTCTCTCTCTCTCTCTCTCTCTCCATGAACTTGATGCCTTATGTTGATCAGATAATTTATGACATTTATTAACTAGTTGTTGGGCATTGACACCTTTGTTTACATGCCACTGTGAAGAATCTGTCTTACGGAACTTATCACTCAAATCAAATTGTTGAAATATGCTCTTATTGTATTGGAAACAAGCAGTTCAATTCCATTAGTCATAATTTTTGTGATTTGATTGATTCATGATTGAATCCTTATCTATTGGTTCTGCTTCGTGATTCAGTATAGTAACTGTTTTAATTTCTGACTCTCAAAATTAGGGTGACAGAATGAGGGAAAGGAACCTTATTTCAGTTTTTGTAAAACCACTGTAGAATATCACTGTCAACAACCTGATAAGTTTTGAAAGAATTCCGAAATCCAAATATGGAGCTTTGGCTTCTGAAGTGACACAGGAAGCTTCAACATGCATAGCCGATAAGGAAAATACAAACAGAAAAAATTGCAATCTGTTCTCGAGGTCGCAATTCAGCTTCATCAAGGAACGTAAAGTTTTGTAATACGTAAATGGTTTTCGCCATCCACTTTGCGTAATGGATCCCTTTGAAGCATGGAAAGCATCGAGGAACATACCATTTTTCAATAAATGGTTTTCGCCATCCACTTTGCATGATGTATCCCTTTGAAGCATGGTAAGATACTCCATGAGATGGCTCTTCAAGAAGAGAATTCACAGTTAAGCATCCTGGCAGATTAAAACTGTGTGCCCGACCGAGACTCGAACTCGGGACCTTTGCCTTTCGCGGGCAAGTGCTCTACCATCTGAGCTACCGAAGCACGACTCACGCCCGGTACTCACAGCTTTACTTCTGCCAGTATCTCATCTCCTACCTTCCAAACTTTACAGAAGCTCTCCTGCGAACCTTGCAGTTCTGCAAGCTCTTCGGTAGCTCAGATGGTAGAGCACTTGCCCGCGAAAGGCAAAGGTCCAGAGTTCGAGTCTCGGTCGGGCACACAGTTTTAATCTGCCAGGAAGTTTCATATCAGCGCACACTCTGCTGCAGAGTGAAAATCTCATTCTGGAAACATCCCCCAGGCTGTGGCTAAGCCATATCTCCGCTATATCCTTTCTTTCAGGAGTGCTAGTTCTGCAAGGTTCGCAGGAGAGATTCTGTAAAGTTTGGAAGGTAGGAGACGAGATACTGGCAGAAGTAAAGCTGTGAGTACCGGGCGTGAGTCGTGCTTCGGTAGCTCAGATGGTAGAGCACTTGCCTGCGAAAGGCAACGGTCCTGAGTTCGAGTCTCGGTCGGGCACACAGTTTTAATCTGCCAGGAAGTTTCATATCAGCGCACACTCCGCTGCAGAGTGAAAATCTCATTCTGGAATTCACAGTTAATTCAAAACTATAAATATAGTTGTCTCTTGTGTCTTACTCCTGCAAGGTAAATACAAGAGATATTTTTCCACCTCTAAAAGCAGTTATATTTCACTCTGTTGCGACACACACTAATGATTTAACAGAAAAGCTTTCATGTATTAATGGCTGCCTGTAGTCACTCAGTAGTTCTCTTTCTCAAATAAATTATTACTGATTCCATGCATGTACCTTGTGGCACTTTTCAATTGCTGACTGATCAAAAACTGTTTACCTTTCTTAATGCTAAAGCTCTTCAAAGAAGTGATGTGCGTGTTTTTTTTTTTTGGGGGGGGGGGGGGGTGTTTTGTTTCTTTTCAATTATTAAGTTTCAATGGTCTCCCAGTATATTTATGGAGTTGCCGTCATTGTTGATCCAAACATTCTAGTTTTAGTATGCAGTTTTTCAATACTTGTCGGAAGTAATTAATTTTCCAAATAAATCTTCACTTCCCACACAGTATGACACTTTGACCTGTAGTTAATTTACACACCACACACTGCAAATCATAAAAGAAAACTATTAATGTTGCTTTGACAGATAATAGTTGACCACCAGTTATTTCATGCTAGTAATGCTGTCCCCCCCACCCCCACATATACATATTTTCTGTAAGCGAACTGAAAACAAAGACATCGTACTTGCTACGACTAAAAGCTTCCTCGAAAGTGGATGACATTTGGGGTTATTCATGCTCAGTTGTAAACAGGTGCTGTGACTCATACTTCTGTTCAGCTTGTCCTGGGCTCTCTCTGCCTGGCTTGTGGTCACTGGCCTGTCTCATTGCCCGACTAATGTGATGCATTCTGAGAATACATTTAGCTAAGGAAATTGAAGTAAACGGAATGTCTACATTAGGTAATCGATGAATTTATCATGCTGGAGTAATACTTGTGCATACTTAATATTTTTTTGGGAAATTTATGTAAAATCCATGTAGCACACAATTAGGTAAAAAGGTGAAGTTGAACAAGTAAAAATGAATGGTTCCAAAAAATGAATGATAACCAGTGGACAAATTCCCAAAGATGAGAGTTCGCCCATCTCTATTTGCAGCTAAGTTGCCAGATGTGTCCAACTAGAGGGCCTACCACAGTGCCAGCACGATTTTCAGTTCCTCCTAAAATCGCTAGGTCCAATCCAGAACTCTCTTCCAAGTGTTATCTCACTCCCACCATTTACCACACCCCTGTCTTATACATGCTTCCTAAAATACATAAGTCGAACCACACACAGTATCCCTTTTGTGGCTAGATATTGTGCTCCCATACACGTAAAATGTAAAAGGTGATTTATTAGTCTCATTACATTCATTGTACAAATCATATGATATGTTGTACAGAAGACATGTCAAGTTTAGCAAAAGTATAATGCATAATGATTTACAGA
This sequence comes from Schistocerca cancellata, assembly GCF_023864275.1. Classification (NCBI taxonomy): domain Eukaryota; kingdom Metazoa; phylum Arthropoda; class Insecta; order Orthoptera; family Acrididae; genus Schistocerca; species Schistocerca cancellata. Next base: position 716,094,800 of record NC_064628.1, read on the forward strand.
AATTCTTTTTACATTGTTTTAAGATTAATGCCAATAAATACAACACTACAATATCTACTATAAATTAACAGTTTACCAACTTCCTTTGTTGTACACAGGCAACACAGCAATATTAGCTATAGACTTTTATTGTTCATACTATCAGACTGTCTTCCATGAGTTCTTCAATGGTGTGGTAACATTCCTCTCTTAAAATATTTTGGAATAAACTTTTCAGCAAACCGAGGTCCATTGTTAATATATTTTTAGCCCCATGTACAGTGGTGTCTGAGCATAAAGCTTTAAGTGATGCGAAGGAAATTTGAAGTTTTCCTTGTGGCAAGTACCACAGCTATGCTTAAAATGGAACTTTTCATGATTATGTTGATTATTATTCACAAAAACCAAAATTTCAAAAATGTACATTGGAGTAAGTGCTGGTATTTTTAATTTCTTGAACAATGGGCGACGTGACTCATTTTTGTGGGCAGCACACGTTTCTAATGATTTAATTCTGAAGAATTAGTAGCCTTGTACTGCTTTTAGAGTTTCTCCAGAAAATTATCCCATACCGAATAACAGATTCAAAATAACTGTGGTTGGCTGGTCTTTCTTGTGTCCATATGAGTGGCACCAAATAAAATAAACATTGCAAAAGCTAGAGAATTTAATTTATTTGCCAGAAGTCTATATGCGTCTTCCAGTTTATACTTTTGTCAAGGTTTAGGCCCAAGAATTTCACAGGACATACTGCTGACAATTTAGAGAATCCCTACCCTTGTGGACCAACACCTTTGGCCTGTTACCCATAACCTACCCTCATTTATAAAAGACACTAACCATTTCCTCTATAAGCTCTCCACAGTTCCTGTCCTTTTACTGTGGTGCACCCTGCTCGTCATTGTTGATGCTACCCACCTCACACTAACATCCTGAATACCCATGGCCTTGCAAACGTTGTAGACTACCTTTCTCAAAGCCTGACAGACTGCAAACATACAACCATCTTCCTGGTCACCATATCAAATATGTACTCTGCTACAATTACTTTTCATTTGATGTCATCACCTACAGACAGATCCACAATGCAGCATGGACATTCACATGCCACCATCCCATGCTAAGCTATTCATGGCCTGCCTAGAGGATTCCTTCCTCCCCATACAAAATACCAAATCCCGTGGTTCAGATTCTTTGATGACATCATGATCTGAAAGGAGGATGGACACCCTACCCACATTCCCCCAGAACCTCAACAATCATTTCCCCCATTCACTTCACCTGCTCATACTCAGCCCAACAACCTACCTACCTCTATGTTGACCTCCGCCTCAAGGATGGCTACATCTGTACCTCTGTCCATAGCAAGCCTACAAGCCACCAGCAGTACATCCACTTTGACAGCTGCCACCCATTTCATACCAAACAGTCCTCTCCACACAGCCCAGCCATGTGTGGTCATCACATCTGCATTGACTAACAGTGCCCCTCCAAATATGCCGAGGATCTCACTGAGCCGAAATTACCCTCCACGTCTTGTACAGAAACAGACTGCACATGCCTTGTCTCCCCAGTCACCTACAATCCCCCACAGATCCATTGACAAGTCACAAAGAAGCACCCCACATGTGACTCAGTACCCCCGAGAACTGGAGCAATTGAATCATGTTCTCTGACAGGGATTCAGATACCTCTCTCATATCCTGAGATGAGAAATATCCTCCACACGATCTTTTCTGCCCTCTCACAGTGGTATTTCACTGCCACTGAAAGTAGGCAGTATCCTTGCCCATCCCTATTCCATCCATGCTCCCATCCCCTCACCTCATGGCTCTTACCCTGGGAGTGTATGATGTGTGTGAGAAAAGTAATGAGGCTGATTCTTTAACCTGCCAAGGTTTTACCCCCCCCCCCCCCCCAAAAAAAAAACAATATTGTCCCCATCAAAGTACGAAGGTAGTCCCAATAGTAAGGTCTCTTATTTTTTCATAAGTACATAGACCTGTTTATTTCTACAATGGTTTACAGCAGTTTACAGCTTGAACATTTAGCTATTTTTTGACATAATCAACATTTCTGTCTATGCATTTTTGTAGACACTGTGACAGTTTTTGTATGCCCATGTCATACCAGCGAGCTACCATGCTGTTCAGAAAGCTATGATCCTCTTCTTTTCGGCCAAATGTTCTTTTAACCTAGGGAACAGGTGATAGTCACTGGTCGCCAAGTCAGGACTAAAGGGTGGGTGGGTGATTATATTCCACTGAAACTGTTGGCAGGAGAGCAACGGTTTGCCGAGCGATGTGTGGGCGAGCGTTGTCATGTAGAATGTGTACGCCCTTGCTCAACATTCCTCTTCTCCGGTTCTGAATTTTTTCAGAGTCTCACAGTATCTGTCAGTGTCAGTTGTGGTTCTCGCAATTCAGCTCTGGTGACGAGGTGAAAGAAGAGGTTCATAACTTTCTGAACAGCATGGCGGCGGAGACCTTACTTTTGGGATTACCCTCGTAATTCCCTTCAGTAGCTATGCAGCAGCTTACTTGTTGTTCCCAGTCTTGGTAGCAGTGCTGTAAGGCGTCAACTAGTAAGGTCTTTAACATGTTGGTCACATTCTGTTGAATGTTCTCCAGAGTCCCAAAATGGTGTCCTTTTAAGACATTTTCAAATTCGGGAAATGAAGAAACTTGCAAGTACTCAGAACAGGTGAATAGGGCAGCTGCAGAGCAACAGGAATGCCTCTTGTGTAAAAAATTCTGTGGTGGAAGTGGCCATGGGGCATTGTCATAATGTAGCATGATCAAAATTTGATATATATGGTGGAAGTGTTTACATTTAACAGGTCACCCTCATTCTTATTGTTAAATGTACGTCTGATCTCACAAGAGCATTCACACCTTTGACATTTTTGCCGATTTGTGAAGTTGGAGGCTTCCTTGAATGATGTTTGTCTTCATGTCCTCAACCCCTTTAAAAACAATTTGTACCAGTGAAAAACTTGTGCTCTTCATAAGGAATGTTTCCCGTAGACCTATTTCAACTTTTCAAAGATCAAACTCACTGATTTCCTAAGTTTAACACAAAACCTGATGGCATAACATTGCTCTGAATTCTGCTGATTCATTTTCGTAATATATACACACACACACACACACACACACACACACACACACACAACTTCACTGATGGTGCTCTCAAAAACCACATCATAACTGTATGGAGCCAAAACTCGGACTGGCTATCTGTAAGGGATGAACACACCAGTCTACACAAGTAGAACAGCGCAGCATTGCCTGATCCCTTACAGTGTTGTCAGTCTTATTACTTTTTCTCACACACCTCGTAAGACCTGTCCAATACATCCTTCCACTACCACCAACTCTAGTCATATCACCAGGGTTTCCTACTGATAAAATGTAGGGCCGCCTGCAAAAGCACCCATGTAGTCTATTGACTTAAAAGCAACCACTATTCAGCATTCCACGAGTATGTGGGCAGCTGGATCACCCAGTTGCCAAGCATGCCATGCAACACAGTGTGCTTGACTTCAGCTGTTTCACAACCTAGATTCTTCTCTCCAATGCCAGCTCCTGAAAATATTTTGCAGTTTAAAATAGTGTGTCAAAACCTCTATCTTGTCGTTGTATAATCTGTGAGGAACTTTCCAGTCTCAGCAGGACTCCTCCACATGTACAACCTTCTTTCAAGCTTCTGAAACAGTGCTTTCAATGATCAAGTTGTGCATTGTGCAGAACTCTACCAAGTGATTTCCCTCAGTTGATGGTCTTATTTTATTTTTCCTTCTCTTCCTTTTCCTGCTATTGAATTCCAGTACACAATCATGTTTAAATAACCAGCTCCCTCAAAATACTGAATAATTTGATACCTAATTATACTTTTATTTTATTTGAAGTTATCCCACATCCCTGTTTTCATTATTAGACATACTCCTGTGTTACATTTGGTTCTGACTTGTTAAAACTTTTGTTACCTGACGAGATATTCTGTTTTTCTTGTCATCACACCATACTAATTCCTATTGTACCTGTCTTCAATCTATCCATTTCTCTTTTAAAGTTCATTAACCCAGTTAAGGGATCCAACATTTCACACTCCAACCCATAGAATGATACGTTTCGAGTAGAACTGAAAGGGATATTGTTTTACTGTAGAAGATGCCATCATGATTAAATGTAACAGCAGAGCTGCATGACCTCAGGTAGTTTCCTCTTGCCCATCATGGCCGGCGCATGGGGGCACTGGGCAACAGTTTACTGGGCAGGTAATGTTGCTATGGCTGGATGTTGCCCATTGTGAGAGCCCCAGTCTGGAGTGGGTCTTACCATGGCAAAAAATTTGCGCATGAGACTCTGTACTCAGACTGATGGGATACTTTCACTGAAACAAAACCATTATTTTTTTTGTTGAAAACATTGAAGCCAAATTTGAGGAAATTGAGTTTTTGGTGAAAATACAAAATGGTTCATTATTGATTAAAATCTCTGCTGCCCAATCTACAGCTCTTCAGACATGTGATTGTCTAGGTGTCATACCTGTGACCATTGCTCCCACGCAAAACTTTGAACATGGTCCAAGAAATCATATTCCACAGAGATCTTACACTCCAAATAGATGAGAAGCTTCAGACTGATCTCCAGCATCGACATGAAGTGTTTGAAGGGAATGTCCTTAAGGTCAAGTTGTATAGATGTGACGTGAAACTGGCTGTCTCACCACCTATAAGGTGCTTCAGATGCTTACGCTTTGGTCATATGTTATTCCACTGCACGACAGACCCAAAATGCGGCATCTGTGGATGGTCACTTATAGACATCCGCCTTTGTGTGTCAGCTGTGCTGAACATTCACCCACCACATTGCCAGTTTGTTGTTTCCAAAAAAGAACAGATGATCAAGACATATAAATCTATTGATCATTGCAAACACTATGTTTCATGAAAGAAGATTGTACACATGGAACAGACCTAATGAGACTGGAAAGTTTCTCATGACGAGGCAGAGGTTTCAAAACCCTATTATAAACTGCAAAATATTTTCAGGAACTCTAGTGTTAGAGGAAAGAACCCAGATGGCACATGTTGTGAAGCAGTTGAAGTCAAGTGCACCATGTTGCATGGCATGCTCAGCAACTGGGTGATCCAGCTGCTCATGTACTTGTAGAATGCTGAGTAGTGGTTGCTACTAAGTTGGTAGACCACGAGGCTGCTTTCACAGGCAGCCCTACATATTATCGGTAGGAAACCCCAGTGATATGACTGGAGTAGGTGGTAGCGAAAGGATATATTGGACAGGTCTTACGAGGTGTGTGAGAAAAGTAATATGACTGACGAAACTGTGAGGAATCGGGCCGCACTGTGTTGTTGTACTTTTGTTTGTTCATCCCTTCCAGATGCTGTCACTTTTGGCTCCATACAGTTATAATGTGATTTTTGAGACCACCATCAGTGAAGTTTTGTGTGTGTGTGTGTGTTTTATGAGAAAATGGAACAGTGGGATTTAGAGCAATGTTATGCCATCAAGTTGTGTGTTAAACTTGGGGAATCAGTGAGTTTGGTGTTTGAAAAGTTCAAACAATCCTATGGGGAACATTCCTTATGAAGAGCACAAGTTTTTCACTGGTACAAATAATTTTTCCAGGGCTGAGAACACATTGAAGATGAACATCGTTCAAGGAGGCCTCCAGCTTCACAAACCAATGAAAATGTTGAAGGTGTGGGTGATCTTGTGAGATTAGACCAATGTTTAACAGAGGCCTGATGCCAAACAGTGGCTGAAGGAGCCATGACCTGTGGGTCGCAGGGCTGTCCACTGTTCATCTGTCACCACATTTATTGCAGATATCGTCTTGAACAAACCTCGCCTGCCAAAGGTTGAGAAGGGAAAGAAGAAGAAAAAGAATAAGACTGGCGACAAGGCTCCTCTGGTTCCCCTACGCAGTCAGTTTCTGAGCTGATGTTTGTGGATATGGTTCCTTTCCCAGTGGTGACAGGCAGCGATCCTACAGTGCAACTGATCCTCCTGGCCCCTTCATGACTAACTTTATCACCAGTCACGTGATCATTCAGTGGAAATGTAATGGCTACTACTGTCGCCTGGTGGAAATACAGTTACCTTACAACTCCTTCTGATGTTTACATTCCTCTCCAATAAACACATTTCAGCAGTGACCCTTCTCCAATGCTCTATGGTTATTGTGCATTCTGTCGGAACCGCGATGGTCTGAGAGAATGCCTGGAAGGTTCTGTACTTTGGTTCATACAGATGTCATCAGTGAATGAATTCCCTTTCTTCGTTGGAGGCAATGGTGGTGGGGGTTGTAGACGACCTCGTGAGTACTATTTACAATGTTTATCTACCTCCAGGTGGGCCTTTTACTTACATTGAATTGATCAAATTGATCCAACCACCTCCCCCCTGCCCCCCCCCCCCCTTTTCTCCTGCGTGGGTACTTCAGCACACACCACTTTGTTTGGTAGTGGCCTTCTAAATTGACCAGCTTCTCACAGACCATGATCTGTATCTTCTCAGTGATGGTTCTTGTACCCACTTCAGTACCGCCCGTGGCACCTTTTCTGCTATTGATCTAAGGATCTCTTGCACCTGATTATGTGACTTTGCTACATTGGTCACCACACGATATGAGCTTTGTAACAGTGACCACTTTCCAGTGATCCTGTCATTTGCTGCCAACATCAAACAGATCTACTACCACAGACTTTATTGATGAGGTTGTGCTTGGCATCTCAGGTAGGCAAATCTTTGTGGTTTATGGACCACCAACATTCAATAGCCATTTTGGGTCTTGTCCTACTTGGTGGTCTTTGTACCAATTTATCAGTTCTTGCAGAGCATCTTTTGATTTGCTTTGTGATAGGATCAGTCTCTCTACCTTTCTACTGCTGAAGTGCCAAGTTGAAGACATCTCATTATGTTTCACTCATCACCAACTGGATGTGTATAATGACCCTTCATTGACTTGGACCACTTCACGTACTTGTGCCTCGGCCCACAACACAGCCCCAGGCGTGATACAATTCACAGTCAGATGGTCCAACACTTGAACATTTCCCAAGGGCAACATCTCCGCAAGGTCTTCTGCTGTCTTTGGTTCCAAGGTGCCTTCCCCTCACAGTGAAGAGATAGCATAGTTGTACCAATCCTGAAGCCAAGCAAGAACCTTACGTCTCTCAATAGTTATCGCCCGATAAAGTTGACCAACGTACTCTGAAGGCTGCTTGAAAGGATGGTTGCACAGATAATGCTGGGTTCTTGAATCTTGCCGTCTTTTGTCCCCCTATCAATGTGATTTCCAGGAGGGATGATCCACAACCGACCATATGCTTAGGTTGCAAACAGCAATCTGACAGGCCTTTTCGAAATACCAACACCATGTCAGTCTTTTTTTTTTTTACCTGCAAAAGGTGTATGACACCACTTGGCATCATCACATTTTACTCACCCTCCATGACTGGGGCTTTCAAAGCCCCCGGCTAATTTTTATTCATCAATTTGTATCCCAACAGTTGTTCCGGGTTAGAGCTGGCGCTTCACTCAGTTCGTCATGGATTCAAGAGAATGGTGTCTCATAGGGCTCTATATTGAGTGTCACTCTTTTCCTTATTGCCATTAATGTGTTAGTGACCTCTGTTGAGCCGCAGGTCATCCCTGTGTTTTATGTTGATGATTTTTGGATTTGGTACAACTCCCACTCAGTAGCCTCTGCTGAGTGCCAGCTCCTAGGTTCCATCTGGCATACCTTTGCGTGGGCTCTTACACCTGGTTTCCCATTCTGTCCTACAAAAAAATATATGTCATATGTTTCTCCCATTGTACCACAGTCCATACTGACCCGGAACTCTACTTATGTATGCAGCACCTGAACATTGTAGCACAGTCCTGTTTCTTGGGCCTCCTTTTTGATAAAAAGCTAATGTGGCTGCCCCATATTCATTACGTCAATACTTGCTGCATGCAGAAGCTTAATGATCCCTGCTTCCTTGCCCACACATCTTGGTGTGGAGATTGTGCTACTCTTACCATGTATGTATGAGACCTTGGTTTTATCCTGACTGGACTACGGTTGCCAGGTTTATGGCTCAACGGCTCCTTCAGCTTTAAAACCATTAGACCCAGTCCACAATCTTGATGTGCATCTGGCCACCGGTGCCTTTCAGACTAATCCTGTAGACAGTCTCCATGCCGAAGCAGGCATGTTACCTCTTCAGATGGTACTACCTCTTGGTTTCCTATGCAATCACCATTTGACGATTCCCTGATCATCCCACATATCCCATTCTCTTTACATATGAGAGATCTTGTCCTCCTTGTACCTGCTCTTCAGTAGGACCACTAGCTGGAATGCACCAAGATCTCCATCTCCGCTCCTTGGATTGTGCTCCCCATGTTTTCTCCTGCACTCCCCCTTGAATGGTACCCAGGCCACAAATTAGGACCAATCTCTTCCAAGGTCCTAAAGCCTCAGTTGCTCACATGACCTTTTGGCGCCTGTTACATCCTGTTCTTAAAGAGGTCCAGGCTGCTATCATATGTGATATACTTTTACATCTGCCTATATGGAATGCCATTCACTGCTGGGAACATGTAGTGTGTTTACGGCAGAGCTGACAGCTCTTAGGGGAGCAGTCCATTTCACTAAATGGGCCTTCCTTGATTGTGTTTTAATATGTACTGACTCATTGAACACTCTCCTGGCTGTTGACCAATGCTATTCTTGCCATTATTTGGTCTCGACTATTTGTGACCTTCTCGCTGACCTTCAGGTATTCAATTGTCTTTTTCTCCGTCCCAGTGCGTGTGGGTATCCTGAGAAATGAACTGGCTGACTGTGTGGCTAAAGCAGCTCTTTCTTGCTACCCCTTCACTTTGCCGACCCAAGTGCGGATTTGCAGGTGCACACGAGATATCTACTCACTCGGAAATGGAACGTCATCTGGTGGGCTCTGCCCCATCTAATAAACTCTGCACAATCTAAGAGACACATCTCTTGTCAACTTTCCCAGAAGGCATCCACTGTATTATGTTGTCTCCACATCAGCCATACTGGGTTAGCCCATTGTTTTCTTTTGTGTAACTAACTACCTGCATTGTGGTTGTTGAGCCTTGCAGTAGGTAGCTCGTCTCTTGGTGGAATGCCTTCTCCTTTTGGCCCTCCGTGCTAAGTATGGACTTGTGGACTCGCTGCCACTAATATTGCCAGACGATTCATAGATGGTTTAATTTAGTCTCAGTTATAATGTTTTATTCTACCTCCGGACCAGGGCCAAGGTGTTTGGGGATGGGATGTCTTCCACTGTTTGCAGGGTGTGGAGGATCCCAATCGTACCTCATTCATCAGGCTGCTCTTTCACACCTCTTTTGCTCTGTTTTAATCACTGTTAGATTTGGTTTGTGTCCTTTTTTCCGCACCCTGTTTTCTGTACTCGGTGTCGCGCATTGTTGAATAGTGGTCACTCCCAACTGTGTGGATTGGGTGAGACAGTGGGGGGCAGTGGAGTGTGGGGACACTCTTCCTGTTGCATGCAGAGCCCCAGGAGTGCCCATCTGCTGACGTCCCTAACTCCTTCATTTTGCTTTTATTACTTAAGGGTACAAAATACGTACTTCTTTCTTTCTTTCTTCTTCTTCTTCTTCTTCTTCTTCTTCTCTCTCTCTCTCTCTCTCTCACTTTTTTATCTTCTGACTAGATCAGTAAATGTTCTCAGTGGCAGTCTCGAGTTCCGGATGCACCACTCTTGCATCAAAGGACTGATGATGACACCTTCAACCAACGAACAACTTTAACTTGATATTTGTAGCTGCAGATTTTGCCAGTTTAGTATACTTTTCACAGAAATTAATATAGGAATTGTAAATTATGATCCTGCAGAAACTGTTTCATTTTTAACTTGCATATGATAGTACAGTTTTTAAAAAGTAATGCCTCACAATAGTAACTACATTTTGTCCATCATAAAGCTTGGAGAATTTTGTGTAATTATAATTATTACTTTTACAGTACCTTTCACAATACTTTCTATAAATTAAGTCATGCACAATAAAATGTTTGTTCTTTTGTTAGCAGGAGAATGCTAAGGGTGGAAAATTAGGTACTCATGCAATCCGGGCAGACACGCCTTCAACAGAAGAAGAAAAAACAAGTGATGCAGAATCATCTAAACCATCCATTAAAAAGCGGTCAGCAGCAGCAACAGCTGATTCAGTCCCAAGTAGTCCTGGTTATCACACGTGAGTATGAGAATGCAATAAAATTTTGCTATGTTGTGTAATTGACTATTGTATTGTATAATCGCTAATTTGTAATTTTTATTACAAATCACACTTTATTAAGCAATATGTAGGAAATATGATTAGCTTAGTACATACGTGGAGTGTTGAGTATCATCAAAATAGGGAGAAGCATGGGGTTGTCATACGAAACAGTTTTATTACCTGTTGTTCTAATAAAATGTGCATTGTGTGATAATCCTCATTGCAAGTGCCTACATTTCATCCTTAAATAGTGGCTGCAGTAATCTTTCTGTATAAACTGCTCCAGTGTCAGTAATAAGTGTGCTAAATTTTCCTGTCTTGCTGACCATTTCATTTAGATTTTATCCAATGTTCTACTGTGACTGTGATAAATGAAGTGTTTCAGAAATGACACAACCAGTTGCCTTTTGTAATGAGAAGATTTTTATTTTCCCATTACCAGTTTCAAGTCACGCAGTGGTGCGTGAGTTCACACTTTCCCTGTGTTTTCATTGTCTCTATTGTATTTTTCACTTTCCATTATTGGCAGCTCTACAGTGGTTGAGACACTATATTCATATTCTGGAGGACCAGGATTCAAATCCCTGACCAGCCATACATATCTAGGTTTCCCACAGTTTCCCTAAATGCAAATAAAGGATGGTTCGTATGAAAAGAACACAACCAAATTCTTTCCCCACTTCCCTCCGTTCCAAACTTGTACTGTGTGTCTAATCGTAAACTCATTCCTAGAAGGTTAAAACGCCAATCTTCCTTACTTTTTCTTTCTCCCACGCCGCAGGTCTTTTCTAGTTTAGTCATGTGTCCCCCCCTCCCCTTCCTTTTTAAAAGGCACTTTCATAATATTGGCACTTTAGTGTATTTATTTATTCAAATAACCCTTTTGGAGAATATGATAAGTCAGCTTTGGTTTTGCTTCTTTATATTTAATTTCTGTTGCTCCCAGACAGCCTTCATCCTTCAAGACTGTCATTCATTTTCATCCTAGATTCACTTCCTCCCATTTGCAAACATCTTTCTTTTGTGATATCCTGCTTTTCATGTTGCTTAATTTTGATTCCAGTGTTTTTGATATCTTTGGCAATGTCATTAAGCCCTGTGGGTTTGGATGTTTAGCGTTTAGTAAGTTGATGATCTCCTTGGTTTGTCTGTTAGTATCCATTCAGTATATGTACCCATAAAACTGTATTATTCTTTCCCTCATTACGTCAATTAGCTTTTCCATTTTCAAGTACAGCTCTCTGTTTGATCTTAATTGTACTCAGCATTTCTATTACTTTTAGGTCCCAGTATTTTCCTTCGGAATCTTCTTTCAACTTTTTCCAGTTTTTCAAAATCCCAAAATCTTGTAAATTTAAGTGTTCCTTCTGCATATAATGTTTAGACACTACCATTGTTTGATAGTGTCTTAGTTTTGTGGTTTCAGGACTAAGATTTTTCATTATATATGTTTCTCGTCATATGTCATGCCCTTTATAGTTAGTGTACTACTTTTTTCTGTTGTTGTCCCCCTGTTTGTGTTGCACATTATCCATTCTCCTATGTATTTAAAACAATTTGTTTTAGATATTGTGTTGTTGTGAATTGCAAGATTTTGAGGGGCTGTATTTTTTTAAATGATACTCTGTCATATTTTTCTATAGTTCTGTGGTTTTTCTTTGTCACTGTCCAGCAATGCAATAATTAAAGCCATATTAGCTGCAAAAAACTGCGCAGTCTATGGTGATTTCATTTGGATTTCTTCCCAGCTGGTACACACTCAGTATTGGTGGATTTCCTGCATTCCCTCACTACCTTCTCTAATTTGCAGTTAAAAGTAGAGGTGACAAACCATCTATTTGTCTTACTCCTGACTTTATTTCAAAAGGAGTTGACAGTTCCATCACAAGTATTATTTTCAGTGTTGTGTTTGTTAAAGTCCATTTATTTTTGTTATTCTATTATTGACTTCAGATTCTTTGATAGTGTTGATTATTGCTTTTATATCAATTGTGTCATAGGATTTCTTAAAATCTAGAGAAATTATCACATATGTCAAGTTTATGATTTTCCTCATTTCTATTACATTACAAAATTTAATATTTTCTCTGCATAAAACCTTCCCTTCCTAAATCCCATTTGATTCTCACCTAGTTGTGGGTCAAATATTCCATCAGCTTTCCTCGAAAGTGCCACAGACAAGATCTTATATTTTACTGGCAGAAGGCAGATCCCTCTATAACTATTACAGGGTATATACGGCCCGGGACAACTGGGAAAAACCCAGGAATTTTTTCGTCCAGGAGAAAACTAGGAAAAACCCGGGAATTATTTAGAATTCCGGTAATTTTTCATTGTTTTTGTTTTCAGTTAAATTTTTGTAATTTTGACTGGTAAGAGCCAATACTCTAACAAAGGATATTACTGTATCCCGCTACTGCAGAATAATAATGCAGCAATAAAACATGAACGAGAGGAAAAACGAAGATAAAACTTAAATTGCAAAGGAAATGGGCCATATACAACAAAAAAAACATTGCTCATACAAGCGTCTGCCAACAGCAAAATGTGTCAAGGCTTTAGGAAGACAATGCAATGCTTCGAAACAACAAATTGCCTTGAATGTGCGTGACGTCACAACTGTTTACATTAGATTCGTTTCAACAGTTAAGATCAGGATCATGCGCATGCGCAGTTGAGTAATACCTCCTCCCACTTCTGGCTTCAGAATTGTGGCTGTTGGCTGTGAAAGCAGTCGCAGCTAGATGCTACCGGGAAAAATGTTTTGCAAAGTGCCTAGCATCCACCGCACATTGGTCTATCGATTATTCATATGACTTTGAAACGCTTCCCTGTCAATTTTTGAACACATTCTAAGCTGATTTCTTAATGATTGCATAGTGTACGTGCTGTCTCTGTGAGGGGAATCTAGAAACAAACTTTCCTGCAGACAAAAGGGCCTATACGAGCTGAGCAGAGTATTGCCCCTGTTCGGAAATATCATAGATCCAGGGCTGACGAGCAGAGCAGGCTGACTTATGGTGGGGAAGTGGGTAGTCTCCACGTGACCTGTGTTTACATTTAGTGGTTTCGCTGTTTGCTCTTCGTTTACGGCTCTCACGTCAAATGAAAACAAATCTGTTTTCTGTGGCCTAGAGCTATCAAGTGAATTAAAATACATTCACATAATTATGGAAGGCTAAAATATGTTATTTAGTTTCAGATTATATTTTATTTCCATCTTTCTGACAGTCAGGCATTAATTCCTTTGCAGTCAGTGAAGTTATTTTTGTCGATTTGAAAGAAATTTTCTTTTATTAATCTTTTCCACTTAGGTAGTCAACATATTTGAAACGAAGTGTTTAATTCCACACTATTGGCTAGTTTCAACTGTTCGGTGCATTTCAAGTGCACGTTTTCACCTTCTAGCACGTATATACAGGGTGGTCTATTGAGAGTGACTGGGCCAAATATCTCGCGAAATAAGCGTCAAACAGAAAAACTACAAAGAACGAAACTCATCTAGCTTGAAGGGGCAAACCAGATGGCACTATGATTGGCCCACTAGATGGTGCTGCCATAGGTCAAACGGATATCAACTGCGTTTTTTTTTTTTTTTTTTTTTAAATAGGAACCCCCATTTTTAATTACATGTTCATGTAGTACATAAATAAATGTGAATGTTTTAGTTGTACCAATTTTTTCGCTTTGTGATAGATGGCGCTGTAATAGTGACAAACGTATAAGTACATGGTATCATGTAACACTCCGCCAGTGCGGACGGTATTTGCTTCGTGATACATTACCTGTGTTAAAATGGACCCTTTACCAATTGTGGAAAAGGTCGATATCGTGTTGATGTATGGCTATTGTGATCAAAATGCCCAACGGGCGTGTGCTATGTATGCTGCTCGGTATCCTGAACGACATCATCCAAGTGTCCGGATCGTTCGCCAGATAGTTACGTTATTTAAGGAAACAGGAAGTGCTCAGCCACATGTGAAATGTCAACCATGACCTGCAACAAATGATGCCCAAGTAGGTGTTTTTGCTGCTGTTGCAGCTAATCCGCACATCAGTAGCGGACAAATTGCACGACAATCGGGAATCTCAAAAACGTCGGTGCTGAGAATGGTACATCAACATCGATTGCACCCGTACCATATTTCTATGCACCAGGAATTGCATGGCAACTAATTTGAACATCGTGTACAGTTCTGCCACTGGGCACAAGAGTAATTATGGGACGATGACAGATCTTTTGCACGCGTTATATTTAGCGATGAAGCGTCATTCACCAACAGCGGTAACGTAAACCGGCATAATATGCACTATTGGGCAACGGAAAATCCACGATGGCTGCAACAAGTGGAACATCAGCGACCGTGGTGAGTTAATGTATGGTGCGGCATTATGGGAGGAAGGATAATTGGCCCCCATTTTATTGATGGCGGTCTAAATGGTGCAGTGTACACTGATTTCCTACGTAATGTTCTAGTGATGCTACTACAAGATGTTTCACTGCATGACAGAATGGCAGTGTACTTCCAACATGATGGATGTCCAGCACATAGCTCATGTGCAGTTGAAGCGGTATTGAATAGCATATTTCATGACAGGTGGATTGGTTGTTGAAGCACCATACCATGGACCGCACGTTCACCGGATCTGACACCCCCAGATTTCTTTCTGTGGGGAAAGTTGAAGGGTATTTGCTATCGTGATCCACCGACAATGCCTGACAACATGCGTCAGCGCATTGTCAATGCATGTGCGAACATTACGGAAGGCGAACTACGCGCCATTGAGATGAATGTCATTACACGTATAACCAAATGCATTGACGTTGACAAACATCATTTTGAGAATTTATTGCATTAATGTGGTATTTACAGGTAATCACGCTGTAATAGCATGTGTTCTCAGAAATGATAAGCTCACAAAGGTGCATATATCACATTGGAACAGCCGAAATAAAATGTTCAAACATACCTACAGTCTGTATTTTATTTTTAAAAACCTACCTGTTACCAACTGTTTGTCTAAAATAGTGAGCCATATGTTTGTGACTATTACAGCGCCATCTATCACAAAGCGAAAAAAGTGGTCCAACTAAAACATTCATGTTTCTTTACATTCTACACGAATATGTAATAAAAAATGGGGGTATCTATTTAAAAAACGCAGTTGATATCTGTTTGACCTAGTGGGCCAACCATAGCACCATCTGGTTTCCCCCTTCAAGGTAGACAAGTTTCGTTCTTTGTAGTTTTTCCAGTTGACGCTTATTTCATGAGATATTTGGCCCGGTCACGATCAATGGACCACCCTGTATATGCCATAAAGAACCAAACATAATACAGTACTGGCACTCCAAGAAAATTTACATCCTGAAAACGTCACTGAAAAGCTTAATATCAGTTCGAGGCCTACTGCACTGGGAATCTTGACATACGAATGTGCACTTTAAATGTGCACATTTCAGTATTGGTCACGAAATTCTGATGCTCTTGGAGTATCCTCTGATGTCTTGTTTCTTTTGTGACATAAGATAAGGTATTTTAATGTTTAACATGTACGAACATACGGGCCTCCTACATCATCGTAGCTGCGCAAGCGCTGTGGCGCCTGTTACCTGGCGCTCTCTGGCAACTGCTGAAACGAACCTATTTCTAACAGGTCATGGGAAAATATTGTGGATGATGGTTTGAAAAGCGTTACTTTCAAAGTAAATTTCCTTTTACGCAAGTTGAACTATGAGCGAGAATGTACGATGAATTTCGTAAATCACAGAGCATTTGACTGTCATTCAAAAATCAAATCTTTGACGACGACCATTTAGAATATTTTTGAGCCCAGAAGATCAGACATTTATATGTCCTTTTTAAAAATTTTACTGGCACATTTGTGTGATGTATCTTAAAGTGTAACATACGCAAAAAAGATCACCATTATGTGTGAAAGCTTAGCTTCTCTTGCAGCTTATTAAACTTAGAGACCAATATTATAGCTAAAAGTTTTTCTTTTCTTGTAGCAACACTGTGTATGTTAATTTAAACCATTACCTTTTCCTATTTGTGTGTTCGCGCTGCTTAACAGTGATGTTGCTATTGGCTGACTACATCACGTGTCCTATTCTCTGAATATCCGCTGTCATCGGCTGGCGAGATCGCGTACAAAAGTGCATCGCAATCTAAATTTCAATTCTTCGGAAAGTAACATGCGGTGTTTGGTGGAATTCAAATTTATACTTTTGTAATACAAAAATATGCAGTTGCTGCACATCAGACATCTTTCCAAAACGTGTTTTTTCCCGTGACTTCTGTTTTCTAAAGTGCCGGGAAATTCTACGCCGGTGTATAAAACCACAACCATTGAAAGGATTGATAAGTTTTACAGTTCCGAGGAAAATTATGCTGTTACTGAACACGGAAAAAGTGTATTTTCTTCTGGGAGAAAGTGTATTTTTAACCGGGAAATCCGGGAATAATTCGGGGAATTTTTTTTCCTCGCCCATGAATACACCCTGAACTTCCCTTCTCACAATATTGTTACATTCTGTCCTGGATTTTCCCTTGTTTGATTTTTGCCTGACAGCTTGTGTTCGATCCTAACCCAGTGCTGTTTTCCTTTGTTACTATTTTCTTTTGCATCTTTATACTCAATGTCCGTCCTTCTCTCTGTTCTTTCCTGTGTTTTTCTTGTCGCATTTCAAACCGTACTGCACAGTCTATTTATGAGCCACACTGTGTCAACCGTCTCAGCCACGCACAACAGTTGGCTACAAGACCATGCTGATTGTTGGTGCAGCATTTTATGTCCCACATTACTCCCGCGGATATAATAAGTCCTATACTTTCAAATTGATTAATCTCCCTGCATCATTTCCCAATTTTTGTGTGTTAACTCCCGCATGTTTCCAGAGTGCCACACGGTATTGTAACTCATCCTAAGAACCCCCACTTATTCCACCAAGCAGTCACATCTGTCATCCCCCTTCTTCACAATTATCCACCCTCATAACTGTTACCCACAGTAATAAATATGTTTTTATTAGTTATTATTTACTTTGATCCTTGTGACTTCTCATCAGTTTTAGTGAGTTTTTGCCTTTCGCTATTGTCAACTCCCTCAGATTTTGTCTTGCTTTTGCCTTTTGCACCCATTTTATCCTTTTCGTGAATTTTCTCATGTATTTGTATGTATTTGTGCTAAATTTTTCAGACATAATTCTATATTATTTACGTAATTTTTCGCATTTTTCCATCACCATTGATCCTTGCTCCTTCCATTTTCATTAATACGGAAAAGTTACCTTATCCCTAGCCCGATCCCAGTACCATGTATTGTTCCTGCGTTGTTGCTTGGCTCGTGGAATCCCCCCTAATGGCCTTACCATCAAATTACCCATCTCTGGCTGCCACCCTCCCTTCCACAACGACCTCCACCTGTTCAGACTCCACAAATCCTTACCCCTAACAAACATAATCCTGCAAAACCATATCAACCAAACACAAACCTCCTTGCAGTGCCTTCTCTCCATCCACAAAATTCTCCTTCTATGCAAACCCAAATTCCTGGAACCTATAACACACAATGAATTCTTGCCCTGCAGAAACTGGAGCAACAGGCACAATGCCACCTTAAGAAGCTCTCCATCATGCCCACTTCCTACTCCCGCCATGGAGTACCACTGTCCACCAGCTCTACAACTACTTCGAAACCTCCTCCACATCCCCTCATAGCTGACAAACCCTGTCTCACAGACCTACTACACTTACTCCACCTTCCAAAACTCCCTGCCACCACCACACAGAATCCACAACCTAAACAGACCCGCAACAAAGACATGAACCTTTCCTACAGAAGTCTTAGCCACACAGAAATATCAGTCCTTTCCAAAGGCCTCACCTTTTGCCCCATTCCCAAATCAATTGTGCAGGACTTGTTAAAGACTTTCTCCCCTTTTCCCGGTCCCTACAGTGAAAACACTTTGTCGCTACCAACCCTACCAATCAGATTCGACTAAAGACCAATACTGAATCCTGCCTAACTCAGTTCACTCCTCCATTCAAAAGTGATCTACCCCCACTGCCCTCAAACCACCCCTTGTTAACTTTCCAGAATTTCTTAACCTCGAACCTTGCCTCACCATCATTCCCCAAATTCCTCCACATGCAAACTAACCTTTCAGCCGCAGAAAAAACTGCAGTCAACCATCTAAAAACTGATCCTGACCTTATAATCCTACCTGCGGACAAAAGCTCAACCACTGTTGTTTTGACCCCCCAGGGGGCCCCACAGTCCCTTTTGTGGGTAAGTATGTGGCGCACACAGGGCCCCAAGCTATTGCAGTCTCCTTTAATTTTTCCAAACTGTATTACCGTCCCTGTTCTTCTCCTTCGCTGTCCTTGCTCCTTTCTCCCTGCCCCCCCCCCCCCCCCTCCTCCTTTCCATCTTGATGGACTTCTTCATATCGATTTGGCTATCCTGCCGGCTTAGTTTTGGTATGTGCTATTGTTTAGTTTTCTGTTTCCATCTCCTTTTTGGCATTTCCAACATTTTCCGTTCAGTGTGAGCCATTTGGGGATGAACTGCCAACCTTGTTTCCAGGCTCCTCTCCCCCTCCCCTCCCTTTTCCCCTTGCATCCTGGCCCCCTTCCTGCTACGTCACCAGCATGGTAGCCAGTCCATGTGGTGGAGCTGTTAAGTACCCACTTCGCTGAGCCTCCTGACAACACAGGGATCACACTGCTAGTATCTGAGCTGTTAACACCTTGTGTATGCCAAGGAGTCGATGCTCATCACTTTGGGGCAATGGCCGCTGTGCCAGACGGCCCTTGCTGTGATTGGGTGGCGCCCACGGGGCGAGCCCCTGGTTGGACTGGGTGGTATTATGGCGGATGCCTTGCACATGAAGCGACAAAAGCTTCAACATCCTGGCCATTCTGTGGCCTTCTCTAAGAGTGATAGAAGACTTGACACTCCCTTCTTCTGATCCTTCGGCATTCTCCTCCCTGGCTACCCCCTGAGAAGAGAGTCAAGCTCGCCGGCTTGGGTTGAAACTTTTCCCTCGGTACCTGGTTTGTACCAGGATATACGACGAAAGTTTTGCCATGACCAAGCCTTTGTTTTTCGTAGAGACGATTGAAGATAAGTATGGCAAACTGGAATCCATGAGTAAAATACGGTCCGGTTCTTTCTTATAAAGACATCTTGTGCTGCCCAATCTGAAGCCCCATGTGCTGGTGACCATCTCAGTGACATCCCAGTCTCCGTCACACCCCACCGATCTTTGAACTCGGTACAGGGCATCATTTTCCACCAGGATATTCTGCTCCAAACTGACGGGGAGCTCCGTGCAAACCTCGAGTGCCGAGGAATCAGATTTATCCGCCGTGTACGGTGAAGCCCTAAAAACAATCACACCAATACAGGTGCCTTTATCTTGGCCTTCGAGGGGGATACCCTCCCAGAGAAGGTAAAGGTGATGGTGAATCGGTGCGATGTAAAACCTTATATTCAACCACCGATGAGATGGTTTAATTGCTTACGGTTTGGACATGTCTTCCCGCTGCGCCAATGATCACCTCTGTGGTGACTGTGGGCGCTAGAGATGGGCAAAACTGTTCTTTTCAGAGATCGGATCAGAACTGTTCACTCCCTGAAATGAATTAGCTCTTTTTCATGGCTCACCACTCATTTACAATAGAAAATAAATGGAAGGCACATTGCCCTTTGAACTTGGTTTATTCCAGTACTATACCTGTATTTTGATCTTATTTGATCCTATTTTGAAGTAACACAGATAATGAGTAAGAATTTTGTATTGTTTATTGAAATTTCCACGATATGACAAAGTTTTTGATTATTGATTTATTTTGCACTATCGTGGTTTTTTGGGTGATCGGAAAATGTTGTAACTTGAGATTTACATTAACAATATATTTGGCTATAATGTATTAAAATTTCATTAACCTCATACAAATACATCGCAAGCCATATATTTTTAAAGTGAACGTTCCCTTCCGAAGACGCCTAAAATCGCAAAATCCCTACCAGAATAAGAAAAAAATATATAAATTTGACTGTAAAACGAAAGTGCTGCATATAGCCTTACGCAGAATAAAACAAGGAAAATATTGGTGTATCACATTTTGCGATACGTTTATCGGTTCGCTCGTAATTAAAGCGTAAATTCCATAATAAAAATCCTATAGTAAGAGGAGTCGTCAGGAACCTAATCTTATCATTTTAAATAAATAAAAATAAAATAAAAACAAATGATGTATACGTAACATAATAATGTAATATACATAGCGGTATTACTACGAAGAACAATATCCAGTAGAGACGAACTCCGATGCAGAAGCACTGAGTCGAGCAGGTCGAGCCGCGAGCTGTATTACTGCGTGAGCTAAGACCGCAGAGACCAGAGTGACACCTGAGTTGCTTTGCTCAACGCTCTGGCTAGAGTCGAGAACGGTGGGGTGAGCGTTGAGCGGGCGAGTTCAGAGGGTGGGGGGAGCGGTGAACTCAACCGCTCCGAGACAAATCGTCCGTTCCCTTGCGAGCAGGTTGTTGCAAGTAGTTCCTATGTTATCCGCTAGGTGGCTCTCTGTCCTGTTGCTCGCATCAACTGCCCAGAGGGCAGGACATGCGACTGAAACGATCGCCGACAGAGTGCGATGCGAAGTTAAGCTGCGCCAGACACTGCACGCGGCAGACGACGCACAGAGACGGCACGGCATATGTGAAACACAAAATCCAATGGGGCACTGCACAATGCAGGCAGCCAAGGTAGAAGCAGGGCAGAGGCCGGCGCTGGCTGTGTTGTGTGGCGTGCACTGTGCTGTGACCAGCAGAGGCGCTGCTGATATGCTCCGTCTCTCTCTCTCTCTCTCTCTCTCTCTCTCTCTCTCTCTCTCTGCCGTGGGAAACGTTTGGAGCTACCGTTCTTTTTTTCTGAATCACTGATTGTTCACTCCTTTGAAAGATTCAACTCTATGAATCAGTTCAAGAGCGAATGCCCCATCTCTAGTGGGCGCCCCTTCCATGAGGTTAGTGCCTGTCCTTTTCCCCCAGTGTGCGTAAATTATAATGCGTAGTATCCTCCACACTCGCCAGCATGCCCGGTGTATGTGAAAGAATGACGGATTCAAGAGCACAAGACCATAGATAGACTTACCTACACCGAGGCTTGTCGAAAGTATGACTGGCTCCATCCCATGCCTCCAACTTCTACTTTTGCTTCAGTTATGTCCATTCCCCCTCCTCTTCCCAGCCCCACCCCATTCACTCCACACCTTCTGCATTACCCTCGCTCTCCCACTCCCCCTCTCCATCAGTACCCATACCCACCCATTCGGATGCTGCTCCCCTCCCCTCATCAGCAAGGTGCTCCCCTTCTTCGGCAGCTGCTGGTACTGGAGCTCCCTCCCGGGACTCCTCTTCCTGGCACCCCCCCTGAAAGGGTGACCTGCAGCTCCACCCAGGCTGCGCGATCTGCGGCTGGTGGGCGACAAGATTCCCAGGTGTAATTCCATGCCTGACCTCTCTGCAGTCTGCCCTTCTCTTCCTTCACAAGAGGAGGAGCAGAAACACAACAACAAGGGCAAGGCCCTTCCAGTACCCCTGAGGTGCCACCTTCCCCTGCTCCAGCCAATGAACCAACAGAGTTTGTCCCCACCTATATGGACATTACCCCATCCTTATCGGTGATGGATGACGACTCGTCGGCGTGACTGGCTCCTGTCCATTCGCTTCCCATTTGGACTCCAGCTTGAGAATCCTCCAATGGAATTGTGATAGCTATTTGCATCACCTCACGGAGTTGCACCCCCTTCTTTCCTCCTACTTTGCTGCTTGCATTGCTCTCCAGGAGACCCATTTTGTCAGTTCTTATCACCCACCCGTTGTGGGTTCCACGCTTTGATGAAACCTAATTGGCCTCTTGTGGGCTTCTGGTGGTATTTGCACCTTGGTCCACAAGGACATTGTTAATAAATGGGTTCCTCTCCATACCACTCTGGAAGCAATTGCTGTCTGGGTCCATCTGGCCACTCTAATCACAATCTGTAATCTCTACCTCCTGCCTGACAGGCCACCCACATCCATTGCCCTAACCACCCTTCTTCAACAACTACCTTCTCCCTTCTGTTTCTAGGGGACTTTAATGCCCACAATCCTCTTTGAGGTAGTCACATGACGGCACTTTCTCTACTATCGACCTCTCTATCTGCAGTCCCGGCCTTCTTCCATCCATTCAGTGGGGTGTCCACGATGACTTATGTGGCAGCGACCATTACAGCAGTGTTGATGAGTCTACACAGACTTTGACTGCCACCATTCTTTCCGCAGCTGTTTCAGCCGTCCCTTCTTCTTCGGGTTTCTCCCATTGGAAAATGGTCCCTTGGTGAACTCTGGAACTTGCTGTGGCCATAAAAGACTGGCGCCGTGCTCTTCAACACTTCAAGCAGCACCCTCTACTGCTATTCTTCTGGTCTTTAAACGATTCCGCGCCCGGGTCCGTTACCTAAGCAAATTTCAGAACCGGATTTGCTGGGAATGATATGTGGCTGCCATAAGAATGCACACCCCCTCTTCACAAGTCTGGGCAAAACTCTGGCGAATTTTTGGCCATTGTCCTCCCACCGATGTTGCAGGAATTTCTGTGCATGGTGTTGTCCTTATCCATCTGGACTTTATCGCAGAGCATTTCGCTCAACACTTTGCCCAAGCCTCTGCATCAACTCAGTATCTGCCCACATTCCTCCTCCTGAAAGAGCTTGCCTTTGTCTTTCGTTTCTCACTGCTTGGAGCCTTATAAAGCCCCATTTAGTGAGTGGGAATTCACCAGTGCCCTCGCCCTTTGTCCCGACACGGCTCCTGGACCAGATTGGATACATAACGAAATGCTGCAACACTTATTGGTGGCTGGCCACCTTCGTATACTGACCCTTTTCAACCGTCTATGGAGTGAGGGGGTATTTCTTACCCAGTGGCAAGAAAACTTTGTTATTCCGGTGTTGAAGCCTGGGAAGCCACCTCTTCAGTTGGATAGCTACCGTCCAATTAGGCTTATCAACACCCTTTGCAAGCTCCTTGAATGCCTGGGGAGTCAGCAGCTGTTTTGGGTCCTCGAATCCCGCGACCTTTTGTCATCAGCTCAAGGTGGTTTTCACTGTGGCCACTCTACAGGGGATAACTTGGTCCACCTGGAGTCCGCCATCCAGTCGGCTTTTGCCTATCGGCAACACCTCATTGCAGTCTTCTTTGACCTGCATACAGCCTACGACACCACATGGCGCAACCACACCCTCACCACCCTTCACGAATGGGGCCTTTGGGGTGCTCTGCCCATTTTTATCCATAATTTTCTTTCTTGTCGCTCTTTCGGGTTCAAGTTGGTTTCTCCTACAGCACTTCCCATCGGCAAGAAAATGGGGTTCCACCGGGTTCCGTGCTGAGCGTCCCTCTCTTTCTCGTCGCCATTAATAGTCTGATAGCAGCTGCTGGGGTGACATTGTCCCCCTCTTTGTATGCTGACGATTTTTGCATCTACATCAATTCCTCTGTCATGGGCTCTGCAGAATGCCGTCTACAGGGGGCAGTCTACCGGGCGCAATCTTGAGCTCTCTCCCATGGCTTTCTGTTTTCGGTGTCCAAGTCATGTGTCGTGCATTTCTGCCATTGCCGTACAGTCCATCCCCATCCGGACCTGTTCGTTGATGGCCAATCTCTGGAGATGGTGGACACCCATCACTTCTTGGGTCTAGTCTTGGATGCGTAGTTGACATGGCTCCCTCATCTTCACCAGCTGAAGAGGACGCTCTGGTTACATCTCAGTGTTCTTAGATGTCTGTACAATACCACGTGGGGTGCAGACTGCTCTATTTTCCTGTAATTGTACAAAGCGCTGGTCTGGTCTCATTTAGACTACGGGAGTCCTGTCTATGGTTCTGCATCACCTTCATAATTGCAGATAGTAGACCCCCATTCACCATTGTGGGGTACGACTTGTGACTGGTGCCTTCCAGACTAGCTCCATGATTAGCCTTCGCGCAGAGGCAGGGATTCCACCACTGCGAGTTTTGGGCCAACAACAGCTGATATCTTATGCTCTCCGCATTCACTGCACCCGAAAGCACCCTAATTATGGTCTCCTTTACCCAGACTCAGAGATCAACCTTCCGCGGCAGTGGCCACGATGTGGGCTTACCATGGCTGCCTGTGTTCAGTCACTCTTTTCTGAGCTCCAACACATCCCTTTACTACCTCTTTTTTCCGGTCACGCACGTATCCCTTCATGGTGCGTCTCTTGGCCACAGCTCTGTCTTGATCTCTCCATCAATTCAAAGGATTCTGTCCCTCAGGAGACCCTTCGCCACCAATTCTACTGTCTCCTCAGTTTATTCCAGGCTTCAGAAGTGATTTATACTGATGGCTCCATGGTTGCTGGTCACATTGGTTATGCTTAAACCTGTACGAGACACATGGAACTTCGTTCCTTGCCAGATGGCTGCACTGTTTTTATTGCAGAATTGGTCGCCATCTTGTGCGCACTTGACCATGTCTGCTTCTGCTCAGGTCTGTCCTTCCCTATCTGTAGTGACTCCTTGAGTAGTTTGCAAGCTGTCGGCCAGTGCTTCCGTCACCACCTGTTGGTCACAACTATCCAGGACGCTCTTTCCTTGATCAATGTGGATGCTCAGTGTTTTTAATTTGGACCCCAGGCCGTGTTGGGATCCCTGTCAATGAACTTGCCGATCGACTGACTAAATTGGATACTAACAGGCCATCTCTTGTTATTGGCATTTTGGAAATAGACCTTCGCTCGGCATTATGTCATCAGGATTTGGGACTTTGGAATGCACAATGGCACACTCTTTCTTCGCCGAACAAGCTCAGGGCGATAAAGGATTCTACAACAATGTGGCCTCTCGTGAAGCCTCTGTTGTCCTTTGCCGGCTCCACGATCGGCCATACTTGGCTGGCTCACAGTTATCTCCTCTGTCTCGTGAGGATGACCCCCCCCCCCCCCCCCCTGTCGCTGTGGATTGATGTTGACTGTGGGTCACCTCTTACTGGACTGTCCTGACTTAGCTGCCCAGCAACGGACTTTGCTTTCCTGATTTGCTACCCCTGGCATTAGCTGACAATGCCTCAGCGGCTGATCTAGTTTTAAGATTTCTTCATGATGCGGATTTTTATCGCTTCATTTAAGAATGAGACCTTCAACCTTATCAGTAGGTGGAGGGGATGGCAGGCTGTCTTGCTCCCCCCTTCGCCCCGATTGGACTGGCTTCAACTGGGGTTGGTGGTTCACCCAAGCTATCTGCCTTCCCACTCCTTTCTTTATGGGGTCTGTTTTATCTTGAGTGTCTATCTTGTCTACCTGTTCTTCCTTCATGCCCCTGTCATTAGTTACTTTCTTTCCCCCTTCTTTTCTTCCACCTTCTTCCTTCCTTCTCTGTCAATAATTTTTAATTTTATGGCCATTGTAGTTCCCAGTTATAGTGTGAGATTTCATCAGTTTCAGTTATTCCAAGGTTGGAGCGACTGATGACCACTTAGTTTGGTCCCTTCTCCAATCCAACCAACCAACTGTTGTTTTGAACCACAAGGATTACCTGGCAGAAGGACTCCACCAGCTGTCAGGTACCTACAAACCTTGCCACGGTGACCCCATTGCAGTAATCCAGCAGGATCTCCAGTCACTACTCAAATCCTTAGGCCCATCCCAGTACCTCTCCCCGGAGTCCATCTCTCTACTCACCCCTACCAGTCCCTGCACTGATACCTTGTATATGCTTTCTAAAGTCAATAAACCTAACCACCCAGGATGCCCCATTGTGGCTGGTTACTGTGCCCCCACTGAGAGAATCTCTGCTCTCATGGACCAACACCTTCAACCTATTACCTGGAACCTACTCTCCTATATAAAAAATACGAACTATTTTGAAAGAAATGTGTTGAAGAGCAGTTTGGCTGTAATGTTTATTGCAGTGTAAAATCCACTAGATGGGCTTTTCATAAGAAGCTCCATCTTTATATACAGCAAGAAGATAAGCCTATGTTACTTAGATAAAACGAGTTTCATGATGGCTGTTCTTTATATGGCGTAGATGCAGTGTCACCTACTAGTGTTGTAAATGAAACATTGTGCTAACGTCTAGCACTTAAAAAGAATCTTATGAACATTATTTCAGATCTGTATATGTACTCATATTTATGAGAAGAGCATTTATGGAAACAAATAAACAAAAGAAGCTTGATAGAATGACAGAGCCTGGCCTGAGAGCCCAATCTGGTGGTGGTTACAGCACATTATCTGATTTTGGCTGCCTTGCCTTTCGATTTCAGCACTCTTCTCACAATGCTTTTGAGAAAAGTTCATACAGGAGCATTAAAAAGCATTACTGCATTGTATTTAAACAATGGTAAATCACTGTAGTTATCTTTTCAAGAGCTTTTAATTAATGTTAAAGTACATTGTTCATTTAAAAAAATTAATAACATGGTAACATACTTGCTCCAATTTTTCAGTTGATACAAGATTAAGAGGTAAGTGTGTTACAAAATTGTGCCCTCTGTGCATACTATCGTTTATCAAAAATTTCATTTTGATACTTTAAAATTTCACAAAATAAATGGTGTTACTCTTCTTCTCTCTTGTACAAGTGTAAAACACCATCCTCCACAACATCCATGTACACATTAATTTAAAAATAATGGTCAAGGCATACAGTCCAATGGTACACACAGTCAATGTGGAAACTCTGAGTATTTGGGCCCTTACATTATTTGATTCTGTACATCTTGTTTAGATTGGTTAAAACCAGTTTGTATACAGAAGACCAATAGTTATTGCTTTTGCTGCCTCAGATATTTTGACACTTGGCACCTATCATGGAATGTTAATGTCAGTGCATGTGCGTGCGCACGCACACACACACACACACACACACACACACACACAGAGAGTGAGAGAGAGAGAGAGAGAGAGAGAGAGAGAGAGAGAGGGGAGGGGGGGTAGTTAGTAGTGTAATTGTGATGCTGAGAAGTAAATCTGATCTCATTTAGTGCACTAAATCTCTACTTCCATGTATTAGGTGGCATTCTTCACTTTACTTTGGCAACTGTATCTTATTTCACAGAAACCTCATTGTCCACAGAACCACTGTGAAAAAAACAAGTGTCACATGCAAGATTGGAGGTACTTAAAACATGAATGTCAGTTAAAGAATAGTTACTCTGGAACATTTTTTGAGGCTTGTGTGTGAAATGTGTTTACTAAATGAACATTTAAATTGTTCTTTTCTGAAGAACATTGATAGTTCAATCCATTCCTGTGGTGACATTTTGCTATAAATATTTTTGTTTCACTATTATCACTATAAATCTCTGATTTCTGTTTTTAAATATAATTCTGTACTGATACTACATAGGGAGGATGAACGAGAATATAAGGCATGGAAGAAGGCAATAATGTTGGTATATGGTCGATTGGCAACGCATAAGTATGCTTCACTATTCCTCCGACCCATAACTGATGACCAGGCACCAGGTTACAGCGGCATTGTTCACAGGTATAATTCATTTGAAGTTATTTATAAAATATATTAGTTAGATAGTATATCAATATTAAGATATTTATTTTGCTAATGTATTCTGACAAGCACTCAAAGAATTTTCTTTATAATATCCGTGATATTTTCACATATTTCAGCATTAGTAGTTAACCAAAAGTAATTTGCCTAATCAGTTTGTAGTTGATGACAGGAAATAACTCTGTAATTTGGAATTTGATCTAAAGCATATTTAACAATCATGTCTTGGTTATTGTTTATTTGCAAGTATTCTTTCCAAATGAAAGTGTGGTGGTGTTGACTCCTCTAAATGTCCTTCCCTTCAAGGGGGGAATAAGGGGGATAAACACTAATCTGCAACAGAATTTGACTTTCTACTCTGCCCCCCCACCCCCCACCCGAGGGTCCAGGGTGAAATACGGCAAAATGTTATCCCGGCTGAGACACAAGTTGAAATACGGCTAAGACACAAGTTGAAAATATGATCACTATTTTTTCTTATTTACTTAAATTTGCCATATTTCGTGACAGTACCTTTTCCATTAGACGTTTATACGGCGATATAGTCTTGGCTTCAGTTGTCTGAGAATGATTCCACAATGCATCTTTGTTGGTTGCAGAATTGACGTGGTTCAACGTGTTTCTCTCATTTTGGTGTTTCAAATACAGTTTCTTCAAATGTAATTTCTTCTTTTTTTTTTTAGTTAATACAAAAATAATAGTAACATACTTCAAAATTGTTTGACAGTGACCTTCTCATTGTTCTTCCGTCAACCCACACCAAGAGTTAGCTGCCGACTAAGAACAGTCAAAGATGACTCCAACGTCAAAGATGTTTTACACCACACACAATCTTCCAGTTGTAATCAGTCTCTCTGCTAATCTTCGATACATTTTCTAATAGTAATCAATATGCTTTTACTCTCAAAAAACAGAAGTAAATTAACATATAATAAGACAAATTATAATAAATCCTGACAAAAATATAAGAAAATATTTACAATTCGGTATCGACAAATACGGTAAAAAAAATAACATCTCCCAGATCCATTACAAGGGGTAAGAATAGGCCCGAGGTATTCCTGTCTGTCGCAAGAGGTGACTAAAAGGAGTTTCACACATTTTGGTCTTTATGTGATGGTCCCCTGTAGGGTTTGACCTCCATTCTTCAAAATTTTCCCGAAGAGCGAGCCAGTTGGGGAAGGGCGCCTTACATGGTGCATCGTGTCCATCATGCATTGAGATCTTTAGCTCGCTTTCTCGTTGTCGCATTTCAGTCCCGCTCATTCTCCATCTCTTGGGCGAGGACACCTTCCTGGGTGCATTTTCCACCATGCACTATGCAGTGTTGCTTTCTGCGTCGATGATGACCATGGACTTCTTTGCACCTAATATCCAGCACGGTAGCCAGTCCGTTGTGGGGCCACCATGTACCGTGTTGGTTGTAGCCCCCTGACCACACAGTGATTGCTCTGCTGATGCCTGTGCCATTAACTCCTATGTATGCCAAGGGGTAAATACCCATCCCCCTGAGGCATCGGGATGCCTGGCAATGGCCGTCCTGCCAGTTGGTCTTTGCTGCGGCTGGGTGGCACCTGTAGGGAGGGCCCCTTGACAGATTGGGTGGCATCAAGGTAGATGACACGCGATGAAGCGTAGTCCATTATCTCTTGCTGGTGGTGAAACACTAACAGTCTCTAAGCGTTCATGAGCTCAATTCAACACACAGAAATATGACCCCAAATTGTTCCCCTTCCTGGCCACACCATGGGAGGAACGTCAGGCTAAGGATGGCAGCAGATCTTATTCGCCCCGGTACCGTGTATGTTCGAGAGCTTGTAGGGTATCTTTCATGAGGATGAAGCCTCAGTTTTTTGTTGAGCATTTAGATGACAAGTTTGGGGAGGTGGATGGATTATCAAAAATGAGATCTGGGTCAGTCTTGATCAAAACAGTATCTTCTGCCCAGTCACGGACATTACTCACTTGTGACAAGCTGGGGGAGGTTGCTGTAACCATCACACCCCATAAGAGCTTAAATATGGCCCAGGGTATAATATTTCACAGGGACCTTCTTTTGAAGTCTGACGATGAGTTGCGCGCCAATTTACAACGGTGAGGTGTACACTTCATCCAGCATGTCCACCGGGATCTGAGGGATAATCAGGTTGCCACCGGTGCCTTCATCTTAGCTTTCGAGGGTGAGGATGATGGTGGGGGGCATTTCCCCTCCCTGTTGCTCCTGCACCACCTACTTCAGGAACAACACTCCCCCCTCCAAGCCATCTGGGACACCTGTCCCCTCTTCTAAGCCAAAGAAGCGTGAGTTTTCTTTGCCTTCTCTCGCTATGAAGGGGTCCCTTGGGTCACTCCCTTCCCAGGTTTCTGCTAGTGGGGAAGATGACACCCGCCAGTGGCTGAAGAGCTCAAAAGCAGCTGGTCGCAGGGCTTTACACTCGTCCTCAGTCCTGGAGACTGAGCCAGTGAAGTCCTCCCAGACAGGTGAACCCAAGGAGCAAGCGAGAGAAATCTAAAAAGAAGACCCCTAAGACCAAGGAAATTGCGGTGGCACCCACACCACCACCACTACCTACAAGCTCTGTGTCTGAGGATGGGGTGGAGATTTTGGCGTCTGCTGAGGACCTAGATCTCGCCAGACCCTCAGACACAATGGATATAGACTACTCAGGCAATAAGTCGGTGGCAGCAGGTGACCCTGAGGCATAAACTGCCTCAGTGAATGTTCCGTGCTTTCCCAGTCTTACGAAGATGCCATCCTCCAGTGGAATTGCAGCAGTTTTTTCCACTGCCTGGCTGAGCTACGGTAACTGTTAAGCTTTACACCTGCTATCTGCATTGCCCTCCAGGAAACCTGATTCCCGGCAGAGCGAACCCCTGCCCTCTGTGGCTATAAAGGATATTACAGGAACCGTAGTGACTATAATGGAGTGTCAGTTGAAGTTTGCGTTTATGTCGTAAACTCAGTCCTAGTGACACTATGCCCATTCAAACCCCTTTTGAAGCTGTGGCTGTCAGAATAAGGACGACACAGGAAATACCTGTCTGCAATGTATATCATCCTCCAGATGGTGCAGTACCCCTGAATGTATTAGCAGCACTGATTGATCAACTCCCTAAACCTTTCCTACTGCTGGGAGATGGTAGTGCCCATAAACCCTTGTGGGGTGGTACCATGCTTACTGGCCGAGGCAGAGATGTCGAAAATTTACTGTCTCAACTCAACCTCTGCCTGTTAAATATTGGGGCCGCCACACATTTCAGTGTGGCTCATGGTAGGTACTCAGCCATTGATTTATCAATTTGCAGCCCAGGACTTCTCCCATCTATCCACTGGAGAGCACATGACGACCTGTGTGCTAGTGACCACTTCCGCATCTTCCTGTCATTGCCCCAGCGTCACGTCCCAGGACACATGCCCAGATGGGCTTTAAAATAAGGCAGACTGGGAAACGTTCACCTCTGCTGTCACTGTTCAATCTCCCCCACATGGTAACATCGATGTAATGGTTGAGCAGTTGACTACAACAATTGTTTCTGCGGCAGAAAACGCAATCCCTCGCTCTTTAGGGTGCCTGAGGCGTAAGGCAGTCCCTTGGTGGTCGGCGGAAATTGCCGAACCAATTGAGGAGCATTGGCGAGCTCTACAGTGGCATAAGCAGCACACTTTCCTGGGGCACCTCATAGGCTTTAAATGGCTCCGTGCCCCCGTTCGCCAACTTATCAAATGTCAGAACCAGGAGTGTTGGGAGAGAGAAGTCTCGACCATTGTGTGCCATATGTCACCTTCCCAAGTCTGGGCAAAGTCAGATGTCATTTTGGATACGAGATCCCAACAGGTGTTCCCGTAAATGGCATGTTATGTACCAACACAAACATGATTGACGAGCACTTGGCACAAGCATCTACATCAGAGAACTGCCCCCAACTTGTGGCACTCTTAAATGGCAGCTGGAAGGGAAAGTCCTCTCTTTCACTACATGCCACAGTGAATCTTATAGTGCCCCATTTACAGAGTGGGAGCTCCTCAGTGCCCTTGCACGTTACCCTGACATAGCCCCAGGGCCTGATTGAATCCACAGCCAGATGATTAAACATCTCTCATCTGACTACAAGCAACATATCCTTGTCGTCTTCAACTGAATCTGGTGCGTGGCATCTTTCCATCGCAATGGCAGGAGGGCACCATCATTCCGGTGCTCAAACCTGGTAAAAACCCACTTGATGTGGATAGCTATTGGTCCATCAGCCTCACTAACCATTTTTGTAAGCTGCTGGAACATATGGTGTGTCGGCGGTTGGGTTGGGTCCTGGAGTCAAGTGGCCTACTGGCTCCATGTCAGGGTGGCTTCCGCCAAGGTCGCTGTATGACTGATGATCTTGTGTCCTTAGAGTCTGCCAGCTGAGCAG
Organism: Schistocerca cancellata; assembly: GCF_023864275.1. Classification (NCBI taxonomy): domain Eukaryota; kingdom Metazoa; phylum Arthropoda; class Insecta; order Orthoptera; family Acrididae; genus Schistocerca; species Schistocerca cancellata. The sequence goes on from NC_064628.1 coordinate 716,127,063, forward strand.
CCTATTCCAGACGCCAACACATGGTTGCCATCTTTTTCTACTTACATAACGTATACGACATGACCTGGCGACGTCATATCCTTGCCACATTGTGTGAGTGGGGTCTCCAGGACCCACTCCCAATTTTTATCCAAAACTTCCTGTCGCTCCATACTTTCCATGTCCACGTTGGTGCCTCCCATAGTTCCATCCATATCAAGGAAAATGGAGTCCCGCAGGGCTCTGTATTGAGTGCTTCTCTATTTTTAGTGGCCATTAACAATCTAGCAGCAGGTGTCGGGCCCTCCGTCTCACCTTCTCTGTATGCAGACAACTTCTGCATTTCGTTCTGCTGCTCCAGCACTGGAGTTGCTGAGTGTTGCCTACAGGGAGCCATTCAAAAGGTGCAGTCATGGGCTCTAGCCCATGGCTTCCAGTTTTCCGCCTTGTAGACGTGTGTCATGCATTTCTGTCGGTGTTGTACCATTCATCCGTGAACCAGCACTTTATCTTAATGACGATCCACTCACTGTAGTGGAGACACATTGATTCTTAGGTCTGGTTTTCGATGCTCATTTGACTTGACTTCCTCATCTTCATCAGCTTAAACAGAGGTGTTGGCAGCACCTCAAAGCCCTCTGCTGCCTGAATAACACCAACTGGGGTGCAGATCGCTCAATGCTGCTGCAGCTCTACAGAGCCCTCGTTCAATTCCGTCTTGACTGTGGGAGTGAGATTTATCATTCAGCGGTTCCCTCAGCATTGCTTTTGCTCAACCTATTGCACCATTGCGGAGTTAGACTAGTGACAAAAGCGTATAGGACGAGTCCCGTGACAAGTGTACTGGTGGAGGCTGGAGTCCCTCCATTGAAGATCAGACATGCACAACTGCTCACCATTTATGTTGCACACATTTATAGCTCTCCTGAACATCCTAACTCCCATCTTCTTTTTCCAACCATGGTGGTTCACCTCTCACATAAGTGGCCCAGGTCAGGCCTAACGATTGTGGTTCGCATGTGGTCGCTTCTGTCTGAACTGGAGTCCTTCCCTTCACCACCTCTAATCGAGGTCCATTCACGTACACGTCTGTGGTGTAGCTATAGGCCGAAGCTTCTTCTGGACCTTTTGCATGGCCCCAAGGACTTCGTTAACCCTGCAGCTCTTCGCTGTCACTTTCTCTCGATTCTTGAAGTGTTGCGGGGCTCTGAAGTGGTTTACACTGATGGCTTGATGTCTGGTGATAATGTTGGCTCGCCTTTGTCCACAGAGGCCATATTGAACAGCATTCCTTGCCTGATGGCTGTAGTGTATTCACTGCAGAGCTGGTGGCCATATCTCGTGCACTTCTTCAGTATATGCGTTCAAGCCCCTAGGAATCGTTTCTTCTGTATACTGACTCCTTGAGCAGCCTACAAGCTATCAACCAGTGCTATCCTCACCATCCTTTGGTGGCGTCCATCTATGCCCTGGACCGGTCCCATCGTTCAGTGGTGTTTGTGTGGACCCCAGGACATGTCGACATCCCAGGCAACGAACTTGCCGACAGGCTAGCCAAACAGGCTACGCGGAAACTGCTTCTGGAGATGGGCATCTCTGAACCTGACCTGCGTTGTGACTTACGCCACATGGTTTTTCGGCATTGGGACATAAAATGGTGTAACAGTATGCACAACAAACTGTTTGTCATTAAAAAGACTTCGAATTTGTGGAAGTCTTCCATGCAGGCCTCTCACCGGGAATCAGTTGTCCTCTGCCGGCTCCGCATTGACCATGCTTGGGCGACCCATGGTTACCTCTTGCACCATGAAGACCCGCCTCAGTGTCGATGTGGCACCCAGTTGACAGTGGCCCATATTCTGGCGCACTGTCCCACTTTGACTGCCCAGCGACAAAAATCTTGGGTTACTGGACTCGTTGCCGCACATTTTATCTGACAACGCGTCATTGGCTGATTCAGTTTTACATTTTCTTCGTGAGGGTGGGTTTTATCATTTGATATAAATTTTAGCACATGTCCTTTGTCCCTCTGTCCCCTCCACCCTGGTGCTTTTAGGGTGGAGATTTTAATGTGTTGCAGAGTGGCTGGATTTTCCTTTTTATTCTCGTGGTTGGCCAGCAACTGTAATCTGATTTCGTGTTTTACAATCTTCTGTTTCTTGCGTCTCTGTTGTTTTCTTATCCTCTTTTGTTCCTTTTAGTGTTCGTTGCCTTTCCTTCATTGTTGTGGTTTGTCTTTTCTTTCCCTTTTGTGTTATATGTCTCGCCTGTTTTATTCTCACACTTGTGGCATTGTTTTATTAGGTACAAGGGACTGATGACCTCGTAGTTTGGTCCCTTCACCCCTCTTTTAAACTGACCAACCAACCAATCTAGTTTGCCTCATTGCCACAGTGACCATGTGTTAAAAAAAAAAAACTCTTAATACAATTTTGCAACCCAGAAAGGTGTAAAATTTTTTAAATCATGTTCATCTCCTAGATAAAAGCAAAATCATGAAGAGCATACCAGGCATGGAGTTCACTTAAAAATACATGTAAGGCTCAAGTTATTTGATCAGGTCACAGGATTCTTGTGATGACCTGCATAAGGCAAAGAACCCAATCATCCTAGTGACTATAGTCAGCAAGTTTTTTTTACACACAAAAAGTGAGAGAAAAATATTAAGCTAAACACCTTCTCAGTGTATGAACCCTACACCCAGCAAAGAGAAATGTCAGTAACTTTCATTTCGGTAAAGTATGAAAGATCTGTATTAAAGTCAACTGATTCAGAATCATTATCATCATGTCCACCCCAATAGCTGAGTGGTCAGTGCAACGGAATGCCATGCAAAGGGGCCCAGGTTCAATTCCCGGCTGGGTCGGAGATTTTCTCCGGTTAGGGACTGGGTGTTGTGTTGTTGTTGTTGTTTTGTTGTTGTTGTTGCGTCGTCGTCGTCGTCGTCGTCATAATCATCTCATCCCCATCACCGTGCAAGTCACTGGAATGGCATCAACTCAAAGGACTTGCACCAGGTGACTGGTCTACCCGACGGGAGGCCCTATCCACACAACATTTCATTATAATCATATGGAACAATTTCCAGGCCTAGCTTGAGGAACAGAATACTTACCATCTAGTCCTGTTTTTCCCACCTTCTTCTTCTTCTTCTTCCTCTCTCTCTCTCTCTCTCTCTCTCTCTCTCTCTCTCTCTCTCTCTCCCCCTCTCTCTCTCTCCCCCCCCCCCCCCAACCCACTCCTCCACACCTTTCAGCCATCTATCCCTTGGTCTGCCTCTTGGGGTAGTTTCCTTCACATACCCATTTTGTGTATTTTCTTAGGAATCATCTTGTTTCCTATTCTCTTTAAGTGTCTACACCATCTTAGCCTAGATGTTTCTATCCTTCCGTACAAGGATTCATCTTTCACTGTTTTCCGTACCCTTTCATTCCTCATCCTCTCTCTTCTTGTTGCTCCTATGCTACTTCCGAGGAACTTCATTTCACATGCCTGTAATTTTCTCACCTATCCTTTCTTCATTACCCATGTTTAAGATGCATATGCCAGTAATGGTTTGTAGTAACTTCTGTGTATCACGTCTTTGCGTATTTGTGATATGTCTTCAGGCTCCTTACACTTCACAGAAATACTTTTGCCAGTCTACCACATTCACTGATCTCTTTCTTATTTCTTCCCTTTTCTTGTGTCACACTTCCCGAGTACTTGACACTTTCTACCTTCTTCAGTCGTTCACCTCGAATCCTTATGCTGGTAGACAGTCTACCTTCCTTTCTAGTCGTAACCAGGATCTCATATTTGCTTACATTAAATTCCATTCCATACTAACAGTTTCGTTGCAAGCATCCAGCTGTTCCCGAATCTCTTCCTTGCTGTTTCCCCAGATCAGATTCAGAATCCCTTAACTTGAAGTGACTGAGATTCATAGATAACGAAAGTTAAACAAAATAATCAGTGCCACTTCGGAGAATGCACCAAATATGTAGTAGGTTAGGAACAAGCTCAGTTTGCTGCAATTTTTTGTGGATAAGCATTCACTACATCTATTAATAAAACACAATATGGATTGAAAGTCAGTGAAATTGTGTGTCACAAATTACAAGAATATAGTAAGGAAAGCTCTGGCAGAAGGAAAATAATTTAGCAGTAAAGGCTACCACTCACTGAATGGCAGAGGGGTTGAGTCATTGACAGACATACACAAAAAGAATGAAAACTTTGCTAGCTTTCAGAAGAAATCTTTGGACACGAGCACACAATCATGTGTCCAGCAGAAAGAAAAATTTAAATGCTAATGTTATGGTCCACATAAATGCTCACTAAAGTCAATTATTGGAATATACTACCCTTCAAATGGTGATGTGTTCTGCTTTCTTGACAGACATAACAGAGAAGTTAGGGCAACAGGTCCCCCCTGATTTTATTACAGCTTGAGACAAAAATATTGAAACAAACTACCATAGTACAACATACATGAAGGAAACAGATTCATAAAATTCATGTAACCTCACAAATATAGTCCCCCAGGGACTAATTGGCCTAATCCCGTTCTACCGTCTCTGCAACATCCAACTATATACCTCGGTGATTTCAACAGTCATCATCACCTGTGGGGATATATGGAGAATGACCTCAACGGTGAAGCGCTTGAGGACTGGATGGAAACTGAAAACCTGAATTTAATTTACGATGCTAAAGATCTGCCTACCTTCCACTCAGCTCGCTGGTCCCAAGGCTATACCCCAGATCTGTGCTTCACAACTCAGTCTCATAATTCCCTAAATCAAGTACGACGAACTGTGCTCAAGGAATTCCCACATAGTCAACACAGACCTGTTATATTGGAGGTGGGGATGTCTATACCTGTTGTACGATCACATCCTAAACCGAGGTGGAACTTCAAGAAAGCCAACTGGACTGAATTTGCAAAGCAAACAGATTCCAATATCAGATGGATCAAACCAACGTACAACAACTACAGCAGATTTGTTGGGGTTATCAAAGGTGCAGCCAGACGATGCATTCCTAGAGGGTACCGTAAAGAGTATATCCCTGGTTGGAGTTCCGAGAGTGAGGAGTTACTAAAAGAATATGAAGACCATCCTAACTCTGACAATGCAACAAGCCTCCTCCAGTCCCTGGATGATAATCGAAGAAAGATCTGGCATGAAACAGTGGGGTCCCTAGATTACACCCATTCTAGCAGAAAAGCCTGGTCTATCATCAGGAAATTAGATTCATCAAACCCTACAACAAAAAGATCAAAAAATGCCATCAATTTGAATGACTACGCTAAACACCTTGTGTCAGTTACAAAGAATATAAAGGACAAGCAAGTCAAAAGGGATATCAAACTACAGCTGAACACCAAGAAAAGAGCAGCCCTACAGTCTTCCGAATTCTCTACTCCATTTCAAGAAGAGGAAACTAAAGCTGCAATCAAAAGTATGAAACTTGGAAAAGCAGCTGGATATGATGGAATATACCCAGAATTCCTGGCTCACTGTGGACCAGCTACAGTAAAATGGTTGACCAACTTCCTTTCAAACATCCTGCAAACTGGAAACATCCCACATCTGATGAAGAAATCAAAAATATTAGCCATACTGAAACCAAATAAAGATCCCACAAAAGTGGAAAACTATCGTCCAATAGCACTCTTAAGTATCACTTATAAACTCCTTGAGCGTCTGATCTACAACAGAATCTGTGAAACAATCAACCATCATATTCCTATCGAGCAAGCAGGATTTAGACCTGGGAGAAGTTGTAACGATCAGGTACTATCTCTCACTACGCACATTGAAAATGGGTATGAGAAGAAATCAGTAAGTGTGGCTGCCTTTTTGGATCTATCTGCTGCCTATGACACTGTTTGGCGAGAAGGACTCCTTTTAAAATTTGTGAGTGTTATCCCATGTCGTAAACTCACGGCCTTACTCAACAATATGCTAAGCAATAGGTACTTTCAGATCTACTCAGATAATGATAGGAGCAGAATGTTTAAACTAAATGACGGCTTACCTCAAGGGTCTGTTCTGGCTCCCCTCCTTTTCAATTTGTATATACACGACTTACCAGAAACATCTTCAAGGAAATTCATATATGCTGATGATATTTGTCTGGTGACTCAGTGCTCCAATTTTGCTGATGCTGAAACTATCTTATCCACTGATCTGGAAGCCTTAGACAAATATTTCAAGAAATGGTGCCTCCACCTAAATCCTCAGAAAACAGTTATATCTGCATTCCACCTACGTAACAGACAGTCAAATTACAAACCAGAAGTTGTATTCAGAGACCAAGTGTTGCCATACTGTAGTACACCAAAGTACCTGGGATTAACACTAGATAGAACTCTGTCTTTCAAGCAGCATTTATCAAATGTGGCTGCTAAAGTTAAAACTAGAAATAATATTCTTCAGAAGCTTGTTGGTACATCATGGGGAGCCAATACTAACGTCCTGAGATCTACAGCATTAGCTCTGTCATATTCTGTTGCTGAATATTGCTGCCCAACCTGGATCAACAGTGTTCACACTAAGAAGATAGACGTGCAACTCAATCAGGCAATGCGATTAATCACAGGATGTATTCGGAGCACAAACACGCTGTGGCTGCCTGTTCTAAGCAATATCCCACCTCCAGCCCTAAGAAGATCAGAAGCTCTCCTAAAGACGTGGAAAAACATTCAGCAGAACCCCCAGCTCCCCATCCATCAAGATATTGTACAAGGAACACACCAACGCTTGAAATCGAGGAAACCACCATGGCGCACAGCACTCGACCTTGAAGGATCTGCTTTCAACATTAACAGTTCATGGAAACTCCAGTGGGAACAGTCTTCAGTAGCCAATAAACATCTAGTCGAGGACCCTTCCAAGCAGACGCAAGGATTTGATCTTCCAAGGCGTCAGTGGAGGATCATTAACCGCATTCGAACTGGACAAGGCAGATGTGGCTATCTACTGCACAAATGGGGATGGGTTGGCTCTGCAAATTGTGACTGTGGTGCCCCCTCACAGACGATTCATCACATTGTTGCTGACTGCCCTCATCGTACTTTCAGAGGAACTTTAATGGACATTCACCGTACATCGGATGAAGCAGTCAAGTGGATTGAAGAACTAGACATAGAGCTGTAAAATTGTACGAACTTGTGATTGTACATTTTAGTCCTGAAAATATTGTATATAAATGTAAATCAATGTACACATCATACGATAAATAAATAAATAAATAAACAAATATAGCAAACTGTGACACTAGGACAACAGAGTGAATCTCCAGTAGAATAGATAAGAAGAAGCTATGTTAACAATATAATGCTGATTTTCATTAATCTCACCACTGTTGTTCTTGTTAAAATACTTGAGCTTTGCTGTACTAAAGACAACTAAAGTGTTTGAGCAGATGTGGATTCTGAGTGGAGCCAGTATCAGCCTGCACGAAAATAACTTGGCAGAAGAGACGTAGTAAACCATTTATCAGCTAAAAGGTCAGAGCACAAATGAGGTGACTTCTATAGAACCATGTTGAGACATTCCAGCTGCTGCATGTCTTATCAAAGAAATAACAAGGTTATTAACACACGGCTGTAGTGAATGTGACACAAGATTGATGCTGCCACCTAGTGTGACTAGGCTAAGGCAATATAGATGTGAATTTGTCTGTATATATAAAAAACAAAGCTACATATATTTAAGAAAAAGTATCATCAACAAAGAAAAGGACAGACCCCTTTCATTTGAGGAAAGAGACAAATAATTGCACAATAAAGTACTCACACAACATATGTAAAGGCGTACTGGAATCTAATCAATAAATTCCATAAAACCACCACCAGCAAGGTAGGCAGTGAACTAGTCAGTATTAAGCATAAAGGCCCACTAGTAAAAGATTGGAATCCAGTATATGTTCAGTAAGAACCTTGGCTCTCCTTTCGACCCACTAACCACCGTTATAGATTTCAGGCTGAGTCACCAAATTATATCACACATTGCGCATTGCTCAGATTTGTGGTGGTGAATCTACAGGAAATATTTAACACTATATAACAAGCTAAAGACCAAACACGTATCAGGATGGGAGGTATCTCTACCATGATAGTAAATAAATGTGGAGATAGATATCAGTGTCTTAACACTTTGGAGACCAAGCCCAAGTATAGCTTAACTTGGTGCTAAAAAGGATGCACTCAAGTCTAGGTCAGGCTGCGATTTTCGTGACACCCAAGCCACCAATCACTTGAAAACTGGACTCATTTCATATCAACAGTGTGTGGATGTCTCACTACCTGTCTCTTGGCTGGTGCTGCTTCATATTGCCAATTTCAAGAATTATTTCAAAACAAATTAGTAAACGTAACAGCTGCTGTCACAAATGGGTGGGCTAATATGATCTTGTTGACATAATTTTGTGCATTTACTCTTAGGTTTCACAGTTTGCCCTAATTTGGTACATGTATGTCATGTTCAGGGAGCGAGAAGGAATTTTGGAAGTTCAGAGGAAGAAATTGCTCAATAACTCATCTTGCACTTTGTCCTTGGGAGGATAATTGCACTGTTTGTCATCATTATTTTAAACTTCGTAATCTGTCAAAGAATGAAATTAAATATGAAAAATAAGTCTTAAGCTTGGTCCTTTTCTAGTACGTATTACTCTCAAAGAAACCTCAATTACATATGTGCCAGTAAAGCTGTAAATAATGGCTTAAATGGCCTGTTTCCTGGGCTTCATATTCTTCTAAGAGGCTGGTCTACAAATTGTTAAAAGTATATGTGATCCAGCCAGTGCATGCGAAGGGAAATGAGAAAGTTTCAAATTATAGACTTATATCACTCATCCATACCCAATATTTGAAACTGTTATCCTATCTCAACTCACTGCCGTCTTTTCAAGACCTGAAATAGTTGTCAAAGCACAGATTTAAGAAAGATTTCAGCACAACATCATATCTTCCATGATGTGTACTGTCATTGCTGCACACTGCAGCAATATTTCTAGACCTGAGCAGAGCTTTTGACATGGTAAACTGTGAGTTTCTTTTAAAGAAACTAAGGACAAACAATAGCAATAAATGATCAGTGAAACTTCTAGTCATGTACCTCATGAATTGGAAGCAGGGTACGAAACATATACATCATATTGATAACAAAGTCAGCCACCAATGAAACAGTGATTCAAGGGTGTTCTCATGGTCCTTTTCTTTTCCTAGCAAATAGGAGGGTCATCCACAAAGTAAATTACGTTTCTATTTCTATCCATGGCAGCATTACGTTCGCAGTTCTGAGCATGTGCAGCAGTCACTCTGACTCGAGGAGAAGACATGTACACCATTTTCAGATCACTGCTGCCAATGCGTGCTTTGTAGTGCCTATTTATAATGTCAGCTGTAATTGAAAATGCCGCTGCATGTGAAATCAGATCTGTGATTCGTTTTCGAAGTGCAAAGAAAGTTAAACCATAGGAAATTCATCGGCAAATCTGCGAGGTTTAAGGACAAAATGCTATGCGTGATTCAATGGTTAGAAGATGGGTCAGACTGCTCAGTGAAGGGTGTGATCAAGTGCACGATGAAGAATGAAGTGGACGCTCGTCTGTGGTTACTGGTGAACTGGTTCACACAATTGAAGATAATCTTAAGCACAACTGTAATTTTACACTTAGTGCCCCTACTATGGAACTTCCGCAAATCTCACGATCACATTTCAACGATGATGATGAGCTGAAAGAACATGTTACCACATGATTGAATACACAGGCAACCTTCTATGAAGAAGGCATACAAAAACTTGTGCCATGCTATGACAAGTGCCAACAAAATTTCAGAAGCTATGTAGAAAAGTAGTTTAACAGTTGTAGATTTTTGTACAAAAATATTTTTTCTGTATCTGTACACATTTGTTTTATATAACCAAACGGAACTTACTTTGTGGATATACCTTGTATTAATAACATTCTGCATCCCTTCAACTCACACATTGTAAATTATGCTGAAGATACCTCATTAGTATTCCATGGCAAAGACTATGAGGAAGTGGAATTTTCAGCAGCTTGTAAGATGATAGAATTAAGTGTGTTTTTATTATGATTAGGGGCAAAAGGTGACTGTAAGAAAAATCCATGTGTTAATATTTGCAATTGGTAGCTCATCACTCCTACATAAATGATGTTTATAGGATAATGGCAGCTGAAGCAAGTGGCTGTAAATTCTGTGGTAACTGTCCAGACTAAAATGACCAACGGGTAAACCACATATTACTGCTGTAGGTAGTAAAGTGAGTAACTGCCTGTATCTTAGTCAACTGTCTGATCCAGTCCTTGAAAAACTGATAGCCAGAGACTTTGAAAAATAGCTAAAAAAATGCCTGTACTCATTCAACGAATTTTAAACAAGCGAATATTAGCAGCCCACTGATGTGTTGTAAACAAATTGTGCTGTGTATTCAAGCCAGACATAAGATGGTGCAAATTTAAAAACAGGTGCAATGGTTTAAATTAGGATTTATGGTAATACTAACTCATGTAAGGGCTGTACTGGAATTTGATCAGTGTTATTGATTGTTGCCATTGCTACTTGCAATACTAGATCCACATTTGACATTTCATTGCAAAGAAGAAAGTTGTTTTCTGAGTTCTGAGCCTTTGTATATGACACAAGTAGCCACAGCTTTTTAGACACATTCTTGTTTGAGTATTATCACAGTTTTGTAATTTGTAGGTTAGGTCTGTGGTTACACAGTTTCAAGTTCTGAGATTAAGTTGTATCCTAGTGTTGTACAGGACACTACAAGGACGCAAAACTACTTACATAAAATGATGAGTAGAATTTACAATCAATTGAGAAAACAATCAGTTGACAAAGTTTGTGTACCTTCAAAAGTCAATTTTCCCCTCAATTATGTAAGTTTTGCAAGTGCTGACGTTTGCACACACGCAATAGATTTTACAGCAACATAGGGCCTATGGTGGACATTTTCTGGAGGTTGAGAATAAATTATGAATAGTATTGGACTAATTATAGAGCATGTAGTGTGTAGTATTTTACATGTTGAAATGAAGCATGATTTTTGCAACATGAAGACAAGCAACTTTTGTTGCCTCTTTCTGAATTTACGATGTTGTTACTCAAACAGGTCAAGTTTACAGCTAAAAACGGCAGAGTAGCACTGATTCGGGAGAATCTACACAATACAATTTGAAGTTTTACAGTATTTTAGTTCAGTGTTTTATTTATTTATTACAAGTATTGATGAATTATTGAGGGAAACTCACTTTCAGTTTTTGCTTTTTTTTTCTCCATCCATAGAAAATATGCATTGTAATGATGTTTGAATGTCTATATTGATTAAATATACTCAGATACACACAGATAAAGTAAACACTGATACCTACTGACAATATTTCATATCTCATATTACATATTAGTACGACTTATAGATCTATTCTATCTAAATGTTATTAATGTTGCGTAACCTTCAAGCTAAATTGGATACTTTCAACTCATTTTCATGACAGGCCGATGGATCTCTTGATGATAAAGAAGAACATTGAGACTGGAATGATTCGTACCACAACAGAATTCCAAAGAGATGTACTGTTGATGTTCCAGAATTCCATAATGTACAACAAGAGTAGCCACTTTGTCCACAAAATGGCACGTCAGATGCAACAGGAGGGTATGCAGCATATACAGGTGTGTTAACAGATTTCTTCCATCACTTCTTGGTAGAACAACTTCATAATCATAAATGAAAAGCACAATATTGTGTATGTTCCAGAGTATTAATTTATTTTGTTAACCAGTTTTCAGTTTACGAGGCCATCATCAGACTTTTTAACTGACTATTGTCATCAGTATTCGTGAACAAAATTGAAAAATGTTACACTTCAAGAGTGAGGCACAAACACCGAGTGAAAATCACATCTGACTGTGCAGAGTAATGCAATTAAAAATCTTAACAGTTAAATGATAAATATACATAAAGGGGGGGGGTGTCCATGCTGAGGGGACGTAATCTAAAGACGTCATGGTAATAAAGATATATATAGGGATAAAATGTGAGGTGTTCAACAGGCGGCTAAAATCACCTTCATTGTAAAGGAAATGAGGAAAATAGAAAAAAAGATGAACAGCTTGACCAACCGCGCTCCCCAATCAGCTCATGCATTTGAAAATCCCCAGATCATCAGATTTACAAGTATGAAGAACAAATTAAAGGTGCGAAACCTTCAAAAAATTTTCTGTTTCTTAGTGGAAGTTGGTCGTTAAGGATATTGTCTTTATCATGTTGCAGATGCTTAAAGATCTGCATTTCTTCCAAAACATCCAGTTTTAAGCACTTAACCTCGGCATGAAGTAACTCGATATTAACTGGAGGGCTCGGTGCATGAGCCGTTTGCACAAGGTGTTCCGCATAAGTAGAGCCCTGAGACCCAGAGCTTGTCCCGTTTGTCCGATGTAAAATTTTGGACAATCCCCGCATGTAATTTTATATACTCCTGCTTGGGAAAGTTTATCACTCTTATTGTGCAAGGAGTGGATTAAATTCCTATGTAAACTATTGTTAGTAGAATAGGCGACTCTGAAATTATTGGCTCTGAGTAAACGCCCCAATTTGTAACTTATTTTGCCTATGTAAGGGATAGATATCGTTGCCACTTATTTGTGATCTAACACATCTCCTAGGGTGGAAGACGTAATATTTTTATTTATTTTCTTGTTATACATCTGTCTTACCAACTGAGGCCTATAGCCTTTATTTATAGCACTTGAGAATATTGCTATAAATAATGGCTATAGGTGTCAGTTGGTAAGACAGATGTATAACAAGAAAATAAATAAAAATATTACGTCTTCCACCCTAGGAGATGTGCTAGATGACAAACAAGTGGCAACGATATCTATCCCTTACATAGGCAATATAAGTTACAAATTGGGGCGTTTACTCAGAGCCCATAATTTCAGAGTCGCCTATTCTACTAACAATAGTTTACATAGAAATTTAATCCACTCCTTGCACAATAAGAATGAGAAACTTTCCCAAGCTGGAGTATATAAAATTACATGCGGGGATTGTCCAAAATTTTACATCGGACAAACGGGACAAGCTGTGGTTCTCAGGTATAAAGAGCATATTCCTACTAGAAGCGGTGACGGTACTAAGGGCTCTACTTATGCGGAACACCTTGTGCAAACGGCTCATGCACCGAGCCCTCCAGTTAATATCGAGTTACTTCATGCCGAGGTTAAGTGCTTAAAACTGGATGTTTTGGAAGAAATGCAGATCTTTAAGCATCTGCAACATGATAAAGACAATATCCTTAACGACCAACTCCTACTAAGAAACAGAAAATTTTTTGAAGGTTTCGCACCTTTAATTTGTTCTTCATACTTGTAAATCTGATGATCTGGGGATTTTCACATGCGTTAGCTGATTGGCGAGCGCGGTTGGTCAAGCTGTTCATCTTTTTTTTCTTTTTTCCTCATTTCCTTTACAATGAAGGTGATTTTAGCCTGTTGAACACCTCACATTTTATCCCTATATATATATCTTTATTACCATGACGTCTTTAGATTACGTCCCCTCAGCACGCCCCCCCCCCCTCCTCCCCCCAGGCTGACTATTGGCTTTAGGAATAGTTTTTAAGAGTTCCTCCTATTGTCATAGGTAGCTTCATATATGTTTATTTCCTAGCATAAGCAACCATGTGCGGTTATTTTTAAGCTACATCTCCTATTTAGCTCGTTACTTGTTCTATCCATTCTATTTTTTGATATACGTTGATTCACGGTTGGGAATATAAGGGATATTTAGCCATGACCCATGTATAAACTTTCACATATTCGTATGCGCATGCGCATTCAAGTAACTTTCCCTGTCTTGCGCACGTGCATAGGTAGTGGGTCGGGCATGTGAGTGAGTGACTATTTGTAGTTGCAGTTTATGGCGCTGGCCCATCGAACATAGGTCGGTGTGAGGTGGAGGTTACACTATTAAGTTAAGTAATGGTTTAGACTTTGTACAGATTTACTGTTTGTGTTTTCCTTTTTTGTCGTTTATAAATGTATAGCCATGGTGTTCTTTTAATCATTGACAAAGGTCTTCTTAGGCACTTGTGGGTTTTATTGTTCTGAAGAAGGTGTAGTTATCTACCTAGGTTAACACTAGGTGCATTTTTTGAAATTGAGGCGGGTTTCTGGTTTTTTTAAGATATTTGTTCATTCTGTTCTTTTGTTGTGATTAGTTACGTACAGTGCTATGGGCACTTGGATCTCGTTAACCACTGTTTATAAACTGCCAAAGGACACCAAAAACAGGTCATCACAATTACTCTACAGTGCAGTGGATACAAGATGCAATCAGACAATGCATATTTTGATTTAACTGTCATTGTGTTGAACCTTGCAATGTCTTTTGCACATTTTGCTGACACATTTCTGATGTTGCTCAACAAAATATATGACAATAAGAGAGAATTTGACAATTTGATGTTAATGACAGTATAAAAATTATGTAATGAATTACAAGATATTATTACTATTGAAACACAGACTCATCATAGTTATTACATACTTTCTATTGAAGTTGGTGAAGAAAGTGAGTTTTTGAAATCTGTTATTTCATTTAGGACCTGGTTTGTCCACATCTGGCTTTGGATGAGTATTTATATTTCCTCCAAGATGTCCCCATTTTCCAGCTCATCTCTAAAGTTTTCAGTGCTTTAAGGTAATTATCTATTGCAACACTGTGTCCTGTTTCATCTGTATGCATAGGTATAGCTAATTTGTTTCCTTCGTGATGTCTGAAACTGTGAATATGTTCTTCAGTTGAAACTTCCAGGCTGGAACGCCATGGTTGATGCATAAAATTTCCACCTACAGTTTCATCTCCATGTGCAGGAGACATCTTCTGAGGTTGTCTGGCTGCTGCCACTGAGGCTCCAGCACATTTATAGAGCGCATAGAGGACACCACCATTTGTCACATGATGCCTACGGTATGCCTATCTTTGGAATGCATCATCATTCTTGATTAAGAGTAATCGATTGTCATTCTGCTGGCGCAACGTCGACATCCATATTTTGTCCAACCTTAAAACTTCCTCTTTCCCATTAAAATTATTGTGGTGTTTATGAATCTATTGCTTGTCTATACATGCGCGCATGATGATGCGATGTTCATGCTAGAATGCTTGTCTCATTAAATTTAATTTCATGGTTCCCATCTTGAAAAACATGCTCAGATACGGCCAAGTTTTCGATGTGTCCTAAGAGACAGTTTCTTTTATGTTTGGCTAAGCAGGTGATTACACTTCTTTTCGTTGTTCCAATATATACTTTTCGACAAGTGCATTGAATTTTGTATACCCCAGGTGTTGGTAGGGGGATCAGGCATCTTTTGCAGTTCTTAAATATTCCTTAATCTTCTTGGTGGGTCTGAAGATTGTTTTGATCTCATACCTGGCAAGAATTTTCCCAATACGGTCCGTGACTTTATTAATGAATGGTAGGAAAACTTTTCCAGTAGGTGCCTGTTGTTGCTGTTGACTTCTGGTTTCTTTTCTTCTTTGATGGAAGGCTTGATCGGCTTGATCAATTTCCTTGCTGGTATAACCATTTTTCATGAAGGCTGGCCATAAGCAATTTAATTCATCTTGCAAGTAAGTCGGGTTTCAGATTTTGTTTGCTCTGTCCCCCAAGGTTTTCATGGCACCTCTTTTTTGCCTAGGATGATGGTTTGATTCCTTGTGGAGGTACCGATCCGTGTGGGTGTTCTTTCTATATACCTTGTGGCCCAGCGTCCCATCCACCCATTTAATTACTGACACATCCAGGAAATTGAGTTGATCGTTGCTCTCTTTCTCCGTCGTAAACTGTATGTTCGGGTTAATACTGTTGAGATGCACCAAGAAGACATCCAGCTCTTCTTCACCATGAGACCACACTACAAATGTGTCATCAACATAGCGTTACCATTTAGCTGGCTTTTTTCTGGCAGTTTGCAGCGCTCACTGTTCAAAGATCTCCATAAGTAAATTGGCAACAGCTGGGCTGAGAGGGTTTCCCATCACCACCCCATCGATCTGTTCCTAAAACTCATTGTTGTACTGGATATAAGTTGTTGTCAGGCAGTGTTTAAATAAAGCCACTATGTCAGTCAGAAAAATATCTGCTATATATGAAATAGCTTTGTTTACAGCCACCATGGTAAACAATGACACTACATCGAAACTCGCAAGAATATCACTTGGGCTGACGTTAATATCCCTCCATTTTTCAATAAAATGCACAGCGTTTTTAATGTAACTGTCCGTTCTGCCAATGTATGGTTGCAGCAAGCAGGCGAGATATCTGACCACCTCTTGTGTTGGAGATCCTACAGCACTCACAGTTGGTCACATTGGGACCTGTGGTTCATGTACGTTTGGAAGTCCATATAGTCTGGGTGGATAAGCTTCCATTTTGCAGGGTTGTTTTTTATCATCCGAAGAAAGAGAAGATTGTTTTACCAGTTGATTGGTATTTCTCAAAATTTTGGTTTTAGGATCCTTCTGAAACTTTTTATGCGTAGTGGAATCTTCTCTTTCTTCGGATGATAAAAAACAACTCTGCAAAACGGAAGCTTATCCACCCAGACTATATGAACTCCCATAGGTACATAGACCACAGGTCCCGATGAGACTGACTGTAAGTGCTATAGGATCTCCAACACAAGAGGTGGCCAGATATCTCACCTGCTTGTTGCAAACATACATTGGCAGAATGAGCAGTTATATTAAAAACTCGGCATATTTATTTGAAAAACAGAGGGGGATTAACGTCAGCCCAAGTGATATTCTTGTGAGCTTTGATGTAGTGTCATTGTTTACCATGGTGGCTGTAAACAAAGCTATTTCATATATAGCAGATATTTTTCTGACTGGCACAGTGGCTTTATTTAAACACTGCCTGACGACAACTTATTTCCAGTACAACAATGAGTTTTAGGAACAGATCGATGGGGTGGTGATGGGAAACCCTCTCAGCCCAGCTGTTGCCAATTTACTTATGGAGATCTTTGAACAGTGAGCGCTGCAAACTGCCAGAAAAAAGCCAGCTAAATGGTAACGCTATGTTGATGACACATTTGTAGTGTGGTCTCATGGTGAAGAAGAGCTGGATGTCTTCTTGGTGCATCTCAACAGTATTAACCCAAAAATACAGTTTACGATGAAGAAAGAGAGCAATGGTCAACTCAATTTCCTGGATGTGTTAGTAAATAAACGGGTGGATGGGACGCTGGGCCACAAGGTATATAGAAAGAACACTCGCATGGATCGATACCTGCACAAGGAATCAAACATAATCCTAGGTAAAAAAGAGGTATCATGAAAGCCTTGGTGGATATAGCCTACAAAATCTGCGAGCTGGATTACTTACAAGGTGAATTAAATCACTTATGGTCACCCTTCACGAAAAACGGATATACCAGCAAGAAAATTGATCAAACCCTCCATCAAAGAAGGAAAAGTAGCCAGAAGTCCAGAGCAACAACTGTCACCTACTGGAACAGTTTTCCTACCGTTCATTAATAAAGTCTCTGACCGTATCGGGAAAGTTCTGTCCAGGTATGGGATCGAAACAATCTTCAGACCCACCAAGAAGATTAAGGAATATTTAAGAACTGCAAAAGATGCCCGACACCCCCTAGCAACACCTGGGGTATACAAAATTCCATACAGTTGTGGACAAGTATAAATTGGAACAATGAAAAGAAGTGTAAACACCCACTTAACCAAAATAAAATTAACTGTCGCTTAGGACACATCGAAAAATCTGCCATATCTGAACATGTTTTTCGAGGTGGGAACCATGAAATTAAATCTAAGGAGACAAGCATTCTAGCACGAACATCGCATTATCATGCACGCGTGTACAGAGAAGCAATAGAGATTCACATACACCACAATAATTTTAATGGGAAAGAGGAAGTTTTAAGGTTGGACAAAACATGGATGTTGACGTTGTGCCAGCTGAATGACAATCGATTACTCTTAATCGAGAATGACGACACATTCCAAAGATAGGCACACCGTCGGTATCATGTGACGAATGGTGGTGCCCTCAATGCATTCTATAAAATTGTGTGTCTTCAGCAGTTATATTTCTAACTCTCAACTCATATTGGAGATGTTCCCTCCTGAGGTAGGGTAATCCAAATCACCCTCGTGAATCCGTCACCATATGGATCTGAAATAATTTTCAAACACCAAGAGAAAAAATGATGACTTCAACAAATTTTTCCTTAAGAAATTGCAAATTTATTTCACAGTATACAGCAATCAGAATGGTGATCAAATTAACAATCTTCTCTTGCACCTGATATATAATAATGAACAGCAAGTTTCTCTTACAGAAGCAGTCTTTAAGACAAGAGAAATATCAATTTAAACAATAAACTTCACTTACACAAGCAAATCTGAAACAGAAAAACAATAATTGAAATAGCTACTGTTTATCACAATAAATAGACTGAAGTCACCTTAACCCCCCCTCCCCCTCCCCCCCTGCAGGAGCCTCTCTCAAACTCAGTAGACAACAATTTAAAGTCACCCAAAATTTGAAATGACCATAAGGCCCTTAAATAAAACCCACACAAGTATAACAATGGAATTAATTAAAGGTTCCTAAATTAAATTACACAACAACCAAGAAAAAGAATCAGTGGTCTGAGAAAGAGGGCAAACTTACAACTTTAAGTCTGGTAATCTTGCAATGTATTACAAGAAGTGTGCAACCAAGTTAGGCCAAGCTGACTATCAAGAGCAGTGTATTACAAATTTAAACATGCCAAAAATTAAGTACAGTAAATGTTTGTAAATTCAAGTACAGAAAATAGATTCTTAGCTTCATTACATTAGATCACAAGACAGGGCGAGCTTGAGAAGGCAGTTAAATCACCCTTCAAATAGAGTATCTGGAAAACTTAACTTGTTTAGCAACTGTAGCCGGAATCAAAACTCCAGTGAGAGCTAATGTCCACCAGAGGGTGTCATCCAGGCTCATGCACAGGTGGGAATACATGAGTATGTACACGCAGACAAGAGCTGTGTCAGTTAATGTCATGGCTCAGAAGCCAAGGCTGTCAACTATTAGCATACACGTTACAACGTTAAAGTAAAAAATAAAATTAAAAGGACATTAGTTTAAAATATCAAAATCTGATTCAACATTGCTCAAAACTTATACCATATAAGGAATGACTTACAGCTATGGAACAACAAAAGGAAACACCAGTGCACATTAAGTGTCACCAGCAGAATTGGAGTAGAACAGTTCAAAACAAATATGCCACTTCAGTCAGTGGCCTATCTAAGTAAACATTCATGCAACCCGAGACTAGCTCGGAGGTTCTAACAGATCAACTGCCCGTACAACACTTGTTATACACACATAAATACAAATCACTAAACAAATCAGCAAAGTTACACTCGCGACTCCAAATAGGTTACAGTAGTTGCAAAGAAACCTCATCTTTCAACCTCCACAGGTGAGGTTCACTCAGGGAATAAATACAACATGCACCATAACCTCTGTAATATTCCCTATGCCATAGTTCAAAGTACTATTCCAGCTGCCAGAATCCAAACTGCAGATGGCGAGAATGTCCCAGAAGGCAAATTGCTGGTGCACTCTCTCTTCAAAACCAAGAAATCAGCCGCAGTGGTCAAAACCAAGAAATCAGCTGCAGTAGATGCCATCATGCATACAGCTCCAAATAAAGTAAGATACCCCAATGGCCACCATGCATACAGACCCACCCCTCAGTCCATACCTGCTGCTGCCTTGTGTAAGCACCAGCTCGCCAACCATGGCATGGGTCCTGGCTTTTCCTCATTTGCAAACAGTGATAAACTGGGCAAATCAGTGTGGTACTCACATCTCCAACCAGGCCACCCGGCAATCAGTGTGTCAGAAGACAGCACAACACTGTCATGGCTCACAAACAAAGTAAATATTCCTTCGTATTAGGTTACAATTCTCTTTCTCTGCAGAATGGCCACAGCACATGCCAAAACTATGAAGAGCAACTTTAATAAATATGTGTACTTCTGTTAAATGTTTTTGTATTGCCACTGTAGCCTGGAGATGAGGTTTGTGCCTCAAAACCTGTTGTTTTAGTAAATAATTTAACTAAATTGACAAAAATTTGTGAATAGTAGTGGTCTCTAGAAAACTTTTTCATAATCCTGCAACCTCCAGTTGCATTCATGTTCAGCCAACCTAGCTGCTTTGTCTGCCTGAATGACCAGTACACTTTTGACAATTAGGACAAGTAATTTTTGTACCCAACTGTTAGCTGGAAATGGATCTTATCTTTACCATTGAAACTATACTGGGCTGAGATGTTCCTCACATAGTAGAAAATCCTATAGTTGCAGGATTTGAGTTTACAATTCCATGCTTAGAACAGGTATCACAAAGTGTAGCTGAAACAATGCGATTGTGCAGCCCAGTGCATTTTGAATAATGAAGAACAGACCCAATTACTATCCAACCATGTGTTATACAAAAAACAATTACATTTCCTAATTTTGACAAATGTTATATTGATCACTCAGGTAAAGACAGAACTAATAGATTGGCTGAACATGAATGCAGCTGGAGGTTGCAGAATTGTGACTGCAGATTTGCTGAGCATGTGCTGAGTCTGGTACAGCGCGCTTCAGAATTTGAATCCCTGCCAGACGTCATGGACGTCGAAGACCCATAGAGGTGTCTGTACCATCGTGCCATAAGCTGTTGCGGCGCGCGCCTCCTGGCCCACACTTAAGAGTAAGGGCACCCCAACAGAACACGTGGTTGCAGCGGCCAATAGCAGCATCCCCAATCGAGTACTTAAGCGCCTACCTGTCGCTCAGCCTGCCAGTCTAACCTCGCGTGCGTCTCAGGATATTTCACCTCGTATTAGACAGCGTATTGACTTTCATGTTGCTTTACGAGTGGATGTGGTTGTCTTGTTTGGTTCATGACTCTGTTGTCTGTTCTTGTTGTGTCATAAGGTCCTTCGTTGGTTGTGTCCGTCCTCTCCCATTGTGTTGTTGTTTGCGGGCTGCTCTGCGGGTCCCGCCATCTTTCCATCACTACAACCCCGCGACCGTTCCGGCCGCCGTTACAACATTGAGTGTAAGCCACAGCTACCAGCCATAGGCCCATGCCCTCTCCTTACCAAATGAAGCCCTGAAAATCAACAAATATCTGGTGCACAGTCCTGCTATGATATTAAATGACCAAATACAGCTCAGGTAC
Source organism: Schistocerca cancellata (assembly GCF_023864275.1). Taxonomy (NCBI): domain Eukaryota; kingdom Metazoa; phylum Arthropoda; class Insecta; order Orthoptera; family Acrididae; genus Schistocerca; species Schistocerca cancellata. The sequence continues at coordinate 716,148,336 of NC_064628.1, forward strand.
ACTGAACACGCCTAATGATGGGCCTCTGCAGCTGATGACCCATCCATGTGCAAATGCTAACACCACGGCATGGACAACTATGACTGAAATGGCCGCATGACCATCGACACTGGTTGTTGGTGCAGTGGCAGTGTGTCTCATGGCTTGAAGAATCCTGACACCTTCTTCATCATGCCGAGGGCAGGGTGCGAATCAGTCATCTTCCAGGGACACAGCTCCTTGACACCTGTGTTGCCGGACAGAGACCAAATGACGACGACATCATTATGCACTGGGGAACATTCAGGTGAGCATCTGTGGATCCAGTGGAGCTCGTACGAAGCATCATAACAGCCTAGGTTGCATACCATGTGCCCCCCTTCATGATGATCATGTTTCCCGATGGCAGTGGCATTTTTCACCAAGATAATGTGCCATGTCACAAGGCCACAACTGTGATGGAATGGTTCAGGAAACACAGTGGTGAGTTCCAAATGATGTGCTGCCCCCCTCAATTTGTCAGATCTGAACCAAGTTGAACACAACTGAGATTTGATTGAATGTGGTGTCAGAGCTCATTGTCCCTCTCCCTGGAATTTATGGGAATTAGGTGGTGGTGGTGGTGGTGGTGGTGGTGGTGGTGTGTGTGTGTGTGTGTGTGTGTGTGTGTGTGTGTCACCCACGCGTGAGGATGTGGTGCCAACTCCCTCTAGCAACCTACCAAGACCACACCGTCAGTGTTATCTGTGGCAAAGGTGGACATGCTAGCTATTAGGTGGGTGGTCATAAAGTTCTAGCTGATCAGTGTACTTGCCTAGTGAGAAACTAGGATATTAATCATTTACAGTTGAATAACAAGTTTGTCTATTTTGTAAAGGATATTGTATTCAGGAAACTCTGTACTTTCTCCCCCCCCCCCCCCCCCCCCCCCATGTGCCGTGTAAAAAAAGAGTACAAATAAAGGCTTAAGAGTGAGTAGAATGGCAATTGGTACTGTGAGAGCAACAGACAACTGTATTAACCAACTTGGTCATGATGTTGGGCATTATTTACTAGAAATTAAATGGGGCCGTTGGTATATTACAGACAAATCAGCTAGAACTAGTGTAGCTTTGTGGTTAAATACTTCACCTTCTGTTGTCACAGGACATAGCAGTGGTTTACAAACTTTTTGAGTTTTCAGGTCCTTTCACATATGACAAACAAGTTGAAGTGAGGGGTAAATACACTGATCAGGCAGAACCCCCTACCTAATTGTCGGCATGTACACCTATGGCACAGATAACGGTGGTGACGCGTTGTGACATATAAGCAATGAAGTCTTGGAGGGTCACTGGAGGCTGTTGGCACCACATCTGCACACACAATTCACCTATTTCCTGCAAATTCCAGAGAGGGTGGGGGAGGGGGGGGGGGCGCAATGAGCTGTGATGTCACATTCAGTCGCATCCCAGATGTGTTCAATCCGGTTTAGATCTGGCAAGTTTGGGGACCAGCACATCAATTGGAACTTGCCACTGAGTTCCCTGAACCTCTCCGTCACTGCCTTGGCCTTGTGACATGGTGCATTATCTTCTTGAAAAATGCCACTGCCATCTTGAAGCATGATCGTCATGAAGGGGTGTGCATTGTCTGCAACCTGTGTGTGATACTCCTTGGGTGTTATGATGCTTTGCACAAGCTGCACTGCACTGGTGGATGTTCCCCATAGCATAATGGTGCCATCATCAGCTGGTCTCCATCCCGCAGTACAGACGTCAGGAAGCTGTGCTCCTGGAAGATGACAGATTTGCGCCCTGCCATCAGTGTGATGAAGAAGTATCAGGATTCCTCAGCCCATGAAACACACTGCCACTGCGCAAACATACAGTGCTAATGGTCACGTGCCCATTTCGGTAATAGTTGCCGACATTGTGGTGTTGACAGTGGCAAATGACTGCAGAGGCTCGTCATTAAAAGTGTTTGGTGCACTGTGTATTCACACGCACTTGTATTCTGAACGCATTTAATGTTATTACATCTTAGTCTGATAACAAAATCAATAGGAGGACAGGCTTGCTTCTACAGATCTTAAAATCGAGGCACAAGGTTGGAAATTGCAACTCTCATCTCTTTCTCCACATTTATTCACCGCCTGTATTTTGTGTTGATGACTTCCAGTGCTGAAAACTCTACGTTACATAACTGTGATATTGCAAAAAGTATCAAAAGTTGTAGGGTCTTGTTACCTACTTGAGGATGTTCCTGCTTCACCAAGATCCGAAAATTTTTCTTGATGTGGAAGCGAACTTTCTTCTCGATGTGGAGTCTGAAGAATATCAATAAATTGCTCTCTTTTTTTTTTTTTCTTCAGTGGTAAGCATAGATGGAAGTTTTTCACTGAAAGAGCCTTTGATCCAGTTGTACTGATCTTCTTGTGGAAAGCACTTCACAATGTAATCATAGATTTCATTTCAGTGATCACTAATGCAGAAATCATTTGTGTTAGTGTTGTGAAAGAGACTCTGTTGTCATTGCTTTAAATATTATATCAAATAATCATCAGTTACCAAAACTTATTTCACATTAATTTCATAAGTACAACCTCCATGAAATATTACAGATATGCCTTGGAGTAGCTACACAAGAAATAAAATGGGTGAGAGGAAAATTTCTGTGTTGGATTTCTGAACTTCTGAGGCACCAGTTCATGACTGATATGAACTCTGTACATTAACAGTCAAGATTTGTGTTAATTTAAATTCATGTTTTGTGGCTTCCTCCTCCAAGATTGATGCAAACATTGCATACACCCCGTATGACATTCTGTACACAATTTTCCCTTTTGTGTCTGTGCTTTCATTTACACATTTTGTGTGTTTACTTTATGTTACATACATCTTTACAATGACCCCAAATTTTTCATTTTTCAGGACTTTTTGACTACACAGATGCTTGTTCAAGTAGTTGGAGAAGTTCCACTCCGCCGGGAGACACGTACCACTGAAGCTAATAAAAATCGGGATGTACTGAGTGGGCAGGAAGAAACAGATGTAGGAGGTAAAAGAAAACGTTTGTCTGGAGCAGAAACGGAAAGACATAAAAAGAGAAAGGTGAGATTGCTATGCACTTTTATTAGTACTACATATCTCAGACAAAAGGACCACTTCATTCATGATTGTGAGATTTTAGCGGTGGACTAACCAGGGTGTCCTAATTGAAGCACATTATACAGTGTCCTTAGATAAGAACATCATAGCTTCGAGGGACTGAAAGGTTTTTAAAAAAGGTTGACTTTTTTTTTACTCTTACACATTTTGGATCAGTAACCTACATACCCGAGTGGCGGCTCCTTGCCGTACACATTTCATGTCTGCCCTTACCCGTCGCAGATGGAGCAAGCTAGAGTAAACTGGAGGGGAAGAGGGCTAGACGGAAGACATGGTGCCATGGCTGGAGGTTGGTATCTTCCTCCTCCCTGATATGCTTTCCTGTTCTATTTCCGCCTTCATAACCCACCCCACCACTTCTGTGTGTGCCACATGCAATTTCCTCTGCCTGTACCCCCTGTGGGTCCGGGGGTTAGAATAGGCCCGAGGTATTCCTGCCTGTCGTAAGAGGCGACTAAAAGGAGTCCATCCCCCTCACGGGGGTAGTTAGCGCCTGCGTCCGGAGACGGACGGTTCCACGACCTATAATTGTGGTCTTTTTGGTTTTTCATTTCTCGTTTCTTCCTTCCCTTGGTTGTTTCCTTTCTTTGCTCTTCTCCACCTCACTGTCTTCCTTACTCTTTTCCTTGACTTCTTCTCCTTGCCTTCTCATTGCCTTCTTCTCCTTGCCTTCTCATTGCCTTCTTCTCCTTGCCTTCTCATTGCCTTCTTTTCCTTGCCTTCTCCTTGCCTTCTTCTCCTTGCCTTCTCTGGTCTCTGCCTCGGCGTTGGAGACAGTCTGTCCTCTTTTTCCCTCTCTCTCTTCTTTTTCCTCTTCTTCCTTCCTCTCTGTGCGTGCCTGAAGGCCGACCCACGCGTTCGCACGCGTAGCCGGTGACGGGGTAACGCGTAATTCCCCGCCCTGGGTAGACATGTAAGGCACGCGCGTACCCCCTGGTAAAGGCCAGGCCCGGGGAGGGGTGATTGCCTGAGCTGATACTGTTGTGGCGTAGCAAGAGCCACGCCACTCTGAGGTAGCCGAAAGGCACGCGATGTAATGCAGACGGGCGTGAATTCTGGAACAGGATAACTATTGAATGGTAGCAAGAAAAGTACGTAGTTGCTTTATACTTAACTTTTATTCTCTGATGAATACAGCGTTCTTCTTGAGACATTTATACTATAACTCTCAAAGTAGGTAAGGCTAATGGCGCCTTGCTAGGTCGTAGTCATGTGCTTAGCTGAAGGCTATTCTAACTGTCTCTCGGCAAATGAGAGGAAGGCCTCGTACGTCTAGTCGCTAGCAATGTCGTCCGTACAACTGGGGCGAGCGCTAGTCCGTCTTTCTAGACCTGCCATGTGGTGGCGCTAGGTCTGCAAGTGCTGACAGTGGCGACACGCGGGTCCGACACGTACTAATGGACCGCGGCCGATTTAAGCTACCACCTAGCAAGTGTGGTGTCTGGCGGTGACACCACAGATACCTTCTGACCATGCCGATTGGTCCCTCCGTCTGTTTCTCGGGAGGTGTGACCTGAGGTGTAAACATTCACGTAAGGCGGGAGTGCCCTCTGAGAGGGTCCCCACAAGGAAGGAGCGCGCCATCGGAGACGCTGGCAATCATGGGGGATTCCTCCGCAATGGATTCCACTCCATCTCTCTCGACTTCTGCCCAAAAACGGAAACGTGACCAGCCACCAGTGACAAAAGTACTACCGCCTGCCCCACAGTTCCTCGTAGTTTCTCGATCTGAGGACGGAAAGGATTTTTCCTCTGTCAACCCTTTCGTTATTCAGAAGGGCGTAGATGCCATAGCCGGATCTGTCAAATCTTGTACCAGGTTGCGTAACGGTACCTTATTACTAGAAACTGAGAGTGCCTTTCAGGCACAAAAACTGCTTCGGGCCACACTCCTGTACACGTTCCCTGTCCAGGTGGAGGCCCACCGAACTTTGAATTCGTCTCGTGGTGTAGTATATACTAGCTCCCTCGACGGATTGACTGACGAGGAGATTCAATCTTTCCTCGCTGAGCAGGGCGTGACGGCTGTCCATAGGGTCATGAAAAAGGTCAACAATGACCTTGTACCGACCCGGATAGTGTTAAGCTGCCATTGCGCATCAAGGCGGGCTACGAGGTTATTTCTGTTCGCCCCTATGTCCCGACACCTACGCGCTGCTACCAGTGTCAGCGTTTCAATCACACTCGACAGTCTTGCTCCAATGCGGCTAAATGTGTCACTTGTGGCAGGGATGCCCATGAGGGTGACTGTCCACCTCCGTCTCCTCGTTGTGTGAACTGTCAGGGTGACCATGCCGCATCCTCCCGCGACTGTCCTGTCTATAAGGAAGAACGCTGTATCCAAGAAATTCGGGTCAAAGAGAAAGTGTCCACCTCGGGTGCTCGCAAGCTATTGGCTAGTAGGAAGCCCGCGCTGCTCCCAGCGGGGAAATACAGTACTGTCCTCGCCTCTCCTCGGACTACCAGGGAGGTGGCAACCCAGATGTGCGATCTGACCTTCAGCACCACGGTCGTCCGTTCCGCCAGTGCTAAGATCGCGCGGTCGACGTCTCCTCTTCCTCCCATCACCCCACAGACACCAGCCCCTTCATCAGCTTCTTCTAAGACGAAGACCCCGAAGTCAGATGCACGGGCCTTCAAGAAGGAACCATCCCGTGCAGACTTCCTACGTACCTCGACCTCCCAGACTTCGACCGGTACTTCCACCAAATGTCCTTCCAAGAAGGCTCATAGGAAGCACAGTTCTCCTTCTCCGCCATGGCACATTTCTTCTCCTGCGCCACCCAGCGGTTGCCGCCCCAGGCCGTCATCCGTTTCACCTGGCCGCACCACTGGTAGCCGAACATCTGGCCGTTCACCGGCGGAGGAAGCTCCCCCTCCCGGCCATCCTCCCAAGATGGCCGATGAACCTATAGACCCAATGGACGATGACTGTCCGCCTACTGATAGCGGCGGCAGTGCTCGCTCGAAGCCAGGCCCTCAGCGGCCTTCGAGGTGACCCCTTCTTTCATCTTCCTTTTCTTACGATGGCACTTATTCACTGGAATATTCGCAGCATTCGCTCCAACCGAGAGGACTTGAAGTTGCTGCTCCGCTTGCACCGTCTGCTCGTCGTAGCCCTCCAGGAAACGAAGCTACGCCCATGCGATCAAATTGCGTTGGCACACTACACCTCTGTGCGTTTTGACCTACCCCCCTGTGGTAGGTATCCCAGCTCATCGAGGGGTTATGTTGCTGGTCCGGGATGATATTTACTACGATCCCATCACGTTGCACACCGGCCTGCAGGCCGTTGCCATCCGCATTACTCTCCCCACTTTTACGTTTTCCATTTGTACCGTTTACACTCCATCGTCATCTGCCGTTACCAGGGCAGACATGATGCAACTTATTGCTCAGCTACCTGCACCATTTTTGTTAACTGGAGACTTCAATGCCCACCATCCCCTTTGGGGCTCTCCAGCATCCTGCCCGAGGGGCTCCCTGTTAGCAGACCTTTTCAACCAGCTCAATCTTGTCTGCCTCAATACTGGCGCCCCTACTTTTGTTTCGGACACGTCTCACACCTATTCCCATTTAGACCTCTCTATATGTACTCCCCAACTTGCACGCCGGTTTGAGTGGTATGCACTTTCTGATACATATTCGAGCGACCACTTCCCGTGTGTTAGCCATCTCCTGCAGCATACCCCCTCTCCGTGCTCCTCTAGTTGGACCATCTCCAAGGCAGACTGGGGGCTCTTCTCTTCCAGGGCGACCTTTCAGGATCAAACCTTCACAAGCTGCGATCGTCAGGTCGCACACCTCACGGAAGTCATTCTCGCTGCTGCTGAATATTCCATCCCTCACCCTACTTCTTCTCCACGTCGCGTACCGGTCCCCTGGTGGACCGCAGCATGTAGAGACACTTTACGTGCTCGTCGACGTGCTTTACGCACCTTTAAACGCCACCCTACGGTGGCGAATTGTATCAATTATAAACAATTACATGCTCAGTGTCGTTGTATTATTAAAGAAAGCAAGAAAGCCAGCTGGGCTGCTTTCACAAGCACCTTCAACAGTTTTACTCCTTCTTCTGTTGTCTGGGGTAGCCTGCGTCGGCTATCTGGCACTAAGGTCCACTCACCAGTTTCTGGCTTGACGGTCGCGAATGACGTCCTTGTGGCCCCTGAGGATGTCTCCAATGCCTTCGGCCGCTTTTTCGCAGAGGTTTCGAGCTCCGCTCATTACCACGCTGCCTTCCTCCCCCCGCAAACAGGCAGAGGAGGCTAGGCCACCTACCTTCCGCTCCTCGAATCGTGAAAGTTATAATGCCCCATTCACCATGCGGGAACTCGAAAACGCACTTGGCCGATCATGGTCCTCCGCTCCAGGGCCTGATTCTATTCATATTCAGATGCTGAAGAACCTTTCTCCTGCGGGTAAAGGTTTTCTTCTTCGTACATACAATCGCATCTGGATTGAGGGACATGTTCCCGCATGCTGGCGTGAGTCTATTGTTGTCCCGATTCCTAAGCCGGGGAAGGACAAGCACTTGCCTTCCAGTTATCGACCTATCTCGCTTACCAGCTGTGTCTGTAAAGTGATGGAGCGAATGGTTAACTCTCGATTGGTTTGGCTGCTCGAGTCTTGACGCCTACTTACCAATGTACAATGTGGATTTCGTAGGCGCCGCTCTGCTGTTGACCATCTGGTTACCTTGTCGACCTTCTTTATGAATAACTTCTTGCGGAAGCGCCCGACCGCGGCTGTGTTCTTTGATTTGGAAAAGGCTTACGACACCTGTTGGAGGGCGTGCATTCTCCGCACCATGTATACATGGGGCCTTCACGGTCGCCTCCCTCTTTTTATTCATTCCTTTTTAATGGATCGACAGTTCAGGGTACGTGTGGGTTCTGTCCTGTCGGACACCTTTCGCCAGGAGAATGGGGTGCCACAGGGCTCAGTTTTGAGCGTCGCTCTCTTTGCCATCGCGATCAATCCAATAATGGATTGCCTCCCAGCTGCTGTATCAGGCTCTCTTTTCGTGGACGATTTTACCATCTATTGCAGCGCGCAGTGTACACGTGTCCTGGAGCGCTGTCTTCAGCGTTCTCTTGACCGTCTTTACTCCTGGAGTGTCGCCAATGGCTTCCGTTTTTCTGCCGAGAAGACGGTCTGTATTAACTTCTGGCGCTACAAAGAGTTTCTCCCACCGTCCTTACGACTCGGTCCCGTTGCTCTCCCAATCGTGGAGACAACCAAATTTTTAGGCCTTACATTTGACAGGAAACTTAGCTGGTCTCCACATGTGTCATATTTGGCCGCCCGTTGTACCCGTTCTTTAAATATCCTCCGTGTTCTCAGTGGTATGTCGTGGGGAGCGGATTGAACCGTCCTACTTCGTCTATATCAGTCGATCGTCCGCTCCAAGCTGGATTATGGGAGCTTCGTATACTCCTCTGCACGGCCATCCATCTTACGCCGCCTCAACTCCATACAACATCGGGGTTTACGACTTGCGATCGGAGCATTTTATACTAGTCCCGTAGAGAGTCTTCATGCTGACGCTGGCGAATTGCCACTCACCTACCGGCGCGATATACTGCTTTGTCGGTATGCCTGTCGGCTACTGTCAATGCCCGACCATCCATCTTATCGTTCCTTTTTTGACGACTCTCTCGACCGTCAATACGAGTTGTATGTCTCTGCCCTGCTACCCCCTGGAGTTCGCTTTCGTCACCTCCTCCAACACCTTAATTTTTCACTCCCTGCAACCTTTCGAGTGGGCGAGAGCCACATGCCACCTTGGCTCCAGGCTCAGGTCCGCGTTCACCTTGACCTCAGCTCGCTCCCAAAAGAGGTTACCCCCGGTTCGGTCTACCACTCCCGTTTTGTGGAACTTCGTTCGAAGTTCATCAGTATGACTTTCATTTATACAGATGGCTCTAAGACCAATGACGGGGTCGGGTGTTCTTTTATTGTCGGAGCACAAAGTTTCAAATACCGGCTCCATGGCCATTGTTCGGTCTTCACAGCTGAGCTCTTTGCCCTCTACCAGGCTGTTCTTTACATCTGCCGCCACCGACATTCTGCTTATGTCATCTGCTCCGATTCCCTGAGCGCCATCCAGAGCCTCAGTGATCCGTATCCGGTTCACCCTTTCGTGCACCGGATCCAACGCTCTCTTCGGCAGCTGGTGGACGTCAGTTCTCCGGTTAGCTTTATGTGGGTCCCTGGCCATGTCGGTATCCCTGGGAACGAAGCTGCAGATGCCGCGGCCAAGGGTGCGGTCCTCCAGCCTCGGACAGCTTCTTGTTGTGTCCCTTCGTCAGATTTTAGCAGGGTTATTTGTCGGCGCATTTTATCGCTGTGGCATGCCGATTGGGCTGCCCTTACAGCCAACAAGCTTCGGGCCTTGAAACCTCTTCCCGTGGCTTGGACATCCTCCTCACGCCCTTCTCGGCGGGAGGAGGTAGTTTTGGCCCGGTTAAGAATTGGACACTGCCGGTTCAGCCATTGCCATCTGCTGACGGCTGCGCCGGCGCCGTTCTGCCCATGTGGGCAATTGCTGACGGTCCGCCACATTTTAATGTCCTGTCCGGATTTTAACGCACTGCGTCTCGATCTTAACCTGCCATGTACTTTAGATGCCGTTTTAGCGGATGACCCACGAGCAGCTGCTCGTGTTCTTCGTTTTATCAATTTGACAAACCTCACTAAGGACATTTGATGATGCTGTTTTTTAATCCTATGCCTGTCAGTCTGTCTTTTATCGTGTTTTCCCTTTTAGTTGTTGTTTTAAACTTGTGCCTCGCGGTGCATTCTTAACGTCGTCAGGGCGCTAATGACCATTGAAGTTGTGCGCCCTAAAACCACAAAAAAATAATCCTCTGCCTGTATCTGTGTTAGGTTTGCCAGTGCCACATTCTGTTCCCTTTCCCCCTCTCTCTCCACAACTCGTGGTCTAACGGTGTTCCGATAGGATAGGCTGAACACGGTTGACGGAGGTGTGTTTGTTGCTGTCAGTAGTAGTTTAACTTGTCGCGAAATTGAAGTAGATACTTCCTGTGAGTTAGTATGGACAGAGGTCATTGTTGGCAACCAGAATAAAATAGTAATTGGATCCTTTTACCGACCTCCCAATTCAGATGATACAGTTGCTGAAAGGTTCAAAGAAAACTTGAGTTTGATTTCAAATACATACCCGAATCATACCATAATAGTTGGTGGGGACTTTAATTTACCCTTGATATGTTGGCAAAAATACATGTTTAATTCCGGAGGTACGCATAAAATATCATCCGAAATTGTGCTAAACGCATTCTCTGAAAATTACCTCGAGCAGTTGGTTGATGAACCCACACGAATAGTACGGTTGTGAAAACACACTTGACCCCTTAGCAACAAATAATCCTGAGTTAATAATGAGCATCAAAACCGATTCAGGGATTAGTGAACACAGGGCTGTCGTAGCAAGATTGAGTATTGTAATCCCCAAAGCCTTGAAAAATAAGTGAAAAATATACCTATTCAAAAAAGCAGATAAAAATTCTCTTGACGCCTTCCTGAGAGACAGTCTCCACTCATTCCAAATTAATAATATAAGTGTAGACCAGATGTGGCTTAAATTCAAGGAAATAGTATCGGCAGCAATTGAGAGATTTATACCAAATAAATTAACAAACGACAGAGCTGATCCCTCTTGGTACACAAAACGGGTTCGAACACTGCTGCAGAAACAACGAAACAAATATTCCAAATTTAAACAGACCCAAAATCCCCAGGATCTTTTACAGAAGCTCGAAATTTTGCACGGACTTCAATGCGAGATGCTTATAACTGTTTCCACAACGAAACTTTGTCTCGAAACCTGGCAGAAAATCCAAAGAGATTCTGGTCGTATGTGAAGTATGTTAGCAGCAAGAAACAATCAATGCCTTCTCTGTGCGATAGCAGTGGAGATACCATCGAAGATAGTGCTGCCAAAGCAGAGTTACTAAACACAGCCTTCCGAAATGCCTTCTCAAAAGAAGACGAAGTAAATACTCCAGAATTCGAATCGAGAACAGCTGCCAACATCCTCGGAGTAGTGAAGCAACTTAAATCACTTAATAAAAGCAAGTATACCAATTAGGTTCCTGTCAGAGTATGCTGATGCATTAGCTCCATTCTTAACAATCGTATACAACCGTTCGCTCGACGAAAGATCCGTACCCAAAGACTGGAAAGTTGCACAAGTCACACCAATATTCAAGAAAGGTAGGAGTAGTAATCCACTAAATTACAGGGCCATATCGTTAATGTCGATATGCAGCAGGATTTTAGAACATATATTGTGTTCGTACATAATGAATGACCTCGAAGAAAACTGTCTATTGACACACAGTCAACATGGGTTTAGAAAATATCGTTTCTGTGAAACACAACTAGCTCTTTATTCACATGAAGTGTTGAGTGTGATTGACAAGGGATTTCAGATCGATTCCATATTTCTGGATTTCTGGAAGGCTTTTGACACTGTACCACACAAGCGGCTCGTAGTGAAATTGCGTGCTTATGGATTATCGTCTGTTATGTGACTGGATCTGTGATTTCCTGTCAGAGAGGTTACAGTTGGTTGTAATTGGCAGAAAGTCATCGAGTAAAACAGAGATGATTTCTGGCGTTCCCTAAGGTAGTGTTATAGGCCCTTTGCTGTTCATTATCTATATAAACGATTTGGGAGACAATCTGAGCAGCCATCTTTGGTTGTTTGCAGATGATGCTGTCGTTTATCGACTAATAAAGTCATCAGCAGATCAAAACAAACTGCAAAACGATTTAGGAGAAATATCGGAATGGTGCGAAAAGTGGCAGTTGACCTTAAATAACGAAAAGTGTGAGGTCATCCACATGAGTGCTAAAAGGAACGCATTAAACTTCGGTTACATGATAAATCGGTCTAATCTAAAAGCTGTAAATTCAACTAAATACCCAGATATTACAATTATGAACAATTTAAATTGGAAGAAACACATAGAAAATGTTGTGGGGAAGGCTAACCAAAGACTGCGTTTTATTGGCAGAACACTTAGGAAATGTAACAGACCTATTAAGAAGACTGCCTACACTACGCTTGTCTGTCCTCTTTTTAGAATACTGTTGCGTGGTGTGGGATCCTTGCCAGATAGGACTGACTGAGTACATAGAAAAAGTTCAAAGAAAGGCAGCACGTTTTGTACTAACGCAAAATATGGTAGAGAGTGTCACAGAAATGATACAGGATTTGGGATGGACATCATTAAAAGAAAGGCGGTTTTTGTTGTGATGGAATATTCTCACGAAATTCCAATCACCAACTTTCTCCTCCGAATGCGAAAATATTTTGTTGACACCGACTTACATAGGGAGGAACGATCACCAAGATAAAATAAGAGAAATCAGAGCTTGTACGGAAAGATACAGGTGTTCATTCTTCCCCTGCACTATACGAGATTGGAATAATAGAAAATTATGAAGGTGGTTCGATGAACCCTCTGCAAGGCTCTTAAATGTGATTTGCAGAGTATCCATGTAGTTGTAGATGTAGCATTGCTTCCTCTAGATCACAGGGTTCTGGCTTCTATTCCTGGTCAGGCTGGGGATTTTCTCTGCCTGGGGTCTGGGTGTTTGTGTTGTCCTCATCATTTCATCATCTTTTGGGAAAAGAAGACTGGACAGTGAAAAAGATTGGGAATTTGTTCGAGTCCTGATAACCATGCCGTTGAGCGCCCCCACAAACCAAAATCATCATCATCATCATCATCATCATCATCTATCCCCCCCTCTCTCTCTACAGTCATTGTCATCGTCATAAGTTAGACTGAAACAATGTGTCCACTGCCTATAAAGAAAGGAGACACCAATATATAGCCCAAAGTTCTTATCCCCTTCTGTTGTGTTGGACAAGTTTAATCACAGCTGTTCCATCAAGCAGTAGAAGTCCAATTGGTAGAGTCACATTTCTCAACAGTTATGGACCTAATAGCAATTTTGACCTGCTAGTGGTCATTACTTGCACAGTTGTTAAGGGGCACTCAAAAAGTTTCCATTTGAGGGTGTTTCTGCAGCATATATGCAACATAGTGCAACTACAATGCAGGTATGTAAGTGCTGACATGTAGGCAAGGGACTAGAGAGGCATCTGTGCGTTTCCGACGGGTGTACGGTAAATGTGGAAACATGAATTATGGCAACGTTATTACCAAATGCTTCCAAGTAGGACCAACATCATGTTGTTCTTTTCTTAGCTGCCAAAGGACAAACACCATTGGAAAATAAAGAATAACCTGTCCGTCCAAAACCATCATTGTGGAATGCTGCACCAAGTACTGTGCTAGTTGCGATTTGACACAAGATGCTGGCCGATCTGAGAGGTTGGCCTCGGTCATTATGCTAATTCAAGTGGCTGACACTTGAGCACAAACCATATAATCCTGATCTCTCCCTATGCAGTCATCATACTTAAAAAAGGCTTTGAAGGGTCAGTCATTCCTGCCGGGCAACAGAAGCAGAAGGACATGGTGAAACAGGTATCTTCAACATGGCACTTCGGTGGGATGGTTGTCTTAATGTTCATAGTGTTTTTGCCTGATTGACATACCAATTCTGGACTGTACGGCCCTCAAACAGAAACCTTTTGATCGGCCCTTATACTAATGTCTGCCTAAGTGCACTAATATCTCTGCACTGTTGCAATATTCCTCCATCAAATGGGCCAAATTTGAATGGTTCCATGTATGACAGTCTGGCGGGACACAACCTGAATAGCTACTTAACAAGCATTGTCAGACAAAACTCCAAATTCTGATCCTTCTTTTTGTGTGTTTGCTTTGTGCAGTCCACCAGTTTTAAATGTCACTGACGTGAAGACGCTTTTTTAAGATTGCAGATGTAGCTGTTTAAGTACTGTTAGATGTAGGAACTGTTTTTTCACAACTATTCTCTGACATATCATGTATTTTCTTCTCTAGTGCTTGTCTTTTATCTTGAATAGAAAATATTAACAACATTAGCATTATTCAGGTGCAGAGTTATTATTTTCAAGAGAATTTCTTTCACTGGTGAATTTTTTTAAGGATTGAAATTTACAGCCTCCCAAGACAAAATATCAAATGTATTTTCCCTTGATAATGATTACAAGAAGCTCTTGCATGTAAATGTTCTTGCTTGAACTCCATGATATCCCAGTGACTAAATACTGTTATGAATGTTTGAAAACTTTGCATTGTTTCTAATAACACATTGTTAGAATATGCATCAATATATTAAATTATGTACTGTTGTTGCATGTAACTTCGTATATCAGAAGAGTATATGCTGAAGAGTTGTTAATGAATTCTTTTGGAAAAATGCAGATGTAGTACATGTTTATAAGAAGAATTATGAAAATCTGAATTTCTTGCTCAGAAATAAATGCAAAATACTTACATATCTAGACTACTCAGAACAGCTATTTTGAAGACACCATTTCCATTGTTACTACTACTGTATGTGTTATGTGGAGATTACCACTTCTATCCCTGTAGCTGTTACGTGATGGGTGGAACATCCTTTCTCCACTCTCTTGTAGCCTCACTTTGAAATTTTCATACCCATACAGTGTGTCAACAGCACAAACTTTTTAATTTAAAGCAAAGAAATTGTATTAAGTTTTGTGATTATACTTATTCCTATCAAAAAATCCATTATGAATGCTACTTTAACATGAATAAAATGATTGCGGGCTTCCAGTGGCATCAGTTGGTTAAAATCCCATGAACTTTTTACCTAACTCTCCTCGGCCATTTTCAAGTTGTAGATGACTGCTGTGTCGCCATGCCTCATCGCTATATAGCGCAGTGTTGGGAGAGATTAGCCAGCTTCTTGAGAGACCCAACGTCTCATCGTTGTTCAGGCCCCCAGCAAAAATGGACAGCTCTTGAGATCTGTGAAGGACAATCTAGGGCTTAGGATGTCTGTACTGTACAAAATACCATGTCAGTGTGGCTGCTACCACGTCACACTGTGGAGAAATGCCAGACAGAACACAAGAGGTGCTTACACCGACGCTATCCTGAAAAATCAGCTGTGACAGAACACGCTGTAGGAAATAGACACCGAATCCTATTTGATGAAACATGTGTTATTGTGAGGACAAAGGGATTTGGGGACAGTGTCATAAAAGAATGGGTAGAAATAAAAAATCTGAAAAACATTGTCAACAAGAACAGCGGTTTGCAGCTCAGCACAGCCTGGGACATGGCCATGGCGAGGTTGAAACAAGTGTGACAGACACTAGACGAAAACATTGGCACAGTTGTCGAGGAAGAGAGCACAAGTGATGTCATAGCCAGCAGCACAGCTATAGATGTCATAGCCAGCAGCACAGCTATAGATGTCATAGCCAGCAGCACAGCTATATAACATGAAAATGGCCAAGAAGAGCTTGGTCGAAAGCTAGAGGGTTTTCTACCAACTGGCCCTGCTGGAAGCTTGAGAAGGTTTTATTCATTCATATCACTGTAAAACCATGCATTCATACACTAATTTTAACAGCTTGAAATAACTTTTTTTCATTACCAGACTGAAAAACTCAGTGGACTTATTGACTAGTACTTTAGGTGTGTTATGAATGTTTTGTACCACATAATAGATAGAAACTAGGACAATACAGTGAATTAGCGCATTGATAACAACTTCTTCTTCTTCTTCTTTTTTTAGGTCTGAATTAAGATGAACCAGAAATCATCACTGTTTTTACTAGATATGTGAAACCAATGTTACAATGGCTGTGTAGATACGAAAACGTCTTCATATTAGATAAAACTGAAGTAATGTTACAGACATGGAGTCCATTGTTTCAAAGAATTGTTTATACCAAATGTAACCCATGATTTAAGCATTTTCTTTTACTTTTTCTACTGTCTTTTTCTGTTCTGACAGCTAGGTATTCTGTCATTCTACAGACTGAATGCCTAGGAAAACATACAACTATAGTTATAGTTGCTGTAACTTAGGTTGCACACACTTTGAGACTGTCATTGCTGGTTACATTTATTGCTTAAGTTGCCCTTAAGTTTTACAATAGGTATGGGTTGTATAACCTCTGAAAACATATAAATTAATATGGAAAATAAGATGAATGTTATTACTTCAGTTTAGGTACTGAATGGTGATGTATGCTGTTGTAGATAAAAACTATAGATTTAGTTCACAATTAGTCCCAATTTTTTTTTTGTTTGACTTTTAAGGGACAAGTTATTTATGTGGTTTATCACTGAAGAACAACACCTGGCTTTGTGAAACAGTTACCAAAGAACTTTTGTCCAAAGTATACTATTGTTTTTTATGACAGTGCCCCAGAGTTTTACACATTATAATTTTAACGTGTTTGCCACTGATAAAATTTGTAAATAAGTTGTGACTACTGACTACATATTCACTGTGATCATTTATAAAAGTTACGTTGAATCATATTTTTTACTACTGAGGATATGATAAAATTGGTGTTATTTATTTTTACTGTCATATGTTCCTGGTACACCATATGAAATAAATGCTGTCTGTTGAGGAATCCCGGATAGAGAATGTTAAATGGCCAGTGTTATCTATCACAGTAATTTCCAGCAATGACAGGAAAGTGCTTTCACTTGCCAAAAGATGAAACTCTATTCTACACAAACAATAACCCACTATGCAGGAAGTCTTGCCCACGCCTGTTTCCCTTTATTTTGTCATTCCTTTACGTGTACTACTGAGCCCAAAGCAAATTATTTCTAATATGAAAGCATGATATCTTAACTTTGTTCCTATTTCATAATTGTTCAGGTTGCTCTTTCATCTGGTGCTGACTGTAACACAGCATGTCTGCATTTTAATGCTCATTATCACCACATCACTTTTTACTCATTTGTTTCTGAAAATTTTGCTTAAGAAATTATTTTTTCTTTATGTCATCAAGAATTTAATCAATCAGACTATTATGATGAAATAACATTGCAAAACATGCAATCTGCAGGATACCACTTAGCAATATAAAGAGTGGTATTTGGTGTATTATAAGATTTCTTTTACTTTTTTCATATTTATTTGGACTACAGTTTTTTAATAGTCAAGTGCAGACAAAATCTACAAATATTTGCTGAATTTGAAAAGTTACGGAAACTGACAGGAAAAAGTGGAACCAAGTCTTGATCATTCTGAAGTTTTATCATCCCAATACAAAAAAGTTTTGCACAAATGAATTGTAAAAAGATGAGCAAGATTTATGAATATGGTGTGTGCAGCAGTATGCTCAAAAATTGTAAAACATCATACTACAGGTACAGGACAGAAATCGAATGAGACAGCTGGAATCCAAATTCCAGAAAAGTTAATAATTCAGAAAGAGAACAAAGTCCATGCTACATGAAATCTAACCATAACAACAACAAATTGTAGTATTACATTCTTGTTCAATATCCCCCCCCCCCCTCTCTCTCTCTCTCTCTCTCTCTCTCTCTCTCTCTCTCTCTCTCCCCTCCCCCTCCCTCCCTCCTCCCCCCCCTCCCCTCTTTCTCACCCCACCCCCTCAAACACCTGAGTGTTCTGCTGTTTGTAACTATTTCCTTCTACGTCTTCATCTATCTTTACTTCTGGTCCAGTTTCTTGTGACACCTTCAAATTTATGTATTATTAGATGTTGATTGACTCAACTGTGCAAGACTAAATGAGTACTTGGTTGAGGGAACAAGCAGCTTTGTGTACATAAGTCATGAAATATGATTACGGGTGCTAGACGATAAACAACACAAGAATTTTGTTTACTATTAGTTATTTATCTTTGACACTGCATTCTGTGCTGAGCTGTATTATTAACTTCTTTGAAATTTGAATGTCACATATTACATTCCATTGTTGCCATTCGGTTTCTTCCCTGCACCATGAATTGTGTGTTTCTGGTATGTATTTATTCTCACATGTCACCTCTTCGCATCACTGCAGAGGGCTGTTTGACTCCAAAAGTTCAAGTTTTGGTATTCACTCTTTCCTATAGTTAATAATTTGAACAAGGTGTATACTTTCAGTAAGTGTGATCTTTTTATTCAATCTGGAAGTTTATTTATTTTTTTTTTCTTTTAAATATTCTTGTAAGCACTGAAATGTAATTGTGCAGCAATTATTTTATCATCACAGTATTTTAAAGATATATTTTTTATTTTTGCAGTATATTGTAGATAGTGACCTAAATGTATTATACTTTATATGGACATTATTAAATGTAGACTGAAAAAGACTAAATGCATTTTTTTTCTGGGAAAAATATCATTATTAATTAGTTTTCATATTCCTTCATCATCCATAATATCATATATATTAAATACGTAGCCTGACAAAGATTTGTGTGTGCATGGAAGGCGCATCTGGAATTACTTGAGGTGCAGTAGTGGATAAGGTGAAGTGTCCAAAAGCATGTCTTGGCATGTTTCTGGCCTCTTTGTTAGACACACACTTCACTTTATCAGGCTGTAGTGTTAAGAAAATAACTAAGAACAAAAATAATCTGTTCTCACTCTGCTGGAGCACTTTTATGTGCAGAAATTATCAAGAGAGAATTCAGTTTATAATTCACATTAAATGTGCAGTGCTGTAATTAAGAAAGAAATTTCAACATAATTAAATAGTTAATGGAAAAGAGTGCAATATGCTATAAATATTTAATTTGTAGTTGTTGTGCTCTGTTGTGTTTTATGTTAGTGCAGAAGGCAGACAGTAAAGACAATACAGTTACTGAATACTTAAAAATGAGGAAAGAAAGGAATCATTATTAACTTGATATTGCAGTTACACAAATTTTACTGTTAATAAGGAAGACACTATTCGTTCCAAGATTTTTCCCAGTTCTAAGTGGAGAGGAAAAAACTGGATGAACAATGTTGTTAAATGCAATCAATTTTTAGGAGTTGAAGAAGGGATAGGAGAAAGATGGCCTGAAATGAAACAGTCAGCTGAATTAATTTTTATAAGGGTACAAACAAAGCAAGGGAAACTAGAATAGGCAAAGTGCAAATAGATCAAAGAAAACATTTGGATGACAGTAATGTGTACACACACACACACACACACACACACACACACACACACACATACACACACAGAGAGAGAGAGAGAGAGAGAGAGAGAGAGAGAGAGAGAGAGAGAAAGTTATAATATAAAATATAAATATAAAGTTATAAATAATATAAAATATATAAAAAATAATATAAAATATAAATGTAAAGTTATATTATTCAAGTCTTATAAGATTTTGATGTGTTCTTTTATGGAGCTAAATGTTAAAACATGAAATAAGCTTTACTGTTCATTGTGAATAACCAATATACAAGCATGTCATCACATCTAACCACTAAATTTTGTTAAATGGAGAGCTTGTTTTTAGTTGATCCAGAATACAGGCTCTGGCTTTGTGTGTGAACTTGAAAAACAGCTCTGTTAGTGTAAAACTATTTTACTACTATGAAGTGAATGAGTTTCGTAAAATATTCGGACCAACCAGTAGGTTATATGAATACTTCTTCTCTTAATACGTAGTCGATTCACACCAAAATGTTTTAAAATGAACTTTCTTTTCCCCTATGTTTGTCTATTCACGTATGTTACTGTTAACTGGTTCCTGTTGTTGTGTATAAACACTTCTATTTCTTGAGGATCAGCTCTAGAAAACCATGAAAATAAAATAATCTTGAAAGAAATCACCTTGTTTTTGTTAATTTTAGGTCTACTGAAAAAGCACTTTTCATTTTGAAATTGTGAAATGAGACAGAACCAGCCTGTTAGGCATTTTCTTTAGAGTAATATTGTCACATTCCAGTGTTTAATTTGTTATGAACTTCCTACTTCCTCTTAATGGCACTGAATGCAATAAGTGAATACCAGTATTTTTAATAATATGGGGGTGGGTCCAAAAGTAATGCCACCTGTGTCATAAAAAGATTAGTAATGAACATATAACAGTGAAATTACTGCAGATTGTAGCCTTAACTGTCCTGTATATACTAGTACCATTTAACAAAGTCACCCCGCAATTGCACATGTTTGCTATGTTGTTGAACCGAGGCATCAAAGCAGTTTGGAAAAATTTAGGGTTTTGCTTCTTGACCCATGGTTTTAAAGCTATTTGAACCTCATTCAAAATAAAAGTGTATCAGTATGCTGTAATGGACACCAGAAATGTGCGGCATTGGGTGAAGAAATTGAGTAATGGAGAAATGGTCATTGAAGATAATCCTTGCAGCGGTCAGCCGGCAAAACATGTGTCATAGATGACAATTGAGGACATGCTGATGAAGTGATTTGAGGAGGCAAACACATTGAAAGTTTACAATCAACAGCGAACTCTATTTAACCACACTTGAGAAACTTAAGGTGGCAGTAATGGGTGCTTCCACAATCCAAGCAATTGCATAAATGGTCTGACTTGACCCCATCTGTTTGTAGTATAAAGATGACCTACATGGTTACAGATTCAATCACTTGAATAAGGTTAAAACAACTTTAAATTCATGGTCCAGAAGAAAAACCCATGAATTTTCTGAAACTGATTTTGATGCCTGGGTTCAACGATGGCATGTAAATATAAATGCATGTGACAGTGCTAAACAGTAATGTTGTGTGGAGGACATCCAAGCTATGCTGTGTACTAATTCCACTGTATTCTGTTCATTATTAAAATTTTAATTGTACAACAGGCTTTACTTTTTGATCCACCCTGGCATAAATAATTTCAAACATCAACTGGGGACAGTTAGTCACATTGTCAGTGAATGGAATGCTGCCCAGCACTGCAGTGTAGAATTTTGGAATAGTTTGCTGCCATGAAAAGTTATTTGGTTTCATTATGGTGCTGCTGTAATATTGGTTGTATTGCACAATTTCCTAATGCACTAATGTGTGTTGACTGTAGGCTGTTACTTTGTTGTCTGTTGGTTCACAGAAACCTTTTTCCATCTTTCTTAACATCCAGGAAGAGGCATTTATCTCCAAAGCCCCGAATAACATTGTAATGCAAGGGAGGGTGAAAATTTTTCTGACTCTCATACTATAATTAGCCGACAGAACCAGTCAATCAAAGATAGAAAATCATGTTATCATTGAAATTATGTACGATTTTAGCAAACACAACTTAGGACAGGCATGTACTGTATGAGTGTGTAACTGTGTCACTATAAACATATGAGTATTTCACAATTTTTGCCAGAAAATGAAATCCTTAAGTGTACATCTGAGATATTCAGTGCTGCAAAAGAATGCTCACAGAAGGTAAAATAGGTAGTGATCGTGTGCATATGCATAGGAAATATGTTATTTGGAAAGGATGTAATCCAATTGTCCATAGTAAGGTGGCAAAAAGACATGGTTCATTAGGAAATCTTGGATAACACGTGCAATACTGAATTTTTGAAAGGAGAAAAAATAAAAATGCAGAAAATGAAAGGGAATACAGAAGTCTAAAAAAAATGAAACTGACAAAGTGCCAACTGACTAAGCAGAAATGTATAGAAGACAAATGAAGACTACAGAAGTGTGAATAACTAGGAGGAAGATTGCTGCCACCTATAGGAGACTTAAAGAGACCTTCGCAGAAAAGAGAAGCAGCTGAGATGGCAAGCCAGTACTAAGCAAAGAAGGCGAAAGTGGAAGGAATACATAGAAGGGATGTACAAGGGAAATCAACTTGAAGACAATTTTATAGAAAGGGAAGAGGATGTAAAGTAAGATGAGATGAAACATATGATACTGCAACATTGGTGACTAAACTGTAACAAAGTATCTGGCCCCCCTGCGGGTCCGGGGATTAGAATAGGCCCGAGGTATTCCTGCCTGTCGTAAGAGGCGACTAAAAGGAGTCCATCCCCCTCATGGGGGTAGTTAGCGCCTGCATCCGGAGACGGACAGTTCCACGACCTATAATCGTGGTCTTTTTGGTTTTTCACTTCTCGTCTCTTCCTTCCTTTTGTTGGTTCCTTTCTTTGCTCTTCTCCACCTCACTGTCTTCCTTACTCTTTCCCTTGACTTCTCCTTGCCTTCTCATTGCCTTTTTCTCCTTGCCTTCTCATTGCCTTTTTCTCCTTGCCTTCTCATTGCCTTTTTCTCCTTGCCTTCTCATTGCCTTTTTCTCCTTGCCTTCTCATTGCCTTTTTCTCCTTGCCTTCTCATTGCCTTCTTCTCCTTGCCTTCTCTGGTCTCCGCCTTGGCGTTTGAGACAGTCTGTCCTCTTTCTCCCTCTCTCTCTTCTTTTTCCTCTTCTTCCTTCCTCCCTGTGCGTGCCTGAAGGCCGACCCACGCGTTCGCACGCGTAGCCGGTGACGGGGTAACGCGTAAGTCCCCGCCCTGGGTAGACATGTAAGGCACGCGCGTACCCCCTGGTAAAGGCCAGGCCCGGGGAGGGGTGATTGCCTGAGCTGATACCTTCTGACCATGCCGATTGGTCCCTCCGTCTGTTTCTCGGGAGGTGTGACCTGAGGTGTAAACCTTCACCTAAGGCGGGAGTGCCCTCTGAGAGGGTCCCCACAAGGAAGGAGCGCGCCATTGGAGACGCTGGCAATCATGGGGGATTCCTCCGCAATGGATTCTACTCCATCTCTCTCGACTTCGACCCAAAAACGGAAACGTGACCAGCCAACAGTGACAAAAGTACTACCGCCTGCCCCACAGTTCCTCGTAGTTTCTCGATCTGAGGACGGAAAGGATTTTTCCTCTGTCAACCCTTTCGTTATTCAGAAGGGCGTAGATGCCATAGCCGGATCTGTCAAATCTTGTACCAGGTTGCGTAACGGCACCTTATTACTAGAAACTGAGAGTGCCTTTCAGGCACAAAAACTGCTTCGGGCCACCCTCCTCTACACGTTCCCTGTCCGGGTGGAGGCCCACCGAACTTTGAATTCGTCTCGTGGTGTAGTCTATACTAGCTCCCTCGACGGATTGACTGACGAGGAGCTTCAATCTTTCCTCGCTGAGCAGGGCGTGACGGCTGTCCATCGGGTCATGAAAAAGGTCAACAATGACCTTGTACCGACCCGGACACTTTCCTTGACCTTCGATAGTGTTAAGCTACCATCGCGCATCAAGGCGGGCTACGAGGTTATTTCTGTTCGCCCCTATGTCCCGACACCTACGCGCTGCTACCAGTGTCAGCGTTTCAATCACACTCGACAGTCTTGTTCCAATGCGGCTAAATGTGTCACTTGTGGCAGGGATGCCCATGAGGGTGACTGTCCACCTCCGTCTCCTCGTTGTGTGAACTGTCAGGGTGACCATGCCGCATCCTCCCGCGACTGTCCTGTCTATAAGGAAGAACGCTGTATCCAAGAAATTCGGGTCAAAGAGAAAGTGTCCACCTCGGCTGCTCGCAAGCTATTGGCTAGTAGGAAGCCCACGCTGCTCCCAGCGGGGAAATACAGTACTGTCCTCGCCTCTCCTCGGACTACCCGGGAGGTAGCAACCCAGACATGCGATCTGACCTTCAGCACCACGGTCGTCCGTTCCGCCAGTGCTAAGATCGCACGGTCGACGTCTCCTCTTCCTCCCATCACCCCACAGACACCAGCCCCTTCCTCAGCTTCTGCTAAGTCGAAGACCCCGAAGTCAGATGCATGGGCCTTCAAGAAGGAACCATCCCGTGCAGACTTCCTCCGTCCCTCAACCTCCCAGCCTTCGACCGGTACTTCCACCAAACGTCCTTCCAAAAAGGTGCATAGGAAGCACAGCTCTCCTTCTCCGCCACGGCGCATTTCTTCTCCTGCGCCACCCAGCGGTTGCCGCCCCAGGCCGTCATCCGTTTCGCCTGGCCACACCGCTGGTAGCCGTACATCTGGCCGTTCACCGGCGGAGGAAGCTCCCCCTCCCGGCCATCCTCCCGAGATGGCCGATGACCCTATAGACCCCATGGACGATGACTGTCCGCCTACTGATAGCGGCGGCAGTGCTCGCTCGAAGCCAGGCCCTAAGCGGCCTTCGAGGTGACCCCTTCTCTCATCTTCCTTTTCTTACGATGGCATTTATTCACTGGAATATTCGCAGCATTCGCTCCAACCGAGAGGACTTGAAGTTGCTGCTCCGCTTGCATCGTCCGCTCGTCGTAGCCCTCCAGGAAACGAAGCTACGCCCATGCGATCAAATTGCCTTGGCACACTACGCCTCTGTGCGTTTTGACCCACCCCCTGTGGTAGGTATCCCAGCTCATGGAGGGGTTATGTTGCTGGTCCGGGATGATATTTACTACGATCCCATCACGTTGCACACCGGCCTGCAGGCAGTTGCCATCCGCATTACTCTCCCCACTTTTACGTTTTCCTTTTGTACCATTTACACTCCATCGTCATCTGCCGTTACCAGGGCAGACATGATGCAACTTATTGCTCAGCTACCTGCACCATTTTTGTTAACTGGAGACTTCAATGCCCACCGTCCCCTTTGGGGCTCTCCAGCATCCTGCCCGAGGGGCTCCTTGTTAGCAGACCTTTTCAACCAGCTCAATCTTGTCTGCCTCAATACTGGCGCCCCTACTTTTCTTTCGGATACATCTCACACCTATTCCCATTTAGACCTCTCTATATGTACTCCCCAACTTGCACGCCGGTTTGAGTGGTATGCACTTGCTGATACATATTCGAGCGACCACTTCCCGTGTGTTATCCATCTCCTGCAGCATACTCCCTCTCCGTGCTCCTCTAGTTGGACCATCTCCAAGGCAGACTCGGGGCTCTTCTCTTCCAGGGCGACCTTTCAGGATCAAACCTTCACAAGCTGCGATCGTCAGGTCGCACACCTCACGGAAGTCATTCTCGCTGCTGCTGAATATTCCATCCCTCACCCTACTTCTTCTCCACGTCGCGTACCGGTCCCCTGGTGGACCGCAGCATGTAGAGACGCTTTACGTGCTCGTCGACGTGCTTTACGCACCTTTAAACGCCACCCTACAGTGGCGAATTGTATTAATTATAAACGATTACGTGCTCAGTGTAGTCGTATTATTAAAGAAAGCAAGAAAGCCAGCTGGGCTGCTTTCACAAGCACCTTCAACAGTTTTACTCCTTTTTCTGTTGTCTGGGGTAGCCTGCGCCGGCTATCTGGCACTAAGGTCCACTCCCCAGTTTCTGGCTTGAAGATCGCGAATGAAGTCCTTGTGGCCCCTGAGGCTGTCTCCAATGCCTTCGGCTGCTTTTTCGCAGAGGTTTCGAGCTCCGCTCATTACCACCCTGCCTTCCTCCCCCGCAAACAGGCAGAGGAGGCTAGGCCACCTGACTTCCGCTCCTCGAATTGTGAAAGTTATAATGCCCCATTCACCATGCGGGAACTCGAAACCGCACTTGGCCGATCACGGTCCTCCGCTCCAGGGCCTGATTCTATTCATATTCAGATGCTGAAGAACCTTTCTCCTGCGGGTAAAGGTTTTCTTCTTCGTACATACAATCGCATCTGGATTGAGGGACATGTTCCCGCATGCTGGCGCGAGTGTATTGTTGTCCCGATTCCTAAGCCGGGGAAGGACAAGCACTTGCCTTCCAGTTATCGACCTATCTTGCTTACCAGCTGTGTCTGTAAAGTGATGGAGTGAATGGTTAACTCTCGATTGGTTTGGCTGCTCGAGTCTCGACGCCTACTTACCAATGTACAATGTGGATTTCGTAGGCGCCGCTCTGCTGTTGACCATCTGGTTACATTGTCGACCTTCATTATGAATAACTTCTTGCGGAAGCGCCCTACCGCGGCTGTGTTCTTTGATTTGGAGAAGGCTTACGACACCTGTTGGAGGGCGGGCATTCTCCGCACCATGCATACATGGGGCCTTCGCGGTCGCCTCCCTCTTTTTATTCATTCCTTTTTAATGGATCGACAGTTCAGGGTACGTGTGGGTTCTGTCCTGTCCGACACCTTTCGCCAGGAGAATGGGGTGCCACAGGGCTCAGTTTTGAGCGTCGCTCTCTTCGCCATCGCGATCAATCCAATAATGGATTGCCTCCCAGCTGATGTATCAGGCTCCCTTTTTGTGGACGATTTTACCATCTATTGCAGTGCGCAGTGTACACGTGTCCTGGAGCGCTGTCTTCAGCGTTCTCTTGGCCGTCTTTACTCCTGGAGTGTCGCCAATGGCTTCCGTTTTTCTGCCGAGAAGACGGTCTGTATTAACTTCTGGCGCTACAAAGAGTTTCTCCCACCGTCCTTACGACTCGGTCCCGTTGCTCTCCCAATCGTGGAGACAACCAAATTTTTAGGCCTTACATTTGACAGGAAACTTAGCTGGTCTCCACATGTGTCATATTTGGCCGCCCGTTGTACCCGTTCTTTAAATGTCCTCCGTGTTCTCAGTGGTATGTCGTGGGGAGCGGATCGAACCGTCCTACTTCGTCTATATCAGTCGATCGTCCGCTCCAAGCTGGATTATGGGAGCTTCGTATACTCCTCTGCACGGCCATCCATCTTATGCCGCCTCAACTCCATACAACATCGGGGTTTACGACTTGCGATCGGAGCATTTTATTCCAGTCCCGTAGAGAGTCTTCATGCTGACGCTGGCGAATTGCCACTCACCTACCGGCGGGATATACTGCTTTGTCGGTATGCCTGTCGGCTACTGTCAATGCCCGACCATCCGTCTTATCGTTCCTTTTTTGACGACTCTCTTGACCGTCAATACGGGTTGTATGTCTCTGCCCTGCTACCCCCTGGCATTCGCTTTCGTCGCCTCCTTCAACACCTTAATTTTTCACTCCCTGCAACCTTTCGTGTGGGCGAGAGCCGCACGCCACCTTGGCTCCAGGCTCAGGTCCGCGTTCACCTTGACCTCAGCTCGCTCCCAAAAGAGGTCACCCCCGGTTCGGTCTACCACTCCTGTTTTTTGGAACTTCGTTCGAAGTTCATCAACATGACTTTCATTTATACAGATGGCTCTAAGACCAATGACGGGGTCGGGTGTTCCTTTATTGTCGGGGCACAAAGTTTCAAATACCGGCTCCATGGCCATTGTTCGGTCTTCACAGCTGAGCTCTTTGCCCTCTACCAGGCTGTTCTTTACATCTGCCGCCACCGACATTCTGCTTATGTCATCTGCTCAGATTCCCTGAGCGCCATCCAGAGCCTCAGTGATCCGTACCCGGTTCACCCTTTCGTACACCGGATCCAACGCTCTCTTCAGCAGCTGGTGGATGTCGGTTCTCCGGTTAGCTTTATGTGGGTTCCTGGCCATGTCGGTATCCCTGGGAACGAAGCTGCAGATGCCGCGGCCAAGGCTGCGGTCCTCCAGCCTCGGACAGCTTCTTGTTGTGTCCCTTCGTCCGATTTTAGCAGGGTCATTTGTCGGCGCATCTTATCGCTGTGGCATGCCGATTGGGCTGCACTTACCGACAACAAGCTTCGGGCCTTAAAACCTCTTCCCGTGGCTTGGACGTCCTCCTCACACCCTTCTCTGCGGGAGGAGGTCGTTTTAGCCCAGTTCAGAATTGGACACTGCCGGTTCAGCCATCGCCATCTGCTGACGGCTGCGCCGGCGCCGTTCTGCCCATGTGGGCACTTGCTGACGGTTAGACACATTTTAATGTCCTGTCCAGATCTTAACACACTGCGCCTCGATCTTAACCTGCCTAATACTTTCGATGCCATTTTAGCGGATGACCCACGAGCAGCTGCTCGTGTTCTTTGTTTTATCAATTTGACAAACCTCGCTAAGGACATTTGATGATGTTGTTTTTTAATCCTATGCCTGTCAGTCTGTCTTTTTATCGTGTTTTCCCTTTTAGTTGTTGTTGTCAACTTGTGCCTCGCGGTGCATTCTTAGAGTAGTCAGGGCGCTAATGACCATTGAAGTTGTGCGCCCTAAAACCACAAAAAAAAAAAAAAAAAAAAAAAGTATCTGGAATAGACACCATTTCCTTACAGTTATTGAGATCCTTGGGAGAGCCAGCCATGACAAAAGTATTCTATCTCGTGTGCAAGATAGGATGCACATGAAATGTGATCAAATTTCAAGAAGAATGTAATCATTCCCATTCCAGAAAAAGGCATGTGCTGAAATGTGTGAATAGTACCAACTGGTATAAGTGTGCTTATGGTGTCCACAGTTGTTGTGTTGCATGCCAATACTGGTAAGAACTCGTGTGATGAATCACGTGTCAGTTGGTAGCTAATCATAACGCATGTTCATAATTTCCGATGCTTTCACAAATAGACTTAGGTAGTTTTTTTTTATTAAAAAAAAAAAAAACTTGGTTTTATTCAGGATTCCAATTCGCTATATTATTTCCCACTTATTTGGCCACAAAATCCTATTTTTCAACATAATTTTCGTTCAGTCCAGTGTTACCGTACTGAGAGGACCTGTATGCCTGCATGGAACCACTCTACTGGTAAGACATTGGAACCTATGTCTTGCTGCATCAATAACCTTCCTACCATCCATATACTGCGTCCCACAGAGGGCATCCTTTATTGCGACAAACAGATGGAAGTAAGGAGGTCTTTTGTTAGGCGGTGAGGAACCCAGGGGGCACACAACTTTGAGTACCCCAACTGGTTGATGAGTGTGTCAGCACTGCAATAGAGATGTCCATTTGAACAAAAAGTTGTTTGATTGTGATTCGTTGATCGTGTCGAATGAGCGTGTCCACTCTTTCCACTATTGCAGGATTCACAGCTGCATGCATCCCAATAGCACACGGAAGATCAGTCAGGTTTGTGCAACCTTGTTACGATGATGACAGACACCTCGTCCAAAGACTCATCATACTTTTCTTCACTGCCAGGTCTATATGTCTATATAGACATTCTGCAAGTGCCTGTGAATATCTGTGATTGCCTGGTTTTCTGCCAAAACAAATTCACTGTCAGCTCACTGCTTGGAACACACTTCCGTTACAGATGGCATTTTGAAGTCTATGTATAGTGTTGCAACTTGTTGGAATTTCATGATGTGATATAAGATTATTTAAGTAAGATCAAATATATCAGATATTTTCTTTGTTAAATAATCTTACATTTCATGTTCACTGAAATAATTCTTTTAGTTTTATTTCTGAATTTGACTAACATTTTTCATCTCTGAAAATGGAGATACTCCATAGATGCACTTGTTTAAAATCTTTGATCCCACAAAATTTCACTGCACCATATATTTATGTTTGTACCTGATGATGGCATGACAGCCGTAAACTGGTTTGTGAAATAAATAATAAATCTTGCAGAATATTAAACAAGTGTTGTGTTTTCATTCATAATGTATAAAATAATCTACCAAGAACCGATGGAACAGTCAATCACTGCAAAATCGAATTTCCTTTCCATTCATCAAACAAACACACAAATTAGTAACCATCCTTAAAATTCATAAAAATCAGGTCAGTTAAAGTTATTCTTGCACACTCCATATTGAAAACAAACGTAATCAATTCATATTGTGCACTGAAAGAAATCACTTGATTCAGCTGTTCTCATTGGTTACTGTATACCACCACCTGATTGGCAATGACCAGTGTCAACAAACTGCCAACATCAATGCACAGTGAAGAGCTGCACACACACACAGTAAATGCATTTTAGCCTTACCAACATGATTACAAAGTACTGACACACATTTTTTTTATGGAAGAATGGAAAACCGGTAGAAGCCAAACTTGAGGATCAATTTGGGTTCCGGAGAAATTAAGGAACATGGTAGGCAATACTGACTATGACTTTTCATAATAAATGTGTTTAAAAAAGATAAACTTGCATTTATAGCATTTGTAGATTTAGAGAAAGCTTTTGACAATATCAATTGGAATAAACTCTTTGAAATTCTGAAGGTATCAGGCATAAAATACAGGAAGCATAATGTTAATCACTACTTGTACAGAAACCAGACTGCAGTTGTAAGAGTCGAAGGACATGAAAGGTAAGTATAGTCGAGAAGGGAGTGAGATAGGGTTGCGTCCTGTCTCTGACATTATTCAGTCTGTACACTGAGCAAGCAATAAAAGAAACCAAGGAGAAATCTGAAAAGGGAGTTAAAGTTCAGGGAGAAGAAATAAAAACTCTGAAATTTGCTGATGACATTATAACAGAGGCAGCAAAGGACTTTGAGTTTGTATGTTTGGGCAGCAAAATAACTGATGGTCAAAACAGAGAGAGTGTAAGATGTCGACAAGGAATAGCATGGAAAGTATTTCTGAACAGTATATTAACATTGAATATGAATTGAAATGTTAGGAAGTCTCTTATGAAAGTATTTGTCTGGATAGTGGCCTTGTACTAAAGTGAAACAAGGTAATGAACAGTTCAGACAACAAAGAATAAAAGCTTTTAAAATGAGGTGCAACAGAAAATTAGATGGGTAGATTGAATAAATAATGAGGTGCTAAATTGTCTAGGGCAAAAAAAAAAAAAAAAAAAAATAATAATAATAATAAATTATGACACAGGCTGACAAGTGAAGAGATCGGTTGATGTGACAACATCATAAGGCATGAAAGAATCGTCAAACTGGTAATCAAGGGGGGGGGGCTAAAATTTGTAAAGGCAAACCATGGCTTGAATACAGTAAGCACATTTAAATAGATGTAGGATACAGTAATTATGTGGAGCCATAGAGATTTGCACCGGCTAGACTAACACGGAGAGGTGCATCAAAGCTGAATCGCCATAGTAGTTGTAAGCCTCGATTGTGGACTAAGGTAACGTTCTCTGGTGTAGGCACATGCATTACTGTATTGTAATGTAGCAGTACTGTTACAGAGATTAGCCAACATGTACAAGTGTACTTGTCCAGCCTTAACCACAGACCTGAAGAGTTGGTTTTAAAGTCACATCAAAATCAAGGCCATTACAGATGACTCAGTGGTGAGTGAGAAAATGTGCTGCATTCAATTTGAATAATCTATTCTGGCATTCAGTTAAAATGATCTAGGGTATCAACAGAAAACCTGTAGTTGGATAAGCATAAGAATCCTGTTCCTGTCTGCAATATGCTAACTGTTGCATTACTAATGCAGTGATTGAGCACGACTCAGATGGCTTGAACAGTTTGTCACAGTTCGAGAAAGTTCTGGTTCTGTTCAGTCTTCTGACTGCTCTGCGATCTGGCAACTTTTGTTAGTTCACTCACCATGATGTATCTTGACATTATTAATGTACAATACATTTTAATAATAAATATAGCTGTGAAACGGGCTGAAATATCTTATAGGGTGTAGGTCATATGTAAGAAAAGTAGCTAATAAATAAATGAAAGATCATAATTGTGATTGACTGCAATTCTTGAGCTTTCACTTGTACCACAATGTAGTGACGTGTATTGGTACGATCTCTGCTGTAATTTATTCTCATGATCACAATTACAATAACTTTAATATGACTTATGTCATTTATTAGGCATTTAATGATTGATTTATTTTCTTCCTTGCTTCAACTGAATGTTAATGTCTTGTTATAAAGATGGTTAAAGGCTGAAAATGTTTATCCTCAGTAATCTAATACGTGAACTGGGATGTAAATGCTCATATGGTACCCAGTTAGTAAACCATTACAGTCTCTATTAAAAATAGTGTACTGCTTCAGAGCCATTTAATATTTCTAAAGGGCAATATTTTGTCTTTAACTATCAGTTTTATTTAAAAACTAACATACTATAAATGTTACATATTCACACATACTACATGGCAACTTATTGCAAATTTATTAAAATACAAGATTTTGCTATAGTGGTAGGATTTAATACAATGTTGAGCTATAGCTTGTTGTGGTTCATTTGTAATTTCTCACTTATTCCATGAATTCACGCCACTTGAGACAAATGGCATATTATTGTTCAAGCAGGCTCAATACTGTATCGAGCACTGTGGGGTATAGGGAAACCTTGCATCCGTTTGAACACAGTATTGTTTGCCACTTGCATTGCCTCTGTGTCATGATATGGGTACTATAGCTGCAAACAGTAGTAATGATTTTATAGTACTGGGGACATTACCACTCAAAAATGATAATAAGTAGTAGTGAAATCAAACCAGAAAATTTGATTTCAGTCTGCCAGTAATTCATCACGAGACATACTTACACAGTATTGGCATTTATTATTGTTGTTGTTGTAGTCTTCAGGCAGAAGACTGTTTTGTTGCAGCCTATCCTTTCCAAGGCTCTTCATCTTGGCATAACTGTTCCAACACCTCCATTTGAAACTGCTTGCTGTCTTCAAGCTTTTGGGTTCCTCTATAATTTTTACTCTTGACACTTCCCTCTGCAATTTTTACCCCTGCTGTCCCCCCTCCCTTGTACACGCCCACACACTCTTCTTTTCTGAAGAAGTCTTTGGCTGAAAGTTAAATATGTAACAGTCTTTCCATTGTGCGTGTGTGCAAACTCACTGCATCTCTTTACAGTAAGTAGTAATCTGTCCTTCTTCCCAATATTGTTGATACCTCCTAATTTATTATTCGAGCTACCCATCTAATCTTCAGCATTATTCTGTAGCATCTTATTTCAAGTTCTTTTATGCCCTTGTCTGTTTTGCTTGTGCTAATGCCAGTGAAATTTAACTTTGTAAATTAGAAGGAAATACACTAGTTTCGAAAAAGCATTGATATGTTTCAAAAACAGTAGATTCCTATGCCTGTAACAACAGAGCTCTGTTTCCAACACACTGTTACTTGTCATGCAGCTTTGCAGTAAACAGTGTGTGCCAATTCCCATGTTTTTAATGGAACTTTTCAGTCCTTAAATTTAGATAATCAGATAATTTTTAGGGTGTTTAATTGTCATTTGAATTTATAGAGTTCCACAATTTCTTTTTTATTTTAAAAAGACTATTGATGAATTTTTAACAAAGTCATCAATTCAGTCAATGCAGACCCACAATAAGAGAGACAGGGCTATAAAAATTGATTTTCAGGAACAATATTCCTGAAATGGTGCCTGTCCATGCGAATGGCAAAATGTAACCTTCTGTGGACATAAGCTCAAAGGGAGTATTACAGTTAAATTGTTACTGCGTATAAAAACAAAGAACAACTTTTCTTTCTGCCAAAACTAGACAGGTCAACAAAAAATGAACAGTCTTCAGATATTTGAAAACAGCATCCAGATTGGGGCCAAAATGACAAGGTACAAGTGATATGCTGTGGCATAATGGTTTCTAATATAGAAGGGAAACTTTTTTTTCAAGTTGTTTCTTTAATATTTGCTTATCACTATCATGTTTATGAACTAATTTTGAAAAGTATATCATGACATCACTAATTACCTGAATCTTCCACATTTCAAAAAATTTAAAGAAAACTGGAAAAATGCTGGTACAGATGATATCTAAACATTGGCTAATTTTGTTAAAAAGAATTAAATGATTCAAAAATTAATAAACCCGTTATGTTTTATTGCCAAAACTTGAGAGTACAGTAAACTTATTGAACTATTTGTGGGGGAGATGAATTCATAATCAGGTCTTGTGGTGCTATGAATTACTTGAGAATGGCGGCAATGGCTGTGAATAATCTCATTTTAAAATCAGCGCAAAAGACTAAAAAGAATTCCAAATTTTTCTTCATTCATTGTGAATTCTTACACGAACTCGACGTGAAAGGAGTTTATCAGTGAAAGCATCAGTTGTATTTTCTACTTTTGAAAGCGCTGTAGAAATATGAGGCAATTTGTAAATCAATTTCAAAAGAAGCTGCGAGTTAATTGTGCCAACATTTGTGATATTTGTCACGTGAAATTTCTGTCTTATTGTTTTCGACAATGGTGACAGGGAAAAACAATAATTTGAAATTTATTCACTGACTATGAATTCTTTGACATCACCTGTATTGTGTGTAGATGTACTACCTATTAATGACATAAAAATTTGTGTCAGACCAGGACTCAACCCTGGATTTCCTGCTTATCACAAGCGGTTGCTTTAACCATTTCGGCTTTTTGGCTATTTGTGCCCACTCCCTGGACTGACCTAAACCTCCATATGTCACATTGTCTACATCCTTATGCCGGTCCAGTACAAATTTTCGTATATTCCCAATAGGTTGTACATCCATACCTAATACAGCTGATGTCAAAGAATTCACAGACATGAATAAATTTCGAATTATTTCAAGCAGCTGTGGATCATCAATAATATGTTGTTTCAGATATGCAAGTAAAGAAAAATGATAATATTTGAGTATGAATGTGGCGAATTTTAATTTGGAAATCTTGCTGAGAAAAGTGGAGGAAACAATGTATTGAAATCAAGATGTCATTTGGAAATTAAAAGGTGTTTCTTGGTGGCATAACCAAAGGAATACAAATCAAGAACATGGCATATGAATCACGTGAGCAGATAGGAGGAGGAGGAGGAGGAGGAGGAGGAGGAGGAGGAAGAGGCACAATGCCTTGCAGGGGCACAAATAGACAATATCATGGTAGATATGACAAGGAAACACCAGCCAGCAACAGTGAGGGGACGTAAATGACGCGAGTTGTGAGCACAGGTCCACTGATAAAGATACAGGCAATCAACTGGTGACACCAAATGTTGTTGACTTCTACACAAATGAATAATAGATTTATGGGGTACAGTGCAAATAAAAGATAAAGGCTCCCAACTTTGGCATAATAATAACAAGAGACGATGGAGTACAGAACAAAGAAGTTGTACAAAACTGTTGAAACTTTTGTTGACATATTTTGCCTGTCATTGTCAAAGCTTCACCACAATGGAAGATGAAGCTTTGACAATACCAGCTTCTCATGCTACCAAAACACCAGAAAAATCATTAAACAAACTTCGGCCAAAGAATCCAAGACAGAAGCTAATACCTAACATGTCAAAGAAGTTGTAGTTTGAAGAAGATTCTTTAAAGTTGTCAAAGACTGTCAATTTAATGAGAGGGATGACATGCAGGAGAATTCTGTGGACATTAACTCAATGGGAGTATCACAGCTAATTGTTACCTATAATAGAACAGATAGGTCTATGCTAATAGAAGAAGTGAGGATACATGTTTGATAACTTACAATCAAAATGAAAAGAAATTACTGTGCTATAAATGTTTCTAGTATCAGTGCAAATATTTCTTTTATGTGACAATGTATATTGAGTATGTACAAGAGATGAGTAGGTTAAGGGATGGTGTTAAGGAATGTTGGGAAGAAAAGGGGGAAGCAGCAAAAGGGTAGTTTGAAAGATGTGTATCACATAATATTGAAGAAAACGAAGAGAACAGAGTGTAGTAGTGAGGATAGTGAATCAAGTGACAATGGGGAAGATCTGGAAGATGACATTGAAGAGGAAGATGGGGAGGACAGTCAAATAGGAAGTTGAGTTGGCACTGGTGCAGAGAGTAAAGGAACACAGTCAATAAAAATCATGTTAGCCATTAATGATGAGCAGGAAATTGAAAGCAATCTATTCTGAATATGGTGAGAGCAGATCACTTTGGAGTAAAAGATTATCAGCACATACATTCTCTGGAGGAGGAAGAAGGAGGGGTACACCAAAACAAGGCAAAGATAAAGATAAGTTCCAGAGAGGTGTGAATACCACTGTGAAAATTAATTGTGTAAGGAAATCTGGTGGGGCACCAGGGTTAATTGAATACAACTTTTAAGGTAGGACAGTGAATGAGAATTTGTAAGAAGAAACCTACAATAAAGTAATCAAATTGCAGAGATGGATGTATCTGGGGAAGGAGTTGGCAGTGTTATAGGAAAATTGAATAGAACAGTAAAAAGACTAGTTTACCTTACATTTGAGATCAAATGATTTGAATTAAAGCATGATTTTTTAGTTGTAACTGATTTATGGGTGTTCAAATGTAATTTCAAGGTTAGTCTTAATGAATAAATTTAAGGTAAAAATTTATTGTGAAAAATGTACGATTGAATTTTTGTATAATGAGGTTGAATTATCAGCAGTGTTCAGTAAATGATTTACAAATAAAGGGTAATCAATTAGGATGTATGTGGACTTGAATGACCTTGGGTACCTGTAGTGTTACGTATTTCTCAGGAAGGTATGAAAACTGTACAAAGTCAGATGTTAAAAAGAAGGAACTGTTCAAGGAGAAAGTAGATGGAATTTAAAGTATAAGTGAAAGCCAAAGAACTGAGTTATATAATATGTTGGTCAACAATGAAGCTGGAAGAGTGACAAATTTTGAATATAAATTGAAAATAACACATCATACTCCAAAAATAAGACCTTACCCAATACCATTGTCTAAAAAGGAGTATGTGGCAGACAAGATGACTCATATGGAAGAGTGGGGTATTACTGAAAGGAGCTATAGTGAATGTAACAATCCCTTAGTAGTTGTAGAAAAGAACAATGGAGAAGTAAGGGTGATACTAAGCACTAGGAAGTTGAACACTAGAGTGCAGAGAGAATTTGATAAACCAGAGATCATAGAAGAATGACAACTGAATTGTGTTTAGCCGGGTATACACTATCACTCAAAAGTTTTCAAATGCCCTGAAAGTAAGATAAAAAACAGTTAGTTATCACATTCAAATATGAATTAACTATATTGTTTTCCCAGTGTCATGCTCAATATGGCTTTTAAGAGTAGTGTTCCACATTTTTAAAAATGAAATCATTCAAAACGTAACTTTCCGTTGTTATGCTGTTCAAGTTACAAACATTGCATGCCGCAAGTTTTGTGTTGTGGTGGCATAATGTAATCTATCCTCACTATATGGTGTTCATAGGACATCAACAAATCTGTAAACACATTTACAGGTAAGGAAGGGACATGTAGTTCTGCACAATATATCAAAGAGTGAATTTCAGTGAGAGTGTTCAGTGCAAACATCAATAATGGGACAAAGAAAGGAGCTTTCAACAGAAAAATGTTTTGAAATTGTGTCCTTACGTGCAGTCAGTCTTAGTATGTTACAAATAGCACACGGAGAACTTATTTTCTTGGGATATGTCCATTATACCTTGCAGAGGCATGCAGATACTGCCCAGAATACGGAACAACCTTGAAAGGGTAGGCCAAAAGTCACAAATATATAGTAGTCACAAGTAAACGTGATCGCTTCAAAACAGCATCAATTTTAGCAGTGGAACTCAACCATATTAGGGAAAAGCCGGTGATTGTAAGTAATGTGAAAAGACATCTTCAGGCAGTGAACCTTAACTGGTGTGTGGAGGCTGAGAAAAGGTACTTTTCAATGACAAATCCTAATTTGAGGTCTTTGGCACAAAGGACGCAAGTTTGTTCGTTGGTTGCCAGGCGAACGAATGTTACACCAATGTGTATCTCCAACATTAAACTATGGAAGGGGTTCCCTCATGGTCTGGGGATGTTTTGAAGGCAGTAAGACTGGTAATCTTGTACAAATAAACAGAACAATCAAGAAAGAGGATTACCATCACATTCTACAGTATCATGCAAAGCCATGTGGAAGACATCTGATTGGCAAGGGATGTGTCCTACAGCAAGATAACGAATCTAAACACAATTCAAAACTGTCTAAAGCATATTTGGAAAATTTAGAAAAAAGAAGAAACTGAAAAATATGATCTGGCCAACCCAATCTTCCGACTATAATTCTATTGAACTGCTTTGGGATCACTTGGATAGAGCAGTTATTCGAGGCCTATTACCAAATTCATCACCTCTTGACCAGACTACAAGAGGAATGGCAACATATCACTGAGGAAACCCTGATGAAGTTGACAGCAAGAATGCCTCATGTATGCAGAGCAGTGATTTAGCCAAGGGAGGTTACTTTGAGAAGAGTAAAATTTGACTGCAAGCATTTAGTTTCAATAAAAGATTATTCCAAATCTGACGTGGGTAATTCTAACATTTCTGTTTCCAATTTGGATTTTTTCCTCAAAATCACTAATGTTCGAAACCTTTTGAATGATAGTGTACTTGTGAGAGCTTTTCACTCTGAGAGAGCTTTTGTGAGTAATACCTAGGTAAACAGCACCATGAGTCAGCTCACTGGCAATATCTCAGATAGCTTCACTCTGTGAGTTTAGACCTCTTGTGTAAATGGCAGACTCCATCTCTCAAGGGTTGTTTGCCATAGCTTTCAGACAAGAAAAATTATACTGACATTGCCGGGAGAGCTGACAGTACTCGGAAAGCAGTGAGTGGCCTTATTGCATCTCAGATTTGTGCCATATTTCACAGTTTGTACACTACCACATCTTGGTAATTACATTTTGCCACACTCTTACAGGGATTAAATAAAAGTGCCCATGAGACTGTGTGGTTTGAGCCATAATATGTGAGTGTGGCATCTTTCTGAGCGAACAAATCACTTACTTTACCTCCTAAACAAACAGCATGAGCGATTAGCATGTATCTGAAGCTCAAGACTTAAACAATGATATGCTGCAAATTACATATAAAAACATCATAGACATATTATATAGAAATAACACATGAAAATAAAAAAATTGTCACAGACGTAATCCCACATTAACATAAAAACCTGAATGAAAGACTTCAACAAGAAATTCTATAAATGTGTGCTGGAGTTATCAGGAGAGTTGAGACTACTATCATGGAGGGTATGCGCTATGAGTCAATGTAACAATATGTCAACAAAAGAAGTAATGAAGAAAACTGCTGGGAAATGGACACAGGAGAAGTTGTGCATTTAATTAGTTTGTATGAAGAAGGTCCAGCATTATGGAATGTACAGTTACAGGATTACAGGAACTGAGATAAGAAGCAAAGTTTACTGGCTGAAATGCCTTCACAGAAAACATTTACCACAATACCCACAATTCAAGAAATCAGGCAAAGTAATTTTATAACATACATTGATTAATATAAAGAAACAAGTGAAATTATGTTTGAAAGTACTCATTTTGGAACTCAGAAAATTACCATTAACTTCAAGTAATACAGCTGTAGGAACACTGATGGAAAAAAGATAAAGGAAATGCAGCACCAAGAAGGTGTTGTACAAGGCAAACGAATGTTGGTAGGCATGTTTCCACATCTGAAAGACGTCTATTCAATTTTCAAGCCAGTTACATATGGGTGAGTGTGGTAGCATCACTATAAGGATGCAGATTATGTTTGCTTTAAATATGTGCTGTAACAGTCGTGAGAGTTAGTTACCTTTGAGACTTAACATAGTGAGGTGATGTTGATCAAGAACACCTTTAAGATGATGAAGATGCCATTATCAACAACTCACTGAGTTTCAACAAGGTTTTGTAATGAGGCCAGGAGAAGCTGGATGTTCCTTCCGTTATATTGCAGAAAGACTTGACAGGAATGTAGCTACTGTACATAATTACTGACAGCAGAGGTCATGGGAAGGTATGGTTGCAAGAAGACCAGACTGTTACAAATCAGTTGCATCATGGACAGCTTTGACCCAGACACCCAGTAGCGTACAATCCTCTGTCCCCAAACCACCGCTGTTTGCGACTTCAGTGGTGTCAAGTGGAAGCTCATTCAAGGGCAGAGTAGAGGTTTGTTGTTTTTCCTGATGAAGGCCAGTTCTACTTCAACGCCAGGATCACTGGACCTACACCTGGAGTTATGGTCCAGAGTGTGATTTCATATGATAGGAGGAGCACTCTTATGGTTATTCCATGTACCTTGACTATAAATTTGCACATTAGTCTGGTGATTCAACCTGTTGTGCTGCCATTCATGAACAGCATTCCAGGGGTATTTTCCAACAGAATAACACTTGGGTCACATACCGCTGTTGTAACCCGACATGCTTTAGATTGTGTCGACATGTTGCCTTGGCCTGCTCAATCACCAGATCTGTCTCCAATGAGCAGACAACTCCAGTGTCATCCACAACGAGCATTAACAGCCATGGTATGGACTGATGAAGTGCAACAGGTATGGAACTCCATGCCACAATTGACATCCAGCACATTTATGATATAATGCATGCACATTTGCATGCTTACTGCCATGCTCCCCTAAATGGATTGGCAACCCCTAAGACACTGAAGCATCACGGCATTTCATATGCACGAGGTGTTTGCTGCCCAGATTGATTCGATCACAAAGATGTTGACAGGTGGCTGGTCAAATTCCACCAGCCGTCCTTCATGCCAGGGACCTATTTCCTCTACCATGTCACATGTGTGGAACTGAATCATCATGAGTTCCTCTGCATCCTGGCTATATAGGGCAGTGCAAGCCAACACATTGGCAGTTCGCTCTGCTGAAGCTCTGGGCCAATTTATGTGCCAGGTCTCAGCAGTCCTTCAGCCAGAGCCTGGTCAGAAGCCACCAAAGTGAGACCTATGACTTCCCAGAAATATCCCAAGACGTACCTGTCGGACAACTGTGCTGAACACTCAACCTCCATCATCAGGGATTATCAGTGGCATAGTCTTCACATCCCACTACACTTATTCACTGTGTGTTCTAGGCATATGTCTGAGAGTCACTGTAAAAGTTGGGTACATGTATTTCAGTATGACTTTGAAACTGGGGGAAAAATCAGATTTGTTAGGACAGTGCAAAAGTTTCTAGAATATATATTATGATAACTTAAGGAATTGAAAAGTAGCCAGAAAAGATAAAGGCCATTAAGGAAGTCCCTGTTCCCAAAAGTAAAAAAAAACAACTGTAAGCTTTTCTTGGTGGGTGTAAGCTGTGTAGAAAGTTTGTTTCAAACCAATCATTTAGGAATCCTGCATTGAATTAAGTGATAAGTAAGAACAATACTTATATTTAGACATCAGAATGTCAAGAGTGTTTTGAGAAATTGAAAGATGCTTTGAGCGAGGGTAGGATTCTAAATCACTCTGACTCGAGCCAAACTTTTTGTACGAGCATTGACATCCATGTACATGGGATCAGGTGTCAACCCTACTAATTGCTAGAGAATTGGAAGAGAGAAGAGCACAAAACAATAGCATTGGCAAGTAACATGTTAAATATGGCTCCATAAACGTTCCTGGCATAATAATTTGTTGTATTCATATTGGGTCTCCAGCCGCAACAGCTTGTCATCAGGACACAATATTTTGGCGGTCCAACTGGCCACCATCTTCAGGTGAATAGGCTGTTGCACTATCTCGCTGGAACTGAAATCAAACGCACTGCGGCGGCTCCTCTATACCCGACCGTCAGTCCACTGTGCGTGCGAGATAATAACTGCCGTCTAGCGACAGGCACAACAGCGCACCGGTGGTGAAAACTTGCAGCAAAGATAAATCAATATCAAACACTACTGACAGTTTTTGAAGACTGTGATAAGGACCATTGTTTCTTGATGTCAAACAGAACAGGGTTTCAGCTCCTAATTAAAGGATACCCCTTATCTCTGTTTATAATGGCTTCTTTCACTACACAGTCCCAATACCGCGATGCAGGGGCAACCATTTGTGTCTCATCGTACAACATTGTATGTCCCTCCATAAGACAATGTTCCGCCATCGCAGATTTTTCCGGCTGAAGTAAACGCGTGTGATGATGATGTTCCATGCAACAATCCTGGACCTTACAAATTGTTTGTCCAATATAGACTTTCCCAAAATGGCAGGGAATCTTGTAGACTCCGGGCTTTCTCAAACCTAAATCATCCTTCACTGAGCCCAACAGGGCTCTGGTCTTAGCTGGCAGACAGAATACACTTTTAATATTAAATTTCCTTAAAATTCTACCTATTTTTGAAGAAACGCTCCCCACAAAAGGTAGGAATGCCACCGTTTTGCTTGTACCTTCCATTGGTTCCCACAGAGGTCCAATCTGTAGAGCACGACGGATCTGATTTTCAGTATAACCATTCTGCTCGAACAAAGCTTTTAGATGGTCCAGTTCTTGTATCAAATTATCTGCATCTGAGATGGCACAAGCTCTTCTTACCAATGTACGTAGGATCCCGTTGCATTGGTACAATGGATTACAACTTGATGCATGAAGATATCGGTCCGTATGTGTTGGCTTATGATAAACAGTATGTCATAATGTCCCATCATCCCTCCTGTAGACCAAGACATCTAAAAACGGAAAGACTTTTCAACCTCCATTGTGCACTTAATATTGGGATGCAGGCAATTAAAATGACCTAGGAAATGATCTACAGCATCCCTCCCATGTGGCCATACCATAAATGTATCGCCGACGTATCTCCAGTAGCAAGTTGGTTTCAAGAACGCCATCTTCAGTGCCCTGTCCTCAAAATCTTCCATAAACAAATTGGCGACTAGTAAAAGATTTGATAGAGAAGACATAAAAGCGATTGAAACAGAGGATGGGGTATTATCAGGAACATGGAAGGTATCAGAGAAGAGATGAAGAATTATTTTGAAATCTTAGTGAATGGGGAAGGTGCACAAGAAAGTGACACTAAAGACATTGAATTAGAGGAGTAGCAGGATCCAATCTCTTGGTTAGAAACTGAGAATTCCCTGAAACAGATGAAAGGTTGGAAGGCGGCTGGAGTAGATGAGCTGACAGCGGATATGATTAAAGCAGCAGGAACCCATGGAATGCAATGGTTACACTGGGTGCTGGGGTGATATGGAAAGAAAACAAAGTGCAAGATGAATGGAAAACAGGAATTATAATACCATTGTTCAAGAAACGTAGTAGAAAGAAATGCACCAACTACCAAGGAATCACACTGTTATCACACTGCCTTAAAATAATGGACAAGGTCATAGGAAAAAGATTGTGGAAAATTCTAGAACACCAATTAGAGGAACAACAGCATGGGTTCAGAAGTAATAGGGTAACAATAGATCTCATTTTCTCCCTCCGTCAGTTAACGGATAAGTATTAAGAAAAAGGAAAGTACTTGATAGTAATATTCATGTATTTGGAAAAAGCATATGACAAGTGTACCAAGGGATAAAATATGGGAATGCTTGAGAAAACATAATGTTCCTAACTCATTAATTAAAAAAGTCAAGATGCTGTATGATGGTTGTCAGAGCAGTGTACAAGTAAGAGATGGAAGATCAAAATGGTTTAAGACAAACAGAAGTTTTCAGCATGGCAGTTTGCTCTCCCTTTTACTCTTCATTACACTTATGGACACAATCATGAAAGAAATCAAGGAAGAAGAAAATGAAGATCTCAACGCTTTTGTTTTTGCTGATGACATCTCCATTTGGGGAGAGACAGAAATGGAGGTTCAAAGGAGATTACTGGAACACAAAATTTAAAAAATTCAAGTTAACTGTGAGTAGGAACAAGACAGTGGCAATGAAGATGAGCAGGGCAACCACATCTTGTAATATCATACTGGAGGGGGAGAAGGTTGAATGTGTGAAAAGCTTCAATTATCTGGGAAGCATCATATCACGCAATGGAAGTTCCAAACAAGATGTCTTAAACAGAATAACAAAAGGATCTAGCTTCTTCCACCAAGTATGAAATCTAACCTGTGTCAAGAACTTATCTCCTGCCAATCATGATGTATAGTCTAGCAGCCTATGTCATAAATAAGAGAGAAGAGAGTCAAATACAAGCATGTGAAATGAAGTTCCTTAGGTCAGCTCTACAAAAAAACTAGGAGAGACAGAGTCAGGAATGATTATGTATGGAGAGACATGCAGGTGACATTGACTACAGAGGAGAGGATGAGTACTTTGAGACTGAAGTGGTTCGGTCATGTGAAGCGAATGCACCCTACTCGAACTCCATGCCAGTATTTGGAGATGGAGGTACCAGGTAGAAGACCAATTGGTCGGCCTAGAAAGAGATGGACAGACCAGGTTAAGGAAGATCTCAAGAGGAGAGTAGTAACATGGGATGTAGTGGAGAGGGAAAAGCTGTACAAGGACAGAAACGAGTGGAGGCA
Organism: Schistocerca cancellata; assembly: GCF_023864275.1. Taxonomy (NCBI): domain Eukaryota; kingdom Metazoa; phylum Arthropoda; class Insecta; order Orthoptera; family Acrididae; genus Schistocerca; species Schistocerca cancellata. The sequence goes on from NC_064628.1 coordinate 716,192,180, forward strand.
TATTGTTCACCAAGTTCCTACCCGGCTCGCTGGAAGGAAATCTTGATGATGATATCGATTTATCATTCCTGCAAGCTTTCACCACCAATGCGCTGTTGTACCTGTCGCTAGAGGGCAGTTATTTTTGCGCACATGTGGTTGACCGATGGTCGGGTATAAAGGAGCTGCCGTGGCGTGTTTGATTTCAGTTCTGGCGAGATAGTGCAATGGCCTACTCACCTGAAGATGGCGACCAGACGGACTGTCAAAATATTGTGTCCAGATGATGAGATGTTCTGGCTGGAGACCCAATATGAATACAACATGTCAAATAAATGTGAAAAGCTTACATTGTTTCAGGAAAGAGGCATTTGCTATAGCCTTGTGGTTCAAAAACATCCATAATTTGCTTTGGAGGCATGATGTTGTTGCTCTTGCAGATTGTAAGACTCTGAGTTTTATTTCTAAATGCAGACTAATGCACTGTAGATTGATCTGGTGGGTACTTTATTTACAGCAGTTTAATTTTGGAATTAGATATAAATCAGGAAAACAATAATTAGTGCTAGATTCATTGTCTAGGCTACCTGTGGGAATGAAGGAGAATAACAAGGACGCAGTTATGAAAGAAAAATTAAAAATATTTATGTAAATGAAAATAAACAATGTATGTATAAAATTGGTGTTGACAAATGCTTAAAATTGCTGAAGATATAATTAGGAAAAAAAGGATATAATAAATTACCTAAGTACTACTGTGTATTTGAGGAATGACTGTTTAGGCAAGGACAGGAAGATTCAAATGAACAGAAGGTGTGCGGGCCATAAAAAAAAAACATACAAGTGCTCATCGACTGTATACATTTCATTTAGGATACTATGGAGCTAAAAAAGGTTCAAGAAAACTAATAAGTTTGTTACTTTTAAAAATATGGCTAGGAAAGTGCAGGACAAGTAATAACATGTGATAAACTTCAATAGTCAAAGGTTCGCAGTTTGAAAAATAAGGGCCAATTGCATTCCACTTTACCTAATTAAGTGTTAGAATAAGTTGCTATTGACTTTGGCCGATTACTGAAAACTTTATCAGGATTTTTTTATATGCTGGTTGCCATAGATATTTTTAAAATATATTAAATTGTATCATTTAAGGAAAGTCACTGGTAAGGCAATAAGAAATAAAATTGTTAAAGATTATTTGCACACACATAGACTCATTATCTCCATTATCAGGAGAAAGAAAACTGGTGTTCTACAGACTTGAGTGGGGAATGTCAGATCCCTTAATCGGGCCAGTAGCTTAGAAAATTTAAAAAGGGAAATGGATAGGTTATAGTTAGATATAGTGAAAATTAGTGAAATTTGGTGGAGAGAGGAACAAGGCTTCTGGTCAAGTGAGTAAAGGGTTACAAAATCAAATAGGGGGGTAATGCAGGAGTAGGTTTAACAGTGAATTAAAAAATAGATGCACAGGTAAGCTACTATGAACAGCATAGTGAACGCATTTTTGTAGCCAAGACAGACATAAAGCCCACACCTACCACAGTAGTACAAGTTTATATGCAACCAGCTCCGCAAATGGCGAAAAGAGTGAGAAATGTATGATTTGCTAAAAGAAGTTATTCAGAGAGTGGAGGGAGACAAAAATTTAGTAGTCATGGGGGACGGGAATTCAATGGTAGGGAAGGGAAGAGAAGGAAAAATAGTAGGTGAGTATGGAATGGGAGTAAGGAATGAAAGAGGAATTGGCCTGATAGAATTTTGCACAGAACATAACTTAATCATAGCTAACACTTGGTTTAAGAATCATGAGAGGAGGTTGTTTACATGAAACAGGCTCGAGACACTGTAAGGTTTCAGATAAATTATATAAAGGTAAGACAGAGATTTAGAAACCAGATTTTAAATTGTAAGACATTTCCAGAGGTAGATGTGGACTCTGACCACTATTTATTGGTTATAAACTGTAGACTAAAACTGAAGAAACTGCAAAAAGGTGGGAATTTAAGGAGATGGGACATGGATAAATGAAAATACCAGAGGTTGTAGAGAGTTTCAGAGAGAGCATTAGGGACCAATTGTCAAGAATGGGGAAAGAAATACAGTAGAAGAAGAATGAGTAGCTTAGAGAGATAAAATAGTGAAGGCAGCAAAGGATAAAGTAAGTAAAAAGACGGGGGCTAGTAGAAATGCTTGAGTAACAGAAGAGATAATGAATTCAATTGATGAAAGAGAAAATTAAAAATGCAGCAAATGAAGCAGGCAAAAATCACTCAAAATGAGATTGACAGGAAGTGCAAAAAGGCTAAGCAGGGATGGCAGAGGACAAAGGTAAGGATATTGAGGCATATATCACTAAGGGTAAGATAGTTACTGCCTACACGAAAATTAAAGAGACCTTTGGAGAAAAAAGAACTGCCTGTATGAATATCAAGAGCTCAGATGGAAAACCAGTTCTAAGCAAAGAAGGGAAAGCAGAAAGGTGGAAGGAATATATAGAAGGTCTATATAAGGGCAATGTACTTGACGGCAATATTATGGAAATGGATGAGGACGTAGATGAAGATGAAATTGGAGACATGATACTGTGTGAGAATTTGACAGAGCACTGAAAGACGTAAGTCAAAAAAAGGTACCAGGTGCAGACAACATTCCATTAGAACTATTTATAGCCTCGGGAGAGCCATTCATGACAAAACTGTACCATCTGGTGAGCAAGATGTATGAGACAGGTGAAATACCCTCAGACTTCAAGAAGAATATAATAATTCCAATCCCAAAGAAAGTATGTGTTGACAAGTGTGAAAATTACCGAACTATCAGTTTAATAAGTCACAGCTGCAAAATACTAACAAGAATTCTTTACAGATGAATGGAAAAACTGGTAGAAGCTGACCTCAGGGATGATCAGTTTGAATTCCGTAGAAATGTTGGAACACGTGAGGCTATACTGACCCTACGACTTATCTTAGAAGATCGATTAAGGAAAGGCAAACCTACGTTTCTAGCATTTGTGGACTTAGAGGAAGCTTTTGACAATGTTTACTGGAATACTCCCTTTCATATTCTGAAGGTGGCAGGGGTCAAATACAGGGAGTGAAAGGCTATTTACAATTTGTACAGAAACCAAAGGGCAGTTATAAGAGTCAAGGGGCACAAAAGGGAAGCAGTGGTTGAGAATGAAGTGACACAGGGTTGTAGCCTATCCTCGATGTTATTCAATCAGTATATTGAGCAAGCAGTAAAGGAAACAAAAGAAAAAATGTGGAGTAGGAATTAAAATCCATGGAGAAGAAATAAAAACTATGAGGTTTGCCGATGAGATTGTAATTCTGTCAGAGACGGCAAAGGACTTGGACAGTGTCTTGAAAGGAGGATATAAGATGAACATCAACAGAAGCAAGACGAGGATAATGGAATGCAGTTGAATTAAATCAGGTGATGCTGAGGGAATTAGATTAGGAAATAAGACACTTAAAAGTCGTAGACGAGTTTTGTTATTTGGGGAGCAAAATAACAGCTGTGGTCGAAGTAGAGAGGATATAAAATGTAGACTGTCTACGGCAAGAAAAGCATTTCTGTAGAAGAGAAATTTGTTAACATTGAGCATAGATTTAAGTGTCAGGAAGTCTTTTCTGAAAGTATTTGTATGAAGTGTAGCCATGTATGGAAGTAAAACATGGATGATAACTAGTTTCGACAAGGAGGGAATGGAAGCTTTCGAAATGTGGCGCTACAGAAGAATGCTGAAGAGTAGTTGGGTAGACCATGTAACTAATGAGGAGGTACTGAACAGAACTGGGGAGAAGAGAAATTTGTGGCACAAATTGACTAGAAGAAGGGATTGATTGGCAGGACATGTTCTGAGGCATCAAGGCATTTCCAATTTAGTATTGCAGGGAAGTGGAGGGTAAAAATCATAGAGGGAGAGCAATAGATGAATACGTGGTCATCAGTGCCCATAAAAAGTCCCAGTGTTTACACAGTCCAATTTTTACACAATAAAATCTAGCCACTGTCAAGAATGATGAAGATGATGATGATGAAATGATGAGGACAACACAAACACTCAGTCCTCAGGCAGAGAAAATCCCCAACCCGGCCGGGAAATGAATACCATAAGCAGATTCAGAAGGATATAGGTTGCAATAGTTATTCAGAAATGAAGAGGCTTGCACAGGATAGAGCAGCATGGAGAGCTGCATCAAACCAGTCTCTGGACTGACGACCACAACATCATCATCAACAACAACAACAACATAGACCTAAAGATATCTTGGGAGATAACAGGTCTCAGTTTGTGTCTAAGGTATGGAAAAGTGGGATGATAGAATTTGGGATTGAACTGAAGCATATAGCAGCTTACCAGTCAGTATTTGGGCAGAAAGTTACATGAGGGTGTTGGGGAGATTCATTAGGATGTATTGTAACCGACATCATAGTTCCTGGGCGGTTTATGTAGAGGATTTTGAAAGTATAATGAACTGTTTCAACCTTGAGAGTACTTGGTTCATTCCTGGTGAAATTATAACTGGTCTAAGAACAAAGAACATCACTGAAGGACATCAAGGAGAAGAGGAAATTGGCAGAGCAGTGTGTGGAAAAAAACAAACACTGGCCAGGAAAAAAAGATATGATATTAAAGTTCGAGATGCTAAGATCAAAACTGGTATAGACCCATGAGAAATCTAAGCAGACAAAATCAGAAATTTCCAAGTTCATTCATGTATGCCATGGATCATAAGTAGTAACTGACTTACCCCAGACTAATGTTCACTGTTTAATTTTTCCTTAATCTAAGGAAAAACTGTGTTTAAGAAACATTATGGATATAAAATTAAGTAAACAGAGGGTTGACTGAGGTAACTGACCTCAGAAGGCTTCATAGTCTTTGTGAATCAAGTGCTTGGCTCTGACAGGAGACCTCATGGCAATTGGATTTTTGTAACTTTTTATATTTATGGACACGAAGTCCAGAACTCAAATATTAAAATTGCAACCCTGAAAAATTCTTGAGAAAATCGATTTTGAAGTTTTGCGAGTACTGTTAATACCATAAAGTCAGATAGTTTTTTTGATTGACCATTTGGCTCTTTCATAGAATCCTCATCTGCCAGTTGGGTAGCCTGGATTTGATGGTACTTTTTTAAACAAAGGTGTATGCATGTCTGAAGCATATTGCATAGTACTATACAGATGCTGTAGAATACAGGCATTGCATAATTTTAACAATCTGATTGACATGTGGTCTCCATGTAAGTCATATAGTATTGCTATCCATTTTTTAGTGCTGCATTATTTTTCAGCTGAACTATTTATATGTAAAAATATATTTTGCTGTCATTGCTATCCTTTGTGTAAATAATTCTTATTGTTGAAGTAATGTGTGATTATATTGACAAATGGATTTTTCCAGCGTGTTTCTACCAGTATATAATGGAGGTTGTTTATGTCTTTGATTTGCAGCAAGATGCAGATATGACCATAAACTGCAGTATATGTTATGATTTTAATTTTATTCATCGTTTTATTTTACAATGTCAGCTTATTTTTGCATATACACTTCAGAATACCCATTGCACTTACACATGAAACATTTACTTAGTTTGTCAATTAATGGTTTACAAGTGGAGTCAGTTATTTGGGAATGAGGTCATTGATTTAGAAACATGGCTAATGAGATAGCATTATTTTTTCCAGTATTTGTTAAATGCCAGATATAATCAGTCAGTCAGGTGATATAAATTATTCATTGTACATAAATTAGTTGTGTCCTTTATTTAATTACTAAATTTACTATCATTACTTAGAAATGATTAAGTGGAGGAGGTGACAATGGGATGAACAGATTAATTTTGGAGTGGAACAGTCTTACTTGTTGTGGAGTACATTGTGGAGTAAATACACTTTATATTGTCAGTATGGGATTATGGTAAGACTGTCTCAGTGTCAATGTGCTTTACTGTAAGAAACTAACTGTGCGAAGGGGCATTAAATTTTATAACAATTTCATGACCTTTTAAAATGATTAATTTCTTTGTATGCCTAATAATAAGTAAGGGCTTAATGTTGGGATGATGATTGTAATGGCTAAAAAAATATTTGTCATGTATTATTGTTTTTTCTGACATGTTCTACATCCTGGATGACCTCCTCACTACGGATAAATTGGAATGAAAGTAAATTTAATCTAAAGTAGAATATTTAGGGTGCTAAAAATATAACAGACAAAATTTATATGATACTGTAGTTGTAGGTTTTGTGTTAGCAAGGACTGATAGTAATTTGTTACAGATAAAATAATGTGTTTTTTTGCTATCTTTGACATATAAATAACAATGTTCAGTGAAGGTCAAAGCAGCAAAACATTCTACATTTGGCTTATGTTACGTGTTTTTGGTCATGTCTGCAAAGCATGCCACCAACTTGGTCATCTTTCATAACTTCAACTTTCAACTCAAAAGTGAACCAACAATATAAACACTTCGAACATTACTTTTTCATAACCTGCACACTCTTACTGTAGTTAAGTGCATTAGCACCTCTTTTAAAAAACTATGCAATCTCACTTCATCCAAACCATTTAGTGGACAAACTAGGGGGGAAACAAAGTCATGCACTTCACTTCTTACCTTCACCTATCATTCTAATAGATGATGATTTGCACTAAAGTGCAGTGACAGCATTCAGCACTAGGCCAGGACCAATACTGACTCACCTTGTGGGAAGTCCTCGTGAAAAAACAGTACTTATCACTATAAACGGTCACCATATCATTAAGGGATGAATGTGGTTAATGTTTGTTATTCCAAAATTTAAGTTACTTCATATTCAAGTCTGAAGTTAACACTAGTCTTTTGGCATGGGTTACAGTAACATTTGAACTTTGAGAGATGGAATTTAAACAAATGAAACTCAAGCAACAATGAAATCCATCAAAGCTGTTATACTCCTTTTCTTACATTAATACACAACACCACCTTTGCTTTCAGTGGTGCACTTTTCAATCAAAAATTATTAACTTTAAGGTGTGATTTAAGCAAAGAGAAATATGTGCTGGAAATGAAATGGTTACATTCATTATAGTAGTTCACTGTCATGGTAGTAACTCAAAATAACATTTGACACAGTTTGAATTAATATGAGCATGAGTTTCCTACACAATAATAAAGAACAAAATGTCTGTAGCTTGCTTTGTCAAGTGCAGTGCAGGTGAGGACATGGTACTAAGATACTCCTGCATATTCTACATATCTTTAAACTGGATGGACTGAAGAACCCTAATGTCTACCCTCAAGCAGCATACTTGAAGTAACACAATATAGTACTTGCAATACCTAATAATGCCTTGGAAAATACTGCATCCACAGCAATGATATAATACAGATGACTTTCATTTGCAGAAGTGGCAATTATCACTTGTTGCAATTAGCTGTACCAAAACTAGCAAATACTAAATGTCTTGCAGAGCACAGCACAACATGGCCTCCCACTTTCAGTCATTAGACTACTCACTACTGACCCATCTGTCTGTGGTGTATTTCTTACTAGAGAAAAAGGCATCCCCAAAATGAAAACAACAAGGTACATCAGCCACCATATCTCAACACTTTTCACTGGGTCAACCTACCGAACATTTTCCCTTGTAAAAAAGGTGTTCACAGAATGGAAACACACGGGGGAAGGCCTGGCTGTCCTCAGGCACAATGGATGCCACGGTTCTTTTGCAAAATACTATCCATTGTGTAATAATAATTTGTAATACCCTTAACATGAGCTCTGACCTTATGTATTTCGTGTTTATTTGTATAGATAGATAAATACAGTGTGTCAAATAATAGTTCCACAACTACATCTCTCTCTATATGAGCATCATTGGGTATTTCTAAATCAACAAATCATGTTTTTTATAATAAATGCAGAACAATGTGAAGAAACACTGTTCTGTTACAAGGACATAAGCAAGAGACACACTCCAACATGAGTCCAAGGGTACTGTTGTTTTGTGTTGCACATCAGCAAGTAACAAATGATCCAAAAAATTGTGATATGAAAACATAAAGGGTACCTTAATTAACATTACAGCAGAGTGACTGAGTTGGCTACTCTGAGATGCGACAAAAAGATCATAGCGAGAGTCTGATGGTGAACACAAGCAAATGGAATAATCTAAAATTTATTTTCTGTTTCAGGAACTTATAAACATAATTTTGTAGGAAAAACCACACATAAAATTTAAAAAAATATATGAGTACTAGGAGCCAGTGGCTGCTTCTGCTGGTGGAAGGGCTTAAGAAGAGTTACAGAAAAGTTTCCCAGAGTTCCTGGTCAGGGGAGACTTACTTGACTGACTGTTGGGGACTGCAGAGACAAGATTTGAAAACCTGAGAACTTAAAGGTTGACGATAGGATAATAAGCAAGGTAAAAATTACTTACAAAACATATTGAAGAGTTAATAAGAGCAGAAAGCAACTGGTTTATATGTTGTGGAGGTGGGGGACGATGAAATATAAACAAGTCAGAAAATAAAAGGTGTAGGAAACTAAAAGGGAGTGAAGAAAGAAATAGTTATTGAGAAGGAATGCTGACACAAAACAAATTATGAAACTTCCTGGCGGATTAAAACTGTGTGCTGGACCGATACTTGAACTCGGGACCTGTGCTTGGGTAGCTCAGATGGTAGGGCACTTGCCTGCAAAAGGCAGAGGTCCCGAGTTCGAGTCTCGGTCCAGAACACAGTTTTAATCTGCCAGGAAGTTTCATATCAGTGCACACTCTCCTGCAGAGTGAAAATCTCATTCTGGAAACAAATTATGCTCTGGGGTTCTGGGCAACTTTTCTGAACTCTCTCCATTTTATAAACCTTGGAAGTCCTTTTCATTCATGCCCCTTCCTTCCCCTTCAACCTTTCTGCCAGAAGAAGGAGCCATGGATCCAAAAGCTTGCACATTTCTTTAATCTTTGTATGTTTTCTCTCCTGCTGCTGCTTGGTGAGTAGATTTTTAATCTATCCAATTATATCATATTTTCAAAAATGTATCATTTTGTTGCTATATTAAAAACAGTTTTGAGTATTAATAGGATTATTCTCAAAAAAGGGTCAGATGTGAAGGAGCTTCAATAAACATTATTTTTAGCAGCCCTTAATGGGGAGGCTGACACACAACAATGCTTTTTATTAACATTTTTCAAAATGTACTTAATTCAGTTCGAATCTGATCTGAGGTTAATATTTAAGTGGATTTCCACTGGTGCTTGGCAGAAGATGATAACAATATTAAATAGGGAACACTTCCATGTGTTTTGCCAAATTTTACCATTTTGTCATTTGGTAATACAATAACTCATTTTGTTTGTAATACATGAATCGCATAGATACATTAGTTTTCATCTGTAGTAATAGCAATAGATTTCAGTAGTACTGTGAAATGACAGTCAAATAGTAACATACTTTGATATGATGATAACAAAATATTACTATTGTTATTATTATTATTATTATTATTGTTTCAAATATGAAGACTTACAGATGTTTATTCTCTCTCTCTCTCTCTCTCTCTCTCTCTCTCACTCACTCACTCCTCCCTCACTCTTTTTTTTAATAAATAAAAAAAGTAACAAGTATGGGATTTTTCCCTAACTTTTGATGTTATAACATATATGTAATGTTGTGTTGCGGTTTTCAGTCCAAAGACTGGGTTGATTCAGCTCTCCATGCTACTCTATCCCGTGCAAGCCTCTTCATCTCCAAATAACAACTGCAACCTACATCTTTCTGAATGTGTTTCCTGTATTCATCTCTTGATCACCCTCCACACATCTCTGTAATACAAAATTGGTGATTCCTTGATGTCTCAGAATGTGTCCTATCAACTGGCCCTTCTTTTGGGCAACTGTGCCACAAATTCAGTACCTCTTCATTAGTTACATGATCGACACATGTAATCTTCACCATTCTTCTGTAGCATCACATTTTGAAAGCTTCTATTCTCTTTTTGTCTAAACTGTTTATCATCTGGGTTTCGCTTCCATACATGACTAAACTGAGACAAATGCCTTCAGGAAAGACTTCCTAACACTGAAATCTATACTCAATGTTAACAAATCTCTCTTCTTTTCTTGCCATTGCCTGTCTACATTTTATATCCCAAATAGTAAAACTCATCTGCTACTTGAAGTGTCTTGTTTTGTAATCTTATTCCCTTAACATCACCTGATTTATGTTACAACATTCCATTATCCTCATATTGCTTTTGTTGATGTTGATCCTGTATCGTCCTTTCAAGACACTGTCCATTCTGTTCAACTGCTCTTCCTTGCCCTTCGCTGTCTCTGACTGAATTATAATGTCATCAGCTGACCTTGAAGTTTTCATTTCTTCTCCCTGAACTTTAATGTCTACTCCAAATTTTTCTTTGGTTTCCTTTACTGTTTATTCAATGTAAAGATTGAATAACATTGGGAATAGGCTAAAACTGTGTCTCACTCCCTTCTCAACTATTGCTTCCCTTTCATTACCCTCGATTCTTATAACTGATGTCTGGTTTCTGTACAAGTTGTAAATAGCCTTTGCTTCCTGTATTTTACCCCTGCTACCTTCAGAATTCCAAAGACAGCATTCCATCAACACTGTCAAAAGCTTCTTCCGAGTCAACAAATGCTGTAAACATAGGTTTGTCTTTCCTTAATCTACTGGGTGCGGCAGCGTTCATAGTAGGATATTAAAAACACACCATCAGGCAGTAACTGTAATTTATTTATTACCTCTAATGTCAATTAATAGTTAAAGGTATGTCATTTACTAATGTGTAAGTCATTGTCCATTGTGTGGATTACTTTTTGAATATGACTCCTGTCAAATGATGCCCCCTCTGCACAAAACATTCACTTTGGCGGCATTGGAAGCTTTCCATAACTCAGCATAACATATTCCCTGGGACATAGCCGACGGCAGTTCTGATACGATCCTTCAACTCAGGAATGGTGGCACAATGTGTTTGGAACAGTTCTTGCTTCAGGTAGCCCCAACAGAAGATGTCTTCACATGAAAGGTCAGGTGAGCGAGGTGGCCAGGAAATGTCACCAAAATGGGAAATTAATCTACCGGGAAATGTCTGTCGCAAGAAATACATGCAAATTCTGGCCACACACCATTCATTCACACAAGTACACATCAAGCACACATGAGAGCCAACTCCAGCAGCTTGGGCCAGAAACACTCTGGTTTGAGCTGCTAGAGCTGGTGGTCATGTGTGTATGAGGTGATGAGGTGTGCTTTTGCGAATGAATTGTGTTTGTTTCTCTTTCTTTTTCTGATGAAGACTGTGGGAAAAAGTCTTATGTGTAAGTTCTTTTAATTGTGCCTGTCTGCAACTTAATTGTTGTCTTTGCGGTAAGTAGCAATCTGTATTTTCCTACATTGCTAATTATCACAATTCACATTTTTGGTGTCATCTAGGCTCCAACCCACATGCTGTGCATGAGTCTCCACATAAGCAATGTTTCTCATTGAATGTGTGGTTAGAGTTACTAGGTGATCATCTTATTGGACTCTACATATTAACAAGCAAACTCAATGGACTGAATTACCTTCAGTTACTGTGGCACTGTCTCTTAGAGATGATGGAGCACTGGCACATTTTGCTGCTATGATGAGATTACATCTAACACACCGATATGATCAAAGATGGACTGGGTGACGTGATCTATACCCTGGCCTCCAAAATCACCTGATCTCAAACCCCATGGATTCCTGTGTTTAGGGCCAACTTAAAGGTGTGGTATACACGACTTTGGTTAACATGGTGGAAAAATTGGAGCAAAGACTTGTCAATGCTTGTCAAGAATTTTGAAATGATGCAGGCATGTTTGAAAGGATTTGAAAGTCACTGTGGTGATAAGTACAGGCCTGCATCCACATAGAAGGATGACAGTTTGAACACCTCCTTTAACTATGTTTACAGTTATGTAACCAAGGTCATGTTCATTTAGAACACCTGCACTTCTACCAACATATCTCTAATACTTTTCTTAATGTTGGGCAGTATTGTTAACTTTTCCTAATTGGGATGACATTTATGCAGAATCAAGTCAGTGGTGGTTGGTAACCACAAAGTTGCTGTTATTGGGCAAATGGTTCATTTGAGAACATATGTTTACTGAGAATTTTTTGCTTCTAGTATTGTGTACTTTCAACTGTGTGCATTTACACTGTTAATTATGATACACCCTGTATATCTAGACACAGCAGTCTGCAGAAGGGAAGTGTGGATCATGAGGAAAGTGGAAAAGAAGAAACAACCAACAGTGTTACAAGGAAAATATTTTTAAAAAATAAGTGTCCTGCTAAGGAACAACATAAACAACTACTTGAGCAAACTGGTAATGAAAGAAGTCAATGCAAACCCTTCACAGAAAAAGGGATGATTAGTGGGACATTTGTTAAAGGCATCTGGGAATATTTAACTTCGTATTGGAATGAGCAGTAAAATGACAAAGGCAGGCTTTTGGAAACAGATTACTGAATTCCCTCAATGCTGTAAACAGATTAGCAAAAGACAGGAAGAGATGGAGAATGGCATCAGCCAGCTGAGTGACTGATGAATGTGAAGCATGAAGAAAAAGTATGGAAAGGCATTTGAGCATTTGCCTCAGTTTAAGGTTTCAGCGCCCTTACTTTTTGTGTTTTATGATGATCAGTAATTTTTGATGGCATAGTCAGAATTTTATAGGCTCATTGCCATGATCCTGTTAATTTTTCATCCTGTTTCTCAGATTCCAAAATCTCAAAAGGCAGTGGTTATGTGTGTGTGAGTTGTGCTTGTGTGAGTATGTGTCTGTTTTCTACACTAGAAGAAGATCTTGTGGCTGAAAGCTCAGATGTATAGCAGTCTTTTAGTTGTGTCTGTCTACAACTCAATGTTTCCTTTGTATGGTGAGTAGCACACTACCCTTTCCATAATATTAATATAAATTAGGTGTACCTTATCAAGTGATAAACAGTGTGTGTGTGAATTCCTAAGGGACCAAACTGTGCGGTCATCGGTCCCTAACCTTACACACTACTTAAACTAATTGAAGCTAAGAACAACACACACACACATGCCCGAGGGATGACTCGAACCTCCGGTGCAGCCACTCTGTGCGGCTGATAAATAGTGTGAGCATTTGGAAAGTATCACAAAACTTCAGTTCAGTTCAAACTTTAATTTTGTTAGCAACTGTTTCTTTTGTTCATAAGGCATGAGTTCTGCAACAATGTTTCATATTTTGATTGCAATATTGTTTTATACAAAAGAAAGTCATCAATAAAAATAGATGTATTTAGCAGAATAAGAGTAAATGTCTGAGAAGTGGGGGATAAACAATAAAAATGTTGTAGATCCTTTTCTGAAAAGAATATTTTGACAACCAACAAAGCAAATGTCACTTACATGTCAAATATATGTATGTGCATGTGTCTCTGTAGCAGAACTTACAAAGCTCTAAACAAAGGTACAGTTACTTGTTATGTCTTGTATCTGTATTCTCTGTTTCCCTTTGTAACCAAAATATGATTTTTCCTTTAACTATACCAATATTTCACTGTAAGTGTTTCTTCTCTAAGGATGTTGGGGCAAAACTGGAAGTTAAACAATTCAGCTGTTCTGACTGACCACTTTTATTTATTCTTAAGTATTTCGTATATGACATCAATAAATGATTTTACGTTTACAGCTGTCTCTAAGTCTCAAACTTTCATTTACTCTTCACAGCAAAGTTCCTATTCTCCTACAAAGATCTGTCACTTATAAGAGAAAATAGTTATTTGAAAGCTAAATAAAACTGTACACATGGTATTATAAAATCACTTACAAAACCCTAAGAAGGTATAAATTTACTTGTTCTTTTGTATATTTTTTCACCAATACTTCTCCTCTGGCTTTAAGCCGACTAGTATTTCACTTTTGATCCATATTTTTCTAGCTAGCTCTTCATCTTGTGCTGAAGAAGATGTCTGTGCCTCCTGTAATGAAGATAAACACATAAGAAATTTAATTGATATTTCCTTTCAAATTTTTTGCACAAAATTTGAGATGCAGTCCTAATATTAATTTGTTAGCTTTGTCAACTGCATCTTGAAGGAGAGCATGTCAAGATACATTACCTTAGAGATGCAGTTATCTGCTCTTGATATCACACTGACAACTAACTATAATTTAACGCAAGTTGTATGTGTTTTGTATAGAGAACATCACCGTACTGTATGTTCTCTTTAAAAGGCTGTTAATTAGTGTTGTTTAAAATTTACAGAATTGCAGTCCATAGAGGAAAAAACTGCTACATTCTAACTAGACTGCCAAGTGTGTAGTGATGGTTATGACAAGATTTTGGGTATATTTTTCTTGTACTATACTGCAATTATTATACGAGTGTACAATTAAATACTGAAGGGCAATGGTTATTATGTACTATATTAATAGAGCCTTATTTCCCATAAAATGAAGAGTTTTTTTAATCAGAATTTGATTTACTGTATGAAACTATCTTCCCAGGCATCCATTATGAACATGGAAATGCATATGCTGTTGCTTCAAATTAAGCTTTTTTTTCTTAATTTTGTTACATTAGTCCTTTCAACATTTGGTATTTTGTGTATCTGCATCTGTATCCTACTGCAAAGCAAATTAAATTCTATGACAACAGTCTCTATACTTAACAAAATCTGATAGCTTACAACAAAAATCACAAAATGATTTCAAAAATAAATTTGTACTACCTTAAAGTTTTATTTATCAATACACTACCTTGCAATCTGCAAAATATTTTCCAGTTACACCCTCGACATCTTCAGACACAGCAAGGTAAATACTTGTTTGTGCCCCTTCATATGCTGTCTGTTAACATCAATATAACTGTTAAACACTCACACTGGGCTTAAGTATTTGAATAACAAACACAGTATGTTCAGGAGAATTACCTTTCCAAAATGTCCAAATAGGTAATTTATAGTCAACATAATGAATCTAGGCAATCTTCGAAGAATATCTGTCTTAACTACTCCCGGATGCAAACTGTTCACAGTGACTCCTGAAAACATTTTCTGTGTATGTAATTACAGGAATATGCATTGAGAGATAATGGATAAAGTAAAAACAGCTTCCACAATTCTGCCTCATATCTTACCCGTCCCCTTTAGTCTGCGTGACAGTTCATTGGCAAACAAGATATTGCAAAGCTTACTATTTGCATAAACCCTCACACCATTATCATCTTTTTCATTTATAGTATCTACACTGAGTTTAGCAAATTTGTGTGCTACTGATGATACCACTACAATTCGGCTTGGTGCAGACTTCTTCAGAAGATCTGTGAGAAAAAGAAAATGTACATCAGAAAGCTAACCAATGGATAAAAATGAAGCTATACTTCAATCTTAGCAAAACATTTGCATTTTGTAAGTTACGGAGAGAGCTAAATTATTCAACAAATTTTATGAACAAGGCACAGTCTAGGTGACATATTCATTATTGTAATGATCAATTTTGGCTAAAGTAGTCCATCTTCAGATCTAAAATATGGAGAGTGTGATAGCTGCACCTGGAGTGTGTCATTTTGATGACACATACCAGGTGATGCTGGTGTTGGTTATCATACTGTCTACATTTTAGATCTGAAGATGATCTAATCTAGCGGAAAATGGTCATTGCAATAGTAAATATGTGCTCTGTATCAGAGGTGGTTTAACCGTGTGGCACATGCTACAGATAGGACACTGGAAAAAGTTTTTAGTATTGAGTATTCTCACCTCAATACCAACACATTTTTAATAGAAACTTTTTTACTGGATACTTTTTTACTCATATCAGTACTTTATGGCAGATATTGTACCCATGATTCTATTAATTATTTATTAAATTTTTATTGCTAGCCAAAACTATGGCTGCGTGATTCAGTTCCAAGACTTACAACAACTGAACTCGTGTACACCAAAAGGCCGTCAACTGAAACTATGCATGTGTGAAAAACAGAGCAAGTAAATGAAAACATTTGCAACACTTTGCCTACCTTGACAATATTTCTTTGTTTAAAAGTGCAGGTAAATAATTTAAGTAAGCCTGATGACAGCACTGACACCAGTGTAGCAAAGGCAGTAAAAGATGAGCTAAAAAAGCAAATAGCATGCAGATTTGGACTAACTGAATATAACTGTTAGGCAGTAATATCCTGCTTGCTTGATCCAAGATTCAAAAAAATACATTTTCAGAACCCAGAGGTTGGGCGAGGGTGATATCTATATTACTAAATGGCTAACCTGATTAGTGGGCATGGATCCAGTAACAGGCTGCCTATCTATTGGGTTTCTGGGGCAACAAAACCTACACATTAAGAGGTATAATTTTATGTTAAATGTTTAACACACTAAGACAAGTTCTAAGATTAGAGAGTGTGTAAATGTCTTGCGACACCGTAACTCAAAGAGTGCAAATTATCAAACTATACTCTTCCAGTATTTCAGAATGACAGAACTTAGTGGCTTACAACAACTTCACTGGACCTGTTCACAACACTTTTGCAGTCCGTATCAACATATACCACTGAATGCACCTCCAACATAATGTCCTTGTGTGACACACAGTTCAGAAGATATGATTTCATAAAAATTGAGATGCATGAAAAACTTGCTTTTGCTGAAAATAGAGTGCAAGTTATCCGGACTACAATAATGCAGTGTTTGATAATGAGAGCACTTAGTGACTTCCAAAAAACTTTAAATGCAATTACAAACCTTTTCCTAAACTTTTCTCACTCACATGCTCAATGTCAAAAATTGAACAGATTAACTTACTTGTAAAGTAATCAGAAGTTCAAAGTTGTTTTATGAACGGGAGTTCTACTCTTTACAGAACTGGGGTTTGCTGGGCTACATTAAGGCATTTATCGGCAGCTAATATTGCTGCTACCACTGGCACCAGCAGCAGTGAACCAGATTGTGAGTCTTCTCTTGAAATGGAATGCGACATTTGGAATCATCATAAGTGTTGAGTGCACAGTAAACAAATGAAAAAAGATGGAGTAGTTGCCTATCTGACCAAAAAGATGGAAGGAGCCTATGTTGCACTGTGAGCTAATCCTTTTAGACCAAAGTGCCAACATGGAAGTTTTATTCCCCCAGTTATGCAAGGTAGCCAATGAGTATCTGACAATTCCAATGGAATCAGTGCCCTACAAGTGTTTATTTTCAAAGACAGGCAGCATATTGTCAGACTCATGTAATACATTATTAACAAGACTATTAGATAAAACACTGGTTTTGAGTGACAGCACAAAGGAATAATGGGAAGTTTAATTATGATTTAATGTATTTACTTTTGGGTACTATTCAGCTGTTTTTCTGATAATCTGTTCTGTAATTACATATTTCAAGTTTCAATTTTCTTTTTTAAAAAAAATTGTAATCCGCAATGAAAATAAAAACACTGCTTTATTTAATACTGTGGTGTCACCGCCAGACACCACACTTGCTAGGTGGTAGCTTAAATCGGCCGCGGTCCATTAGTACATGTCGGACCCGCGTGTCGCCGCCATCAGTACTTGCAGACCTAGCGCCACCACATGGCAGGTCTAGAAAGACGGACTAGCACTCGCCCCAGTTGTACGGACGA
This sequence comes from Schistocerca cancellata, assembly GCF_023864275.1. Taxonomy (NCBI): domain Eukaryota; kingdom Metazoa; phylum Arthropoda; class Insecta; order Orthoptera; family Acrididae; genus Schistocerca; species Schistocerca cancellata. The sequence goes on from NC_064628.1 coordinate 716,209,805, forward strand.
CATTGCTAGCGACTAGACGTACGAAGCCTTCCTCTCATTTGCCGAGAGACAGTTAGAATAGCCTTCAGCTAAGTCCATAGCTACGACCTAGCAAGGCGCAGTTAACCATATCTGGAGAGAGTCTTACTTGTATTCACCATAGAGATGTACCACACAAGAGAATAAAGTTAAGTATATGAGATGCTCCGTTCTTTTCTCTATAGCATTCATCAAGTATCCTGTTCCAGAACTCACGCCAGCCGGCGTGTGTGTACGCGTGCCTATCGGTAACCTCACCCTGTGTCTAGACTGTCTTGTATAGACACAACAAAACATGGGGACGAGGATGGGATTCAAACTGTCGGGACCACTCCGGCCATGTTTCCTGCGCCGCGTCAAAGTTGCGAAACGGCGGTGCAACTGCATGTTGTGGCTGCGGGAGCGGCGAAGCGGCGGCTGCCGCATCGGTTTGAATGGCACGTTGACCCTGGACGAGCTGTCCAAGGGCATCCAATAACGCCTGCGTCTGCTGATTCTGCAAGCGATAAAATTCGGACAGTACATCTGGAGATTGTGGCAAAGCCATGACACAAGTAAATGTAAGCAATTAGAAAGAACAAAACCCTTTTTTAACTCGTCGCCATGGCGTCGCGCCGCCGCAGCAGCCGCCGACGGCGCAGCCCGCAGAGGACGCTTCGCTGCAGCCGCCAACCGCCTCCCTGGGTCACGCGCCGCCGATGGCCTCCCGTGACCAGCTGTCCTCCGCCATGGACCTCTTGCCCGCTCCGGACCACATGGCGTCATCGCGCGTCGGATACCCCGACGCAATGGAGGTCGACCCTTCGGACACCCCTGTCTCATTACGGGCGCATACGCCGCATGTTGACGTGCACCCTGGCGTAGGTTTCCAGGCGTTTCCTAGCTCCCCTCGGACCGAATGGCCGGGTGCGGGTGGCACAGCCTCGCCTGTTGTTAGGCTCCCCACCTCATCGCATACGTCAACGTGGGGCCCTCCCCACGGCGGGCGGAAGCCTTATAACACGACCGTTCGCCGATTTGCGGGGGAGGAATGTGGTGTCACCGCCAGACACCACACTTGCTAGGTGGTAGCTTAAATCGGCCGCGGTCCATTAGTACATGTCGGACCCGCGTGTCGCCGCCATCAGTACTTGCAGACCTAGCGCCACCACATGGCAGGTCTAGAAAGACGGACTAGCACTCGCCCCAGTTGTACGGACGACATTGCTAGCGACTAGACGTACGAAGCCTTCCTCTCATTTGCCGAGAGACAGTTAGAATAGCCTTCAGCTAAGTCCATAGCTACGACCTAGCAAGGCGCAGTTAACCATATCTGGAGAGAGTCTTACTTGTATTCACCATAGAGATGTACCACACAAGAGAATAAAGTTAAGTATATGAGATGCTCCGTTCTTTTCTCTATAGCATTCATCAAGTATCCTGTTCCAGAACTCACGCCAGCCGGCGTGTGTGTACGCGTGCCTATCGGTAACCTCACCCTGTGTCTAGACTGTCTTGTATAGACACAACAAATACCTGTGTCCATCTCCATGGCTGAGTGGACAGCATGACAGACTGCTATGCAGGGGACACTGGTTTGATTCACGGTAAAGCCAGGAATTTGTCCTTGGTGAGCGGACTGGTATGGCGTGCACTCGGCCCTCTGAGACAACTGTGGAGCTACTCTGCCAGTCAGTTGTGGTTTCAGGTCAGGAAACCTGACAACAACCAAGAGAGGTGTGTGCTGATGACATGTCCCACCATACTGAATCTGATGACTCCGTTGGATGACAAGGTGGTCGGTCGCACCCTATTGGCCGGTCTAGGGTCGGAACATGTAACTTTACTTACTTACAAATTACTTTAACATCTTTATTATTTTATTTGAAACTTACTAAAATCAATTTCCTTTCTCTATTTTAGATATATTTCAAAAATAGAGATGGTGAGTTGGAGCAAATAGAGAGTATCTACTCTATTCCTTTTATCAAGGATAAATGTCAATACGTCAAAGTATTGACACTTCTCTTTTGATACTTTTATGAGTATGAAAGTTGAAAACACTAATAACACTGTTCAAGATTATGGATTTCTGATAATCTAGCTCACTTAGTGTTGCTTTTGCAATCCTGCTTATTTTTAAGTTCAGCCTTAGTGTTTTGTTTACAATACTTCAACACACTTCCACAAATTTTTCATGCTTGCCTTAATGTTCAGCTCATTCAGATACACCATTGTGTTCATTCCCCCCTGCTTAATGTTGCAGTGTTAGAATTCCAGATTCCACCACTGAGTCAAGAATTTCCCAACTGATATTCCACGAAATTTTAACGGGTGACACAGAACTGTGTAGTGTATCTCAACATTTTGTTTCCATCCAGAGCTACAAACATTGTAACTGTGTAATACAATGCATATCCATGTGTAATGTGAGCCACAACAATTCATGACACAATCACCATAAACTACTTTCATTCTCTGATGAATCTCCTTTGGGGTGACACCTTCTCCTGTCAAGAATTCAATGACTGCACGTTGCTTAAATTGCATTGACTGACCATCTGCACAGGGTTCCATACTTTACATAGTAACAACACAACTGTTCAATGCTAAGGCTTCCTGTCAACTGGAGCTGTAGAGAAGAGGCTACGGAACAAGCCAGTACCTGCCGCATACCAATGCTGCCAACTGTTGAAGAATTACATTAGGTGGAGGCATTACTTTTCAGTCAATCCTCGTACTTAAAAATCTATGCACCATGAATGCACAATGAAATTTTTGACATATTCACAGAAAACACATTTTACTGATAATTCCTTAACCAATAAGCTGTACTTCATGTGATGAGGCACTGCTTTTGTATTACAGGTATGTATTGTGAACATTCAAACAAGGCTACTCTTGCTCACATTTGAGATGAAAATGCTTGTACAACAGTAACCAAAAAGTTTTAGTTATCACCTCAAGAAAATCAAGCTGTGACCGTGAGACTTGGTGATGGTGTCAGACCTTCTGTATGTATTCACCCTTCAATGCGACACATTTTCCAAATGATGGATGACTTGACAGATACTTTGGTTGTAGAAATCTACTTTTTGGCTGTTCAGGAGGTGCTATACCTTGAGAACTACTCGTCTTCATTCTGGAAATGGCTGCCACATAAATAAGAAGTAAGTGGATGCTATGTTAGAAGAACATGGATGTGAGGTAAAATTTGATAGCTCAATAGCTCAAAGGAGCAGCATGTTTGGCAGAATCCTCTGCAGAATTGAGGTGGAGCATTGTTGTGGAGCAAAACCCCCTTGGAGAGCTTCCCAACATGTTTCATCTTGACAGACTCTCATAGCCCCATTAGGTAGTACGCTCCTGGCACAATTTACCCCTTAAAAGCTTAAGTGTTAGCACCAGCTGGCTGTTGTGGCCAAGCAGTTCTAGGCACTTCAGTTCAGAACCGTGTGACAGCTATGGTCGCAGGTTCAAATCCTGCCTCGGGCATGGATGAGTGTGATGTCCTTAGGTTAGTTAGGTTTAAGTAGTTCTAAGTTCTAGGGGACTGATGACCTGAGATGTTAAGTCCCATAGTGCTCAGAGCCATTTGAACCATTTGTTAGCATGGCAGTCCCAAAAGCAGTCAGCATCACTTTGGTTAATAGCCAGTGGGGTCTTTGGCTATTTGGAGGTGGTGAAACCACATGTTTCCACTGCTTGCTTTGCACCTTTGTCTTGTTATCACAATGATATACACAGTTTAATACCATACCATACCATAACAAATATTCTTGGTACCCAAAAAGAGTGTAGCATATCTCTTCATAAAGAATGCCAGTCAAGAGAATCTTGTTATTGTACTGTTGAAAAAGCAGCAGCTAAAAGTATATCATCATGTTCAATTCCATGAGAATAATTGTGCCCCACAATCATGATGTAATCCAGGATTGAAATAAGGTCAGCATCAGATATAATATAATCTGTCTTTTTTTTAAAATGCAGATCTAGATTTCAGCTGACAGTGCAGCTGTCATCAGTGTGTTATAGGTAGCCGTATAAACTCAACATAATTGTAATAACACATATTCCAATATAACTTAGTCATGTAGAAACATGAGTCTAATATTTGTACATGCATATGTTATAATTGAATATGTGTTGTTATAATTATGTGTCTGGGTGCAAAAACTTGAATATGTTAACTGCACTTCAAGATAAAAGATATGTGTCTGTTTGTCACATTTTCTGCCTTATGCGAGCCTGTAATCAGGGAAAGACTTCTGGGGCACCCATATTTATTTGCAAACCTTTTTATTTTCTTCATTTGGGGGCAAAAATATGCACTGCATACTCTTGCCACAGACCCACATACTCTTACTCAACAGCATGGGGTAAGAGGGCACAAAATTATTTTTTAGGAAAATTTTTATTAATTGTCTAATAATAACTGGATGACAATGAAACTTCTAAATGATATTACCAAGATGTCAAACTAGGTGCAGCATACATAACTGATATAATAGTGCTGCAAGTCTTTTTTTAAATATTTAGTAAAACTACAAAATAATGTGTACCTTTACTCCCTCCTACCCTTCAACCCAGAGCCAAATCTAGTTAGATCAGACAGGCAGACAATGTGGCATAATTTCTCCAGGAAAGAAAAAAACAATACATACGATGTCCATTATAATTATCCGGGCTGTTATGCCGTGGTCGGTTGATGAATTTTGTCTCAATTCCCAATGTTTCGTCTCCGACTGCGGGAGACATCTTCAAGGGGGTCCGTAGGTCGATGGAAGGTCCAACACACCCACTGGCTCGCTACTGACTGCCGCTAAATTCCGTGTATGCGCGCTCCCGCACCGCGGTGTGTCGTCATGTGTTTTGAAAACATCAGTGCAATTGGCCGCTGTCTGTCGCCGTTGATCGCCGTTGCCATCACCCAGTAGTGGATGGGTGGTACACATCATCTTTAACACCGGCATCCATATACCATTTAATTTCACACCCTCCTCCTTTCGGTTGAAATTATTTGGGTGTTTAGTGATTTCGATTGCCTCCCTGTAGAGCCTTTTGTAGTATCCGCTTGTGGCCGCTAGTACTTGCGTCTCCTCGAAACGAATATTGTGGTTCCCTGGCTGGAAAGCATGCTCCGCAACAGCTGATCGTTTCGTCTCTCCTCTTCTACAATTTCCCTTGTGCTCTTCCAAACATTTAGAAACAGTTCTTTTAGTTGTACCCACAAAAACATCACCACAACTGCATGGGATCCTATACACTCCAGCTTTTTCAGAAGGTTTGCGAGTGTCCATGGTAGGCTTAAGGTATTCCTGTATCTTCCTGGTGGGCTTGTAAATTACGGTAATATTCCGCTTTGTCAAGATCCTCCCTATTCTTTCCGTTACATTTTTAACAAACGGCAGGAAAACCTTAGATTTTGCAGTAGCCTGTACGTCAGTATGATTTCTGCGTGGCTGTCTTAACGCACGTTTTATTTTGGCGGACGAATATCCATTCTTCATTAGTGCATTGTGGAGATGTTCCATCTCAGCGTCGAGCAACTCAGGTTCACGAATATTTCTAGCTCTGTCCGCTAACGTCTTGATAACACCCTGCTTCTGTTGTGGGTGGTGGTTCGAATCCCGGTGCAAATACACAGTTTAATACATAACATACCATAACAAATATTCTTGGTACCCAAAAAGAGTGTAGCTTATCTCTTCATAAAGAATGCCAGTCAGTACCTAAGGCCTGTTCTTCGAATTTCTCCATAAAGAAGTTTGCAATTACGGGACTTAGGGGGCGATTTTAGAACAAAAGCAAATAACTTTTACCTAGAGTCATTTGGAAATATACTGGTGAGGTATTGGCAGTGGCTCCTCAGTAAGGACTCTGTCTGCAAACACAGTGCATGTGCCTATCAGCTTTCAGGAAAACAGAGGAATTAAAATATCCATGTTATTGTGTACAACGCACAATGTGAGTTCAGCATCACCTCTCGCACCCAGTGACACGTGGTTAGTATCTTGTCATCTACCATCTTTGTTTTGAATATCTGTGGTCTGAATATCTTTGTAACCATAAAACTGCAATATTAGACTCCTTGTCAAATGTTGTTTACTGCAACTGAATGAGTGTGCGTAAACTGTGTCAGAGTATAAAACCAGAAAAATGTTTCATTTTACAGGTGGTTGCTAAAAATGGGTCATGGTGTCATTACCATTGAATACCCAGCATAGGAATGCTGTCCACTTTCCAATATATCAAATTTCGTCATGGTTTTTCATACTTGTTAATACACTGCATGAAGTGGTAAGCTCCCAAAGCATAATTTTTATTTGAAGAAGGAATTAAACAACAAACGAAGGAACATTAACACATTATTAACTATGTTCAGTGTATCCAGAATGAGATTTTCACTCTGCAGCGGAGTGTGCACTGATATGAAACTTCCTGACAGATTAAAACTGTGTGCCCGACCGAGACTCGAACTCGGGACCTTTGCCTTTCGCAGGCAAGGGCTCTACCAACTGAGCTACCCAAGCACGACTCACGCCCCGTCCTTACAGCTTTACTTCTGCGAGTTCGAGTCTCAGTCCGGCACACAGTTTTAATCTGCCAGGGAGTTTCATGTTCAGTGTAGTTCTACAGCTAGTATGTTCTGATGCTTCATAAACAGATATATGGCAAATATTACATTCACAAGATTTGTACCCATTTCCCTTACAGTATACACAGCATGTTCACATTGGAGTCAGGTAATGCAACTTCAGTTTTGTTTGTCATTAACTACCTATCATTATGTGCTTCTGCTATTTACTGATAAAGCCATATTTACCCAGGAATAAATTAACTCTACTCATATTAACCACTGACAGTTATGGGACAACCCATATGATACAGTTAAAATACATTTCTATGCTAGTTTCCGTGTTATATGTAATGCAACACGATTTGTGATATATTCATAGCCCTCTAATTTTTGAGGAATGGCTGACAGAACCCAACAACTTGCAGTTCTTGAAAATATGGCATCTGAATAATTAGAGGAGGCTCCATTCGCTAAGAGAAATGAAAGTACTTCCAGAGTGGTGGAACCCTTCCAGATTACTTAGGTGGCATATTCTCCTAGTTGGTATGCCACTCCTAGCTGTTCCATTATAAGGATACATATCTATTTGAACATAACAAGTAAAACCATTAGTCTTTTGTTCATGGGACTGGATACAGACTGATGCTTACAAAACCAAAGTGCATATGTGAAACTGACTAATGGGTTCTCTCATGCTCACTGCTAGCCTCATAAAGGAACATAAACAAGAAGACTTAGTTTACCTGAGAGAACAAAAGTGCAACAGATTTGATTATGGACAATGTGAGAGTTTATTTAAGCTGTTTAAAATTTTATGATTAATTGTTGTAAATTTATTGTGGGCATCTGAAAATGTATTATTATCTGTTTCAACCTGACAAATATGAGGACTGTTTAAAAAATATCTAACCTTGATTTTTATTGTTGAAACCAAGAATGGTATCAGAGCACGCACACTCTGTACGTTTGTAGGCACATGTAATGGGCGTGCCTGATTTATTTCACAAATGTGGAAACAACCAGTCACTGAAAAGTGAACAGGTGTACCAGGTAGTCTTCAGATTTTGTGTTGTGGGCAAAAAAAGTGGAACAACATTATTGCATCAAATTTTGTTTTAAGCTTAGCAATTCTCAGGTCAAAACAATCTCCAAGATTGAACAAGTATTTGAACTGGATCTGGTCATTCAATTTCAATGCAACAATGGATCTCATGAGGATCTCAGCAAAATTTATGCCAAAGCTGCTAACAATTGAGCAGAAGCAAATTTGTTCAGACATTCCATAGAACATGCTGGATATTGTGAACAGTGATCATTGATGATGAGTCATTGCTTTATGGGTATGACCCAGAAACAAAATCCAGTCATCACAATGGAAGCATTCATCATCACCAAGACACAAAACAGTGTGGCAGGTGAAAGTCATGCTGAACATCTTTTTTGACTCCATTGGTGTCATCCAACACAAGGATGCCCCAAAAGGTACTAATGTCAATAAGGAGTTCTACCAGGAGGTTCTGTGTCACCTCTGTGAAGCAGTGATATGCAAACTGCCGGGCTTGTGGGTAGGGAGCAGTTGGCTTCTTCAGTACAATAACACACTTGTTCGTCCTCTCTCGCGTGACTCATTTGGAAATAACACTTGTATAGACAAAATGTTGCAAAAACAGTTTCAAAATCACACTAGCACACAGTGAAGTAGGATGAACATGGTGATTCTTGAATATAAACATGACACATATTTTATGAAACATATCTTTCTCAAGACAAGCACTACACATCCTCCTTTACCAATTTAAACTACATTACAACTCACCTAGTAATAGAAGTGTTAGAAGGAAAGGTCCAAAATGATTAACATGCATCCCAATTAGTAGATTGTCCTTTGTGAACTTTGGTGGGAGGCCTCCAACACCAGCATTATTTACTAATATGTCCAGACAGTTCTCTGACTTTTTTATGTTGTCTGCAAATTTTCTCACAGATGCTAGAGAACTCAAGTCAACCAGATGTAGAATCACATTTTTATTTCCTGTGCTTCTTATAATTTCATCTGAAAATATAAACTAATTCACTTTTCTGCACTTGAGTTTGTTCTTCATTTCAACAACTGCCATTAAATACAATGTCATGGTAAATACAGGAGACAACTGCTGTACCTCTAGCTTCCAGGCCCTTCTGCTGATCACGACAGGCTAAAATTACTCGAGCACCTCTTTTTGCTAAGTCTCTTGCAGTCTCCTTTCCAATACCTTGAAATATAACAGAAAAGGTGAAATAAATGCTTCATCTTCACAAATGTCTTTTTTCCATTGATACTATTTGGTACTGATGTATATCAGATAAGTTATAGAAATTAATGCATGGATAGAGAATATGTGTGTAAAGATTTTTTATTTTTGTTGTTTATGGAAGCATGTCCAGTGAGTAACATATTTCCTGAAAATCATTTACTAATGTAGGGAGACAATAGTCTTGGCAATGAGCCAGTTATACAAAAGGAGCTTATGTGCTACATGGATGTTAAAAGTTTTCTTAGAGCTCCTACAGTCACCATTAACGAACTTGGACTTTTTAAGTTCCTGTTTACTCATTCCTTACTCTTATTTGCTTTTGAGGTAGATTTAAACCTTTTCAAAATTAAAACATTTTCACCTACTCCTCAACTAAAATGCATGACAAAAAAGTGAGACAGCCAGAAGGGGGGGGGGGGGGGGGGGGGGATGAATTTAAGCTTCACAGGTTGATTGGGTGTGTGATGTTATTTCCATGATTACAAATTCCAGTGAAATATACAATGAACTTGGCAGCATGAGCCCACTCATCGATACGGCATTGCAACCCCCTCTGGCCTGGATGCATGTACTAATGTTGCTGGTAAGAGTGTCATAAAGCCACTGTATCCTCTCTTGAAGCAAGACAGTCAACTGTGAATTTTAAAATTTTCCCGGTGAATTGACTGTTCAAACAAATTTTGGGCTTGCAGCCGGTCGTCGTTCAATACTTTGCACGATATTTCAACTGGGTACCTGCCAGTCATCTTCAGGTGGGCCGTCGCAGACTGCAATGGCTCACCTGAAGATGACTGGCAAGTGCCCAGTTGAAATATCGTGCAAAGTATTGAACGACGACCGGCTGCAAGCCCAAAATTTGTTTGAAAAGACAGTCAACTGTTGTAACTAGTTCTTGATATGCTGGACATGCACTGGGACAGAGTTGACATTTAGCTGGTCCCACATATCTTTTCGGAGACAGGCCTTGGGGCTCTTTCTGGCCACAAGAATACCTCAACATCACACAGACAGTTCAGAGAGACATGTGCCACATGTGGGTGAGCACTGTCCTGTTGAAAAATGGCTCATTGATACAATTGCATGAGAGGCAACACATGACGACACAGGATATCTGTGATGTACCATTATGCTGCATTATTCTGTCTGAGTTCCTTCAGTCACTGCCAGCTGTGACCTGAAGTCATACAAAATGGCTCTCCACTGCATGATGCCAGGAGTAACACCACTGTGAATCTCCGAAACATTGGAAGAATGGGACCTGTCCCCACGTCATCTCCATATTCTCTTAAAATTTCCTTTCTAATACTTTGAAATATAAAGGAAAAGTTAAAATAAATGCTTCAGTTTCACTAGCATCTTTTCCTTCCATTGGAGGTGCAGGCATAGGTCTATTTGGTACTAACCCCAATGGTCATCCAGGGTAATGCAGAACTATGATTCATCACTAAACACAATCTGAGGCCACTAATCAGCAGCCTGTGCTTCTCAGTAGTGCCACCATTCCAAACGCAGCCTTGTATGTTGCAGTGTTAATGGCTGTCTACGTATGGGCAGTAATCTCTGGTATGGCTAGTGCTAGCTCCTACCAGTAGAGCAGGATGTCACAGAATGTTGCAGAACAGTGTTTGTTCTCAGATGGCAGGCAAATGTGAAGGGGTTATGATGTCCTTCGCGCACAATATGGTGATCCTCCCTTGTAGGTGTCAGACAATGTAGGTGACTGGAACCTAGATGTTGAGTGTGCCTGCCCTCACATTTCCGTGCAATTCAGCATTGGACCATCGTCAAATCTGAATGCCCCACAAATCTAAATGTTGCACAATTCATCCAACCAGTCAAATAGAGACCTACAACAAGGGTCCATTCAAATTGTGTCAGGTGCTGATAAAACTGTCTCGTGCAAGTGTGAGGCATTTCTGTGTTCTTCACAGTGACAACTGTGATGTTCACATCCTTATATACTCTCCAAGTCTGGGTAATAACAATAAAGACAAAGAACACTAACACACTATGGTGGCTGTTCTACCTGTCAAAGAGGATTTACATACCTGTTGATAGTGTGTACATGTACAAAGTTACACTGGTATCTGACCTTGTTTTCTGCGTGCTTCACATTTTTTGTCAGGCAGTGTATTTCAGAATTTTACACACAACAGAGCAAATTTTCTCACAGTTATTTCGCTATAGGAGACAGGGACTGATCTTATATAGATGAAACAAATCATCCTGTCCACCACATTTCAGTGGGGTGAGGTAATACTTTGTGATAACACACCTCATCAAATAATATGTTTATCTGTTGTTGAGGCAATCTTTTGACGGTGTATTAATTGTACATTAGCCAAAGTCAGAGGGAAGTTGCAAAGAGTGAAAGAAACAAGATGGGATGAGGAGCCATGTGGTGAGACCAAGACCCACCTGCCTCCTGCAGTGTAGACTACTTAATTAGGGGCAATGGCAAGTGGGGGAGGGGGGTCTACGGGGACTACAGCCCCCCCCCCTCTCCCCCATGGCGTATCATATTACACTGGATTAAATTACTTCAGAAATCAGCAAATATATTACTCCAACAGATTCAATCATTTTTTATGTAGCAATATAGGTTACAATGTATTTCAAACACATTTTAACAAAAGAATAAGAGTGGAAAATAGCTTAGTATCTAAACCAATAAAAATCATTTGACTTAAAATAAGCATCTTATTATTTATTAAAACACATTTTTTACCCTGAACTCCAAAACAGTTACCAAAAACTACTTTAAGCAACACTAAATTTTACCAATTTGTCGGTAGAGGACCCAAACTCTCCTTTTGTTAAGCGATATTCCATTCCTCCAAACCCCCTACCCCCCCCCCCCCCCCAAATTAGCCCCACTCCTTGACCGACTTCTAGAATCGTCCCTAAACATAACCTGTGGGTCATGCTTCCGTCAAAGCAAAAGTCATGCACATGGGTGCCATTGTTCATAATAAAAACTGTAAACAGCTTATATGCTGATGTCTTTCATAAATATCCTAACTGCAACAATTATGTACACTTATCTCCAGGAAAGGAAACCACATGAAACAGAGTGAAATACAACACAGTAACACAGCAGTCAACGATGGCTATATCACTCAGTACTGGGCTATATCACTCAGTACTGCCAGCTAGGTAACATCGGCTGCAACAAATGACTACCACTTGTAGCCTTCCTAGTTTCTGACTTTATGATTTCAGGGCTAAGGACTGATTGGCCATCTTAAAGGCAACACACTGTACTCTACTTTTTTAATCTCCCAAATTGTTGTATCTTGTTTTGATTTTAATCTCTACAAAGTGTAAGTTTCAGCAAACCTGAAATATGACATCAATATATAATTTATATGTGTTACATAACAATACCAGCTTATACAATTGATTTCATGAGTAATTATAATTTTATTTATATTTTACAGTCATGAATTCTTCTGCACTATAATAACATTTAATTCCCAGTAGAGTTTTATGTTTGCTTTAGTATATCCTTTATGTTTCCTCCCATTTCCAATGTAAATTTTCATTATCATATAATAAGAAGTACCTATTTTCAAGCAGAATAAGCTATCACACTCCAGGCTCAAACTGTTGGAACAGTACCTATCAAACAGCAATGAAGATTTATAATAAAACTGGCAACAATTTTGAAGGATTTTGTGAATCAAGCATAAAAATCATTTAAAAATCCTAAATGTTACCAATGTCTAGAAGAAGTCATCAGTCCATATAAATAAAATAATATTCAGAAAATAAGGGAAGTTCTGCCAGAATGTAAATAATTTAGGAGTAAAGGAGACCAAACACTGAACAGTAGCAACATTTTAGTTCATTTTAGTGTGCCTGTAGACTTGTCGATGACTCAGTGGTCCTATGAGGGGCATTCAGTAAGTACTGCAGCACATTTTTTCTCAAAGCAGGTTGGTTTTATTCAGTATTCCAATACACCATATTATTCCCCACTCTTTTGCCTATGAAGCACTACTTCTCAACATAATCGCCGTTCAATGCGACAGCCTTATGCCATCTTACTCAGAGGGCCTGTATGTCTGCATGGTACTGCACTGCTGTTTGATGTTGGAGCTAACATCTTGCTGCATCAATAACCTCCCATCATTAATGTACTGCTTCCTGTGGAGTGTGTCCTCCATTGGGCCAAACAGGTAGAAGTCAGAAGGCGTGAGATCCAGGCTGTAGGGTAGATGAGAAAGAACAGTCCAATGATGTTTTGTGAGTTCTTCTCAGGTGTGCACACTAGTGTGAGGCCTTGCATTGCCATGGGAAAGAAGTTTGTTTGCATTTTTGTGGTTACAAACACTCTCAAGTCGTTTCTTCAATTTCCTGAGGGCAGTACAGCACATTTAAGAATTGATTGTTGTACCATGAGGGATGACATAAAACACAACAATCCCTTCAAAGTCCCAGAAGACTGTCATCATACCTTTACTGGGTGATGATGCAGCTTTAAACTTTTTCTTCAGATGAGAGATGGTGTGGCACCACTCCATGGATTGTCATTTTGATTCCAGTTCGAAGTGATGAACTCATATTTCATCACCTGGGATGGTGCTTGATAAGAAATTGTCATGATCAGCCTCATAATGTGCAAGCAACTCTGTCCTTTATTGCTCTTTATGGTCTTCCATTAGGCGGCGAGGAACCTAGCAGGTACACACACCTTTGAGTACCTCAGCTGGTGGACGAGTGAGTCCGCAGTACCAACAGAGACACCCAGTTGTGCAGTGAACTGTGACTGTCATCTGTTGATCACCTCGAATGAGAGTATTCACATGTCACAGCTGTGTGTGATTGTCCAGCACATGGGAGATCAGACAGGTTTGCATGACCTTGTTGTGACGATGCAGGCATCTCAACCAATGACTCACCATGCTTTTGTTCACTGCCATGTCTCCATAGACATTCTGCAGGTGCCTATGAATATCTGCGATGGTCTGGTTTTTCATGAAAAGAAACTCAATGACAGCTTTCTGCTTGGAATGCACCTCCATTACAGATGCCATTTTGAAGGTTGCTAATGCCACCACCTATCAGAACTTCATGAAACTATAGGGTCTGAAGCTGGAATATTCCACAATGTTCCGCTACAAATTCTGCATTTTTCAACTAAAATTGGGTGAGAAAAAAAAGTGTCACATTACTTATTGAACAACCCTCATACTATTCAGTGACTAGTCTCCTTTGCACCTAGATTACATAGAATAATATTTATTTTTATTAATTTAATGTATGGCATACATGGCATCACAAGATATTAAAAAGTGCATATAAACTACAAATTTTGTATGCTAAAATTAGGTGCAGCTATCCACTCAAGTACACACGGGTGTTGGAACAAAAATCCCATTGGATCACCAGTGTATGCTCTCAGTTCACTTTCTACAGAAAATAAATCTACCAGAACCACTGATTTTTCCCCTTATTTTTTGGAATCCTGTCTATACATGTATAGTACGACATAATGCTCAGTCTGTGCAATTTCTATTTGCCTAAATTCAACTTGCTTTGGAGAAATAATGTTTAGAATTTTTGGACTAATTCTGTTGAGGAGCAGCAGCTTAAAAGAGCTATTGGTCTGTAGCTTTCTGGCGTATTGTTTCACATGTTTGGTTTTAGTATGGTAACTAACTTTGTATTGTATGAAATTCATGACATGCAGAAGTCTACGTATCCTTCATTATCACTACCAGTTTTGACTTACCACTATCACCCAGTATAAAAGTCATACATCATTTATGTCATGTCATGTCATATTGTCAATGTGGCAAAAATATTAATACAGCCCCTTCAGAACTGCTCATCATCAGAAGAGGAAACAGTTATCCTTACTTAAAAGGTCAACTACAACTGCTAGTGGTAATAAAGGGCATATAGACACAGAGCTGTGTATCATACATTTCATAAAGTACTTAACAGCTGTTGGCAACCACCTTCAAAAATGTTTAATTAACTTTGTAGCCTTAAGAACTTTTGGTAAGATTCCTATTGACACAACATTTGAATAAAACTTGATAAGATACTTTTGCATTGTTTTATCCCACCAAACAAGAAACTCAGGGTGTACTCAGTCAAAACCTGGTACTTTGCCTGTCTTGATGTCAGTCATGGTTCTTTGTGGGTTGAAGCAACAGAAAAACCTGTGTTGAGTGGTGTTTCCTTATGTAGTCTACAAAATTCCTTTTTAATTTGACATGTATAAGGAAAATTCATACAGCAAGTTACACACATTGTCTCATGCTAAGACTGTTGCACAAGAAGTGTGGCGTATTGTCAGAAGTGAGTACACATTAAGGGTTTGACACAGACATGTTCTACTGTGGTATGGATAACAGATGGATTACAGTGTGTGAGTGAAATGGCACAGCTAGTGGAAAAGTATGCCAGTGAACAGGCCAGTAGAACTCTTGTGGATAAAACATCCAAATTGTACAAAGGTTCACCATGACATTCTGTTAGTATATGGGCCAAATGCAATGTCGTGTCCAGCTGTAGTGAAATGGTGCCAGTTTGACCAAGGTCACACACACTTAACTGATGTTGATAGGGAAGGATCTGATTCGCAGCAATCACTGTGTAACTGTCATGGACACTGCTCATTGCTCAGCAGATCTGCATCTCAATAGGCAGTGATCATCACGTCATCTGAGACCACGTGCAGTATCGGAAATTGTGCTCATACTGTGTTCCATGATCACTGTCATCTACACACGGGCACAATGTTTATGGCATCTCTGGACTTTCTCAAGCATTACTGTGTGGAAGGCAATAATTTCCCAAAATGCATCATTAAGCTGATGAGACACGTGACCATAATTTCACACCTGCAACAAGGGCAACACATATGGCTTGGAGACACACCTCCTCACCTCTGTGGAAGAAATGCAAAGTTTTGCCATCAGCCAGGTAGGTTATGGCCATTGTTTTCTTTGACTGTGAAGGAGTTGGGTTCACCGAATTTATGGCAAAGGGTACAACCATTCATGTCAATTTGTACTGTGCAACACTGACATCATTGCACATTATAAAGAACAAGAGGCACAGAAAATTAAGCGAAGGCATTGTTCTCCTGCATGATAATGCAACACCCCATACAGCTTGCACAACACAGGCTTTGTTTCAAAGTTTTCAATCCTCCATG
Source organism: Schistocerca cancellata (assembly GCF_023864275.1). Taxonomy (NCBI): domain Eukaryota; kingdom Metazoa; phylum Arthropoda; class Insecta; order Orthoptera; family Acrididae; genus Schistocerca; species Schistocerca cancellata. The sequence continues at coordinate 716,225,850 of NC_064628.1, forward strand.
CAGATAAAAATCTTCCACCAAGTGATTTCCACCTTTTTGGTATGCTGAAACAACATCTGGGGTTGGAGGACAACAAGAATTTCCTATGATGAGGATGTTCACGTAGTATTTCTCAAATGGATCTGTGAGCAAGAAGCAGATTTCTCTCATTGAGGAATTGAATGACTGGTAGAATGTTCTGACCATTGTTTATGAAGAATTCGTGACTAAGTTAAAAATAGTGTCATGTATCTGTGTCACTTTGAAATAGAATGTAAGATTCAATTAAAATTGAAGTCACCTTATATACCACTGATCTCAGTGGTATATAAGGTGACTTCAATTTTAATTGAATCTTACACTCTATTTCAAAGTGACACAGATACATGCTCTAGAAAGAGAAGTAATTTGGAGGGTTATCTGGTCTCTGTAACTAATGGATCTTCACACATGGGGAGACTGTTTCTACCAAACTTTTCCATCGGACTCCACATTTGTCTCCTTAACTTTTTGGAAATTCAAGTTCTCTGTTACCTCCATCCATCTTCCTTTGTCCATATCATTCAGTTTCTCCAGAAGCTCCTCAGCAATATCAGGATCACTTTTTCCACATAGGCATTATAGAGCTTTGCACTTCATTACTCCATCCCGGGAGGTATTCCTTTTGGGTGTCTCTTGGAATCCACTTTTAGCTACTGTAATTATGGCACCAACAAATCTGTTGTAATTGTCCACTGTAGTTGGAATTCGTCTAATAACCTTATCAGTGTCTTGTCAGAAGAAATTCCAATTTGCTTTCCAGAAATGCCACTGCAGTCTTTGAATGGACCTAATTATGTGTATTTGTATTCCTATTTTGTACAGAACACCGTTATGTTAACTATGTGGGAAAGCTCAGAGCACTTTATTAGTCTTGTGTAGAGAGTAATTTAGAGTACTTATGTTAAAAACTTGATTTTGGGTTGTACTTTCTGTTCCACACTGCTGATCTGAATGTGCTGCTATCTTTAGCATCAAATATGCTGTTTAGATTTCTCTCTTGTCTATGTTACAAATTTATCTCTGTTATAATCATTTTTGTCATACTTCTATGTATGGGGACTGTTAAAATCGACCATATAGATTCCAAGATGGTTAAGTGTTTGTAGGCCTTCTTCAGACTAGTGTGCTTGAGGAGGATTTTTATAAATTTGTTATTGACATCTCTGGAATTTTTATGGTGATACTACTGATGTCATTTACAGCGCTAGTACTTATTAAGTTGTCCTCTTCTATGTTGCTGTGAATATATGTAATAAGTCCATAACTATGATAACTACAGGTCACAGAACTTCAATCAGTTCTCACTATCTGCATGTGTCTCTTGAATGGCAACATTGTTGTCTAGAAATTGTGTCAAGTGTGGTGGTTAGAGGCAGGAAACAGGAGATTTTGTCTGAAAGTTAACGAAGTCTTAATTCTTTTTTTTGTGCCTGTTGATGACTCAATGCTTCCACTATCTGGTGTTTTGTCTCCTTTACTTATAATTATTTACATTCAGCTAGAATTTCCTAACCATGTTGCTGTCTAGAAGAATGCCTGAGTTGTGTTTGCAATTTTATCTACTAAGTCCTTCTATATTTAGCTGACAAATACAGAAAATAGGTTTAATATATCATATCTGACTGTATAAATATAATTTGAAAAGGTCTGGTGGAATGCAAATAATTAAGGAGTAAAGGAGACCACTCACCAAATGGTCGAAGTGTTGAGATGTCACAATCATAAGCAAGAAGTGAGCATTAAGCACATCAACATCAATGTCTAAACTCTCTAGTTTTTTTATTTAGCACCCATATTATCACATTCATGATATTGGATTTGTCAAGGTACAGAATAGTATAAAATATTGCATATTTACATCATGTACAAAATCTTATAATTGGTATCAACACATCTTTATTACAAAAACATTATTCTACTTAATTTGATTATAAAATTATATATGAACATACAGACAGAATAAAAGCTAGCAAAACCCCTTGGTTGATTTTACTAAAACTATTAGATACCAGTTAGTTAACTAGGCATAGTAACATATGGCACAAAAGCTAGGTGCATAATTAGATACATACAGGGACGAAAGAAGTTTGGTTTCATGTAGGACTGGCTGATGGTTACAAATTCTTGTTTAGAAAGTTATGAAGCAGACCTACAGATTTGAGCAAAACTCCAGGTATTCATTAATGCTGTAGAAGCTGTTGTTTATTAGTAGATTTTTTAGTTCTTTTTTGAATGTATTAATGTTTGGTATTTTTTTATGCTATCTGGCAATGCACTCTACAGAATTTTTGGTTCATAAACAGCACTGTCCAGATTTATTGATTTTCTGTGCACTTCCCTATGATAGTCATGCCTGTTCCTTGTTTAATAATTGTGGATCTCACTATTCAAAGCTGAAACTTAATGGTTTTTAATGAAGAAGATGCTTCCAGATATAAATATAGCTGGTAAGGTCATGATTTTTAATTTCTTAAATATACCTCTACATGGTGCTCTGTAAGCAACATCACTTATTAATCTTACAGTTTTCTTTTGGAGCTTAAAAAGACTGCTTTCCAAAAGAGGTATTTCCCCAAACACTGTACCACACTTCAGTAGACTATGCATGTATGCGTAATAAGCACTTAACACTGTTTCAGTATTGCAGCAATCTTTAAGCACTCTTAATATGTAACAGTACTTGCTTAATTTTTTGTTACACATTTCTACATGATTTTCCCATCTTAGATGCTCACTCACCCACAATCCTAAAAATTTTATGTGATTCTTTTGCTGAACTTGGCTATTCAGTAATGTGAATTTAACATTGGTTGAAGTTCATCCATACAGTTTTCTTGTCATTGACAACTAGACAGTTATCGTTAAACCATTTTTCTGCCACTTCTGCTGTTTTGTCAATTTTTTGCTGCAGCTGATAATCATTCTTCCCTTTTATAATGAAGCTGATATTATCAGGAAATAATATGGTGTCAGCCATTGGAAACTTTTGTGGTAGGTCCTTATTAAAAATAAAGAATAACAATGGTTCCAGTACCGAGCCCTGGGGCACCCCTTAATTAACTCTTTTATATTCGGAATGGTACACATTTCCATCCTGAGAAATTTGTACTCTTTGTTTCCTATCAGTTAAATATGACTTGAACCACTCATAGGAAATACCACGGACATCATAATTATACAATTTTAACAGCAGTAGATTATGATTTATAAGATCAGACACTTTAGAACGGTCCATAAACAACCCACAGATCAGTTCCTTGTCCTCTACAGCTTTGTAAACAATTTTTAGGAAACTGAAGAGAGTCGTTTGTGTAGATTTGCCTTTTCTGAAACCATTCTGTGCATTTACAAGAATTTTATTTTTGTTTAGGAAGTCTAGTAATCTGTCATAAATTATTCTTTCAATTATTTTCGATAATACAGATAATAATGACAGTGGTCTGAAGTTTTTAATGTCAAACATGTCACCATTTTTATAAACTGGTATTACTGTTGAGTGCTTTAAGTTTACTTGGAAACACACCAGTTTCAAAGGAGTCATTGATTATGTCCACAAGTTGAGAGAGAACATTATTGGTACTATATTTAATAATTTTGTCAGGGATACCATCAAATCCGTAGGTCATTTTACTCTTTAGTTTGCTGATAGCCATTTTTACTTCTTTGAGTGTGATGGGGTATAGGTACATTGTCCTTTCATTTACTGAAGTTATTACCTTTGTCTTTGGATTATATTTAGTGGTGATCAGGTTTTGGGCTACATTAATGTAATTATCATTAAATATATTAGCTATTAGAAGTGGATCATCAACAATTTCATTTCTGTGTTTTATGGTGATTTTATTACTTGCATTTTCATGTTTGCCTGTATGATTATTAATAACTTTCCACATAGATTTCTATTTGTTGTTACCCTTTCCAATATATGAATCATTGTGCTTCTTTTTTGCAGCAACTACAGCTTTCCTGTGCTTTTTCATATAACACTTTACATATGGTTTCAAGATAGTATTTTGCTTTGCACACTTAATAGCATTCCAAGACTTTCTGATGACTCATTGATTTCACTTATGATCCATGAATTTTATTTTTTGCTCATTTTCATTCGCTTAAGAGGGAATGAAATATCGTAGCAGTATTTATAATTTGAAAATAACTTGTTGAATTTTGTATCTACAGAACTATAGCTTCCCATGTCCCAGTTTACATTTTTTAACATTAGATTAAAGACCCTAATGCTGTCATCATTAATTAACCTTCTCTCAATATATCTCTAGTCGTCACTTTTCCCATGAGATTTCTCTAGAGTCAATTTAACAGCTTGATGATCAGAGAAACCTGTATACAATACCTCAGATTTAAAGCCACATTTTGATTTGTCAATAAATATTTGGTCTGTAGTACTTTCACTTTTGCTGCCATATCTGGTGGTATATGCTACACAAATGTCCATATTGTACGTTTTTAATAGATTAACAAGTTTCTGGCCTTTTTACATTTGTCCTTGAAATTAATAATGACATCTCCAAGCATAATTATGTATTTTGACTGACTAGATAGTTCAGAAGATATTCCAAATTTTCAGAGAGCAATTCAAAATTGCCAGATGGGGACCTATATATGCCTGCAATTATAATTGTACTATCTGTTAGTTCACATAAACAATATTCAAAAACTTTTTCAATACAGCAGACATTTTTAAACCCAATTTCCTTTGATTTAACGCCTGTTCTTACATATATACATGTTCCACCCCTCTGTATGTTTCCCTGCAAATGCTGCTGACCAACTGGAAGTCTGAAATCCCAGCTGACATTTTTGTATTTCTTGCAGCCAGTTTTCAGTTACACACTAGACAGAAATCTTCTTTAATCAACCATTCAAAAGTACCTCTAGCTCATATAGGTTACTGGTTATGCCCTGTACATTATGATATGGTGGGAGTTAAAAGAATTATTCTGTTCTATGAGAAAATCCTGAGTGAAAGTGAAGAAGAATTAAATGATCTGCTGAACGGAATGAACAGTCTAATGAGTACACAGTATGGTTTGAGAGTAAATCGGAGGAAGATGAAGGTAATGAGAAGCAGTAGAAATGAGAACAGCGAGAAACTTAACATCAGGATTGACGGTCACGAAGTCAATGAAGTTAAGGAATTCTGCTACCTAGGCAGTAAAATAACCAATGATGGACGGAGCAAGGAGGACATCAAAAGCAGACTCGCTATGGCAAAAAAGGCATTTCTGGCCAAGAGAAGTCTACTAATATCAAATACCGGCCTTAATTTGAGGAAGAAATTTCTGAGGATGTACGTCTGGAGTACAGCATTGTATGGTAGTGAAACATGGACTGTGGGAAAACCGGAACAGAAGAGAATTGAAGCATTTGAGATGTGGTGCTATAGACGAATGTTGAAAATTAGGTGGACTGATAAGGTAAGGAATGAGGAGGTTCTACGCAGAATCGGAGAGCAAAGGAATATGTGGAAAACACTGATAAGGAGAAGGGACAGGATGATAGGACATCTGCTAAGACATGAGGGAATGACTTCCATGGTACTAGAGGGAGCTGTAGAGGGCAAAAACTGTAGAGGAAGACAGAGATTGGAATACGTCAAGCAAATAATTGAGGACGTAGGTTGCAAGTGCTACTTTGAGATGAAGAGGTTAGCACAGGAAAGGAATTTGTGGCATCAAACCAGTCAGTAGACTGATGACAAAAAAAAAAAAAAAGAGCGAAGTGTATTGCCTGGTTAGTTCTTTGGAGAATAGGCTCTAGTATTCTTTTCGTTTCAATCATGATTTTCACTTCCTGGGAGTCATGGACTTCTTCTTGGTTGTTTTCTTCTGCAGTAGATCTGGCCATAAAAAATTCATATGTTGTTTGGATGCTAACTTCTGTCTGGTCCTTCGTCGTGATCTGTTGTTTTTAACTTCTGTCCACTCTGGTATGGCTTCCTCGTCAGTCCTTTTACATGGTGATATTGCCTTCTGTGCTGGTTCCCTGCTATTTGTTCATTTCACTGAAGGCATATTTACTGTTAACTTTTTGGTTTCTTCTTCTGTTATTTTCATATACTGTGGTGATATTGTCTTCTGTGTTGCTTCCTTGTCACTTGTTCGTCCCAAGTATGCATATTTACTGTCAATTTTTTGGTTTCGTCTTCTGTTATTTTCCCATATTGTAAGCATACTGTTTCGGTGAGTGACTGATCTGCCTGTTGCAAGCAATTAACAGGGATCAGTGACTGTGTGTTGATCTGAATCATGGCTGAATAATGAAGGTTCCTACATAGTTTTTCTTTCCCTTTCAGCACCAAATGTAGCCCATGCTTCGTATAATCAGCCCTCCTTAAAAACAGATTAACATCAAGTACCTTAGCCTGGCTGCACTGGGCAAAGTATTCCATCAATAACATGTTAATTTTGTATATTTTGTCATTCCAGTCCACCCTGTCAAATCTGTAGGGTACTGTACACAGAATCACTTTAGTGTTCGTAGTTTTTTTTTTAGTAACATGTTTACAGTGCGTTGGTAATCCTTGATATCTGATTATACATCGTTTGTTCCAGCCAGAACAATAACACAGTCAAATTTACTGAAGTCCTTTACCTTTTTTTCAATGTTATTAACAACATAAATATTTCAATTTTGCGTTTGTTTTGACAACGGACATCGCAAAATATCTTGGTGGACGTTTGACAAAGGACGTCTCAAAATATCTTGGTGCAAGTGTCAGATTTAATAATCTAGCGCAGGTGTCATCCATGACTATCAGATATAAATAAAAATCTTGTGTCTTGTATCTGCACCTTTCCAGTACTTAAAACTTTCTTGTAGCTGTCGTTATTTATTTTACAGGTGTTACTAAACACACTACTTCTTGACGATGCAAGAGCACTTTGTTTACTTTTGGAGTTTTCATAATTTATCGTAGATAACACACCACAGCCGCTGTTGTGCACTAAATTTACACTGCTTTCACACTTTTTTTGGTTTCTGTCACTCTGAACTGTTTATCCACGTATCTTTTTGCAACTTATCTGAATAAAGCGAGTTCTCTTTCGTCGTTTCCTGCTTCAACATCAGCTCACGTTTTCTAATGTAAGTTTACCAACATTCACTTTCAGTTCACTGATCATGAGTTGTAATTTAGAAACATGGTCATTTAGTTTCAATGTTTCACATTTATATGGTACACACACTTCCTTTTTAGCAGAAAAATTGGCGCTTTTTTGACGAGATACACGACATACTTTTACGCTGGTCGCCATCTTGAACAACTTGAAAAACTATTTCTGGGCGCTTTGCAGACTACAAACTAAGTAAATATGGTGTACCCCAAGGATCGGTTATGGGACACCTTCTGTTCATTCTATACATTAATGACCTACATTTCAATGTGGACACACAAAATGATCATATTAGCAGGTGACAGTACAATTCTGTTAAAAGGGGAAGTAAGAATGAATTACATCAATCAGTAAACAGTCACAAAACAGCTTAGCAACTGGGCACACAGTAATCAAGTTGTAATAAATAGTAAAAAGTCTATTACACCTCCATCACAATGTCCCAAACAAGGAAATGTACATGCCACTTCCCTTTTTCAGTGATGAACCTGTTGGTAACAGTACAGTAGTCAATTAGGACTGACTGCAAAGCAGTGTAAGAAGGAGTAAACATATAGACTATCTTAATGCAAAATTGAGCAAGACCAGCTACCTTCTTTGCTCTAAAATCCTGCTGCAGTGAGTAAACAGAAAAGAACACATATCAGTCTTTCTTTCATTCTAACCTTTGGGCTCACTTTTTGGGGAAACTAAGGCAACTATCAATTCCAAAAAACAACCATTAGAACCACATTTGCATGTAAACCTTGTGACTCACATAAACCTCTGTTTAAGATCTCTGGTATTCCTTGTTTATCATGTATCTAAATTACGGAAACAGTTACATTCTTTAAAATAAATGTATTAGGTAAGCACATAACACTGCAAAAGGGAACTGTAATATTCATGATCACTTTACCAGATAAAACAAAAACTACTAAATGACTCAAATCAACACATCCCTGTGCCAAAACTGTACTTTCTACTTGGGAGCTAGACTTTATAACTAACTTCCTAAAAACATAAAAGCAATTACTGAGGTCAAACCCTTTGGTAAATTCTTAAAGTCATGTGTATTATAGCATCACTGCTTCTACTTTATTGAAGGACATCTAAATTTATGAAGTTTACTATATAAATACTTAAAGTATGAACTGTATTATTTGTAATTTTGAATAAATATGCATAGATCATCACTTTCACCCTTATGCATAGACTGCTTTTGAAGGCAACAGGACCAATAAAATACACACAGGTAAAAAAACACGGAACACCTTGAACAACAAGAGATCGGATGTTCATAATTACAGGACATCTACATTAGTATGTTCTGCAGAAATGATTAGCATTGAACCATATTGGCCTGTGCATTCAAGGTCAGCCATGATGATATCATGGCGCAGCAGCACCTACTGGTAAAATGTGCCTGCGGCTCCCGTTGTCACTACAAATCAAAGGTTATGGATCAGTGTGACTTGAGCAGACATGCACGATGCCACACAGATGTATGCGTGAGCTGTACCATCAAAACAGTGAGTTTGAAAGAGGGCACATTATTGGCACAAGGGAATGTGATGCATCCATCCGGGAAATATCTGCTCATGTGGGATGAAGTGTTTTAGCAGTGCAACAGGTGTGTGCAGAATAATTCACTGAAGGCCATAGAACACAATGAGGTGGATAGGTCACACCACCCAGATCACTCCCTGAGAAGATCAACACCTAATCCAAACAGCATTGCAGGACAGATCTGCATCCACCTCAGCCCTGGTGCAACAGTGGGACAATGTAACACATCGTTCACTATCAGGGTTAACAGTCCAACACCGTCACGGCACGAGTTACGTACTCATCGTCCACTTCTCTACGTACCTCTCACTTACGTGCAGAAACATGCTAGATGGCAATGGTTCATGGAATGATGTCACTGGGGACAGAAATGGCATCAGGTAGCATTTTTGGACAAATATAGGTCCTGTTTATTTGAAAAATGACGACTGCATTTTGGTTCAGTGCAGCTGCATCACAGTGACTGCATTTGCACAAGACATACAGCACCAACTCAAGGCCTTATAATGTGGGGTACTATTGGGTACAAACACAAGTCACAGCTGGTTGTAAGTCCAGGGTGACCTACGCGAATGACATCCTGCGAGCTGTAGCCATAGCCTTTTTGCACAACAGCCCAGATGCCATTTTTCAGCAAGACAATGCATGACCACATGCTGCAACATGAGTAAGTGCCTTCTTGGTGTCACAGGATGTCAGCCTTTTGCCCTGGCCCACCAGATCACTAGACTTGCCGCCAATCAAAAATGTGTGAGATATGGTGAAACAACAGGAGCAGTGTTGCGACCCAATGCCAACCACTACAGATGAACTCTGGAACCAGGTGAGTGCAGCATGGATGGCTATATCACAGGATGCCATTTGCGTCTTGTATGCATCAGTGCTATCAGGCATGGAACAAGTTATCAGGGCCCATGGTGAACCAGGTGTCTACTAGGCAACAGGGCACATACTGAACCGAGATGACTAAAATGCTATTCATTTCTGCGGAAAATACTAATGTACATGTCCTATGTATATGAAGATCCTATCTCTAGTCGTTCACGGTGTTCTGTTTTTCTCCGAACATGAGTGTACTATGGAAACAGTCAGGTGGAAGCAAAGAGTCATCTACAGGTACATACTCTAGCTCAATAAAGGATTTATTCCAAATGCTAACAAGTTTTTCTTCTCTCTCTCTCTCTCTCTCTCTCTCTCTCTCTCTCTCTCTCGTCTGGCTGTGTGTGTGTGTGTGTGTGTGTGTGTGTGTGTGTGTGTGTAAGTGCACATGAATGGTCACTGACAAACTGTGGCCCAGAAAGAAATGGACCACCCTGAGCACACTGCCCAGCACAACATCCTACATTTCAATGACTGCTTCGCAGCCTGTGCCATATGGATCCTTCCCACCAACACCAGCTTTTCTGCTACTGTTGCTTGCAGTGTGACTTCACTGCCAGAGGCTGCAGTCATGTATGTGTGAGTTGCATTTGCGCATATATATGAAGATGAAGGGCTTATTTCAATAGTGGTACAAGTCCATTGCTTCCACTTTTCTGTCTATAATGCTTCTGACATTAATGGTCCAAACAAACAGAAAGAAAGGTTCATCTCTAGCGAGAAGCCATATGCTTGAATATTTCTGGTATCTCAACTGCAGATTTTTAGCACTCACTTAACTTTAGGACTCTGTATCTCAGAATGAACAAAAGTGGACTTGTACCACTATTGAAATTGTCTGTGTTAGTGTCATCTATTTTCGACAAAGGCCTTGTTGGCCAAAAGCTTATATTGTGACAGTCTTTTTGTTGTGCCTATCTGCGACTCAGCATCTCCACTATATGGTAAGTAGCAACTTTCCTTTCCATTCCATCCTGGATTTTCCATTGTTTGGAAGTAAAAGAGTTAACCATTTTGATTGCAGCTACAAGTTATATATACTTCCACTGATATATATCAATCAGTTATAAATGAGTAATAATATCTCCAGTTGAAATGTAAGAGAACAAAATGACCTTCACTACTTTTTAAAGATGACTCTCACTTAGAGAGACTTGAATTATCCTATGACAAAAATTTCAGATCACTCGCTTATTTCTGTAAATTTTGTGACAAAGAGCTAAGTTAACTTTAAAAACAAACTGAAATGGTTTCACCTTTGATAACTACTATAACACTAATCTGTACTTAAAATTTTACTAAGCAAATTTTGTATATGTTTTGGTAGGATAACATATCTACTGTTATTCTTGATTAAAGCATCTTGTACAACAGTGTATATTCATCTGAAAATACACAGCATGCAGCAATAAATAAAATTAAATTATTGGAAAAAAGTACTCTGAAAAGAAGAAAAAAGATCATACTTTCATGCTGTAGCTCTTTTTCTTTTATTTTTACTCTCTCTCTCTCTCTCTCTCTCTCTCTATCTCACTCACACACACACACACACACACACACACACACACACACACACACGTTACAATTAGCCAAGAAATGTCACTGTCTACCGACTGGACCAGCACTGTCTTATCTCAGCTGTGAACAGACCTGGAAATCCTGCTGACTGTAGTCCAGATGGTGTAAGAAGATCCCACACAGCTTGCAGTACTGTTGCCGGCTTTCAATTGCGAACAGCTGCAGGTGAAAATAGTCATCGTCGACAGTGCTGTTACAACACTGAGGCAGTGCCACAGAGACATTTACAAAATTGCATTACATTACCGTTTGATATAGGCCAGTGAAGCTGTCATGCCAAGCCCACTGTAACTCTCTGGGATCAACTTACGCCCACTCAACTACTGGAGAGTTATCAGATATTTTGAAGAGCATGTTGGCTAACTTGAGAAATGTGTGGAGGGCCATGGTCCTGCTGAAATGCACCTTTCCCTGACAGTGTAGGAACAGCAACAGAATAAGCTGGATCATATTCTGAATGGATTATCCTCTTATACCTAAAAGAAAAACATCAGTGTCACCTGGTTACAACAAGCTATGACCTTCACATGAAGAGACCTGGAGTTGATCCTGTGTGTTGCTGCCTGATACACTCTGGCAGTGGCCTCTCTTCTGGTCAAATCCACATTAGTAAATGATCATCAGTGCCGGCCGGTGTGGCTGAGCGGTTCTAGGCGCTTCAGTCTGGAACCGAGCGACTGCTATGGTCACAGGTTCGAATCCTGCCTCGGGCATGGATGTGTGTGATGTCCTTAGGTTAGTTAGGTTTAGTAGTTCTAAGTTCTAGAGGACTGATGACCTCAGATATTAAGTCCCATAGTGCTCGGAGACATTTGAACCATTTTTTGATCATCAGTGATGCCAAGAAAGGAACTGCTATCATCATTTAACACTACTTAGTATCATTCTGCACCCCAGTTTTAAATTTTGCTTCATCTGAAAGGGGGGAGGGGGGGGGGGGCTATGTGGAGATGAAGTGTGAGAGAAAGGCTGACGGGCAACATCTTTTACACTGGAAAAACAGGTTCGAAGTAAAAGAGATCTATGACAATTAAATCAAGAAATGTCGTAGTTTGCACTCCCTGGGCAACATTGGCCCTTTATTTGGACTGTGGTTTCTGTACAGTTAACAATGGTTGCTTGTACAAGGGTAAGTCAATGAGCATCTGCACTTCCTTTTTAAAAGTCTTTAGTTGAGAAGTGTGGTTTATTACAGCACTAGCCACTACATAGCTCTGTTCTCTTTACTTGTCCCAGGTTTCAAAATTGTCACAGCCGTTCAATGTGAGCTCGTATGAAGTAAACATGGTTGCGGCGGTCTTCTTTTGCACCAATGAAGGAAATCATTTCATAATCTGTTTTTGTTATCTGAAGGCAAAAAAGGGGTGAAATACACAGAAAACTTACAACATAATAGAGGGGCAATGTTTTACTATGGGAAAGTGTTTACTAGAGTATCAAACAATTTAAACAAGCCAAACAAGTGTGAAGGATGAGGAAAGAGGAGAACATCTAATCACATCTACAACTGGTACCAATGTTAAACAAATCCATGGTCTTATTTTGAATAATCAATGAATAAAGACATATGAAGGGGCAAACCAAAAACAAAAGTCATGGTTCTACATATGATGTCAACCATAACAGGAATCTTCGGTAGTGTGAATGTTCAAAACCACGTCCAGCCATCCACATTTAGGTTTTCCATGATTTCCCTAAATTGCCCTAAGCAATTGCTGCAATGGTTCCTCAGAAAGGGCAGTCGATTTTCTTTCCCATCCTTGAAACTTTCTGAGCTTGGGCTCCATCTCTAATGACTTGATGCTGATGGGACATTAAACCCTAATCTTCCTTCCATCTATCAGGAGACACTGGAGCATCACTCTAATGAAGGTGAAATGTTTTTGAAATAAATTGTCATTGATGGTGAACATGAGTTCATAACTTTCAACCAGAGAGTCTACCAGAGGATAAAAAGAAAACTGAGTCCCCAAGCAAAAAGAAATCCCTCTGCAGGAAAAGGGATGCTCAGTTTGTTTGGTTGTATAGAGTTAATTCTGGAACTTTACTTGGAAAAGGGGTTGACAGCAAACAGTCAACATTACAATGATATGCTTTGCAACAAGTTGAAGCCTGCAATTCAAACCAGATGCCTACGTCCACATATCACAACCCACACCATTCAATTTTTTTCAGAATATGCATTTGGAGCATCCTGCAAACAGTCCTTGCCTTGCTTCATTGGATTTCCATTTCTTTGGTCTACTTAAAAATTGTTTAAGAGGCCAGTGATTCATCTACAATAAAGGGATAAAGGAAGCAGTTTATCTGGCTCGCTGCTCAGTCAGAATACTCTCCTATTTATTGGCATTGGAAAGCTTGTACAACTGAGGAGCAAGTACACAGAAAACAGAGTAACTGTGTTGAAAAATTATGTTGTTATAAATTCTGTATAGTTTTTGTAGTAAATCAGAAAAATGTTGTGCAGATACTTATTGACTTACCCTCATATTATGAGATAGTTCAGTGGTGAACCTGTATCAAACTGCCATCTGGAGTCAGGATGACGAGTATATACATCTTCCTTGGACCACTAGCACCAACAATGAAACACAGCAGCTCATCTATAAGATTTTGGGGAATTTTTTGGAAGGGTCATCCATTCTAACACAGGTTCATGGTGTGACATTAATGAAACTCAGTTGACTATAAAAACTGTGCTCACTGACACTGTCCCAAATGTCTACTAACACAGAACGATGTTAGAAACAACAAACCATCCTTTAAGCAAATCAAATGCAGTTGTTATGGGCTCAGTGTTTTCATGTTAAGTACCTACACATTTGTAGTCCATGCATTATATGCCTCTTATTCTCCAGTATCAGTGACTTATGGAAATCTTCTGTTTACCATTTCTGTTCCTCATTTTTCTCTGGTGCATTTAGTTAAACAAAATCAGTTAAATATTAACAATGCCCTTGAATTTGTCACTATCAACTTATTTTTGTTCAGGAATTGGCATGTATAATGGTGATAAGTGTGACTTGTACATTTTACACACACACACACACACACACACACACACACACACACACACACACACACATTTATATTCAAAGGAACTTTTTCTTCCAAATATTCTACTAAACAGCACCTAACTTAGAGACATATTAACAGCAATGATGGTTACAATCTAGTATCAAACAGGAAATTCAGTCAGAAAAATATGAAATTATGAGACAGTTCTTACCTTTGGGAGGTGAAATATTTAATAGTACCAATAGTGGATAGTACACTGAGTTTTGTACATGTCTATCAGTAATGCTAAATATTTAATTCACTTTCTTGTGGTAAGAACTGAAGAGCAATTCCGTCTCATAATTTTTATGATTGCAGTCTTACAAATTAGTGAAAGCAGATCAGTTACATCTAAAAGTAAACAATTCTTGAGATACACTGTGCTTTACCACTCAATCAATGTAGGTTTTTGTGTCTGCATTATCTATTACATATTTCACATTGTATTGTTTTCCAATAAAGATTTGAAAGCATTAGCTGTTTTATCATAAAACATCTCATAATAGTCTTCTGTGACACATAAAAACCAGTGAATCAGAAAGATCATGAAATAAATCAAAAACTTTCCATTATATTTTGGTGCCTCTGCTATGAAAAAGATTAAGAGTGCTATTACATTTCTTGTGTGATCTGTGTTATTACCATGTTTAGCAAAAGCTGTTCTTTCTAGACATAAGATTTTTCTCCATATAGAATGCTGTTACTCACTGTAAAATTTTGTAGTACATAAAACTAATATTTAGTTAATTCCTAATATCTTTTTTACCATAACCTCAATTTTCATTGCACATTTTGAAAATATTCCTTCTCCCACAATAACCATCAGTGGTTTCATTAATAAGTGGAAAGTAATGTAATCATTTTGTTAGATACACCATTTAGATTCTTATGAGAGTATGCTGTTGTGACTGCCGATTATTCAAAGTGCCGCCCCGCAATTATGCACGTCCTCTACGTGCGGCGCTGTCTGCCAGCCATGCAGCAGCTGCGCCACCTAAGCGGCCAGCTGAGCAGCGGCCGCTAGACTGAGACTCAGTGTTTAATGGAATGCCGACTTGTACACAGGTCAACTTACTCAGTGACTTATATGTGTTGTTGTGTTGTCCAAAATATGTGTTAAATTTGAAGATTTAACAATTGGCGACGAGGTAGTGGATTTTTCCTTTTCACCATTGACTCACAGGGTTCCATGGCTACTGTCGAGCAGCTCTTGCAAAATCTCTTTGAACAGCAAACGCTTCTAACAGCGGCGATTCGCGATTTCGTCGCGGCGTCAAATGCGGGACGTTTCTCGTCGTTGGCTGTACCTCCTTTTCCACCTTACGACGAGACGGCGGAAGACTGGTCTGATTATGAAAAATGTCTTCGACAGCACTTCTTGGCATTTCATGTCACGGACGAACAACCATGTAAGTCTCTGTTCCTTTCCTGGATTTCACCCCAAATGTATCGGTTGTTGTCGCAATTGGCTCCTTTGAAGGATCCTGCGTCTTCGTCCTTTGCTGAAATGTGCTCCCTTCTGTCTGTCTATTTTCAAAAGCAAACGCATGTGGTAGCCTCTCGTGTTGCCTTTTATTGTTGTCAAAAACAACCAAATCAGTCCTATCGTGCTTGGGCTGCTGAACTTCACGGCCTCAGTCGAAAGTGTCAATTTGTTACTGACGTTCACAAAGGATCCTATGCCGATTCCATGGTACGGGATGCTATTATCCGGTCGGCGCCCGACAAAGAAGTTTGGCAACGTGCCCTTCAGTTGGCAAATCCGACTCTAGATGAAGTACTCTCCATCGCTCAGTCTTTTGGAATTTCTCGCGCCGCTGGGGTGCAAATAGAAGCGTGGGGTGACGTCGGGGAAATACAACCTCTGTGCGCTGTTGATGACGCGTGCGGCGCATCCCCGCTGGCCAACGTGGCCGCAGTACGCTCCCATGCGCAGCCTCGTCCTAGCTGTAAACAACCCACTAAGAAACTGCAGCAAAATACCCGGCAACTTCCTTCATGTCCGCAGTGTTTTACGAAACATTCACGCAAGGATTGTCCCCAACGTTGGGCTGTGTGTCACAATTGCAAAAAGAAAGGTCATGTGTCTTCCGTTTGTAAGTCCGACCGCATACATGATGATCATGACGCTGATTCAGATTCTGTGTTGTCTGTCAATTGCACTTCTTCCCTTTCAGGGAAGTTATTCCTCACTGTCCAAATCCTTGGTTGAGATGTTCGCATGCAAGTGGATACCGTTCTGCTGCCACTATAATTAATTCTCAGACGTATCTTCAGCTGGGTTCTCCACTCTTGTCTCCTGTCACTCGGCAATTACGGACGTACAATAAACAGAATATTTCTCTCTTGGGACAGTTTAATGCTGAGGTATCTTACAAATCCGTCGTTCGCACTGTTCCCATATTTGTGGTTGACCAGAGCAACGCAGAAAATATTTTTGGCTTCGATGCCTTTTGCGTTTTTGGGTTCTCCATAGATGACTCTGTCAATATTGTCTCTGACGCTATTCCTTATGCTCAACTGGATTCCTTGTCGACGACATTTTCGTCCCTTTTTTTCTCCTGGGTTAGGCCATGCAAATGACTTTGAAGCTCATATCACGCTCAAACCCACTGCTCAGCCTAAGTTTTTTCGGGCTCGGCCCATTCCTGTGGCCCTTCGTGATCAGGTAAAACGAGAGTTGGATCATCTCACTGCTTCAGGGGTCTTGCTTCCTGTCACTTCCAGTGAGTGGTCCTCTCCTGTCATTGTAGTTGCTAAGCCAAATGGTGATATTCGTATCTGTGGCGATTTCAAAGCCACTGTAAATGCTAAATGCCTCATCGACACTTACCCTATGCCCCGTCCTGAAGAACTGTTCACTAAACTCGCTGGAGGACAGTATTTTTCTAAAATTGACCTGTCAGAAGCTTATCATCAACTTCTTCTCGACACTGCTTCCCGGCAGTTTCTGGTCCTTAACACGCCTTTCGGCCTCTATCAATACCAACGCTTGCCATTCGAGGTTGCTAGCGCCCCTGCTCTCTTTCAGCGATTCTTGGAACAATTATTGCTCCCTGTCCCGGGGTGTATCAATTACATGGATGACATTGTTGTCACTGGCTCCACCACTGAAGAACATCTTCAAAATCTCCGCACACTTTTTAATGTCTTACAGACTGCCGGTCTTAAGTGTAATCTTCAGAAAGCACAATTTTTTCAGGCATCTATCACATACTTGGGGTTTCAACTCTCTCGGGATGGTATTCGTCCGCTTCAACACACTGTTGCTGCGATCGATGCCCTTCCTCGCCCTACATCTGTTAAGGAACTGCAGGCCTTCTTGGGGAAAATAGCATACTATCACAAGTTTTTACCGTCTGCAGCTTCGGTGGCTCAGCCATTGCATCGCCTGTTGCAAAAAAACGTGCCTTTTCACTGGTCCGCGTCATGTGAAGCGGCTTTCCAGAAATTGAAGACTATGCTGAAACAGGCTTTCCGGCCAACGGCTCAACATGCGAAGATGCTTTGTCTCGCCTTCCCATGGGTCCTGATCAGGCATTCGATAGGGACGAACTTTTGTGTTTCCACCTGGATGTTGCCGAGCAGCGGGTTGTGGACGGGTTCCCCATCACTGGGGACAGGCTGGCGGCTGCTACGGGTTCTGACCCTACCCTCTCCCAGGTTTTACGCTGTATTCAGAAGGGTTGGCCAGATCGACCGTCCACTAAGACTTCTGATCCGTTGTAGAACTACTACGCTTTGCAGTACCACCTCACGGCTAGGGATGGTGTTATCCTCCTCTCCACTGACAATGCTTCGCCGCGTCTTTGCGTGCTTTGGTCTTGCGCCTCCTTCACCAAGGGCACTGGGTTGTGTCTCGCACAAAATCTCTGGCGCGCCGTCATGTGTACTGGCCTGGCATCGACTCTGAAATAGCACATATGGTCGCTGCCTGTGGCCCTTGTGTGTCACAGGCCGCTGCCCCGAAGTCATCTTTGTCACCGTGGCCTTCGCCTGAGAAGCCCTGGGAGCGCATTCATGCTGACTTTGTGGGACCCTTTTTAGGTATTTATTGGCTCCTCGTAATTGACGCCTACTCTAACTTTCCTTTCATTGTCCGTTGCACATCACCTACCACCGTGGCAACCACCAGTGCTCTCACCCGCATTTTTTCTTTGGAAGGCTTCCCCTCTACTCTTGTTACTGATAATGGTCCGCAATTTGCCTCTTCCGACTTTGCCGATTTTTTTGCTCGTCACGGCGTTACGCATGTCACAGCCCCACCGTTCCATCCACAATCCAATGGTGAGGCTGAACGACTGGTCCGCACATTTGAGACTCAGATGTGGAAACTTCTGACTTCTTCTGTTGCTGATGATGCGCTTCTCCAGTTCCTGGAGTCTTACCGTTTCACCCCCATGGGCGATCACAGCCCGGCTGAGCTCTTACATGGCTGACAGCCCCGCACGCTACTTCATCTTCTGCGGCCTCCCACCTCACAGCCGCGGGTGCCTTCACTTGGCCGGTTCACCGCCAACGACCTCGTCTGGGTACGGGGATGTGGCAGGCGGCCCTAATGGAGCCCGGGCCACATCTTAAGACACCGTGGCAGACACCTGTATGAAATCCAGATGGACACGGGTGTTGCAGTGCGTCATTCGGACCAGCTTCGGCCTCGGGTGCCAGCAACGCCTGTTTCGAATGCTGCCACACCACCTTTGGCTCTACCTGATGCTCGGGATCTTGGCATCTCTCAATACTCACAACGCAGCCCTCTCACCATCATTGCGATGCCAGCATCAGAACGGACGCCACCAGGAGACGTGCCCATGCAGAAACCGGTCGACTCTGTCAGAGTACATCTACTCGCCTCCTCCTCCAACGGACGCCAACACATCGCCCATGTCTCCTGTCATATCAACTGGACTTGCCGCAACGGGCAGATTGGTGCATGGGGCCCCAGCAAATTCGACCCCTACGTCTCATGTCATCTCGACCCGTTATCATCGGGGACACTTCCGTCTGTACGGGAAGCCTCCTCCCTGAGACTTTACGGCGAGTCAAACAACGCCTATGGACGTTAGCCATCTCCAGGACACCTCCATCAAGACCAGTGCAACAATTTCAAAGGGGGAAAAGTGTTGTGACTCGCTGATAATTCAAAGTGCCGCCACGCAATTACGCACGTCCTTTACGTGCGGCGCTGTCTGCCAGCCATGCAGCAGCTGCGCCACCTAAGCGGCCAGCCGAGCAGCGGCCGCTAGACTGAGACTCAGTGTTTAATGGAATGCCGACTTGTACACAGTGACTTATATGTGTTGTTGTGTTGTCCGAAATATGTGTTAAATTTGAAGATTTAACATATGCATTATTTTTTCTAAAATAGTTTTATCTGTTGGGAAGAGGAACAGATTCTTTCACATTTGGGGCTTCGTATATATGTATTACCTTCAAACTGTCATGTCAATATGAACAGATCCATATTGTAAATATAATCCAGGTAAAAATATTAAAACTTTACTTGGATATTGTTATCCCTACCATTATTCCTCAAACAGAAATAAATTACCATTTAACTGCATGGTTTTCATTTAGACAGAAGTATGTGACTGTTGCAGATATTATTTTACATAAACTATTTCACTTTGATAAAAACTAGGTCTACTTACTACTATCCAACTATTTCTATCACTAAATAATATTTGTTGTGATGCATTTCCCATCACATGCCCTATTTTTACTTCTGTGAGCAAATTAAGCAGGTTTTATTTCTACATCTACATAAATACTCCGCAAACCACTGTGAGGTGCATGGCAGAGGGTACTTCGGATGGTAACACATGATGAAAGGGTTTCTTCCCTTTGCAATTGTGTGTGAAGCGCAAGAAAAATAACAGCTTAAATGCCTCTATGCATGATATAATCACCATAATCTAGTATTCATGATCTTTACACAAGTGATACATCAGTTGTTGTTGCTTTAGAGCACAAAACAGCTGAGGTCATAAATATCTGGCAATACAAAGGAAGCTGAAGAATATCTGTAGATTCTTCGCTTAATACTGTTTCTTGGAATTCTGTAAGGTGGCTTCCATAGGATAACATTTCCATGTCACTCTCCTGCTAGTTAAACTGAATTTGTGAGCATATGTGACACCTTCTTTTGTATACGTCCATTACCCCCCTCCCCTAAATCCTGCTGTTAATCCTATTTGGTATAGGTATAGATGTATAGATCCTAGCTCCCAAACATGGGCAACATTCTAAGATGAGAAGCACAAGCGATTTGTAAGCAGTCTCCTTCACTTTCCCAGTAGCCTGCCAATGAATTTAAGTTTGCTATCCACCCTAGCTTTGACTGAGCCTATGTGATGATTAATATATTAAGAGAAAGAGCTGCTGGCCACTATTTACTTTCAGAGCTCATAATGTGTGAGTGACAGACACAAACAAAGGTAAAAGGGTTTTCAGAATGTCATGTGAGATAGTGCAAATATGTAGCCTTTCAACTGCAGCCTAGTGATTGTTGTAACAATATGAAGTATTGCTACTCACAATATACATGAGGTGTTAAGCTGCAGTCACAGTGAAAGAAGACTTATAGAGATTATAAGCTATCAGAGAACGTGCTACATCAGATGTAAAAAGACACATTCATAAATGTACAACTCACACACACTTGGCCATTGTTGTCTCCTGGTGTCTGGCTCTGACATCTGAAGAAGCACTTTTACCAGCAGCTTATAATATATAAAGACTAACAATCATCTTTCATTGTGTCTATCTGCCACATAATGTCTCCGGTATTTGTTTAGTAGTAACCTAAACTATATCACATTATAGAAATTTCGAATTTGTAATCTTGTCTGAATTTTCAATCATTTGACCAGGGTAGGTCAACGAGGGTCAGCTTATATCCATTTTATTTGTTTAATGAAGGCTATTAGACATTGCTGATGCTTTAACAGATCTCTTTGGCCTCTTTACTTGAACTTTTTCTGCCACCCTGTAATATTAAATAAGGAAATTCTCAAACTATGTTATTTGTTTTTACCCATTTTACTCTCAGCCCATAACAGAATGAACATCTGGGGAGTACTAGTACCATTTTGGGCCTGGAAGATGAGAGCCTTGGAGCCATTGTTGGTGTGTGGGAGACCTTGGGCCTAGATAGAAAGGGCTGCACATCAAATGAGAAATTTAATTATTCCACAAAAAAATTTTAGAGTACTAATCCTAATGGCCTTTAGAATGCATCAAGCGCTATTACAATAAAAGTTGTGAGATAGAGTGGTTAAGATCTGGGCTAAAGCATCCTGTGTCACAAAGAGAGAGCTTTATTTAAAGCAGGGGACAAACTCTATCAAAAATTAAATAAGCATAATTAGAAGTACTGAAAAATTTTTTTACATGTCATCAAGAAACCAAAAACTACACGATTCTAAAAATACACTGAATTCCACCTGATGGTACTGTGAGCACATGGTGCAGTAAGAAACACATATAACCAGAACAGGGACAAATGGGGAATTGTTCTAGTGACAGTAAGGGCCACATACAGGGAAATACACTGACATAAGAGACTTTGACAAAGGGCAGATTGTTACAGATTGGCACTTGGGAATGAGCAGTTCGGAAGCTGGTTGGCTGATTGTGTGTACTGTTCTATCTATATCTATGGAAAGTGGTTGAAGGATGGTGAAACAGTAAGGAGGCAGGTCTGATGACAGAGTACAATGCTGATGCATCACAGGTGTTGCAGAGGACACTGGTCGATGGACGCTGTTGAAAACAGGATTGCACAGCAGGTGAATCCTGTGTGTTCCCATGGTGATCAAATGACATTATCAATTATGACAGCAGCGAGCACAGGTTCATGTAGACTGGACTGTGGGTTGGTGGAAACGTGTTGTTTTGTTACGTCTGGTTGGATGAATCATGTTTCTTGTTACAGGAGGTTGACAAGCACATCCACATGCACTGTCATCCAAATGAACAGTTGTTCAAAACATGCACAGTGCTATGGGTGCAGATCTGTGGGTGGACAGTGTTAAACTATGGGGGACTTTCACTTGGGCTTTCATGGGACCTGTGGCAGTAATTGAAGGCAGCACGACAGCTGTGGATTAAGTTAACAGTGTGGTACACTAACTGTCTCCTTTTATGCTTTTTTCTTGGCGGTGACAGCAACTTTCAGCAGGATAACTGTGTGTCACAAGGCAAGAACATGCTACAGTAGTTTGAGAAGCACGGTAGTGAACTACCAGTGATGGTTTGGTCACTAAATCCACCTGATATGAATCCGACTGAACACATCTGGAGTGCTTATCGGGTGCCAAATCCAAGTCTGCAAGCCACTGGCACACAATTTACAGGAATTGCATGATCTATGCATAGGCAGCTGGTGCCAAATACCTTTCTGAAACTATCAATGACATTTTAAATTCATAACAGAAAAAACAGTGATGTATTGTGCTCCTAAGGTGCACCAACATGCTATTAAGCAGGTGGTTAGAATGTTTTGGCTAGTCAGCATACTGAAGACTTCAGAAACAAAGAAAAGGCAATTTGGAGCACTACTGAATGTGAAATGAATAAACTCAGTAAAGTAAATGGAACTAACTGTAAGCTTCATGCTGAAACTAGCAGTGAGACACATCACATTAAATTTAAATCATGAGACACCAGAGTTAATGAACTCTTGCTAACAGAAGCTGAATCCGAGGGAAAAAAAAAAAAAAGAACCATGATAAGCAAATCCATTACATTTACTTGCACACGCACTGCATAGTCCACCAGCAGATAACAGTTCTGCCAAACTAACTGTTGATGGTTCTGTTGGTAATTCAAAGAACTAAACTGTTATGCTGACTTGTTAGTGTCCTGCATTACCATATAGTAGCAACACTTATTTAAAAATATAGAGATAAGCAAGTGGAGACATATTTCCCTCCTTTCCTTGTTCTCAATTTTGTTTTGAAAAGGTACCTTATAACAGGATACTGAACCACTTAACTGATAGTAACCTTTCAAAAACTGCACAGCTGATATTCCATAACAGATTCTCAAAAGAGAAAGCAACATATGTAACTGCAAATGCAGTTCTGGTACAACTAAACAAGAAAAACTACTCACTTGACATATTCCACATTTAAACATGAACTCTGCAAACCACTCTGAAGTGCACTGTTGACTGTCACCATGCAGGATGTAATTAACCTAATCACCGTAGGGAACAAAATATAAGAGGATGTGGACTTTCATAGATTCCTGACTTAACACTGTCTCTTGAATTTATGGAAGTAGGCTTTCAAGTGACGGTTGGCGTTCATCTTCAAGTGTTTGCCAGATAAGGTTTTGAAACATTTCTGTGATGCTCTCCCATGCATCACGCAGACCTGTGCTCCTTCATGCTGATCTCCTTCGTATACATTCAGTATCACCTTTAGACCTCCAATGCCAGATGATGTCTGACGTTTCCACTATTATGCTTTCCATCAGGTTTTTCAGTCATGCAACAATGTTTCACCATTCCTTGTGGTGTTTGACCAAAATCTGAACTTGAATTTACAACTCTTCTTCACTGACTATCTTATTAGTGAAATTTTGAATGCTACAAATATGTATGCTAAAGAAAAGGTACAAAAAGTCACACCAGTTTTGAAACACTCATTGTGGCACTTGTGGCAGAATTCAATCCAATTGCTGCAAAGAGCCTACAAAGTGGGATTTATGAGACTTTTGTTTGTTGATTCAGAAAATGTTTGTTTTTTCCCATAATCCATATTATGGAAAGACAGCTACAGAAAGTCTAATTCATCCTGATTTACCTTTTGCAACCCAGTTGTCATTTGGTGCAGCAATTATTAGTTTGTGCAGGTGGTTCAGGCTACCACATTTTTACTGATGGATTCTAGACAAGCCCCCAACTTGCTTGGGAATTGCACAAAATGAAATTTCATTTAACACATATGGTTACGCCTTCTAGGAAGGCCTTTCCATGTGATTTGAAGAAGCTGAAGCTTGCTGAATGCGTGTTATGTGCCTATCAGAGTGAGAAAAAAACTTGTGTGTCTTTCATTCCATGACATGAGGTTAGTGATAATACTGAGTACAATATTTGGTCCTCAGACCCAACTGACCACTGGTTACAGGAAGAAAGAGCCTGCTCAGTTCCTGAAACCCACTATTATTTTGGAATACACTAGGTTTATGGGAGGAGTGGAAGGGGTTTATCAGTACTTTGGTTGCTGTGATTTTAAAAGACAATCATAAAAATGATGGAAAAAATTATTCTTCTGACTGATTAAAGTTGCTGTACTGAACAGTTATATTCTTTACTCAGTAGATAAAAATGAATGTCGGGAACAACTGAAGACTCATCTTTCCTATAGAAGAAACCTAATTGTTATAACGTCAAGTTTAACACATATATTTCAGAACGACACAACACATATAAGTCACAGAGTAAGTTGACAGGCAAGACACGTGTACACGTTAGCATTCGAATGAGCACTGAGTCCCAGTCTAGCGGCTGCTGCTCGGCTGGCCGCTTAGGTGGTGCAGCTGCTGCATCGCTGGCACGTACGAGGTGCATTCAAGTTCTAAGGCCTTCGATTTTTTTTTTAATTAACTACTCACCCGAAATCGATGAAACTGGCGTTACTTCTCAACATAATCGCCCTGCAGACGTACACATTTTTCACAACGCTGACACCATGATTCCATGGCAGCGGTGAAGGCTTCTTTAGGAGTCTGTTTTGACCACTGGAAAATCACTGAGGCAATAGCAGCATGGCTGGTGAATGTGCAGCCATGGAGAGTGTCTTTCATTGTTGGAAAAAGCCAAAAGTCACTAGGAGCCGGGTCAGGTGAGTAGGGAGCATGAGGAATCACTTCAAAGTTGTTATCATGAAGAAACTGTTGCGTAACGTTAGCTCGATGTGCGAGTGCATTGTCTTGGTGAAACAGCACACGCGCAGCCCTTCCCGGACGTTTTTGTTGCAGTGCAGGAAGGACTTTCTTCTTCAAAACATTTTCATAGGATGCACCTGTTACCGTAGTGCCCTTTGGAACGCAATGGGTAAGGATTACGCCCTCGCTGTCCCAGAACATGGACACCATCATTTTTTCAGCACTGGCGGTTACCCGAAATTTTTTTGGTGGTGATGAATCTGTGTGCTTCCATTGAGCTGACTGGCGCTTTGTTTCTGGATTGAAAAATGGCATCCACGTCTCATCCTCACAACCGGCGAAAAGAAAGTCCCATTCATGCTGTCGTTGCGCGTCAACATTGCTTGGCAACATGCCACACGGGCAGCCATGTGGTCGTCCGTCAGCATTTGTGGCACCCACCTGGATGACACTTTTCGCATTTTCAGGTCGTCATGCAGGATTGTGTGCACAGAACCCACAGAAATGCCAACTCTGGAGGCGATCTGTTCAACAGTCATTCGGCGATCCCCCAAAACAATTCTCTCCACTTTCTCGATCATGTCGTCAGACCGGCTTGTGCGAGCCCGAGGTTGTTTCGGTTTGTTGTCACACGATGTTCTGCCTTCATTAAACTGTCGCACCCACAAACGCACTTTCGACACATCCATAACTCCATCACCACATGTCTCCTTCAACTGTCAATGAATTTCAATTGGTTTCACACCAAGCAAATTCAGAAAACGAATGATTGCACGCTGTTCAAGTAAGGAAAACGTTGGCATTTTAAGTATTTAAAACAGTTCTCATTCTCGCCGCTGGCAGTAAAATTCCATCTGCCATATGGTGCTGCCATCTCTGGGACGTATTGACAATGAATGCGGCCTCATTTTAAAACAATGCGCATGTTTCTATCCCTTTCCAGTCCGGAGAAAAAAATCGGAGGCATTAGAACTTGAATGCACCTCATAGAGGATGCGCATAATTGCGCTTTCAATGATCGGCGAGTCACAACACTTTTCCCCCCTTTGAAATTGTTGCACTGGTCTTGATGGAGGTGTCCTGGAGATGGCTAACGTCCATAGGTGTTGTTTGACTCGCCGTAAAGTCTCGAGGAGGAGGCTTGCCGTATGGACGGAAGTGTCCCCGATGATAACGGGTCGAGATGACAGGAGACGTAGGGGTCGAATCTGCTGGGGCCCCATGCACCAATCTGCCCGTTGCAGCAAGTCCAGTTGATATGACAGGAGACATGGGCGATGTGTCGGCATCCGTTGGAGGAGGAGGCGAGTAGATTTGCTCTGACAGAGGATGGTCACGTGGTTCCTGCATGGGCACGTCTCCTGGTGGCGTCCGTTCTTGTGCTGGCATCGCAATGATGGTGAGAGGGCAGCGTAGTGCGTATTGAGAGATGCCAAGATCCCGAGCGTCAGGTAGAGCCAAAGGTAGTGTAGCAGCATTCGGGACAGGCGTTGCTGGCACACGAGGCCGAAGCTGATCCGAATGACGCACTGCAACACCCGTGTCTGTCTGGATTTCATACAGGCGTCTGCCACGGTGTCTTAAGATGCGGCCGAGGCTCCATTTTGGCAGCCTGCCATACCCCCGTACCCACACGAGGTCATCGGCAGTGAACCGGCCAAGTGAAGGCACCCACGGCCGTGAGGTAGAAGGCCGCAGAAGATGAAGTAGCGTGCAGGGCTGTCAGCCATGTAAGAGCCCAGCCGGGCTGTGGTCGCCCGTGGGGGTGAAACGGTAAGACGCCAGAAACTGGAGAAGCGCATCATCAGCAGCAGAAGAAGTCAGAAATTTCCACATCTGAGCCTTAAATGTGCAGACCAGTCGTTCAGCCTCACCGTTGGATTGTGGATGGAACAGCGAGGCCGTGACATGCATAACACCGTGATGAGCACAAAAATCCGCAGATTCGGAAGAGGCAAATTGCGGACCATTATCAGTAACAAGAGTAGAGGGGAGGCCTTCCAAAGAAAAAATGCGGGCGAGAGCACTGGTGGTTGCCGCGGTGGTAGGTGATGTGCAACGGATAATGAAAGGAAAGTTAGAGTAGGCGTCAATTACGTGGAGCCAATAAGTACCTAAAAAGGGTCCCGCAAAGTCAGCACGAATGCGCTCCCAGGGCTTCTCAGGCGAAGGCCACGGTGACAAAGATGACTTCGGGGCAGCGGCCTGTGACGCACAAGGGCCGCAGGCAGCGACCATGTGTGCTATTTCAGAGTCGACGCCAGGACAGTACACATGACGGCGCGCCAGAGATTTTGTGCGAGACACACCCCAGTGCCCTTGGTGAAGGAGGCGTAAGACCAAAGCACGCAAAGACGCAGGTACCACAACACGCGGTGAAGCATTGTCAGTGGAGAGGAGGATAACACCATCCCTAGCCATGAGGTGGTACTGCAAAGCGTAGTAGTTCCACAACGGATCAGAAGTCTTAGTGGACGGTCGATCTGGCCAACCCTTCTGAATACAGCGTAAAACCCGGGAGAGGGTAGGGTCAGAACCTGTAGCAGCCGCCAGCCTGTCCCCAGTGATGGGGAACCCGTCCACAACCCGCTGCTCGGCAACATCCAGGTGGAAACACAAAAGTTCATCCCTATCGAATGCCTGATCAGGACCCATGGGAAGGCGAGACAGAGCATCAGCATTTGCATGTTGAGCCATTGGGCGGAAATGAATCTCATAATTGAAACGGGACAAGTAAAGAGCCCAACGCTGGAGGTGGTGTGCAGCCTTGTCGGGAAGTGCCGTTGATGGGTGAAACAAGGAAACAAGTGGTTTGTGATCCGTAACAAGATGAAATTTTGAACCATAGAGAAAAACACCAAACTTATGAAGAGCATAAATAATGGCCAAAGCTTCTTTCTCGTTTTTGAAAATACTTTCGTTGGGCATCCGTGAGCATTTTGGAGGCATAAGCAATGGGTTGTTCTGAACCGTCAGAAAAACGGTGTGCAAGGACTGCACTGACCCCGTATTGAGAGGCGTCTGTGGCAAGAACAAGATGTTGGCCAGGTCGATAAGTAGCCAGGCACGGGGCCTGTTTCAGCATAGTCTTCAATTTCTGGAAAGCCGCTTCGCATGACGTGGACCAGTGAAAAGGCACGTTTTTATGCAACAGGCGACGCAACGGCTGAGCCACCGAATCCGCAGACAGTAAAAGCTTGTGATAGTATGCTATTTTCCCCAAGAAGGCCTGCAGTTCCTTAACAGATGTAGGGCTAGGAAGGGCATCGATCGCAGCGACAGTTTGCTGAAGCGGACGAATACCATCCCGGGAGAGTTGAAACCCCAAGTACGTGACAGATGCCTGAAAAAATTGCGATTTATGGAGATTACACTTAAGACTGGCAGTCTGTAAGACATGAAAAAAAGTGCGGAGATTTTGAAGATGTTCTTCAGTGGTGGAGCCAGTGACAACAATGTCGTCCATGTAATTGATACACCCAGGGACAGGGAGCAATAATTGTTCCAAGAATCGCTGAAAGAGAGCAGGGGCGCTAGCAACCCCGAATGGCAAGCGTTGGTATTGATAGAGGCCGAAAGGCATGTTAAGGACCAGAAACTGCCGGGAAGCAGCGTCGAGAGGAAGTTGATGATAAGCTTCTGACAGGTCAATTTTAGAAAAATACTGGCCTCCAGCAAGTTTAGTGAAAAGTTCTTCAGGACGGGGCATAGGGTAAGTGTCGATGAGGCATTTAGCATTTACAGTGGCTTTGAAATCGCCACAGAGACGAATATCACCATTTGGCTTAGCAACTACAATGACAGGAGAGGACCACTCACTGGAAGTGACAGGAAGCAAGACCCCTGAAGTAGTGAGATGATCCAACTCCCGTTTTACCCGATCACGAAGGGCCACAGGAATGGACCGAGCCCGAAAAAACTTAGGCCGAGCAGTGGGTTTGAGCATGATATGAGCTTCAAAGTCGATTGCACGGCCTAACTCAGGAGAAAAAAGGGACGAAAATGTCGTCGACAAGGAATCCAACTGAGCATAAGGAATAGCATCAGAGACAATATTGACACAGTCATCTATGGAGAACCCAAAAACGCGAAAGGCATTGAAACCAAAAATATTTTCTGTGTTGCTCTGGTCAACCACAAATATGGGAACAGTGCGAACGACTGATTTGTAAGGTACCTCAGCATTAAACTGTCCCAAGAGAGAAATCTTCTGTTTATTGTACGTCTGTAATTGCCGAGTGACAGGGGACAGGAGTGGAGAACCCAACTGAAGATATGTCTGGGAATTAATTATAGTGGCAGCAGAACCGGTATCCACTTGCATGCGAACATCTTGACCAAGGATTTGGACAGTGAGGAATAACTACCCTGAAAGGGAAGAAGTGCAATTGACAGACAACACAGAATCAGAATCAGCATCATGTTCATGAACATCATGTATGCGGTCGGATTTGCAAACGGAAGACACATGACCTTTCTTTTTGCAATTGTGACACACAGCCCAACGTTGGGGACAATACTCACGTGAAAGTTTCGTAAAACACTGCGGACATGAAGGAAGTTGCTGGGGGTTTTGCTGCAGTTTCTTAGCGGGTTGTTTACGGCTAGGCCGAGGCTGCGCGTGGGAGCGCTCTGCGGCCACGTCGGCCAGCGGGGATGCGCCACATGCGTCATCAACAGCGCACAGAGGTTGTATTTCCCCGACATCACCCCACGCCTCTATTTGCGCCCCAGCGGCGCGAGAAATTTCAAAAGACTGCGCAATGGAGAGAACTTCATCTAGGGTCGGATTAGCCAACTGCAGGGCACGTTGCCAAACTTCTTTGTCGGGCGCCGACCGGATAATAGCATCCCGTACCATGGAATCAGCATAGGATTCTTTGTGAATGTCAGTAACAAATTGACACTTTCGACTGAGGCCGTGAAGTTCAGCAGCCCAAGCGCGATAGGATTGATGTGGCTGTTTTTGACAACGATAAAAGGCAACACGAGAGGCTACCACATGCGTCTGCTTTTGAAAATAGACAGACAGAAGTGAGCACATTTCAGCAAAGGACAAAGATGCAGGATCTTTCAAAGGAGCCAATTGCGACAACAACCGATACATTTGAGGTGAAATCCAGGAAAGGAACAGAGGCTTACATGGTTGTTCATCCGTGACATGAAATGCCAAGAAGTGCTGTCGAAGACGTTTTTCATAATCAGACCAGTCTTCCACCGTCTCGTCGTAAGGAGGAAAAGGAAGTATAGCCAACGGCGAGAAACGCCCCGCATTTGACGCCGCGACGAAATCGCAAATCGCCGCTGTTAGAAGCGTTTGCTGTTCAAGGAGATTTTGCAATAGTTGCTCGACAGTAGCCATGGAAACGTGTGGGTCAACGGTGAAAAGGAAAAATCCACTACCTCATCGCCAATTGTTATAACGTCAAGTTTAACACATATATTTCAGAACGACACAACACATATAAGTCACAGAGTAAGTTGTCAGGCAAGACATGTGTACACGTTAGCATTCGAATGAGCACTGAGTCCCAGTCTAGCAGCCGCTGCTCGGCTGGCCGCTTAGGTGGCGCAGCTGCTGCATGGCTGGCAGACAGCGCCACACGTAGAGGACACACGTAATTGCGCGGCGGCGCTTTGAATGATCGGCGAGTCACAACGCTAATAAGACAGCTAGTCAGCCAGGTTAGAAATACAAATTTGAAGAAGAGACCCCAAGGAGAGAGTGAATGGGAAGATGCATTTTATAATGCAAAATTCACAATAAAATCAACAGGGGATTACATGGTTTGCAGCTAATGCAAGGAGGAAGGAGGAAGAAGAAAAACAATTTCCTGCTGTGAAACATGCAAGAGGAAGCCTGGACTTAACCCAGGAGAATATTTTAAGAAGGATCATAGTGCAAAAATGACAAACAACAATAAAGAAAAATGCCACTTACAGTTTCAAAAACCATGTAAAAGAAAATAAAAGTTTTCAAGTGACCTCATTTTTTATTTATTTATTTGTTTATTTATTTTTTGAAACAACCCATAATCCCTTACATTCTTAAACATGTAAAACTAATTTTTGAGTTGGGCAAACTGCAGTGAGTAGAAAAATAGGATTGGTAAAAGTTAACATCATCTGCATAAAAACCAAAGCTGCCACACTATTAAGATGCTACATTAATAGTGTGGGTTCCAACTCAATTCCAACAGCGCACCTCAAGTTATTTCTACCTCTGTTGATGAGTCTTCATCTAAGATACCATTCTGTGTCTGTCCTAGCAAGAAATTCTCAGTGTAGTTACAAATTTTGTTTGGTATGCCATAGAATAGCACTTTCATTAATAAACAGCAGTGTAGTATGCTGGTCTTCCAAAGAACTCTGAATGTGTTGCTTGTACAATTTTACCTAAAAAAGATAGAGCTGACATAAACTCAAAAGTTGGTTTGAAAACCATAGTGATTTACTAGCCATGGTCCTACTGGCATTCAATACCATAGCCTAACTATATCCTTTGAACTGACTAACGAACAGTACTGATTTTCTATGCCATAGCGTTAGTATATCCTTTGAACTGACTAACAAGCAGTTGTAGGTGGAACAACAGTTGAATGTGGACTTGAATTGCAGTGTAATATAGTACTTTGCACATTAAAAATCATTCCCAGAAAGAAGCAATATGTGACATGAAAAATTGTAGTTCATCACATACACATAGAAGCATGCTAAATTTTACTGTAGAAAGTGAATGGTATAGCATTAATGGTATTCCCTGTGAATGGATGGGGTCATATCTTAACTATGGGAAACACAGGATCACATTAACAAGGGATACGAAAGGAATATAAAAGCAAGTTCGGAGTGATGAAATAATAAATATAATGTCCCACAAGGTTCGGTACTTGGTCTTTTCCTGTTCTTGGCCTACATAAATAATTTATGAGAGACTTTGGAGGACTCTACAAAAACAGTGATGTATGTTGATGTGAGAAGAACACTAATAAAAGGCCCAAAACAACCATATTGCATAAGGCCAGGAGAGTAATAGGAAAGGCATTAATCTGACAACAACTGATATTATAAAAAATTAAAAATGAGTTATGGTATCACAAATAGAGATGTATGGAAAAGGAAGGAAGATTAGGGTTTAACGTCCCATAGAGAATGAGATCATTAGAGATGGAACACAACTTTGGATTTGTGATGGATGAATAAGGAAATTAGCTCCAGCCTTTCAAAGGAAACATCCTGGCATTTGCCTGGAGCAATTTTGGGAAATTATGGACATTCTAAATCTGGATGGCTGGGTAGGGATTTAAACTGCGTCATCCTCTCCCATGCAAGTCCAGTATGCTAACCACTGTGCCAGCTCACTCGGTTTGATCAATGGACACACAACAGGCAAGCAGATGGATAATAAACTAAAGTGGCACTAGCACATACATAAGTTAACCAAAAGGCTTAGGTCTGCTTGGTCTGCACCAAGAAATTTCACTCATTGAGTTGATCTGCAGACATGATAGTTAATACACTTTCACACTAATCTGTCCTCAAGATTATCTTTTGGGTCAAAAAAGTGTTTATTCTACAGAGGTGTGCAGTAAAAATTATTGCGCAAAATTAAAAACTGAACATCTACCAGGAGTCTCTTCAGGAACCTTGGGAATCTTACATGCCAAAAACATCTGGTGGTGTTCCTCAATGGTATTTGTGGTTTATAATAAGAGTAGCAATTATAAAACCAGAAGTCAAAATAATTGTCATACAGAGCAAACATTCCTGATTTACTCAGAATGAAATTTCATATTCTGATGTAAAATACCACAATAGGATACAATTAGACATCAGGCAAGAAACTGAAAATCCAAAGATATTCAAAACACAAAGTACAAGAGTACTTTATTAGACATTTGTATAATTTACCACACTATTTTGGCTCATGGATGAAAGTTCTTGCTAACACTAAACTTCACATACAATAGGTTTGCACCTTCTTATGACTATACTGCGCACTACACATTGAAGTTTGAACAGTTTGGCTCAAACCCCCACGTGCTATGGCACAAACACACACACACACACACACACACACACACACACACACACACACACACACAGGGTGGTCCATTGATAGTGACCGGGCCAAATATCTCATGAAATAAGCATCAAACGAAAAAACTACAAAGAATGAAACTCGTCTAGCTTGAAGGGGGAAACCAGATCGCGCTATCGTTGGCCTGCTAGATGGCGGTGCCATACGTCAAACGGATATCAACTGCATTTTTTAAAAATAGGAACCCCCATGTTTATTACATATTCATGTAGTATGTAAAGATATATGAATGTTTTAGTTGGACCACTTTTTTCGTTTTGTGATAGATGGCGCTGTAATAGTAGTCACAAACGTATAAATACGTGGTATCACGTAACATTCCATCAGTGCGGACGGTGTTTGCTTCGTGATACATTATCCTTGTTAAAATGGACCGTTTACCAATTGCGGAAAAGGTTGATATCGTGTTGATGTACGGCTATTGTGATCAAAATGCCCAACGGGCGTGTGCTATGTATGCTGCTCGGTATCCTGGATGACATCATCTAAGTGTCCGGACCGTTCGCTGGATAGTTACATTATTCAAGGAAACAGGAAGTGTTCAGCCACATGTGAAACGTCAACCACGACCTGCAACAAATGATGATGCCCAAGCAGGTATTTTAGCTGCTGTCACGGCTAATACGCACATCAGTACCAGACAAATTGCATGAGAATCAGGAATCTCAAACATGTCAGTGTTGAGAATGCTACATCAACATCGATTGAATCCATACCATATTTTTATGCACTAGGAATTGCATGGCAACGACTTTGAACGTCGTGTACAGTTCTGCCACTGGGCAAAAGAGAAATTACGGGACAATGACAGATTTTTTGCGCATGTTCTATTTAGCGATGAAGCGTCATTCACCAACAGTGGTAACATAAACCGTCATAATATTCACTATTGGGCACTGGAAAATCCACGATGGCTACGACAAGTGGAACATCAGCGACCTTGGTGGGTTAATGTATGGTGCAGCATTATGGGAGGAAGAACAATTGGCCCCCATTTTATCGATGGCAAGGTAAATGGTGCAATGTATGCTGATTTCCTACGTAATGTTCTACCGATGTTACTGCAAGATGTTTCACTGCATGACAGAATGGCGATGTACTTCCAATATGGTGGATGTCTGGCACATAGCTCGCATGCGGTTGAAGCAGTATTGAATAGCATATTTCATGACAGGTTGATTGGTCGTCGAAGCAAAACACCATGTCCTGCACATTCACCGGATCTGGCGTCCACGGATTTCTTTTTGTGGGGAAAGTTGAAGGATATTTGCTATCGTGATCCACCGACAACGCTTGACAACATGCGTCAAGCGCATTGTCAATGCATGTGCGAACATTATGGAAGGCGAACTACTCGCTGTTGAGACGAATGGCGTTACACGTATTGCCAAATGCATTGAGGTTGACGGAAATCATTTTGAGTGTTTATTGCATTAATGTAGTATTTACAGGTAATCACGTTGTAACAGCATGCGTTCTCAGAAATGATAAGTTCACAAAGGTACATGTATCACATTGGAACAACCGAAATAAAATGTTCAATCCTATCTACATTCTGTATTTTAATTTAAAAAACCTACCTGTTACCAACTGTTTGTCTAAAATTGTGAGCCATATGTTTGTGATTATTACATCACCATCTATCACAAAGCGAAAAAAGTGGTCCAGCTAAAACAATCATATTTCTTTACGTACTACACTAATATGTAATAAAAAATGGGGGTTCCTATTTTAAAAAATGCAGTTGATATCCGTTTGACCTATGGCAGTGCCATCTAGCGTGCCAACCATAGTGCCATCTGATTTCCACCTTCAAGCTAGACAAGTTTCGTTCTTTGTAGTTTTTTCATTTGACGCTTATTTTGTGAGATATTTGGCCGGGTCACGATCAATGGACCACCCTGGATATAATGTGACTTACCAAATGAAAGTGCTGGCAGGTCGACAGACACACAAACGAACACAAACATACACCTCATCAGGAAAGAGGGAAGGAGAGGGAAAGACGAAAGGATGTGGGTTTTAAGGGAGAGGGTAAGGAGTCATTCCAGTCCCAGGAGCGGAAAGACTTACCTTAGGGGGAAAAAAGGACGGGTATACACTCGCACACACACACATATCCATCCACACATATACAGACACAAGCAGACATATTTAAAGACAAAGAGTTTGGGCAGAGATGTCAGTCGAGGCAGAAGTGCAGAGGCAAAGATGTTGTTGATGACAGGTGAGGTATGAGTGGCGGCAACTTGAAATTAGCGGAGATTGAGGCCTGGTGGATAACGGGAAGAGAGGATATATTGAAGAGCAAGTTCCCATCTCCGGAGTTCGGATAGGTTGGTGTTAGTGGGAAGTATCCAGATAACCCGGACGGTGTAACACTGCGCCAAGATGTGCTGGCCGTGCACCAAGGCATGTTTAGCCACAGGGTGATCCTCATTACCAACAAACACTGTCTGCCTGTGTCCATTCATGCGAATGGACAGTTTGTTGCTGGTCATTCCCACATAGAATGCATCACAGTGTAGGCAGGTCAGTTGGTAGATCACGTGGGTGCTTTCACACGTGGCTCTGCCTTTGATTGTGTACACCTTCCGGGTTACAGGACTGGAGTAGGTGGTGGTGGGAGGGTGCATGGGACAGGTTTTACACGGGGGGCGGTTACAAGGGTAGGAGCCAGAGGGTAGGGAAGGTTGTTTGGGGATTTCATAAGGATGAACTAAGAGGTTACGAAGGTTAGGTGGATGGCAGAAAGACACTCTTGGTAGAGTGGGGAGGATTTCATGAAGGATGGATCTCATTTCAGGACAGGATTTGAGGAAGTCGTATCCCTGCTGGAGAGCCTCATTCAGAATCTGATCCAGCCCCGGAAAGTATCCTGTCACAAGTGGGGCACTTTTGTGGTTCTTCTGTGCGAGGTTCTGGGTTTGAGAGGATGAGGAAGTGGCTCTGGTTATTTGCTTCTGTACCAGGTCGGGAGGGTAGTTGCGGGATGCGAAAGCTGTTGTCAGGTTGTTGGTGTAATGCTTCAGGGATTCCGGACTGGAGCAGATTCGTTTGCCACGAAGACCTAGGCTGTAGGGAAGGGACCGTTTGATGTGGAATGGGTGGCAGCTGTCGTAATGGAGGTACTGTTGCTTGTTGGTGGGTTTGATGTGGACGGACGTGTGAAGCTGGCCATTGGACAGGTGAAGGTCAACATCAAGGAAAGTGGCATGGGATTTGGAGTAGGACCAGGTGAATCTGATGGAACCAAAGGAGTTGAGGTTGGAGAGGAAATTCTGGAGTTCTTCTTCACTGTGAGTCCAGATCATGAAGATGTCATCAATAAATCTGTACCAAACTTTGGGTTGGCAGGCCTGGGTAACCAAGAAGGTTTCCTCTAAGCGACCCATGAATAGGTTGGTGTACGAGGGGGCCATCCTGGTACCCATGGCTGTTCCCTTTAATTGTTGGTATGTCTGGTCTTCAAAAGTGAAGAAGTTGTGGGTCAGGATGAAGCTGGCTAAGGTAATGAGGAAAGAGGTTTTAGGTAGGGTGGCAGGTGATTGGCGTGAAAGGAAGTGCTCCATCGCAGTGAGGCCCTGGACGTGCAGGATATTTGTGTATAAGGAAGTGGCATCAATGGTTACAAGGATGGTTTCTGGGGGTAACGGATTGGGTAAGGATTCCAGGCGTTCGAGAAAGTGGTTGGTGTCTTTGATGAAGGATGGGAGACTGCATGTAATGGGTTGAAGGTGTTGATCTACGTAGGCAGAGATACGTTCTGTGGGGGCTTGGTAACCAGCTACAATGGGGCAGCCGGGATGATTGGGTTTGTGAATTTTAGGAAGAAGGTAGAAGGTAGGGGTGCGGGGTGTCGGTGGGGTCAGGAAGTTGATGGAGTCAGGTGAAAGGTTTTGTAGGGGGCCTAAGGTTCTGAGGATTCCTTGAAGCTCTGCCTGGACATCAGGAATGGGATTACCTTGGCAAACTTTGTATGTGGTGTTGTCTGAAAGCTGACGCAGTCCCTCAGCCACATACTCCCGACGATCAAGTACCACGGTCGTGGAACCCTTGTCCGCCGGAAGAATGACGATGGACCGGTCAGCCTTCAGATCACGGATAGCCTGGGCTTCAGCAGTGGTGATGTTGGGAGTAGGATTAAGGTTTTTTAAGAAGGATTGAGAGGCAAGGCTGGAAGTCAGAAATTCCTGGAAGGTCTGGAGAGGGTGATTTTGAGGAAGAGGAGGTGGGTCCCGCTGTGACGGAGGATGGAACTGTTCCAGGCAGGGTTCAATTTGGATAGTGTCTTGGGGAGTTGGATCATTAGGGGTTGGATTAGGATCATTTTTCTTCGTGGCAAAGTGATACTTCCAGCAGAGAGTACGAGTGTAGGACAGTAAATCTTTGACGAGGGCTGTTTGGTTGAATCTGGGAGTGGGGCTGAAGGTGAGGCCTTTGGATAGGACAGAGGTTTCGGATTGGGAGAGAGGTTTGGAGGAAAGGTTAACTACTGAATTAGGGTGTTGTGGTACCAGATTGTGTTGATTGGAATTTTGAGGTTTTGGAGGGAGTGGAGCTGGAAGTGGGAGATTGAGTAGATGGGAGAGACTGGGTTTGTGTGCAATGAGAGGTGGTTGAGGTTTGCTGGAAAGGTTGTGAGGGGTGAGTGAGTTGCCTTTCCGGAGGTGGGAAACCAGGAAATTGGATAGTTTTTTGAGGTGAAGGGTGGCATGCTGTTCTAATTGGCGGTTGGTCTGTAGGAGGATGCTCTGAATTCAGTTGGTCAGCAGCTTTTGCAGGGAAACATACAGAGGGGTGGAACATGTATATATGTAAGAACAGACATTAAATCAAAGGAAATTGGGTTTAAAAATGTCTGCTGTATTGAAAAAGATTTTGAATATTGTTTATGTGAACTAACAGATAGTAAAATTATAATTGCAGGTATATATAGGTCCCAATCTGGCAATTTTGAATTGCTCTCTGAAAATTTCGAAAATCTTCTGAAGTATCTAAATATATCTAAAAACAAAGATTCTGTAACTTACCAAACGAAAGCGCTGGCATGTTGATAGACACACAAACATACACACAAAATTCAAGATTCCACAACCAACGGTTGCTTCATCAGGAAAGAGGGAAAGACGAAAGGATGTGGGTTTTAAGGGAGAGGGTAAGGAGTCATTCCAATCCCGGGAGCGGAAAGACCTACCTTAGAGGGAAAAAAGGACAGGTATTAACTTGCACACACACACATATCCATCCGCACATACACAGACACAAGCAAACATGTCTGGCAGCAGGCAGCACTTCCACTCCCGCTTTGGTAGTCGATGTCGGACTCAGCGTACTGCCCGGCAATCGGCAATGCATTTTTCCCAATCTTCTTCACTTTCAAATGCAATCCTGCACTGCCTACCAAGCCTGTTCAGTTAAGACAATCCCGGACGAACGCCCATATTATGACAGTACTGGGAACTACACATTGAAGTTCGAATAGTTTCGCACAAGTCTCCACCTGCTATGGCACGAAAATATATTTACTTGTTACACTCAATTTAATTGAGTGGGCCAGACATGTGGCTGGTCTCAATGTTTGGATATATTTTTTGTCATAGGGTGCCGGCTCACACCTGTTGTAAACTCAGTTTTTAAGCTGAAATAAAATATAACAAAACAGTGCAGGCAGGTATTGCAGTGAAATTTAAAATATTGAGTCACGTACATTGATTTATAATTTGAACAAGTAGTTTATTTTTCTTCAATATATTCACTTAAGACTTAAAATGTAGTCTGAGGGGCTCTTAAGTAGGGGCGGCCATTAGTAACTGTTGCTGCAACACTTCACTATAAAATTCATATGCTGTGATCATGGTACTTGACAGTATGTTCACAATTCACAAAATACACACTTGTCTGCTGTCCTAAACCACTAGATTGCACTACACTTTATTGCTTTCAAATGTCACTACATATATACTTGTCCCCGAATGTGGCTATCAACCCACTACTACCCCCAGATGCGCAGCATGTTCGGTTCTTAGCATCGCTCAAAACCAACTACCAAGTCATCAAAGATAGCCACCCTATCCGCCCTCAAAATTGCTGGAAAAAATAGAACACTATGGTATCAGAGGAACTGCAAACAATTGGATTGCTACATTCCTAACCAATCGGATGCAGAGAGTCAGCATGAAATACATGAATAGACAAAGCAACTCAATAACCAAAATACTATCAAGTAATAAAACTGTAAAGCAAGGTGTTCCACAGGGCTCAGTATTGGGAATCCTACTTTTCCTCCTGTATATTAATGACTTGAGCCTGAATGTTGATGCGCACGAAACAATAATATTTGCTGATGGCACAACTGTACTCCTCAAAGGGGAGAATACAGAGGCTGTGCAAAAAGCTGTGAACTTGGCCACTGAAAAACTCAGCAACTGGGCTAAAATCAACAGATTAACTATCAACACCAAAAATACAGCTTCCATGAACTTTCACACAACACAAAATGCAAATTCCTCTCAGCCATTTGTCACTGTAAATAACCAGCTAATAGATACCGACACTGTTTTCAAATTCCTGGGTCTGTGGGTTCAAGATAACCTGAGATGGAATACACATACAGGAAAGGTAAATGCCAGAATTAGTACTGCCTGTTATGCATTGAGTGTACTGAAATCATGTGCTAGCCTGAAAACATTAACCAGCATGTACTATGCTTACATACAAGCCCACCTAAAATATGGTGTGATATTCTGGGGAAATTCTCCAACTGCTCTAAGCACATTCAGAATCCAGAAGAGAGCAATGAGGATTATTACTGAAAGCAAACCCAGAGACTCCTGCAAACCCATCTTCAGAAAGTTGGAAATCCTTACACTGTCTTGCCTATACATTCTCGAGACTCTAAAATTTTTCAGAAACCACATAGTGCCAACTGCCAGCAGAGTTGTAAAAAATAATGAAATACATGAACCAACACCAGGAAAATCTCAAATCTGCATGTTTTACATACAAACACTCAACTATGTAAACAGGGAGCTTCCCACATGGGCCTCCAACTGTTCAACAATCTTCCCACTAGTATTAAGTCCATCGAAGACAACATAAAATTTAGCAAAGCTGTGAAGTCATATTTGTTGTGTCACTATTTTTACTCTATAAATGAATACTTAGAACAGTAATCTTGCTATTTGTGTTAAATTGAAAACATTGAGCAATATAATACATTAGGATACTGTATGTTAATATATGTTAACTGATATTTTCCGACATCTACAACACACTGTGTACCATCAGATCACATGGAATGAATAAATAAATAAATAAAAAATTATTGCCTAACTCAAAACAATGTTTGACAAAAATTATGAATATTCTAAACTAAACAAAACCATATATGATATATCGAAAAATAAGTAAATTTTCCAGGTAACAATTTAAAGTCCAATTTTTTGTATCTGCCATCGTTTTTTCACAAATAATGTTCTTGTGGCGTGATTTTGCTTTTCCCAGATTTTTGATACTAAACATAAATAAACGAATAAAAATAAGTACTTAATTACTCATCTACCTCTTTAAACTTTGGAATGCTGCTGCTAGTTTCATCTCTTTAAATTTATTACCAAAAGCACAGTTTCTCTCAGTCAAATTCAATATTCCAACCTCTCATTCAAAAATGGTACACACTATGCGGAATCAGCTATGGCTGCTCAATGCAGCTCTACTAGCCGCATCCGCAAACACTTTTTTCATATTAGTTGGCCAAAGCATTGCCGAGATACTAGCTTTTGATCTTTCATAAATTTACAAATTTTAAGATGACAATAACTTTTAAACTATAATATATTTTTGTGGGACGGGTAGATAATTTACCTTTACATATCTTTCTGTCCATGAGTGCCAACTTGCATCTCTGTGTCACTCTTAGTTTTGTTTTTATCAACTTTTCTCTTGCATATAAATTTCTCCAAGAGTGCAGACACGGCCATACATGCCCCTGCCAAACGTTCAAGTTTTTCCGAGGCTGCGTAGACGCTAGCCGCTCACCACAGCTCTGTAGCAACTGCCAGCCATGTGCTCTCCAGTGGGAACTGCCGCTCTAATCTCCCGCAACAGCTTGTAGGCTCACAGTCTTCATTATATAGAAAGCTGACAATGAGCCGTCTTTGAAGTCAGTAGAGTTACACACACTCTAATTATGAATTTGTAGATAAAAACTGCACCTGGGTGTTTTGTAAGAGGAAATGACTTTTTTTCAAAGTCCACTGCTGACCATTAAAATTACAACACCAGGAAGACAGCCATTAAAAAAAGCTACTATTATTTATATGCAGAATTGTAGAAGGAATACATGATTGCATTTTTAGGTGACTGGGAGTATACAGGTTGTGGAATTTAGTAAACAGGGCTATCCTCTCTGACAGCAACAATGGCTCTAACCTAGCCAGAAACTGAGTTGAACTGAATTCGGGTGATGGGTACTGGTATGCCATTCATGTTGTTTCATCTTTACGACACAAGGCTAGTGAGTGGCAGCGTGCCAGCCTCTTGGCAACCCATTATCAGATTTCTTACAGGGTGACAGATCTGGAAAATGTGCTGGCCGTGGCAACAGTAAAATACCCACTATATCCAGGTAGGTCAGGACAAAACTGGCTACATAAGGTCTCGTATTATCTTGTAGAAAGATAACATCACAGAGACCTCAAATAAAGGGAACAGACATTGGCCTTACTATGTCAGAAATGCAACAGTTGCTATCAAAATTACTCACTTTGTGGACTGGAGGTGATCATGTTATGTGCCCAATAGCATCCGGTATTATCATCTCAGGTTTTGGGCCCATTTGATCATAACTAATACAAATGCAGTTGGTCAGCGTTTGTTTTCCTCAGATCCTTCAGGTACAGATGCACCTATCATGATGTTGTACACAGAAGAATGAATCATCTGAAAAGAGGACGGGGTGAAACTGCTGTGTCCAGTGCGGTCTTTGAATGCACCACTGTCAGTGTACCTCTCTCTGTGCTGCTTCAAAGGAAATCACAAAATAATCACCATGTTCACAGTCTATAATGATCTGAATGCCAATACTCCGTCTATGTTGATAATTCTCTTGCTACAAACAAGATCATTTCCTGTATCAACATACACACTGTTGCTGTATGATCCTGCTAGCCCTAGTGAACAATATGTCAGTCCTCTCGAGTGCTAGTCACGTCGCTATCCATATTCAATGCAATTTCCTGGATTGCATTGAATATGGCCCTCCTAAATCCACCAATTCCATATTTGTATGACAGAACCATGGACCTTATCACGGTGGGGTGTCATATGTGCTGAGTGATACAGACTGCCCTACCATAGGTGTAGCCACAATGAACGGGTATCTGTTGAAAGGCCAAGAAAATGTGTGGTTGCTGAAGAGGGATAGCAGCCTTTCCAGTAGGTGCATGAGCAGTTGTCTGGATGATTGACTTGTTTGTCCTTATAGCATTAACCAACATAGCCCTGCTGTGCTGGTACTGCAAACCACTGAGAGCAAGGGGGAAACCACAACTATTATTTTTCCCAAGGGTATGCAGTTCTACTGTATGGTTAAACGATGAGGGCATCCACTCAGGTGAAATATTCTGGAGGTAAAACAGTCTCCCCCATTTGGATCTCTGGGTGTGGACTACTCAGGAGGATATCATCAGGAAAGACGAGACTGTCAATCTATGGTGTTTGATCCCTTAATCAGGCAGGTAGGTCAGAAAATTTACAAACAAAAATGGTTAGGTTGAAGGTAGATACAGAAGTGATTGGTGAAGTTTGATAATACAATGAACAGGACCTCTTATCCAGTGAGAGCAGTGTTATAGATACAAAATCAACAAAATGAAATAGCAGTAATGCAGGAGTAGGCCTAATACTAAATAAGAAAATAGGAATGCAACAGCATAGTGAATACATTATTGCGACCAAGATAGACACAAAGTCAGCACCCAAAACAGTAGTACAAGTTTATATGCTAACTAGCTCCGCGGATGATGAAGAGATTGAGAAAATGTATGACAACATAAAAGAAATTATTCCGGTAGTAAAGGGAGATGAAAATTTAATTCTGATGGGGAGACTGGAATTCAATAGTCAGAAAAAGGAAGAGAAGGAAAAATGGTAGGTGAACAGGGTGAAAGAGGAAGCTGCTTGGTAGAATTTTGCACAGAGAATAAGTTAATCATCACTAACACTTGGTTTAAGAATCATGAAAGAATGTTGTGGATATAGAACAGACCTGGAGACACCAGAAGGTTATATAATGATTCAGATTGGTTATATAATGGTGAGTCTGAGATTTCAGAATGAGATTTTTTGATTATTTACTATAGATTAAAATTGAAAAAATTGCAAAAAGGTGGGAGATTAAGGAGATGGGACCTGGATAAGCTGAAAAAATCAGAGCTTGCTGAGAGTTGCAGAAGGAGTATTAAGCAACAATTGACTGATACAGGGGAAAGGAGAATTGTAGAAGATAAATGAATAGCTTTTAGAAATGAAATAGTGCAAGCAGCAGAGAATCAAATAGGTAGAAATATAAGACCTGGTAGATATTGTTGGATATCAAAGGAGATATTGAATTTAACTGATGAAAGGAGAAA
Source organism: Schistocerca cancellata (assembly GCF_023864275.1). NCBI lineage: Eukaryota > Metazoa > Arthropoda > Insecta > Orthoptera > Acrididae > Schistocerca > Schistocerca cancellata. The sequence continues at coordinate 716,269,697 of NC_064628.1, forward strand.
ACATAAAAATGCAGTAAATTAAGAATGTGAAAGGGAATACAAATGTATAAAAAATTAGACTGACAGGAAGTGCAAAATGGCTAAGCACGAATGGCTACAGCACAAATGTAAGAATATCAAACATATATAATAGGGCAAATAAAGAGATGTTTGGAGAAAAGAAAAGTAGCTGTATGAATACAAAGAGCTCAGATGGAAATCCAGTAGTAAACAATGAAGGGAAAGCTGGAAGGAGTATATAGAAGGGCTGTACAAGATAAATGTACTTTTATCATAGAAAGATAACAGGACATAGATGAAGATGAGGTAGGAGATGTGATACTGAAAGAAGAATTTGACAGACCACTGAAAGACTTAAGTCAAAACAAAGCTCTCGAGTAGATGACTTTCCCTCAGAACTACTGAAATTCTTGGGACAGCCAGTCATAACAAAACTATTCCACCTGGTATGCAAGACGTTTGACACAGGCAAAATACTCCAAGGAAAACAGGTGCTGAAAGATGTGGATATTACACAATCAGTTTAATAAAGCATTGCTGCAAAATACTAACAAAAATTATTTACTGAGAAATGTAAATACTGGTAGAAGCCAACATCAGGGAAGATCAGTTTGAATTTCGAAGAATTGTAGGAAGAAGCCAAAGCAATACTCGTCCCATGACTTATCTTAGAAGATAAGTTAGGTAAACATAAACTTACGTTTATAATGTTTGCAGATTTTGAGAAAGCTTGTGACCAGGTAGTCTGGGATACACTCTTTGAAATTGTGAAGATAGCAGGGGTTGAATACAAGGACTGAAAGAGAAACCAGGCAGCTGTTATAAGAGTCAAGGGGCACGAAATGGAAGCAGTGGCTGAAAAGGGAGTGCGACAGGGTTGTAGCTCATCCCTGGTGTTATTCAACTGTACAATGAACAAACAGTAAAGGAAATCAAAGGAAAATTTGGATAAGGAATAAAAGTTCACATACAAGAAATAAATCTTTGAGGTTTGCAGATGAAATTATAATTCTCTCAGAGACCAGAGACTGTAAAGGACTATGAAGATCTGTTAAATGCAATGAACAGTGTCTTGAAAGGAGAATATAAGATGAACATTAACAGAAGCAAGACAAGGATAATGGAATGCAGTCGAATTAAATCAGGTGATGCTGAGGGAATTAGATTAGGAAACAAGACACTAAAATTAGCAGGTGACTTTCGTTATTTGGTCAGTAAAATAACTGACAATGACCAAAGAAGAGAGTATACACAATGTAGGCTGGCAATGGCAAGAAAAGCAGTTCTGGAGAAGAGAAATTTGTTAACACTGAATACAGATTTTAATATTAGGAAGTCTTTTTTTGAAATAAGGGGCAGTCAAATGAAAATCAAATGCCTGTCACAATGGAACCATGGAATGATTCCAATTAGAAGTAATCACTAGATGTGTTACAACAATCATCACACTGGGACACAAGGTTATCAATTCCTGTTCCACAGAATGCAGCCGGCCACTGATGGATGCACAACAGCACCCACTCTTGCACTTCCTCGTCTGACTGAAATCAATGTCCAGGCATGTTTTTCTTCAGGTCACCAAAGGTATGAAAAAGTGTAGTGAAAGATCTGGGCTGTATGGAGGATACTGTAGTATTTCCCAATCAAATCATCAAAGCATAGTCTTCATCTGATTAGCAGTGTGGGGGTGAGTGTTATCATGCAACAGGATGCTTCCTCTGCTTGCAGAGTTCTTTGAGGATGGAACCACAACAAATCTACAGAGCTATGAAGACACTTTGCAGAATCTGCAATGTGCCATAATTAAAAGGAATGCCACTGGACAGGAATTCTGTTGGACAGAATCATCCTGCTGGGTGATAATGGCTGCCCTAACACCAACAATCGGCTGAAAGTTGCACTTCAGTGATTTGGTGGCAAAAAACTACAACATCCTCTGCACAGCTCAGACCTTTCACCATGTGATTTTCACATGTTTGGTGACCTGAACAAAGATATGCATGGATGTTGGTTTCAGCCAGATGAGGAAGTGCGAGAGCAAGTACCAACTGCATTCTATGAAACAAAAAATGACCATCTCACCTCCCAGTGGGATAAGTGTCTTAATGCATATCACAATTACTTTTTAATGAAGCCATTCCTTGGTCCTGTTGTGGCGGGTGTTCAATTTTCATTGGATTGCCCTTGGAATTCATCTGGATTGTAGCCTTATAGGGAAGTGACATGCGAATGAGAAACAGTTCAGACAAGAAGATTCCGAAATGTGGTACTACAGGAGAATTCTGAAAATGAGATGGGCAAATCATATTACCAATGAAGAATGGAATTGGGGAGAAAAGGAATTCATAGCATAACTTGACCAAGAGAAGGACTCAGTTGATAGCACACATCCTGTCACACCAAGGGATCATCAGTTTAGAACTGGAAGGAAGTGTGGGGGACAAAAATTGTAGAGGGAGACCAAGAGATGAATACTGTAAGCAGCTTCAAAAGGAGGTAGATTACAGTGCTCATTTGGAGATGAAGGGGTTTGCACAGGATGTAGTAGTAAGGAGAGATGTATCAAACCAATCTTTGGACTGAAGACCACAAGAACATAGAAGAAATGACAGTAGAGGGTCCTGACCAATGTGAGTAGCAAAGTGGCAGAACGACAAACCACAGTCTCAATAGGCCATGATGCTGCTGCTGTACAATTCCAACGCATGCTGGTAGATGTTACAAGAGGAATAACTCGATTATCTCACAAAGAGCCAACATTAAAATGTGATTTGCAAATGTGAAACCCACTGCATAAACTTACATTACATGCAGAATGGAGATGGCATGATTTCCACCTAATCTGTGCAGTTGCCCGAAATGCCAATAATTTACATATCAATATTCAACATGTTGCAACTTTAATGGCCAATAAATTAGTTACTTTTCTTGTTTTAGAACTAACACAATGTCTTAGATCGAATAAGTACAGTTTACATTAAATGTAAGGATGCTGCAGTTGTCTCATTTAAATTAAAGGACTGCCCCACACAATTACCTTTGGAAACGGGCAGCAGATTGTAAAACCTGAAGGAGGTTGTCCTTGGTGGAGGGGACAACTGTTTTTAATAGTCTCTTCCTGGTGATATTGTCTTGCTCTCAGCAGGGGGTAATCAGTATGACTGTTTACAATTACATGCAGACATGTAACTTCCACAGGTTGTATTCACAATAAAGAAAATATTGCTTCTAGTTAACAATTTAAGTGTGAGGTAGATGATAGACATGAATTCACTAAGACATATTTTCTGCCTTTATGTGCTTTCTGGATTACTGTAGCCTTCAAAAATATTAATGTAGAATTTACTTTTACCAGTAGTATGCTTACTAAGTTCAATCATTAGCTTACCAGCATTAGCATTCCTACACTTCCATGTTTCACTCTACATACCAGTACTTGTATATTCAACTCGTTCAATGATGCAAAATTCTTTTTGTTGGAATTACTGTCATTAATGTTTGTAACTTCTTTATTAGTTTCTTACTTGCTGTAGATACAAACGTCATATTGTTCCAGAAGTGTATGATCATGGTTTCCTATGCCCCTTCTTTATTTTGCAGTGTCACTGAATTTCCTTGTTTTCTTTTCTTGTTTTCCAGCTGACAAAGTTACTGTTACAGGATTTGTGATCACCTCATGGACGTAGACTGCTAGGGTTTTTATCACTTACATTATTACTTCACACAGCAATTTCTTGCCTACACAGAATAGCATGAAACTTTCTGGGGATCAGTGTCTATATGTTCTGACTACATCTCAATGGGATTTTACACAATTTCTCATAAAAATGTTACAATGACTTGACTGAAACTGCATGATAGTAATAGACAAAGACAAGAAGTAAAGACAAGTTTACATTCAGTCTCGTATTTGCAAATCTCCTGATAATGACTATGAACAATATCTGATCAATAGCAAGAGAAAGTAACAAGTTAAATGGAAAAATTATACCCATGGCAATTTTATCTTAGTCGCCGTATCAAGTGATCTGATTAAATAGTTAATAAAGCTAAATGGAGAAACTACAATGTTACAGTCAGTGACCATAGTTCTTCTGACTCCATAACAGAAAACAAAAAGCCAAACTCTACAACAGGTATAAAAATAAACACAGAATGAAGACACAGCAAGATTCAAATACAAATCCTTAAACTCTTGCACTTGCCTCTTATGTTTTACTAATCAATATGCAGTGTGTAAGGCTGTACTCAATGTGAAAATTGAGATGAAGATGCTGTGCTCCTCCCTTCCTCCAATCTTTGAACTGACTGAACCAGCAATAATAGGAGGACTTACTATTTAATGCGGACTCTACCCAATGATGTAACATGGCATTTAACAAATTATTATCAAATAATTAACAAATTATTATCAACAAATTAACAAATTATTATCAACAGATGAAAAAATACTAGAAATGGAAACCTAGGGTTGACTAGCGATCAAATGCCAGATCTCTGGATTTGGTAGTCTGGTACTAACCATTTGCCCACTAAAAACATGCAACAAAGCACCTAAAATAATTATTATTTACACATTAGATGAAACTAAATACATTCAAGTCTAACTTCTGGGCATCACAAGGATGACAAACTAAAATAAAATTACCAGTAACACAAGGAGCTGCGATGGCAAAACCACAGCATATTTCCATTCACCCTCTGTCATGCACCTCACACTGGTTTGAAAAGTATAGATGTAGATGTAATGCTGTCTTGTAAATAGCCTCTTGTGATGCGTAAAACTGACTGACTCTATTAATTACCTTGATGAGACCAGTTGTATAAAAAACACTGAAACAACAATAAATGTTCTTATTTTGTTCTTCAAAGTGTTTATTGAACACACTGAAGTAGGAACATCATGCTCTCATGACACTAAAACAGTTTTCATGAACAACATTTTCTCTAAGAGTGATCTCTTGTTTTGATGACTGCGGTATCTCAATGTCAGCATATTTTGGATGATTTTATCTGATTATGTGTTACATCACAATAATCTGGTGCAACATAATAAAATAGAAATTTGTAAAGTACAGAAAAAAATAGTCAGTAGAATACTTCCTCAGACCTCATGCTGTAATCTTTCCAAATAAATTAGTACAATAAGTAGTAAATCTTAGTGCATATACTCACTGATATATTTGTCATATATAACCCTGCTAATTATGAAGCATTGTTGTTGTTGTTGTGGTCTTCAGTCCTGAGACTGGTTTGATGCAGCTCTCCATGACACTCTATCCTGTGCAAGCTTCTTCATCCCCCAGTACCTACTGCAACCTACATCCTTCTGAATCTGTTTAGTGTATTAATCTCTGAAGCATATTGCTGAGATTAAAACCATATCATTAGAAGAAAACAAACATGCTAGGAATTTTTGATTGATGTTCTTGTTTGGTCTCGTAGATTACATATTGTACACGGAGTGTACTTTTAATAGAAAACAAGCTTATTTATTCTTCACCCATGAACTCTAGCAGATAATTTTCAGTTGACAGTATTGGGTGTGTCACAATTTTATACGCAGATGGGCCAAGATACATGTAATGTCAGTGTTCTGAATGCATTTATCATTTTACATTGACTCAAGCCTTAATTACAATGCATATGAAATAAATGTACAGTAAAAGGAAACAATCACATTTTACAGGAATTTAACAAGTTATTACATATTTTCTGTTTCATTTTAAGTGGGCCTACTCACTTCTACTGCATGTACATTTGTCCACAAGGTACACTTTTAAGTCCTCTTTGGAGCTTGGAGCTTTTAATTCCTTTTATTTCCACAACTGAGATACAATGCTTGACCAAAAAATGTGCCTGCTTCACCTGGACTGAGCTCTCACTGCCTAAACTTAGTGTAGTTATTTTCCTTTCCTCTCTCTATACAATATGTATGTCTTTATTAAGGACATGTTTACCATTTTCTCTCACTACTGTAATATTTTTTATGTATACACTCTGTACATTGTCAAAACATTATGCTGTATAAATACCGGTACTTGTCTAGTATAAATACCGGTACTTGTCTACAGGGCTGTCTGCATGGTACTTTTGCTACACACCTCACTGGTGTTTTCTGAATTACAAACATTCTTTTTAAGTGCTGGTACTGGACGCCAGCTTGTGCACTCTCCCATGTGTGAACTGATTAGCACTGATGTGGGAACACTAGTCCATTGCAGACTGTTCTCATAAGAAAAATGAGTGTGTTTATCGCATACACAGTGCACCTATGTGCATCCCCATGTCAAATGCTTATCTACACTAGTTTCTCAAATGTTGTGCTTCTTACTTCTCTATTTATTTTAAAATATACATTAAAATACATTTTCCTCTGTTTCATTTGAAACACTGCATTAGACTGATTTATACAAAGCCTCTGTTGTAATAGATACTTATTTGCATTTTCAGTTTTCAGGACTGCTTCTTTCGTGCATTAAAATGCTTTTGCCAGATCCATAAATATCTTCTGTTGCCCGTCAAGTGATATATCCTGCCAACTCTTTTGTCATCATTATTGGCTTCCCTACTCTGAATCCACGTTATGATAATGGTAGTATTTTAAGTTTTGTGTATTCTGTATTATTGTTTCATAGATTTATGCAAATGTGGAAAACAATTATATTTGCCTGTAATTTCATAATTCACCTCTCTTCCCCTTTCATAAATACTACGAACCTTTATTTTAATTGCTTAGAATACCATCTTGAGGTGCAGCATTTCTAAAACAAGTTAAGGATTTTGGATGACTTTCCCTGCATTCCCTTATGAGATGTGATGTAATGCTATCCAAGCCAAATGGATCTTAGCTTTTTAACTGCTTTACTAGGTCAAAAACCTCTTAATGAAAACAACATTTGTTATGAATCTGCAGCAATCTTTCCCTTTTATTTTGTACACAGTATTATACGCCTCGTTTTTTTTCCGAGAGGTCGTAATACCCTTTCAGTTTATTTCTTGCATGGATTACGTCACCAAATCACTCAGCTTTTTATTTTTTTGTCGTTTGTTTACTAATTTTTTGTCGACAGGGCATGTAAAATTACAATACTAACTGAATAAAGAAAAGACTAGGACGTGTAAAATTATTATAATAATTAAATAAAGACTGGTCCCATTTGGTATTTGCATCAGTGTCAGTGCACATTCCTGTCAAGTCATGTGTCAAACAATACCGGTACAAGTTTTTGTATATGTAATATGGTATTCTTTGACTCGAGTTGTCCTAAAGTACTAGTACACTCCCTGTGCAACATGTAATATACAATTCACAATGGAAAAAACAAGAGAAATAATACGGTATCTCTTTTTTTTTTAATAATTTAGGGAAGTGCTACAGTACCTGCTTTTATTCCACAGAAGGATTTTGCAGAAATCAATATAACTTTTTACTTGCAATTTTCATAGACACAAAGAATTAATGTGAAAGTCCTATTAAGTCACTACCTGTTATCATAATATCCTCAATGGAAATTCTTGTTAATGTCTTTGCTATTGTGTGTTAAGACCTTCTGTGACACTGTATTTTGATCAGTGGTGGTAAAGAAAAACAATAGCGAATGCACCATTGCATTTTTATTATGAAAAACGCTTGAATGTTATCACTATTGTGCGCATTCTTTTCATATTATGTATATCGACTCGTTCCACATCCATTTTCTCACACTTGCTGATCTCTGTAATATTGTACGTTTACCCTAGTAAATAAACTGGCAGTAACGATACTGTGTTATGCTGAGCGTTAAGCATCTTGTACACTTTCTTGGTTGGAAAATGACGACTTCACCAATTAGAGAAAAAAAGTCGTCATCGATTTCGCGTATATTGCCAAAATGGTATGCTATCTGCTTTTGAAATACCGGTATATAGATACATTGCATCTATGCAAAATATTATCTGGACAACTGTTGTTCTCCTACCTGTGTTTGAACCGGTAACAATTGCAGTTTTTCCATGCAATAATCTTTGACTTTGACAAACTCCTATAGTGCATTTGTTATACAGCTTTAGCAGCAGAAGGAATACTGCTGTGGAAATCAGTACGTATCCAATCATCACGAACGCACATTCACTACACTGAACAGCTACTGTGTGACTCTTTATCGTAGTTCATTCGGGAAGGCAACAGTCGATTAGCGATATCAGTATCTTATGCGAAGGAATGTAAAAGTCTGCCTATCATACCACACAAGACTTTAGCGACAGCGAAACACGGGAACGCCTCCAACTGGACGTAGCAACGTCTGTGAACTACGCCACTTTCCGTGTTTCGCTGCCGCTAAAGTCTTGTGACTTTCTGGTAAAACGCACTTCTCATGGTGTGCGTCACCTACCAAACAGGTCGCAAGTGAGGCAGTTACGGCAATTATCAACCGGTTCTGCATTGCGTACGGTTCCTGAACAGGCGCAACTCCGCGCATGCGCAGAAATTCGGAACGGCGGCATTATTTGTTAACGTCGGAAGTCAACAATGTTACGATAGTGGATTTTTTGCCTTTTTAACTTTAATTTTATTGTTTCCTTTGTTTTCGCGAGACAATGCGAAGCTCACGTGAAGATATGATCTTCCCCAGCGACTACTCTCCCACAAGAGAGGCCAAATATGGAAAATAATATATAAAATTTGCCTTACTATACATGGTGAAAGAAGTAGCCTAAACTTTGCCCAGAAAAGACCAGATAAAAGTCGTAAACGAAAATTGTTTCTGCACTGAAGAAACTGAAGGAGAAAAACGGTTTCGGGTGTTATTTGGCAGTTATAAATTAAACAAGACACAAATGGGAAAGCAGAAAGGCGCTGTTTTCTGGTTTCTAAATATTATTTGATATGATTGTCCATATTTATTTTCGGCGTAATGTTTACATCAGGTTCTGCGACTAGAAATTTTGTTAGTCCATTTTGAAAAGTAAGGATGTACTTATTGCCCTTGTCTGTGGGGGTCATTGGACCAACAATATCAATGTCACACTTTTCAAATAAATGCTCAGGGACAGTCGTAATTTCCATGGGCATTTTAGTTTTGTTTTGTGTAATTTTTTTTCCTTTGGCAGCTTTCGCATTTGCGAATTTACTGCTCTATATCGGCTTTCATGCCTTCCCATGCACAATATTTTTTTATTCTTTCGTAAGTTCTCCTTTCCCCTGATGGCCACCAATTGGTGAATCATGAAACTGTTTGAGGATTGTATTCTTCTCCTCTAAACTCAAATTAGCGGCCGATTCCTGGACGGCTGCATTATTTGTGATAGCCTGTGTATCTTTGCTTTCCACATGGCCTGAGTGGTTAGCTCCACTTATCTCCCCTCCTACAGCTGGCTCTTTTACGTCACCAATGCGACCTCAGAGACCTTGTATTCTTCCGCGTTTGCTTGAATCTCATTGGATTTCGTTTCACGTAGAGCGGAATCCAAGCTGTGAGCAAAACAGCAAGTACTACCATAAGGATACGTTTTATGCTGTTTTACAAGCACATAGATTGAGCGATTATGCGAGACAACAGCTTTAGTCGCATTAAACGTGCACAGTACTGGCCAGTCAGCGTTCAAACTAAATTGCAATGATGTGAGCACTTGCTGTTCAGATGTAAAAAGAGACGAACAAAGAAACGCTATAGCTTCGAATGTCATTTAATTTTTAAAGAGAATGAAATAATATTTGGCGAAACTCCAGCACTACCGCGTTCGTCTTAGGTGATGAGACGGAAAGCATAAAATGCACTCATTCTCACCTGAAGTAGTATTCTAATCAAAAACAAGAATGTTGAAAATTTCTAACTGAAGAATAGAGTAATTTTTCTGAGCGAGCTGTGTGTAATGTAAAAGCATACTGCAGGGATTTCACCGCACTGTTGAATACTGAAGCTTTTGTATCCCGCCTGGAAGGCATCGCGCGGTTCGCTCCTGTAAACTGAAGGGTAGGCCGAATGTAGGAAGCAAGTACAGCAGGTGAGGTAAAAATCTCTCGGTACAGATTTTAAGGTAAAGGTGGTTTTACTATCTCACGACAATAACTTGAATACACAATAACGTGAATACCTAACTTTGCACTGGCGAGCACACAGGTGCGGAGCCGGATGTATCAAAGCTCATAAAAGTTCCACAGGCAAAATCTGTAGTGGCTTGCCCACTAGGAAATAGAAACAAATTGCTTGGTCGTCTACTCGGAATCAAATGGGGCAGAATGTGGAGCGGCGCTCGTAGAGCTGCACAGCGCCGGCTAGAGGGCGCTGTCGTCGGTGTCGGTGTCGTAGTGCCCACCTAAGAACTTTTACCTACACCGTGGCATCGTAGCTATCGATACCACAGAAGCCACTGAAAATATTAGTTACAGTCAGTCGTCTGGTAATCTCTTAGCTCCTTCCTTCTCCGAATCCGAGAAATATGTTTCAGTTCTATAGTGTGTCGCGTCTGAGCGGATCAGGATGGGAGCTAGACGCTAATTCCAGTAATGAGGTGGCTCGTCCAACTCGAAGTCCTGGTGCTGGAAAACAAGCTGGAAATTCTTTGCAGATAAGGGAACTTCGTGGGATAAGGGACATATACTTCTGATGAAATGGCTGACAGTGACACGAAATACGAGGTAGGATAAGACCACTGTCGAACCCTAAGAGGCACCAACACATTGAATGTAAGTTGTGCAATCCTGCATGTACCCTGTGCAGCTAAGTGCCACGAGAAACTAAGTCCCGTGCCGAGTGCAGAATAAAACTCAGGCCCAGCGTCTGAGGCAACTGTCGAAGGAAATCTCTAGCAACACCAGCGACCCTGATTATATAGGCTCGTCTGATGCAATCCCCCGCGAACACGCGCGTCTCCCGTGTCCTGTCGTCCTTCCAGAACATTCTGTCGTAGCTGGTCACGTAGCTCCAGCGTCCCTTGCCACAAAAACGCAACCTCTCCTGCTTCCCAGCGCCCTGGCTGACGTTAGGTTGCTTTCCTACATGTTCATCTTATGCATTTCTACTCACACCCGCGACCCATTCGCGACAAGTGTCACCTGCTGTGTTGATAACGAGCCTATCACGAAGCCAACCAGGTACCGCATTTTCTCTTATTCTATGACGAGAACGTTCTTACCCCCCCCCCCTCCCCCCCCGCCCCCCATCCCCCCTAGCGTTCAGCAGTGACATGTGAGAAAGCTGCATGCATTAGTTCCAGTACGTCTGGCAGCTTAAACAGTGTTGTTACTTCTTGGGCCAAACCCCGCAAGTTGTCTCCAGATAAGTTCTGTTGGGTTCATTCTGTAATGGTTCAGTGACATGTGAGAAAGTTGCATGCATTAGTTCCAGTACGTCTGGCAGCTTAAACAGTGTTGTTACTTCTTGGGCCAAATCCCGCAAGTTTAGATTAGATTAGATTTACTTTCATTCCAATTGATCCGTAGTGAGGAGGTCCTCCAGGATGTGGAACATGTCAGAAAAACAACAATACATGACAAATATTTACAACTAAAACAAATAAGCTAATGTACCATTCCACAGGTCCCAAGTGGAATGATCGTCATTTTTTAATGAACACTAAGAGTCATTTTACAAATACTAATGCACTGAATTTAAAATAAAAAAGTTTTTTATTTATTTATACGGTAATAAACATGTAATATAACTACTGTAATACTTATTTACAATGAACACATTACTGCACTGAAATGGTGCAGAAGTTAGATTATACTTACACACTTACACACACACACACACACACACACACACACACACACACACACACACAAATTTTCAGTGAACACATTACTGCACTGAAATTGTGCAGAAGTTATGTTGTACTTATATACAAATCAGTTGGTTTTACTAAGAAATTCATCAATGGAGTGGAAGGAGTTGGCCACCAATAAATCCTTTAGGCTTCTCTTAAACTGAATTTCATTGGTTGTTAAGCTTTTTATGGCTGCTGGCAAGTTATTGAAAATGTGTGTTCCTGAATAATGCACACCTTTTTGTACAAGACTAAGTGACTTTAAATCCTTGTGAAGATTATTCTTATTTCTAGTATTGATTCCATGAATTGAGCTGTTGGTTTGAAAAAGTGATAAATTTTTAATTACAAATTTCATTAAGGAATCAATATATTGGGAAGCTGTAGTTAGTATCCCTAGTTCCCTAAACAGACTTCTGCAGGATGTTCTTGAGTTCACACTACACCACAAGTTGTCTCCAGATAAGTTCTGTTGGGTTCATTCTGTAATGGTTCAGTACCAAATGTAAAAATGCAGTGTTTGTATGATGTGCTCGATGCTGTGAAAATGATTGTTTCTCATGTTTCTACGATACTTATCTACATCTGTGGTATAAAACGATGGACACAGTCCAAATAAAGAGTATTCGGTTTTTCATTTTTGCCTTAAAATTAAATTGTTATGTTTTCTAAATTTAAGCAACTTCTATGAACAGTCTTTCATAAAACATCGATAATTAAGAATTTGTATATGAAATGAAAACAGGAATTTCGTGTCCAATATGTAATTAGAAACAAGAAGACGTGCATTATTCATAAAAAATGATGATGAGTTTTATAATTGCGAGATGTAGGTATTTCATATTGAATGACAAGTGGGCAAGTTGAACCAGCGCACCATTAACTGTATCTAATTATCAATCATTACGCTATTGATTGCGCTACGCCTACAAAATCTACATGTGTATCAATTGTAGTACATACATTGGCGGGGAGAACTTCAAAGCCGATTATCTCCGTAAATTTATGAAAAACATTAAGTATTCCGCGACACTTTTTAACCGTATTTCACAAGCGTGTTTCACTAGGGAACAGAAAGCAGCTTCGGCCATTTTCATACTGCGCTTTAACAGCGCACAACGCTGCAGACGCTGTGACTGTAAATGGATTTTTGAAATAAAAACTACGTAGCTAATGCGTGATTAAGAAAAGCGTTGATGGATGTTAATACATTTGAATATCTTAACTTAGTAATAATGTATCTCGGTGGCGGCCGCTGAGGCATTCCATTGATGGTACCAAAAAAGCTTAGTTTGGTAGCATGGGACGTACTACGGAATCTTGCCGATAATTCACATATTTCATAATATACTGTATAACACAAAACGTGTAGAGAAACAGAAATAAACACTTATTACAACAATGACCTTCTTCTGCACAGTAAGAGTTTGATATATATACTGTAGAACATGATAGCAAGTGTTTGTATAAGAGAGAGATAGAGATAGAGAGAGAGAGAGAGAGAGAGAGAGAGAGAAGTTGCTTCAGCTATCTTTCACGCATGTCTGCATTAGACATAAAACGTAACACTAACTCCGAAAATCTCTCTCGCACACAGAAACACACACGCGCGCACACGTAACGACAGCACGATTCTTCACTCCTCACGGAGTATGTTCGGTCACTTTTATGTGGCAGTCGTAAGAAGGGGGTGCTTTAATGTATAATTGCTTAAGTTACCGATGGAGATCGGGCCTGAAGTATCACGTAACGACACCACCAGCTTCAGCTAACAACTGCGTTCCAGTCGTTACCAAATGATTTATGCGCTTTGCTTTGCTTCATGAGTTACATCGGTTCTGCATTCCCAGGAGTACAGTATACGTGCATAGAGGGAGGCGCGGCTTGCCCCTCCCCCCCCCCCCCCAGTCCGCTATTCTCGCCCTTGACAGGCAGAACTCTTCTTTTTGTTTTACGTTCGCGGCCGACTGACGGAAACGAGTCCGCTACAACATGAGTGCCAGTACGAGAAAGAATGGAACATGTATAAATTATTCGAACTCGTAATCTGGATTTTGCGAAGCAAATTTAATCAAATTACCAACATTTAAAACTGAAAGCATTGTACTCACTAAAAGTAGCTACTCCATGACTATGGGAAGACAGCTTGAAAATAATCATTAGTAAAGATATTGTAAATCGATTTGTTGCTCTCTCTTGTTAGCAAATAAGTCTGTCATCTCAAATTGAAATGTTCGATTTTACACACGAATGACTTTTCACAGAATAGCATCCCTAAGCACTCAGTCATTCTTCTTTCATGGTGTTTCGTAAGAACGTTTTAATTCTCTTGAGCATTGAAAAGCACCGCTCAGCTTCTGATGTCGAGATAGGCGTTATGATTAGCAGTTTCAAAACTTAAAACAGTCTCGTCGAATGTGTCACAAAGTTCATCCTCTAGGGTCTAGAATCAGCGAAAGAAACGGAACTGCGTCAGCAACTGCTGTCAGCTCAGGCCTAGCATAAGAGACTTGAAGCTCATTCTTCAACTTTCTCTTTTCCAGAAATACACTCCTTGAAATGGAAAAAAGAACACATTGACACCGGTGTGTCAGACCCACCATACTTGCTCCGGACACTGCGAGAGGGCTGTACAACCAATGATCACACGCACGGCACAGCGGACACACCAGGAACCGCGGTGTTGGCCGTCGAATGGCGCTAGCTGCGCAGCATTTGTGCACCGCCGCCGTCAGTGTCAGCCAGTTTGCCGTGGCATACGGAGCTCCATCGCAGTCTGTAACACTGGTAGCATGCCGCGACAGCGTGGACGTGAACCGTATGTGCAGTTGACGGACTTTGAGCGAGGGCGTATAGTGGGCATGCGGGAGGCCGGGTGGACGTACCGCCGAATTGCTCAACACGTGGGGCGTGAGGTCTCCACAGTACATCGATGTTGTCGCCAGTGGTCGGCGGAAGGTGCACGTGCCCGTCGACCTGGGACCGGACCGCAGCGACGCACGGATGCACGCCAAGACCGTAGGATCCTACGCAGTGCCGTAGGGGACCGCACCGCCACTTCCCAGCAAATTAGGGACACTGTTGCTCCTGGGGTATCGGCGAGGACCATTCGCAACCGTCTCCATGAAGCTGGGCTACGGTCCCGCACACCGTTAGGCCGTCTTCCGCTCACGCCCCAACATCGTGCAGCCCGCCTCCAGTGGTGTTGCGACAGGCGTGAATGGAGGGACGAATGGAGACGTGTCGTCTTCAGCGATGAGAGTCGCTTCTGCCTTGGTGCCAATGATGGTCGTATGCGTGTTTGGCGCCGTGCAGGTGAGCGCCACAATCAGGACTGCATACGACCGAGGCACACAGGGCCAACACCCGGCATCATGGTGTGGGGAGCGATCTCCTACACTGGCCGTACACCACTGGTGATCGTCGAGGGGACACTGAATAGTGCACGGTACATCCAAACCGTCATCGAACCCATCGTTCTACCATTCCTAGACCGGCAAGGGAACTTGCTGTTCCAACAGGACAATGCACGTCCGCATGTATCCCGTGCCACCCAACGTGCTCTAGAAGGTGTAAGTGAACTACCCTGGCCAGCAAGATCTCCGGATCTGTCCCCCATTGAGCATGTTTGGGACTGGATGAAGCGTCGTCTCACGCGGTCTGCAAGTCCTGCACGAACGCTGGTCCAACTGAGGCGCCAGGTGGAAATGGCATGGCAAGCCGTTCCACAGGACTACATCCAGCATCTCTACGATCGTCTCCATGGGAGAATAGCAGCCTGCATTGCTGCGAAAGGTGGATATACACTGTACTAGTGCCGACATGTGCATGCTCTGTTGCCTGTGTCTATGTGCCTGTGGTTCTGTCAGTGTGATCATGTGATGTATCTGACCCCAGGAATGTGTCAATAAAGTTTCCCCTTCCTGGGACAATGAATTCACGGTGTTCTTATTTCAATTTCCAGGAGTGTATATTTGTCTGGAAAATCTGTGATATATTTGTCAAACTGATTTACATCAAATAAGTTGGCTGCAATGAGGTGTCCAGTGAACTGAAAACGTAATTTTATTTCAGAAAGGACGGCATTGCACACTTCCAAAGCATCTCCTTTTCCATGACCATCAAGAACCCGTGGCTTCGTGGCAGGCATAGTTTTGTCATTTTTGAAACTACTCTCGTTAAGGATGGAGTCATTGTCAGCTCTGATGTTTTGCTTTACCGCTTCAAAGTTCTGGTTGTCTTGTGTTGCTGTGGTCGGTTCGGTTATCTTCTTCTGAAGCTGATTAAAAAGTACGTCTGCATGATGCATTGTCGTATAGAAAAATGATAGCCAGAAAATGAATCCGTTATCTTGCAGTCTTTGTTTGTATGAACCACCTTTTTCAATAGTAGAAGATAATTCTATGCTATCACTTGTTTCAGTGACTTCCATAACAGTAATATGATATATCCTTGTTTTCAAAAATATCTTTTTCTACTCGCTAATGGTAATTCCATCTCGTCATACACATTGGACAAGCTTTTTTGAATTATGATATGCAACACTTTTGATCTCTATGGCGAGTTAGAAAAGAAAGAAGAATTACCAGAAAGGTGCGCAAAAAAGATGCGGGCTTTGCGATTAACAGAGACTGCCGTAGGCATAAGGTTGAACTGATGCACATAACAATCGATGTAGTTTGCAGCCGACCTAGTGTGACCGAGAGGTTCTAGGTACTTCAGTATGGAATCGCGCGACCGCTACGGTCGCAAGTTCGAATTCTGCCTCGAGTATGGATGTGTATGATGTCCTTAGGTTAGATAGGTTTAAGTAGTTCTAAGTTCTAGGGGACTGATGATATCAGATGTTAAGTCCCATAGTGCTCAGAGCCATTTGAACCATTTTGTAGTTTGCATTTGGATATTTGTCTTTAATTAATATCTGAACCCAGTTCGACTTGCCACTCATAATGTTTGCAGCATCGTAACTCTGAGCTATTAGTTTTGCTCGATCATCGCTAATTAATGGTTCAGTTTCTTTCAGAATACTCTCAACTATAGTATGAGCATTCTGACTTTCTGGATTAACAAAGTTCCAGAATCTTTCAACAGGTTTTCCTCAACAACATAACACAAAACAATAACCAATTGAAATTCGCAAGATACATCTGTGTTTTTATCTGCGATTACTGCAACATTAGCGGCAGGTTTTATTTATTTCCGAACTTCATCATGGTACACTTCCAACGTGCATTGCAGTAGTTTGTCCTGAACAGTCTTAGAAATGCTTGAATGAAATGAACTCGAAGATATTTATCCAGTTCCGCGCTGAAGTGAATTAGCTCGCGAAAAACACTCGAATTTTGAGAGGCATCAGATTCATCGTGGCCCCTGAGAGGCAGATCCAAAGCACCACTGAACCGAGTACAGTTTACAGTTAAATTAAATATACATCTACTATTTGCTTCACGTTTGTTGTGACTGTCAATTGTTTGCCTGTATTGCGAAACTAATTTCTGCTGAATGTTGTTTTCGCCTAGAAATGAAAGACTAAGCACATTATTCATGTGTCGCTTTGACAATTCATGTACCTTGATTTTAGACCATAAGTGCCCAATATCAGTTATATATTACATAAATGAACATCTTCCGCAATAACACACAAGGAAAACAAAAAACGGTGTTGCTTTCTTCACAACCACAAATCTATGTCTTCTGTTGGTAAATTTCTGGATTGAACTTACAGCATCGATTTTTTGTTTGCTGCTGCAAATTCAGATTCGGGAATGGCCTACCTAATGTTTTCATCTGAGAATCCTGTCGCTAAATGGCGTTTTCAGTAACTCATTTACTTTGTTCATGTTTGCTATTTTTACAGTCAACTGAATTGTCCCTTACAGATAACACTGTGAAGGCAGCTATATACAGTCAATTACCTGACCTCGCAATAACTACAACGTGTTTGTATGCATTACACGATCATAATAAGTATAAACAGAAATACTACACTTTTGTTTGGAAAACAGGTGGTGAACACGTTAGTCTTACTTTCCCTGTAGCAATGGCCCTGCTGTTGAGGCATATACCATTGTTAAAATAATGCCTCTTAGTTTCAAAATCTAAGAGCATAATTATATTGAAATTACATATAGCTATTTATAACGATATTTAAATGTATTATTTCCGCATTCGTTTTAATTAAGAATTAATTAGCTTTTAGGAATACATTAGCATTAACTTACCGAATGATTATAAAACTGATTTACAAGAAATCTGTACCCCGATGTATTCTAACACGATCGCTAGATGGCAGATCGTGCTTCCATAGGTCCGCACTTTACTGCTCTATGGCGGAAGGAACTTAAAGCTCTGAGGTCAGACTAGTTGTGGGGTCCACCCATGGAGGTAAGGCGGGTATTACACTATCAAATTTCTTTGTCAAAGATTTGATCAAAGATGTGATCAAATATTCCGTCAAATATATTTGACAAAGATCGTTGACGTAGCGCTAGAAGGGGTATTACACTGTCATCAAATTTTTCTTCAAAGTTCAAGATGGCTGACAACTTGTTATTAACCGCAGCAGTTGCACGTACCGCAATTGCATTGTGTGCACATGCGGAAAAGAAGTGGAGGAAAAAAAGGAACCACACATACGAGGTTGACAGTCTTAAATTCCCGAGATTACAACTTGATAATAAATTCAGTTGGGAGGAGCACACCACAGAACTGCAGAAACGCCTTAACAAATCTGTATTTGCTATTCGAGTGTTAATAGCAGACATAGGCAAGATAAAAATGAAAAAACCTTGCATACTTTGCCTACTTTCATTCCATAATGTCATATGGGATAATACTTTGGGGGAAATCTTCAAGTCAAACAAAAGTTTTCAGAGTCCAAAAGCGTGTAATACGTATTATTTGTGGAGTAAATTCACAGACGTCCTGCAGAAACCTCTTCAAAGAACTGGGTATACTAACTACTGCCTCTCAGTATATTTACTCCTTAATGAAATTTGTCCTAAATAATATATCTCTTTTTCCAACAAACAACTCAGTTCATATATACAACACCAGGAACAAAAATGATCTGAACAAGGACTTAAAAGCACTTATAATAAGATAAGGGGAGATGGCGCTACGTATCCCAGCCGTACTACGTTTTGGAGCCATGGGGGCGTGGCTCGCTGCCATGACACTCTGACCAAAACGTTGCCAGTGTGCTATAGCGCTGCGTGTATTAAAGTCGCTAATTGCACCATATACGCATGTAACGTCATCAGATTGGTTGTTTCAAAGTTTTTGTTTAAAATAAAACCTCGTAAAGGCGAAATTCCGCGTTTCTTCTGATTAAAAATAGTTTTTAATGTAATATTACGAATAGCTAGTCTTCAATGTAAACGATACAATTTTGTTAATTCAGTAATCAACGTGTATCACAAACTAGGGTTCTTTCTTTACTTATTCTTACGATCATCTGATTGGACGAAGCAATGCCAGATTTACGAAAAGTGACGACGTCTTTTCCGATTTTCGTGACATACAAACCAAAACTTTTCAGTTGTTTGAGTTCAGAATGAAGTATTGTAGCAGCTATTTACTAATGTGTAACAGATTGATTGCGGTTCTGACCACCATCTGTATCTGAAGAGGTAACCAAATGATCTGTCTTTGTTGTTAATTATTTAAACAATGAAGCAGCAGATAAATAAGTCTGATAAAATAACTCAATGTGAGTTAATGTTTAGCCAACAACCTGTCACATTGTGCACAACTTCATTCCGTTGTCAAGTGGAATATAACTGCGGAGAATCCCAAGAAATATAAATTAGGTGTTAGTTAATACACAAAACAGGTACTTTCAGTTTGGATAACATTGACCCTGAGGAAGAAAACAAAACTGTTTGCCATACAGTTCGTACACACTTCAATACATACCCACATTTCTTCTTTCAAGTGATATGCAGCAGCTCTAATATGAGATTGGGGCACTTTTTTTTTTAGTAACTAACAAATCAACTGCAGCAGCAGCACTTAAATGACATGTCTGTTAGCCAAGGCAGTATAACAGTGTTCCTTTTTCATCTGCTATGGGACTCATTTTAATATTAGTAGGGAGTTCTACTTATTGCTTACTTACCTTAGGTTCCCCATTTTTTATTTTGGTATGGAAGAGATTTGTTAACAGGGCAACAATGTCCCAGTGTTTTTAGGTAGCTTAGGCATAAACCATTCTTCATTGAGCTTTGTTTATGTCATTCCCTATTTTATAACTTTCATTCTTTTAAATGCAAGCCTTTCTTGTCAAGCTGACAGGTATTTACAGTGGTACAAAATGAAATGATGAAGGGATTGAGACAGATCATGGAGCAAAACTTTACATCATAGTTTGAGAAGTGTGGAATGTCTCAACCAATAAGCAGAAGCTTCATTGCTTGCCAATGACAAAGTTTTACTAACATTGAAACTAGGATTTGCTTTTGAAATCATTATCCTAATAAAAATATAGGCTATATATTCCTTATTCATTCATAAAAAGTATGGGAACTGGGAATGAAATAAAGCATAAATATTAGGTACTATATTCAGAATTTTATTCCAGCAAAAAAGCTTTTCTTGATCTGTTGTTATCCACTTTGTTGAACTGCTTGTTACAGGTATACAGAAAAATTATTACAATGTGACTTTTCAGTTAACTGCCTTTTTCACAAGATTGTGGAATTTAAAAATAACGCAGTTCTATGTAAAAAAAATATTATATGAAATTGTAACAAAGTCCACATCATTGCTTGTTGAGAATGAAAGAAATGTCTCAGTCTCCTGACTGATACAAATGTAATACTATTTACCATTCCATATACATATGATTTATCACAGTGCTCTTGCATAAACCAGAAAAGTAGTCAAGCAAATAAACATAAAAAAATATGCAATCATTTATAAAATATGTCTTACTACAGATATAAATGTTGTGGGCTGTAGTTTCTGTACAACACATGGGTTACATTTCAATGGATTAGGGGAGAGACTGCTAGAACATTTAGTGCCCAATGAAGCAGTGAAAAACCAATAACGCCCACCTGTGAACACTACTATCTCATTTTTTGAGAGTAAACCACTGTTGGACTAGAGCACCAAAAAATATAATTTGTAATGACACACAAGCAAAAACCACAACATACCACACAATGATAGGAATGTATTTCAATGTGACAAAAATGAGGCAATTCTATTTCTCATTAATATGTTGTCACTTGTGGAAACTTCATTGACGACACTGGCTAGAACATACTACAGCATTCTCTGCCAAACAATGGCTAAATATTTCAAAAAGAAATGTATGTCCCATTTGGAAGCACACAGATCACAAGCTATTGCAGAACCAGTACTGCATACTGGATGGTGGAGTATCAATCTCTTGGAAACACTCTACATATAATGTAGTTCCAAATGTTGGTTTGAAGAAGATATGTTTGAAAGGTATTACACACACATACATAAAATTGTAATTGTCTGACTCCATCACACACCAGGAACAAATTTTCATAGATACACTGAATATGCTAGTACTAATAGTTTTAAGATACAGACATCACAAACATTTTGTAGCTGGTTATAACAACATAGACATAATGGAAAAGGAAGAATGTGCATCATTTATTAATTACAATAAGGTTACATTCCCAGTTTGCCTCAATATAATGAGTGCTTTATACAAGATGTCTCACACACTAGACCTTTAAAGAGTATCAGTTTTCTATAGGTTGTCCTGATTTTATTTTCATGCAATGCATCACTTATTCTCATGGCTGCATGTTTTTGCCATGTCAGGAGGTATCGTGTGGCTATTGCTTTAATCAGCAGTATCATATGATTGTCCAAGGGATGCTGATTTTTCATGTGGTCTGCTAACTCCTTAAACACTGGCTTGAATATGAATTCACTAAGCACCTCAGACACACATTTGGAAAACTGATTTTTCAAAGGAACTTTAGAATTACCTGTAGTACAGCATCTGAACACTTTTTCTGCACACACGCAGATGTCAACAACATCATTCAATGGTAAAACCAACCATCCCCTACTCTTTCTATGAATGAGAGAATAAGCAACATGGCTACCATCCCCTCTCAACACGGATAAACATGGTTCACATTTTAAGGTTTTCTCTAAGTGACGCACCACAAATCCACCTATATATACTACAATATGGACTCCCACTTAAGGAGAGATAAATTCCAGTAGTAAAGTAATCGTGGTCGTTGTCAGTTGTTGCTGCACTATTTTCCGTGCTTAGTAACTGCCACCGTTCCGAAGTGTTATTTATGTGATCTTCAACATTGGAACTGCTGAAAGTAAGAATGGGAATATCTTCCAAAGTTATACAATTCCCTCTTTCTGATCCACGGATCTCACTATGAATTAGTAGCCTCTTGTATGCTGCAACAAACAGGTGAGCAGTGGGGTTGTTATTCCAACCACCACGACTTCGGATGGCACTAAAAAACATTTACAAGTGGTCCTGAGAACATTTGTAAAGAGGCAGAAACTTCAATAGAGGAGCATGAGTTTGTGTCCCCACTACTTTGCTATACATGTGTAAAACACTGGATATACACACCAGGAATCCAATAAACCCTGTCTTTCTATTTGGGTCAACAACTCTCATTGCTTGAGGATTTGGACCAACAGTGAGTTCCTTGATGTACCTCTGTGGCTTTAAAAGAAGTCCCTCTACAGCACTAAAATTTGCTGTATTTAATGCCTGCTTGAAACCACTTTGTAAAAGTGTTCTGGAATTGCAGACATCAAAGAGACAGTTGAAAATGCGTATAAATTTTACTGTTGCAGATGCCTGTTCAAAACCTGGGAGTTTCATATCACAATAGTACTGTATGGCATCTGCCACAGAATTGCTAAGCAGCTGAGTAGCCAGTTTCACTTTCATTTTATTTAAAAAAAAATTGAGGTGACTGGCAGTGATCTTGTTGCCTATGTGGAGCCCTTCCTTGACCTGTAATTTATGTAACAGTTCCAAAAAGTGCCAAGAAATGACACCCCCTTGCTCATCCCAAAGAAATTTTTTATCTCCTAAAGCGTTGCGCACAAGTTTCAACATATGTGGAGGGTCTAGGAAAAATGACATTTCATGATCATTCCCTTCAACTGAAAAAGTACTTTTCAAAGTTCCACAATTGAGATTGCAGCCTAAACATATAGCCATTGACAAATTGCTAGCTGAACTATCACATGTGAGCGAAACAACTTTCACACCACTTGAATTGGCAAGATCAATGCACTGTTTAACTATCTCGGCTTTTTGCTCACCAGTTATACCAGCAGTCAGGAAATACCCAACTGGGAGCTTCCAAGAAGCTTTAATAGCCACAAGCATGAGCACAAATGCTTCTTTGGCAATGGGCAAATTATCTGTGTCTACAGATGACCCCATGTGAACATAACCATAATAGCATGTACCATCAAATTCTACATATTGCCTGATGGCAATTTCATCAACTACCAAGCTACATATAGTTGGAAACTTTGTTTCACAGTGACTAGCTTCTGCCGTGATTACCTTAAACGCCTCGGATGTGAAGCCAGGTGCTCCACCCACACACTGGTACCACTTTGTTAATGTTCTGGGGTGTGGCAAACATGTATTAAAACAGCGCCTATCATAATTATACGCCCTGTGGGAATAAAAGTGCAGTTTTAAGGCAAAGGAGCGCAGTTCTGGGCTGTATGACCTAGGTACAGCCTGTGCCCCAGCTTTCGCATTTGTCGCTGCAGCAAGTCTCTCTGCATTCCAGGTATGCTTTCTAGTATATTTAGTGAACTTTCATCCACAAGATGCTTGTCCTTCAGTACCTTAATGATAGCACTCAAAGAAGCCACTTTCTTCTTAAGTCGTCGCTTAGACTGCTGAAGAGTTTTAATTTGTTTTTTGTACTGATCAGTTTTTCTTATGAGGTGTTCACACTTCGTCTTCAGTTCCTCACTTTCAGAGGATGTCTGACTAAGTTCTGGTGGTCCTGCAGTGTACTCAGGAACAAGAGCAGGAACTTCTTCATCCTGCACTCTGCTGACGGCAGCCAAAACTGAAGATGGAAAGGAAGAGCTCTCCTTCCGTAATGGTGGCTTTCTCTTCTTGTCTCCCTAAATGAAATAAACGGATGGAAAACATTAAGAACTGTTTTTAACAGAAGGTTGAAGGTGTTACAGTCTTTGTCATGAACAGCATGTTACAGCCCACTAATTACTCCTATTCTTAGTCCTTTCCAGAAATATAAATTCTATTTTTCCAGCAACTATTTATCTTGTTCATAAAATACTCATTACTCTAACAAAAACCGTTGTTGTGTTCAGCAGACAACTTGAAATGCCTCCCATGTGCGAAGCTACAATTAATACACACTTATTGAAAAAATATAAACTTTGAACATGTAAAATATTTCTGCTGGGGTGTCTTGTTTAACTATCACACTGTATCGCTATGGGTGTTGTCAGTTAAGAAGTGACCGGTCCAACAGTTAATGATATAAAATTGTGTGTTATATCTAATTTTGCATTAGTGGTTGGTGCATATTCAATGTTCCACAGTTGTGGATAATGTTAACAAGAAGGTACTGCCAAAGCTTTTTAATCAATGATATATTTCAATGGAGAATGTCAATGAATATTGCATCAAACAAAAGAATTGTTCATTTGCTGTGGTTAACCCAAATACAAAGTTATATTTAACACAGCCCAAGTGTTAATTTCTGTGACTTCACTAAATAATTATACCAGACAAACTTGTTAGCTTCAGTAGTCTCATAATCTAAACAGCTAACCTGAATTTTCTTCTCAAATATTCTCTTGTGTGCAGAGGCTGATGCTCATCAAAAAGGAGTTTCATAAATTTGTTTCTACATGACAATGTGGAGAACCAGATTATCTCTTTATAACATACTGTGTAGCTGTAGAAACACTTCAGTGTTCCAGCACCTCCCCTCTTAAATTCTATATACAGCATGGAATCATTCCTAGGCAAAAGCTATGTGTAAGGACCTAATCAGGTGGAAAGTGAAATTAATGTATTCAAATGACCTGAAGGAATCCTCCCAAAATCAACATATATAAGTAAAACTAGAGCTGTATCAATTACTCCTAAAACATAACTGCCATTAACTAGCAAAGACAGTGCAATAAAAATGTTGTACAACACAGTAGACCAGACAAAGTGAGATGTTCACAAACTACTGCCTTAAATATTCACATAACTGATATAATTTACTTCACATGTGTATTCCATTACTTTCGGAGTTAGAGCTAAATAATAGAAACTGAAAACTAAGTTAGCTATACCCTTCCTCCAATGCCCCATAAATACATTTTGTTTGTAATACGTACTGGGACATTTCAGTTACGTTACTCTACTGGGAAACATTGTTCATTACCACCAATATTTACTGAAATACGGTACATAGAATGGCAAATCTACACAGTGTACTGTTTAGGCCTATACTTTACGCCAGTTAATGTAGTGTTAGCTTTTAATTTGGTACATGATGAAGACAAAGTGAGTTACTCAACACTTCGATTATCGACGATACGTACGTATTATACTGAAATGTGAACTTGAAAACTAAGAATTTAATTCTTTGAATTAACATACCTTTTGCAAATGTTTTGGGTGTGTAGGGAAAACTGATGGTACAGCATTTTCTCGGAGCCTTACTGTTGAAAGGGAAGTTCGGTCTATGTCCTCTTCTCGGAAATGCTGAGAACATATAGTGCTCCATTTAGATGCACGCCAATTCTTCCTCCTCACGGCATTCTCCCACAGAGCTTTCCGACTTTCATTTTTAGGAAATCTAAAATCATACAGGAGAAAAACATGCTATAGTACAAGTACCGATGTAGCACACGTTCATTCACAATGAAGTTGTAAAATCACACTTAACGAGACGACTTACACATGAAATGTTATTCCCTTCGATTTCGCATCACACTCAGAACGATTCGTACATCCGAACACCACACAAGTCACCATAATAACGCAAAATTCTTCCAAAAGCGAGCGACAAGCCTATGCACACAAGCTTACAGCAGCAATGTTTTGGTCGGACTGAGATGGCTACCCTCGGCTTCACATAGCTTCGCAGCTGTGACGTCACGGCGGCTCCCTCTATTCTTACCTCCATGGGTCCACCTCCGCCATAAGAAGCGTATAGAAACCAACGACCAAGCCTTTCACACCGCGCTTATGAGGGAAGGCAGCAGTGTTGCCAACTCTAAAAAACCCGAGTCGGTAGATTCAATATCAAAAGTCGCTAGAAAGTCGCTAAAACTGATTTTACTAGGGGTGTACTGAAAATTTCGTGCTGTGAATGATGCAATAAGCCAGTGGGAAGGGGGGGGGGTTAATGAAATATTAATAAAAATTGTCTCATACCTAATTGCTATATTGTAAATGACGCACCGCTTGCAACAACATACATATAAAGTACACTAACATTTAATTAAACATGTTATCATAATTGACGCAACACATAAATTGTTGTTTCAATCACAGTAGTCAAATATACTAGAAATATACAACTTTATTTGTAACAAAAGAAAGCAATAATTCAAATTAGGTTACAAAATATATACATACCGGTATGTGAGCTATTCATCGTCGTCACTCAGAAGATCGAATAACTCTTCTGTTTCATGCTCTGACAGAACTGTAGTTGGTATTCACTGAGGCGTGCGAAACTGCAAGCTGAAGAGAGTGACAAATGCAACGGATCACTACCAAATGCTTCAAACCATATTCTCTCTTGAGATGTTCGTAAAGCCCGTTGTTTATTCCAACTATTGAAGAAGCATTATCTGTGCCAATTCCTACCATATTAGCGATTGGAAGTTTGCGATCTTTCAAAGAATTCACAAGAACAGCAGCCTGATTTCTTGTGTCTGCAGTTTCTACTACAGCGAGTTTGATAAATGCTGATCTAATGGTTTGGTTGTTTACACTGTAGTACCGTACAACGGTACCTAGCATTTTAGATATTGATACATCTGTGGATTCATCTATTAGTACACTGTATTTTTGGTCACTTATATCTTCAACCAATTAATGTGTAAAATATGGAGCCAAAACTTCAGTTATAATGTTAGTGCACTTTGTATGATGTAATTGCATGTTTTATCACCGGAAAACACCTTCTTGCACAGTATTGCTAAATGATCTACAGCTAAAATAGAACAATATTCAGCAATAAATAAAGAAAGGGCGGCTTCCTCTCTGCTTGCTATTCTAACTGTAGTTTTCGGAACAATTTTCACAGGTAAGGTGGTTTGTGTTTTTTTTTAAATCAATTTTTTGTTTATGCTTAATAGTTTTTGAATGCTTTCTAATATCACACAATTTAGCATAAAACTCTGTTGGACATACTTGACATCTTGTCTTGGATAAGTCTCCAACGACTGGTTTCAGCCACCCATTGAATTCAGGTTCTGCTTCCCACGCATCCTGATATTTTTGAGCGTACTGCTTCTTCTTCTGCGGTAAATCCATTATGTAAGCCACCACAACATAAGTTTCACCAATTTATAATCACTGAAAATACATTCAAACTCAGGCGAACTAGAGGCGAAGAAACAATCTACTCACTCGGTAACTCGATATCAGTCCTACTGTTCATTGTTTAAAACGTAATAATGTCTGAGATACCCCCACCGAATTGTTCTTGCATTACCACTGTGCATGTGTTAATAATTTGACTGCGAGTTAACATTTCGAAAAATTAGAGATTGCTGGACAGAAATGTATTTTATTATACGTAATATTACGTATGTTTTTTGTCAATTCGAAAAATAAAGGGAGTTCAAAAGTTGAAGAATTATAGATCGATACGCTATCGACGATAACAGGCTAGTGGGTAATGTATAATGAATTGTTCTATAGTCAAGGTTTTCTTACTCTGTAGGCAATTCCGACATTCAGGTTTACTAAATGCTGAACAATGCTACATGATCTGCTAAGAACTTAATTTAACTTAGTAAATCTAGAACAAAGTCAGTGTAGTACACATTCTATAGTTAAAATCTTAGTTTTGTTACTGAAAATACTGGACCAAAATAGTTTTGATTTGTACTTCAAAAGTCGTCAGTACTCCAAAAGTCGTCAGTACTCCAAAAGTCGCCAGATAAGTCGCTAAATAATTTTTGTCGCTAAAAAGTTTTTTTTGTCGCTAAGACGAAGGCAATAGTCGCTATTTTTAGCGACAAAGTCGCTAAATTGGCAACACTGGAAGGCAGTGCCAATCTGCAGTTGGCTCCAAGCTTCAGAAAACTACCACGAGAGTGCACGCTGGGAAACGCGCCTCTTCAAATCAAAGAATACATACTCCGAAACAAAGTTTAATGCGCAGTTCACATAGATTTCTCTTTCTTCTTTTTTTATACAAGTGGTGCCATGACACAGCGGCACTACCTCAGAAGCCACCCTTGACGTATCTAATAATAAGTAGGACGTACTTCCAAGAGTGTAAAAACACCAGTGTACATGTGCTATGGCTTCTGACCAGTCATTGCGTTTGTGTTTGTTGGCATCAGGTTTATTCTGATGGTGAATGGCTTATAACAATTTAAAATTTTAAACAAAAAAGAAACCGACATCTGGCACGAAATTGCCAAGACACTTTTAACAGCGCCTGAGGAAGCGAAGAAGCTCTTGCAGGAAAACTGAAATGATAGGAATAATTAAATTAATTTACTGTTTTGGTCTTCAGATCTATCAGTCGTAATTGTACAGCAGAAATTGGCCACACAATGTTTCATACACTAATTATGTTATTATTATAGTTCTGGGTGGAGATTTTAATTTGTCGGATATAGACTGGGAGACTCAGACGTTCATAACGGGTGGCAGGGACAAAGAATCCAGTGAAATTTTTTTAAGTGCTTTATCTGAAAACTACCTTGAGCCGTTAAACAGAGAACCGACTCGTGGCGATAACATATTAGACCTTCTGGTGACAAACAGACCCGAACTATTTGAAACAATTAACGCTGAACAGGGAATCAGCGATCATAAAGCGTTTACGGCATCGATGATTTCAGCCGTAAATAGGAATATTAAAAAGGGTAGGAAGATTTTTCTGTTTAGAAAAAGTGACAAAAAGCAGATTTCAGAGTACCTGTTGGCTCAACACAAAAGTTTTGTCTCAAGTACTGATAGTGTTGAGGATCAGTGGACAAAGTTCAAAACCATCGTACAATATGCGTTAGATGAGTATGTGCCAAGCAAGATCGTAAGAGATGGAAAAGAGCCACCGTGGTTCAACAACCGAGTTAGAAAACTGCTGCGGAAGCAAAGGGAACTTCACAGCAAACATAAACATAGCCAAAGCCTTGCAGACAAACAAAAATTACGCGAAGCGAAATGTAGTGTGAAGAGAGCTATGCGAGAGGCGTTCAATGAATTCGAAAGTAAAGTTCTATGTACTGACTTGGCAGAAAATCCTAAGAAATTTTGGTCTTATGTCAAAGCGGTAGGTGGATCAAAACATTATGTCCAGACACTCTGTGACCAAAATGGTACTGAAACAGAGGATGACAGACTAAAGGCCGAAATACTAAATGTCTTTTTCCAAAGTTGTTTCACAGAGGAAGATTGCACTGTAGTTCCTTCTCTAGATTGTCGCACAGATGACAAAATGGTAGATATCGAAATAGACGACAGAGGGATAGAGAAACAATTAAAATCGCTCAAAAGAGGAAAGGCCTCTGGACCTGATGGGATACCAGTTCAATTTTACACAGAGTACGCGAAGGAACTTGCCCCCCTTCTTGCAGCGGTGTACCGTAGGTCTCTAGAAGAGCGTAGCGTTCCAAAGGATTGGAAAAGGGCACAGGTCATCCCCGTTTTCAAGAAGGGACGTCGAACAGATGTGCAGAACTATAGACCTATATCTCTAACGTCGATCAGTTGTAGAATTTTGGAACACGTATTGTGTTCGAGTATAATGACTTTTCTGGAGACTAGAAATCTACTCTGTAGGAATCAGCATGGGTTTCGAAAAAGACGGTCATGTGAAACCCAGCTCGCGCTATTCGTCCACGAGACTCAGAGGGCCATAGACACGGGTTCACAGGTAGATGCCGTGTTTCTTGACTTCCGCAAGGCGTTCGATACAGTTCCCCACAGTCGTTTATTGAACAAAGTAAGAGCATATGGACTATCAGACCAATTGTGTGATTGGATTGAGGAGTTCCTAGATAACAGGACGCAGCATGTTATTCTCAATGGAGAGAAGTCTTCCGAAGTAAGAGTAATTTCAGGTGTGCCGCAGGGGAGTGTCATAGGACCGTTGCTATTCACAATATACATAAATGACCTGGTGGATGACATCGGAAGTTCACTGAGGCTTTTTGCAGATGATTCTGTGGTGTATCGAGAGGTTGTAACAATGGAAAATTGTACTGAAATGCAGGAGGATCTGCAGCGAATTGACGCATGGTGCAGGGAATGGCAACTGAATCTCAATGTAGACAAGTGTAATGTGCTGCGAATACACAGAAATATAGATCCTTTATCATTTAGCTACAAAATAGCAGGTCAGCAACTGGAAGCAGTTAATACCATAAATTATCTGGGAGTACGCATTAGGAGTGATTTAAAACGGAATGATCATATAATGTTGATTGTCGGTAAAGCAGATGCCAGACTGAGATTCATTGGAAGAATCCTAAGGAAATGCAATCCGAAAACAAAGGAAGTAGGTTACAGTACGCTTGTTCGCCCACTGCTTGAATACTGCTCAGCAGTGTGGGATCCGTACCAGATAGGGTTGATACAAGACATAGAGAAGATCCAACGGAGAGCAGCGCGCTTCGTTACAGGATCATTTAGTAATCGCGAAAGCGTTACGGAGATGATAGATAAACTCCAGTGGAAGACTCTGCAGGAGAGACGCTCAGTAGCTCGGTACGGGCTTTTGTCAAAGTTTCGAGAACATACCTTCACCGAAGAGTCAAGCAGTATATTGCTCCCTCCTACGTATATCTCGCGAAGAGACCATGAGGATAAAATCAGAGAGATTAGAGCCCACACAGAGGTATACCGACAATCCTTCTTTCCACGAACAATACGAGACTGGAATAGAAGGGAGAACCGATAGAGGTACTGAAGGTACCCTCCGCCACACACCGTCAGGTGGCTTGCGGAGTATGGATGTAGATGTAGATGTAGATGTAGATTATCATTACCGACTAGCTTACTGCACTACTGAGTAAATGTATGTATGTATGAACGTATTTATGTATGTCTGTATGTAAATGAAAGTTTTTATTTTCACCGCATTACATGATCCCTAAAAACTATGAATCAGATTTTATTTCATCGACTATGGCTGGTCATTTGTATATTTTCACTTTACATTAATTGTATTTATTGAAATTATTTTCGTTACCTCAATATCATCCTTGGGTGCTTCGCATAGTATAGCACTGCAGACTTTAGCGGTTGTTGAAATGCGAAATAAGTAATTAAACCTTAAATTCTAAGAAGCGAAGAGTAAGTGCAAGTCTTTCTTCAGCCAAGATTGCTCGTTTGTAGTTAGGATCTTGCTTTGCAATTTTTCCCTCAGTTACAGTAAGCAGGCACCGAAAATCGTCCATAGACATACACGAAACATTTTGAAATAGTCTTAATGAAGTCGGGAGCTGTAATTTAGTTACTAGTGCACTATCACCACAATTTGATTCCTCTGCATAAATTACACATCCATATTGTTCTTTTCCTTCGCTGCTTTTTGTGTCTCCAATAGCGCAACTACCATACACAATAATCCTGTATGGATATCACAATGTTTCATAGTAATTGTATCACTACGTTAGCGTTCTGTCTGATGAAATCTGTGTGTTAGTTTACCTCGAAATAAACCAAACCGCAGCGTTCGCTTGTGGTAGCACTGTTCACACACTCAGTTCTAATTCCGTAGTGTTCTCTTTCGCTTGTTCAGTGTAAACGCTTGTCTGTAAGTGCAAGAGAATGGTTGTGAACTCTAGCAAATTGTTCTCTGGGATGCTCGTTCACTTTTGTGAAAAGGCACGTGGGTGTTTGTGGGATGCATGGTACAAATGCCGAAGAAAAGAAATATGATTGCTAGAAAATAGGCAAAGCGCTCAGGGGTGCAACAGAAGATGTGTGAAAGACGATAAATTTATTACATACTTCCATCAGGCGGGAATGGTGTGTATAAGCACAAGTTTTGTATTACCATCTGTTAAAAACGAACAATTTTGTTGAAAGTGCTGTAAATCTGTCATCCACGTAGCTTAAGTTCATGCTACTATAGCTGCAATTATATACCTCACAAACATTATTATTTTCTAGTTTCTGATGTTGTAACTGAGGAAATAAATTTTTTTTCCTGCGATCATGTTATCTGCCATCTAACTAACAACATAGCAGTTGTTATCAAGTAGCTTAAGTGTACTTACTTGGGAAGTGTAATAATGGATGATATTTATTACTCAGCAGACATTAGGAAAAGAATTGCAATATCAAAAAAAGGATTAAAAAATGGTTCAAATGGCTCTGAGCACTATGGGACTTAAAATCTATGGTCATCAGTCCCATAGAACTTAGAACTACTTAAACCTAACTAACCTAAGGACATCACACACATCCATGCCCGAGGCAGGATTCGAACCTGCGACTGTAGCAGTCACGCGGTTCCAGACTGAGCACCTAGAACCGCGAGACCACTGCGGCCGGCAAGGATTCAAGAGTAAACAGAAATTACTTTGTGGACCATTAAACAAAGATCTGAGGAAAAGACTTGCCAAATGTTACATCTGGTAGGTTGCACTATATGGTGCGGAGACCTGGACATTGAGGAAGGAAGATGAAAGAAGATTGGAGGCACTAGAGATATGGATATGGAGAAGAATGGAGAAAGTGAAAAGGGAAGATCGAGTAAGGAATGAAGAAGTATTAAGAAGAGCTGGAGAATAAAGAAACATGCTGAAAGTCATCAGAAAGAGAAAACAGGGCTGGATTGGACATTGTTTTAGAAGGGACTGTTTATCGAAGGAAGGAATAGAAGGAATGGTGGAGGAAAAAGGGGAAGAGGAACAAGAAGATATCAAATGATGGACAATATCAAAGGAGACAAATATTCAGAAATGAAAAGACTGGCTATGGACAGATAAAAGTGGAAGAGGCTTGACCCATGACAAGACATGCCGTAGGGCAGAATACCATATTACTACTACTGACAGGTTGAATGGAGGCCTATATTTCAATTTCATGAGTAATCCTTAATTGACATTATATTCCTTATACGTACTTTAATAAAATCTGTAGGTGCTTCACATATGTAACTATATATATCAGGAACTATTTGAGATACAACAGCTATTGACAGTGCAAAATCATTATTAACAGTGTAAATGCCAGGTTTTCTGTAGATTATGATAATCATCAATGACTAGTGTTCTGCTTTTAAATTTTCCATTCAATTCTAATGAGAAGCCAGCGAAAAGTGTCAACCAACATATGTGCAAAATTTTGCAATAATGGTAAGATGGAGCTGCAGTTCAAAGCAAGATGCACACCTATACGCGTTTCGTACTTATGTACAAATTCAAACACCTACACTCTTCTTTTCCTGTGTCATTTTGCTTGCTTCGTCAAAACATTGCGCTCATCATGCTTAATAATTTCGTCTGAATATTTAAGTTCGCGGCTGTAACTAGTGTTGTTTTCGAATGAAACCCCTGTGGTTATTGTAAGCACCGAAAAAACTATAACGCAACGTTTGTAGTGTTGACATGCAATGTTTATTCTCGGGTGTTCTCTAAAGCCCCCTTTACACTAAAGCGAACACGAACGAACGTGCACTCGCGCGCACAGTCCGCAAGTCCGTTTTAAATTACTTGATATCTGACACCTCACAGGCTGGGGTTGGCTTCCTCCAATGAGCGTGCTCAACGTCACGCCCGAACCGTTCGCTGTTGCCAAACTACCACAACAAATGCTCAGCTGACTCCATTGTTTGGCTAGTGCTGTGTGTCAAAACGTGCGTATTCTGTTACCATCGTTCTGCATGTGATTTTGTTTTGGTTTATCATGTCTGATGAAAACGAAAGAGAAGGGGCAGACCCAAGATCCGTGATGCAAACGCATCAGAGAAGAAAGCTGGGTGAGGAATTGGGTTTAAAGGAGAATCGCGACAACTCGTGTGCAATGTACGGGAATAATTTTGAGACGGAGGTCGAAAATGGGGGCCCTCTCTTACCGGTTTTCAAAGTAATCGCGCGAACAGCAACCGCGGTTAAGGTTAGAGAACCGACCGTACTTCATATTCTTCTTTCCTTCTTTAGTGTTCAACCCTGAGGCTGGTTTCAGCAGAGCGCCATTGCTCTCTTCTCTCTGCCTTCCTCTTCATTTGCACGTATGTGTTACATCCAACGTCATTCATGATCTGCTGCATGTAAGATATCCTTGGTCGCCCCCGCCGATTCCTTCCCTCAATAGCTCCTTGTGCTATTGTTCCAATGATGTTGTGTCGTAGGATGTGCCCTACAAGTTTGTCTCTTCTTGTTTGGATGTGCCTCCACAGATATCTGGTTTCCTGTACTCTTGTAAGCACCTCTTCATTTGTTACTTTCTCTCTCCAGCTGATCTTCATCGTCCTATAGCACCACATCTCCAGGGCCTCTAGCCGTCTTCTCTCTTCTCTTCCGATTGTCCAAGTTTCACATCCGTATAGGGCCACACTCCAAACGAAACCTTTCATGGAACGTTTCCTTATTTTCAGACTGATGTTGTTGCTGGTGAGTAAGTTCCTTCTCCGATTATATAGTAAAGTAGTAGCATATTAGTAAAGAGAATTAAGAGAATGAAGGAAGCGAAGCAGGGCCCTTTTGTCTTTATACGCTAAGAAAAAAAAAAAGTATGCAGAAACACGTAACAAATCTGAATGCCTTCGCACAATACGCGATCTTGCGTCACATACATAATTATTATTATAAAAGAGATTGGTCTGTGTTAGATGAGCTTCATACAACACCGCGTGAGGCAGAACTTTTTGAAGGCAGTGGTATGTTCTTGTGACCGGTTGTGCAAGGTCTCGGCTTCAAATACAACAATATATCAGGCCATAAAACGTAGATGGAACGAGAAGACATAACCGCATGGTGGTGTGTAGATTTTTGCATGGAATGAAAGATATTAATTTCCTGGGAATTGTTTGGATTGATGAAACATGGGTGAATGCAGGTCATACTGTTATAAAAGGTTGGAATGACGACAAAGGAGAATGTATGGCACTCTCCAGTGGAGAAGGTGGTAGCGTTATTCGTTTGCATTCTGGTGCGTACCACAGCTTTATTCCAGCTGTCAACTGATCTTCAGATCCAAGAAAACATCAGAGTACCACGAGGAAATGAATCACGAAACGTTTTTAAATTGATTCGAAAATACTTTTTTACCAAGTTTAGAAAATACATCAATAATTGTGATCGATAATGCTCCATACCATTCAGTTTTCAAGGATAAGACTCTAAACTGTCCTCTCGAAAGCATGACGTTATTCAGTGGTTACGAGAATACAAAGTTACTGCGGATGATTAATTGAAAAAAGCAGAAGTATTAGAACTCGTTTCATTTCACAAGCTTCAGTTTCCAACCTAAGCTATTGACGAGGTAGCTTATAAATATCGACATAGTCATAAAACTACCACCTTACCACTGCCACTTTAACGCTATTGAACGTATTTGGCCGCAAGTGAAAGGATATGGTACTCACGAACATAAAAAAAAAAATACTGTGAATGAAGTTGAGAAACTGTCATGAAAAATGTCACCAAAGTGGACTGGAGGGCGGTTGTGATCCACACAAAACGAGTGATTGACGAAGCTTGAAATAATGAAGGTATTCTCGAAGATAATGTTACGGAATTTTCTTCTTCCAGCTGCTCATCGCAAAGTTCCAGTGACTCTTATATGAATGGTATCCTCCTTCTTTTGGACAGTCCAGCTGCCTGCAGCAGGCAATAGAATGCAAAAGGTTGAAATTAACAGTACAGATAGTCTACAAAAACCAGCAGAGTCCTCTAACTGGGGAGGTATCAAGAATGGTGTCCCACAGGGTTCAGTCTTGGGTTCCTTATTGTTCTTAATATATATTAACGACTTGCCACGCTATATTCATGAAGATGCAAGTTAGTTCTTTTTGCTGATAATACAAGTATAGTAATCACACCCAAGAAGGAAGAACCAGCTGAGGAAATTGCAAATAATGTCTTTCAGAAAATTATTAAGTGGTTCTCTGCAAATGGACTCTCACATTAAATTTGATGAAAACACAGTTTATACAATTCTGTACAGTAAATGGCATAACACCAGTGATAAATATATACTATGAATGGAAGTCTGTTGCTAAGGTAGAATACTCAAAATTTCTAGGTGTGTGTATTGATGAAAAATTGAATTGGAAGAAACACATCAATGATATGCTGAAATGGTTAGGTTCAGCTACTTATGCTGTTAGGGTTATTGCAAATTTTGATGATAAACATATCCATAAATTAGCCACTATGCCTGTTTTCATTCAATGCTTTCATATGGCATCATGTTCTGGGGCAATTCGTCATTAAGAGAGAAAATATTCATTGCACAAAAGCGTGTAATCAGAATTATAGTTGGAGCCCACCCAAGATCACCTTGCAGACATTTATTTAAGGAACTCGGGATAATTCACAGTACCTTCGCAATACATATATTCACTTATGAAATTTGTCATTAATAACCCACCCCAATTCAAAAATAACAGCGAAGTGCATAGCTACAACACTAGAAGAAAGGACGATATTCACTATTCTGGATTAAATGTTACTTTGGCACAGAAAGGGGTGAGTTATGCTGCCACAAGAATCTTTGGCCATTTGCCAAATAATATTAAAAGTCTGACAGATAGCCAACCAACATTTAAAAGCAAATTAAAAGAATTTCTGAATGACAACTCCTTCTACTCAATAGATGAATTCTTAGATATGAAGTAGTAATTGTAAAAAAAAGTTAATTAATTAATTATTGTGTGTAAGGAGAACTACGTTAAAGTGACACGTTCCACGTCATTACGGAATGTTGTATTCATGATCTATGGAACAAGGATTGATGTATGTATGTATGTATGAGGTACATTTAAACATTATTTCTATGTTCTGTGCTTGTGTGGACCACAGCCAGGTCCTGAAGCCAATATAGAGATAGCTCCACGTAACCAACGAATGCGAGAAACTGCAGCTCGCTTTTGGCACTGATTTCTCTCTTGTGTTTGCTTTATTCGCTGTGAACGAAGTGAGCGTGTCGAACAGTTCTGCCACAAATTTTTGACCGCCGTATCCTCGGATGCATGCATACCACGAGGTTGTGGTTATGTTAGTACAGTAGTTCAGTACCGTAAAATCAGCTGTCGACACAGCATCTCTGTTTACCATCCGTTGTACCTCAAAACGGCCACTGCCAACATTGCTTTTCAGTACACGTAAGAAAAGGGGGCCTCGCACACTCAGTAATATTATCAATCCGTCATTATATTGGCCGAGTGAGGGCGCGTATTCACGTATTGTCAATAACAGAAACACTGACGACCAGTACCGACGGCGCCAAAAATATTCTCAATGCGTTCTGAGTGTGGGGTCGAGCATTGAAAGTTTGACATTGTTTACCATTCAGGGGTTGGCAGAGCTTCCTGAACCAGCCACACGGCCATAATGTGCACTCTTCATGTTATCAGTTCGTCTTTGAATATAACATCTCTCATAATCAATTTTTGTGGTAGCCTTTTAACATAAAACAGTTTTAAAAGAACTTTACAGCGATCAATCGAGCATTCTCTACGCCATTGTTTTCTTCATTTATTTGGAAACATAGTAGGCCTCGCCATGTACTGCATATGCAATGGCTACGGAATACGCATCAGGCTCGTCACTTTCTTTACTTTGATTACCTGAATATGTCATTGCAGTACAGATGTAATTACTTCGTGGGCTTCAATAACATTTTTATGAATTGTATTTGATGATTACATCACTAAATTTCAAGCATTGGAATGACCTGCCTGTTGCCAGAAATCTCAGTTACACGTAATCTCGTAGACTACGATTGCCCCTCTCATTTTGCTTTTCTATTTTACGTTGTACCAACATTAGTAAATTGTCGTAAGGTGAAGCACTCATACGGAAATGGTTTGACACCTTTTATTTCTGTGGTTAAGATTTTTTGACAAGTAGCTTCTTTTTCAATCATTCTCGAACGTAGTGCTCCATTTTCGTTGTTTTGTGTTGTTTACCCGGTATAGCTAAAATAACTGCGGCACACGCTTTCATTTGGATGTTCGAATTCTTAACTTTGTAAAACGACCAAAATAGATGTAACAAACATCGAAATGCTTTAGCAGAGCATTTACTCAGATCGTAGTTTGCCGAAACCGATAATCTGAATAAATGCTCTACTAAAGAGATCGCCGAGCGGTTCTAGGGGCTACAATCTGGAACCGCGTGACCGCTACGGTCGCAGGTTCGAATCCTGCCCCGGGCATGGATGTGTGTGGTGTCCTTAGCTTAGTTAGGTTTAAGTAGTTCTAAGTTATAGGGGACTGATGACCTCAGAAGTTAAGTCCCATAGTGCTCAGAGCCATTTGAACCATTTGAACTAAAGAGATCGTGGCAGTTCGAAGTTTGTTACTTATATTTCCATGTGAATATAGATCGCCCCCAGAATGGAATAATGTCAAGCATATACACCCTGTAAAATCACGTTGCCTACTGACAATATAAATGATGGTCTGACATTTATATTTATATTTTAAAGGCATGAAAAACTAGTACTGTCAGTAAATATTAAAACGTGTGTGGGCCCATTACAAGCACTTGTGAAGTGACACGCCGTGTGTCATCTGTAACAGAGCTGCTGCCGGCAGCCCATGTGGCAACTCTGTCGCTGCAAGTGACGTGGCAGACGTCAACTATCAAGTAATTTTAAACAGTCTCTAGTGTACACCATCCATACTTGTATCTGTCAGTAGACATTTACAGTGGAGAGAAATGGAAGCGAACATGAGACATCTTAACCAAGCAGCCATGCTGCATTGGTTTGTTTCTTGTTTATACTTGTGTATTTCGAAAATATACAGTTTTATCGATATGGAAAGTCAGGTAAGATTGCGCGGTCGGGTAAGAGTGCTGTTCCTTATCTGTATAAACGATTTGGGAGACAATCTGAGCAGACACCTTAGGTTGTTTGCAGATGATGCTGTCGTTTATCGACTATTAAAGTCATCAGAAGATCGAAACAAATTGCAAAACGATTTAGAAAAGATATCTGAAAGATTTAGAAAAGATACCTGAAGAGGGGCAGCAACCTTTTCAGTAGTTGCAGGGGCAAAAGTCTCGATGATTGACTGATCTGGCCTTGTAACACTAACCAAAACGGCCTTGCTGTACTGGTACTGCGAACGGCTGAAAGCAAGGGGAAACTACAGCCGTAATTTTTCCCGAGGACATGCAGCTTTACCGTATGGTTAAATGATGATGGCGTCCTCTTGGGTAAAATATTCCGGAAGTAGCCCCCCATTCGGGTCTCTGGGTGGGACTACTCAGGAGGACGTTGTTATCAGGAGAAAGAAAACTGACGCTCTACGGATCAGAGAGTGGAATGTCAGATCCCTTAATCGAGCAGGTAGGTTAGAAAATTTAAAAAGGGAAATGATAGATAGGTTAAAGTTAGATATAGTGGGAATTAGTGAAGTTCGGTGGCAGGAGGAACAAGACTTCTGGTCAGGTGATTACAGGGTTATAAACACAATATCAAGTAGGGGTAATGCAGGAGTAGGTTTAATAATGAATAGGAAAATAGGAATGCGGGTAAGTTACTACAAACAGCGTAGTGAACGCATTATTGTGGCCAAGATAGATACGAAGCCCACGCCTACCACAGTAGTACAACTTTAGATGCCAACTAGCTCCGCAGATGATGAAGAGATTGATGAAATCTATGATGAGATAAAAAAAATTATTCAGATAGTGAAGGGAGACGAAAATGTAATTGTCATGGGTGACTGGAACTCGATAGTAGGAAAAGGAAGAGAAGGAAACGTAGTAGGTGAATATGGAATGGGATTAAGGAATGAAAGAGAAAGCCGCCTGGTAGAATTTTGCGCTGAGCACAACTTAATCATACCTAATACTTGGTTCAAGAATCACAAAAGAAGGTTGTGTACATGGAAGAAGCCTGGAGATACTGGAAGGTCTCAGATAGATTATATAATGGTAAGACAGAGATTCAGGAACCAGGTTTTAAATTGTAAGACATTTCCAGGGGCAGATGGGGACTCTGACCACAATCTATTGGTTATGAACTGTAGATTAAAACTGGAGAAACTGCAAAAAGGTGGGAATTTGAGAAGATGGGGCATGGATAAACTGAAAGAACTAGAGGTTGTAGAGAGCTTCAGGGTTAGCATTAGGGAACGATTGACAAGAATGGTGGAAAGAAATACAGTAGAAGAAGAATGTGTAGTTTTGAGAGATGAAATAGTGAAGGTTACAGAGGATCAAGTAGGTAAAAATACGAGGGTTAGTAGAAATTCTTGGGTAACAGAAGATATATTGAATTCAAGTGATAAAAGGAGGAAATATAAAAATGCATTAAATGGAGCAGGCAAAAAGGAATACACACATCTCAAAAATGAGATCGACAGGAAGTGCAAAATGGCTAAGCAGGGATGGCTAGAGGACAAATGAAAGGATGTAGAGGCTTATCTCACTAGGGGTAAGATAGATATTGCCTACAGGAAAATTAAAGAGAGCTTTGGAGAAAAGAGAACCACTTGTATGAATATCAAGAGCTCAGATGGAAACCCAGTTCGAAGCAAAGAAGGGAAAGCAGAAAGGTGGAAGGAGTATATAGAGTGTCTATACCAGGGCGATGTACTTGAGGACAATATTATGGAAATGGAAGAGAATGTAGATGAAGATGAAATAGGAGATATGATACTGCGTGAAGAGTTTGACAGAGCACTGAAAGAACTAAGTCGAAACAAGTTCCGGGAGTAGACAACATTCCATTAGAACTACTGACAGCCTTGG
Organism: Schistocerca cancellata; assembly: GCF_023864275.1. Taxonomy (NCBI): domain Eukaryota; kingdom Metazoa; phylum Arthropoda; class Insecta; order Orthoptera; family Acrididae; genus Schistocerca; species Schistocerca cancellata. The sequence goes on from NC_064628.1 coordinate 716,310,566, forward strand.
GAGAGCCAGGCCTAACAAAACTCTACCATCTAGTGAGCAAGATGTATGAGACGGGCGAAATACCCTCAGACTTGAAGAAGAATATAATAATTCCAATCCCAAAGAAAGCAGGTGTTGACAGATGTGAAAATTACCGAACTGTCAATTTAATAAGCCACGGCTGCAAAATACTAACACGAATTCTTTACAGACAAATGGAAAAACTGGTAGAAGCCGATCTTGGGGAAGATCAGTTTGGATTCCGTAGAAATGTTGGAACACGTGAGGCTATACTGACCCTACGGCGTATCTTAGAAAATAGATTAAGGAAAGGCAAACCTTCGTTTCTAGCATTTGTAGACTTAGAGAAAGCTTTTGACAATGTTGACTGGAATACTCTCTTTCAAATTCTGAAGGCGGCAGGGGTTAAATACAGGGAGCGAAAGGCTATTTACAATTTGTACAGAACCCAGATGGCAGTTATAGGAGTCAAGTGACATGAAAGGGAAGCAGTGGTTGGCAAGGAAGTGAGACAGGATTGTAGCCTATCCCCGATGTTATTCAATCTGTATATTGAGCAAGCAGTAAAGGAAACAAAAGAAAAATTCGGAGTAGGAATTAAAATCTATGGAGAAGAAATAAAAACTTTGAGGTTCGCCGATGACATAGTAATTCTGTCAGAGACAGCAAAGGACCTCGGGAAGAGTAGCTGAACGGAATGGACAGTTCTTGAACGGAGGATATAAGATGAACATCAACAAAAGCAAAACGAGGATAATGGAATGTAGTCGAATTAAATCGGGTGATGCTGTGGGAATTAGATTAGGAAATGGGAGGCTTAAAGTAGTAAATGTGTTTTGCTATTTGGGGAGCAAAATAACTGATGATGGTCGAAGTAGAGAGGATATAAAATGTAGACTGGCAATGGCAAGAAAAACGTTTCTGAAGAAGAAAAATTTGCTTACATCGAGTATAGATTTAAATGTCAGGAAGTCGTTTCTGGAAGTATTTGTATTGAGTGTAGCCATGTATGGAATTGAAACATGGACGATAATTAGTTTGGACAAGAAGAGAATAGAAGCTTTCGAAATGTGGTGCTACAGAAGAATGCTGAAGATTAGCTGGGTAGATCACATAACTAATGAGGAGGTATTGAATAGAATTGGGGAGAAGAGGAGTTTGTGGCACAACTTGACTAGAAGAAGGGATCGGTTGGTAGGACATGTTCTGAGGCATCAAGGGATCACCAATTTAGTATTGGAGGTCAGCGTGGAGGCTAAAAATCGTAGAGGGAGACCAAGAGATGAATACACTAAGCAGATTCAGAAGTATGTAGGTTGCAGTAGGTACTGGGAGATGAAGAAGCTTGCACAGGATAGAGTAGCATGGAGAGCTGCATCAAACCAGTCTCAGGACTGAAGACCACGACGACGACATCTGTATGGTGCGAAAGTTGGCAGTTGACCCTAAGTAACGAAAAGTGTGAGGTCATCCACATGAGTGCTAAAAGGAATTCATTAAACTTCGGTTACACGATAAATCAGTCAAATCTAAAGGCCCTAAATTCATCTAAATACCTAGGAATTACAATTATGAACAACTTAAGCTGGAAGGGGCAAATAGAAAATGTTGTGGGGAAGGCTAACCAAAGACTGGGTTTTATTGGCAGGACACTTAGAAAATGTAACGGATCTGCTAAAGAGACCGCCCGCACTATGCTTGTCCGTCTTCTTTTAGAATACTGCTGTGTGGTGTGGGATACTTGCCAGATAGGATTGACGGAGTACATCGAAAAAGTTCAAAAAAGGGCAGCACGTTTTGTATTATCGCGTTATAGGGGAGAGAGTGTCACTGAAATGATACAGGATTGGGGTGGACATCATTAAAGCAAAGGCGTTTTTCGTTGTGGAGGAATCTCCTCACGAAATTCCAATCACCAGCTTTCTCCTCTGAATGCGAAAAAAATTTTTTTGACGCCGACCTACGTAGGGAGAGACGATCACCATGATGGAATAAGGGTAGTCAGAGATTGCACGGAAAGATGTAGATGATCATTCTTTCCGCGCGCTATACGAGATTGGAATAATAGAGAATTGTGAAGGTGGTTCAATGAAGCGTCTGCCAGGCACTTAAATGTGATTTGCAGAGTATCGATGTGGATGTAAATGTAGATGCAGAATCTCTATATTTTTAAGTTGGCTAATCTGATCAGTCACCTGACTTTACCACCCAGTCACCAGCCTCTGACGTCATGTGTACTCACTCTGGCCACACGTAAGACTTGAGTTGAAAAGAAATGCTTTGTAGCTAAATTGTTGTAATATTTTCAGTCAGCATAGTAGCAATAAACGGTAATCACATTAGTTCAGTATAATTTTCAATAATACCATTATGAGGAGCAGAACCTTAGCTGGTGAATAATGTAATTTACTGCAATATATGGCTTCTGGGAGAAAGTAAGATTTGAGTTATGCTTTCTATCTCGGTAGTGGCCAAAACTGCGCACTCAGAGGCCAGTTAACACTGCACAGCTTCGGGAATCGACATTCTTGGACGTACTCTTTCTCTGCGCTTGATTTGTTTGTTTTAATTATACCAATAACTTTTAGCCCACACGCAATTGAAATTGTTACTTATTACAGTTACAGTAATGGACAAGTACACGAGAAAAACCGATAGAAAGTTAATTTTCACAGAAGAAATACCAAATAAAATCTTTGCTAGAACTTAAAGCATGTAAAATTACATCCGAAAAACGGGGCAGAAGACAAACCAAGCGTCCCCATAGGTGTCTCTGTAAGCCCTGATGAAAACATAACCTGAGATTTTTCATTGCAGCACGATACTGCAAGATTACCAGGTTCAAGGAAACAGGGCAAAAAGTGGAAAAGCTTTTCAATTAAAAAATTAATGTTTCCATTTCTCAATTAGGCCTATTCATCAAGATTAACTAATACTAAAATGAGTGTTGAGACGAAAATTAATCTTTAAGAGAAACTAGGTAAATTTGAAAATAATACCAGTGAAACATTCAAAATAATAAAAAACCAGAAAAGAAATCTGTTTATTTAGGTCTTCCTACTAAGACTAAAGACAACATAGAAAAGAAAATAACTGCTCATCTTCTTGACAATCACAGTTTGTCGAAGTGCAATGTTGAAAAAAGACAAGTCAATACGCAAAAGTGTGAAATAGTATTGAGCTTGCCATTTGAAATTACGCTGTAAGAAGAAAAAGAAAAAAAAAAAAAAAAGAAAAAAAAAGGGGGAAAAAAAAAGAACAAGAACTTCAAGAAAAGAAAGAGGTAAGAACTTAAATGGAAAATGGGTGAAAGGGAAGATTGAAATAGAAGACGACAAAAAAGCTGAAAAATCTGTCAGTCAAAACGATACACCGACTGCAAGATGAAGGAACAGAGATAAGAAGAAGAAATCTTTTACATCGATTGCTGTGAGAGTTTTGAACATTGTTGGGTGCAGTGTTGACAGCATCAACAGTGGTGGCACGACACGCGTTCTGTGTGCTTCCTCAGAACCTTGGAGTTGTGGTTATTGATGAAACTTAGTGCACTGTCAACTTCCATCCTGCACAGCCTTACCCGACAAGGCGACTAAGAATGCACAAATGTAACCATTTAAAATATTGTTAAAACAAATAGTTTGTACTTAGATTTAAGTTTTCATAAACTTGATAAAGTTAGACTATTAGATAAAGTACAAATTGAAAAGATTTTCATTTATTTGGGAATAAAACTGTTTTTTTTTTCACAGCAAAAAAATATGTTAAGTGCGCATTCTTAGCTAACTCTCCTCCACACGACATTAAATGTCTCTCCAGAACGTACAGTTTGTTCTGGTAAAGTTTTGTAGCGAGGAGGCAGTGCATTTAACACAGAACTGTAGTTTCAGCTTCTACATCTACATCTACATTTATACTCCGCAAGCCACCCAACGGTGTGTGGCGGAGGGCACCATACGTGCCACTGTCATTACCTCCCTTTTCTGTTCCAGTCGCGTATGGTTCGCGGGAAGAACGACTGTCTGAAAGCCTCCGTGCGCGCTCGAATCTCTCTAATTTTACATTCGTGATCTCCTCGGGAGGTATAAGTAGGGGGAAGCAATATATTCGATATCTCATCCAGAAACGCACCCTCTCGAAACCTGGCGAGCAAGCTACACCGCGATGCAGAGCGCCTCTCTTGCAGAGTCTGCCACTTGAGTTTGCTAAACATCCCCGTAACGCTATTACAATTACCAAATAACCCTGCGACGAAACGCGCCGCTCTTCTTTGGATCTTCTCTATCTCCTGCGTCAACCCGATCTGGTACGGATCCCACACTGACGAGCAATACTCAGGTATAGATCGAACGAGTGTTTTGTAAGCCACCTCCTTTGTTGATGGACTACATTTTCTAAGGACTCTCCCAATGAATCTCAACCTGGTACCCGCCTTACCAACAATTAATTTTATATGATCATTCCACTTCAAATCGTTCCGCACGCATACTCCCAGATATTTTACAGAAGTAACTGCTACCAGTGTTTGTTCCGCTATCGTAAATCATACAATAAATGATCCTTCTTTCTATGTATTCGCAATACATTACATTTGTCTATGTTAAGGGTCAGTTGCCACTCCCTGCACCTAGTGCCTATCCGCTGCAGATCTTCCTGCATTTCGCTACAATTTTCTAATGCTGCAACTTCTTTGTATACTACAGCATCATCCGCGAAAATCCGCATGGAACTTCCGACACTATCTACTAGGTCATTTATATATATTGTGAAAAGCAATGGTCCCAAACACTCTCCTGTGGCACGCCAGAGGTTACTTTAACGTCTGTAGACGTCTCTCCATTGATAACAACATGCTGTGTTCTGTTTGCTAAAAACTCTTCAATCCAGCCACACAGCTGGTCTGATATTCCGTAGGCTCTTACTTTGTTTATCAGGCGACAATGCGGAACTGTACCGAACGCCTTCCGGAAGTCAAGGAAAATGGCATCTACCTGGGAGCCTGTATCTAATATTTTCTGGGTCTCATGAACAAATAAAGCGAGTTGGGTCTCACACGATCGGTATTTCCGCAATCCATGTTGATTCCTACAGAGTAGATTCTGGGTTTCCAGAAATGACATGATACGCTAGCAAAAATCATGTTCTAAAATTCTACAACAGATCGATGTCAGAGATATAGGGATATAGTTTTGCGCATCTGTTCGACGACCCTTCTTGAAAACTTGAACTACCTGTGCTCTTTTTCAATCATTTGGAACCTTCCGTTCCTCTAGAGACTTGCGGTACACGGCTGTTAGATGGGGGGCAAGTTCTTTCGCGTACTCTGTGTAGAATCGAATTGGTATCCCGTCAGGTCCAGTGGACTTTCCTCTGTTGAGTGATTCCAGTTGCTTTTCTATTCCTTGGACACTTATTTCAATGTCAGCCATTTTTTCGTTTGTGCGAGGATTTAGAGAAGGAACTGCAGTGCGGTCTTCCTCTGTGAAACAGCTTTGGAAAAAGGTGTTTAGTATTTCAGCTTTACGCGTGTCATCCTCTGCTTCAATGCCATCATCATCCCGGAGTGTCTGGATATGCTGTTTCGAGCCACTTACTGATTTAACGTAAGACCAGAACTTCCTAGGATTTTGTGTCAAGTCGGTACATAGAATTTTACTTTCGAATTCACTGAACGCTTCACGCATAGCCCTCCTTACGCTAACTTTGACATCGTTTAGCTTCTGTTTGTCTGAGAGGTTTTGGCTGCGTTCAGACTTGGAGTGAAGTTCTCTTTGCTTTCGCAGTAGTTTCCTAACTTTGTTGTTGAACCACGGTGGGTTTTTCCCGTCCCTCACAGTTTTACTCGGCACGTACCTGTCTAAAACGCATTTTACGATTGCCTTGAACTTTTTCCATAAACACTCAACATTGTCAGTGTCGGAACAGAAATTTTCGTTTTGATCTGTTAGGTAGTCTGAAATCTGCCTTCTATTACTCTTGCTAAACAGATAAACCTCTCTCCCTTTTTTTATATTCCTATTAACTTCCATATTCAGGGGTGCTGCAACGGCCTTATGATCACTGATTCCCTGTTCTGCACTTACAGAGTCGAAAAGTTCGGGTCTGTTTGTTATCAGTAGGTCCAAGGTGTTATCTCCACGAATCGGTTCTCTGTTTCATTGCTCGAGGTAATTTTCGGATAGTGCACTCAGTATAATGTCACTCGATGCTCTGTCCCTACCACCCGTCCTAAATATCTGAGTGTCCCAGCCGGTCGTTGTGGCCAAGCGGTTAAAGGCGCTACAGTCTGGAACCGCGTGACCGCTACGGTCGCAGGTTCGAATCCTGCCTCGGGCATGGATGTGTGTGATGTCCTTAGGTTAGTTAGGTTTAAGTAGTTCTAAGTTCTAGGGGACTGATGACCTTAGAAGTTAAGTCCCATAGTGCTCAGAGCCATTTAAGCCATCTGAGTGTCCCAGATGAAGGAACAGAGATAAGAAGAAGAAATCTTTTACATCGATTGCTGTGAGAGTTTTGAACATTGTTGGGTGCAGTGTTGACAGCATCAACAGTGGTGGCACGACACGCGTTCTGTGTATGTTTCAGCAACAGCCCGAAACGTTTCACACACTGTGTGTAGGCTGATGCTTTTCGCTGGGATCTCATTACAACCAAGGAAGAAATTTAAAAGTAGAACACTAAGTACAACCAACATAACCTGAAGAAAGGCTGGCGTTTACACTCTGTTTATTAGCAAGTGGACTCATTTACATTAGTGTTTGTTTTGCATTTCGATAGCTGCTATATATCAGTTACTGATATCTGCAGTGGCATATGTGGAGCACTTCAGGCATTTTATTAAAGCACATATAAGAAAGATACTGACAATTTTAATGAACTTCAGTATTGGCTGGAAATCTTAAACTGCACTGTGATTTCAATTAATGAACTCTGGCTTAGCAAGAACTAAAATTAAGTGTGGCATTTGAATATGAACTGGCAACAAGCATTAAACATGGTGATGTATCTGTATATGTTAAAAATAGTGTGAACCTAATCTATGAAGTTATAGATGTAAGTAGACTGTGGTTAGAAGCAAAATTTGAAGCTGCAGCCATAATGTTGCCAGTACAGGAAATTATAATAGATTTAGTATACCGCCCCCCTCCCCCCCAAACATAAGACCTGTTTGTGGAACTTCTGGAGACACTGATACTCTTGCTACTCAAATACAAAGATTACAGAATACCAATATTTGGTGGTTAGGCTTAAGAATAGAAATGTTGATCACTTGGTAAATATAAAATGGTTCAAATGGCTCTGAGCACTATGGGACTTAACATCTGAGGTCATCAGTCCCCTAGAACTTAGAACTACTTAAACCTAACTAACCTAAGGACATCACACACATCCATGCCCGAGGCAGGATTCGAACCTGCGACCGTAGCAGTCGCGTGGTTCCGGACTGCAGCGCCTAAACCGCGTGGCCACCGCGGTCGGCTGCTAAATACATTTAAACCTCTAATTTCAGTTGCATAAATGACAGACCCACAGGACAGGAAGCATGTCTAGATAACATAATATGTAATTTTCATCTAAACAAAACGGAATTCGAACCAATCAAGCTAGGTGTTTCAGATCATGAGGGACCATGGATCAGACAAACTTTTAACAGTAAAGGAACTGAAACTTCCACAGGCTGTAGAAAAATTACAAGACCAACTAATGAATCAAAGCTAAACAAGTTGGTAAGTAAACTGAATTTAATAAAATGTGACAAAATAATAACCACTACAGGTGTAAATGAATCTACGAACAAAATTTTGAAGCATGTTGTCCAGTCTCGATGATCCCGTGCCCACTGACGATGTCGTTGGGCGACATGGGAACATGTAGGAGTCTGTTGCTGTTGAGCCCCATGTTCAACAACTTGCACTGAAAGCTGCACTGAAAGCTGCGCTCAGGAACACGTGTGCCTGCTCCAGCATTGTACTCTCTCGTCAGGTCTGCAACACGTCGCTGTCTATCCTGGTTTACAGAGCCGGCAAACCTCCGATCTACATGTTCCGTGATGAGACATCGATGCTCAAACCTTGTCGTCTATTCGAGGTTTCACCGTCCTTCAACCACTTTCCGTAGCTGCTCACAAATCTAACAGGTGCTCAACCAACCAGGTTTACCGTCTTCGAAATATTCACTTCCAGTCGCCGGGCCATAAACACTTTGTTAAAATTGCTTATGTCGGAGGATTTCTCCATTTGTGACCCATATCGTCGCTAGAATAATTCCCCATTTGTTCCTGCTTTCCACATACAGGTATTGGACAAAAATATGGAAATACCACGAGAAACGAGTGTTTGAACATGCACTAGTGGCCATTAAAATTGCTACACCAAGACGAAATGCAGATGATAAACGGGTATTCATTGCACAAATATATTATACTAGAACTGACATGTGATTATATTTTCACGCAATTTTGGTGCATAGATCCTGAGAAATCAGTACCCAGAACAACCACCTCTGACCGTAATAACGGCCTCGATACGCCTGGGCATTGAGTCAAACAGAGCTTGGATGGGGTGTACAGGTACAGCTGCCCATTCAGCTTCAACACGATACCACACTTCATCAAGAGTAGTGACTGGCGTATTGTGACGAGCCAGTTGCTCGGCCACCATTGACCAGACGTTTTCAATTCGTGAGAGATCTGGAGAGCCCGTACAGGACCTGCAACATGCAGTTGTGCATTATCCTGCTGAAATGTAGGATTTCGAAGGCATCAAATGGAAGGTAGAGCCACGGGCCGTAACACATCTGAAACGTAATGTCCACTGTTCAAAATGCCGTCAATGCGAACAAGAGGTGACCGAGACGTGTAACCAACGGCACCCCATACCATCACGCCGGTTGATACGCCAGTATGGCGATGACGAATACACGCTTCCAATGTGCGTTCACCGCGATGTCACCAAACACGGATGCGACCATATGATGCTGTAAACAGAACATGGATTCATCCGAAAAAATGACGTTTTGCCATTAGTGCACCCAGGTTCGTTGTTGATTACACCATCGCAAGCGCTCCTGTCTGTGATGCAGCGTCAACGGTAACTGCAGTAGGGGGACAAGCTATGTTCTGTCCCACTCTGCATTGTTGCCAAATTTATTCAAGATAGCGGCGATGACGTCATTCAAAATGGCGGCATGTAGACTTGGCAACAGTGCATGACATTGTCCAAGATGGCGGATTTTGGCGGGAAAATAGGCCAATAGGGCTACATCCACTAACCTAACCCCCGAAAAAAATGGCGGGAAGTTTGAATTTTGGCAGGAAAATAGGTCAGTTGGGCTATGTCCACTAACCTAACCCTCCAGAAGGAAAAATGGCGCGAAGTTTGAATTCCAACACGATAATGCCGTGCTTCTCTTTATTATTATTATTATTTATGTTCATTTATTATCATTTATGTTCATTTATTATTATTTATGTTCATTTATTATCATTTATTATTATTTATTATTATTATTGGTCTACCTCCACTAACATAGAAAATCGCGCCAAGTTCAATCATTTATTATTATTTATTCAATACGCCTGATTTTGGCGAGGAGAAAGCCAATTCCTTTACAACCACAACAAAAAATCGGTCACAAGTTCAAATTCCAACAAGATAATCGGTCACACATACGAAATAGTCCACCTCATCCTACCAAGTTTTAATTTTTTCTTCACGGTCATTTATTGTTTCACTCATAAGCTACGAAAATCACGTCAAATAATAATAATAATAAACTGCACTTCCACTAATCTAAGTCACCTCCTGTAAATTCGTGGGAAAAGGTTCAAAATGGCTCTGAGCACTATGGGACTTAACATCTATGGTCATCAGTCCCCTAGAACTTAGAACTACTTAAACCTAACTAATCTAAGGACATAACACAACACCCAGTCATCACGAGGCAGAGAAAATCCCTGACCCTGCCGGGAATCGAAACCGGGAACCCGGGCGCTGGAAGCGAGAACGCTACCGCACGACCACGAGATGCGGAGTCGTGGGAAAGGGACTGAAGTCTTTATTTCAAACAGTACGGCCCTCACTTGTTCTCCAACATACTTAGTACACATCTTTGAGATCGCAGCACCATCCACCGTGCTCGCTACGAGAAATGACTCTTTATTTCTTGCATTAAGGTCATGTAGGTGTCTCCCAACTGACTTCGTGATGCTCACACAACGAACTCCAGAGCACAGCTGACGTACGCGTGAGTGGCTGAGCCCGCTCTGTGCACCACCTATCGGCGCGCCCGCACAGCCCCCGGCCGGGGTCCCAGGTGCGTAGGCGCCGACCGGCGTCCCAGAGCCCCGCCACAAACGGTCAGCCACGCTCGCCTCAGAGTCCGGCTACGTAAACATCCTGTCGCGCCCGCGAGCACTTAATGCTGGACAGGATGGAACCTGTCGACCACGTGCTGGACAAAGGATACCTTCCACCCCACATTTATTTTTCTGAACAGGTTGGAACCTGCCGATACCTACCTCACACAACCGCCCGAGATCTTTGGAAAGTTCTATCATGTGACACGCTAAAAGCCATATCGGTCCTAAAGTTCGGAAATTCCCAGCACTGACGGACAGGAACCGACACGCTTGCTCTGTCCAAACCACCCTCACGCCACGTACTGCGTCACCAGCACGTGTGATGGAGCACAAAGGACGCGCTCATCCCCATTAACTTTGCAATTCCAGACCGATAGACAAGAACCGACACGCTCGAACTGGAATGTTTGCTACCGAGTTGCAAACTTCCTTTATGTCACAACGCTCGATTGACCACGTGGCTCTATCAGACAAAGAATGCTCTCACTAAGTTAACTGATCACCTGATTCTCATTAGTCACCCCACATGCTTCGATTAACTAATCCAAGATCTTCGCGAAAACACACACGTACGTGTGAACCTTCGCTCCCGCCAAGATACGTACCTCCGCAAGTCAATATAAACTCTCAACTCAAATAAAAAAAAATAACAAGTCAATATCACGCACACATGCAGGAGCCATCACACGCTCCTAGCAAACTTCTCAACTCACATACCTATCAACTCACTCAAATTCTATATTGTCCCACAAATACTTAACCTTACCTTTATTCATTCAAAATAGATTCGCTCCCTACCACAACCTCCTTTCCAATAAAAATAGCTAACAATATTCATCTCCAACAACATGTCATTCACCACCATTCATAATACCATAAACCTCGAATTACGTCTATATAACATAATTTTAAATAATAATAATAATAACTTAAAATTATTATTTAAAATTATGTTATATAGACGTAATTCGAGGTTTATGGTATTATGAATGGTGGTGAATGACATGTTGTTGGAGATGAATATTGTTAGCTATTTTTATTTATTTTTATTTTTATTTATTTTATTTTTCATTTTTTATTTATTTTAATTTTAATTTTTATTTTTTATTTATTTTGTTTATTTTTTATTTTTTATTTATTTTTATTTTATTTTTATTTATTTTTAAATAATAATAATAATAGCCCCCCCATGAACCATGGACCTTGCCGTTGGTGGGGAGGCTTGCGTGCCTCAGCGATACAGATAGCCGTACCGTAGGTACAACCACAACGGAGGGGTATCTGTTGAGAGGCCAGACAAACGTGTGGTTCCTGAAGAGGGGCAGCAGCCTTTTCAGTAGTTGCAAGGGCAACAGTCTGGATGATTGACTGATCTGGCCTTGTAACAATAACCAAAACGGCCTCGCTGTGCTGGTACTGCGAACGGCTGAAAGCAAGGGGAAACTACGGCCGTAATTTTTCCCGAGGGCATGCAGCTTTACTGTATGATTAAATGATGATGGCGTCCTCTTGGGTAAAATATTCCGGAGGTAAAATAGTCCCCAATTCGGATCTCCCGGCGGGGACTACTCAAGAGGATTTCGTTATCAGGAGAAAGAAAACTGGCGTTCTACGGAAAGGAGCGTGGAATGTCAGATCCCTTAGTCGGGCAGGTAGGTTAGAAAATTTAAAAAGGGAAACGGATTGGTTAAAGTTAGATATAGTGGGAATTAGTGAAGTTCGTTGGCAGGAGGAACAAGACTTCTGGTCAGGTGACTACAGGGTTATAAACACAAAGTCAGATAGGGGTAATGCAGGAGTAGGTTTAATAATGAATAGGAAAATAGGAATGCGGGTAAGCTACTACAAACAGCATAGTGAACGCATTATTGTGGCCAAGATAGATACGAAGCCCACACCTACTACAGTAGTACAAGTTTATATGCCAACTAGCTCTGCAGATGACAAAGAAATTGAAGAAATGTATGATGAAATAAAAGAAATTATTCAGATCGTGAAGGGAGACGAAAATTTAATAGTCATGGGTGACTGGAATTCGAGTGTAGGAAAAGGGAGAGAAGGAAACGTAGTAGGTGAATATGGATTGGGGCTAAGAAATGAAAGGGGAAGCCGCCTGGTAGAATTTTGCACAGAGCACAACTTAATCATAGCTAACACTTGGTTTAAGAATCATGATAGAAGGTTGTATACATGGAAGAACCCTGGAGATACTAAAAGGTATCAGATAGATTATATAATGGTAAGACAGAGATTTAGGAACCAGGTTTTAAATTGTAAGACATTTCCAGGGGCAGATGTGGACTCTGACCACAATCTATTGGTTATGACCTGTAGATTAAAACTGAAAAAAACTGCAAAAAGGTGGGAATTTTAAGAGATGGGACCTGGATAAACTGAAAGAACCAGAGGTTGTAGAGAGTTTCAGGGAGAGCATAAGGGAACAATTGACAGGAATGGGGGAAGGAAATACAGTAGAAGAAGAATGGGTAGCTTTGAGGGATGAAGTAGTGAAGGCAGGAGAGGATCAAGTAGGTAAAAAGACGAGGGCTAGTAGAAATCCTTGGGTAACAGAAAAAATATTGAATCTAATTGATGAAAGGAGAAAATATAAAAATGCAGTAAATGAAGCAGGCAAAAAGGAATACAAACGTCTCAAAAATGAGATCGACAGGAAGTGCAAAATGGCTAAGCAGGGATGGCTAGAGGACAAATGTAAGGATGCAGAGGCTTATCTCACTAGGGGTAAGATAGATACTGCCTACAGGAAAATTAAAGAGACCTTTGGAGATAAGAGAACCACTTGTACGAACATCAAGAGCTCAGATGGAAACCCAGTTCTAAGCAAAGAAGGGAAAGCAGAAAGGTGGAAGGAGTATATAGAGGGTCTATACAAGGGCGATGTACTTGAGGACAATATTATGGAAATGGAAGAGGATGTAGATGAAGATGAAATGGGAGGTACGATACTGCGTGAAGAGTTTGACAGAGCACTGAAAGACCTGAGTCGAAACAAGGCCCCCGGAGTAGACAACATTCCATTGGAACTACTGACGGCCTTGGGAGAGCCAGTCCTGACAAAACTCTACCATCTGGTGAGCAAGATGTATGAAACAGGTGAAATACCCTCAGACTTCAAGAAGAATATAATAATTCCAATCCCAAAGAAAGCAGGTGTTGACAGATGTGAAAATTACCGAACAATCAGTTTAATAAGCCACAGCTGCAAAATACTAACACGAATTCTTTACAGACGAATGGAAAAACTAGTAGAAGCCGACCTCGGGGAAGATCAGTTTGGATTCCGTAGAAATACTGGAACACGTGAGGCAATACTGACCTTACGACTTATCTTAGAAGAAAGATTAAGGAAAGGCAAACCTACGTTTCTAGCATTTGTAGACTTAGAGAAAGCTTTTGACAATGTTGAGTGGAATACTCTCTTTCAAATTCTAAAGGTGGCAGGGGTAAAATACAGGGAGCGAAAGGCTATTTACCATTTGTACAGAAACCAGATGGCAGTTATAAGAGTCGAGGGACATGAAAGGGAAGCAGTGGTTGGGAAGGGAGTGAGACAGGGTTGTAGCCTCTCCCTGATGTTATTCAATCTGTATATTGAGCAAGCAGTAAAGGAAACAAAAGAAAACTTCGGAGTAGGTATTAAAATCCATGGAGAAGAAATAAAAACTTTGAGGTTCGCCGATGACATTGTAATTCTGTCAGAGACAGCAAAGGACTTGGAAGAGCAGTTGAACGGAATGGATGGTGTCTCGAGGGGAGGATATAAGATGAACATCAACAAAAGCAAAACGAGGATAATGGAATGTAGTCGAATTAAGTCGGGTGATGTTGAGGGTATTAGATTAGGAAATGAGACACTTAAAGTAGTAAAGGAGTTTTGCTATTTGGGGAGCAAAATAACTGATGATGGTCGAAGTAGAGAGGATATAAAATGTAGACTGGCAATGGCAAGGAAATCGTTTCTGAAGAAGAGAAATTTGTTAACATCGAGTATAGATTTAAGTGTCAGGAAGTCATTTCTGAAAGTATTTGTATGGAGTGTAGCCATGTATGGATGTGAAACATGGACGATAAATAGTTTGGACAAGAAGAGAATAGAAGCTTTCGAAATGTGGTGCTACAGAAGAATGCTGAATATTAGATGGGTAGATCACATAACTAATGAGGAAGTATTGAATAGGATTGGGGAGAAGAGAAGTTTGTGGCCCAACTTGACCAGAAGAAGGGATCGGTTGGTAGGACATGTTCTGAGGCATCAAGGGATCACCAATTTAGTATTGGAGGGCAGCGTGGAGGCTAAAAATCGTAGGGGGAGACCAAGAGATGAATACACTAAGCAGATTCAGAAGGATGTCGGTTGCAGTAGGTACTGGGAGCTGAAGAAGCTTGCACAGGAAAGAGTAGCATGGAGAGCTGCATCAAACCAGTCTCAGGACTGAAGACCACAACAACAACAACAAATAATAATAAATCATTCATCCTAACACGCACATAATGATCTCACTATCATTCTGTCTCTATTCTAAATAAGATCTTCACTCATACTATGAATTATTTCTCTATAATTTTATAAATTATAAAATGCTCAGCCCTCCACCATGTCCTGGAACCATCTGACTAGTTCAGCTTTCAGCTACTAGGGGCGCTAGTGAACTCATTCACCACCTCTACAGAATTCTCAACAGCCATTCGTTCATCCTAAGATCATGTGATACTACGTCATCACACTTATATAAGGAGTCACCCCCTGGTCATCTTTCTCACTCTTCAGTTGTCCGCCGCATCGTGCGTTTGTTCTCGTGTGTGTGTGTGTGCTGTATCTGTTTTGTTAAGATGAAGCGAGTTAACAACACCCAGGAGTCTGCTGCGAAGAGAATTACAAGGAGATGGCACGACCGTGGGGTCCGGGATTTGTCCGCAATTTTGTGTGGTGAAAGAGGACCCCTAACACCTCACGTGGTTAAAATATTAGGACGCACTACTTGGAACAGAATCGGTAGTGATCTATGGACAAACCTACCAAACGTTGTCTTAGTCCACATAGCAAGGATTCCAAGGAAAAGGCGTACAAAATCGCTGATAGAGGGCAACCTTGACGTAAGTGTAAGTAGGCTGTTTAGGTTCTTATATTGGTAACGCCGCCGCCACGTAGTGCTCTCTGTATAAAAATCACTGGCTGTGCTGTGTGCAGTCTGTGGCTAGTTTGCGTTGTTGTCTGCCATTGTAGCGTTGGGCAGCTGGATGTGAACAGCGCGTAGCGTTGCGCAGTAGGAGGTGAGCCGCCAGCAGTGGTGGATGTGGGGAGAGAAATGGCGGAGATTTGAAATTTGTAAGACTGGATGGCATATATATTATGATTATTAAGGTAAATACATTGTTTGTTCTCTATTAAAATCTTTCATTTGCTAACTATGCCTATCAGTAGTTAGTGCCTTCAGTAGTTTGAATCTTTTATTTAGCTGGCAGTAGTGGCGCTCGCTGTATTGCAGTAGTTCGAGTAACGAAGATTTTTGGTGAGGTAAGTGATTTGTGAAAGGTACAGGTTAATGTTAGTCAGGGCCATTCCTTTGTACGGATTTCTGAAAGTCAGATTGCGTTGCGCTAAAAAATATTGTGTGTCAGTTTAAGCACAGTCATGTATAATTTTTCAAAGGGGACGTTTCATAAGGAACGACCTATTTTTATCGGAGGAGTGAGTCTGCCATTGTACATAATCCTGGATGAGGCACCCCGCAGAAGGCGCATCACTACCGTGATAACGGCGACTGGGTAACCCATATGGTGGAGAACGGCCGTAAGGAAAGAATGGTCAACCCTATCAAAAGCTTGACTAAAGACCAAAGACGCAAGTGCCCCAGACAGGCGTTGTGCCTGGGTAACGGCGATCATATCCTTGTAGCGGCATAAAGCCGTGCGGATATTATTATCCCCTCCCAAAGATGCTTGGTCTGGCGTCACAACATATCGGACAACGTTTTTAAGTCGTGCCGCCAAAAGGCGAGTGAAGATTTTCATATCACTGTTAAGGAGGGTGATGGGCCGATAATCACTGATATTGTTGCCACCATGCGGTTTATGTACAGGAATAATAATTCCTCCCAGGAAAGCGTCCGGCACAGGTACTTCCGGAGACATCAGTTCCCGACAAATGGAGGTGAAGGTGGACTCTAAAAAATCACGGAAGGTGCGATAAAATTCGAGGGGAAGACCGTCGGGTCCTGGGGAGCGATTGATGGTTCCTCCCCAGATCGCATTGCGGACTTCATCATCAGTCACCTCTGACATCAAGTCAATCGCCGCATCTCCTGGGATACCACCGAAGCTGAGCTGTGAGACTTCCTCGATCAACTCTGGGGAATGTCGAATTGCGGCGTAGAGTTGCTGGTAGTGGGCGTGAAGCACATCCCCTATTGCAGATTGGGTTACGTAGCGACGCCCTTCTTGGGCTGTTAGGACGTGAATCAATTTTCGGCGCCGATTTTGGCGTTCTTGGATGATATGGTACATCGACGGATGTTCATGAGGCATGCGATCAGCAGTACGAGATCGTACTATCGCTCCTTCCAAATGCCTCCGCATGAGATTGGAGATTTGTGCCTTAGCATGGTTCATCCTTGTATGGCGCTCAGGGGAGGCTGGCATCGTGGAGCTTTCTGGTAGGATCCTGTAGTAAAAGTCCATAGTGCTCTTCCTCCAGGGTACTACATCTTCGCCATACCGGATCAAAGTTTTTCGAAGAGCAGGTTTTGCGCACTGGATCCACCAGGATATGGTAGACAGATACGTGGGACGGCGTCTATTACATGTGATCCCAGTGTCTTCTATTAGAAGTCGACAGTCAGGTGAATTAAGAAGTGCCGTGTTCAGTTTCCATAAACCACGTCCGTGCCATACTGCCTGTCTTGTGAGAACAACATCACAGAAGTAAGCCTCATGATCTGAGAAAGCAACAGGCCAGATTTCAGCCTGTCGAGTGTGTTGAATTAGGGATCGCGAGATGTAGATGCGATCCAGTCGGCTAGAGGAGTGCGCAGTGTAGTACGTAAAGCCCATAAGATCACCGTGAACATGTCTCCACGTGTCGACAAATTGTAGCCGCGTGACGACTGTTTCCAGAATGCGCATGGTGAGTGACGCGGCAATTGATCCTGAGGTCGCTGGGTGCAGTTGAAGTCTCCACCCATGACCCAGTCATCGTGTGGTCCCACAAAAAGGGGTGTAACTTCATTCGCGAAGAAGGCATTGCGTTCACGACGGTAGTTGGAGCCCGACGGCGCATAAATGTTGACGATGCGTACACCAAAGAGAGTAAGGGCCATAACTCGGCCGTTGGGGAGGTATAGGACATCTTCGGCAGGAAGACGTTCTCGTAAGATGATGGCAACACCACTACCGGTGTCAGAAGCGGGAGGAAGATGCGCCGTGAAGCCATGTGGTGGTGAAAAATCGGCGACATGCACTTCCTGAAAAAGCGCAATATCTATGTCCGCATCATAAATCATATCGCGGAGCAGCGCTAGTTTGTGGGGCGCACGAATGGTCTCGAGGTTAATCGTTGCGACACGATAATGCTGGTGTTGGAGTCCCACAGGCACAGGTGGGGCTCCTTCTTCAGGAGCGAGAGGTCGTCGATCTTGCCGGTCCGCTGAAGATGTTGCTATTGTGGACAGTTTGCGGGCGCGGGCGCAACCGATGGGGGCGTCCCATCATTAGCACCGTCCACCCCAGTCCCTTCGATCTCCACGTCGTCTGCCCAGGAGACTGATACTGCGGTAGGGCATCGGCTGTGCACATCATCCACGTGGAGAGGAGACGTAGTTTTCGGCTCAGCGTATAGGCTCTCTTCAACGTCGACCTGTGGGGGCGACGGCGCCAGTAAGGAGGGGTGTTCGTTGCCAGTGGTCGCCTGTGGTGGGTCGTTCGCATCAGACTTTTGGTCATCAAAGAGCGTTTTGTCGTCCATCTTCGGGTCTGCATCCCTGGTATCCATCCGTAGAATGGATTCATCAGGGGGTGTGCGGCTACGTTTCTTTCCCTTTCGTGTCGACCCTTGTTTTCGAACATGTCGTTCAGAGTCTGATGGCGGGTGGCTTTCGTCTGACTCCGGACCAGTCTGAAGGAAAGCAGAAGTAGGTACCACTCCCGAATCAACGTGCATCTCAGTAGAAATTTCAGTCACAGTGCTGCGAAGATTCGGCAGGTCAGGATCTGGCGTCTGTGGCACCTCAGAAGGAATCTCACTAGCGGTTGCTTCTACCTGATCAGACGACGTCAACGGAGCCGGAAGACCCTGTGTAGAGGAGCTACCTTCCTCGGCAACCTTGGCATATGTGACAGGGATCTGAGTGATCACCGCTGGGGACGCTTCCTCGCCGACCGGCGTCTGGATCAGGCGGCGTCGCATGCAGGCGGATCTGACGTGGCCTTCTTGTCCACAACACGCACATGTTCGGGGTTGGCCGTCGTACATGACAATGGCTCGCACCCCGCCAATTGTCAGGTATGATGGTATATGTTTTTTCAGTTCAATTTTGACCTGACGCACACCATTAAGGACATGGTAGGTCGTGAAGGTTTGCCATTTTTCCTCTACGTAACCGATGACGTTACCGTACGGTTGTAACGCAGAGACAGCTTCGTCCTTCGGCACTTCAAAAGGTAGTTCAAACACCCTAATGTTGCGTTGACCGTACTCTGCGAGTTCAAGTGTTACAGCTCCGACGTGACCATCAGAGTATTTGAACTTAAGTCCATCGGCATGGCGGCGAATAACATCTTCACACACCTCGGTGTTTGTCATTTTAATATAAACGACACTACTCATGATCGAAAAATGGATTCCGATAACGTAGTTAGGATCTAAACGAACTTCTTCACGTATGAACGTTTCAACTTCATGTGCACGAGATCGCGCATGTTCAGCTGGGAAGGAAACTTTAAGGGTCGCACGGCGGTAAGCGCTCGACATGTCGTTCACGGTGGACGGACACAAGCCTTATAGCTACGACACGGAAGTAAACAACGCCTGCAGCAGAGCACTGGCCGGCGCGCGGGGCCGTCCGCACGCTGCCACGGCTGAGAGCCGACTAACATCTAGGCCAGACAGCGTCTCGGCAATTCATTAACATTTTATATTTATACCGCACCTAAGAAACTTTGGATCGATTTTTCCCGGGATTTTCCGGGTAGTGCGTCCTAATATTTTAATCACGTGAGGGGTTAGGTGTCCTCTTTCACCACACAAAATTTCGGACAAATCCCCGACCCCACCGTTGTGCCGTCTCCTTGCCACAATTCGCAATTACCGAGTAAGTAAATAATTTTTATTTTTCATTATAATTTCTCCTTTATATCTTATATATTCTCCTTATTAATTATATATCTCATTGTTCTAGCCAACTCGCGGACTTTATCATCGAGTCTTAGGAGCGGGTTGAAGTCCAACAGGCCCCTGTGGTCCAGTCACAGCCGGAATTGCCTTGTGAGTATAATATCTAATATGCTACTCATTTATATTAACCATTTAAAAAAAATTATTTTCTTATTTCATAACTCTTATTATTTTTTTTCTTTGTAGATCACTTAAGGCAATTCCAGCTCGAGTTCGAAGGAGAGCTAGGGGCAGTCCCACGTAGCCCCCTACATAACTGAGTTCAGACACCAGCTCCAAAACACCGCCTCCCACGTGAGTATACTGAAAAATAAGTCATCTTTCACTCTAGCTATCCCTTTTTTTCAAAAAAACTAAAATTTTTATCTCGTTCTGTTACAGCAAGTGCAATTGATGATCTTATGGCCGCTGATCGTGAGATCGAGGCCATTCAACGGCAAATAGAACAACAACAACAACAGCCCACTCGTACGTTTTATTTAAAAAATACCTATCTCTAATAATAATAATAATAATAATAATAATAGTAATACACTTATTTCTTTTTCTCCAACAATTCTATTTATAAAATATCTTGTTTGTTTGTTCTAGGTGATTATACACAATTAATGGACGATGAGTTCGATTAGTTTTTTGAGGGGCCAGTAGACTGCCCCGATGAATTGTTCACGCCTTGGAGTCAGTGCCAAAAAGGTTATTAGTCCCTCTCCCTATAACCATGTGTGAGTCGTTAGAATTCACGTACATATACTATGTACTTATTTATTTTATCTCTACAGAGATCGACTCTCAGCAAACTGTTGCGCGCGTGCCTATCGCGGCGGCTAAACCGGCAGCTCAGCAGCGCTCCCGAGGACGTGCATCACCGGTCAAAGCGCCCCTGGTCGCCGCACACGAAGCTGCCGCCTCTGTCAAGGCCACCGACCGCTCCGGCGCTGGGCCTACCCCCCAGGCCACCACGTGCGTCAGCCACCGTCATGGACCTCGCCCCCGGCTGCTCGCGCTGGGGCACGCGCGCGGCCCCCTCACCGTCGTGCGAGGCACACCACGCCTAGCCTAGTTGTAGCAATTGTATTAGTGATCATCCTGTGGCTAGTGGCAGTTCTCTAACCCGCCCTTTTAGTCAAGTAGATCAGGTCGGTGACACCATACCGCAATTACAGTACTCGGCGATTGCCGACGCCTTTGAGGAGCGAATCTCGGTCACTAGGATCGAAAACCCGGCAGGGGGGTACCGCTATCCTGTTGGATTTTTTTTTCCCTGTCCTGGAAACCGAGCTGCTCAAGGTAGTTGATAATCCGCGGTATCCCACCGTTGAATGCAGTGCTGTGCTCTGCATCGAGTTATCGCAACCCCCTCCCCCCCCCCCCCCCCCAATGATCAGTCTGGTGATGGAGAGACCAGCATTCATTATCTTTGGGGGGATAATGGCGTGATAACGCGGAGCACATCAATCGCCGAGTGGTTAAATCCACCTTGAGTGTCATACTGGGCCGGTTTTCCGAGATGGAAGTCAACGGCTCTGCTAAGGCACTCAGCAGAATTCTACACCTGGATGTCCATATTCATGTCCACGATCCGTTAAATGAAGGGTCCAGCTATATCAAGCTCCCTAAAGATATAGCTAACAAGAAGGCGTGCATTAATGTTGAAAATAGAAACTATCACGCTTGTTTTGCATGGTCAATCCTGGCTTGCGAAAGAAACTACAATAGAAGAGATCATCCTGAACGTCCGAGTACATACCATCTAGGTGATAATATGATAATATTCATTGCTGTTATAACTTTAGTGGTATTGAGTTTGCCGTCAAGATCCAGGACATACCTACATTCGAGGCACAAAATACCGCAATATTGGTACACGTTTATGGCCTGGAGAAGAAAAGCAAGTCAGACGAGCAAGACAGGCATGTTGTTATAGGACCTCTCCATTTCTCCAAATTTGCCGGTGAGCGCGAGCTGCATGTAAACGTGCTGTTCTTAACTGAAGGTGATAATTATCACTAAGTCTGGATCAAGGACATGCCCTGGCTCCTTTCCTCCCAACTATCAACTGATTGTCATGTAAAACATATTTGTTTAAGGTGCCTCAATTATTTCTCATCTGAACAGTTATTAGCTACACATCTAGTACACTGTACCTGCAGGGATGCGGTACGTGTTATCATGCTTACCCAGGAAAACAAATTCATAAAGTTTAGGAATGCTCACCACCAGGAGCGATGTCCGTTTGTAGTTTATGCCGACTTTGAGTGCCTCCTCGCTCCTGTGACCCGCTCTGAAGGCGATCCTACGACCTCCCACACCACCTTTACAGAGAAACAGGTACCATATGCGGCAGCGTACCAAATTGGTTCAAAAATGTTTCAAATGGCTCTGAGCACTATGGGACTCAACATCTGAGGTCATCAGTCCCCTAGAACTTAGAACTACTTATACCTAACTAACCTAAGGACATCACACACATCCATGCCCGGGGCAGGATTCGAACCTGCGACCGTAGCAGTCACGCGGTTCCGGACTGAAGTGCCTAGAACCGCACGGCCACCGTGGCCGGCGTACCAAATTGTATCGTCATATGACACCAACCTTAAGCGATACAAATCTTACGTCG
Source organism: Schistocerca cancellata (assembly GCF_023864275.1). NCBI lineage: Eukaryota > Metazoa > Arthropoda > Insecta > Orthoptera > Acrididae > Schistocerca > Schistocerca cancellata. The sequence continues at coordinate 716,332,949 of NC_064628.1, forward strand.
AGGATAATCCATCGATTTGGTTGCTCTCTGAGTTTGAAAAATTTTCACTGGAAGTTGATACGCTGTGCAGCGGCAACGTTTCCATGACCAAATCGAAGGAGAATGAAGATTTGTATAATAACGCCACCGAGTGTCATATTTGTGGGCTGCCGTTAGACAGAAAAGCGGAAACTCCCCGTAGGGATCACTGTCATCTTACAGGGAAATTCCGCGGCGCAGCTCACAATGCATGCAATTTGAAGTACCAATTATCTAGGTACATACCAGTTTTCTTTCATAATTTAAGTGGGTATGACGTTCACTTTCTAGTTGAGTACTTGGCCGACTTCGGTTTGGAGAAAGATCAGGTGAGGGTCCTACCTGAGAGCGTTGAGAAGTATATTTCATTCTCCAAACGAATGACGCCAAGAATTACACTGCACTTCCTCGATACAGTATGTTTTATGCAGGCACCACTACAGAAACTTGTTGATACTCTACCTCGTGGGGAAATGCATATCACTCGAGCTGCATTTCCCGATGAGGAAAAGTTTGAACTCGTTACTCGCAAAGAGGTTTTCCCATATGAGTATGTGGAAAGTATGGCCAAACTCGACGAAACCAGGCTACCTGACATAACTGCATTCTCCAGCAACCTCACAGGCGACACCATAACGAATGCAGAATATGAGCATGCCGTGAATGTCTGGCCGGAATTCAGTATTTCTAATTTAGGGGAGTAAGCACGTCTTTACATGGACACAGACGTGTGCTTGCTTGAGGACGTTTTCGAGAAGTTCCGGAGTCTATGTATGACCACATATTCTCTGGACCCCACCTTTTATTACACGGCACCTGGGTTGTCTTGGGACACGATGCTCAAGAAAACGAAGTGCATATCGAATTATTGACTGATCCTGACATGCTTCTTTTCTTCGAGCGGTGGATCCGTGGGGGGCTTTCTCAACGTATTCATAGACACGCGAAAGCAAATAACCCACGGATGGGCGACAGGTTTAACGCATCCCTTGATTCAAGTTATATATTGTATCTCGATGTGAATAACTTATACGGTCACGCTATGAAGCAATGGCTGCCCATTGGCGAGTTTACTTGGCTGTCCGAAGATGAATGCAAGGGATTAGGTGGAAAAATCATTGGGGGTATCGCAGCTGATTCTGATGTAGGGTATGTTGTGGAGGCAGAATTCAAATACCCTATTAGTTTGCATGATGCGCATACCGATTTGCCTCTGTGTCCAGAGCAACTAGTTGCGCCAGGAGGTTCCACACCCAAACTGATGACAACGCTGGGGGATAAGCAGAGGTATATTATTCACTAGCGTAACCTCCAGCAATGCGTCAGCTTGGGTATGGAGCTAGTTAAAATCACCTGGGCCATCTCCTTCAAACAGTCCCCCTGGTTGAAGGAGTACATTGATTTGAACACGAGACAGAGAGCTTCCGCGACGTGTGATTTTGAGAAGGATTTTTATAAATTAATGAATAATTCAATTTTCGGTAAAACTATGGAGAATTTGAGGGCGCGACGTGAAATTTTTATTAGAACGCAATGGGATGGGCGTTATGGCGTAAGAAAATGCATTGCCAGACCAAATTTTAAACAGGTCACCATTTTCAATAAGAACTTTGTTGCTGTAGAGATGGCGAAAACTGCAGTAGAGTTCACTAAACCTGTCTACATAGGGACGTGCATACTAGACGTCTCCAAACTCCACATGTACCGCTTTCATTATGAGTTTGCGAAAACTCATTTCGCAGGTCCTAAATTACTTTATATGGATACAGATAGCTTCATCTATTGGGTGAAGAACTGCAATCCATATGAAGTAATTAAGTACCACGGCAATGAATTCGACACGTCTTCTTATGCGGCCGATAATCATTACGGTATTGTTCCACAGAACAAGAAGGTTATCAGTCTCATGAAGGACGAGTCGAATGGATTGCCGATTATGGAGTTTGTAGGTCTTCGGTCCAAGATGTATGCATATCGCACATTGGAAGGTCCCACTCAGAGACGGGCTAAGGGGGTATAACGTATGGCATCGTGTGCTGTGTCTGTCGAGGACTATTTGCAATGCCTACCTGGTGGTGTTCGCGGTGCTGAGCTGCAGCCACCGCATATGGTCTGGCAAACTAGTATTCGATCAGTAGCGCATGAGGTGTACACTGTGCTGCAGTTTAAAATCGGTCTGTCGCCTCATGACGATAAAAGGGTCATCTGTGATGATGGCATTGAAACTCGCCTGTACTCACACTACTGACTTGTAGTGAGAGAAGGGGTGGGGGACTCTGATTGAGAGGGAGAGAGAGATAGAGAGAGAGAGAGAGAGAGAGAGAGAGAGGGAGAGAGAGATGGCGAGAGTGTCTGCAGAGTAGTAGTATGACCCTTTTATCATAGTGTAAATACTGGATGAGAGTGTTTTGTAGTGTGTATCTGCTTGCGTACTTCCATGTATGTCTGAGTGTGTGAATGTGTGCAAGCCTCCGTTAAGTGTGTCTTCGTGTAAATATAAACATTATTTATTCTAAAAAAAAACAAAAAACACAAAAATAAAAAAACAGCAAACTAAAAATAAAATTATTAAAAAAGTATTTATATATATTTGTATATATTTCTTGACAAGTATTACTAGTTATGTATATATGAGCAAAAAGATAAAATTTTATACCTTCAATTCCTCCTTTTATAATGAAGAAGAAGAAAATACAATTTTACGAAGTTCATATCTGCTTCGATCTGAGTAGTTGTTATAGATTTTACTTTATAAGTTTCACCTGCCACCACCCATCCAGTCAGAACTAGTTTTAAGTAAGTGAGTTCCACAAATTAAATTCATTGTATATATATGTTCATTTTATTGGATCAAATGTTTATAACGACACATATATGTTCACCTGGTTGTTGTAGTGGAAAAAAAAATGTTTAGACCAACTTACTTGAATGAAATGTATTTTCAATTGGTCTTTGTAGTGGAAAATGCTTTAAAGCCACTAACGTGAAGAAAAAATGTTTGCCATTAGTTAAAAAAAAAGTCTTTCCTGTGGAACTTCACTAGCGATACTATTATTTACCTTGTAAGATACTGTAATTAGCTTGTGATACCTCTGCTATAGTTGTAATAAATATATGTAGTTATCTCTGCACACTGCTTATGAGTAATGTAAAACATGTATCTGCAAAAGAGCAGAAATTTCATTTTTTACATGAACAGAAATAGTGTATCTGTAAACTCATATAATGTGAAAAAAAACTCTATGATTGCACTGATATTTCGCAAACACTGTAAAAAATTCTTAATTCGAAAATAAACTAACTTATTTTATTGTAAAAAAATTTCTAATATTCTTATTATTCCACTCTTAACCATGATCACTCTTTTTTATTAAAAAAAATGATGAATATATACATAACGCTGATAGAGCCACAGTGCACTGCAGAGAGAGAGAGAGAGAGGTATAATGTTTTTACTGCTTTAAAGACAGAAATGAATTCTGAATGATGAGTCCTGGACTTCGTCCGCGACCGATGACCATCGCAGTCTGGTCCCTTTAAACCCACAAACCACAACTTCGTCCGCTGGTCACAAACAGACATCGGCACTCTCTTTCAGGTCTTATCACTTTAAACAGCAGACGTCTGATGTCTACCACTTTCCCTCTTTCAGGTCCTGTCACTTTCATCGCCGAGCAGACGAGGTGGAAGCAGGTAAACTGGCTCAGACAGCTCCAGTGGAATGCACTTCATGCACAATATCGCCAATAAAATTATTTCTATGGATGTAGGTGTCACAGAAAGAAAACAAGAATTCTTATGGAGAAAAAGAATTATTTATTTAGTTGTGAGCCATTTTAAAAGTAATTTTACATTTTCACATGCAGACACAAAACTATTTTTTTCTTCTTCACACGTTCACTGTCTAAGTTGATGGATAGGTGGACAATCGTAGTTTTCCAGGTTCTAGATAGACTCATATTTGAAGATTCGACGCAGCCAGCTAATCTTCTCATCACCTTTAACGTAGATTATTGTCTCCTTGTGATCAAATACTCTCAGCACTTGCAGCAAATGTTGATAAGAGATGCCAGGGTCATCCCACTTAATCCTATGATAGAATTTTGTTGGCCACATCGCGCTTCTGACTGTCTTATTGCACTTGACGTCTTCAATGGTTTCGGCGCTTCAACTCTTGATGCAAATGTTCCTATTACTCCATCACATTGCGTGAATGCTATTAATGCACAATCTTTAATTATGACTCGCCTGCACTAATCATAGTAAAATCCTTGAACGTAAGCTACGATCCTCACACCTTCAGGTAACATTGTGAACTACCCTAGAGCTAACAGAGTGCATATTAATTTATACAACTCATTGCACTACACCTGTGAGCGGGCAGTAGTTAACAAGATGATCATGCAGAATGAGAGCGTATGCCAAAGTCTGATCAAGGAAGTTTGCTGAAGATTCAAATTCAATCCGTACATCTACAGGCCCTGATTTAATTATCTCATTCTGTTTTGAACAGTCGATCACAATTATAGGCGCTAGCTTCTTGAAACTCTATAGACTGAGTAGGCATCCCTCATTTCCGACACCTTCGTAGTAAGATGCTCGGAATCTAGTGTACATGTCAAATGCCAGACTGTATACATTGCTGTCCCACTGTAGATGTAGATTCTCCTATGGGTAGGATTCTGAATTCAAGTAGACTCTGGCGTTAGTTAACTTGCAGTGGTCAGATTCAGTTGAGTCCTTTGATACATTACCACGCCTTTGAGTTTGGAATGCGAGTATGATGAATCGAGATGTTTCCAACTGCACTGATGTTTTAATAGCGCAAGTATGTGTGGATGCTGTAGGTAGGACTGGGTATTCAAAAAGCTCCCATGATCGGAAGGTTTGTGGTAGGTAGGTGCCGGCATTCAGAACTTTTAAGAGCTTCAAGCGCTCCTCGTTGGCAACGGTGATGTGAGGCATTTTCCATGATACGCTATTAATCTTGATTTGAACATTCTCTGCAGCTGTTTGAGAGAATGAATTCGCATCACTTGCACTCCTCACCAAAATAAGTTCTTGTTTAGCGTTGATAATTATCTGCTGCATATCCTCAAAATAACCCATACGCATTTTTAGTGGCACGCACGCGGTAAATCGGGTTTGTCCCCACTCACCATCCGGCGCATCTATGAACCACCCAGCATTTTCCAAACTGTTTGAATCAGAGGGTGAGGCTGAAACGTACGTCTTAAGGCTTGTAATACCGACATTGCGTGTGCGGTCAATTTCAATCCCGTTGAGTTCATAACGTATCCCTTGAAACAGGAGTGCTACAGCATTTTGAATGAGCTTCGAGAGCTCTACTGCAGCCCCGTCAGCTTTCTTAAATGTGCAGTCCAGACAGAGGAAGCTCTCACTAGGCAGTGTTACTGCGTCCTGATGCTGGATAACAATTCTAATTTCATCATTTTTGTTAAAGGTGCTTGAAGCGTAGGGTTTGTGTGAGTGGTATTCATGACGAATAATTCGGTCATCATACTCATGGATTGAAGAGTTTTTAGCAAAACAGAACACAACATGTTGTTCTCAATGGAGAGACGTCTACAGACGTTAAAGTAACCTCTGGCGTACCACAGGAGAGTGTTATGGGACCATTGGTTTTCACAATGTATATAAATGACCTAGTAGATAGTGTCGGAAGTTCCATGCGGATTTTCGCGGATGATGCTGTAGTATACAGAGAAGTTGCAGCATTAGAATATTGTAGCAAAATGCAGGAAGATCTGCAGGGGATAGGCACTTGGTGCAGGGTGTGGCAACTGACCCTTAACATAGACAAATGTAATGTATTGCGAATACATAGAAAGAAGGATCCTTTATTGTATGATTATACGAAAGCAGAACAAACACTGGTAGCAGTTACTTCTGTAAAATATTTGGGAGTATGCGTGCGGAACGATTTGAAGTGGAATGATCATATAAAATTAGTTGTTGGTAAGGCGTGTACCAGGTTGAGATTCATTGGGAGAGTCCTTAGAAAATGTAGTCCATCAACAAAGGAGGTGACTTACAAAACACTCGTTCGATCTATACCTGAGTATTGCTCGTCAGTGTGGGATCCGTACCAGATCGGGTTGACGGAGGAGATAGAGAATATCCAAAGAAGAGCAGCACGTTTCGTCACAGGGTTATTTGGTAAGCGTGATAGCGTTACGGAGATGTTTAGCAAACTCAAATGGCAGACTCTGCAAGAGAGGCGCTCTGCGTCGCGGTGTAGCTTGCTGTCCAGGTTTCGAGAGGGTGCGTTTTGGATGAGGTATCGAATATATTGCTTCCCCCTACTTAAACCCCCGAGGAGATCACGAACGTAAAATTAGAGAGATCTGAGCGCGCACGGAGGCTTTCAGACAGTCGTTCTTCCCGCGAACCATACGCGACTGGAACAGAAAAGAGAGGTAATGGCAGTGGCACGTAAAGTGCCCTCCGCCATACACCGTTGGGTTGCTTTCGGAGTATAAATGTAGATGTAGATGTACTCTACTGACTGAGTTACGTGGAGTGACGTCATTCTGCGGTTTTAAACCTGCTGAAATGAGGAATTCGTAATTAAGGCGTGTTATCACCTTGCCCTTCCGCGTTGCACTGACGGGTTGTGAGCTCGGTGCGCTGGCTTTATACCTTATTCCCATTTCGCCTTAGATGCAGGCGTACAATGATCTCTTCTCCTCTAAAGTTAACAAGCTGATTATTCTGGTCCACAATACGCAGTTCAAGGTAGTCCAATGTCTGAACTGTCACTGGGAGATATATAGAGTTTGTGGGGGTTTCAACTATTTTATACCCAGTACCGACTGTAGGAAAGAATCCATAAATTGAGTGAATCAACTTATCGTTGAGATATGAGTTTGTGACAATATTACACTCAACGTGTATTGTGCTCACTGGAAGTATAACTACAGCTTGATCCGATGCGTAAAATTTACTGGTGTTCTTCACCAAAACACGATCCTTCGCAAAACCTAGCAGTGGACCTATTGAATTTCTCTTTGTAAAGTCGATCATAGAACCCTCTGTCCGTATTTCAGATTTAAGGGTATTAATGTTCGCGCGTAGTTCAATACCTTTTCCTGACTGTTTTAAGACTTCGTTTAAATCATCAGTATCGTAGGCACCTGGTTGTATTTGTAGAATCTCCTTCCGGCCGTCAATTTCAAGATGAAGTTTATTGTTGCTCTTTGTGATATTTGGAATGCTGTTATACGTCTCTAGACCAATCAACGCAATACTCCACTCCCCTGAACTTAAATAAATCAGTGGAAAGTAATTTGCACGCAATACTGATCCTCGCTCTTTTAAAGTCAGAGTGTACGACATTACATCTAAACATCAAATGATGGGCATCCGTTCAATGACGGCTCTTTTATTTGTGGCACGAGGACAGGAGAAAGCGCAAATTCTGGCTTCTCGGTTTAAATATAACGCGCATTCCGGGGGTTCGCCGTCGCTGTGATGAGGACATAACGCATAGATGTCCGCAGAGGTATGTGTTAAAGTCCTGATATCGCCGGAAATTGTAGAAGACGCTTTTGCTGGTGAAGTAGCGCTGTAATTCTTGAGGTGGCTGTAAATCCCCGAATGAATCAAAATACTGTACTCTATTTGCACTTTTCTTAACATACGCAACCCAATGGGTCCCTGGACCACCAGCAATATCTAAATTTACAATTCTGCACTCATCAGTCCGCCACATGGTCTTCGGTAATGTATTCCGCATAAAGACGCCGCGGAATGCGGGAATGTGAAGTTTTTCTTTAACAATTTTAACTAGATCTTTATTTGTGAGCGCTCGGTTGGGTAGGATAACTAACGGACTTTTTTTGTTTATGAAGAGACCTAGTCCTTTCCTGTATGGTTTCAAGTAGAGGTCTTTTCCGATAGCTGCTGCCTCCATAGCGCGATTATGTCTTCTGGCTTCCTCTAGTTGGGCTTGTGCATTCTGTGCGTTTTTGACCATTCTGGCGACAGCTGCAGCCCCACCTGAGTGAACCCACAGCGGACAGGGCTGCAAGGGCTGGAACGAGGAACGGGATAATTCCGCCCGAAGTCTTTGGTAGTGGTAGGACCCTAGGCGGTTTAATTGAAGTGGTGTTCTTCTTCTTGTTCCCACCATTCAACACACGTTTAGCAGCAGACATCGAAGTGAGAATACAGTTTTTCAAACAACCGGGTTTGTTGTTCTTCTTCGCTCGCAGAGCTGTTCAAGCTGCTTTCATAATTCGTTTGAAGTTCGTCACACCCAAGCCCAACTTAATTTTTGCACGCATAGTTTTATCAACCACGAATGCAGCAACACGTTGGCCTATTCCAAGATCTTTTCTTCGCGTTATTTCCTTGGCTTTATCTGCTAATATCCGGTCAGGAACGTGGCGTGCTGTGAGATCCTTATTTGCTGCGTATGCGAGGTCGTGCTCAAGGCAAGCTTCATCTAGTAGGTTAATACCTTTATCACCTCGTGCTTCTGAAGTTTTGTTCCGGGCCCACAGAGGCTATATCCGAGAATGTGCAATTCAACAGGCAACTTGTGGAGAACACCGCCTTCACCTATTATTATGATGTGCCTCCTATCGTGCATGGTACGCTATTGAGGAAATAGAGGTCTACTCTCCCTGTTATGTACTAACTGGTCAGCTTCGATCCAACTGTTTTCTGATGATGGAAATCCTAGCCATTTAACCAGGGCTCTATTCCCACGACGTCTTGTCACGCGCTCTATGAGAAATACATCTGGTTCAGAACTCTTCTGCAATTCCTCCCTGTAAAAGCATCCTGCAATTTCTTCGCCCTTGCCGACCTTTAAGTTATATGTCCTAGGGTTGGTTCTCTGCACTTTGGATACTGTGAAAATCTCAGCTGGCCAATTTGGTAAGTACGATTTCTCGAACGCTGTCTTGTGTTTTGAAATACGTACTAAGTCGCCTATATTGAACCTCTGTTTGCGAGGGTCAAGCATTTTAATCCGGAAATATATTGTGTCCATGAGTGAATTATCATGAACATCGATCGGTCTCATTTTTATTGTACTATGTTTGGTTCGATTATACTTTGCAATTATCTGTCGAAGGATATCTACCCACTTGTATGAACCACGAAGGTTAAACTGCATCCACATTTGAGCTTTGACTGTTCTGTTCAACCGCTCGACGATACTAGCTTTAAGGTGGGTAAATGTGGAGTAGTGGTGTATGCCATACCGCTCCATCACAGTTTTGAAACGTTCATTGTAAAACTCTCCACCATGATCTGTTTGAAGATTGGCCGGGCATCGTTTGGTTCCTGTCTGCAGCAAATGCTCAAACACCATAGCAACATATCTCCCGGTTTTCGTTTTCACAGGTAATGCCCATGCGAATTTAGAGTATGTATCAATAACCATTAAAATGTATTTGAATCCACTATTATGAGGTGAATATGGATTCATATCTATAAGATCAGCTTGCCACAAGTCATCCAGCCCTTTAATTATGACATGCCTACGAGGGTATGTTTTGCGTGCTGGCTTGTGCAGTTCTCGAACCACGGTCTCCATACTTATTCGATGATACCTCTCTCTCGAAGCTCAGAGATTATGGATACAACCTCATTCGAATGAGCTGTATTGCCCACAGCAGCCGAAGCCGTCAACAGTCGAAGTCTGTCTATTAGTTCATCTGGCTGATCATAATACATATACTGTGGGACTTGATTGCTCACTCCTTTATGCTTGAAGTCTACACCCTCACCGATGCTTTAAGGTTGTTCATTAAGTAAAGTTTGTATAAAGGTCGTGTATTTAGAGTTTTCTGGCTTTCTCAGTGTTCCGTCGGGATTTTTATACAGATCAGTCAAGTGAAGTATTTCACAATAGACTTGGCAATCATTGGCAGAGTATTTTAAGTTTTTTGATGCCCTTAGGAAGATTAGGTTCATTAATCCAGGAGTTCTTTTAAACTCTATATCCCCGATGCGTATTGTGCTGTCGGAAAAATTTATAGTTTGAGAGCCTAGCATGTACGGTCTCTCCCTGCTGACACCAAATATTCTATCTCTCTTAATGGGCAGATACTGGTTTGTGAATTCTGCTCTTGGATCATTATCACGTGAAGCCATCTTGGTGATAGATTCGGTAAGGGGTTTAAAAGTTTCTTTTAGAGTTTGCTCACGATTGATATGTCCCAACTTAAGCAAACGTAATTTCTGTCGAATTGCTTTGATCGCCTGAATGACTTTATGCTTTGTCGACATCTTGAAGGATTCTAATGAGAGCTCTGAATATCACGTGGTTTTATATCTGCTTTGTTGTTCTTCTTTCTCTTGTTTCCTACACTACCTTCTTCAATAACAACAGCCTCCGCTTCTATCTGCTGCTCAATTGCGCTAATTCTGGTCTCTACCCGGTTTTGGTTAATCACAAGAAGTTTCTGAGTGTCCTTTAATTCCCTTACAATCTTAACGAGTCTTGCTTCAAAATTGTTAAAATTGATATTGGTGTATATGCGAGCAATCTGACTCTGCACACCTAACCTCTCAGACTGAGCGTGCGCCATGCGTGCGAATTTGTCCATGGAGTAGTGTCAACTGAAGCACTAAGCTATATTGCTCGTTTATATATGGAGAAAATGAGATGGGTAGTGCATTTTTAAAGCATCTCGTTGGAGGGAATTTATTAGGAGGAGTGTGTTCTTGTTCTTATTCATATGTTCGAGGATTAACGAACGTTTCCATTCAACATGTAGGAGGCCATTTTTTTTCGAGGGTTAGGTTAGTGGACGTAGTCAAATTGGCCTATTTTCCCGCCAAAATCCGCCATCTTGGATGACGTCATGCGCTGTTGCCAAGTCTACATGCCGCCATCTTGGATGACGTCATCATCGCCATCTTGAATAAATTTGGCAACAATGCAGAGTGGGGCAGAACATAGATTGTCCCCCTACTAACCGCAGCCATGGTCTCTGAGCTGATAGTCCATGCTGCTGCAAACGTCCTCGAACTGTTTGTGCAGATGGTTGGTGTCTTGCAAACGTCCCCATCTGTTGAATCAGAGATCGAGGCGTGGCTGCACCATCCGTTACAGCCATGCGGATAAAATGCCAGTCATCTCGACTGTTAGTGATACGAATCCGTTGGGATCCAGCACGGCGTTTCGTATTGCCCTTCTGATAAACGTCAATCGCGATAGGCTACAATCCGACCTTTATGAAAGTCGGAAACGTGATGGTACGCATTTCTTCTCCTTACATGAGGCATCACAACAACGTTTCACCAGGCAACGCCGGTCAACTGCTGTTTGTGTACGAGAAATCGGTTGGAAACTTTCCCCATGTCAGCACGTTGTAGGTGTCGCCACCGGCGCCAACCTTGTGTGAATGCTCTGAAAAGCTAACCATTTGCAAATCGCAGCATCTTCTTCCTGTCGGTTAAATTTCGCGTCTGTAGCACTTCATCTTCGTGGTGTAGCAATTTTAATGGCCAGCAGTGTAAATGCATGCTGTGCTGCTGTATTTGACTACGAAGAGCACCTGTGCAGTCTCCTGAATACGTTTCACGTGTCAGTCGTGGTCAGAACAGTGTTGTGTGTAGTCGTGAGTACTGTATCGGAACTGAGGGAATTCAAACGTTGCAAATTGTTGGTGCTCGTATGGTGAGTGATGCCATAACTAAGGTAGAAGCGTTTGGTATTTGAAGAACCACCGTATATAAGATTTACACTATGTGATCAAAAGTGTCTGGACACCTGGCGGAAAATGACTCACACGTTCGTGGCACCCTTCATGGGTAATGCTGGAATTCAATATGGTTATTATTGATATTATTATTATTATTATTATTAAATCCAGGTCCTGTGTGGTTTTCAAGAGAATCTTATTTCTGTCTTCCTGCAAAACAGCGGCACGTTAAGGTAACTGTGATGGAGGTGGATATCCATCACACAGCCTTCTCCCCAAAGCAGACCATAGAAGTTCAATAATACTGAGATCTGGTGACTGCAGCGGCCAGGGGAGGCGCGGAAATTCACCGTCTTGTTCACAAAACCAGACCTGGACGATGCGAACTGTGTGAATAGTAAGGCTATCGTTTTGGAAAATAGCATCACTACTGGCGAACAAACACTGTACCACGGGATGTACCTTATCAGCTAAAATGTTCACATAATCTTTGGCAGCAATGCGACCTTGCAAAGTAAACATGGGGCCCATGGAATACCATGATAAGTGTGTGCTAATGATCATCGAACGCCCCGTCTTGGAACTTAAACTCGGCTAGAAGTTGGAAAAGGTGTGAAATAGGACTCATCCGACCAAATTACTTTCTTCCATTGCTCCATAACCCAGGTGTTATGGCTTCGGCGCCACGTTTTTTTGGTAAGGACGTTCACATCACTGATGAGTGATTTTGAAATTCCAGCTCGCCCTGAAGTTCCCTGGACATGGAGCTCCCTTCGTTTCGTTTTTCTGCTGACAGCGTTCGTAAAGGTGACCTTCAGTTCTGCAGTGATTTTCGTAGGTATCGCCCCCTTATTTTTCGCCACAACCCACTTCAATGACCGCCTATCACGATCACTCAGCACACACTTTCATCCACGTTGTGACTTAACGGATAATGTTTCCCAGCTTTCTCTGTATGCGGTATACACTATGTGGTCAAAAGTATCCGGACATCCCCAAAAACATATGTTTTTCATATTAGGTGCATTGTGCTGCCATCTGCTGCCAGGTACTCCATATCAGCGACCTCAGTAGCCATTACACATCGTGAGAGAGCAGAATGGGGCACTCCGCGGAACTCACGGACTTCGAAGGGACGTCAGGTGATTGGGTGTCACTTGTGTCATACGTCTGTACGCGAGATTTCCACACTCTAAATAACCCTAGGTCCACTGATAGTGAAGAGGAAATGTGAAGGGACATGCACAACACAAAGGTGTACAGACCGACCTCGTCTGTTGACTGACAAAGACCGCCGACAGTTGAAGAGGGTCTTTATGTGTAATAGGCAGATATCCATCCATCACACAGGAATTCTAAATCGCAACAGGATGCACTGCAAGTACTATGACAGTTAGGCGGGAGGTGAAAAAACTTGGATTTCATGGTCGAGCGGCTGCTCATAACCAACACATCACCCCAGTAAATGCCAAACGACACCTCGCTTGGTGTAAGGAGCGTAAACATTGGACGATTGAACAGTGGAAAAACGTTGTGTGGAGTGACGATTCACGGTACACAGTGTGCCAATCTGATGGCAGGGTGTCGGTATGGCGAGATCTCTGTGATCGTCATCTGCCATCGTGTGTAGTTCCAATAGTAAAATTCTGAAGTGGTGGTGTTACGGTATGGTCGTGGTTTCCATGGAGGTGGCTTGCCCCCCTTGCTGTTTTCGTGGCACAGGACTAAATCGTTTTAAGCACCGTCTTGCTTCCCACTATTGAAGAACAGTTCAGGTATGGCGATTGCATCTTTCAACACAGTCGAGCACATGTTCATAATGCACTGCCTGTGGCGGAGTGGTTACACCACAATAACATCCCTGTAATGGACTGACCTGCACAGAGTATTGACCTGAATCCTATAGAACAACTTTGGGATGTTTTGAAACGCCGACTTCGTCCAGGCCTCACCGACCGACATTGATAATAAACCCCGTGGAGGCCCGGGAAAAGAATAGGCCTCCGGTATGTTCTGCCAGTCGTAAAAGGCGACGAAAAGAACAAACCACTAATAGGGCTAACCCCCCTTTTAGTGTGATTAGTTGGTTCAGGACAGAACTAAAGAAGCCTCGGACAAGCGCCGTCATGGTTGGGGACGACGTTTGAACCCTATGCCCGCCCACAATGGTAACGACACTGCTAGCCAACTGGAAAATGATTTAAATCCAAATAGAGGTGTTTTGCAGGATATGCTTCCTGCAACCACCCTAGAAGGAAAACAAAGACAGAGGATGGGATGGTCAGATGAAGTTAATCGACACCTCATGTTCTGTTATCACCAAGCAACAAACCTAGGAACGAACACAACTGGATACAGATCACAAGTATACACAACATTTATTATCAGATACCCAGAAAAATTTTTTTTTAACAGAACATCGACTAGCTGATCAGATCCGTGTAATAATAAAAAATAACAGGATACCCCAGTCAGAATTAGAAAACGTCAAACAACAAGTACAACAAATACTGGAACAAAATAATGTGCAATCAGAAGAAGAAGAAAATACAGTAATGGACTCAAACATCCCAGAGCAAACAAACAAAGAACAACACGCATCAATTAAACAATCAGAGGAAAACGAAATCTTAACACAGCCACCAGAACAAGCACAAATAGAACTCGAAGTAACACACATGTTAGATATAGAAGAAAAATTTCAGCTGACATATATAGAATACAAAGACGCAAATACAGACATTAGACCATTCTTGCATAGACCGCCAAATAACCCACAAGTCGAAACAACAATAAAAACTATCAACACGATCATACACAACAAAATAAATGAAAACACAACTATGGAAGAGTTACAACTACTGGTTTATATAGGAGCACTCACTACACTTAAAATACACACTAGGCAGAGATCAGAACCAACCAACACACAGATGAAAGCCACAAAACCAGCATGGCAACACAGACTACAGATCAGAACAGAAAAACTGAGAAAAGACATCGGACAGCTAACAGAATTTATAAGAAATGAAATGTCAGAAAAAAAACGAAAAAGGTTAAGTAAAATCTCACAACAAGAAGCGATAGACCAATTAGATGAAAAGAAGCAGAAATTACAAGCATTGGCCAAACGACTTAGAAGATACAAAAAAAGTGAAAATAGAAGGAACACAAACCAAAAGAAATTTTACCAAACAATAGATAACACACACATTAAAATAACAATCCACCAAGCATAACAGACATGGAACACTTCTGGAGCAACATACGGTCAAACCCGGTACAACATAACAGGCATGCACGGTGGATACAAGCAGAAACGGATACATACAAGATGATACCACAAATGCCTGAAGTAATAATTTTGCAACATGAAGTCACCCAAGCAATTAATTCTACTCACAATTGGAAAGCCCCTGGAAAAGATAAAATAGCAAATTTCTGCCTAAAGAAGTTCACCTCAACACATTCACATCTAACTAAATTATTTAACAGTTACATTGCAGACCCATACACATTCCCTGATACACTTACACATGGAATAACTTATCTGAAACCTAAAGATCAAGCAGACACAGCAAACCCAGCTAAATATCGCCCCATAACATGCCTACCAACAATATACAAAATATTAACTTCAGTCATTACACAGAAGTTAATGACACATACAACACAGAACAAAATTATAAATGAAGAACAAAGAGGCTGTTGCAAAGGAGCACGAGGATGTAAAGAGCAACTGATAATAGATGCAGAGGTGACATATCAAGCTAAAACGAAACAAAGGTCGCTACACTATGCATACATTGATTACCAAAAAGCTTTTGATAGTGTACCCCACTCATGGTTACTACAAATATTGGAAATATACAAAGTAGATCCTAAATTGATAGAGTTCCTAAACATAGTAATGAAAAATTGGAAAACCATACTTAATATCCAAACAAATTCAAATAATATCACATCACAGCCAATACAGATTAAGCATGGAATATACCAAGGAGACTCATTAAGTCCTTTCTGGTTCTGCCTTGCTCTGAACCCACTATCCAACATGCTAAATAATACAAATTATGGATACAATATTTCTGGAACCTACCTACACAAAATCACACATTTGCTTTACATGGATGATCTAAAACTACTGGCAGCAACAAACCAACAACTCAACCAATTACTAAAGATAACAGAAGTATTCAGCAATGATATAAATATGGCTTTTGGAACAGACAAATGTAAGAAAAATAGCATAGTCAAGGGAAAACACACTAAACAGGAAGATTACATATTGGATAACCACAGCGACTGCATAGAAGCGATGGAAAAAACAGATGCCTATAAATATCTAGGATACAGACAAAAAATAGGAACAGATAATACAAATATTAAAGAAGAACTAAAAGAAAAATATAGACAAAGACTAACAAAAATACTGAAAACAGAATTGACAGCAAGGAACAAGACAAAAGCTATAAATACTTATGCTATACCAATATTGACCTACTCATTTGGAGTAGTGAAATGGAGTAACACAGACCTAGAAGCACTCAATACACTTACACGACCACACTGCCACAAATATAGAATACATCGCATACATTCAGCAACAGAAAGATTCACATTCAGCAACAGAAAGATTCACATTAAGCAGTAAGGAAAGAGGAAGGGGATTTATCGACATAAAAAACCTACATTATGGACAGGTAGACAATTTAAGAAAATTCTTTCTAGAACGAGCAGAAACTAGCAAAATACACAAAGCAATCACTCTTATAAATACATCGGCTACACCACTGCAATTTAATAACCACTTCTACAACCCTCTAGATCACATAACATCAACAGATACGAAGAAAGTAAATTGGAAAAAGAAAACACTACATGGCAAGCACCCGTATTATCTAACACAGCCACACATCGATCAAGACGCATCCAACACATGGCTAAGAAAAGGCAATATATACAGTGAGATGGAAGGATTCATGATTGAAGTACAGGATATTACAGCAAGCATATTATTAAAGATCCCAATACCACAACAGATAAATGCAGGCTTTGCAAACAACAAATAGAAACAGTAGATCACATCACAAGCGGATGTACAATACTAGCAAATACAGAATACCCCAGAAGACATGACAATGTAGCAAAAATAATACATCAACAGCTTGCCTTACAACATAAACTTATAAAACAACACGTTCCCACATACAAGTACGCACCACAAAATGTACTGGAGAATGATTAATACAAATTATATTGGAACAGAACCAATATAACAGATAAAACAACACCACATAACAAACCTGACATCATACTCACCAATAAAAAGAAGAAATTAACACAACTAATCGAAATATCCATACCCAATACAACAAATATACAAAAGAAAACAGGAAAAAAAATTGAAAAATACATCCAGCTGGCTGAGGAAGTCAAGGACATGTGGCATCAGGATAAAGTTGACATTATACCAATCATACTATCAACTACAGGAGTCATACCACACAATATCCACCAGTACATCAATGCAATACAACTACATCCAAACATAGATATACAACTGCAGAAATCCGTAATTATTGATACATGTTCAGTTACCCGAAAGCTCCTAAATGCAATATAACATATACCATACAGTTAAAAGGAAGTCATGCTTGATCAAGGTCTGCGTCACTTTTCATTTTTGACCAGACATAACGTCTGAGAAAAGAAAGAAACAATAATAATAATATTTATTCAACATCGAATAATCAAATTCAATGCCTAGAAATAATACAGTTTCAGGACATCATACAGATTATTGTTCTGAATACGTCAGTTTATAAATTACAAACTAAAGATTTGTTCGTATTAATAAATTTTACATGTTGATGGTTTTTACATTTGGTAGTATACAATCACAATATTACAAAATTTTTATCAACATTATATTAGTTATAGGTTACTTAAAACTATGAGCTTGACATACTTATGAAGCACTTTTCATACAGATATAATACTCGTCTAGGGAATAAAAAGGGGTTTCAATTAGAATTCTTTTTAGCTGATCTTTTAATTTGTTAGTAGGAAGGGTTGTAAGAGTTTTTGGTAGGTGATTGGCTAGCTTCAGCCCAGCATGAAGTGCATTTTTTTCATATTAAGCTGTTCTGTGGCTATTTACATGGTACCTGAACTTTTGCCTTGTATCGTACTGGTGCAGGTTACAGTTGAAATTTGGATTTATTGTTTTCACAAGCAATATAACTTTCAATATGTATACACCTATAATGGTAAGCACACCTAATTTTGGGAACAGATTCCGACATGATTCTCGAGCTTTGGCACCACAAATAATTCTGATAACCTTTTTCTGTAGTGTTAATAATGTACTTAGGTTGGCTTGAGTTGTTGCACCCCATATTTCTACAGCATAGTTTACGTTTGATGAGAATAGGGCATGATAAGCAGTTTTTAGTAGACACATGTCCTTACAATATTTGCTAATCATATTTATAGTAAACACATTCTTCGACAGCTTACATGCTAAGGAATCAATATGCATGTCCCATTTGAAGCTATCCTGGATTGTAATTCCCAAGAACTTTGTCCATTTTTCCTTTTTTACAATGTCATTTCCTATGGATAATTTCATGTCAAATTATATTTGTTTCCTTGTGTTACATTCTATCATTGCAGTCTTTGAAGCTCTTACGTTTAGATGGCTTTCATTAACGCATTAACGCATTCCGAGACGACTGGAAGTTGTTTTGAATGCCAAAGGGTTTTCTGCAGCGGAGTGGGCGTGATAATGTACACTCCTGGAAATTGAAATAAGAACACCGTGAATTCATTGTCCCAGGAAGGGGAAACTTTATTGGCACATTCCTGGGGTCAGATACATCACATGATCACACTGACAGAACCACAGGCACATAGACACAGGCAACAGAGCATGCACAATGTCGGCACTAGTACAGTGTATATCCATCTTTCGCAGCAATGCAGGCTGCTATTCTCCCATGGAGACGATCGTAGAGATGCTGGGTGTAGTCCTGTGGAACGGCTTGCCATGCCATTTCCACCTGGCGCCTCAGTTGGACCAGCGTTCGTGCTGGACGTGCAGACCGCGTGAGACGACGCTTCATCCAGTCCCAAACATGCTCAATGGGGGACAGATCCGGAGATCTTGCTGGCCAGGGTAGTTGACTTACACCTTCTAGAGCACGTTGGGTGGCACGGGATACATGCGGACGTGCATTGTCCTGTTGGAACAGCAAGTTCCCTTGCCGGTCTAGGAATGGTAGAACGATGGGTTCGATGACGGTTTGGATGTACCGTGCACTATTCAGTGTCCCCTCGACGATCACCAGTGGTGTACGGCCAGTGTAGGAGATCGCTCCCCACACCATGATGCCGGGTGTTGGCCCTGTGTGCCTCGGTCGTATGCAGTCCTGATTGTGGCGCTCACCTGCACGGCGCCAAACATGCATACGACCATCATTGGCACCAAGGCAGAAGCGACTCTCATCGCTGAAGACGACACGTCTCCATTCGTCCCTCCATTCACGCCTGTCGCGACACCACTGGAGGCGGGCTGCACGATGTTGGGGCGTGAGCGGAAGACGGCCTAACGGTGTGCGGGACCGTAGCCCAGCTTCATGGAGACGGTTGCGAATGGTCCTCGCCGATACCCCAGGAGCAACAGTGTCCCTAATTTGCTGGGAAGTGGCGGTGCGGTCCCCTACGGCACTGCGTAGGATCCTACGGTCTTGGCGTGCATCCGTGCGTCGCTGCGGTCCGGTCCCAGGTCGACGGGCACGTGCACCTTCCGCCGACCACTGGCGACAACATCGATGTACTGTGGAGACCTCACGCCCCACGTGTTGAGCAATTCGGCGGTACGTCCACCCGGCCTCCCGCATGCCCACTATACGCCCTCGCTCAAAGTCCGTCAACTGCACATACGGTTCACGTCCACGCTGTCGCGGCATGCTACCAGTGTTAAAGACTGCGATGGAGCTCCGTATGCCACGGCAAACTGGCTGACACTGACGGCGGCGGTGCACAAATGCTGCGCAGCTAGCGCCATTCGACGGCCAACACCGCGGTTCCTGGTGTGTCCGCTGTGCCGTGCGTGTGATCATTGCTTGTACAGCCCTCTCGCATTGTCCGGAGCAAGTATGGTGGGTCTGACACACCGGTGTCAATGTGTTCTTTTTTCCATTTCCAGGAGTGTATTATGTCTTTGGTGTTTCCGTATTTTTGTTCGTCTCCTGTATACTCTACTTATCGAGTCATGCACCAGCAACGCTACCAGACAGTATTCAGTCTCGTGGTGAGCTTTGGTCATAATGTTCTGCATCAGGATATGTAGGGCAAGTCAAAAAGGACAACTTTATTGAGATAACATGTGCCATTTTGTATGAAACAACCTCAAGTCTGACTCACATAAGTGCGTCAGTACCCCGTTAAGCCACCAGGAGCGCCAGGGTACTACATAGTTCAAATTGCTACTTTCACTGGTGCGGAGTGTGCTCGCTGTGTGTTTTGGATTCATGAAACTCTGTAACAACCGTTCGGTGTAAATTTCACACCGGATACCCTAAAGATCCTCCAAGCAGGCCAACAATTTACTCTTGGAACAAGAACTTCGCCGCGCGGGGAGCCGCGTGGTCTGCGGCGTCTTGTCACGGTCCGCGCAGCTCTCCCCGTCGGAGGTTCGAGTCCTCTCTCGGGCATGGGTGTGTGTGTTGTCCATAGCGTAAGTTAGTTTAAGTTAGATTAAGTAGTGTGTAAGCTTAGGGACCGATGACCTAAGCAGTTTGGTCCCATAAGGTCTTACCACAAATTTACAATTTACAAGACCTTTGTTGAGATGGATTGTTCACTGCGACACGCCCTTCTTCTTCGTGGAGAAAACCGCACTGGTATCGTGTATACTGTTTAAAACTTTTTAATTCCGCGGATCGTTGAAGATTACTGAGAAAGGATGGTTTACTACCAGCAAGACGGTGCACCATCTCATTTTCTTACGGAAGTTCGAGGTTTCCTCGATAATGGCTTTCCAGGTCCGTGGATCGGCCGTTAAGAGCCAATCGCATGGCCACTTCCCTCCCCAGACTTGAAACCACTGGATTTCTTTCTCCGAGGATTCAGTAAAGACCGTGTATCTGTCCCTCCCCTACCAAACAATTTAGCTGACCAGAAAAATCGAATCTACGTTGTCATTGCACAAGTTACTCCCAATTTTCTGCAACGAGTGTAGGAAGAAATTGATTACGGTGGGATGTTTGCCGCACCATAAATGGTAATCACGTCGAACCAGAATGACACTTGACACTTTTATGTGGAACTTGAGGTTGTTCTCTACAAAATGACACATCTACAAATTCTGTAAGTTATCTCAATAAATTTCTGCATCATTCCAAAGTTGTAAAGTCTTTTTTGAATCGCCTTGTATATTACAGTTAACTGATTTCGACTCGAACGATTTATCATCAGAAGTTAAAATCCGGGATCATGTTACAGAAATAATACATCTAAACCCGATAACTGTGGGATATCTACCATCCGCGATCGAGACATTGGTGAATAAAAGAAGGGTCTTCAGAGAGTGGCTGTAGATGTAGGGTAGAGCTCTGGCGACGTTGCACGTCACAAAGAGGAGGCCCTGCTGGTGTGCAGAAACCGCGGAGTTGGCGTCGGCCGTGCTGGTCCGATACCCTCTCCCTGCTCGAAATAAATGCCGCCAGGCGAGGTCAAGGCGGTCCAACATCACGGACGGAGGACGCTCTGTTTTTTCATCGACAACGATTACAAGCAGACAACCTCGCACAGCGGTGGCACGGCTTCTTAGCTACAACGTTATCACAAAGAAACGGGATCACTGTCGATCTCACACCGCCATAAGAGAAGTCTTCAGTAGATACCTTTGTTATGTTGTCCTCATGGCGGACATGGACGCGGAGCCGGTCGAACTTTGGTGACGCCAGAACGTGAAATTTACATTCTAGAGCATCCCCAAGCGTGAAAGGCAGAATCAGATTTTTGCTTCGTGTAGAGGAATATGGCCAAAGATATGCATGATCGCTTTTACGTCACAAGCAGTGCTTAGGAGGCGCCGTATTGGGTTACGCAGCTTGCAGGTGAACCATCTATTTGGCGGTTTTTGTTTTACATCTGAAGTGCCGTAAAAATGTGCCGGTTCAAAGCACAGTCAAACTGTAGACTTCCCAAAAACGCTCGTTTATCGTACTATTCGTTATTATTAAATGTCTGTTAATGGCATATCGACAGTTAAAGCCTTGAGGACATCGTTAAGTTCAAAACACAGGTGCAAGCTGACACTTTGTAAGTTTAATGAAGCAGATAGAGCTGCAAAATTGTAACGGGAAAGGTTGTGAATCGCTACACTGCTTTCTGAATGTGTTTTTTCATTCATCTAAAAGTTTTCTAAAACAGTCTGGGACTTCGTTATTAATTTAATAGTAGTCTAGTACGTTTTGTAAGAGCACTCTCTATTCCAGAATAAGCTAATTTAACTATGATATTGCCGTAAATAAACAATTTCTTAGCGTTATACACTACTGGCTATTAAAATTGCTACACCACGAAGATGACGTGCTACAGACGCGAAATTTAACACAGGAAGAAGCTGCTGTGATATGCAAATGATTAGCTTTTCTGAGCATTCACCAAAAGTTGGCACCGATGGCGACACCTACAACGTGCTGACATGAGGAGAGTTTCCAACCGATTTATCATACACAAACAGCAGTTGACCGGCGTCGCCTGGTGAAACGTTAAAAGATGCCTCGTGTAAGGAGGAGAAAAGCGTACCATCACGTTTCCGACTTTGATAAAGGTCGGATTGTAGCCTATCGATATTGCGGTTTATCGTATCGCGACATTGCTGCTCGCGTTGGTCGAGAGCCAATGACTGTTAGCAGAATATGGAATCGGTGGGTTCAGGAGGGTAATAGGAACGCCGTGCTAGATCCCAACGGCCTCGTAAACACTAGCAGTCGAGATGACAGGCATCTTATCCGCATGGCTGTAACGGATCGTGCAGCCACGTCTCGATCCCTGAGTCAACAGATGGCGATGTCAGCAGATGGGGACGTTTGCAAGGCAACAACCATCTGCACGAACAGTTCGACGACGTTTGCAGCAGCATGGACTATCAGCTCGGAGACCATGGCTGCGGTTACCCTTCACGCTGCATCACAGACAGGAGCGGCTGTGATGGTGTACTCAACGACGGACCTGGATGCACGAATGGCAAAACGTCGTTTTTTCGGATGGATCCAGGTTCTGTTTACAGCATCATGACGGTCGCATCCGTGTTTGGCGACATCGCGGTGAACACACATTGGAAACGTGTTTTCGTCATCGCCATACTGCCGTATCACTCGGTCATACATCTCGGTCACCTCTTGTTCGCATTGACGGCATTTTGAACAGTGGACGTTACATTTCAGATGTGTTACGACCCGTGGCTCTAACCTTCGTTCGATCTCTGCGAAAGAATACATTTCAGCAGGATAATGCACGACTGCATGTTGCAGGTCTTGTACGGGCCTTTCTGGATACAGAAAATGTTCGACTGCTGCCCTGGCCACCACATTCTCCAGATCTCTCACGAATTGAAAACGTCTGGTCAATGGTGGCCGAGCAACTGGTTCGTCACAATACGCCAGTCACTACTTCTGATGAACTGTGGTATCGTGCTGAAGCTGCATGGGCAGCCATCCAAGCTCCAAGCTCTGTTTGAATCAATGCCCAGGCGTATCAAGGCCGTTATTACGGCCAGAGGTGGTTGTTCTGGGTACTGATTTCTCAGGATCTACGCACCCAAATTGCTTGAAAATGTAATAACATGTCAGTTCTAGTATAATATATTTGTCCAATGAATAGCCGTTTATCATCTGCATTTCTTCTTGGTGTAACAATTTTAAAGGCCAGTAGTGTATAATTTTTGTTTTAGCGTCGCCCAACGGATGGCGATAAGGTATAGTCGCGTTTTTAATGACACCAGACTTCAAACGCAAATACGTACTGAGGTGCCCTACTAATAAAAGAGAAAGCGATGACTATGAAAGCAACAATCGTTAATTGTACACTGCATAAAAGAGTTACAGGGCCACGTTTTTGAATCCCAGTACGTCCAACTTTTGCGACGCAGAAGTTTGAAATTTGGCTCGAAGGTGTATACAGCCTTCCTCTGCAATGGTGCAAAAGTGTGGCGGTCTGCCACACATCCCTCAAACTCGATGACACTTCATGCAGCGAGGTGTAGACTCGTGCGAAAAAAAGACCAGAGCTCAAAAGTTTATGTCAGCTGTGAAGTGGTGCCGCGTTGGCACCAAATTTCACCATAATTCGGCAGACACTACCGTGGACGTGTCACACAATAGGAAGGTAGTCACTCCCCCATTACCCACATCTCACTCCGTCTCTTGACGCCGGCCGAAGTGGCCGTGCGGTTAAAGGCGCTGCAGTCTGGAACCGCAAGACCGCTACGGTCGCAGGTTCGAATCCTGCCTCGGGCATGGATGTTTGTGATGTCCTTAGGTTAGTTAGGTTTAACTAGTTCTAAGTTCTAGGGGACTAATGACCTCAGCAGTTGAGTCCCATAGTGCTCAGAGCCATTTGAACCATTTTTTTCTCTTGACGCCTCTGCGATGCAAGTAAGAATCGCGACACTCAGCGTTGAGACCACGCGGCTTCCCTATGAGTGGCCGAGAAAAACATTCAGATACTCCGCCGCTCGGAAACAACACGAAAAAGCCTTGAGGTCGCATAAGAGTGTCAATGAAACCACCCCTCCCCTTGCAGCGTTCAATTACACACATTTCATGGTCGAAAACAACAGGTTGCAGTACGATATGCTACAGAACGATGTTCTTGACATTGGGACCCCCCCCCCCCCCCGCACCCCCCAGACAATTCATCCCTTCTCTAAGGACGTCGTGCATTTTTTCACATGTGTCAACACCAGGCTTTCGGAAGCGTTCGCGAAGCCCGAGGGTGATGTCGGAGAGCCCCACGCTTTCGCACCTTACAGACATAACCTGGAGGTACTTTTGAACCGAATTTCAAACTTCTACGTCGCAACGGAGTAAAATGACGGGGTTTCAAATAAATGATCTTTTAACTCTTTTGCGCAGTGTAGTTTTAAGTCAGACGTGTTGCAGGCTGCAAGCCGGCCGCTGTGGCCGAGCGGTACTAGGCGCTTCAGTCCGGAACCGCGCTGCTGCTACGGTCGCTGGTTCGGATCCTGCCTCGGGCATGGATGTGTGTCACGTTCTTAGGTTAGTCAGGTTTAAGTTGTTATGAGTCTAGGGGACTGATGACCTCAGATGTTAAGTCCCATAGTGCTTCGAGCCATTTGAACCTTTTGCCGGCTGCAAACATAAGGAGCGGTTTATTTCTGGGGTTTAATTCATTGCTGTCAATTAATTTACATATACAAGAAAGATAGAAACATGAAGACGGAGATATTATACCAGAAGAAAAATTTGTCAGAACACTGAAAGGTCTAAGACAAAATAAGGCACCTGAAATAGACCATAAATGGTTCAAATAGCTCTGAGCACTAAGGGACTTAACGTCTGAGGTCATCAGTCCCCTAGAACTTAGAACTACTGAAACCTAACTAACCTAAGGACATCACACACATCCATGCCCGAGGCAGGATTCGAACCTGCGACCGTAGCGGTCGCGCGGTTCCAGAATGTAGCACCTAGAACCGCTCGGCCACTCCGGCCGGCGAAATAGACCACATTCCCGCAGATGTATGAAGACCCTTGCGAGATATGTGAGACAGACCCCCCCCCCCCATCCCCCACCCCGTCACGGAGGTTCGAGTCTTCCCTCGGCTCGAGCATGGGTGTGTGTGTTGTCCTTAGTGTAAGTTAGTTAAAGTTAGGTTAAGTAGTGCGTAAGCTTAGGGACCGATGACCTCCCCGCAGTTTCGGCCCCTCCCACCAGAGGTTCGAATCCTCTCCCGGACATGTGTGTGTGTTGTTCTTAGCATTAACTAGTGTGTAAGTCTACGGACCGATGACCTCAGCAGTTTGGTCCGTAAGGAATTCATACACTTGAACAGATGGAAGTGCTTGCAAAATATTCATAGAAACGATTTACAGAAGAATGGAAAAACTGGTAGAATCACACATCAGGGAATATCAGTTTAGGTTCCGGAGTAATGTATCAGCACGTGAGGCAACGTGATCCTATGACCTGCTGTAGAAATGCAAACCTACATCTATGTATAGCATTTGCAGATTTAGAAGTTTTTCTCAATGTTGACTGGAGTACACTCTGTGAAATACTGAAGGGAACACTAAGTGAAAGTTTAATTAGTATTGTACAATGAGGTGCACGAAGCAGGCGCCTGTTGCGGAGGCCCATACGCAGCAACGTTCGCTTGACGGTCATTGCGGAAACACTGTTGGTAGCCCCTTGGTTCATCTGGGCGGTCAGTTGCTGAACAGTTGCTCGTCTATTCGCCCGTACACGTTTTGGCAGCCGTTGTTCACACCGTCACCTATGACCCGTGCTGCACCACAGTTGCTTCGGTACCGGGTTTGGATAGTGCCATTTTGCCATGGACGGTGTATTTTAACCATTACAGCACACGGACAGTTAACAAACTTAGCCGTTTCAGACTTGCTTCCACCCTTGGTCCGAAAGCCAATGAACATCCCTTTTTCGATGTCAGAGAAATTACTCCGTTTCTCAATTACCACTGGGACTACACTGCCGGCCGCGGTGGCCGAGCGGTTCTAGTCGCTCCAGTCCGGAACCGCGCTGGTGCTATGGTCGCAGGTTCGAATCCTGCCTCGGGTATGGATGTGTGTGATGTCGTTAGGTTTAAGTAGTTCTAAGTCTAGGGGACTGATGACTTCAGATGTTGAGTGCTCAGAGCCATTATTTGAACCATTGCTTGAACTACACTGTTGCCTGCGATTTCCTCCCCCCCCCTCTCCCCCTACACTTTATATATCCTTCAGTGCTAGTGCTGCCATCTACCGTCTGTTAGTGATTATTGCACGTTGATGACGAACATAGGCAGTGGTCACATAAATGTGACTGGACCGTGTAATTAACGTAACATAAGTGGATAGTATCATTATTTTGTTGAAGAGAATAGATGTGCAATCAGTGAAAAGTTTGTAATAATACATGTAACATGACCTACTATAGTATTAGGCAGTAGGTCAAAATTCAATCCCAATAAATAAATAAATAAATAAATAAACAATACAACATGCCATAGCACTGCAGTAGGCACTGTGAATCCAATATTGATTCCAGCGTGCTGCCTGTCCTGCGAGGAGACGAGGTTTTTCCCCCTAGACCTCTCCTTCCACCCAGAGCAGGCCCTAAACTAAGCGACGCTCAAATGCCCGTGCCCGCAGGACAAGTTATATTATGCATATAGTACAGAAACCAAACTTCTGTATTAAGAGTCTAAGGACATGACAACGAAGCAGTAGCTGAGGAGTGAAACAACGTTATAACCTATCCCCAATGTAAGTCAGTCTGTACACTGATAAAGCAGTTACGGAAAGGAAAGAGAAATTTGAAAAGGAAATTGAAGTTCAGAGAGAAGAAATAAAAACTTCGTGGTTTGCCAATGATATTGTAGTTCTACCAGAGATAGCAAAACATTTGGAAGAGCAAGTGAATAGAATGGATAGTGTCTTGGAGGAAGATTATAAGTTGAATGTCAACAAAAGTAAAACGAATACATTTTGTTTTAATGAAATTAAATCAGACGATGTTGAAGGAATTAGATTAGAAAATGAGACAATAAAGTAGCAGATGAGTTTTGCTATTCATAAAGCAAAACAACTGGCTGCGGAGGAAGTAGAGGAGATATAGAATGCAGACTGGCAATAGCAAGAAAGGCAGTTATGAAAAGGAGAATTTTGTCAACATCTGACGTATATTTTAAGTTGAGGAAGTACACTGATGAGCTCGAAAAATAAAGAGTATGTGCTTAATGATGAGTTGACGCATCTTGGGAATGCAGCAGAGCAGCAGTTCTGCGTGGCATGGAATCGAGAAGACCCTTGCAAGGTTTCCGGAGATACGTGGCACCAGACGTCTACGCACAGGTCACAAAACTGCTGTAAATTAAGGACCAGTGATTTGTGGCTCGGGGAGCTGGTGCTCGATAGTATACCAGATGTGTACCATCGAGTCAGCTCAGCCAAATTTCGTGAGCAGACATCAGTTTTGAGCTCCTATCATGTGCCTCAAACCACTGTTCCACGATTGTGCCCTTGTGACACTGACAATTATTTTGCTAGAAGATGTCATTGCCACCAGAGAAGACAACAACTATGAAGACTGTAGGTGGTTCACAATAATGTTCACGTTGTCCACAGCTGTCTTTGCGCCTTCCATTACTACCACAGGCCCCATGGGAGGCCAAGCGAATGTCCTTTATTACTTACATTGCCCAACACCAGTAGCCGGCCGGGGTGGCCGAACGGCTCTAGACGCTACAGTCTGGAACCACGCGACCGCTACGGTCGCAGGTTCGAATCCTGCCTCGGGCATGGATGTGTGTGATGTCCTTAGGTTAGTTAGGTTTAAGTAGTTCTAAGTTCTAGGGGCTGTTGACCTCAGAAGTTAAGTCCCATAGTGCTAAGAGCCATTTTTGAACCAACACCACTATGCCTCCATGGCATGGAGCACGTTTTGAGCAGCCATCCGGCTGTATATCGGCATATCCGGACATGAACATTGTACTGATGTAACAAGAAATACGATTCATTCGACCAGGAGACGCGTTTCGATTTATCCACAATCCAATTGAGATTATCTTGTGCCCACTGCAGTCGTAATTGATGTCGTTGAATCAACATGGGAAGACGTACAAGTCGTCTGCTGCAGAGCACCATTTTCAGCAATGTGCGTTGCATTGCGTGATCCAAAATACTTGCAGTGAACTCTGTCGTCAGATATGCCACGATCGTCCCCTAATCTGATTTACAGAAAGGGCAACCCACTGACCCCGTGTTGTTCCACCTGTTAATAAGCGTTTCGTCTGACTGTAGGTGATGTTTCAATAAAATCGATTCATTGTTCACACACTTACACCGAAATATTCCCTTCTAATTAACTAGATTAAACGCTTACTCGTTGTAAAAAATATGTCCTCATTATGTTACATTGATCTGATTTCAGGTATGATGCACACGTTTCGAATGAAAATGCCAAGAAATTTAGCAAATCGATAAAGCCGAAATTTATATCGCAATGCAAACTGGATTTAATTTGTTTGTTACCATCTGCTGTCTTTGTTCATCAAATATTCCAATGTGTATCAAATCTTACGGGACTTAACTGCTAAGGTCATCAGTCCCTAAGCTTACACACTACTTAACCTAAATTATCCTAAGCATAAACACGCACACCCATGCCCGAGGGAGGACTCGAACCTCCGCCGGGACCAGCCGCACAGTCCATGACTGCAGCGCCTAAGACCTCTAGGCTAATCCCGCGCGGCTTTGTTCATCAATGTTCGTAATCAAGATTTTTTTTTTGCTTCATCAGTCTACTGACCTGTTCGATGCAGCCCATCACCAGTTCCTCTCCTGCGCCAACCTCTTCATTACAGAGTAGCACTTGCACCCTATATCCTCAATTATTTGCTGCATGTATTCCAATATCTGTCCCCCTCTACAGTTTTCACCCTCTACAGATCCCTCTAGTATCATGGAAGTTATTACCTTCTTCTTGTTAGTGTTTTCCACACGTTCCTTCCTTCGCCGATTCTGCACAGAACCTCCTCGTTCCTTACCTTACCAGTCCAACTAATTTTCAACATTCTTCTGTAACACCACATCTCATATGCTTCAATTCT
Organism: Schistocerca cancellata; assembly: GCF_023864275.1. Classification (NCBI taxonomy): domain Eukaryota; kingdom Metazoa; phylum Arthropoda; class Insecta; order Orthoptera; family Acrididae; genus Schistocerca; species Schistocerca cancellata. Next base: position 716,362,520 of record NC_064628.1, read on the forward strand.
CTTCTCTTCCGTATTTCCCACTGTCCATGATTCCAAACGTACGTTCTCAGAAATTTCTCCCTCAAATTAAGGCCTCTGTTTGACAGCAGTAGACGTCTGTTGGCCAGGAAGGCCCTCCGTCTGTGCTAGTCTGCTTCCAACGTCCTCCTTGCTTCATCCCTCATGGTTCATTTTGCGTCCATGGTAGCACAATTACTTAACTTCGTCTATTTCGTGACCACCGATTTTGATGTTGAGTTTCTTGCTATTCTCATTTCTGCCAATTCTCATTACTCTTGTGTTTTCCGCTTTACTCTCAATACATAGTCTGTACTCATTAGAATAGTCATTCCATTCAACAGATCCTGTAGTGCTCCTTCATTTTCGCCGAGGATGGCGATATCACCAGCGGATCTTATCATTGATATCTTTTCACTCTGAATTTTAATCTCACTCTTGAACCTTTAATTTATTTCTGTCATTGCTTCTTCGATGTATAGATTGAACAGAAGAGGAAAGACTACGTCCCTGTCTTACACTTTTTTAAATCAGATCGTCTCGTTCTTTGTTAGTACTGTTACCTCTTCATTCTTGTACATATTGTACTGCACCTGTCTTTCCCTGTTTTTCTCAGAATTTCGAACACCTTGTACCATTTCATATTGTCGAACGATTTTTCTAGATCGACAAATCCTATGAGTATATCTTTATTAGTTTTCACACCTATCTGCTCTTGTTGTCTTCGGAATTGTCTGCATGATATGCTTCCGAAAGTCTATGGTATGTCGCCAGTTTCGTTAATTCTACAATCCAACTTGAGCAGATGTTTGATTGCCATTTGTCTCAGTGAATTTAGAAATTCCGATGGAATGTTATCTATCCCAACTGCTTTATTTGATGTCAAAGTCTTCCAGAGCACTATTAAATTGTGGCTCTAATACCATATGCTTTATGCCTTCCTTGTCACCTTCAGTTTCTTCTGGTATCAAATCATCAGCCAAGTCCTCCTCCTCATAGATGCTTTCAGCGTACTCTTTCCATCTATCCTCTGCTTTTAACCGTGGAATTACCATTTCATTTTAACGTTACCACGCTTGCTTTCAAATTCACCGAAGGTTGTTTCGACTTTTCTATATGGTTAGTCACTTCTCCCAACGATCATTTATTTTTCGATTACTTCACATTTTTCTGGCAGCCATTTCACCTTGGTCATTCCTAAGTATTTGTATTGGTGCATTTCTATCATTCCCTAAATATTTTTGTACTTCCTCCTTTCGTCCATTAGATGAAGTATTTCTTCTTTTACCCAAGGTTTCTTTGGAGTTACCTTCTTTGTACATATATCTGACTGTCCAACATCTGTGATTGCCGTTTTTAGAGATGACAACTCCTCCTCAACTGCTTCTATCATTCCCTAAATATTTTTGTACTTCCTCCTTTCGTCCACTGGATGAAGTATTTCTTCTTTTACCCAAGGTTTCTTTGGAGTTACCTTCTTTGTACATATATCTGACTGTCCAACATCTGTGATTGCCGTTTTTAGAGATGACAACTCCTCCTCAACTGCTTCTATCATTCCCTAAATATTTTTGTACTTCCTCCTTTCGTCCATTAGATGAAGTATTTCTTCTTTTACCCAAGGTTTCTTTGGAGTTACCTTCTTTGTACATATATCTGACTGTCCAACATCTGTGATTGCCGTTTTTAGAGATGACAACTCCTCTTCAACTGAACTGCTTATTGTGGTATTCCTTACCATAGTATCTACATACTTAGCGAACCTAAGATGTGTCTTATCAATCCGCAATAGTTCAGTATCCCTTTTCTTTCCACACTGATTCTTCCATACGATTCTCTTAAACTTGATTCTACTGTTCATCATTACTAAATTATGATCTGAGTCTATATCTGCTTCTGGGTACACCTTATAATCCAGTATCTGCTTTCGGAATCTCTGTCTGACCATGATGTAGTCTAGATGTAATCTTCCAGTGTCTCCAGGTCTTTTTCACCTATACCTTCTTCACTTGTGATACTTGAAAAGTGTATTTACTATTACCATCTGAAATTTGTTGCAAAACTTAGTCTTTCTCCTCTCTCATTCCTACTGCCTAAATCATTTGCTCCTGTAACTCTTCCTTCTACTCCTTCCCCTACAACTGCGTCCCAATGTCCCATAATTATTAGACATTCATCTCCCTTTACTGAGTTACTCGGTCAGTGTCCTCACTTTATCTCTTCATCTTCTGCTTGCGACATCTGCATGTACACCTGAACTATCCTTGTCTACGTTGGTTTATTGTTGATTCTGATGAGAACAACCCCATCACCGAATTATTCACGGTACTTCACTCTCTATCCTGCTTTTCCATTCATAACGAACCCTACGCGCGTTATGCCATTTTATGCTGCTGTTGTCTGACCAGGAACCTTTATCTTCCTCCCATTTCCTTTCACTGACATCCACTGTACCTACACTGAGCCTCTGCATTTCCATTTTCAGATTTTCTAGCTTCCATACAATGTTTACACTTCTGTCATGTCCGCCCCAGTAGCTGAGTGGTCAGCGTGACGGATTGCCGTCCTCCGGGCCCGGGTTCGATTCCCGGCTGGGTCGGAGATTTTCTCCGCTCAGGGACTGGGTGTTGTGTTGTGTTCATCATCATTTCATCCCCATCCGGCGTGCAGGTCGCCCAATGTGGCGCCGAATGTAATAAGACCTGCGCCAAGGCGGCCGGACCTGCCCCGCGAGGGGCCTCCCGGCCAATGACGCCAAACGCTCATTTCCATTTCCACTTCTGTCATACCATGCTCCATCCCACAGAACGTTAATCTTTCGTTGGTTATTTAATCTTTTTCTCATAGTCACCTCCACCTTTGTAAGGTGTCAGGATTTTAAGGACCTTACATGTGCTTGATCCATAATGACAGGACGATACAGTATGAGATCCTCAGAAAATAATTACATTATATCAACAAAAGGCAATTGCAGTTAATCTCGTGTACTGAGATTGCTTTGTATCTCATGTACTGAGATTGTTTTGTATCTCTACCAATATGGACAATGGCATGGAAAAAACAAGTTAAAGCGAAACGCATTTTTGGAGACGAACCGAGCAGGTTGTTAAGGATATTGTAAAACTCCCATTTAGCAAGAGAACGGCGAGTTCAGCGCGGAAAGGGATAAGGCCAGAACAATACATTTTTCCTTTTAACGTAAATAAGGATGGGAGTGAGGGTAAGTGGCTGCTCGTCAGTAACAGGGCTAGGCTGCGACCCAGCAAGAAAAATATAAATGTTTATTCACCTCTAGTGAGATGGTGATTGGCTGAAGCCATACTTGGTGATGCAGATGCGACACGGTGGGGAGATCCCCATAATATAAAACCATTTTGAGGCCTTAAGGCTCTCTCTCTCTTGTCTCACGGCAGACCGCATAAGTGTGTGGAAATAAGTGAGGGCGTTGAGAGCTTTGCTTTCTGCAAAGTGAGGACGATAAACTTCATGTGTTGTGGTGACAGATAACAAAGTGGTAGTTAATTATTCCTGTGGGGATTTTTGAGGGCAAAGAAATTGTGCATGTTGCTCCAACCCATAGAGAGTGTGCAATAGCCATTATTTTGACTAGGGAAAGAGTAACATTCTACGGAACGCAGGAAAGTTGCGACTGAGTGAATTCAGTCAAGTCCAGAGTAAGGAATTAGCATTTCAGATCTAGCACAGAGATAACGCCGTTGCAGATGCCACTTGGTAAAGTACCATCGTGCATTAGACCATAGTAAATGTTAAGTCTAGATTTTGCTGACTCCAACTTGTGTACTATAAAATGACTTTTATCTTAATAATATGAATATTTATATATGTGTTTGGAGAGAGAGAGAAATTGATTTTTGATTGAGATTTTTACTTTAAGTCGTAAGTGGTACCTGAATTTTGGTTTCTGCCTGCTTGAATGATCAGCTTCTGCACCAGTTGGTGACATATTACAATTTGGAGGAAGTTATTGTTCTTTAAAGTTTAAAATACGACTTGGTTGTATTGCGGCTAGCATTGAGTCCAAGTTTTCGTAGCTTTACATACCCAAGGGACCACTGTTGTAAGTGAATAAGATCAAACAGCGATCTGCTTTTCGTGAGAAAAGGAGATTGCTTGACACACAAACTTCCTTCAAACTACACGTCCTCCGACATCAAAATTGGTCAGTGGAGTTCAGCATCATACTATTGTACAAGAACATAATCCAATTACTGTAATTAAGAAATTATGAGAGATTGCCACTTATAGAATGAAAACTATAGAGAATGCATTTCTCTTCCTGTATTTTAGTGAACTTTGTATACTTACACTTCTGTCGATTGATAGACGGCGACAACAATGAAGTTCACCTCCTTTTCCAAAAACAAGATATTTCTATTCTTCACTTCCAGAAAATTTGTATACATAAATGTTTAACAAGTCTTACACATACTTTACTCGGTTTTATCACTAAAATATCAATTTTACTTAAGTGTAACAATACGTTCTGAGCGACGGCCCAGCAACACGTCCTCTTTCCACAAGATACAGATTAACAGTCATCTTTATTTTTTTGATCAATCAATTTTTTTTTTGAGTCCATACGCAAAGATTCACAACTGCTATCGTTGTGAGGATTGCGCGCTAAAGAGTTTCTTGCTGTCCAGCTGTGCTTCACTTCACTTCAAGTACTTTTTGAATCACATTTACATTTACGGTATTTACATACATTACGGAGCTTCTCCGAATAAAATCAGGCACAAATTAGTTTTTAAAAATCAGTGAGGCACACATAACATTACAGTACGCTTTGAATATTGAATATAAAAAGCTAGGATACTAACCTACTCTTACATAGATTACATGAGAGTTTTTTTCATTGGTTCAAAAACTTAATTTATTCTCCACCAACTCAGTGCACTGAACAGCTACGACAACATATATTTAAATGATCAGATGGGGATTTTTAATAATCATTCTTTCCTGTGGTAAAAAATTTTCATGTGTAGAGATAACGATTTTAATAATCGTCATTTCAATATGTCCAAGAATTAAATGGTTTGTTATTGAGTGTCAAAAGTTATTGAACATCACTGTTGTTTATCACTTGACCCCTGAAAGCAACAGTTGATAAATTATTTCTAGAATAAAAAAAGGAATAGCTGTTTTGTCATTCTAGAATAGATTCCAAACTTTCACTTTTATTAATTCATGCATTCTAGGTATGTGACTGCAGCATTTCTAATGATTTTTGTTAGATCCACACCTGATATTAGCTGCCTTACAGGGCAAGGGTCATATTTATTTAGAATATCTGTTTCACAACCTGGGCTTGAGTAGACAGTTAAGATGTTTTGTACATTTGCACGCTAAGTGGTAAGCTAAGTTTGCACACATTAGTACACTCAATGTGCAGATACAAAGATTGGACTATGACACCTTGGCTGTCTCTTCTCAGAGATCCAAAAGGGAGACTGTTGTGGAATCTTTTGTTGATGAAGAGATCACCACGACACTTTTTCAGTTATAGGCCACATGTCCAGTAAATACACATTATTTATCTTTAATTTAGTGATTTTCATTGTCTTCTGTGTCCTCATTCCGTCTATCTTTGCTGATTTTTGGGACAGTGTCCCATCCCAAGGCATAGAGTGCCTTGAACCTCTGTCGGCTCCTGTTTGACAAGGCCATTGACAGAACGAGGGTGGTTTCTCATGCTGAAGTCTTCGGCAGCCATTGTCGATGATTTTTATTCAGAATTTAAGCGATGGCTTTGTTTGATCTGGGGGCCCATTACGTTTTGATAACAAGTCGAAGAAGCTACCACTTTTTTCTTAATTTTGTTCGTTATTATTCTCGACATACAGTCTGGGCAGATGTCACATGACACCCTGTCAAGTTAGTCGTTGAATACTTCACTCAATTGTTTAGTATTTTAATTTAAATTTTTTTTGTTTTTTTAACAGAGGGCAGCCAGCCCTCTGACCAAAGCGCTGAGTTACTGTGCCAACAAGATGCGGAACGCTTCCCGATTTTGCGTGTCATACTTGTCCAGCGGCCATGCTAATCTTTTCTGTATCGTTCCAGTTTTAATGTATGTACAGCCGAAGTGAGTAAATCCTCGACCACTGGTAACCAAGATACGCCTGTCGTAATTGCTCAGATTGTGGAATACGATGGGTACATTATAGTGAGGCCTCTAGTTCACATTGCAACTGTGATGTGCTGCGCCTTGGCAGACACTGGTGGAATGGCAGTGGTCTCTGTGTTTAATACCGCTTCCTCAAACAGTTCCCTGCGATTATGGAAAACCTCTGCAGAGTGAAATGCTCATTCTTCTTTGTAGCTTATTTCCATTTTTTAATTTTGCAACGAAAAGTCATTGACTCTCTCTGCCACTGCATACAGCTGGTCAGTGAATCATTCCATACATTCGCTGCGCCTGTACAATTTAAATCCTGAGTAACCCTAGTCATTGCCCCATTGCATGTAGTAGGCAGTATTGAACTGTTTATGCAAATGTACTGATTGGAATATGAACCAGAGTCACTGCTATGACTGCAACTAGCAACAGTTTGTAACATGCACTCCGTATCAGCATAAATTAGAAACGTCGGCTGCAATTTGTTACCAGATTTGGCATATTTTACAAACTCATTTATAGTACTTGGCAAAATACTGTTGACTGATTTAAACTGTGCACAATCAACTGGAATAAAAATAAAATACACAGCATTCACATACTACGATGTACTTGTGAGAAGGAGTAATGCTACCCTGTGTTGGCGCTGACAAGCTTTTTATGTAACAGAAATGACATATATTTGTATTACCAACGCAACATTAATAGATTTACATGTTGGTCCTTATGGTGATTTCTGATATGTAGCAGTATAAATGTAAATGCTCTTTCATCTCTCTTGTCATCTACGAATATCCATTCGCAAACTACAATATTGGATGCTACAGACGTTTAAAGAGACATTTTCATTCTTCTTTTCGAAAATGTGAACATATTTCAGCTCTGCAGACAACAGTATGCACTCAAAGTTTAATTTGTTTGTAGACAGAATATGTTTAGACACATGTGCATCTTTGTTTGTGAGATAAATCAGTATACAACTGACCGCTTGAGGCATGCATTTTCCCTTGAGTCAACTTTTATTACTGTAGTTTTCCTCCCCCCATGAACCATGGACCTTGCCGTTGGTGGGAAGGCTTGCGTGCCTCAGCGATACAGATAGCCATACCGTAGGTGCAACCACAACGGAGGGGTATCTGTTGAGAGGCCAGATAAACGTGTGGTTCCTGAAGAGGGGCAGCAGCCTTTTCAGTAGTTGCAGGGGCAACAGTCTGGATGATTGACTGACCTGCCCTTGTAACACTAACCAAAACGGCCTTGCTGTGCTGGTACTGCGAACGGCTGAAAGCAAGGGGAAACTACAGCCGTAATTTTTCCCGAGGGCATCCAGCTTTACTGTACGGTTAAATGATGATGGCGTCCTCTTGGGTAAAATATACCGGAGGTAAAATAGTCCCCCATTCGGATCTCCGGGTGGGGACTACTCAAGGGGACGTCGTTATCAGGAGAAAGAAAACTGGTGTTCTACGGATCGGAGGTTAGAAAATTTAAAAAGGGAAATGGATAGGTTATAGTTAGATATAGTGAAAATTAGTGAAATTTGGTGGAGAGAGGAACAAGACTTCTGGTCAAGTGAGTAAAGGGTTGCAAAATCAAATAGAGGTAATGTAGGAGCAGGTTTAACAGTGAATTAAAAAATAGATGCACAGGTAAGCTGCTATGAACAGCATAGTGAACGCATTTTTGTAGCCAAGACAGACATAAAGCCCACACCTACCACAGTGGTACAAGTTTATATGCAACCAGCTCCGCAAATGACGAAAAGAGTGAGAAATGTATGATTCGATAAAAGAAGTTATTCAGAGAGTGGAGGGAGACAAAAATTTAGTAGTCAAGGGGGTCGGGTATTCGATGGTAGGGAAGGGAAGAGAAGGAAAAATAGTAGGTGAGTATGGAATGGGAGTAAGGAATGAAAGAGGAATCGGCCTGGTAGAATTTTGCACAGAACATAACTTAATCATACCTAATACTTGGTTCAAGAATCATAAAAGATGGTTGTATACATGGAAGAATCCTGGAGATACTAGAAGATATCAGATAGATTATATAATGGTAAGACAGAGATTTAGGAACCAGGTTTTAAATTGTAAGACATTTCCAGTGGCAGATGTGGACTCTGACCACAATCTATTGGTTATGAACTGTAGATTAAAACAGAAGAAACAGCAAAAAGGTGGGAATTTAAGGAGATGGGACCTGGATAAACTGACTAAACCAGAGGTTGTACAGAGTTTCAGGGAGAGCATACGGGAACAATTTACAGAAATGGTGGAAAGAAGTACAGTAGAAGAAGAATGGGTAGCTTTGAAGGATGAAGTAGTGAAGGCAGCAGAGGATCAAGTAGGTAAAAGACGAGGGCTAGCAGAAATCCTTAGGTAACAGAAGAAATATTGAATTTAATTGATGAAAGGAGAAAATATATAAATGCAGTAAATGAAGCAGGCAAAAAGGATTACAAACGTCTCAAAAATGAGGTCGACAGGAAGTGCAAAATGGCTAAGCAGGGATGGCTAGAGGACAAATGTAAGGATGTAGAGGCTTATCTCACGAAGGGTAAGATAGATACCGCCTACAGGAAAATTAAAGAGACCTTTGGAGAAAGGAGAACCACTTGCACGAATATCAAGAGCTTTGATGGAAACCCAGTTCTAAGCAAAGAAGGGAAAGCAGAAAGGTGGAAGGAGTATATAGAGGGTCTGTACAGGGCGATGTACTTGAGGACTATATTATGGAAATGGAAGAGGATGTAGATGACGACGAAATTGGAGATACGATACTGCGTGAAGAGTTTGACAGAGCATTGAAAGGCCTGAGTTGAAACAAAGCTCCGGGAGTAGACAACATTCCATTAGAACTACTGACGGCCTTGGGAGAGCCAGTCCTGACAAAACTCTACCATCTGGTGAGCAAGATGTATGAGACAGGCGAAATACCCCCAGACTTCAAGAAGAATGTAATAATTCCAATCCCAAAGTAAGCAGGTGTTGACAGATGTGAAAATTACCGAACTATCAGTTTAATAAGTCACAGCTGCAAAATGCTAACACGAATTCTTTACAGACGAATGGAAAAACTGATAGAAGCCGACTCCGGGAAGATCGGTTTGGATTTCGTAGAAATATTGGAACACGTGAGGCAATACTGACCTTACGACTTACCTTAGAAGAAAGATTAAGGAAAGGGAAAACTACGTTTCTAACATTTGTAGACTTAGAGAAATCTTTTGACAATGTTGACTGGAATACTCTCTTTCAAATTCTAAAGGTGGCAGAGATAAAATCCAGGGAGCGAAAGGCTATTTACAATTTGTACAGAAACCAGATGGCAGTTATAAGAGTCGAGGGGCATGAAAGGGAAGCAGTGGTTGGGAAGGGAGTGAGACAGGGTTGTAGTCTCTCCCCGATGTTATTCAATCTGTATATTGAACAAGCAGTAAAGGAATCAAAAGAAAAATTCGGTGTAGGTGTTAAAATCCATGTAGAAGAAATAGAAACTTTGAGGTTCGCCGATGACATTGTAATTCTGTCAGAGACAGCAAAGGACTTAGAAGAGCAGTTGAACAGTATGGACAGTGTCTTGAAACGGGGATATAAGATGAACATCAACAGAAGCAAAACGAGGATAATGGAATGTAGTCGAATTAAGTCGGGTGATGCTGAGGGAATTAGATTAGGAAATGAGACACTTAAAGTAGTAAAGGAGTTTTGCTATTTGGGGAGTAAAATAACTGATTATGGTCGAAGTAGAGAGGATATAAAATGTAGACAGGCAATGGCAAGGAAACCGTTTCTGAAGAGGAGAAATTTGTTAACATCGAGTATAGATTTAAGTGTAACGAAGTCGTTTCTAAAAAGTATTTGTATGGAGTGTAGCCATGTATGGAAGTGTAACATGGACGATTAATAGTTTGAACAAGAAGGGAATAGAAGCTTTCTAAATGTGGTGCTACAGAAGAATGCTGAAGATTAGATGGGTACATCACATAACTAATGAGGAGGTATTGAACAGAATTGGGGAGAAGAGGAGTTTGTGGCACAACTTGACTAGAAGAAGGGATCGGTTGGTAGGACATGTTATGAGGCATCAAGGGATCACAAATTTAGCCTTGGAGGGGAGCGTGGAGTGTAAAAATCGTAGAGGGAGACCAAGAGATGAATACACTAAACAGATACAGAAGGATGTAGGTTGCAGTTGGTACTGGGAGATGAAGAAGCTTGTACAGGATAGAGTAGCATGGAGACCTGCATCAAACCAGTCTCTGGACTGAAGACCACAACAACAACAACAACAGCTTTATTTGCTATCTTCTGGGAAGTATCATACATATAAGTATATATTTATTGACACTAACATGCAGTTGAACTACTTCATTCAGTAATCACCCGGAATTTCTGTGTCAAAATGTCTCAGGTTTCTTCAACAGATTGTCAGTGACATATGTCGAGACTCACCCACTAGTAATTTCAGAGGGCATTCTTTGTATTGTGATACATCTGTTTTTCCTCATCTGAATTGAGTAAGAGGAACTTGCAGACTAGCAAAAAACTAATTTTAAGAGCGTTAATTAGATATACTTTATTCTTAGAAAAGTGAAAACAGGCACCCTCGAAATGTCTGGTCTACTTAAACCAAACCCTATTACCTACCACACCTCCGTATATCCGATTTCTGAATGTAGATTCAAGAGCAACCCAATCAAGATCATCAACTTTGTGTTTTGCTGCCAGTTCGTACATTATTGCTAATATAATAATATTAGGAGGGTGGTTTGAAAAGTTCTCGGAATCACTGCGAGAGGTCAGCGCTAGCGCAACGAGATGTTCGCGTGATATTTATTGGACTGTAGCCTGTAAACACGTGTCACATCAGTGCTCTTGGAAGAGAGCTGTGGCAATGATGTGGCTTTGTTGTTGTTCCCGCGCAGTGATGTTCGAAGATGGAAAAAATCGAGATTCGAGCAGTGATTAAGTACTTCGTAAAGCAAAGGACATTCATGCTGATTTCCAGAAAACACTGGAAGAATCTGCTCCTTCATATTCAACTGTTGCCGAGTGGAAAAATGAATTTAAATTTGGTTGGGATAGCTTAGATGATGAGCAGCGCAGTGGTCGTCAAGATGAGTCACTACCCCGATATCATTGCAAAAAATGCACAAAATGGTCATGGAGGATCGCCGATTGCAAGTGCGTGAAACTGCTCACGCTTGCCAGATGTCATCTGAAAGGGCATATCACATTTTAACTGAAGAATTAGAAATGAAAAACTTATCTGCAAGATGGGTGTCGTGACTCTTAACGCTGGATCAAAAACGGACGAGAATGGAGATACCGGAACAATGTTTGGCCCGTTTTAGGAGAAACGAACAAGATTTTTTGCGCCAGTTTGTGACCCCAGATGAAACTTGGGTGCACTACTATACCCCAGAGACAAAACAACAGTCAAAGCAGTGGAAACGTGCTGATTATCCGCCACCAAAAAAAGCAAAGACAATTCCTTCGGCGGGAAACGTCATGGCATCAGTGTTCTGGGATGTGAAGGGGATTCTGTTTGTAGATTATCTCCCCACTGGGCAAATAGTTACTGGAGAATACTGTGCTAACCTCCTGGACAAATTGCAACAAAAGATACGCTAAAAAAGGAAGGAAGAAAGTCATCTTCTATCAAGACAATGCACGCCCGTATACATGTGCCTTTGCCATGGCAAAATTACACGAACTAGGGTATGAATTGTTGCCACACCCAAGGCGGGTGTGATATGACTCCGACAGACTTCCTTCCATCTCTTCCCAAAACTGAAAATTTTTCTTGGTGGACGAGGATTCACCTCAAACGAAGAACTGATAGCCGGAGTTGACAACTATTTTACAGGCCTGGAGGAAACTCATTTTCAAGATTAGATCAACGCACTGGAACATCGGTGGAGCAAGTGCATTAATCTACAAGGAGACAACATTGAAAAATAAAAAAAAGTTTCAGTGATGTAACTACTTTTTTGTATTCCGTACTAAGTTAGTCGACAAAGTTCAGCCTATTGAGAGACCAGAGTGTTCTTCTTCTTCCTTAGCTGCTGCACATACACTGCGACAGCTAGTAGTTTCTCCACAGCTCTATTGTGGAGGGATTTGGACGGGGGACGGGGGAGGGAGGTTATTAGAGCGCAGCTACTTGCAGGTTTTCTGCTGCTCTATTGAGTTCTGCTCGCTGATTACGTAGCACTGAATGAAAGGCATGTAGGTGAATTTGGTTGCGTTCAGAGATATAAAAATGAACGCAGCATGTTTAACAAGTGTCTGAACATCAGACTGCATAAACAGAAGAAGACTTACCCTTTTTGCACAGAGCTGCTGTATGTGTCGAATTTTGGAGTATTTAAGAGTAATTAAGGAGCGTTTCTCTTTATTGTGACTCCGGAACTGCTCACAGACTAGATCTTACGGATTTTTTTATGGGTAGAGGGATGGAATAATCGATTTCCCCAAAAGGAGATTTGTGACAAAGATACGGTTCCGCAAAGTCGTGCCAATCTTGGTTTTTTGTCTGTATAAGACTAATTTGATGTTTTCCTTCAGACAGGTGCCTGGTTATAGACATATATGTTCTTTGACAAATGAAGAATCGCAGTGACGAGTGACCATCATAGGTGTGATATATAGAAATGCACTTGGTTAACGGATAATATAATTATGGAAAATGTTCCTTTCCTATTGATCATGATTGACTGTAGTATGAGTTACTTCAAAAACTAATTCGTTACCCATTAGGGGTAGACACTATTTGAACATTCCGAATTCACCGTTAGTCCACGAGTGTTGGCATTATGTGAAGGCGGCATCACGGAATAGCACTGAGAAAAGGGCTGGTGAAGAACACCCTATTGGCTTTTTGTAGGAAGGTGTGAATGAGAGACGGACAGTGCACGTGCTGTGGATGCAATCAGTGACAGAGCACGGAACACTTTGTATTTCATCTGACCTTCAGAGTCTGTACTTTACTGAACCATCTAAAACACATATTCACTTGTATACTTAATTATTTGGTGAAATACATTATGGTAATTTACAGATTTAAAAGATCAAGGTGTCACAATTTTTTCTACAAATTTTATTTTTAACAAATACACTCCTGGAAATTGAAATAAGAACACCGTGAATTCATTGTCCCAGGAAGGGGAAACTTTATTGACACATTCCTGGGGTCAGATACATCACATGATCACACTGACAGAACCACAGGCACATAGACACAGGCAACAGAGCATGCACAATGTCGGCACTAGTACAGTGTATATCCACCTTTCGCAGCAATGCAGGCTGCTATTCTCCCATGGAGACGATCGTAGAGATGCTGGATGTAGTCCTGTGGAACGGCTTGCCATGCCATTTCCACCTGGCGCCTCAGTTGGACCAGCGTTCGTGCTGGACGTGCAGACCGCGTGAGACGACGCTTCATCCAGTCCCAAACATGCTCAATGGGGGACAGATCCGGAGATCTTGCTGGCCAGGGTAGTTGACTTACACCTTCTAGAGCACGTTGGGTGGCACGGGATACATGCGGACGTGCATTGTCCTGTTGGAACAGCAAGTTCCCTTGACGGTCTAGGAATGGTAGAACGATGGGTTCGATGACGGTTTGGATGTACCGTGCACTATTCAGTGTCCCCTCGACGATCACCAGTGGTGTACGGCCATTGTAGGAGATCGCTCCCCACACCATGATGCCGGGTGTTGGCCCTGTGTGCCTCGGTCGTATGCAGTCCTGATTGTGGCGCTCACCTGCACGGCGCCAAACACGCATACGACCATCATTGGCACCAAGGCAGAAGCGACTCTCATCGCTGAAGACGACACGTCTCCATTCGTCCCTCCATTCACGCCTGTCGCGACACCACTGGAGGCGGGCTGCACGATGTTGGGGCGTGAGCGGAAGACGGCCTAATGGTGTGCGGGACCGTAGCCCAGCTTCATGGAGACGGTTGCGAATGGTCCTCGCCGATACCCCAGGAGCAACAGTGTCCCTAATTTGCTGGGAAGTGACGGTGCGGTCCCCTACGGCACTGCGTAGGATCCTACGGCCTTGGCGTGCATCCGTGCGTCGCTGCGGTCCGGTCCCAGGTCGACGGGCACGTGCACCTTCCGCCGACCACTGGCGACAACATCGATGTACTGTGGAGACCTCACGCCCCACGTGTTGAGCAATTCGGCGGTACGTCCACCCGGCCTCCCGCATGCCCACTATACGCCCTCGCTCAAAGTCCGTCAACTGCACATACGGTTCACGTCCACGCTGTCGCGGCATGCTACCAGTGTCAAAGACTGCGATGGAGCTCCGTATGCCACGGCAAACTGGCTGACACTGACGGCGGCGGTGCACAAATGCTGCGCAGCTAGCGCCATTCGACGGCCAACACCGCGGTTCCTGGTGTGTCCGCTGTGCCGTGCGTGTGATCATTGCTTGTACAGCCCTCTCGCAGTGTCCGGAGCAAGTATGGTGGGTCTGACACACCGGTGTCAATGTGTTCTTTTTTCCATTTCCAGGAGTGTAGATTTAGAAGTAAATTAATCATTTTGATGTCATCAGTTCACACTGTTTCTTAAATTATGGCAGAACACTTTAGTGTTAAACAGAGTCATAGATGCCTGCAAGGAGTGGACGATGAGGGTGGGGCTGGGGGGCTGGGGGGTGGGCAAGAGGGGACACTTGCCTGATGACAGCCCTGGAATCTGGAGTAGGGAGTTTTTATCCATTATAGAATTCTCAAACATCCTTAGAAATGAGGATAACCACCAGTTTTTTGATACCTATAAAATTTAGTTATTCTCGAGCTTCTCATATCTGACAAAATCTTTTATATAAAAAATTGCACTTTTGGATTCTTGCTCTCCCTATTCATTTCTCCACCCCCCCCCCACCTCCCGACCCCTCCGGACAAATTTCTAGGACACAGATGGACGAGGTGACCTGAAATTTATTCACTCTTGAAAAAGTGCGAAGATGAGACGTACTGTACTTGAGTTGTGGACGCAGTCCAGTGGCGAAGCACGGAACACTTTAGATACAGATTCAGGAAGCTGTGAGCCATACATTCATGAACCTCAAGTACTGGCCTGCAGTAGCGAAATCAAATACTAATGGCTGAAGCAGCTGGGACAGCAGGCGTGACATAGAGTCTGCGCAGTATACGGTGGCCGATGGACACTCACAAATTTTCGTCCAAAGCGCTGGGCGAGTTCACTGTTCGGAAGGGGAGGCCGACCGTGTTTGCCACCTTTTGGCCAGTCGGTGATGACAGAATCCAGGCGCACACCCTGCAATGTTTCTCAAACTATTTTACAGTTTTTACGAATTTTGGAAAAGAAATTTAATAAGAATGAGACTTTAACGTGCCATAAGTAAAAAGTATCGGCAATTACAAATGAATCGACTGATTTCTGTCACTGCTTAGGGGCGTTCTAATGTACAGTCTTAGACATAAAAACTGACCGCTGGCCGGCCGCCACAGAGACTAAGTCCGAGTCGTTGACTTAAGGTAGCCAATGAAACTGACCGCCCCTGATAACTCTTTTAAGTCCGGCCATCTACACAATCTGGCAACACTGTAAGACGTGGAAGTATTAGGAGGAAGTGTTGTCTACTTCCGAGATGTTGTCGGATTGTGTGAGCCCGTGGTCTAGTGGCAATCGCAGTGCATTCTAAGGTTATAGGCGCCTGTTCGCGTCAAACTTTTTTTTTTACCGCATTTCGGCACTCGTCTAAAGTTATGAGTCTGATTCAACATCGAATGTAATTCGCTTCACTTTCTATCCACCAGCAATAACAAGCACTTCCAGAAACAATTCTGCAGGACAGCTCGTGGCTGCGTCGCGATCATAACAGCTTACGCTCGAGCGTTTCCTCGCGCTGCACCGGCTACCGGCCACCGGCCAGACGCCACCCGCCGCCTGGAATCCGGCGCCGCCCATGTGAAAGCAGCGCGACGCTGTCAGTATATGTACCAACTGTCATTTTCGAATGTGAAGTTCTAGTTATCATCTTGCAGCTAAGCATTGGATTTTGCATACTTGAAAATCATGAACTGCGGTTAAGCATTGTAAAATTGAGTCGCAAGTTGAAATAGGTGTAACATCTGCAATACAATATTTACTTTTGGTATATTAGAGGGGTGAATGCAGAGGAGGCAGCTAGACAGATTTGAACTTTGTGTGGAGCGAGTGCTTTTGGGAAAAATACGCCAGAAAAAGATATTCTGGTTTCAACAAAGATCGTTCTGGCATGAATGATTTTCCACATTAAGGAAGTCTCCATTACTGATATATTTGATGGATTACCAATTAACCATCATGCGACATTTGCATTCAATAGGTAAAGTTCAGAAGTCTGGCGTGGGAGTACTGCGTGCTCTAATTCGAAACAACAAAAATCAACGGGGTGACTAGCACTGAACGTCATCAGGTCGCTCATTGAGCATTCCTTTGCAGTACTGTTACTGTTGACGTGTTATGATGCCTTTATCGTTAACTTCCTAAGAAGAAATGAAAGGCTGAGCCCCACCAAAAGACGTAAACTCGAGCGAAGAGTAGTGTGAACATAATATTTTACATCTGATAGCTCCAAAAGTGTATTTTGGGCTAAGAATTCTGCCTCAAGGGGATTAGATTAGATTAGATTAGTTTTTCGTTGCATAGATCCATGCTGATGGGATCCTCGTGGATGTGGAACATGTCAATTTTTTTTTAAAGCTGAAGTAACAATACTAATAGTATGAGTATATACAATACATCATTTTTTAAGTTGAAATAACAATACTAATAGCATGAGTATATACAATATATCATTTGTTTCTATTAAAAAATTCGTCAATGGAGTAGAAGGAGTTGGCCACTAGTAAGTCTTTCAGACTCCTTTTAAACTGATCTTTATTTGTAACTAAATTTTTTATGTGTGATGGCAAATTATTGAAGATGAGTGTTCTCGAGTAGTGGACCCCTTTTTGAACTAAAGTCAGTGCTTTTAAGTCCTTGTGCAGATCATTTTTGTTCCTGGTATCGTATGTATGAACTGAGCTGTTTGTTGGAAAAAGAGATATATTATTTAGGACAAATTTCATTAAGGAGTAAATATACTGAGAGGTAGTAGTTAGTATACCCAGTTATTTGAAGAGGCTTCTACAGAACGTCCGTGAATTTACTCCACAAATAATACGCATTACACGCTTTTGGACTCTGAAAACTTTTGTTTGACTTTTAGAGTTGCCTCAAACTATTATACCATATGACATTATGGAATGAAAGTAGGCAAAGTATGCAAGCTCTTTCATTTTTATGTCGCCTATGTCAGCTAACACTCGAATTGCAAATACAGATTTGTTAAGGCGTTTCTGCAGTTCTGTGGTGTGCTCCTCCCAACTGAATTTATTATCAAGTTGTAATCCCAGGAATTTAAGACTGTCAACCTCTTCTATCTGTTCTTCTTCATACTTTATGCATATGCTGGGTGGAAACATCTTACAGGTTCTGAATTGCATATAGCATATAGCACATAATGTTTGCATCACAGCTGGAATTTGTTGCCAACAGCTGAGACACCTTTCGGTCGCAGTGTAAAAAAGTCGAGCAACAAAACTGCATCACCTGTGCTACTGCGTGATAACGCACTCTGTTGATTTGAGAAACGGAACTATCCAGGAGATTGATAGGAAAGTCGTCTCTCAGGCACTTGTATTGATAGGGAAGTCCTCTCTCAAGCACTTGTCCCTCTCGTCATATACTCGTAAAATTTTACCTTTCCCGCTCTTGATCGATCAACCGTCAAGGCAATTCATTTCTAGACGAAAATACTCTTAAAACTACACTGGTTTAATGACTTCGTTAGAACCAGTAGGTTTCTATGGGCGTAGAATTTGTAAACTACTTTAGCATTGTCAGATTGTTTTAGATATCGTGAAAGAAAATTCTGCTGCTGATTAATTTCTCTTTGATGATTACTGTTGCGTTCAGTAAACTAATGGAAAACGCAATTAAAA
The DNA here is from genome assembly GCF_023864275.1 of Schistocerca cancellata. NCBI lineage: Eukaryota > Metazoa > Arthropoda > Insecta > Orthoptera > Acrididae > Schistocerca > Schistocerca cancellata. Next base: position 716,380,675 of record NC_064628.1, read on the forward strand.
TATGCACTATACTAATACAAATTAAATTCAGCTTACCACAGAAACATCACGAGGGCAGTCTATCTTAATAAAGCATTAAGTGTCTGTAAGAGGTCTGAACCTATTTTAACACGCATTAGTAGGATATTACCGACTTTTGACTTCGAAAAGATCTGTATTTACTTCATTTCCTGTATCATTCGCAAGTATTATGAAAATGTGGCAGTACATAGATAAAATTACGTATTCACAACAACAAAAAATATGTAGGCAGAAAACAAAAGTGGCATTATGAATTTCGCAGTACTGTAAGGTTTTCGCTTCGACCTTAAGAGTTACTAAAAGTAACAAGACGAATTTTGCTCGAGCGTTGTCCTACGATTCCCTTATTGAGTTTGTATCTGCCTGCTTAAAAATCTGGCTTTCAGTGAGTCTCGAAAGGCGAACGAAAGCAGCTTGCACCTGGTAGCCAAGCATGTTACCTGGGAACTGGTTTTTTCCTACAGTGGGTAGACATCCTTTTGAGGTTGAATTATTGGCAAATGTCAGTCAGACGTGTGCCGTTGGTGTAAGTGTTTCGGTGTGTTGAATTTGTACCAGTGATTTTTCTGTTTGTTTTTTCTGTCCCAAGTATAGAGTTGAAGTCTCCCATTAGTATATTCACGTCATCTTGGTGAATTTTGCTCATAGTTTTTTCGAGTGTGTTCCAGAATTTTTCGATATTTTCGGTGTTTCTCTTATTTCCGATGTTGGTGGGGGCTTGTGCATTGATGAGTGTATATTTTTTAGTGGGACTCTGAATGAGCATATTCATAAGTCGATTGTGACGGGTGTGATTTCTCTGACAGAGTTGATGATAGATTTGTGTTCGAGAAATGCCATGTCGAAGATTGATGCGCCTTTCGCTACCTTTTGTTGTATTTTGCTCTTGAAGACGCAGTGGTTCCGTAATGCAAGGTTTCATTGTCAGTTAGTCGTGGTTCTTGAAGAAAAAAAAAATGGTTCAAATGGCTCTGAGCACTATGGGACTTAACTTCTGAGGTAATCAGTCCCCTAGAACTTAGAACTACTTAAACCTAACTAACCTAAGGACATCACACACATCCATGCCCGAGGCAGGATTCGAACCTGCGACCGTAGCGGTCGCGCGGTTCCAGACTGTAGCGCCTAGAACCGCTCAGCCACCACGGCCGGCGAAGAACAAGGATGAAATTTTTTTTGTCGGTCGATTTCTTATGTGAGATTATTTAGTTTTCGTGTTTGGATCAATGTATCGATGTTTAGTTTTGAAATGCATGTTTTCTGCTTGTAGGGAAATTTACCAGAGATCTTTGATATTCTCTGCCGACCTAGCCTGAACTCCCCAGAATCCGAAAATCCAACCGCCGCCTGTCGACAGCCGGGTTGTGTACCACCTGAGGTAAAATTGACTTTGCTTGCACAGTTCATGTTTGCTTGTGTTTCGTTGGTTTGGCCTGGGTGATACCAGGACCGGACAGGACCAGAGGGTGTTGAAGCCTTTGGAAGCAAATATTTTCAGCTGAGCTCATTGAGCTAACAGACAGTGACCAGAGTGGCGGTGATTTTCATTCAGATGTGTCTGGATTTTGGGTTCAACGAATTGTGTTAGTATTTGGTTCACCCCAAGTATTTGATTTCCTCGGTACCACTCATATGGGGGAGGCTTTCCCCTATCCGCCACACGGGATTATTATTATTACTATTATTATTATCATTATGTCATCAGCAAATCCGATATGGTGTATCTTCCCACCACTGAAATAGATGTGTATTGTTCAATTCAATATTTCCATCACATAAATATGGGTTATAATTACGTTACATTGCTGCTAGTAGACGTATTTCTCACTTTTTCTTAGACAGTTGCTACCTGCTACTCCATCAAAGGAATTTATGTGCGCAGCATTGTTGCAATACACACGTTCAAATTATCCGATTTCTGTAATTTCATTTCAGTACCAGATCGTTCTAATCGGATTCAGCCAGTCAGTCTTAATGTTGATATCTGACTACAGCTCTTATCATATGATAAACTGGGTAAACCACATTCTTAATTGGACTGTTGAATCTAGATCACTTAATTATGAAAGGGCCTGAATTCTTAAACACTATGGTAAATAATAATACAATGTGCTTATTTCAAATACGTTATTTAAATATAAATATATGAAGTAACAAGACAACAGTTTATTTACAGGAGCAGAGCCCCATCCATCATAGCAGAGCAGTGCAAAAAAAAAGAGTGGTTCAAATGGCTCTGAGCACTATGGGACTTAACTTCTGACATCATCAGTCCCCTAGAACTTAGAACTACTTAAAGTTAACTAACCTAAGGACATTACACACATCCATGCCTGAGGCAGGATTCGAACCTGCAACTGTAGCGGTTAATGAATGAGAGAGTAAAATATTTGACATTTCTTGGAAACAATGACACATTAGGAAAGTTGGGCTTGCACTTTGCTCTGTGGTATGCAAGTGCAACTGCTATTGTAGAATAAAGGTTTGATAAGAGTCGTTGCACACATTCAGCTTAATGCAGTACACCATCTAATGAATGTAGGACAGTGTGGGTGTAGTTCAGATTTTTCCTCCTGAGAGTTATTCACAACATTGTTTTTTCTTTTCTTTATTGTAATTTCATTCCCCTGCCCCCTATGGGCAGGGGTGGGCTGGCAGCGGCACAATCCACCGCTCTTCAGCCAATTGGCATTACAAAAATTCAGAGGTGTGATTACATAAAAAGGGGGGATAAAAGGGGACATGAAAAACACAGTAAACGGAGATGATGGGAGTTAAAATATACACTAAGATGGGGACATGCACTCGGGGACAGTTAAAAAGTCGACATAAAGTTAAAAGAAGACAGCTGGCAAATCAAAGTGCACTTAAAAAACACTGAAGGCAAACAAAAGTTAAAAGTCTGCCACAGGATAAAAATCACACAGAGCAAGACACTTAACAAATCACTGGAAAACGACGGAGGACTCATGAAGAATAAAAAACTGCTGGTAGGGGCCTGCCGAGGGACTGGAGGCTGGAGAGGACGGAAAAGGTGTGGTGGAGGCTAGGGGTGGGGGGAAGAGGAAAAAAAGGGGGCAGGAGGCGCACCAAGACGCAATATTGTAGTTTTCATGAAGTCTAAATGTAATGACGCTAGTAGCATATTTCTTGCAGGCATCTGACGTATACTGTATACGTGTACTGTGTACGTTGTATTGTTGTATTGTTTCATGAAAGGTTGTCTGGGAGTTCAGGAAAGCAAGCAGTCGTGGGCCACCAAGTCAAGATCCTGATGCACAGATTACACATGCTCCATTCACAGTAATGTAACCACTGCCTATGATAGATGTAAACGCACAATAAGCACTCAAAGACAGCAGGTGGCAGCACAAGCAATGGACGATATACAGTGTGATCAGAAAATGTCTGAAAAGCTTGTAAGGCTGTTGCAGGGCGGGTTGTACTGAGATATGAATGTTACGGAAAAAATTCGATACGTTGCGCCGTTTCAGAGTTATTTAGCATTGAAGTTAGCCAATCAGATCGTCGCGTGCATAAATTCAAGTTTCATCTAACGAGACAAAGCACTCGTTGGGCAACACTGCCCCTGGCAGGCCGTTTGAGTGTGAGTGAGCAACGCCTGGATTGGCTAAATTCTATGCTAAATAACTCGGAAACGGAGCAACGTATCGAATTTCTTTCTTAACATTTATGCCTCAGTACAACCTGCCCTGTAACATTCCTACAAGCATTTCACACATTTTCTGACCACCCTGTACAAAGCTTGTCGACGAGAAGCGTGAAACAGTGCAGCCGTCATCGTAATGCGGAACCGTGCGATTTATCTAATGTCCAAAAGGGCTTTGGGGCTAAGGATGAAGATAATTCCGAAACAGATAAGTGTGTTAAAAGTTTGCGTGCTGCCTTGGTTAAAGTATACTGTACAAAATGACGCTATCCAAAACCGGCACCGAGGCAAAACTATAGATGACAGGGGTGAATGACAGCTGCAGAGATGTGTGCATTTATTTATTCATTTATAAATGTACACATTTCCACAGCCATCTATATGGTCCGTGGGGCACCACAGTTGAGTCGGCGCCAGTTTTGGATAGTGCCGGCAGGAGTGCCGACAGGAGTGGCCGAGCGGTTCTAGGCGCTACAGTCTGGAACCGCGCGACCGCTATGGTCGCAGGTTCGAATCCTGCCTCCAGCATGGATGTGTGTGATGTCCTTAGGTTAGTTAGGTTTAAGTAGTTCTAAGTCTAGGGGACTGATGACCTCAGAAATTAAGTCCCATAGTGCTCAGAGTCATTTGAACCACTTTTTTTGCTATTTTTCCAAGCATTGTATACTTTAACCGTTACCGAAATTTTACAGCTATGTGCAGGAGATAGATGAGCAACTTGTAGTAACCAAAACCAACTGTGGGAACGCCTTGGGCTGCGGATCGGAGCCGCCAGGCGGGGAAGCCGCCGGCGGTGGAGCACGCACCACCAGGTAAACACAAGGACGAGTTGGACGACAGACCAATGACAACTGACAACAACCAACCACGACCGACTATGACCGACACAACGAGGAAGAGATAAATAACGGAGGCTTGTGGAAACCACAACACCAAACACCAAATACCAACAGTAAATCCACTCGGAACCAGAGCCAGGCAAAAGTCAACAATGAGCGATGACAAGAACGCAGTACCACCGAGACAGAAACTCAATCCAGAGCGAGTACCAGACTGGCTGGACTAGGTTTTTTTTTTTCTTTATTGTGATTTCATTCTCCTGCCCCATATGGGCAGGGGAGGGCTATCAGCGGCACAATCCGCCGCTCTTCAGCCGAGTGACACAACAACTAAAACAAGAATAAAATGATACATACATAAGAAGATAAAAAAAGGGGAATATAAAACAGAGTAAGGGGAGAAAAATGGTGGTAAAAATACATTGACATGTAGACATTCATGGGGGACAGTTAAAAAAGTCACCAGAAAGTTAAAAAACACAGTTGGCGATTCTTGAAACACAGAGAAGACACTGAATGCGCATGCACAGGTTAAAAGTTGGTCACAGTATTAAAAACACTCCGAAACAACATACTTAAAACCCACTTGGAGCACACACGACGAAGAGTAACACTACCAGGTGGGACCTGCCGAGGGAAAGGTCAGAGAGGATGGAAAAGGAGGGGAGAGCATGGGGCAGCTGGGGAAGAGGCGGGATGAAGAGAGGAGGGGCAGCTGTGGGTTCATGAAGAGGCAGGAGACACGTGGGGTGGGAGAGGAAAAGGTAAGACAGGGCAGGAGGGAGCGCAGAGACACTGAAAGGAGGCACAAGAGATGGAGGGGGAGTAGGAGGGGAAAGCCGCTCAGAAGGAGGGAGGGGGAGGAGAGGGAGCCCTGAGGAGGAGGCAGGAAGAGGGGGTTAGAGTTGGTAGGAAGGGTAGATGTCAGGGCGAAGCTCATCATCCGGGAGGGGTAGATGGTGGAAGTTGTGTTGGGAAAGGAGATGTAGGGTGTGGAGATGAAGAGAGGGAGGGACACAACGGTAAAGGCGCGGCAACTGGTTCGGGGTGGAGAGGAAGGGAGACACCAGGGGGTGAGGGGGATCAAGGTGGCGGACAATATATAGTGTGCAGATGTGTTCAAGGAAAAGGAGAAGGTGGGGGAAGGGGATGAGGTTGTAGGGGATGCGCATGGGGGACAGAAGGTGGATGCAGAAGGCGAGGTGGAGTGCATGGCGTTCGAGGATTTGGAGGGCTTTATAGAACCGGGGAGGGGCGGAAATCCAAGCGGCGCTGGCATAACAAAGGATGAGGCGGATCATGGATTTGTAGGTGTGAAGGATGGTGGAAGGATGCAGACCCCACGTCCGGCCGGACAGGAGTTTCAGGAGGCGGAGGCGGTTGTGAGCTTTGTTTTGGATGGTAAGGAGATGGGGAGTCCAGGTGAGGTGGCGGTCGAGTGTGAGGCCAAGGTATTTCAGGGTAGGAGTGAGGTGGATAGGACGGCTATAAATGGTGAAGTAGAAATCATGGAGGCGGAAGGAGCAGGTGGTGCGGCCTATGATGATCACCTGAATCTTGGAGGGATTAACACGGAGGAACCACTGGTTGCACCAAGCGGTGAATTGGTCAACGTGGGTTTGGAGGGTACGTTGGGACTGTTGAAGGGTAGGATAAAGGGCTAGGAAGGCGGTGTCATCAGTGAACTGGAGAAGATGAACAGGAGAGGGAGCTTTGGGCATACCAGCAGTGTACAGGAGATAGAGGAGTGGGGAAAGGACAGAACCTTGGGGCACGCCGGCAGAGGGGTAGAAAGTACGGGAGTTGGAATTGTGGATAGTCACATAGGAGGGATGATGGGAGAGGAAGGAAGCAACGAGACGGACGAAGTTGATGGGGAGAGCATAGGTCTGGAGTTTGAAGAGGAGCTGCACTAGGGCAGAGCGGGTCCCTATATACGAAACCGGAGGGAGCGGCTATTGGCCGCTGTCTGCACGTGGCTTAGTGGTGTTGCCCTCGCTGCGCGAGAGCCACTGCACAGAATAGCCGCCGCGGAGGCGGAGCCCTCTATGGGTTGACCACGTCCATTTGTTCTGGCACGTGTTCGATTTCCGCGGCATAAGGTCCTAGACAACTGTTGAACAACTGACGCCAGATGAACCACGGGGCTACCAACAGCGTCTCCTCAACTATCGTTCAGTGATCGTTGCTGTGAATGGGCCTCCGCAGTAGGTGTCTGGTTCACGCACCCATGCCAACTGCTGTTCATCGGTGACGAAGGCTGGAATTTGTACGCCAGTACTGCAACTGGACGTCTACTGAGTGCCGACAGGTGGCCTTTTCAGATGAGTCACGGTTCATACACCATCGGACAGATGGCCATTGGCGTATTCGGCGTGAAACGTCTAAAAGCAAAGACACTGCAATAATCGTCGAAAGGATCCAGGCCGGAGGCAGAGTGTTGTTGCTGTTGTTGTGGTCTTCAGTCCTGAGACTGGTTTGATGCAGCTCTCCATGCTACTCTATCCTGTGCAAGCTTCTTCATCTCCCAGTACCTACTGCAACCTACATCCTTCTGAATATGCTTGGTGTATTCGTCTCTTGGTCTCTCTCTACGATTTTTACCCACCACGCTGCCCTCCAATACTAAATTGGTGATCCCTTTATGCCTCAGAACATGTCCTACCAATCGATCCCTTCTTCTAGTCAAGTTGTGCCACAAGCTCCTCTTCTCCCCAATCCTGTTCAATACTTCCTCATTAGTTACTTGGTCTACCCATCTAATCTTCAGCATTCTTCTGTAGCGCCACATTTCGAAAGCTTCTATTCTCTTCTTGTCCGAACTATTTATCGTCCATGTTTCACTTCCATACATGGCTACACTCCATACAAATACTTTCAGAAACGACTTCCTGACACTTAAATCTATACTCGATGTAAACAAATTTCTCTTCTTCACAAACGCTTTCCTTGCCATTGCCAGTCTACCTTTATATCCTCCATACTTCGACCATCATCAGTTATTTTGCTCCCCAAATACCAAAACTCCTTTACTACTTCAAGTGTCTCATTTCCTAATGTAATTACCTCTGCATCACCCGACTTAATTCGACTACATTCTATTATCCTCGTTTTGCTTTTGTTGATGTTCATCTTATATCCTCCTTTCAAGACACTGTCCATTCCGTTCAACTGCTCTTCCAAGTCCTTTGCTGTCTCTGACAGAATTACAATGTCTTCGACGAACCGAAATGTTTTAATTTCTTCTCCATGGATTTTAATACCTACTCCGAATTTTTCTTTTGTTTCCTTTACTGCTTGCTCAATATACAGATTGAATAGCATCAGGGAGAGGCTACAACCGTGTGTCACTTCCTTGCCAACCACTGCTTCCCTTTCATGTCCCTCGACTCTTATAACTGCCATCTGGTTTCTGTACAAATTGTAAATAGCCTTTCGCTCCCTGTATTTTACCCCTGCCATCTTCAGAATTTGGAAGAGAGTATTCCAGTCAACATTGTCAAAACCTTTCTATAACTCTACAAATGCCAGAAACGTAGGTTTGCCTTTCCTTAATCTTTCTTCTAAGGTAAGTCGTAGGGTCAGTACTACCTCACGTCCTTCAACATTTCCACGGAATCCAAACTGATCTTCCCCGAGGTCGGCTTCTACCAGTTTTTCCATTCTTCTGTAAAAAGTCGCGTTAGTATTTTGCAGCTGTGACTTATTAAACTGGTAGTTCGATAATTTTCACATCTGTCAACACCTGCTTTCTTTGGGATTGGAATTATTATATTCGTCTTGAAGTCTGATGGAATTTCGCTTGTCTCATACATCTTGCTCACCAGATGGTGGAGTTTCGTGAGGACTGGCTCTCCCAAGGCTGTCAGCAGTTCTAATGGAATGTTGTCTACTCCCGGGGACTTGTTTCGACTTAGGTCTTTCAGTGCTCTGTCAAACTCTTCACGCAGTACCATATCTTCCATTTCATCTTCATCTACATCCTCTTCCATTTCCATAATATTGTCCTCAAGAACATCGCCCCTGTAAAGACCCTCTATATGCTCCTTCCACCTTTCTGCTTTCCCTTCTTTGCTTAGAACTGGGTTTCCATCTGAGCTCTTGATATTCATGCAAGTGGTTCTCCTTTCTCCAAAGGTCTCTTTAATTTTCCTGTAGGCAGTATCTATCTTACCCCTCGTGAGATAAGCCTCTACATCCTTACATTTGTCCTCTAGCCATCCCTGCTTGGCAGAGTGTTATGGTCTGGAAAATGTTTTCGTGGCATTTCCTGAGTGATCTTGTCATTCTGGAAGGTACAATGGATCAACCAAAATATGCATGTGTTGTTGGAGACTATATTCAGTCTTTTGACAAGTGGTTACATTAATGTTGTAAAAAAAATAAATGTCAAAGCAATATTTTCACTTTGTGGATAATTTTCCTACCGCACTTCCATCACTTGCAGCCGAATAGAGGCTGGAGAATATCGTCGCTGTCAAAAACTGACCAGGAAAAAAATCGCCGTGAAGAAAAATTGTAGAATGAGTAAAATGTTTGATCCTAAAACACTTTATTCCCAATCCTTATTTTTTTGAGGAAAAGTTTTTAAAATGAAATATCTGTTTGTCATTGTATGGTATGGAATCTTGGTTTTAAAGAACGTAAATTTGACAAAAAGACATTCCTTAAAGCATACAAAATTAACGATGTTGTGACACACCTTGTAAAGCAATAAGAAAAGTAAGACATTAGAATTGCATGTTTACTAAGAAAAAAATCCAATATAATGCTACCGCTGTCAAAGGCCCTAAATATCCATACACTGCCCCACCCAGCAGCAAGAATCAATTATGTATTATTTTTATTGTTTTTATCATATTAGTAGAACTTACCTAGTTTTCGTTGAGAGTTATAAAAACAACATTGTGGAGAGCTCTCAGGAAGAAAAATCGGAACTATGCCCAAGCTATTCTACATTCGCTAGGTGCTGTAAAGCGTAAAGGAGAACGTCTGCAATGATTCTTAAGAGAACCGTATTCTACAATAGCTCTTGCGTTTGGACCATAGTGCAAGACTAACTTTGCTGATGCTTCATTGTTTCTAAGAAACGTCAAATATTTTATTCTCTCATTTATTAACGTCGAACAGTACGAGGCACAATTCCACAGGCTGTCGCAGCGCCACCGTCGACATTGTTGAATCGGCGCGCCACTATTAGGGTAAGAACGGAAAGAAAGCTGGCAGTCTGCTTTCCGACTCGCCCCGTTGTGCAGCGCGGCTATACGCGCCTACCGAAGGCCATAGGGAACGCTGGTTGCTCGCTACTCAAGTGGCAGCTGGGCCATTACGGGTAGAACGACAAACGCACACCGTTAGCTCTGGAGTCTTTGTCACACAATTGGCCATTTGCGTGACTTTTATCCTCAAAATTGTTGTCGCTGGCTTTCATGGACGGCACAAACGAGAAAAATCTGAACCACACTGTATGCATCTGCATCTGCATGAACACTTTTCAGGTCACAATTAAGCGCGTGGCGGAGGGTGTTCCGCACAAGCGACTTATTTGGCGCCCGCGGCCACTACCCCCTTTTCCATCGTACATTTTCATCCGTATCAGTTTTCGCTACTAATTGTGATACGACATTTGTACAAATCTTGTTCTTGGGGGCCTCTGGTCTTCCTCTCCGCTTGGTGCTCTAAGTATCTGCTACAAATTATGATATGTCCTGAAGACAAATCTTACAGTTGTGTCTCCTATGACACTCCTCTCAGACAGGCGCCCCAAACAGCCCTGCAGAGGGCTCATCCAACCGCCAAGCTACACTGAAGCTCCATAGAAACTGGTGTAGGCATGTGTACTCAAATGCAAACAGGCAGAATACGGCTCTGCGGTATATAAGACAACAAGTGTCTGGCGCAGTTGTTAGATCGGTTACTGCTGCTACAGTCGCATGTTATCAAGATTTAAGTGAGTTTCAACGTGCTGTTGTAGTCTGCGCACCGACGATGGGACACGGTATCTCCTTGGTAGCTATGACGCGGGGATTTTACCGTACGACCATTTCACGAGTGTATCGTGAACATCAGGAATCCGGTTAAACATCAAATCTCCGACATCACTACGGCCGGAAAAAGATCCTTCAAGAACAGGATCGACTCCGACTGAAGCGAATCGTTCAGCGTGACAGATGTGGAACCCTTCCGCAAATTGCTGTAGATTTCAATGCTGGCCATTCAACAAGTGTCAGCGTGCGAAGCATTCAACGTAACAACATCGATATCGGCTTTCGGAGCTGAAGGCCTACTCGTGTACCCTCGATGACTGCAGGACACAAAGCTTTACATCTCGCCTTGGCCCGTCAACACCTACATTGGACTGTTGATGACTGGAAACATGTCTGTTCGGACGAGTCTCGTTTCAAATTGTGTTCAGCGGATAGACGCGTACGGATATGGAGACAACCTCATGAATCCATGAACCCTGCGTGTCAGCAGGGTACTGTACAAGCTGGTGCAGGTTCTGAAATGGTGTGGGGCGTGTGCAGTTGGAGGGGTATGGGACCCCTGATACGTCTAGATACGACTCTAGATACGAAAAAATGGCGAGTTGCGTTTCGCAGGAGCGATGCTTTCTAAAGCCGTGCTGATAAATGGACAGCAACTTCTCTGTCTCAAGGAAGTTCATTATATTCGAACTGAGAGTATGTTCGAGAACCCTGAAACAAACTGATGTTATGGATATTGGTCTGTAAGTTTCCTTCTTATATACAGGCATCACCTGCGCTTTTTTCCAGTCGCTCGGGACTTTACGTTGGCCATGAGATTCACGATAAATGCAAGCTAAGTAAGGAGCCAATGCAGTAGAGTACTCTCTCTAAAACCGAATTGGAATCCTATCAGGACCTGGCGATTTATTTATTTATTTTCAATCCATTCATCTGCTTCACAACCACAGGGATGTCTATCACTATGTCCTCCATACATGAATCTGTACGAGACTATTTATATACAAAAAATGAGTTGTATATGTATAACAAATTTTGTTGAAATGATTTCATCAAAACCTTCTCCCTTCTGCTTCTCTCTTCCACCTACTTCATCACAACCTGCCCCTCTTCCACCTGCTTCTTGACATCCTGCCCCTTTTCCACCTTGCACCTCTCCCTCTTCTGCCTACCTCCTCACACCCTCTTCCTGTTACACCACCTCACTACCCCTTTCCATCTCAAACCTGCCTCCTACATCGCCCCCTCCTCACCCCCCTTTCTGTCGATCTCCTCGACTCTCCTCTCTTTGTCCATCTCCTCTATACCATGTCTCTGTCCATCCCCTTCTCCCCCTCTGTCTATTTCCTCCTCCCTCCTCTCCTTGTCCATCTTCTCCTCCCATCTCTCTGTCCATCTCCTCCTCTCCACTGTGTTTCTGTCCATCTCCTTCTCTTCTGCTCTCTGTCCATCCCCTTTTCAGCCTCTCTCTGTCTACCTCCTCTCCACTGTGTGCCTGTCAACCTCCTTTTGCCCCTCTATCTCTCCATCTCGTGTTCCTCCTCTCTCTGTCCGTCTCTTCCTGCCCCCTCTCTGTCCACTTCTTCTCCACTGTAAATCTGTCCACCTCCTTCTCCCCCTCTACTTGTCGATCTCCATCTCTGTCTGTCCTCCATCTCCTCCTCCTGTCTCTACCCATCTCATCTCCTCTCTCTGTTTCCATCTCCTCTCCACCATATCTCTATCCATCTCCTCCTGCCCCATCGCTCTGCCTATCTTCCGTTACCACCTTTCTGTACATTTCTTCTTCTCCGTGTCTGTCTGTCCATCTCCTCATTTCCTGTCTCTGCCTATCTCCTCCTCTTATCCCTGTGTCAGTCTTTCCCTCCTTCCTCTCCCTGTCCATCTCTCCTCTTCCTCTTCCTCCTCTTCCCCTCTCTGTCCATTTTCTCCTCCTCCTCTCTCTGCACATTTCTTACGTCGACCCGTTTGATTCCCGTCTCTTTCCATTGGGAGGTAGGAAGATGGTTTATTAAACTCACTGTATATGGGTTTTTCAATAACAGATCAAAATTTATGTATAAATAATGTATAATTTGTGTGCTTGCACAAAAATAAATGAAACGTGTATGTTTAACATTTGACCCATGTCATTCCAAATTTTTTCTGAATTTGTGGAATATTCGGATTTATTATCATTCCTCCTATCCTCCTTTTGCCCCTCTATCTCTCCATCTCCTGTTCCTCCTCTCTCTGTCGATCCCTTCCTGACCCCCTCTGTGCACGGTTTATTGACTATCTTGGACTTGCAATGGATTGCTTCTTTCTAGAAATCCACGGACCCCAATTTTAAAACAGCGCGCAATAGAGTAGTGTTCGCGAATTATTTATCGAATCATTTTCATAGTTCCGTTCTGTACGATACGAGTAGTGAAACCTGCTGAAGTGTATAGATGGTTGTAATGTGCAGACGCCCTGTCGAATAGTGGCAAGTAAGACAGGGCTGGGGATGCCTGCTAGCAGGTGGGACTTGGGTAACTCCGACGACGGATTCCCGCAGAGAGAAAGCAGCTCGCCAATTGTTAACCGCATTACAGGCACGCGGAGGCGCTAGACGTTGTCCGATCTTATCGGCCGGGGCGAGCTCCACGCCGTGGCCCCTTAGGCAGCCACCGCCTTCGAATGCGCATATTTCCCCAGCACCTCAACAATCACACCACCAGTTCATACGTCTTTTCAAAAAAACGTAGACCACGCAGAGTTCGCTCAGCAAGGAAGCTAGCTTACTCTATGCCACAGCTACTGACTTTCACTCTTCCTTTCGTATCCGACGGTCTGGAAAAAAAAAGAAACCTACATAAAAAATTACAGAAATAAATCATCCGAGGCCAATATTTTGGTTGCAGCTAAATCCATAGCAGTCAAAAATTGTCTGAATGACAACACTTTATCACTCTGTCTGCTACTGAATGGATCAAATCAACCGTTTACTTCTTTGTCATTAATTCACAGTTTGAACTAGAAGCCATTATCAGAAGTTTGTGTAAAAACAATCCATCAAAATCAGAATACTTCAATTAGAGTCCGAGAACTGTTTACTGACGTGACAAAAGTCATGGGATACAAGCAAATATTGTGTCTGACCTCCTTTTGCCCGTTGTAGTGCAGAAACTCGACGTGGCATGGACTCCACAAGTCGTTGGAAGTTCCCTGCAGAAATACTGAGCCACGTTGCCTCTATAGCCGTACATAACTGCGAAAGTGTTGCCGTGCAGGATCTTTTGCACGAACTGAACGAACTGATCTATTGATTACGTCCTATATCGGGTGGTCTGGGTGGCCAAATCATTATCTTGAACTGTCCAGAATGGGCACATTGTCATTCATAAAAGTTCCATCGTTGTCTGGCAACGTGAAATCATTGAATGGCTGTAGATGATCTCCAAAGAGCCGAACGTAACCATTTATAGTCAATGATGTGTTCAGTCGGACCTGAGGACCCAGTCCATTCCATATAAACACAGCCCAAATCATTATGGAGCAACCACCAGCTTGCACGGTGCCTTATTGACAGCTTGGGTCCATCGCGTCGTGGGGTCTGCTCCACACTCGAATCCTACCATCAGCTCTTAAAATCGGAGTTCACCAGACCAGGCCACGGTTACCCAGTCGTCTAGTATCGGTATGGTCACGAACTCAGGAGAGGGGTTGCAAACGATGTCGTTCTGTTAGCAAAGGTGCTTGCGTCAGGCGTCTGTCGCCATAGTCCACTAACACCAAATTTCGCCGCACTGCCCTAACGGATACGTTCGTCGTATGTCCCATACACATTTGTGCGGTTATTTCACGCAGTGTTGCTTGCCTGTTAGTACTGACAACCCTACGCAAACGCCGCTGCTCTCGGTTGCTAAGTGAACGCCTTCAGCCACAGCGTTACAGTGCTGAGACGTAAGACCTGAAATACGGTATTCTCGGCTCACTCTTGACACTGTGGATCTCGGAATATTAAATTCCCTAACGATTTCAGCAACGGAATGTCCCATGCGTCTAGGTCCAACTTCCATTCCGCGTTCAAAGTGTTGTGAATTGGCAGGAGCCAATTCACGGGGTTTGGAGGAAGCCGAAAGGCACGCGTTTAAGCTCACGCAGGCTGGCGTGAGGTCTGGAACAGGTCAGAGAAATAAGACTAGCAAAACAGGAGGTAACTGGTAGAATACTTAACTTTAATCCACAATTGGTCAACATCTCTCTTCACTGTACATGCTTCACAATATAAATAGCAAAGGATATGGCGCCTTGCTAGGTCGTAGCAAATGACGTAGCTGAAGGCTATGCTAACTATCGTCTCGGCAATTGAGAGTGTAATTTGTCAGTGAACTCTTGCTAGCAACGTCGGCTGTACAACTGGGGCGAGTGCTAGGAAGTGTCTCTCTAGACCTGCCGTGTGGCGGCGCTCGGTCTGCAATCACTGACAGTGGCGACACGCGGGTCCGACGTATACTAGCGGACCGCGGCCGATTTAAAGGCTACCACCTAGCAAGTGTGGTGTGTGGCGGCGACACCACACAAAAAGTCTGATAATTTCCGGCGTGCGACCATAATCACATCGGAAACCCTTACACATGGATCACCTGAGTGCAGTCTGCCTGCTTAGCGGGGTGAGCCGGCACGATAGCTCAGCGTGTTCGGTCAGAGGGTTAGATGCTCTCTGTGATAAAAAGCTGAGTGAACGGCTCAGAGATGAAACTGAAAGGTGTAATGGGACGTCCGCCTCTAACAAATGCAACGAACAATAGAGAACAAAATGAGGTACAATAAAAGGCGGTAAAATGCTCGCCTCCCATGCAAGCAGACCCCGGTTCGATTCCCGGCCGGGTTGGAGACTTTCTCCGCTCGTGGACTGGGTGTTGTGTTGTCCTCATCATCATTTTCCCCTCATCACCGGCATGCAATTCGCCCAATGTGGCGTCGACTGTAATAAGACTTACATTCGGCGGCCTAACTTCCCCGGATGGGGCCTCCCGGCCAACAATGCCATACGCTCATTTCATTTACCTGAGTACAAATGACAGCCCCGCCAATGCATTTCCCTTTTATACCTTGGGTATGCAGTGCTACCGCCATATGTATCTTTGCATATCGGTGTCCCGTGGCTTTTGTCACTTCAGTAACAGGAACACACTTACACAGTGCCATTTTATTGTATCGGGTTGTGGTTGAAGATTGTATGCACTGAAAGAGTTTTGCAAAAGAAATTGAATAAGAAAGAGACTTTAACGTGCCATAAGTAACAAAGCATCGGCAAGTACAAATGAATCGATTGTTTTCTGTCACTGTTTAGGGGCGTTCTAATGTACATCGCCCAAGAGGTTGATAATAATCTGCCGGTTTAGATTCGTAAATAATTATATCAGCATTTTGAAATCTTCTTGCTGTCAACGATGTTCTCTTTGAGCGTACATATCACTGTTGTCCGCATTTGTTTGTCACCTCCGAGACGACACAGTAGAGCCTCGCCGGATTAGCCGTGCGGTCTCAGGCGCTGCAGTCATGGACTATGCGGCTGCTCCCGGCGGAGGTTCGAGTCCTCCCTCGGGCATGGGTGTGTGTGTTTGTCCTTAGGATAATTTAGGTTAAGAAGTGTGTAAGATTAGGGACTGATGACCTTAGCAGTTAAGTCCCATAAGATTTCACACACATTTGAACATTTTTTTGAACGAAACACGAGAAGTTGAAAATTACTTCATTACATTCGCATCTTAGAGAAAACATACTACCAAATCATTTTGGCGTGGCTCCGTTTCGTCATATTATTAATTATATTTCGAAACATGAATAAATTTGAGGTGAAGTCTATTAATGTTACAGAGTATTCTGAATCTGTTATTTCAAATATTAATGGGTAAATTTAAGCCTTACAGTATTCCGTGTAAAAAAAGTTTAAAGAAATACGGTTAAAATAATTGCAAACATTGGAAGCAGGAAGAGAATGAGAGAGAGAGGGGGGATAGAAACATTTCAGTACAGTCATGAAGCTGGTCTGACATTTCACATGCTCGTATTTGTTCATTAGGTGGCAGTGCGAAATATTGTTGAGCGCCTTCAGAAGGTCAAGGAACGCGGCATCAACTTGAGCCACGGTTTCTGCTGCCCTCTGGGTCTCATTGACCGCCGAAAAATACATGTGGCAGCATCCACTCGAAATCAGTGTTGCAAGTTTCAGTAATGTGCGGTTACTACTATAAATAGAAACGGTGGAAGGCATCTCTTGACCTGATCGCTCATAGCCTTCTGTCACTGACAATGTAGTACATTCACGTGTGGTAAACCGCAAGGGATGCAACGCATATTATGTCCCTTGTCATATTTGTGAACCTGCAACCACAGTAGTAATCTAATATTAGAAACGAGTTATAAGATACATTTCTGCAAAGTCGCTACACCAAACAATCCCCTAACGCTTATCGTTCGGCATTTGCTCCGTCGCTCCGCAAACTGGCTTATACGGGCAAACACAAGCTTGTACTGGAATGTGGCAAAACTATCATAAAAATAACGTACGCTGTCTTTAGACCGCTGTATTTATTCGACACCGCATCCTGTGCATATGTCCGTGCAAGATTCGAATTACCCGCGGTTATATTCCAGAAAATCAGTTAAAGTAATGTTATGCTATCACTTTACAACATTTATAATACTTCGAGACCTGACACCATGATCAAGTTACAGGTGTAACCACTTTGCGGTGCTCATTCTGAGCACCGGTATTACAATCAGAAGGCGCTGAACTATGAATGAGACAGTGTCTGGGCAACGACTCCGTTATCTTTAATAACAATCCAGTCCTTGCAACTTCAAATTGATATTCGTACGATCTCTTACATGTTCGTGACTGATCGGTTGACAGTGCGATCCCCACTTGTTTCTGTCAGGCTGGACATTTTGATATTATTGAAATTTAGTGCCAATTTTAAATCACTGAAGAGATTCTCCCTCAGTTATTCATTTATTTCTGTACGCTGCTTCGGTTATAATACAAATTACCAAGCATTCAGTTTGGCTGCGTATAGCGACTCTTTCGCCACGCCCATGGCATCACTGACGCGTCTTTAAATAAAACTACTCTGATGCGTTACAGGCGACTTACTAAGGAGCAATATAAATTAAATAAAGTAAAAGGGGAATAAACTACGAGTTCTGAAGGAAACGTTGCAAAACTATGGAGTTGAGCGTGGAGTACTTTCTATGCTGTCTTCTTCATTTGATTTGGGCCTCGTACGGATAACGTAAATAACTACTTCTGACTTAACTTCCGAATGAACTTTCATTCGATCAGACTGATGTTGTTTCTGAACTTCTGACCACCTCGCTCCAGTTTTCTTCTTTGGTTTTCTACGGAGATGGTGAGGCCAGGCGCCTTATGTCGCTCCTGTCTGGAGCCTGTGTATCTGAAGAATGACTTATGCGTGCAAAGTGACAGATGGTCTGAAGCGGGTTCAGTTTTGAGAACGTAGTTCTAATTTGCATCCACCGGAATACAGTAGCGGACAGATACATTCAAAAAACAGGCCAAGAGAATGTTTTTGAGAATTTCTCTGTTTGTTTCTTCAAGGCTTTTTGTTTATTTATGTTTGTACAGTTTTGTATATCCATTTAGTAGAGTGAATGATGCATGAATGTGGTCTAAAGTAAACATGTAGATCATTGTATTACTAATGAAGGTTTCAAGGCAGCGTGAATGCAGACGATGGAGAATTTTATATTATAATATGTTAAGTAAGCTTATGGTAAAAGGAAAGCTAATTTGAGTGCAAATGAAAACAGTTAATAACGTGAAGTATAAACAAAATATCAGAATGCTAATATTTATTTCGGGAAAAAGTACAGTTCGAAAGTGTGTTATTTCTTGATTGGTTAGTCATGAAAAGCGCGGACTAGCGCGGGAAAGTAATGTTTTCCTATTGGCCTTAAAGAAAACTGACCAACCAGAACGGAGTATTCTTCGCGCGTCTTTTCTTTTGGAGATAGACAATGCTTACAGCAGTCTAAGGAGTCGGAGCCCAGCCTTTCAATGGTACAGTCGTGTGTAGTATGAGCTCCGAGGGAAGTTATATGCCTGTTTTATTTGTGCTACATGTCTCAAAAGTGCTTTAAAGTGAAGGCATATTTATTCCGGTGAGTTGTTTTTTTTAGAGAGTATGGGATTTTTAAGTAATTTTGTGTACAAGAAAAGAGAGCAATTCCACGTGGCATTTTGAGCAGATCGGTGACTAAAAACTTGAGTGCATTAGACACCGATGAACTTAATAGTATGACGAGTATTTTCATTTAAGGACAATCAGTGCTTAGTAACTGTTCAGATTTTGGGGAAAAACGTTACCATAAACTTGCCAACTCGAATGAAAGGGTTGATGAATGACTGTGTTAGGATTAGCACGGGCTTGACAGTAAGCGTGTAATTCTCGACTTCAGAATATACCAAAGTTTTACCAGTATTTTCACCTTTCATTCAAAATTAAGACCTTTTTCCGAACATTTAAAACGCTGTATGCAGCCTGGTGCGAGTTGCAGTGCGGTACGTTTCTGCTCGGCTTTCCTACTGGCGATCTGCTGCAACGAGTTCACAGTTGGGTGCAGGACGAAAGGAACCGCGCCGCCGCAGTGGGACTCCAAGACCTTCTTTCGCAACGTAACTCTGTTCTGCAGTCTTCATCTCTTTCAGGTGACTTCTGATTTTCTGTAGCAATTTGCACCAGAACATTTTTTTGCAGCTGACACATTCAAGAAATGAAGTCTCGAAATAAAAAAGGCTCTGAGTGCCATAATAAGGAATTTTGGGGTTTATGTGAAATGGAACCCCCCCCCCCCGCCCATGAACCATGGACCTTGCCGTTGGTGGCGAGGCTTGCGTGCCTCAGCGATACATATAGCCGTACCGTAGGTGCAACCACAACGGAGGCGTATCTGTTGAGAGGCCAGACAAACGTGTGGTTCCTGAAGAGGCAGCAGCCTTATCAGTAGTTGCAGGGGCAACAGTCTGGATGATTGACTGATTTGGCCTTGCAACCCTAACCAAAACAGCCTTGCTGTGCTGGTACTGCGAACGGCTGAAACCAAGGGGAAACTACGGCCGTAATTTTTCCCGAGGGCATGCAGCTTTACTGTATGCTTAAATGATGATGGAGTCCTCTTGGCCGTCCTCTTGGCGTCCTCTTGGGTAAAATAGTCCCCAATTCGAATCTCCGGGCGGGGACTACTCAAGAGGATATCGTTATCAGGAGAAAGAAAACTGGCGTTCTACGGATCGGAGCGTGGAATGTCAGATCCCTTAATCGAGCAGGTAGGTTAGAAAATTTAAAAAGGGATAGGTTAAAGTTAGATATAGTGGGAATTAGTGACGTTCGGTGGCAGGAGGAACAAGACTTCTGGTCAGGTGAATGCAGGGTTATAAATACAAAATCAAATAGGGGTAATGCAGGAGTAGGTTTAATAATGAATAAGAAAATAGGAATGCGGGTAGGCTACTACAAACAGCATAGTGAACGCATTATTGTGGCCAAGATAGATACGAAGCCCACGCCTACCACAGTAGTACAAGTTTATATGCCTACTAGCTCTGCAGATGACGAAGAAATTGAAGAAAGGTATGATGAAATAAAAGATTTATTCAGATAGTGAAGGGAGACGAAAATTTAATAGTCATGGGTGACTGGAATTCGTCAGTAGGAAAAGGGAGAGAAGGAAACGTAGTAGGTGAATATGGATTGGGGGTAACAAACGAAAGAGGAAGCCACCTGGTAGAATTTTGCACAGAGCACAACTTAATCATAGCTAACACTTGGTTCAAGAATCATAAAAGAAGACTGTATACATGGAAGAAGCCTGGAGATACTGACAGGTTTCAGATAGATTATATAATGGTAAGACAAAGATTTAGGAACCAGGTTTTAACTTGTAAAACATTTCCAGGGGCAGATGTGGACTCTGACCACAGTTATTGGTTATGAACTGTAGATTAAAACTGAAGAAACTGGAAAAAGGTGAGAATTTAAGGAGATGGGACCTGGATAAACTGACTAAACCAGAGGTTGTACTGAGTTTCAGGGAGAGCATAAGGGAACAATTGACAAGAATGGGGGAAAGAAATACAGGAGAAGAAGAATGGGTAGCTTTGAGGGATGAAATAGTGAAGGCAGCAGAGGATCAAGTAGGTAAAAAGACGAGGGCTAGTAGAAATCCTTGGGTAACAGAAGAAATATTGAATTTAATTGATGAAAGGAGAAAATATAAAAATGCAGTAAATGAAGCAGGCAAAAAGGAATACAAACGTCTCCAAAATGAGATCGACAGGAAGTGCGAAATGGCTAAGCAGGGATGGCTAGAGGACAAATGTAAGGATGTAGAGGCTTGTCTCACTAGGGGTAAGTTAAATACTGCCTACAGGAAAATTAAAGAGACCTTTGGAGGAATGAGAACCACTTGTATGAATATCAAGAGCTCAGATGGAAACCCATTTCTAAGCAAAGAAGGGAAAGCAGAAAGGTGGAAGGAGTACATAGAGGGTCTATACAAGGGCGATGTACTTGAGGACAATATTATGGAAACAGAAGAGGATGTAGATGAAGATGAAATGGGAGATACGATACTGCGTGAAGAGTTTGACAGAGCACTGAAAGACCTGAGTCGAAACAAGGCCCCCGGAGTAGACAACATTCCAGTAGAACTACTGACGGCCTTGGGAGAGCCAGTCCTGACGAAACTCTACCATCTGGTGAGCAAGATGTATGAAACAGGCGAAATACCCTCAGACTGCAAGAAGAATATAATCATTCCAATCCCAAAGAAAGCAGGTGTTGACAGATGTGAAAATTACCGAACTATCAGTTTAATAAGTCACGGCTGCAAAATACTAACGCGAATTCTTTACAGACGAATGTAAAAACTGGTAGAAGCCGACCTCGGGGAAGATCTATTTGGATTCCGTAGAAATATCGGAACACGTGAGGCAATACTGACCCTGCGACTTATCTTAGAAGCTAAATTAAGGAAAGGCAAACCTACTTTTCTAACATTTGTAGACTTAGAGAAAGCTTTTGACAATGTTGACTGGAATACTCTCTTTCAAATTCTGAAGGTGGCAGGGGTAAAATACAGGGAGCGAAAAGCTATTTACAATTTGTGCAGAAACCATATGGCAGTTATAAGAGTGGAGGGACATCAAAGGGAAGCAGTGGTTGGGAAGGGAGTGAGACAGGGTTGTAGCCTCTCCCCGATGTTATTCAATCTCTATATTGAGCAAGCAATAAAAGAAACAAAAGAAAAATTCGGAGTAGGTACTAAAATCCATGGAGAAGAAATAAAAACTTTGAGGTTCGCCGATGACTTTGTAATTCTGTCAGAGACAGCAAAGGACTTGGAAGAGCAGTTGAACGGAATGGATAGTGTCTTGAAAGGAGGATATAAGATGAACATCAACAAAAGAAAAACGAGGATAATGGAACGTGGTCGAATTAAGTCAGGTGATGCTGAGGGAACTACATTAGGAAATGAGGCACTTAAAGTAGTAAAGGAGTTTTGCTATTTGGGGTGCAAAATAACTGATGATGGTCGAAGTAGAGAGGATATAAAATGTAGACTGGCAATGGCAAGGAAAGCATTTCTGAAGAAGAGAAATTTGTTAACATCGAGTATAGGTTTAAGTGTCAGGAAGTCGTTTCTGAAAGTATTTGTATGGAGTGTAGCAATGTATGGAAGTGAAACATAGACGATAAATAGTTTGTACAAGATGAGAATAGAAGCTTTCGAAATGTGGTGCTACAAAAGAATGCTGAAGATTAGATGGGTAGATCACATAACTAATGAGGAGGTGTTGAGTAGAATTGGGGAGAAGAGGAGTTTGTGGCACAACTTGACCAGAAGAAGGGACCGGTTGGTAGGACATGTTCTGAGGCATCAAGGGGTCACCAGTTAAGTATTGGAAGGCAGCGTGGAGGGTAAAAATCGTAGAGGGAGACCAAGAGATGAATAAACTAAGCAGATTCAGAAGGATTTTGGTTGCAGTAGGTACTGGGAGATGAAGAAGCTTGCACAGGATTGAGTAGCGTGGAGAGCTGCATCAAACCAGTCTCAGGACTGAAGACCACAACAACAACGTAAAATGGAATCTATTTGCGAAGTCCAGTAACGCATAAAAGGCTAAAATTGTCAGGAATGAAAATGTAGTGCTAAATGCAATTAACAGATCGTGTGAGGTTTAACAGCCATTGCTGTTAACATAGGAAAGGCTGTATGTTCCGCACAGTTACTCCTCAGTGTAAAATAAAATGGCGGAGGCAGAAGATGTTTGGAAAAAACGACGAAGTACTAGAGAAAGTACTGTGGCAGCAGTGAGGGAAAAGATGGAAAATGGAATGAATGAACACATACGTTCGAGTAACAAATGTATTCCTGCAAAAGCTCGTCTAGCACAGGAGGTACAGGGTAACTATTATTGAACTATATGAAATAAAATCTTCATAACCTCTGAACGATTTGCGTTAGGACGTTCAAACTACACGGTTGGCCGCGGGACATGATGGGAAATAGTATGCGCATATATGCATGGTTTAGCGACGAAGCCCACTTTCATTTGGATGGGTTCGTCAGTAAGCAAAATTGGCGAATATGGAGAACTGAGAATCCGCATTTCACGATCGACAAGTCTCTTCACCCTGAATGGGTGACTGTGTGGGGTACAATGCCCAGCCACGGAGAAGCTTTTAGAAAATGATTTCATCCTAGTGAACATTTTTTTGCAGCTGGCACATTCAAGAAATGAAGTCTCGAAATAAAAGAGGCTCTGAGTGCCATAATAAGGAATTTTGGGGTTTATGTGAAATGGAACCCCCCCATGAACCTTGGACCTTGCCGTTGGTGGCGAGGCTTGCGTGCCTCAGCGATACAGATAGCCGTACCGTAGGTGCAACCACAACGGAGGCGTATCTGTTGAGAGGCATTCTGGCTGTGGCGTACCCAGAGGTCACAGGCATGGGCCTCGATTGTCCACCATATTATCCGGATCTGAACGCATGCCTCTTCTTTTTGTAGGGCTATATTAAAAACAAGTTTCACAGAAACAACCCCAAAAACAGTGCCGAGCTGAAAACAGTCATTCAGGAGGTCATCGGCAGCGTCGATGTTCCGATACTTCAGCGGGTCATGCTGAATTTCGCTATTCGTCTGCGCCACATCATGGCCAGTGATAGCAGATATATCAAACATGTCAAAACCTAAATCCGAATATCTGTAGTGACGTTTACGTGTTGAATAAAGTGTGTGGTCGCTGTAGTTTGTAACTAATTTGCCTTTTTTCCACATAGTTCAATAGTTGTCCTGTAAGTCAGATTATTGATCGCCAATCTACACCCTAAATGGACAGAACGTTTATTGTTGAGGTACCAAATGTATTGCTCCGGAAGATGTAAAGGACATGGTACAGCATTCAAGACATATTCAGCCACTTATCGTCAGTAAAATAAGTGCATCTGACTTCTTAGGTTTCAAGAAAGCACCAGATTGTAATATAAACACAGCAAATCTAAGCATATCCAGAGTACAGCGACTATGGTTGGTCAAACATAAGCTTCACATAGTTATGACCGGGAGAAGCTTAAATGAAATTGAGGCCTAGGAAGATATCCCTATGTTGAGAAACGGTGTACGGGTACAGAACGTCAAAAAAGGTCGCAACTACCTACCTTGGATGGTATAAGCCACATCGGTGAAGAAAAGATGAAAGATTTGATGGAAATGATGCAGTCTCTGACGAATAATGACCACATACACTACTACAAAAGCAGAATACATTTTTACTATCTTTTTGCTGAGGACTTTTCACTGCATTTCCGCTTTCAGCAAGTTTTTCATGCTGTTACAATACTGTTTGTAATTTCCTTTGGAAACTAAATCCTTACTATGCTTAATTTTCAAATAACACATATTAATGGCGCAATTGTGAGCATTAACTGTCTAGTATACTTAAAACTCATCTTCCTCAAGTTTATGATTTTGGCACTTAGAACCTCTTTATATTTCAAATCTTCAATTTCTTGCTTGTCCTGTTTTCATTCATTCGAAACAGATGGCTGTAAAAAATCATTCTACGTTTTCTCGTCGTTTCATTTACATGGTTCAAATGTCTCTGAGCACTATGGGACTAAACTTCTGAGGTCATCAGTCCCCTAGAACTTAGAACTACTTAAACCTAACTAACCCAAGGACATCACATACATCCATGCCCGAGGCAGGATTCGAACCTGCGACCGTAGCGGTCGCGCGGTTCCAGACTGTAGCGCCTAGAATCGCTCGGCCACCACGGCCGGCTTCATTTAAAGGTTCAATTTCCTTGTACAGACTTTCATTACTCTTGTTCCTGAATTCGTAGCTGCGTTTCATTGCTCTTAAAATTAGAGGACAGTACACAAAATCGTCCCCAACTTTGTTTTTGATTTTTAAAAATAGAAAATAGTAAAAAAATGTTTTAAAAGCTTGTAGTACTTACTTTATAATTCCTAGCATTTTACTGTTAGAAAATGTAATTAAACTTTATTATTTTCTTTTAAAAAAAAGACCTTACATTTAGCGATTATGAAGAATAGTTGCCAAAACTGGAACCCCCGTAAAAATAAAATAAAACTAAAAAATTAGAAAATTGTATTAAACCAGAGAAAACAATCTAGTTTCAAAATAGTTATAAAATAACATCTTCAAGAAGGTTACAGAACTTCTCTGTGTTTTCTTTTCTGTACCCAGGAGCCCTGCTACGGAATGTTCCTGTAGGCTTTCTCTCTGACAATTTGGTTTGTGGCGTTTAAGAAACAGGCAAATCTACTTTCTCCCAGCAGTTACGTTTCTGAATGGGTGTTCAATATTATTTCTCTCTGTCAGTTGTATGGCCATTCTTACCGTCATTACGTGTAAGTCCAAAGAAAGAAACTACCATATCAAGGCAGTAGTATACCAGCTGCTCTTAAAGATCTTCATCCAAAATTGTAGTTCTTCCCCTTTTTGCGTTTGCTGCTTCCTCATGTGTACTGTACTTCATTCTGTACATCATAAGAGCTATTTTTTGGAACATTAAATTGTGTATTTGGCTTCTTACAAATAATCTTCTTATAAACTGCATTAATAGCTTTAGTCACGTTAGAAGGGCTTCACTTTCATTCATCAACCCCTCGCCATTATTCTCTTGGGACATGCAAGAGAATTCCAAGCGAGAAAGTGTGTACCTATACAGGTAGACTTTAAACACGAAAAAGTAACGGGTCCAGTTTATGCAACTGAAGGGAGTCCAGTTTACGCAACTATAGCAGACATTTTGTAACCTAATAAATTTTTAGGCCAAATATCTAGATGAAACGTTTTAACCATAAACATTAACCTTAAATCTTACTGTTCGAGAACGCACAGAGGTTGACACGCTAGCTTGCCCGTATCTACAAGAAATAACAAAAAAATGTAACATAACGTATAAACTTTTTCCATCGTCAGACCATGTAATGGCGAACCAATAAGCAACAGGTAAAGTGAGCAACAACTGCGCTCCAGTACAGTGTGGCAGAAGCCTAAACTATCTATTTACGCTAGGTACAGTTCAGGAGGATGTAGAGCCAAGGGACCAGGGTGTCCATTTTGGGGGAGAGTCCCGTTTATGGCAAGTTCTTCATTTTCTTTTCTGTCTTTTCTGTTAGTTCTGACTTACTGTATTACTTCATCAAGGTATTGAAATTTATTGACTCTTTTACTATTTCGATAAACTGGTTCACGAAATTTGGAGTATCTTCTCTTTTTGGATAGTGTATTTGAATGCCTGTTCTTCTGTAATGTTTTTCGAAATGTTTAATTTTTATTTTTCCTTTGTTATATTTCCGGACAACATCGCAAGACCTCCGGCAACAGTTAAATACTGAGTTTCAAGATTTTTGTTTTTATTTGCCCAATTGCATTTGGACATTTACTCTATTCCTTCTCAAAGCAACTTCTCTTTCTCGGATCACCTTTTCAAGAACACAACTGGACAACGTAAGGTATAGACCATCTCCGTTCGCTCATCGAAAGCTTCAGATACTTCTCCCAAAATCTTTGCTCTCTAGGATATTTTTTTCACGCTACAAAAGTGGATTTGCTTAAGAATAGGTTTCTCGAGTGATTGTTATGTACATCTGGGAATTCTTCTTCTATGACAGCTAATTTTCTCGTTGGTTCAACACAAATGAGTTGAATTAGAGACGAAAATTACTTAAAGTATAAAAAGAACAGTTACCCAAAGAAATGCGACTCACATCGGGAGAATAATTGGAGAGGACGTAAGAGCATTTTCCGTCACATTTAGCAAACAGCTTTCATTGGATCGGCTACTCTATGACTCATCTTATATCAACTTCTCCACATCGGTACAGTTTGTAGTCATTGTATGCTCTAAAGAAAGAAAGGGCGTAGCCTCTTTTACATTTTAAACGATTGCTGCAATTCCCAAGTGTCCTTCATCCAAAATGACGTAAGTGATCGAAAGAAGATAACATATTAGTCTGCCGTTTTTTCGCGCCGACTGGACACAACGATACTCTTATATAAAAAGAAGACTGAGGGAGAAGACCTTCCTAAATCTTCAGAACGCATTCAAAAGTAGCCAAAGGCATGTAAATTTTTCTCCACTACAAGGAACGGTCTGTGAAGAGGGTGGCCAAGACACCAAAGAATTTTTAGGAGACCTGAATCACAGACACTTCCTTATCCCCAAGCGGCTAAAACAACATTGTCCTACAAAAAGATACCTTAGGGGCGTCTCTGGGAGTTGTATAACCCACTCCTAGGACCCATATCGTGAGATCTTCACTAACGACGAGAGCATGGCAAGTGCCATAAGCCGATTTCCCAGAAACTTCGTTCAACGGAAGAGGGGTCAAAAGAAGTGAACCCATGTCTCAGCTTATCAGCAGATATTCGACATTGTCTGAGAGAACAACGATAAAAGTTTTCGAGGTATTTTATTTGCCTTTAAACAAGTAAATAGCTCAACAGAAGCTGTGGCACAGCGACCAGCGTCGAGGCCTCGCACATTTGCGCCCCGTGTTCGAAACGTGATTCTTATTTTTGTTTCTCATTTATCTGCCCATGCTCGTAGAAGATTACTATACAAATCCAATGAATACTGAAGTAACGTTGTCCTCATTCGTCTATTAATTGTACATCTGGTGAATGAATTAAAAACACAATATATTAATAAAAAATGATTTGAAATTGTTTTCGGTGAAATTCTTGTAGTGGATTTTGATTCATAATCAGTTCCAAGCGCCAGTTTTCGGTAAAGTGGTCCGTTATGCTTGGTTTGGCACGAAAATGTTGCCAACGTTTGAAATCTTCAGTAATGTTGACGTTTGTTTTCCTAGTGATATTCACATGAAGAAATGCAGTTGCGGCAAACCTGCCTTCACGCGATGTTCGTGGTGTTCGGAATTTCTATATTTCGTATGTTTCTACGATCGATGTCATCCAAGGGAACGCACCAAATATTCCTGATGAATAAACATAAGAGTAAAACATAAGAATGAAGATTTGATATAAGAATGAAGTATGAGAACATGAGAATTTAATAAGAGGTAACCCCTAAAAATACCATACAGACATACAGACATACACACATCAAAAAAAGTTTTGTGTCATCTCGGTTTAGAGAGTTCCGGAACCTGTACAGAAAATTGGAATAGAGATGAACATAAACATAATTTCCGGCCTTTTTATTACTCACCAAAACCACACATTGCGTGTTGTACCACCACACATCGAGACCTTCAGAAGTGGTGGTCCAGACTGCTGTACACACTGGTACCCCCAATACCCAGTAGCACGTCTTCTTGCATTGATGCATGCCTGTTCTCGCCGTGGCATACTATCCAGAATTGCATAGAGGAACTGTTGGTCCAGATTGTCCCACTTCTCAACGGAGATTCGGCGTAGGCCCCTCAGAGTGGTTGGTGGATCACGTCGTTCATAAACATCCCTTTTCAATTTGTCCCAGGCATATTTAGTAGCGTTCATGCCTGGAGAAGTGCTGGCGATGTCGTTATCCTGAAGGAAATCATTCTCAAGATGTGCACGACGGGGACGCGAATTGTCGTCCTTGAAGACGAATGCCTCGCCAATGTGCTGCCGATATGGTTGGACTATCGGTCGGAGGATGGCATTCACGTAGCGTACAGCCGTTACGGGGCCTTCCATAACCACCAGCGACGTACGTCAGCCACCCCAAAACATAAGGGAACCTCCACCTTGTTGCACTCTCTGGACAGTGTGTCTAAGGCGTTCAGCCTGACAGCGTTGCCTCCAAACACGTCTCCGACGATTGTCTGGTTGAAGGCATATGCGACACTCATCGGTGAAGAGAACGTGATGCCAATCCTGAGCGGTCCATTCGGCATGTTGTTCAGCCCATCTCTACCGCGCTGCATGGTGTCGTGGTTGCAAAGATGGACCTGGCCATGGACGTCGGGAGTGAAGTTGCGTATCATGCAGGCTATTGCGCACAGTTTGAGTCGTAACACGACGACCTGCGGCTGCACGAAAAGCATTATTCAACCAGGTGGCGTTGGTGTCAAGGTACCTCCGAGCCATACTCCGTAGGAAGCTGTCATCCACTCCAGCAATAGCCCTTGGGCGTCCTGAGCGAGGCATGTCATCGACAGCTTCAGTCTCTCAGTATCTCCTCCATGATCGAATAACATCGATTTGGTTCACTCCGAGGCGCCTGGATACTTCCCTTCTTGAGAGCTCTTTTTGTCACAAAGTAACAATGCGGACGCAATCGAACCGTGGTAATGACCGTCTAGGCATGGCTGAACACGAGCCGTGTACCTCCTTCCTGGTGGAATGAGTGGAACTGATAGGCTGCGGATCCCTTTCGTGTAATAGGAGCTGCTCATGCATGGTTGTTTACATCTTTGGGCGGGTTTAGCGACATCTCTGAACAGTCAAAGGGACTGTGTCTGTGATACAATATCCAGAGTCAACGTCTATCTTCAGGAATTCTGGGAACCGGGGTGATGCAAAACTTTTTTTGATGCATGTATATTACGTAATAAATGTATGAAATTTTTTGCGGAACCCAGTCGTAATTTTACATCTAATACAGCGCCCATGTCTCCGCTGGCTTGATAAGAAACATTCGTGTAATAATCTACTACGGACATGGATAGATAAATGAAGTAAATAAAAACAATAATCGGGTTACGAACAAGGGACGCACAAGTGAGAGAGTGCGACACTAGCTACTACGCCACCGTGTGGCTGACTTTATTGTGGGCTAGAGGTACTTCAAAAACTTTGGCGGTCGTTTTCTCCGAAACGGTCACGTATCCTACGGTAAAAGCCGAGAACTTGTTCGTTTATTTTGAGTCCTATTCCACTGAGAGAAGTTTCTGGTAAACTGGGTTATGGCACTTCCATGTTCGCGTCGTAAGCGGTTTGAGAGAACGTCCTAGTGCATGCACTTCACAGAGAAAACTAAGAACACGTGAAAGTAAAATACCTCGCAAAAGTAGGAATTTGCGTCATTGCCTCAAAACTTTAATTCAAAGATTCGCGGGAGGTATTTTTTAAATAGTTGGGAAACAATATCGGCATATATTTACAAAAGAGTTCACTTCATGCTGTGTCGAATACAGTTATAAGGATGTCTTTGGATGTACAGTATGACAAATATCAGTAGAGGAGCGCTGGGCATTTAGGCCGGTCTCAACGTCCCATTTCAGGTCGCCCAGTCACAGCCGTTCTGCTATAAAACTGCACAAACAACAGTGAGAACTTTGCCGATCTCATGGCTCCAAAAGTCTAATCATCGTAAGTAACATCTTGGCACAGGTCTGTTAGAAATCGTTGCGAAGACTGTTCGCCATGTCACTTGAGCATCTGAACTTGGCAGAAAATACTGTCGCCAAGCGCAGGAAGACTTCCTCTGGCCTCTGTGCCCTCAACAAGTCTCGGGACGTATTTCCACAGGATGTGAAATTTAACTCGTCCAATCTTTCGTTCCACCGAACCTCCACTATCGTGAGGTAATTCAGCGCAGCACGAGCAGAGAAAGCTTTAGACAGAATTGATCGTGATTGGTTGTGTGCGTTACGTCTGCAACACTCCTCTGTATTACCATTTCAGTGTTTCTTACGCGCAGTTAGGGTGGTTGCGGACAGGCAAGTTACGTGAGTCCCACATGCTATGTCAGCTTCACCGGCTAATATATATATTTTTTAAAGTGGAGCCCCTCCACGCCCGCGCCGGCATGGTGACCATCACAGAAGTTCTACATCACCTCTGCGTTTGTTAGTTTTAATCGAGGAGTTTACGGGACACTGGTCTGTGATGTCCGTGAGCAAGAGTAGGATTATCCACTAACAGGGGCCCATCGATTTGATAGAAGTGGACGATAGTGATTGAAAAGTAGAGGGCAGAGAGAAAAAAGTGTCAAGGCGAATGTCAAGGGGAAAAAAACCCTGCGATAGGCTGGACAGTTAGTAAGGGCAGTAGCGGGGTTTCTTGCTTGCTGCGACAGATCATGCAAGGGTAGGGTTATGGTTAGTTGTTGGGTATAGTGCAATGCACGAATCAATGAGAGGTGCTGCTCAGGCCGGACAGCGACGATGTCTCCTCGGCCAGCTGCAGTGTCTGCGTACCTACAACATGTCAGAGCAGTCATATGAGTCGTCGGTTGGTCATAAATCGAACGCACAGTGTGAAGGTTAAGTGGGTTTTGTTTGTGTTTGTAATGCAAATTGGCTATCCTCCTGTAGACGGTTGGGCGGCTGTGTGTGTTCACCTGGTAGTGCCAGTCGGCTTTACTGAGATGCAGGGCTTCACCAACGTTTGTATTGCTTGCATACCTTCAGCTTACCATAGGTCGTTACGTGTCTCTAGCAATGAGTGTCTCTGGGCGATTGCGTTTCCTACTGTGGTTGTGATCGCAGTTTCCAAAATTTACGATGAAGGGGTTGTTCGAGTTTCTAGTTCCTGTACAGTCGTGTGGGGAGTGTTCTGAATACCTCCGAGACAGTGTCAAGTTGGTATTCAATGCGAAGATCCACGGTGCGTCAGTATTGTGGAGCATTGCTTATCATATGTAGCATCTCGTTCTGTACGACGTGTTGGAGGTGCATAACCCCAGACTGGAGATGCGTACGTCATCAAACGTACAGTCAGTGTCATGTACATGGACCTCGACACCCTCCTATTCAGTGTAGTTTGATGTTAAGCATAGGATAAAACTGTTTGCACCTCGTGTATGCTCGGTTGGCAACGTATTGTATGTTGTCCCTCCCCCAGTTAATTTCCAGTCCAGTCAGACACTGAGGTACCTGACTTCCTCACAGAAACTTAATGGGTGCGTGTGTTGCGTTATTCGTCGGTAGTGTTGGTGTTTGTGGTGTTGTTTCCGGTTGCAGGTGAACGGAACTGCTTTGCACTTGCCGATGTTTGTCTTAATGCGCCATCTCTCCGGCCTCCTGCTGTGTACGGACGCAGGAGGAGCTGGCCACTGTTCGCGAACAGCTGAACGTGTTGATGGACGCGGTCAGCCGTCTTCAGGCTGCTGCCTCGGAGTGTAGCGGCAGTAGGGAGTCTGGTGCGTCGCATGGTACACCCCAGGTGTTACATGCTTCACCCACTGTCCCTGCTGTCGAGACATCTCTGCGGGTACCGGGCGCGGTTGGGCCACCCTCTCCCCAATGGGAGTGGCGGGTTCATCGGCGTTCACGGCGCACGAGGCGGAGGGTCAATGTGGAGGCTGGCTGTGTGGCATCGCCCGCTCTGCCTGTGAGTGGACATGTGGCCACTCCTTCAAGGTCCAAGCAGGCACACGGGGGGGAGGGCTTTATTAGTTATTGGGAGCTCCAACGTTAGGCGGGTGATGGAGCCCCTTAGGGAAATAGCGGAAAGATCGGGAAAGAAGGCCAGTATTCACTCTGTCTGCTTGCTGGGAGGTCTCATCCGAGATGTGGAGGAGGCCCTGCCGGCGGCGATAGAGCACTGGGTGCACCCGACTGCAAATTGTTGCTCATGTCGGCACCAATGACTCCTGCCGTCTGGGTTCAGAGGTCATCCTTAGTTCGTACAGGCGGTTGGCGGAATTGAAGGCGGAAAGCCTCGCTCGTGGGGTGGAATCAGAGCTAACTATTTGTAGTATCGTCCCCAGAACCGATCGCGGTCCTCTGGTTTGGAGCCAAGTGGAAGGCTTAAACCAGAGGCTCAGACGATTCTGCGGAGATCTGGGGTGCAAATTTCTCGACCTCCGCTATCGGGTGGAGAAATGTAGGGTCCCCCTGAATAGGTCAGGCGTGCACTACACGCCGGAAGCGGCTACAAGGGTAGCGAAGTACGTGTGGAGTGCACATGTGGGTTCTTTAGGTCAGAGAATCCCCTCCCTAGGCCCGACAAGAGCCTCCTGAG
The DNA here is from genome assembly GCF_023864275.1 of Schistocerca cancellata. Taxonomy (NCBI): domain Eukaryota; kingdom Metazoa; phylum Arthropoda; class Insecta; order Orthoptera; family Acrididae; genus Schistocerca; species Schistocerca cancellata. The sequence continues at coordinate 716,413,641 of NC_064628.1, forward strand.
ACGCGGCAAGGTAGGAGTAGGCAAAATGCAACAGCGAATAACAATATTAATGTGCTAATACACTCCTGGAAATGGAAAAAAGAACACATTGACACCGGTGTGTCAGACCCACCGTACTTGCTCCGGACACTGCGAGAGGGCTGTACAAGCAATGATCACACGCACGGCACAGCGGACACACCAGGAACCGCGGTGTTGGCCGTCGAATGGCGCTAGCTGCGCAGCATTTGTGCACCGCCGCCGTCAGTGTCAGCCAGTTTGCCGTGGCATACGGAGCTCCATCGCAGTCTTTAACACTGGTAGCATGCCGCGACAGCGTGGACGTGAACCGTATGTGCAGTTGACGGACTTTGAGCGAGGGCGTATAGTGGGCATGCGGGAGGCCGGGTGGACGTACCGCCGAATTGCTCAACACGTGGGGCGTGAGGTCTCCACAGTACATCGATGTTGTCGCCAGTGGTCGGCGGAAGGTGCACGTGCCCGTCGACCTGGGACCGGACCGCAGCGACGCACGGATGCACGCCAAGACCGTAGGATCCTACGCAGTGCCGTAGGGGACCGCACCGCCACTTCCCAGCAAATTAGGGACACTGTTGCTCCTGGGGTATCGGCGAGGACCATTCGCAACCGTCTCCATGAAGCTGGGCTACGGTCCCGCACACCGTTAGGCCGTCTTCCGCTCACGCCCCAACATCGTGCAGCCCGCCTCCAGTGGTGTCGCGACAGGCGTGAATGGAGGGACGAATGGAGACGTGTCGTCTTCAGCGATGGGAGTCGCTTCTGCCTTGGTGCCAATGGTGGTCGTATGCGTGTTTGGCGCCGTGCAGGTGAGCGCCACAATCAGGACTGCATACGACCGAGGCACACAGGGCCAACACCCGGCATCATGGTGTGGGGAGCGATCTCCTACACTGGCCGTACACCACTGGTGATCGTCGAGGGGACACTGAATAGTGCACGGTACATCCAAACCGTCATCGAACCCATCGTTCTACCATTCCTAGACCGGCAAGGGAACTTGCTGTTCCAACAGGACAATGCACGTCCGCATGTATCCCGTGCCACCCAACGTGCTCTAGGAGGTGTAAGTCAACTACCCTCCGGATCTGTCCCCCATTGAGCATGTTTGGGACTGGATGAAGCGTCGTCTCACGCGGTCTGCACGTCCAGCACGAACGCTGGTCCAACTGAGGCGCCAGGTGGAAATGGCATGGCAAGCCGTTCCACAGGACTACATCCAGCATCTCTACGATCGTCTCCATAGGAGAATAGCAGCCTGCATTGCTGCGAAAGGTGGATATACACTGTACTAGTGCCGACATTGTGCATGCTCTGTTGCCTGTGTCTATGTGCCTGTGGTTCTGTCAGTGTGATCATGTGATGTATCTGACCCCAGGAATGTGTCAATTAAGTTTCCCCTTCCTGGGACAATGAATTCACGGTGTTCTTATTTCAATTTCCAGGAGTGTAGTAAACTGCAGGAGCGTCTATAGAAATGTCCCAGAACTGCTCTCATTAATAAACGGTCACAACGCCCATATAGTACTAGGGACAGAAAGTTGGCTGAAACCAGACGCAAACAGTAATGAAATCCTAAACTCAGACTTGAATGTATACCGCAGAGACAGGCTGGACAGTGAATGGGGAGGCGTGTTTATAGCGATAAGAAGTGCAATAGTATCGAAGGAAATTGACAGAGATCCGATATGTGAAATAATTTGGGTGAACGTCACGGTTAAAGCAGGCTCAGACATGGTAATTGGATATCTCTATAGGCCCCCTGGCTCAGCAACTGGTGTGGCTGAGCACCTGAAGGATAATTTGGAAAATATTTCGAGTACATTTCCCCACCATGTTATAGTTCTGGGTGGAGATTTTAAGCCGGCCGGTGTGGCCGTGCGGTTAAAGGCGCTTCCGTCTGGAACCGCGTGACCGCTACGGTCGCAGGTTCGAATCCTGCCTCGGGCATGGATGTGTGTGATGTCCTTAGGTTAGTTAGGTTTAATTAGTTCTAAGTTCTAGGCGACTGATGACCTCAGAAGTTAAGTCGCATAGTGCTCAAAGCCATTTGGAGATTTTAATTTGACGGATGTAGACTGGGAGACTCAAACGTTCATAACGGGTGGCAGGGACAAAGAATCCAGTGACATTTTTTAAAGTGCTTTATCTGAAAACTACCTTGAGCAGTTAAACAGAGAACCGACTCGTGGCGATAACATATTAGACCTTCTGGTGACAAACAGACCCGAACTATTTGAAACAGTTAACGCAGAACAGGGAATCAGCGATCATATAACGGTTACTGCATCGATGATTTCAACCGTAAATAGAAATATTAAAAAAGGTAGGAAGATTTTTCTGTTTAGCAAAAGTGACAAAAAGCAGATTACAGAGTACCTGACGGCTCAACACAAAAGTTTTGTCTCAAGTACAGATAGTGTTGAGGATCAGTGGACAAAGTTCAAAACCATCGTACAATATGCGGTAGATGAGTATGTGCCAAGCAAGATCGTAAGAGATGGAAAAGAGCCACCGTGGTACAACAACTGAGTTAGAAAACTGCTGCGGAAGCAAAGGGAAATTCACAGCAAACATAAACATAGCCAAAGCCTTGCAGACAGACAAAATTTACGCGAAGCGAAATGCAGTGTGAGGAGGGCTATGTGAGAGGCGTTCAATGAATTCGAAAGTAAAGTCTATGTACTGACTTGGCAGAAAGTCCTAAGAAATTTTGGTCTTATGTCAAAGCGGTAGGTGGATCATAACAAAATGTCCAGACACTGTGTGACGAAAATTATACTCAAACAGAGGATGACAGACTAAAGGCCGAAATACTAAATATCTTTTTCCAAAGCTGTTTCACAGAGGAAGACTGCACTGTAGTTCCTTCTCTAGATTGTCGCACAGATGACAAAATGGTAGATATCGAAATAGACGACAGAGTGATAGAGAAACAATTAAAATCGCTCAAAAGAGGAAAGGCCGCTGGACCTGATGGGATACCAGTTCGATTTTACTTAGAGTACGCGAAGGAACTTGCCCCCCTTCTTGCAGCGGTGTACCGTAGGTCTCTAGAAGGGCGTAGCGTTCCAAAGGATTGGAAAAGGGCACAGGTCATCCCCGTTTTCAAGAAGGGACGTCGAACAGATGTGCAGAACTATAGACCTATATCTCTAACGTCGATCAGTTGTAGAATTTTGGAACACGTATTATGTTCGAGTATAATGATTTTCTGGAGACTAGAAATCTACTCTGTAGGAATCAGCATGGGTTTCCAAAAAGACGGTCGTGTGAAACCCTGATCGGGCTATTCGTCCACGAGACTCGGGTTCACAGGTAGATGACGTGTTTCTTGACATCCGCAAGGCGTTCGATACAGTTCCCCACAGTCGTTTATTGAACAAAGTAAGAGCATATGGACTATCAGACCAATTGTGTGATTGGATTGAGGAGTTCCTAGATAACAGGACGCAGCATGTTATTCTCAATGGAGAGAAGTCTTCCGAAGTAAGAGTGATTTCAGGTGTGCCGCAGTGGAGTGTCATAGGACCTTTGCTATTCACAATATATATAAATGACCTTGTGGATGACATCGTAAGTTCACTGAGGCTTTTTGCAGATGATGCTGTGGTGTATCGAGAGGTTGTAACAATGGAAAATTGTACTGAAATGCAGGAGGATCTGCAGCGAATTGACGCATGGTGCAGGGAATGGCAGTTGAATCTCAAAATGGCTCTGAGCACTATGGGACTTAACTTCTAAGGTCATCAGTCCCCTAGAACTTAAAACTACTTAAACCTAACTAAACTAAGGACATCACACACATCTATGCCCGAGGCAGGATTCGAACCTGCGACCGTAGCGGTCACGCGGTTCCAGACTGTAGCGCCTAGAACCGCACGGCCACCCGGCCGGCAATTGAATCTCAATGTAGACAAGTGTAATGTGCTGCGAATACATAGAAAGGTAGATCCCTTATCATTTAGCTACAAAATAGCAGGTCAGCAACTGGAAGCAGTTAATTCCATATATTATCTGGGAGTACGCATTAGGAGTGATTTAAAATGGAATGATCATATAAAGTTGATCGTCGGTAAAGCAGATGCCAGACTGAGATTCACTGGAAGAATCCTAAGGAAATCCAATCCGAAAACAAAGGAAGTAGGTTACAGTACGCTTGTTCGCTCAGCAGTGTGGGATCCGTACCAAATAGGATTGATAGAAGAGATAGAGAAGATCCAACGGAGAGCAGCGCGCTTCGTTACAGCATCATTTAGTAATCGCGAAAGCGTTACGGAGATGACAGATAAACTCCAGTGGAAGATTCTGCAGGAGAGACGCTCAGTAGCTCGGTACGGGCTTTTGTTGAAGTTTCGAGAACATACCTTCACCGAGGAGTCACGCAGTATATTGCTCCCTCCTACGTATATCTCGCGAAGACACCATGATAAAATCAGAGAGATTAGAGTCCACACAGAGGCATACCGACAATCTTTCTTTCCACGAACAATACGAGACTGGAATAGAAGGGAGAACCGATAGAGGTATTCAGGGTACCCTCGCCACACTCCGTCAGGTGGCTTGCGGAGTATGGATGTAGATGTAGATGTAGATGTAGAAGCCTTGGCAGTTCTCAGTGCTGTCTGTAATCTTTAGTTGCAGTTCGATGGCTTCCAGACTTGTTCTAGATGCTGTGCTGGCATAAGCTATTGCCAAAACTCCAATTGGCGAAGAGACTGCGAGAGCATCGGTAATAGGCACCACAGCAAGCGAATCTATCAGAAGGGAGGTCAGAGACAAACTCGCAATAAATGCGCCGCCTCCGCTCACTCGACCGCCAGCATTTAGATCGCCACTGCGGACAGGGAGTCGCAGTCACAGTTAGGTCAGCCCCTAGCTCAGGGTTAGTCAGTATCTAGCGACCAGAGTAGTGTACATAGCGGGACTTTGTACTTCACTAGCAGCGAAGCTCATGTGACTGTAGTCACATGAGCTTCGCTGGGTTTGTACCACATGGACAAGCTTAAGATAAGTAACTTTCTGGTCTGGTTAATAAAGACCCCTGTTAATATATGTGGGCAGTTATAGAAAGAAGATATCGCCCACCAAACAACATGCTCTCCTTGCTTCCCTACAGTGACAACGAGACGACACAAAAGATGGCAACCATCGTGTTTTGTGTAGTTGGGTCCCACTTATCTACACTCCTGGAAATTGCAATAAGAACACCGTGAATTCATTGTCCCAGGAAGGGGAAACTTTATTGACACATTCCTGGGGTCAGATACATCACATGATCACACTGACAGAACCACAGGCACATAGACACAGGCAACAGAGCATGCACAATGTCGGCACTAGTACAGTGTATATCCACCTTTCGCAGCAATGCAGGCTGCTATTCTCCTATGGAGACGATCGTAGAGATGCTGGATGTAGTCCTGTGGAACGGCTTGCCATGCCATTTCCACCTGGCGCCTCAGTTGGACCAGCGTTCGTGCTGGACGTGCAGACCGCGTGAGACGACGCTTCATCCAGTCCCAAACATGCTCAATGGGGGACAGATCCGGAGATCTTGCTGGCCAGGATAGTTGACTTACACCTTCTAGAGCACGTTGGGTGGCACGGGATACATGCGGACGTGCATTGTCCTGTTGGAACAGCAAGTTCCCTTGCCGGTCTAGGAATGGTAGAACGATGGGTTCGATGACGGTTTGGATGTACCGTGCACTATTCAGTGTCCCCTCGACGATCACCAGTGGTGTACGGCCAGTGTAGGAGATCGCTCCCCACACCATGATGCCGGGTGTTGGCCCTGTGTGCCTCGGTCGTATGCAGTCCTGATTGTGGCGCTCACCTGCACGGCGCCAAACACGCATACGACCATCATTGGCACCGAGGCAGAAGCGACTCTCATCGCTGAAGACGACACGTCTCCATTCGTCCCTCCATTCACGCCTGTCGCGACACCACTGGAGGCGGGCTGCACGATGTTGGGGCGTGAGCGGAAGACGGCCTAACGGTGTGCGGGACCGTAGCCCAGCTTCATGGAGACGGTTGCGAATGGTCCTCGCCGATACCCCAGGAGCAACAGTGTCCCTAATTTGCTGGGAAGTGGCGGTGCGGTCCCCTACGGCACTGCGTAGGATCCTACGGTCTTGGCGTGCATCCGTGCGTCGCTGCGGTCCGGTCCCAGGTCGACGGGCACGTGCACCTTCCGCCGACCACTGGCGACAACATCGATGTACTGTGGAGACCTCACGCCCCACATGTTGAGCAATTCGGCGGTACGTCCACCCGGCCTCCCGCATGCCCACTATACGCTCTCGCTCAAAGTCCGTCAACTGCACATACGGTTCACGTCCACGCTGTCGCGGCATGCTACCAGTGTTAAAGACTGCGATGGAGCTCCGTATGCCACGGCAAACTGGCTGACACTGACGGCGGCGGTGCACAAATGCTGCGCAGCTAGCGCCATTCGACGGCCAACACCGCGGTTCCTGGTGTGTCCGCTGTGCCGTGCGTGTGATCATTGCTTGTACAGCCCTCTCTCAGTGTCCGGAGCAAGTATGGTGGGTCTGACACACCGGTGTCAATGTGTTCTTTTTTCCATTTCCAGGAGTGTATTATACTAGCTATGACCATTCATAAAAGAATAACATTCACACTCTGCTTCCTGTTGCTGCTATCCACCACTGGAACAAGCTACCCTGCAATTCAATGCCCTTCTGCTTTTAAGAGGAAATTGAAACACTTACTTCTATCACCCTTATAATGTTTCGGCAGACATTAACGTGTAGGGCCAATTTTGCCTTTGCTGAAGAGCAAAGCCAGTGCCCTTATCTTCTTCCACTTATGCTCCTTTCTCGTTTACTTTCTCTGTGAATTTAATTGCTGGATTTCTATCTCATTGTTAGCATTCTTATAATTTCTTCTTTCTTCGATCATCCGAATTTTCTTCCTGTGTGGTTTGCCTCACTGTGGCTCCTTCGATAATGTGGGTCGTTCCGTACTTATTTCACTCTTGATTCCACTCCACTCATCTTCGACTGAGCTACTTTCGACTCTTGATACAGAGCGCTATGGAGCACAACAATACATTGCCTACAGAGTAGAGCATGCGTATATTAATTCCTACCCTGAAACCGGGAAACGATCTATCCATGGCCTCTTTTTACCGACCCATTTCCGTGTCGTCGTACACCTGTAAGATGTTTTAAAGAATTCTAAAAGATCCTTTGGAATGGTGATTAGAAAAACACACTCTGTTACCGCAGATACAATTCCGTTTTAGCAAAAGGATAAGTGCAATGGATGATCTTAGGATTCTAACTCTAGCTAGGGATTGTACATTCCTGGTAGAAGGCTATATAACAGCTGCATTCCTCGATGAAAAACCAGCATATGACAACTTGGAGATAAACATCTTGGTGAAAAACTACGTTTTACAGGGCTACCAGAAATACTCTAAGGTGATAAAAGTCATGTTATACTAATATGCACGTATACAGATAGCGGTAGTATCACGTACAAAAGGTATAAAAGGGCAGTGTATTGCTGCAAAAATGGTTCAAATGGCTCTGAGCACTATGGGACTTAACATCTATGGTCATCAGTCTGCATTGCTGCAGCTGTCATTTGTACTCATGTCATTCATGTGAAAAGGCTTCCCACGTGATTGTGGCCGCATGACGGCAATTAACAGACTTTTAACACGGAGTGGTTTCCATTTCCCAAGTCTTTAGGGTATTCAGTGTTCTGAAATCCACAGTGTCAAGTGTGTGCCAAGAATACCAGATTTCAGGCAGTAACTCTCACCACGGACAACGCAGTGGCCGACAACCTTAAATTACCAACCGAGAACAGTAGCGTTTGCGTTGAGTTCTCAGTACTAACAGGCAAGCGAAACTGCATGAAATAACCGTAGTGTGGGACATACGACGAACGTGTCCGTTAGGGCAGTGTGGCGAAATCTGGCGTTAATGGGCTGTGGCAGCAGACGACCGACGCGAATGTCTTTGCTAACAGCACGACAAGGCCTGCAGCGCCTCTCCTGGACTCGTGACCATATCGGTTGGATCCTAGACGATTGGAAAACCTTGGTCTGGTCAAATGAGTCCCGATTTCAGTTGGGAAGAACTGATGATACGGTTGGGCCGTGGCGCAGACCAACACGAAGCCATGGAACCAAGTTGTCAAGAGGGACTGGGCAAGCTGGTGATGACTCAGTAATGATGTGGGCTGTGTTTACATGGAATGAACTGGATCCTCTGGGGCAACTGAACCGACGATTGACTGGAAATGGTTATGTTCGGCCATTCACGGACCGCAGGTTCTCAAACAGTGATGAAATTTTTATGGATGACAATGAGTCATATCACAACAGGTACTATACGACTGGGTCCGTATACCCCTCTAATAAACCAACAGATTCATAGGGCTATATCTAGACATGAAAGAAGGTTGTATACATGGCAGAAGCCTGGAGGTACTGACAGGTTCAAAATGGCTCTGAGCACTATGGGACTCAACATCTGAGGTCATCAGTCCCCTAGAACGTAGAACTACTTAACCTAACTAACCTAAGGTTATCATACACATCCATACCCGAGGCAGGATTCGAACCTGCGACCGTAGCGGTCACGCGGTTCCAAACTGAAGCGCCTAGAACCGCACGGCCACACCGGCCGGCGATACTGACAGGTTTCAGATAGATTATATAATGGTAAGATAGAGATTTAGGAACCAGGTTTTAAATTGTAAGACATTTCCAGGGGCAGATGTGGACTCTGACCACAATCTATTGGTTATGAACTGTAGATTAAAACTGAAGAAACAGCAAAGAGGTGGGAATTTAAGGAGATGGGACCTGAATAAACTGACTAAACCAGAGGTTGTACAGAGTTTCAGGGAGAACATAACGGAACAATTGACAGGAATAGGGGAAAGAAATACAGTAGAAGAAGAATGGGTAACTTTGAGGGATGAAGTAGTGAAGGCAGCAGAGGATCAAGTAGGTAAAAAGTCGAGGGCTAGTAGAACTCCTTGGGTAACAGAAGAAATATTGAATTTAATTGATGAAAGGAGAAAATATAAAAATGCAGTAAATGAAGCAGGCAAAAAGGAATACAAACGTCTCAAAAATGAGATCGACAGGAAGTGCAAAATGGCTAAGCAGGGATGGCTAGAGGACAAGTGTAAGGATGTGGAGGCTTATCTCACGAGGGGTAAGATAGATACTGCCTACAGGAAAATTAAAGAGACCTTTGGAGAAAAGAGAACCACTTGCATGAATCTCAAGAGCTCAGATGGAAACCCAGTTCTAAGCAAAGAAGGGAAAGCAGAAAGGTGGAAAGAGTATATAGAGGGTCTATACAGGGGCGATGTTCTTGAGGACAATATTATGGAAATGGAAGAGGAGGTAGATGAAGATGAAATGGGAAATATGATACTGCGTGAAGAGTTTGACAGAGCACTGAAAGACCTAAGTCGAAACAAGGCCCCGGGAGTAGACAACATTCAATTAGAACTACTGACAGCCTTGGGAGAGCCGCTCCTGACAAAACTCTACCATCTGGTGAGCAAGATGTATGAGACAGGCGAAATTCCCTCAGACTTCAAGAAGAATATAATAATTCCAATCCCAAAGAAAGCAGGTGTTGACAGATGTGAAAATTACTGAACTATCAGTTTCATAAGTCACAGCTGCAAAATACTAACGCGAATTCTTTACAGTCGAATGGAAAAACTGGTAGAAGCCGACCTCGGGGAAGATCATTTTGGATTCCGTAGAAATGTTGGAACACGTGAGGCAATACTGACCCTACGACTTATCTTAGAAGAAAGATTAAGGAAAGGCAAACCTACGTTTCTAGCATTTGTAGACTTAGAGAAAGCATTTGACAATGTTGACTGGAATACTCTCTTTCAAATTCTGAAGGTGGCAGGGGTAAACTACAGGGAGCGAAATGCTATTTACAATTTGTACAGAAACCAGATGGCAGTTATAAGGGTTGAGGGACATGAAAGGGAAGCTGTGGTTGGGAAGGGAGTGAGACAGGGTGTAGCATCTCCCCAACGTTATTCAATCTGTATATTGAGCAAGCAGTGAAGGAAACAAAAGAAAAATTCGGAGTAGGTATTAATATCCACGAAGAAGAAATAAAAACTTTGAGGTTCGCCGATGACATTGTAATTCTGTCAGAGACAGCAAAGGACTTGGAAGAGCAGTTGAATGGAATGGGTAGTGCCTTGAAAGGAGGGTATAAGATGAACATCAACAAAAGCAAAACGAGGAGAATGGAATGTAGTCGAATTAAGTCGGGTGATGCTGAGGGAATTAGATTAGGAATTGAGACACTTAAAGTAGTACAGAGCGAGGTGGCGCAGTGGTTAGACACTGGACTCACATTCGGGAGGCCGACGGTTCAATTCCGCGTCCGGCCATCCTGATTTAGGTTTTCCGTGATTTCCCTAAATCGCTCCAGGCAAATGCCGGGATGGTTCCTTTGAAAGGCCACGGCCGACTTCCTTCTCCATCCTTCCCTAATCCGATGAGACCGATGACCTCGCTGTCTGGTCTCCTTCCCCAAACAACCCAACCCAACTTAAAGTAGTAAAGGAATGTTTCTATTTGGGGAGCAAAATAACTGACGATGGTCGAAGTAGAGAGGGTATAAAATGTAGACTAGCAATGGCAAGGAAAGTGTTTCTGAAGAAAAGAAATTTGTTAATATCGAATATAGATTTAAATGTCAGGAAATCGTTTCTGAAAGTATTTGTATGGAGTGTAGCCACGTATGGAAGTGAAACATGGACGATAAATAGTTTGGACAAGAAGAGAATAGAAGCTTTCGAAATGTGGAGCTACAGAAGAATGCTGAAGATTAGCTGGGTAAATCACATAACTAATGAGGAGGTATTGAATAGGATTGGGGAGAAGAGGAGTATGTGGCACAACTTGACTAGAAGAAGTGATCGGTTGGTAGGACATGTTAGGAGGCATCAAGGGATCACCAATTTAGTTTTGGAAGGCAGCGTGGAGGGTAAGAATTGAAGAGGGAGACCAAGAGATGAATACACTAAGCAGATTCAGAAGGATGTAGGTAGCAGTAGGTACTGGGAGATGAAGAAGCATGCAGGATAGAGTAGCATGGAGAGCTGCATCAAACCAGTCTCAGGACCGAAGACCACAACAACAACAACATATCTAGACAGCAGATTATCATCTAAAATATAATGTTGAAAACTAAACAAAAACTGAATACTCCCACCCAGCGCACGTAAGTTGTAGGCAGCTGAGCCATAATAACTTCTGATACTCAACAGGTCGTTAATGTGTTCTGTTCTAAATTATGGATGTACACATACTCAAAGAACTCCTCTTATTGTAATAATCTATCATGAGCTCCGATCTTTTTTACCATTATGATATAAGCCATCACTACACCATAATGCAGCTTCAGTACGAGCTAACTTCCATGGGAGACAAGGTATTTTATGCGTCCTCGCTGACAAACAGTAATGAGGACAATTAGGTAATTATGTCTGTCGTAGAAAACATTCGGCCAAGTTACGTCCATATCTACAAGATCGGATTCGGAAATTTGTGGTAAGTTTTATGCTGAGGTCATCGCTCCCTAAGCTTACATTACTTAATCTAACTTAAACTATCTTACGATAAGGACGACACACACTCTCATGCCCGAGGGAGGCCTCGAACACCTCAGACCGTAGGGGGGGGGGGGGGGCTGGAGACGAGGGGGAGGGGAGCCGCGCAAACCGTGAAAAGGCGCCCGAGACCGAGCGGCTACCCCGCACGGTAAGATCGGATCCAAGGAACCAGAAGGTATGGGATACGATTTCTAATGCCAATTAACAAACTACAGGGAGGTATACTATAACTTAAAGCACACAATTGTACTGCTGAAATACACTCCTGGAAATTGAAATAAGAACACCGTGAATTCATTGTCCCAGGAAGGGGAAACTTTATTGACACATTCCTGGGGTCAGATACATCACATGATCACACTGACAGAACCACAGGCACATAGACACAGGCAACAGAGCATGCACAATGTCGGCACTAGTACAGTGTATATCCACCTTTCGCAGCAATGCAGGCTGCTATTCTCCCATGGAGACGATCGTAGAGATGCTGGATGTAGTCCTGTGGAACGGCTTGCCATGCCATTTCCACCTGGCGCCTCAGTTGGACCAGCGTTCGTGCTGGACGTGCAGACCGCGTGAGACGACGCTTCATCCAGTCCCAAACATGCTCAATGGGGGACAGATCCGGAGATCTTGCTGGCCAGGGTAGTTGACTTACACCTTCTAGAGCACGTTGGGTGACACGGGATACATGTGGACGTGCATTGTCCTGTTGGAACAGCAAGTTCCCTTGCCGGTCTAGGAATGGTAGAACGATGGGTTCGATGACGGTTTGGATGTACCGTGCACTATTCAGTGTCCCCTCGACGATCACCAGTGGTGTACGGCCAGTGTAGGAGATCGCTCCCCACACCATGATGCCGGGTGTTGGCCCTGTGTGCCTCGGTCGTATGCAGTCCTGATTGTGGCGCTCACCTGCACGGCGCCAAACACGCATACGACCATCATTGGCACCAAGGCAGAAGCGACTCTCATCGCTGAAGACGACACGTCTCCATTCGTCCCTCCATTCACGCCTGTCGCGACACCACTGGAGGCGGGCTGCACGATGTTGGGGCGTGAGCGGAAGACGGCCTAACGGTGTGCGGGACCGTAGCCCAGCTTCATGGAGACGGTTGCGAATGGTCCTCGCCGATACCCCAGGAGCAACAGTGTCCCTAATTTGCTGGGAAGTGGCGGTGCGTTCCCCTACGGCACTGCGTAGGATCCTACGGTCTTGGCGTGCATCCGTGCGTCGCTGCGGTCCGGTCCCAGGTCGACGGGCACGTGCACCTTCCGCCGACCACTGGCGACAACATCGACGTACTGTGGAGACCTCACGCCCCACGTGTTGAGCAATTCGGCGGTACGTCCACCCGGCCTCCCGCATGCCCACTATACGCCCTCGCTCAAAGTCCGTCAACTGCACATACGGTTCACGTCCACGCTGTCGCGGTATGCTACCAGTGTTAAAGACTGCGATGGAGCTCCGTATGCCACGGCAAACTGGCCGACACTGACGGCGGCGGTGCACAAATGCTGCGCAGCTAGCGCCATTCGACGGCCAACACCGCGGTTCCTGGTGTGTCCGCTGTGCCGTGCGTGTGATCATTGCTTGTACAGCCCTCTCGCAGTGTCCGGAGCAAGTATGGTGGGTCTGACACACCGGTGTCAATGTGTTCTTTTTTCCATTTCCAGGAGTGTAGTATCAATTCGAGAAACTGTTTCCTATGGAATAAGAAATGACTTTCCAGAAGTCTTAACCTCAAAAGACACTAAAAGTTTTCTAGAGAGCGTAGAAATATAATATCGTGCACTAAATACCGAACACAGCAAATAAAATTTTATTGCAAGTTGAACCAGCTGAAGGTTTCATTACCTACATTCATAACTGTCCTCTTAAGTACAAATGCTATAACGTTCTCTCATATCACAGGAATCTACATAAGAGGCTCAGGCATTAATATTTAATAGAATTGTGTTTTCAATACTTATGGTTCAAAATGGCTCTGAGCACCTATGGGACTTAACTTCTGAGGTCATCAGTCCCCTGGAGCTTAGAACTACTTAAACCTAACTAACCTAAGGACATCACACACATCCATGCCCGAGGCAGGATTCGAACCTGCGGTTCCAGACTGTAGTTCAATAGTTATGTTATGTATGTGTAACCATGTGTGTATGTGTATGTAACATGTAAATTTATGAAATGTCCCATACGTCTTTGTCGAGGGAAGCCATTTTCCTGTGTAGACTGTTTTATTTTGAAATTATCACTTTATTTCATGCTTTAGGTATTAACTGACCTCGCCCATATGGGCATTTTCAGGCTACCTCTGTTATTTGCATAACAGTAGAAAGTTGTAAGCTTATAGCATGATATATTCTACGCACCTGTGTGGAGGAAGCAACATGTTACGGCATCCCTGACGACGGTTCCACACAGTCATTGCAGTGAAGGGCACAAATGTCGGAGACGTGAAGTCCATGTCCAAAGAGAGAAAAAAAAGAGAAAAAATGAGACCCTCATGCGGGCTTTATCACCGTGGCAGCATAACGGTCACTCTTTTTTGTCTTTTGTCTATTTTTGCTCTGTTTTTCTTCTCTTTTTAGAGATATACCTCACGTCTCAGACAGTTGTATCCGTAACTACCGTGGCTGTGAGTACTATTATTAAGGACGTCATCATGTGTTGCTTCCTCCACACAAATGTATGGAATGTATCATGCTATATGGTTACAGTTTTTTTTGCTGTGATGCAAGTAACAGAGGTAACTTTAAAAGCCCGCATCTCGTGGTCGTGCGGTAGCGTTCTCGCTTCCCAAGCCCGGGTTCCCGGGTTCGATTCCCGGCGGGGTCAGGGATTTTCTCTGCCTCGTGATGGCTGGGTGTTGTGTGCTGTCCTTAGGTTAGTTAGGTTTAAGTAGTTCTAAGTTCTAGGGGACTTATGACCACAGCAGTTGAGTCCCATAGTGCTCAGAGCCATTTGAACCATTTTAACTTTAAAATGCCCAAGGGGACGAATCTAGCCAATAGCTAAATTATGGAATGAAGTGATTATTTCAAAATAAAAGTGACTTCTCACAAGAAATACACAGTGTATGTAGATTCATACATAGTGATATCATACGCATATACAGTATATGAACAAAATGTATCTGGTGAACTTGGGGATATAAAAACAAACGGAACGGAATGGGAATGTTCAGTATCTGCTAGTCCAGAATGTGTAGCATCGAGAGCTGGAACTGACGGAAAGAATGTGAGAGGTGAGGTACCGTAACGAAGATTGCTCTTCAGCGCAGAAGTGGTAAAAAGGCTGCACCTCGTTCTCTGAAGGCGCTCACATTCCACCTGGTGTGTGGCTGATGAGAGTTGTAATAGCGCAGATCCTACTAGGTCAGACTTTAATATGCCGAGTTATATTTTCCAGATTCTCCAGTTTTCTCGTAATATTTAAACCTGCATCATTCCAACATCTGATTTGGTGACTTCAGCCTTATTTATCGTCCTTAGGGCGCCTCCTTCTGATTAGATCCATCTGGAGATCCGAATGAGACACTAGATTATCTCTGGAATTTCTTGAGGCGCTCACCATGAGAATATTTTGAAAGACTGTGTTTCTTCTGAACAGTCCTCTTGCATCTTTTAAGCAGCGGTTTCCATCTGCATTCCTCGGCCATTGGCCGTTATTAATTATTCCGACTACAGGAACAGTTCCACAACCCAAGTCTAACAACTCGCTTTGAACTTCGTCACCCCTCCACCCTTCTTTTGACATGGCATCTGCAGCAGAGCGTGCGCTGATTTGACTACATACTAATTCACAGCTCTCTGTTTCAGTCCCACCGTCTGCTAAGTTTCGGATAAAAATCATTTTTATGACGGCTGGATGCTTGTTGCAGATTGTCACTTCCGGCAAATTGAAACCGTACCAAAATCGAACCCGGAACATTTAGTTTTTCTCCTTGTGTGCTGCTCTTCAGACACAAGTTCTGGGTCCGAATCTCAGTCCAGTACACAGTTTTAATCTACCAGAGGGTGGGTTTAAAACCGAGATCTATGAATTATAATTACAATGTCGTGTGTCTAGGGCCTCCCGTCGGGTAGACCGTTCGCCTGGTGCAAGTCTTTCGATTTGACGCCACTTCGGCGACTTGTACGTCGATGGGGATGAAATGATGATGATTAGGACAACACAACTCCCGACTGGGTCGGAGAAAATCTCCGACCCAGTCGGGAATCGAACCCGGGCCCTTAGGATTGACATTCCGTCGCGCTGACCACTCGGCTACCGGGGGCGGACATCCATGAATTAGTAATCAGACTTACACAGGGTATTCCCGTTATGGTTCATGTGTGAAAGAGGAAGGCGAATGTATAAATTTCAGATAAAAGACTGTAGCCCAAAAATGAGTGATTCGAGAGTTGCAAAGACAAAAATGTTGAGGGAAAATCTTACAGCGGAATACGGGAGCCTGCAGATCGTTGTTGGTACGACATAATAAACAGATTTATTATGCAATTGGTTACTAACATTCAACCATACGCAGGCTCAGACGACAGAAAGACGTGCATCGTGTGTGGTACTCCAAAAATGGCTCGATCTTCATGCACGTATGTGGGTCCGACTTAATGGGACTTCAGCTCGCTGGGCACCATTAGCTCGTGGTTTGTGTCAGACGTTCCATGAAAGACGGGTAATGATAGACGGTGTTTCGTGGCGACGTCGTTCATCTCATCTGACCTTACTTGAGTTCTTCTTGTGGAATCGCTGTGGAGTGTCGTGCACGAAACGCCTGTCACATTGAAGAAGATCGGCTGGCGAGTATTCGATTTCGATGTGTGTGGCACTGTACAAGCGACGTGATGGTTTCCGGAACGGGTACTACCGAACTTTGTGCGAGGATGTCGTGCCTCCATACAATCTGAGTAACTGTTGGTTTTTGTTTTGTATACTGGTCTCCTATTGTTAATTTTCGTGTATCTGTGTGTTGTAATGGGAACGTTCTACCAACTGAACAACGAAAAAGCTGTGGTTTCGTAAACGCTTTCTGATGAAAAGAGTCGTCAAATTGTGTGACTGTATTTCAGTTAATAACAGCAAACCTGCTGAAGTAAACCTTGCCGAAGTGCAGCGCAAGGGAAAGCAACTGTGCTAAGCCCATATTTTAAGGTTAGAGTTACTGCGTTCCGCTACGTGCAAGACGGTGACACACGATTACAGCGAAACTTCAGTAAGAGGCCAGCGAAAGAAATTGAACCTATTGAGTCGTACAAAAGAGACTAGCATTTAAAAATTGTATTATGAAACTCGCTTTTATCTATTACAACAATCTTTACAAAATTCAGATCTTATGTAAAAAAATATAAGTCTGCCAAGTAATTCTTTAATGAAATGTATCTATTTCTGAGACTAACGCATGTGAGCAGTTAATTTTGTTAAATCTCGTCTCCACAATCAAACAAGACAATGAAGAAAAGTCATACTGAAAATTTGCCTTTTACGAACTCATCATAAATTAAGCGAGCGCAAGCAGTGCAACAATAAGATTACCTGAAGATCTTCACACTTCTAGAATCAGTCTTTATAAAACCATATTTCCAATAATCAGTATCCTCCGCATTTGCATCTCTGTGTCCTGCTAGTTATTCCCAGACCGCTCAGCAGTGTGACCAACTTACTGTCCGCAGCTCGTGGTCTCGCGGTCGCGTTCTCGCTCCCCGCGCACGGGGTCCCGGGTTCGATCCCTAGTGGGGTTAGGGATTTTCACCTGCCTCGAGATGACTGGGTGTTTGTGTTGTCCTCATCATTTCATCATCATTCATGTAAGTGGCGATATTGGACTGAGCAAAGGTAGGGAATCTGTATGGGCGCTGATAACCGCGCAGTTGAGCGCTCCACAAACCAATCATCATCATCATCATCATCTCACTTACTACTCACGATGCTACACTGGCAGCGACAATGCTACTGACAACCAAAGATCACACTGCTTGTACTCAGAAGCTCTGTGACGTAACGTATCGACTATCAAAGACTTCTGTCTGAAAAGTATCCAGTGTAAAAATAGAATTCATATAAATTTCATCGATTACGAAAAATAAGCTAGAAACCTTACTTCTAGGAAACGTCGCTTTGAACAGATGTTGGAAATGGAGTATTTAAAGCGTGTTCGTAATGTGGAAAAATGTTAGTTAATGCAGATGAGTAAGAAAAAGCATCCTTAAACTTCTGTTTATTGGGAGAATTCTGTGAAGATGTAGCTCATTTATGAAGGAGATCACCTGCAGAACTCGTGTGCCACCCATTCTTGAGCGCTTATCGTTTGTCTTCCAGCACTGATAACTTAAAGACGTGTGTGTCTCATACCGATCACCTGTTATCGTATAAATTTCAATCAGAAGCAACACGAATTCGTGACTTCGAGTTATTGAGACCACCATCCTCAAACACAGTACATATTTGTAGCAAGGAACATGGAATTAAGGCTGTTGTAATACAAAGCTCTTAGAAAAAGAAAAACGACATTCAAAGCCTCTAGTAAACATTTATGATCGTGAAACTTCTTGGCAGATTAAAACTGTGTGCCCGACCGAGACTCGAACTCGGGACCTTTGCCTTTCGCGGGCAAGTGCTCTACCATCTGAGCTACCGAAGCACGACTCACGCCCGGTACTCACAGATTTAATTCTGCCAGTACCTTGTCTCCTACCTTCCAAACTTTACAGAAGCTTTTCTGCGAACCTTGCAGAACTAGCACTCCTGAAAGAAAGGATATTGCGGAGACATGGCTTAGCCACAGCCTGGGGGATGTTTCCAGAATGAGATTTTCACTCTGCAGCGGAGTGTGCGCTGATATGAAACTTCCTGGCAGATTAAAACTGTGTGCCCGACCGAGACTCGAACTCGGGACCTTTGCCTTTCGCGGGCAAGTGCTCTACCATCTGAGCTACCGAAGCACGACTCACGCCCGGTACTCACAGATTTAATTCTGCCAGTACCTTGTCTCCTACCTTCCAAACTTTACAGAAGCTTTCCTGCGAACCTTGCAGAACTAGCACTCCTGAAAGAAAGGATATTGCGGAGACATGGCTTAGCCACAGCCTGGGGGATGTTTCCAGAATGAGATTTTCACTCTGCAGCGGAGTGTGCGCTGATATGAAACTTCCTGGCAGATTAAAACTGTGTGCCCGACCGAGTCTCGGTCGGGCAAACAGTTTTAATCTGCCAGGAAGTTTCATATCAGCGCACACTCCGCTGCAGAGTGAAAATCTCATTCTGGATTTATGATCGTGTCTGACATTGCCCAATGCATTTCAGTATAAGTACCATGACTGTTATTAACACATTGACTAACTATCTCAGTAGTTAACACGACGCGAAACTTTCCGTAGAATGCCGATATCGACATGTAATGGGGTAAAATTTCTCCCGATTTTAAATACGAAAGTACGTATATTGACGTCCGCAGCTCGTGGTCTAGTGGCTAGCGTTGCTACCTCTGGCTCACGGGGTCCCGTGTCCGATTCCTGGCCGGGTTGGGGATTTTTCTCTGCCCGGGGACTGGGTGTTTGTGTTATCCTCCCCATTTCATCATTATCCTCGTCATTAGCGACAGTGGCTAGAATGGACTGTGAAAAAATTCGGACTTTGTACGGGCGCTGATAACCGCGTAGTTAAGCGCCCCACAAATCAAATGCCGGCCGAAGTGGCCGTGCGGTTAAAGGCGCTGCAGTCTGGAACCGCAACACCGCTACGGTCGCAGGTTCGAATCCTGCCTCGGGCATGGATGTTTGTGATGTCCTTAGGTTAGTTAGGTTTAACTAGTTCTAAGTTCTAGGGGACTAATGACCTCAGCAGTTGAGTCCCATAGTGTTCAGAGCCATTTGAACCATTTGAACCCACAAACCAAACATCATCATCACATATATTGACCGGCTCGAGCGGTCTCATTGTGTTGCGAGGGACATGTACTTCCTAAAACAAGTGCTTGTTGTGAAAAGTTAAGGTGCTGGAGGGAGGCAGCTGTTCGCTCAGTGCGTAGAGAAAGGAAAGACAAAGCTTCACGTTGTCTTACGGACGTCGAAATTTCGCGCGAATCGAAACAAGAGTTTGTTGACAATGATAGCGAGGATGACGCTATCGAGGACTGATATGATAGGTGGCCGGAGTGGCCGAGCGGTTCTAGGCGCTACAGTCTAGAACCGCGCGACCGCTAAGGTCGCAGGTTCGAATCCTGCCTCGGGCATGGATGTGTCTGATGTCCTTAGCTTGGTTATGTTTAAGTAGTTCTAAGTTCTAGGGGACTGATGTCCTCAGAATTTAAGTCCCATAGTATTCAGAGTCATTTGAACCATTTGAACTGATATGATAAGCCTGTCTTTGTGCAAGAAGAACTGTTTCAAATTTGAAATGAGTGTTTTTCTTCTTGATTTCATAAAACACTTGTTGAAACGTCGCGTTTCTTGTGACTTTTCTTCATTTTATGGACCGTGAAACACTTTTTTATTTGTCGTAGACAAATAGGAAAGGCTGAAAGAAAAGACAATACATACAAGAGTCGGGAGTGGAGAATAGCCAGGCGCTGGATACCTTTTTCAAAGTGCATCACACAAAAATTATACAAAAATTTATATGTCTAGTGCAGAAGAAGTAGTTTCCAGCTTTCTTAAAACGTTAGTACAATAGTTAAATGTTGACTAGTGTTCTTAATTTTAAAAAAAATATTGAAAAAATATATGAATGGCCGGCATTCTAAGAAACGGCGAGGTTTACGTGGCCGACAGTCAACGTGTTAATGAGTTAATCATCCTCTTCGTCTGGCAATTGCAATGACACAACTTTGGTGTCGATGAGATTGTCAATAATCTGAAACAGAGGACAATCGACATGGAGTGTACGGAATGGTGCCGATTTTTAACGATCTCTGCTTGGGGGCCTGTGGCCAGTTTAACGCGCCATTATTATAGCTAGTTTACTGGGAGCTTCAACATACTGATTTAAGTAGGTTGCCTATTAACAATAAGGCCAGTATATATGCGGCACGAGGTACAGCCCCCCAGTGTCAGTATTGGCCCTTGAGTGGAAAAGTTTAACGATCACCGCTCTGCGGTGTAAAACTGAATGAAGTCTCAGCAAGACATGACATGTCAAATGCAGACTTGCTGTTGAGATAAAAGATGTGCAGCAAGGAGACTGTTCCCGTAGGAATTAGGGGCGGATGTCTGGAGATACACAGCAGTCATATTTACACTGCGCTGGGTTTTGCAACTGTCCCCTTGTGTGACTCGTTAAGGGCTCAACGAGGAAGCGACAGAGAAACGGTCGGGCACTATTTCGGCAGTGTTCTGTTAACATTTCCATCCCTGAAGATAGCAAAACAGCACCAAAGCCGCAGCTATGACGAGAAAACGAGATAATCTCCCGTGAACAACCTGACAAACAACCAGTGTAGTGTTCAATTAAGTCCTTCCCCTCCCATTTGGTACTGCTAAATCTGCGGTTGACTAGAGACAATCTTTTCTAGAAAAGCGTGAGAATTCTGAAATTAATAAAGTCTACCACAGATTGAAGGAGGGGGAAAATGTCTGATCCCCCTCCCCTCCCCAGCTCCCTTTGCGGGCAAAGAGGTCGTTAGAGGATAACGGAGACGATGACGAGCAAGTCTATACAGACGATCCCGGCACAATCTGCATATCGGAGTATGCCACACAAATATTACAGCGAGAGGTGCGCGAGCCAATAACTCAGTGGGGCAGTGCCAGGCGTCGTTGACAGTTTTAGTGTAGTGAAGTGTGGTGTGAGCCGTCCTTGGGTCCGCCCCCTGTCCCTGATATTTCCAAAGGCCACCGCGGCGCTGCTGCCATGTGCGGGTCTGCGGATTGACAGACATGCAGACAGCGCAGGGCACCCGGACACCGGCAGTAATGTGGGCGAAAGTCCACTCTCAGAAAAACAGCACACGCTTCATAGTCAGCACCCACAGTACACTGCATGCAATACTGACTGGTCGACAGATTATACAAGCGCTTTCTCTTGCCGCTGAGCAGCTTATGTTCGTTCCGTGTTCTAACGGGTTACTTCAGTGTAATTACGTCACTGAACGTCTAAGAATGAGAAATGGAAGTGAGGAGTTAGAAATGAAAGAGGAATTTACGTATTTGAGAAGCAGAATCACAAGGGATGATAGAAACTGGAAAGATGAGACCAGAATACAGCAAGACAAAATTGCAAGCACATCAGTCTGCAAATAAGAAAACGGACCATGAAAGCATTTATTTGGAGTGTGACTCTGAACGGGTGTGAAACTTGAAAAGTAGGAAAACAAGACAAAAGATGTCCAGAAGCTCTGGCGATTTGGTGCTACAGAAAGGTGATGAAGATCAGCTGGAGGATAGTTCTTACGAAGAAGCGCTGAGAAGAGCATAGGAAACCACACATCTCCGAAGGTACCGTCAGATCAAGAAGACAATCTGGCAAGATACACTTTAAGAGACAATAACACAAGTGGATTAGTAGCAGGAGCTACTAAAGGAGGAAAGCGCCACCGACGGTCAAGGATGTCATACAAACAACAGATTACAGTAAGAATGATGTGGGACGCGCTACCTATGTGGAAATGAAGAGAATGGCAGACATAAGAGTAGAATGGCTTACTGCTGCAAACAAACCTCTGGGTTGAACACTGAAGAAGAAGAATTACGCGACTGCAACCTCAGGGTTGAACACTAAAGAAGACGAATTACGCGATTGCAAGTCATCCGCTACCACCGATAAATCAGTAACACTATTGATTCAAACACTCAGCATACTCTATAGCTATCCGTGATAACCCTCCACTTAGTTGGTACGCGATATGCATTGACTCTAACAAATGCCACACTACTGTGCTTGCCCGTAGAAGTAGCAGTTTCTCCACAATACGGCACAAGAAATTAACGCGTGGCTTATCTGTACGACCATACAATTACCGGTATATTTTCGCATTATAGCAACTACAGCAGCAATGCTTATTTCTCAGTTAGGAATGGAGCAACAATATTGCTATTATCTGATAATTAATCGGTGTGTGTGTGTGTGAATTGCTAAGGAACTAAACTGCTAACGTATGCTAAGAGCAACGCACACACCCATGCTCGAGGGAGGACTCGAAGCTCCGACGGCACGGGCCTCGGAATCCGTGAATGGCGTCTCTAACCGCGCGGCCACTCCGCGCGGCGATCGGTGTTTGTGAGGTAACAATGTAACTGTCTTCGACTATTGGCGTTTCATACGTTATTGACTATTCTACTCTTCGCAGTTACGTAATTTTACGCGGCAGTAGACAGTGTTTTCCTTTAACTAAAGAATAAAATTTAATCTTGTAATTTTTACCAACGACCAAAAGAACAGGTGTTACATTTCCAGTTGTTCGTCTGCCACATTAGCTATGAACATGAAAAAGATGTCATTAATAAACTAAATAAATTTCAAATGATTTGTGACACAATACACGGAACACTGAGTGACAAGACAAAGTTCTGTTGTAAATACAAACTCTGTACTCCAGATTGCCGGGCAGCGGGTGCAAGTACCTTTCCTTCCCCTCCCACTCCACTTGCGGATGCCTATGTTTAGGGCAAATTAGAAGTCGCAGTTACCTGTTATGCGAAGGGAACATCAAATAACAAGCCTACCACTAGATCAAGAAACCATAGCAAAAGAGATTAAAATCCTACAATATGTGGCACAATAAAATGATTACAATTCGCAAACAGTCATTCACCTATACAATCAACACACCAAACCAGCACAATCTACGATACGCAAAGAAATAACACTCTTAAGAAAAATACCAGTAAAAACATAATTTACATACATACCAGCTACATATCTAGAAAACACAAATAACAAAATTAACACACTACTAAAAAACACAAATGTAGCATTTGCATATCATACAAGACAATTTTACATAAAAATTCAATCGGCTAAAACAAAATCACCAATATATTCAAACCTGGGAAAAGTGGATCGAAAGACGCACATACGAAAATGAAAAAGAACGTACAGCATAAAAATAACGAGAACTTTACAACTGAATAGAAACAAATATGTAGGACTAAACACAGGCCATATCGAAATTCGTCTACGAAAATAAATTAGGCTACAATCACAGTATCTAGAGCTGTCATATGGACGAGGAAATAATAAGTAAAGTAAGTAATAACTAAGATAATAGGATTACCAAAATATGTTAATAATATCAAAAGTAAAGAAATGCGCACAATTATAAAAGGAAAATATGCAGATATAAATATAACACACAGAAATGATAAAAAGAACTGCCTGTAACTAAACAATATCGCTGGATTATCTGTCAAATAAGCGGTAGGGAAAATATTGAAATAAACAACAGAATCTGACAACTACATCAAGTAATAAGTCAAATGAGGAGATGTAAGTAGGCCTTTTAGGTTTTTATATTGGTAACGCCACGTAGCGCTCTGAAAATCACTGGCTGTGCTGTGTGCAGTCTATGGCTGGTTTGCATTGTTGTTGGCCATTGTAGTGTTGGGCAGCTGGATGTTAATAGCGCGTAGCGTTGCGAAGTTGGAGGTGAGCCACCAGCAGTGGTGGATGTGGGGAGAGAAATGGCGGAGTTTTGAAATTTGTAAGACTGGATGTCATGAACTGCTATATATATTATGACTTTTGAACACTATTAAGGTAAATACATTGTTTGTTCTCTATCAAAATCTTTCATTTGCTAACTATGCCTATCAGTAGTTAGTGCCTTCAGTAGTTTGAATCTTTTATTTAGCTGGTAGTAGTGGCGCTCGCTGTATTGCAGTAGCTTGAGTAAAGAATATTTTTGTGAGGTAAGTGATTTGTGAAAGGTATAGGTTAATGTTAGTCACGGCAGTTCTTTTGTAGGGATTTCTGAAAGTCAGATTTCGTTGTGCTAAAAAAAATATTGTGTGTCAGTTGTTGATCAGAATAGGTAAAGAGCGAAATGTCTGAAGTTCAGTTTTGCTCAGCTGTTTGAAAATCAAATAACGTAAGGAATATACCAGCACACTAATTCACTCATTTTTCTAAGGGGACGTTTCATATGTCGACCCTTAGCCGAGGATACCTCACTGGAATCTTCTGATTTTTTCTTGTAGTTTGTGAAATTAGTGTAGCTTTTGTTTATTGCTAGCGCGTAATTGTAGAGAGAATCTCCTTTGTAGTTGCAATGTTTCATTGTTGTATAGTAAAATAGTTGTGTCATGCTTGTAGATTTGCACTAAGTATTTCGCAGCTGCCCTTGCAATTAACTAGATACTGTTTTCAGTGCTATGTTAATGTGTTTTCTTATTTTGCTATTCAAATTGTGCTTTTCTGTGTTGTAGTGTGAAATATTGTGACAATAATGGCGTGTGAAAAACGTAATACTAGGCTCCAAAGTAAACTGAGAAATGACAGTGAAGACGAAAGCAGTGTGTTAGCGCCGCCGAGTAATGAATTAACTAATGTTCAAAGTAGTAATTTGGTAATTGTGCATAGGGAAAAGGAGCGGGCTGCAAATAATAGTGTAGGCAGTGAAACAATTAGTGAACAGGGAAGTATTATCAATCGATCGGTCGGCAACAGATCGTCTCAGGAATCCGAAATGATAGGACACAATCTTGCCAATACTGTAGATTCAGGTTTTGCGACCTCACCGTTTTCTCAAATAAGTCAAGACACATTTTCTGCTTGTCAAAATGTGAATGTTG
This sequence comes from Schistocerca cancellata, assembly GCF_023864275.1. Taxonomy (NCBI): domain Eukaryota; kingdom Metazoa; phylum Arthropoda; class Insecta; order Orthoptera; family Acrididae; genus Schistocerca; species Schistocerca cancellata. The sequence goes on from NC_064628.1 coordinate 716,439,039, forward strand.
CCGTTGCAAATGCCCTGCCGAAAAGCATAGACGAACAGATTCCAGACACTAATACATTATTATTGCAATTAATGCAACAAATGAAACAAAATCAGAGACAAATGTCTCTGTAATGACGTGTCTGTAATGACGTGAAAACACAAATGTGTGAGCATTTTCAACCTATTTTTCGCGGCATGAAAATGCATTACAGAATCACGAAGCAGCCATAAAAGAACTGCAAACTATTGTTCATGAGATCATGAGACCTTGCAAGCTAAAATTGACTCAGTTGCATCTAACGATTCGGTTACGCTACTTGCAAAAACTCAGGAAAACTTAAAGGACACAGTAGATACTCTGAAAATTGGTTCAGAAAGACACATGGAGGAAATTAGTTCATTATCAGAGAAAGTAGTCGAGCTTTCGGATCAGCTAAATAATTTATCTACAAAGCTAGATGATAATCTGAATGACTCAAGACCAGTAGTCTTTAATGACACAGAAGAGTACGAACAAATTAAGAAATTCAAGCAAAATCAGAATCAAATTAATACGCAACATCAAAGAGAAATCCGGGAAGTACAAGATCAGGTGACAGAGGTAATACAAGAATTACGTATTTCAGAGGACACTCGCGCTCCAATACGGGAAGAGGGACATAGAAATATGGAACAGCTACAAAATAATAACACAGGGCATTTCGGAAATTATGAAAGAAATTGGCAAGGTGCACCGAATTTTGAGATGGAACTGCCAACACGAAGTAACAATGACTGATATGCGACTCGCTGACATGATGATTTTGACTATAAGCTGCTTATTACTACATGTAAATGCAAAACATTTAAGAATTCCGGCAACGACATTCATCCATAAGCGTGGCTTCATCAATTCTGTCATTGTTTTACTCCCAACTGGTCTTTAGAGCACAGATTAGAATTTATGTGTGGCTATTTAGAGAATGAACCAGCTGTAAGAATGCAATCGGTCATTCACGATTGCCACAGTGAAGGAGAATTTTATCATGCCTTCCTCTCAGCATATTGGTCTCAAGCTACACAAGACTGAGTAAAACATAGCATCATAATGATGAAACATTTCGAACAATCTGAATTTTCCAGTCTTGTGAAATATTTTGAAGACATGTTGCACAAGACTCAGTACCTGTCAAACTCATACAGCCCCTCAGAACTCATCTGCATTTGCTTAATCAAATTACCTGAACATTTACGACATATTATTTTGGCAGGACGTTGCAAAGACGACATTGAAACTTGACTGAGGTGTTATGATGTTATTATTACGACGATGTGTATTATGCTGTTGAGGAATGTTTATTATGATATGTATTTATTATGATGAAATATTGAAGAAGTGTCGACGAATATGTATATGTGTAATAAGGTACGGTATAATGAGTAGTGGTTACCGACTCTGGTTTGTGAAAAAGGATGTTGGAAACCAAGAATCGTACTTTAAGATTTATGAAATGTGTGTATATGCGTAATGTATCACAATGCCGACGAATACTTTTTGGACACTGTTATATTTACAGGATTTTGTTTCTACACGTTTGTAACGCAAATTCTCGACCTGTGAAATTTTTATATGAGACTGTCACTGTAGTGCAAACTGGTGTCGTAAACATTTCAGTAAGAAAGTTAAGTGACCACCTTCATGTAATGCGTTGTGGGCACCCAGCTGTGCGACAGTCGCCTGGAAAAAAGCCATTAGTGTGTGCCTTTCAGAGGCAGAGGTGGAGAAAAAAAAGAGGCCATTATCCTCGCTATTGACATTCCTTTGTAGAAAGAATCACAAATACGACACGCTCAAACTTGAAAACATATGATTACACAGTGGAGCTCTTAATTTATGATACTTACTAAAATGCCTAATGAAATGATGAGAAACATTTTTATATCTATTGTCTTTCTAGTTGAGAGATTTTTTTTTGCCTTTGGAGACGCCATTTGCCTAGTGAATGACGTTTCATATGGTGCTTTATATATATATTTGCGTATTTAATTAAATATCTAGTTTCTAGCTCCACTGCAGCATTAGTTAAAATAAAATTTAATAGCTGTACTAATATCACTATTTTCTGTCTACAGACCCAGTAAAGAATAATTTTATGATCTACTTCCAAAAAAAAAAAAAAAAAAAAAAAGACATTTCCACTTCACACGAATTGCATACATAATTTTTGTCAGTGACTTGGTAACTTGTCTGCTAGAGTAAGTTACATTGGTCATCACTCTAGTGTTAAGATGTGACATAGGTATTAAACATGACCATTTTTACTGTAATATTTTTTCTGCTTGAGCTTTGTCATGTTTAGATATAAGTTATTGCATTTGCTGCTGCTGTTTGCCAGGCATAAGGTTACTGAATTTGACTTTGTATTACTCTGTTAAGCTAGTTTTGCTACGGATTTATTTTTCTTGTTTGCTGTGCGTTGCCTTATATTAGTTGTAATGTTGCATTTGCTTTGATAACCTATATATATTTATATATTGCTGCTTGCTTTGACAATTTCCATTTTTTTGTCATTGCTGTTTGTGTTAATTTGTTATGTGCTGCTGCATTGCCTTGTCCCTTGGTATATATATCTGAGCTCAGTAGATATAAGTTAGCATAAGAGGGGGAGACTATATAAGAAACTAACTATGATGAATTGGAAGAAATGCATTGAGAAGCTATAAGAAAATGGTTTGGCCAAAAGAGTAGTGTACAGTGGAGAAAAACTATTTTTGAAAGAGGATGTGAACAGAATACAGAAAGCATGCTTGGATAGGAATTTTTTTGGTGGAAACAAATGTTGAAATAAGAGGAAAGATGGACTGCAGTACCAAATGTCACACTGAAAACAAACCCTGCCCTGTATTTTTGTATTATTACACTATGTGAATGTGTGTTTTTCCTGTCTTCATGTGTTTAGCTAATAAGAGTTATGTTGTAGAATTTTTCTGATAATATGTTATTTACTTTGTAAAGATGTTTAGACATTATTTATTCTGTTTTGTTTTAATGCTCATGTGTGAAGTTGATGTTTCAAAAGTTATTCTGATCTTTTATGCATGTACTTATGTCATAATTCTTGTAACACTGGTGTACATGTTTATTTCTATTCTTTTGTAAAGCCTGCATTACCACAAAAGTTATCTGTATTGTTATGTTCTTTAATGATGTATTTTGTACCTTTGTTATTGTATTCTCATGTTACAAAATTGTAATTGGCACCAGTTCATCAAATTAAGTAACTTGTAAGCATTCATTTCACTGCACATATTTCTGTTGGTCATAGAATATGCACAATATGTGAAAAAAAGAGGACTGTTAGTGTTTGGACGTGTGTTAATAATTCAGCAAGGGACTGGATAACAGCATTGCTGGTTCTAAGGGTATTTCAAAAAAAAATTTTGTGAGTGCACAAGTGGTGGTTCATGGACTTGCTATATTGTCCGCAAGACTCTTCGATGGTGACTGTGCACCTACACAGTCGCAACAGATGGGTGCTGGCCGTCTCTATAAGGACTACAGTTGGTCAGAATCTTCGATGGCCCACCAATACCATTATCTCTACAAGGAATGCAGTGGGTCTGCACCTCTGGTGGCCCACCAATACCATAATCTCTACCAGGACTACAGTGGGTCTGCTCTGTGACGACCTACCTACCAATATTCTTCAACTTTGACTGACTCTGCTGTGGGTTTGCTCTGTTGTGGCCCATTACCTGTCTGCATGTCAGGAATCAGCACTGTCTTTCCGTTGGAAGGACAACACTACTTCTTCAAGACTGTATGGAAATCCACTACTTCCGTGTGCATTCTCTTTTACTGCTCAGACTTTGAGGAAAAAAAACACTGCAATTACTGTGATGAATGATCAGGACTGTCTTTATGGGCTGTGAGAAAATCTTTGCTTTTGACCAACAGTGTATCAATAAGTGTGTGCATTTGATATCTTTGTTATTGTAATTATGAAAAATTTCTTCAAATCTGTATTGGCCATGGCCCAAAACAATTTGTAAAATTTTTTGTGGGGAGCTTGGGGGCTATGTAAGTAGGCTGTTTAGGTTTTTATATTGGTAACGCCACGTAGCGCTCTGAAAATCACTGGCTGTGCTGTGTGCAGTCTGTGGCTGGTTTGCATTGTTGTTGGCCATTGTAGTGTTGGGCAGCTGGATGTTAATGGCACGTAGCGTTGCGCAGTTGGAGGTGAGCCGCCAGCAGTGGTGGATGTGGGGAGAGAAATGGTGGAGTTTTGAAATTTGTAAGACTGGATGTCATGAACTGCTATATATATTATGACTTTTGAACACTATTAAGGTAAATACATTGTTTGTTCTCTATCAAAATCTTTCATTTGCTAACTATGCCTATCAGTAGTTAGTGCCTTCAGTAGTTTGAATCTTTTATTTAGCTGGTAGTAGTGGCGCTCGCTGTATTGCAGTAGCTTGAGTAACGAATATTTTTGTGAGGTAAGTGATTTGTGAAAGGTATAGGTTAATGTAAGTCAGGGCAAATCTTTTGTAGGGATTTTTGAAAGTCAGATTTCGTTGTGCTAAAAAAAATATTGTGTGTCAGTTTAGTGTTGATCAGAATAGGTAAAGAGCGAAATTTCTGAAGTTCAGTTTTGGTCAGCTGTTTGAAAATCAAATAACGTAAGGAATATACCAGCACAGTAATTCAATAATTTTTCTAAGGGGACGTTTCAGAGATAACCAACCATTATTACACTAGTAACACCAAAGGAACGTAATGAACAAGCAAATAGTCGAATAGTCAATCGCCGATATCACATGGATGTCAAGATCATCAGGCGTATGTAAAAAACGTACAATAGTGAAATCTATTGAGAACTTTGCCCCATCAACCATGCGCACTGCCGGCAGTTGTGTGGCTTCCAGCTCGGCGATACAGATAGCCCTACCATTGGCTCAACTACAACGAAGGGGTAAATGTTGAGAGGGCAGACAAGTGGGTGATTTCTGAAGAGAGGCAGCAGTCTTTTCAGTAGTTGCACGTTCAACAGTATCGATGATTGACTGATGTGACCTTGAAAGATCAACCGAAAGGCCTCGCTGTTCTGGTACTGTGAACGGCAGAAAGCAAGAGGAAACTACAGCCATAATCTGTCCCGGGAGCATGCAACTCTGCTATATAGTTAAATAATGATGGAATCCTCTTGGGTAAAATATTATAGAGGTAAAATAGTCCCCAGTTCGGATCTCCGGAAGGGGACTACTCAGGAGGATGTCGTCATCAGGAAAAACAAAACTGGAGTTGCATGGCTCGGGGGATGGAATGTTAGATTCCGTAATCGCACAGAAAGAAAATTTAGGAACGAAACGGATAGGTTGAAGTTAGATACAATGCGAATTAGTGAAGTTCGGTGGCAGGAGGAACAAAACTTCTTGTGAGGTGAATACGGGGTTATAAATACAAAATCAAGTAGGGGTAATGCAGGAATGGGATTCATAATTAATAAGAAAATAGGAATGTGGGTAAAGTACTACGAACAGCATAGCGATGGCGTTATTGTAGCCAATACAGACCCAAAGTTTACCACAGTAGCATAAGTTTACATGTCAAATAGCTCTGCAGATCATAAACAGATTGATGAAATGTATGAGGAGCGAAAAAATTTATTCAGATGGCTAAGGGAGACGAAAATATAATAGTGATGGGGAACTGGAATTCCATAGTAGGAAAAGAAAGAGGAGGAAAAACAGTAGGTGAATATGAAATTGGGGAAAGGAATGAAAGAGGAACCCGCCTGGTAGGTTTTGCACAGAGCACAATTTAGTCATCGCAAAGACTTGGTTAAGAACCATGAAAGAAGGTTGAAGAGACCTGGAGACACCAGCAGGTTTCAGCTTGGCTGTATAATGGCAAGAAAGAGATTTCGGAAACAGATTTTAAATTATAAGGCAATTCCAGCGGCCTATGTAGACTCTGACAACAATGTATTGGTTATGAACTGTAGATTACAGCTGACGAAATTGCCAAAAGATAGGAAAATACTGAGATGGGAACTGGATAAGCTGGAACAACCAGAGGTTGTTGAGAATTTCAGAGGGAGCATAGGCAACAGATGACTAGAACAGGGGAAAGGACGAGAGTAGAAGACGAGTGGTAGCTTTAAAAGATGAAAAAGTAAGGTAGTAGAGGCTCAAGTAGGTAAAAAGACCAGGCATAGTAGAAATCCTTGGATAATGCAGCAGATATTGAATTTAATTGATGAAAGGAGAAAACTTTAAAAAATGCAGCAAATGAAGCAAGTGAAAGTGAATGCAAACTTCTAAAGATGAGATTGACAGGAAGTGCAAAATAGCTAAACAGGAATGGCTAGGAGACAAAGGTAAACATTTAGGAGTATATTCCGCTAGGGGAAATATGGATACCGCCTACAGCAAAATTAAAGAGGCCATTTGGGAAAAGAGAAGCATCTGTTTGAGTATCAGGAGCTCAGATGGAAAACCAGTCCTAAGCAGAGAACGGGAAGCTGAAAGGTGCTATCAATATACAGAGGGTCTACATACAAGGGAGATGAACTTGAAAGCAATGTTTTAGAAAGGGAAGAGGACGTAGATGAGGATGAGAGAGGATGTGTGATACTGTGAGAAGAATGTGACAGAGCACTGAAAGATCGAAGTCGAAGCGGGGCCCCTGGAGTAGCCGACATTCCGTCAGAACTTCTGATAGCCTTGGAAGAGCCAGCCTTGACGGAATTTTTCCATCTGGTGTGCAAGATGTATAAGGCAGACGAAATACCCTCAGACTTCAAGAAGAATGTAATAATTGGAATTACAAAGAAAACAGGTGCTGGCAGGTGTGAAAATTATCGAACTATCAATTTAACAAGTAATTGTTGCAAAATACTAACCCGAATTCTTCACAGAAGAATGGAAAAACTGGTAGAAGTCGACCTCGGGGAAGATCAGTTCGGATTCCGGAGAAATGTAGAAACACGCGAAGCGATATTGATCCTATGACTTAGTTAGGAGATGGGCTAAAAAAGGGCAAACCTATGTTTATAGTGTTTGTAGACTCAGAGAACGACAATTTTGACTGAAATATTCTCTTTGAAATTCTGGAGGTAGCAGAGGTAAAATACAGGAAGCGAAAGTCTATTTAGAACTTATACAGTAACCAGCTGGCAGTTATAAGAGTCGAAGGGCATGAAAGGAATGTAGTGATTTAGAATGGAGTGAGAAGGATTGTAGCCTGTCAGAGACAGCAAACGGTTTGGAAGAGCAGTTAAACGGAATGTACAGTGTCTTGAAAGGAAGGTATTAAGTGAACATCAGCAAAAGCAAGACGAGGATAATGCAATGTAGTCTAATTAAATCAGGCGATACTGAGGCAATTAGATTAGAAAATGAGACACTAGCAGTAGATGGGTTTTGCTATTTTGGCAGCAAAGTAATTGATGATTGCCGATGTAGATAAGATACAGAATGTTTTCTGGCAAAGGCAAGAAAAGTATCTCTGAAGAGGAGAAATTTGTTAACATCGAACATAGATTTAAGTGCTAGGAAATTTTTTCTGAAAGTATTTGTCTGGAGCGTAGCCATGTATAGAAGTGAAACGTGGACGATAAACTGTTTAGACAAGAAGAGAATAGAAGCTTTTGAAATGCAGTGCTACAGAAGACTGTTGAAGATTAGATAGGTAGATCATGTAACTAATGAGGAAGTACTGAACAGTACTGAGGGACAATAAATTCGTGGCATAATTTGACTAAGAGAAGGGATCGGTTAAGAGGACACATTCTGAGACATCAAGGGATCAACATTTTAGTGTTGCAGAGAAGTTAAGGGGGTAAAATCGTAGAGAGAGACCAAGAGATGAATATAGTAAGCAGATTCAGATCGGGTTGCAGTAGTTATTTGGAGATGAAGAGGCTTGAACAGTATTGAGTAGCAAGGAGAGCTGTATCAAACTAATTTTCAGACTGAAGACCACAGCAACAACAACAACAACAGCAATAACAACAACAATAACAAAAACACTGAATAAGTACCTCTAAAACTAGAAATAATGTACCAATCTTAAGTACCATTACTTACAGGTAATCTGATGATAGCAATTCTGCCGAAATAGGCCTTTTATAAAAGTAAAAGCTATCAAACTCAGCAGCGTACTTGGAATTATAATTATACAATGTCCTTAAAAACACGCTACGTATTGGGCCTAGAAGAATATAAAAATTCAAACAGAGAAGCTTGCTAAAAGTTTGGACGCATCGCATGTGCGGCGTTTAATCGCATTGGAGAAGATGCATACTGCCTTTGCCTCAATCAAATTCTACAGATAGCAAAAAGCTGAGAAATATTCTCAAAGTGAAGCTGAGTTCATTTCTGCAGTTTACCTAGACTACAACATAAAAAATATGATTAAGAGTCACATAATTTTTTCTCCACTGTATTATCCTCTTTTTTTCTCTAACAAAGTTAAGGGTGCGGTTTACATTTGCGTGCGGCTTATATTCGAGCCAATGCAGTAATTATATGACACCATCAAAAACTTTCACCTCGTAGCCAAGAAACTCATATCACCATTCTAATGAAGTTGAGGAACATTTATGTAACACAGGTAATTCGCTTAAGAAAGAGTTCCCAGCAGACTGATATTTCCGAAGACTGTAACAGATCGAACCAGGCAACTGCGTTATCCCTTAATCCTCCAGTCTGCCTGGGAACCACCTTCACCCGCGTGCGTCTCGTCCTTTTTTTCTATCCATTATTCCAAATTTTAACACCGCTTGCAAGTACTCGAACGTCTGTTACGATGGTGTAGCAACAACAAACACTATGGCGTCGAGTCGACTGGGAGTAGTGAGAGCATAAATATATTTTAGCAGTCATCATTTATTAACATACGTCTTATACTGTATCTCAATTACCAAAATTAATTCCAAAAGTATATTAAAATGAGCACAATAATCATAAAAACCTTAGCTGGAACCCTTATAATAAATTCGCAAATGAAGATGCACAGATTGTGAGTGGAATATCAAAACTTATAATTTTAATAACAGTAATACTTGATTATACAGAAAACTCACGTCATAATAGAGTTACAACTAAAAACACTGAAAACATTAGTTAAAATCCATAACATTGCCTTCACGATTAAGATTTAAATTACACCGAATAATTTAAGTCCAGGGTGCAAGTGCATAACAAGGTACACATGCAAAACTGGCTGGAGACAATAACGCTTATAAGAACTAATCTGTTTTTCATCACACACACATGCCTCAAGAAGTATTAAGGAATAATGTCAAGCAGAAACCTCACAATAACAAACTAAACACTTAACTAGGAAAGGTAGTGCAGTCCTTATCCCTAAGAACATGACAATTTAGAAAACAATGTTTCAGCAGTGCCAAAATTAATCTGCCAAAAACTTTCTGAAAACACAAGTTGCAGTTACACTGACCAATGTAAGCAACGTAATTCTTTGTCAGCAGTAGTGCCTGTGCTACAACCTGTAATTAGAAAGTAAGCAGTATGGCACACAATTTCCAGCAAATAACTTGTACAGGTTTAAACGAAGTAAGTGTGAGACACCGAAAGAATATGTAACTAGCACTAAAGAACTGCTGTTACACACAGTACGATGGGAGCGTTTCCTTGGTCGGTCCTGTGTACGGGGCACACAGCACCAGGCGCAGACACGGCCGTGTAATACAGGCACGGGTTTTCCGAGCACCAGGACAACGGTGGCCAGTCCGTCCTCCGTGCTCTCTGTGACGTTACCAGCGTGCTGCTAGCCACCAGTCATCTTGCAATGCCTTGGCTCCAAGTTGCGGCTGTTCCGCTGCTGGCATCGAGACTCCCTCGCCGATGCTGCAGTCGCTCGCTAGTAGACAACAGCACCTCTGTCCGCGGCTTCTTCGGCGATCCGCACGCCATCTTGCTGCAGCGAGCAAACGCCTCTAGTGTCGGGACCCGAACAGTGCCGCGCAATTATGGCACATGCCGCACAAACACTATTACTTTATCACCCACACTTACGAGGGGTGTTTGAAAAGTCCGTGCAAAAATGAAAACTACTTACGTGTTTGGGGTAAACCTTTTTTTTTATTTCTCGACATAGTCTCCTTTTAGACTTATACAATTCGTCCAACGCTGTTCTAATTTGTTGATCCCTTCCGAATAACAGGAATCGTCCAAGTCTGTAAAGCAGCTATTATTTGCTGCAATCACTTCCTCGTTTGAATAAAATGTTTGTCCAGTCAGCCATTTCTTCATATTGGGGAACAAATAGTAGTCCAAGGGAGCCAAGTCTGGAGAACAGGGGGGATGTGAAAAGAGTTCTAATCCTATTTCTAATAATTTTGCGACCACAACTGCTGAGGTGTGTGCTGGTGCATTGTCGTGATGGAAAAGGACTTCTTGCAGCTCGGTTTTCAAACGGTCCAGTAACGATGAATAATATGCAGCTGTAATAGTTTTACCATTTTCCAGATACTCGATGAGGATTATCCCTTGCGAATCCCAAAAGACAGTCGCCATAACCTTTCCGGCCGAAGAAATGGTCTTCGCCTTTTTTGGTGCAGATTATCCCTTGGTAACCCATTGTCTAGATTGTTGTTTGGTCTCAGGAGTATAGTAATGTATCCATGTTTCATCCACAGTGACGAAACGACGCTTAAAGTCCTGCAGATTCTTCCTCAACAGCTACAAACCATCCTTGCAACACTTCACACGATTCCGTTTTTGGTCAAGCGTGAGAAATCGCGGAACCCATCTTGCGGATAGCTTTCTCATGTCCAAATGTTTATGCAAAATATTATGTACCCGTTCATTCGAGATCCCCACAGCACTAGCAATCTCACGCACCTTTTCTGTCATCCATTACCATATCATGGATTTTATCAATGACTTCTGGAGTCGTAATCACCACAGGGCATAGAGAACGTTCAGCATCACTTGTGCTCATATGGCCACTCCGAAAATTTTGAAACCACATATAAACTGTTCTAATCGAAGGTGCAGAGTCACCGTAATGTTTATCAAGCTTCTCTTTAGTCTCCTGAGGCGTTTTACCTTTCATAAAGTAATGTTTAATCAAAACATGAAATTCTTTCTCGTCCATTTTTTTGACAATCACTCGACTTCCTTGATTCACACGAATGCCAGACACAAAGAAATAGACCAATATGGCTGAATCTTGGTGTGCGTTCTTTCCAAAGATGCTACTAACTAAACATGACCTCGATACGCGCCGGTGGTGCCATCTCTCGGACTTTGTACGGACTTTTCAAACGCCCCTCGTAGGTGCAAAAGTCGTGGGGTACCTCCTAGTATCGTGTCGGACCTGCTTTTGCCCGGCGTTGTGCAGCAACTCGTCATGTCATGGACTCAACAAGTCGTTGGAAGTATCCACGCTGCTCCTATAGCCATCTATAATTGTGAAACTGTTGGCTGTCAGGATTTTTAGCACGAACTGGCCTATCGATTATACCCCATAAATTTTCTAAAAGCTTCAGTCGGACGTTCTGGGTGGCCCTATTATTCGCTCGAATTGACCAGAATATTCCAGAATGAGATTTTCACTCTGCAGCGGAGTGTGCGCTGATATGAAACTTCCTGGCAGATTAAAACTGTGCGCCCGACCGAGACTCGAACTCGGGACCTTTGCCTTTCGCGGGCAAGTACTCTACCATCTGAGCTACCGAAGCACGACTCACGCCCGGTCCTCACAGCTTTACTTCTGCCAGTACCTCGTCTCCTACCTTCCACTTGCCCGCGAAAGGCAAAGGTCCCGAGTTCGAGTCTCGGTCGGGCACACAGTTTTAATCTGCCAGGAAGTTTCAGACCAGAATATTGTTCAAACCAATCGCGAACCATTGTGGCCCGGTGACATGGCGCATTCTCATCCATAAAAATTCCATCTTTGTTTGGGAACATGTAGTCCATGAACGGCTGCAATTGGTCTCCAAGCACACGAACATAACCATTTCCAGTCAATGATTGGCTCAGTTGGACCAGAGAACCCAGCCCATTCCATGTAAACACAGCCCACACCATTCTGGAACCACAGCAGCTTGCACAGTGCCCTTGTTGACAACTGTGGTTCCTGACTTCGTGGAGTCTGCGCCGCACTCTAACCACACCATCAGCTCTTTCAATTGAAATCGAAACTCATCTGACCAGGTCACGGTTTTCGAGTCGTCTAGGGTCCAAGCGATACGGCCACGAGCCCAGGAGAGCCGCTGCAGACGATGTGGTCCTCTGCTGGATGGCTCATTAATGCCAAATTTCGCCTCACTGTGCTAACGGTTACGTTCGTCCTACGTTCCACATTGATTCATGCGATTATTTCACGCTTTGTTGCTTGTCTGTTAGCATTAACAATTCTACGCGAACGCCGTTCCTCTCGGTCGTTAAGTGAAGGCTGCCGGCCACTGCGTTGTCCGTGGTGAGATTCAAATGGTTCAAATGGCTCTGAGCACTATGGGACTTAACTTCTAAGGTCATCAGTCCCCTAGAACTTAGAACTACTTAAACCTAACTAACCTAAGGACATCACACACATCCATGCCCGAGGCAGGATTCGAACCTGCGACCGTAGCGGTCACGCGGTTCCAGACTGTAGCGCCTTTAACCGCTTGGCCACACAGGCCGGCCCGTGGTGAGAGGTAATGCCTGAAACCTGGTATTCTCGGCACACTCTTGATACTGTGGACCTGAGAATACTGAATTGCGTAACAATTTCCGAAAAGGAATGGCCCATGCTTCTAGCTCCAACTACCATCGCGCGTTCAAAGTCTGTTGAGTTTCGTCGTGTATCCACAATCACGATGGAAATCTTTTCACATGAATCACCTGAGTACAAATGACAGCTCCGCCAATGCACAGCCCTTTTATACGTTACAGTAACGCCATCTGCATATGTGCATATCGCTATTCCACGACTCGTCGCCTCAGTGTATAGTGTTAGGATGAGAATTATGTTGAATTATCTGTGACACTCAGGATACTAAATCTGTCGTGTATCAACGCTCCTCAGAAGCTACAGGGAACATGTTATCTCGTAACTTGTACACAAATTCGCAGAATCCACAGGGCAGCGAATTGTTGCGGAGCGCCGCAAGTAGACAGACAGGCTATAATATATCGTCGGACCAGTGTGTAATAGTTTCCTGGAAGAGTGTTCCGCAGTTCGTGAACTTGGATTTAATGTAAAACTTTATTTACTCAGTTCATTTGTATATCTGTTTTATTTTCTAAATTACCCTGGCAAACCCCCCACTCGTGGTCCTTGGCATGGAGAGGTGACTTACAATAGGTGCAAGCACTTCGGAGTGGTTTCTATGGGAGGTCAGACGAAAATATGGTTACTGAAAATGGGCAGAGCCGTTTTCAGCAGTTGAAAGTTCATGAGTCTGTAACTCTGGATGATTGACGGTTCTGGGCTTGTAACGTAAGCCAAAATGGCGTTGCTATAGTGGTACAGCTAAATGCTGAAAGAACGTGGAAACTACAGCCGTTATTTTTACCAAGGGCATGCAAAACTACTGTATAGTACTGTGTAGTACTCTGGAGGTAAAACAGTTCTCAGTCAGAATCTTCAGGGAGAAGCAATGAGATATACTCACGGGGAAAAATAAATTTGGTGTTCCGCTCATCGGAATGTTAGATTCCATAATTAAAGAAGTACAAAGAAGTTAAGACAGAGAAACAGGTAAGTTCAAGTTAGATTTTTTGGGAATTAATGAACTGCGGTGGAAGGAAGAACAGGACTTCTGTTCAGGTCGGTATGGGATTATCAAACAAACAAGGGTTGTTGTTGTTGTTGTCTTCAGACCAGAGACTGGTTTGATGCAGCTCTCCATGTTACTCCATCCTGTGCAAGCTTCTTCATCTCCCAATACCTACTGCAACCTACAACCTTCTGAATCTGTTTAGTGTATTCTCTCTTCGTCTCCCTCTACGATTTTTACCCTCCGCGCTGCCCTCCAATAATAAATTGGTGATCCCTTGATGCCTCAGAATATGTCCTACAAACCGACCCCTTCTTCTAGACAAGTTGTGCCGCAAATTTCTCTTCTCCCCAATTCTATTCAATACATTCTCATTAGTTATGTGATCTACCCATCAAATCTTCAGCATCCTTATGTACACCACATTTCTATTCTCTTCTTGTCTAAACTATTTATCGTCCACGTTTCACTTCCATACATGGCTACATTCCATACAAATACTCTCAGAATCGACTTCATGACACTTAAATCTATATTCGATGTTAACAAATTTCTCTTCTTCAGAAACGCTTTCCTTGCCATTGCCAGTCTACACTTTATATCCTCTTTACTTAGACCATCGTGACTTATTTTTCTCCCCAAATAGCAAAACTCATTTATTACTGTAAGTGTCTCATTTCCTAATCTAATTCCCGCAGAACCACCCGATTTAATTCGACTACATTCCATTATCCGCGTTTTGCTTTTGTTGATGTTTATCTTATATCCTCCTTTCAAGACACTGTCCATTCCTTTCAGCTCCTCTTCCAAGTCATTTGCTGTCTCTGACAGAATTACAATGTCATCGGCGAACCTCGAAGTTTTAATTTCTTCTCCATGGATTTTAATTCATACTCTGAATTTTTCTTTTGTTTCCTTTACTGCTTGCTCAATATACAGATTGAATAACATCGTGGATAGGCTACAACCCTTTCTCACTCCCTTCCCAACCACTACTTCCCTTTGATGTCCCTCCACTCTTATAACTGCCATATGGTTTCTGTACAAACTGTAAATAGCCTTTCGCTCCCTGTATTTGACCCCTGCCTCCTTCATAATTTGAAAGAGAGTATTCCAGTCAACATTGACAAAAGCTTTCTCTAAATCTACAAATGCTAGAAACGTAGGTTTGCCTTTCCTTAATCTTTCTTCTAAGATATGTCGTAGGGTCAGTATTGCCTCACGTGTTCCAACATTTCTACGGAATCCAAACTGATCTTCCCCGAGGTCAGCTTCTACCAGATTTTCCATTCGTCTGTAGAGAATTCGTGTTAGTATTTTGCAGCCGTGGGTTATTAAACTGATAGTTCGGTAATTTTCACATCTGTCAACCCCTGCTTTCTTTGGGATTGGAATTATTATATTCTTCTTGAAGTTTGAGGGTATTTCGCCTGTCCCATACATCTTGCTCACTAGATGGTAGAGTTTTGTTAGGCCTGGCTCTCCCAAGGCTGTCAGTAGTTCTAATGGAATGTTGTCTACTCCCGGGGCCTTGTTTCGACTTAGGTCTTTCAGTGCTCTGTCAAACTCTTCACAAAGTATCATATGTCCTATTTCATCTTCATCTACATTCTCTTCCATTTCCATAATATTGTCCTCAAGAACATCGCCCTTGTATAGACCCTCTATATACTCCTTCCACCTTTCTGCTTTCCCTTCTTTGCTTAGAACTGGGTTTCCATCTGACATCTTGATATTCATGCAAGTGGTTCTCTTATCTCCAAAGGTCTCTTTAATTTTCCTGTAGGCATTATCTATCTTACCCCTAGTGATATACGCCTCTACACCCTTACATTTGTCCTCTAGCCGTCCCTGCTTAGCCATTTTGCACTTCCTGTGATCTCATTTTTGAGACGTTTCTATTCCTTTTTGCCTGCTTCATTTACTGCAGGTTTGTATTTTCTCCTTTCATCAATTAAATTCAGTATCTCTTCTGTTACCCAAGGATTTCTATTCGCCCTCGTCTTTTTACCTACTTGATCCTCTGCTGCCTTCATTATTTCATCTCCCAAAGCTACACATTCTTCTTCTAATGTATTTCATTCCCCCATTCTTGCCAATCGTCCATAATGCTCTCCCTGAAACTGTCTACAACCTCTGGTTCTGTCAGTTTATCCAGGTCCCATCTCCTTAAATTCTTTCTTTAGTTTTACTCTACAGTTGATAACCAATAGAGTGTGGTCAGAGTCCACATCTGCCACTGACTCCTAAATCCCTGTCTTACCATTATATAATATATCTGAAACCTGTCAGTATCTCCAGGCTCCTTCCATATATACAACCTTCTTTTATGATTCTTGAACCAAGTGTTAGCTATGATTAAGTTATGCTCTGTGCAAAATTCTATCAGACGGCTTCCTCTTTCATTCCTTATCCCCATTCCACATTCACCTACTACATTTCATTCTCTTCCTTTTCCTACTATCGAATTCTAGTCACCCATGACTATTAAATTTTCGTCTCCCTTCACTATCTGAATAATTTCTTTTATCTCATCATACATTTCATCAATCTCTTTGTTATCTGCGGAGCTAGTCGGCATATATACTTGTACTACTGTGGTAGGCGTGGTCTTCGTATCTATCTTGGCCACAATAATGCGTTGGCTATGCTGTTTGTAGTAGCTTATTCGCATTCCTATTTTTTATTCATTATTAAACCTACTCCTGCATTACTAGTATCTGATTCTGTATTTATAACCCTGTATTCACCTGACCAGAAGTCTTGTTCCTCCTGCCACCGAACTTCACTAATTCCCACTATATCTAAGTTTAATCTGTCCATTTCCCTTTTTAAATTTTCTAACCTACTTACCCGATTAAGGGATCTGACATTCCACGCTCCGATCCGTAGAACGCCAGTTTTCTTTCTCCTGATAACGACATCCTCTTGAGTAGTCCCCGCCGGGAGATCCGAATGGGGGACTATTTTACCTCCGGAATATTTTACCCAAGAGGACACCATCATGATTTAACCATACAGTAAAGCTGCATGCCCTCGGGAAAAATTTCGGCTGTAGTTTCTCCTTGCTTTCAGCCGTTCGCAGTACCAGCATAGCAAGGGCGTTTTGGTTGGTGTTACAAGGCCAGATCAGTCAATCATCCAGACTGTTGCCCCTGCAACTACTGAAAAGGCTGCTGCCCCTCTCCAGGAACCACACGTTTTTCTGGCCTCTCAACAGATACCCCTCCGTTGTGGTTGCATCTACGGTACGGCTATCTGTATCTTTGAGGCAGGCAAGCGTCCCCACCAACGGCAAGGTCCAAGGGTAATAAAGGAGAAACTCTGATCATGAACAGGAAAACAGATGTGTGGGTTGCTACTATGAACTGAATACTGAACCCATTATCAGAGCCAATATAGAAAAAAGGCAACACCTACCACAGCACCGAGCGAGGTGGCGCAGTGGTTAGCACACTGGACTCGCATTCGGGAGGACGACGGTTCAATCCCGTCTCCGACCATCCTGATTTAGGTTTTCCGTGATTTCCCTAAATCGCTTCAGGCAAATGCCGGGATGGTTCCTTTGAAAGGGCACGGCCGATTTCCTTCCCCATCCTTCCCTCACCCGAGCTTGCGCTCCGTCTCTAATGACCTCGTTGTCGACGGGACGTTAAACACTAATCTCCTCCTCCTCCTCCTACCACAGCAACACGAGTTTATATTGCAACCAATTTGGCTGATCATGAAGAAACTGAAAAAATGTGTGATGAATCAAGAGAAATTATTCAGATCGTTAAGAGAGACAAAAATTTAATTTTGATGGGAAACTGGAATCGATAGTAGGAAAAGGAGAAGAGGGAAAAGTAGTAAGCAAATATCGACTTTGGTCATAGAATGAAAGGGGATCGCTCATGGCAGAATTTTGTACTGAGCACAAAAAATGATTTCTAATATTTCGTTTAAGAACCGTTAGAGGCCGTATATATCTAAGCTATCTGGAGATACAAGGAGTTTTCATATACGTTGTATACTGATTTCGAAATTAGATTTTGAACTGCAAATTCTAGAGGCAGATGTGACTTTGATCACAATTTATTGGTTATGAACTGTATATTAAAACTGAAGAAATCGTAGAAAAGTAGGAAATTAATGAGGTGGTAACTGGATAAATAAAAAGAACGTAAGGTTCTTGAAAGATTGAGAGACAGGAATGGGCAACTGTTGACTGAACCATGGGAAACGAACACAACTGAAGATGAATGGATACGTTTAAAAGACGAGATAATGGAGACAGCAGTGGAACAACTAGAAAGAAGGCCCAGCAAAAATTCTTGGACTGCACACGAGATAATGAACTTGACGAAAGGAGAAAGTATAAAAATGCTGCAAGCGAAGCAGGCAAAAGGGAATACAAGGTCTAATAAACGAAACCGATGAGAAGTGCAAGGTGCCATAAGTAAAAATAACTACAGTAGAAAAAAAGAAACGTTAGAAGATAACCATGGATAGGGAAGTAACGGAAATGAGCGTTTGGCGTCATTGGCCGGGAGGCCGCCTTGGTGCAGGTCTTATTACATCCGACGCCACACTGGGCGACCTGCGCGCCGGATGACGATGAAATGATGATGAAGACAGCACAGCACCCATTCCCTGAGCGGAGAAAATTCCCGACCCAGCCGGGAGTCGAACCCGGGCCCGTAGGACTGCAATCCGTCATGCTGACTACTTTTTTAAAAATCTCATTTTGTTCTATATTGTTCGTTGATTTGTTCGTGGCGGGCGTCCGATGACACTCGTTCAGGTTGCTCGTTGATCCGCTCACTCAATTTTTTATTACAGTGGGTAGCTAAACCCTCTGACCGAACACGCTGAGCTACCGTGCCGGCAGCACTCAGCTATCGGGGCGGACAGAGAAGTGAATGAAACCGTTGGAGTAATGGGAAGCAAGTGTACGGATATCAATAATTCATATGACAAAGAAGGGAAAGATGTAGGGATTTTCACGTTCTGCGCTGCTGAGATGCTATCAGATTAGTTGTGTGAATATTAAATATTTGGGAATAATACTGTCGGACGATATGAAATGGGGCGAACATCAGTACTCGGAAAGACAAATGGAAGGCTTACATATGTTGGGAATTTTCTATGAGGGAACAGTGCACCTATAAAGGAAATCACTTGCAGTTACAGAGTATTGTTGAGGTGTTTCGAGTACTATGAAGTAGGCATCACAAAAGATATCAAACAAATTCAGACACACGCATAATAGTATAAGCGAGATTAGGATGCTTACAAAGGCAAAAGGACAGTCACTTTTTCCTTGTTCGGTACATGAATGACGTAGGAAAGAAACTCGATAATATCGGTACAATTTACCCTCTACCATGTACTCGACAGTGACCAGCGGAGGGTATATATGTAGACATAGCTGCAGAAATAAATGTTCAGATCAATGGTGATATGTGACGCACCCTCGATGACGTCCGTGAGATGGTATCCATATTTACACCCGTACTGGCGCAGTAGCTGACGGAAACTGTTGCATATAGAGTAGAGATAACAGAAGGAAGGCGCGCACTGCACAGAAACCTCGACGACGGTCCGCGTACCATCTGGGTCGCCAGACGGGCTCCAGTTGCAACACGAGTGTGCCCCAGCGAAGCCCATCAAGATTCGCCAAGTTGTTAATGGGCACTCTCCGAGCGACCACCGTGGAGGGCTGTCACCTGCTATGCATCCTATAGTCGGCGGTCTCAAGGCAAAGACTTTTGCAGACCTTATGAAACTTTCAAAGTTTCCAGAACAAAACAAAGTTTTTTGCCACTTTTGAACTTGTGGACTGCGGGTACTTGAAACTGCAATACCAAAAAGACGGCCATACAACAAACGTCAAATTGGCATGAAGCACTACAGCACATCCCTATTCCGTATACAAATCAAGCGCGTTTCTCATTCAGATATCCCATTTGAATATTGATAGTTTGTTCGAAGATCTCGTTAGGCATCGTGCAGGAAGGAAAAGTCTTATGTGCATTAACTGACATTTAATTGTAACAAATGGTACCAAGAGCGACGTGTTTGAGGAAATTAAAAAAATGTGGATCCAAAGTTCTTAATTTTTCCCCTAATATCACGTTTTGAGCTGATATAGAGTTTTGTGGAAGACGCGTCATTCTGTTTTCACTCCCCACTTAGAGTTCGGTGAAAGTAGCGTCTACCGAATCAGGCACGCCCCGTGGTGTACGACAAATGGCGCGGGGGGGGGAGGGGGGGGGAGATTAGTGTTTAACGTCCCGTCGACAACGAGGTCATTAGAGACGGAGCGCAAGTTCGGGTTAGAACAAATGGCGCATTTTAAAGACACAGTAGCATGTCCCGTCTAGTCTGGTCTGGTCTACTGCTTGTGTCGGTCGGTGAATGAAAGGTTCAAATGGCTCTGAGCACTATGGGACTTAACTTCTTAGGTCATCAGTCCCATGGAACTTAGAACTACTTAAACCTAACTAACCGAAGGACATCACATACATTTATGCCCGAGGCAGGATTCGAACCTGCGACCGTAGCGGTCGCGCGGTTCCAGACTGTAGCGCCTAGAACCGCTCGGCCACCCCGGCCGGCTAAGAAAACGTTTCAGGTGCGTTATTTTTTGTCACTTTCTGAAAAGCCGTCACAAACGTTCTCTCGGACAGCAAAGTGTGTTAAGAGTCATTCTTTGTTTTTCGGTATCTGTGTTTTGATGGACGGGAAAACAAATGTTGTAGCCTGATCTATGTTTTCAATTAATTAAAGCACAAATATTCCAATGGATTTATTGTGCGACCACGTTTCGCTGTCCTTGTTAGCGTCTATGACCGCTTTTTAGAGGAACTGGGGGAAAAAGCACCTAAAACCAATCCTTTTTGTTAGTTATTTTGTTTGGGTTTCAATGAATGAAACAATTAATTGGTAAGATGATAAAGGCGTTCTAAAAACTGGACTGTACAAAATTAACTCTAAGGCTTTTTAGCCGTGGTAGGAGCAGGAAACAGGTGGGCAAAGTTTGCGCGCAAGTTACAAATGCTCGCTGAGAATTGCGAAAGCAGGGAAACCCTTTGCGGCTGGGAATCTCATCAAGGATTGCATGGTCGACTCGGCGGCTTGTATTTGTCCAGCAGACCTAACGGAAAAATTTGAAAAAATAACTCTTTCACCTCAAATTGTTGCTCTTCGAGTCGAAGATATGGCCTTAGATATGGAGCAACAATTAATGGAGATAGCGGCAAACTTAGTTTCATTTTACACTCCTGGAAATTGAAACAAGAACACCGTGAATTCATTGTCCCAGGAAGGGGAAACTTTATTGACACATTCCTGGGGTCAGATACATCACATGATCACACTGACAGAACCACAGGGACATAGACACAGGCAACAGAGCATGCACAATGTCGGCACTAGTACAGTGTATATCCACCTTTCGCAGCAATGCAGGCTGCTATTCTCCCATGGAGACGATCGTAGAGATGCTGGATGTAGTCCTGTGGAACGGCTTGCCATGCCATTTCCACCTGGCGCCTCAGTTGGACCAGCGTTCGTGCTGGACGTGCAGACCGCGTGAGACGACGCTTCATCCAGTCCCAAACATGCTCAATGGGGGACAGATCCGGAGATCTTGCTGGCCAGGGTAGTTGACTTACACCTTCTAGAGCACGTTGGGTGGCACGGGATACATGCGGACGTGCATTGTCCTGTTGGTACAGCAAGTTCCCTTGCCGGTCTAGGAATGGTAGAACGATGGGTTCGATGACGGTTTGGATGTACCGTGCACTATTCAGTGTCCCCTCGACGATCACCAGTGGTGTACGGCCAGTGTAGGAGATCGCTCCCCACACCATGATGCCGGGTGTTGGCCCTGTGTGCCTCGGTCGTATGCAGTCCTGATTGTGGCGCTCACCTGCACGGCGCCAAACACGCATACGACCATCATTGGCACCAAGGCAGAAGCGACTCTCATCGCTGAAGACGACACGTCTCCATTCGTCCCTCCATTCACGCCTGTCGCGACACCACTGGAGGCGGGCTGCACGATGTTGGGGCGTGAGCGGAAGACGGCCTAACGGTGTGCGGGACCGTAGCCCAGCTTCATGGAGACGGTTGCGAATGGTCCTCGCCGATACCCCAGGAGCAACAGTGTCCCTAATTTGCTGGGAAGTGGCGGTGCGGTCCCCTACGGCACTGCGTAGGATCCTACGGTCTTGGCGTGCATCCGTGCGTCGCTGCGGTTCGGTCCCAGGTCGACGGGCACGTGCACCTTCCGCCGACCACTGGCGACAACATCGATGTACTGTGGAGACCTCACGCCCCACGTGTTGAGCAATTCGGTGGTACGTCCACCCGGCCTCCCGCATGCCCACTATACGCCCTCGCTCAAAGTCCGTCAACTGCACATACGGTTCACGTCCACGCTGTCGCGGCATGCTACCAGTGTTAAAGACTACGATGGAGCTCCTATGCCACGGCAAACTGGCTGACACTGACGGCGGCGGTGCACAAATGCAGCGCAGCTAGCGCCATTCGACGGCCAACACCGCGGTTCCTGGTGTGTCCGCTGTGCCGTGCGTGTGATCATTGCTTGTACAGCCCTCTCGCAGTGTCCGGAGCAAGTATGGTGGGTCTGACACACCGGTGTCAATGTGTTCTTTTTTCCATTTCCAGGAGTGTATATTGGTCTTGACGAGTCTACAGACGCCGCGGACATATCTCAGCTCGTCATATTAATTCGGGGTATCGACGACAATCTGCGTGTCACCGAAGAATTTCTCGACTTTATACCATTAAAACACACAACCACGAATTTGGACATTTTTCTAGCCGTGGAAAACGTGTTCGAATCAGTGGGTTTAAAATGGGAACGCCTGACCAGTGTAACAACGGATGGAGCCCCTGCGCTACGAGGGATACGCAATGGATTCCTGGGTTACGTCAGGTCAAAAATGGCTGAAGTCGGCTGTTCCTTCTTCACGGCAGTGCATTGTCTGATACACCAGGTGGCACTTTGTGCGAAGATTGTCAACATAAAAAATGTTATCGACACAGTTGTTCGAATGGTTAATTATCTTCGCTCTCATGGACTCACACATCGCCGATTTAAAGAATTCCTGGCTGATACCCAGACATCCCCTACCACGCCGAAGCAAGATAGCTGAGCAGAGGGAAGGTGTTTCATCGGTTTTTCTCCTTGAAGAGCGAAGTCAATACCTTTTTGGAAATGAAAGGACGTCCAGAAGAATTACTTCATGATCCTAAGTGGGTGGCGAATTTGGCTTTTTTTGAGTGACCTAACTGGTCATTTAAATACTTCGAACATTTCACTCCAAGCCGAAAATCACTCTGTTGTTGATTTAGTGCAAGCGATTCAAGCATTTCAGAAAAACCTATTTTGTGGGAAAAACAGATGCGCAAGGAGAAGTGAATACTTTCCTTCATTATACAGCGTTAAGGAAGATGTGGATTTATCATATTATGTTCAAATCAATTGCGAATTACAAGAAGAGTTTGAAGACAGATTTTTGGAGATAGGTTTTCCCTTCGGGCAGAGGGCGTCTCACAAGTGTTTGAACTAGAGCTGATTGACCTGCAGTGCGATATCCGCCTGAAGGACCGTTTTCTTATTTGTAAAACTTTGGATGACTTTTACAGCTGTTCTCCACGAGAGAAGTATCCTCTTTTGCACAAGCACGTGGCCAAAGTTCTCTCAATCTTTGGTTCCACGTATAATTATGAGCGCTTTTTCTCCCTTTCAAAGCTTGCTAAAACTAAGAACCGTTCACCACTTAGCGATAAAAAATTGACTAATTCTTTGAGGTTAGAAGTCTCCCGGAATATTGTACCAAACCTAGACAAAATCATTCCTTCGAAAAACGTGTAAAATGTGGATTGTCTTCTTTAACAATGTTGACTGTAAAGGTCTTTAGAACCTTAAGTCTATTTTTTTAAAAAGTTTTCAAACTTGGCCAATTAAAATCATAGCGTACAAAACAGCAAAATAAGGATCTGATGTCTAAACTCTGAAAAATGATACAAAAAACTGTAGCACGAAGTAAAACAAAAAGTATTTACTTGTAACTACTAACAGTAGGAATGAGGCTCTACATCTCTTGCGTAAAATTATTTCTAAAATAGAATATTTATGATACCAGTTCATTTAAGAAATTGATACATCTTTCAGAAGACGTCTACTGTACATATGACGGGTGTGCATGTGCAGTACTACTAGAATCAACCTGTGGGTCAGAAAACTACTGAGTTGTTTTTCGATTCTTGTTTTGAATAGAGTTTTCTAAATCTCTACGTAGTAATTCTGCCACATGAACACTAATTATTTCCTAAACTGTAAATGGTTTGCTTGATTTCCCGCTCATAGATCACTTTTAAACAGCTGCGCTTCCTCTGTTATTTTGTTTACCTTGGATCTGAGCGCGGTACAGTCCAGCGCAGAGTAGTGCTGTGCTGTCTCACTGGCTCCGCAGCTACACTATGTGATCAAATGTATCCGGACACTCCCAAAAACATACGTTTTTCGTATTAGGTGCATTGTGCTGCCCCCTACTGCCAAGTACTCCATATCGGCGACCTCCGTAGTCATTACATATCGTGAGACAGCAGAATGGGGTGCTCCGCGGAACTCACGGACTTCGAACGTGGTCAGGTGATTGGGTGTCACTTGTATCATACGTCTGTACGCGAGATTTCCACACTCCTAAACATTCCTAGGTCCACTGTTTCCGATGTGATAGTGAAGTGGAAACATGAAGGGACACGTACAGCACAAAAGCGTACAGACCGACCTCGTCTGTTGACTGACAGAGACAGCCGACAGTGGAAGAGGGTCGCAATGGACAATAGGTAGACCTCTATCCACACCATCGCACAGGAATTGCCAACTATATCAGGATTCACTGCAGGTAATATGACAGTTAAGCGGGAGGCGAGGAAACTGGGATTTCATGGTCGAGCTCATAAGCCACACATCACCCCGGTAAATGCAAAACGACGCCTCGCTTGGTGTAAGGAGCATAAACATTGGACGGTTGGACAGTGGAAGAACGTTGTGTTGAGTAACGAATCACGGTACACAGTGTGGCGATCCGATGGTAAGGTGAGAGTATGGCAAATGCCCGGTGAACGTCATCTGCCTGCGTGTGTAATGCCAACAGTAAAATTCGGAGGCGGTGGTGTTATGGTGTGGTCGTGTTTTTCATGGAGGGGGCTTGCATCCCTTGCTGTTTTGGGTGCCACTATCACAGCACAGGCCTACACTGATGTTTTAAACACCTTCTTGCTTCCCGCTGTTGAAGAGCAATTCTGGAATGGCGAATGCATCTTTCAACACGATCGAGCACCTGTTCGTAATGCACGGCCTGTGGCGGAGTGGTTACACGACAATATCCCTGTAATGGAACGGGCCTGCACAGCGTCCTGATCCGAATCCTATAGAACACCTTCGGGATGTTTTGGAACGCCGACTTCATGACAGGCCTCACCGACCGACATCGATACCTCTCCTCAGTGCAGCACTCCGTTGAGAATGGGCTGCCATTCCCCAAGAAACCTTCCAGCAACTGATTGGACGCATGCCTGCGAGAGTGGAAGCTGTCATCAAGGCTAAGGGTGGGCCAACACCATATTAAATTCCAGCATTACCGATGTAGGGCGCCACGAACTTGTAAGTCATTTGCAGCCAGGTGTCCGGACACATTTGATCACATAGTGTAGCTCTCTTGCTCCTATGCCGACTCTAGCGATTCACGGTCGCGTACGGGGCGCTGAACTACATTGCCTTGCGCCGGCGTAGCGCGGCCACGCCCGCCGGGCGCAATTCTTGGATAATTCAGCACTAGATCATGAGCATTACGTAAAACATCACAAACTGATCACATTATTATCAGCAAACATTTGGCACATTTTCAACGGCCAGAAATACTCCATTACATTACGTGTAGTCGTCAAAAAAGAGTTTCACATAATGCTGTGGAGTCTTAAAATTAACGCTACTGTCCAGAGTATAAGTGTCATGAAGGGGCTAAGGTACACTCTTGACATGCTGGAGCTTATGGGTTCGAATCCCCCTCAGGTGCTCTGAAATCTTAATCAACGTTACTTTGAGCATTGCTTTTATTCAATTATTTGTGTTTATTTATAATCCTTTGCCCAGCAATTTCAATCACCGTTTTAACTTTTCGAATGTTTTGTTACCAGTAAACGTTTGTGGACGACAGCATTTGACGGTAAAGAGAAAATGGGTGTAATAATTCACAAATTAGCCTGCTATTGTAATGGGATCTTCAGTGCTTGATATCGAATGATCTGCCTTCGAAACATACGTTGATCATTATTTTACGTAAGCTGGATCGGATCGCGGATCCATATCTAGAATTATAAAACATTACTTCTGTTGTTATTTCGTTGGTGGACTCGTGGTCTCTGCTCCTGTTTCTATATAACATTAACTGATAAAACGATCGTGTTATTAAGGTGGTTTACCATCACCATTCAATGAAATAAAGTTTCTGAACTTCGAAGTGGTTATTTTTACTAATATTTGCGCACAATGAACTCTTAACGGAAATTACTTCTGCCTTCAGCAGTATTACAAAAACCCCTTTATGTCAGTTTACATTAGCTCTTCCAACAAGACTGTCTATTTCACACAGCATTCCTGCCAAGTATATCAATTTACAGCTATTCTCCCGCCAAGATTGTGCACAATGAGGGAGTGCAGATATACATCATAAAATCAAAGAATTTGCAACTTTGTAGATAAATGTCAGTGGTACATCTTTGAAATAATTAATAAAATCGAATTTAAATTACTTTAAATAAAAAGCCTGAACATAAATTCAAATACGTATAATATAAATGATTAAACATGAAACAACTAGTTGTATATGAAAGTGTCTATAAATAACGTTGTTTATATCGAACTGGCGATATCGATACCCTACCGGTACCATTCATATTCTGTTGTGTTGTTTACTTGACTACATAACATAGCGAAAGATAACATGCCTGTTGTCAGTTAGTTTCCTTGTGCTGATTCGGAAAATATTTCAGCATTTGTGTATCTTGTTTCGTCAAAGAAAGATAACATACGATTTTCCTCGATTAAACAAAGCCGGCCGCGGTGGACGAGCAGTTCTAGGCGCTACAGTCTGGAACCGCGCGACCTCTACGATCGCAGGTTCGAATCCTGCCTCGGGCATGGATGTGTGTGATGTCCTTAGGTTAGTTAGGTTTAAGTAGTTCTAAGTTCCAGGGGACTGATGACCTCAGAAGTTAAGTCCCGTAGTGCTCAGAGCCATTTGAACCGTTTTGATTAAACAAAGAAAAAACTTCGTGGTCAGAAAACACTTTTTTACCTTCACTCCACACAAAATTACTTCATTCAAGTGGCTCCGAGCACTATGAGACTTAACATCTGAGGTCATCAGTCCCCTTGAACTTAGAACTACTTAAACCTAACTAACCTAAGGACATCATACATATCCATGCCCGAGGCAGGATTCGAACCTGCGACCGTAGTGGTCACGCGGTTCCAGACTGTAGCGCCTAGAACCGCTCGGCCACAATGGCCGGCTACTTCATTCAAATTATCAACATTTTAAAAGACAAGCAGAAATCTCGTAACTGTCGCTTTGTACTCATTCTGCTACACATCTGCTAACAGTCTGGTTCCTAAAGCATGTTGACCAGCCAGGATCGTATTTCACTTTTTACAGGATTAGTGGAAGGTGGTTCACTCACCTGCCTATTGTGAATTGTAGAATTACCGAAAACGACAATACTTCTTGTAGGTAAGCATTGTATAATCTAAGTCGCTAAGTATTTTTCAACATTTTTCTTTCCATCTCTGAATGATAGTTGGACATTTCGGGTTTTTAGTCATATATAAAAAGTGGACCCAGAATGAAACGCATGTCACCGCCCACGTGCACAATAATCCAACGCTGACTGGCACTTTAGTTCGACAATACTCATCGCACGTTGTCACTTGGGAAACATTTATTTACGGCCTAATGTATGTGTGAAACAACAATGATGTGATAAAACATTATGAACACCCGTTTAACAGCTTGTTTGTCCGTCTTTGGAACGAAATACATCATTGAATCTGCTTATCAGGGATACGGCAATGCGTTGGTAGGTTTGTGAAGGTATGTGGCATTAGTTGTCTACGCACAGGTCATGTAATTCGCGAAAATAACCGGCCGCTGATTTGCGTACGTGGTGATAACGCCCGTTAGCGATCCAGAGCCGGCCGTTGTGGCCGAGCGGTTCTAGGCGCTTCAGTCTGGAACCACACTGCTGCTACGGTCGCAGGTTCGAATCCTGTCTCGGGCAAGGACGTGTGTGATGTCCTTACGTTAGTTAGGTTTAAGTAGTTCTAAGTCTAGGGGATGATGACCTCAGATGTTAAGTCCCATAGTGCTTAGAGCCATTTGAGCCATTTGGACCATTTGAGCGATCCAGATGGGTTCTGTAGTATTGACATCAGGCGCATTTTGTCGCCGAGATATCAATGTGAGTTCACTATAATGCTCCTCAAACCACGGTAGCATAGTCCAGATTCCGAGACACGGACATTTATACTGCTGAAAGATGTCATCGCTGTCGGAGAAACGTCAAGCATGAAGGGATGGATCCTGGCGGTTCGCAGCTGTTAGTGTGTCTTAGATTACTACCACAGGTCCCAAGCAAGCGCAGGAGAATGTCTCCTGTAACATGATACTGCTCCCACCAGACTGCGCCCGTCGCGCGCTTCACGTTTCGAGCTGCCGCTCACCTCGATGACGCCGTTTGCGGAGAGACTTTGGACCAGGTGTAGCAAAAATATGATTATTGAAGAGCCCACACGTTTCCATTAATAGACGGTCGAATCCCGATGCTCCCGTGCCCACTGCAATCGTATCTGACGATGTCGTTGGCTCAACATGTGAACACGTAGGGATGGTCTGTTGCGGAGCTCCATGTTCAACAACCCCACGTTCCGTGAAGAGTGGTGGACGTCGAACCATTTAGCGCATAGTGGTTGTCTCACTGTCCTTTCACTTCTTTCCGTAGCACGTGAACATTTGACCAGCTTCGCTGTTTTCGAGATACTCGTTCACAAGATCTGCGTAATAATAATCTGCCGTGTATCAAAGTCGCTTATCTCAGTGGATTTCCCAATTTGCAGCCCATATATTCGATAGCGTGGTTCCCCCAACGAGGCGGAACGTACGAGGTATGTTCAAAAAATTTCGGAACATTAGTAATTTCGCGCCAATGGTGTGTTGGAGCGAAATGCGGGTGGCATCCCTGTACACGCCTGTATTTAATGTGTAAAAGCTAGAAGTTTCATTGTTGTGTACGTTCGATATTGTTCAGTGCCGTACTGAGTAGAACGTTGCGTCATAGAATTTGCGAATTTCGAGATGGCAGAGTTAGAGGACCAACGCGTCTGCATTAAATTTTGCGTGAAACTCAAGAAAACCATACGAAGACGCACCAAATGACGCAGGAAGCTTGTGGTGATGAGTGCTTGAGTCGTACTCGGTGTTACAAACGGCTCACACAGTTTGAAAATGCCCGGACGGATGTTACAGATGACCCTCGTTCAGGACATCCTTCGACGTCTACCGACGATGCTCATGCCAGGAACGACAACGAAATTGTGTGTTCCAGTCGAAGACTGAATGTCCGAATGGTTGCAGAAGAATGTAACATTTCAATTGGATCACGTCATGTAATCCTGACACACCATCTTCGAATGCATCGTGTTGCCGCCAATTTCGTCCCGCGGCTCATGAATCAAGACCTTTGCTTCGCTATCTGTGAAGAGCTTTTGGATCGCGAAATTGAGAACGAGATGTTCCTTAAGAGAATCATAATTGGCGATGAGACATGCGTGTACGGTTATGATGATGAGACCAAGGTTCTACCTTCCCAATGGGTCGGGAAAGGTTCTCCAAGACCAAAAAAAGCTCGTCAGGTCAGTCAAATGTCAAAGGCATGCTGATAGCTTTCTTTGACTTGGAAAGAGTAGTTCCTCACGAATTTGTGCCACAGGGGCAAACTGTTAATCGATGGTACTATCGTGATGTGTTACGATGGATGCGAGAAAATGTGAGAGCGGCCTGAAATGCGGCGAGGTAATTCATGGCTCTTGCATCATGATAACGCACCCGCACAATCATCATTGTTGGTGCGCGACTATTACACAAAAAAGGAAATCACTGTGGTGCCTCCTCCGTACTCTTCAGACATGGTTCCTGCGGACGTTTTTTATTTCCAAAGTTGAAAATTCCTTTGAAAGGACGAAGATTTGCAACGATAGAATAAATAAAAGAAAGTTCGCAGACGGTGCTTCGCGCGATCCAGCAAGAGGCGCACCAAGACTGCTTCTGGAAGTAGACACGGCGCTGAGAGCGGTGTATCAATTGAAGAGGAGAGTATTTCGAAGAAGACCACGCACAATAAGTAAAAGAGAAGCGTAGAAAACTTCTGTGAACATAGTTCCGGAATCTTTTGAACAGACCTCGTGGTTTTGTCACCGCGTCAACGTGCCCGCAACGCCACCAACGTCGCGATGGGCAGCAATCATATATGTCTTGTCTTATAAGTGTATGTTTCATCTAAGTAAACTCCTGGCTGCTTTCAGTCGCTTTATTCTTCCGTAAAAACCTAATTTGGTATGTCCTTTTGGGTCAACGGATGCCTCCGTTCCCACGCTTCTGCTTTGACTCGTGATGCAATAGTTTTGTGGTGTGTGACGTCACTACGGCACCGAGTTTTTGAGTTGGTCGTGTTTGTAGATGTCATGTTATTGTATTTGATGGTGTCCTCTGGTGGCGGATGTGGACGTCCCGTCCTCACAGCTTTACTTCTGCCAGTATCTCGTCTCCTACCTTCCAAACTTTACAGAAGCTCTCCTGCGAAACTTGCAGAACTAGCACTCCTGAAAGAAAGGATATTGCGGAGGCATGGCTTAGCCACAGCCTGGGGAATGTTTCCAGAATGATATTTTCACTCTGCAGCGGAGTGTGCGCTGATATGAAACTTCCTGGCAGATTAAAACTGTATGCCCGACCGAGACTCGAACTCGGGATCTTTGCCTTTTGTGGGCAAGTGCTCTACCAACTGAGCTACCCAAGCACGACTCACACCCCGTCCTCACAGCTTTACTTCTGCCAGTACCAGTGCCAGAGCACTTGCCCTCGAAAGGCAAAGGTCCCGAGTTCAAGTCTCGGTCCGGCACACTGTTTTAATCTGCCAGGAAGTTTCATTTCAGCGCACACTCCGCTGCAGAGTGATAATCTCATTCTGGAAACATCCCCCAGGCTGTGGCTAAGCCATGTCTCCGCAGTATCCTTTCTTTCAGGCGTGCTAGTTCTGCAAGGTTCGCAGGAGAGCTTCTGTAAAGTTTGGAAGGTAGGAGACGAGGTACTGGCAGAAGTAAAGCTGTGAGGACGGGGTGTGAGTCGTGCTTGGGTAGCTCAGTTGGTAGAGCACTTGCCCACAAAAGGCAAAGATCCCGAGTTCGAGTCTCGGTCGGGCATACAGTTTTAATCTGCCAGGAAGTTTCATATCAGCGCACACTCCGCTGCAGAGTGAAAATATCATTCTGGAAACATTCCCCAGGCTGTGGCTAAGCCATGCCTCCGCAATATCCTTTCTTTCAGGAGTGCTAGTTCTGCAAGTTTCGCAGGAGAGCTTCTGTAAAGTTTGGAAGGTAGGAAACGAGGTACTGGTAGATGTAAAGCTGTGAGGACGGGTCATGAGATGTGCTTGAGTAGCTCAGTTGTAGAGCACTTGCCCACGAAAAGCACAGGTCTCGAGTTCGAGTCTCGGTCCGCCACACAGTTTTAATCTGCCAAGAAGTTTCAAGGCTTTTTTGTTTAAGTGTTTGGTGTTTTTGTTAGGTCTGATTAGTTTGATGTTTGGTGTGTGGATAGAAGTATAATTTTTTCGATCGCTTTTTTTGTTAAGTATGGATAAGACAGTGAAATTCACGAGTGTATCACTACGTTTTTCGATGGGTGATGATATGACGTCTGTCATACAGTTTCTGCAGATTTCCGGTCTTATTGCTGAATCTGTTATGTGTCACGTTTGTGGCAACAACATGATACTGACGAGAGTTCCGGCGGCTCGGACCGTGAACATGGATGTGTGACGTTGTCGGAGTGCGCGCGCGCCTGTGTGTGTATGTGCGCGTGTGTGTGTGTGTGAGCGCGCGCGCGCACGTGTGTATGGCAGCCAGCCTAGGTGCTATTGCCGGAGGCTTTTGTTGGTAAGTAATTTTTGTTTTGGTTTTATTCTTTAGAAACTAAGATGGTTTGTGTGTCGTATATTTACGGTGGGTCAGGTGTGTTTTAATTGATGTAGTGAATATGGGGCATCCGGGTTTTTATGTTTTTGGTTTTGGTTCCACTTTTCGGAGCTGTAGCTGTTGGTTTTTTGGCATCGATAGCTGCGATTGAGCTATAGGTCAAGGAAAATGTCCGATTCCTCTTTTTAGGGTTGTAGGTGTTAGTTTCCTTTGTATCGGTATCTGCGGTTGAGCTATATAGGTCAAGGGAAATGTGTGAGTCCTGTGGTTTTGTTGGTGTAGCGTATTTCTGTAATTTATTTATTTTTGGATATTATGTGTTTTGGGATGATGCGGTGTTTTTTATTGTTTTATATTTAACTTGTCCCCGTGCTAAGCCCCCAGTTTTCCACGGTTTATTAGGTTTTTGGAGTGAGACATTATTGTGTCATTTTGATTTTTGTTCGCGTGTGTTAAGGTGCATGTAATGACGTCATTGTCATCATTTCGTGTACGCTGGAAGTAGCCATTTGTGCCATATTGATGATGTCATGGGTCAAAGCAGACGGATGGAATCGGAGGTTTCTGTATTGCAGTCTATGTGTACCATCTTGTGTTTTCTTTCATCTTTTTCTGATTATTTTGTGTAGTTGTTATGGTACTACGTGTTTATGTTTGGTTCTGTTATGTTGTTGTCTGTGGTTTGGTCCTTTTGCTTTTATTTTACTTTTAATTTTGTTGTTTATCTTTGTGACCATGTTACTATTGTAACCATTGTTTTGTGCTATCTGCATATTATGTTCAGTTCCTTTTGGTATTTTTCTTTGGTGAGTGGCACTGTGTTGAATCTATGGAGCATGTGTCGAAGCGCTGCTTGCTTTTGTGAATGTGGGTGGTTTGAAGACTAGGAATGATGATGTCCGTTGCTATGGGTTTACGGCAAATTTCAAACATATGCTTATTGTTTTGTTTTTTGATTTTTTGTACCGAAAGCTAATTTGGTTCTTCTGTTCTCTTTAAATTGTGAATTTTATATTTTTGTATACTTTGTTGATATGAGTACATAGTTTTTCAATTTTTGTTTGTGGTTCATCTATGAATAACGAAATTAACTTTCTGGATACAACAATCAAAAAACAAAATAATAAGCATATGTTTGAAATTTATCATGAACCTGCAGCAATGGACATTATCATTCCTCAGTTATCAAATCACCCACACTCACAAAAGCAAGCAGCACTTCGACACATGCTCCATAGACTCAACACAGTTCCACTCACCAAAGAAAAATACCAAAACGAACTCGACGTAGTAATGCAGATAGCACAAAACAATGGCTACAATAGTAACATAGTCACAAAGCTAAACAATAAAATTAAAAGTAAAATAAAAGCAGAAAGCACCAAACCACGGACAACAGCACAACAGAACCAAACACAAGCACGCAGTACCGTAACAACTGCACAGAATAATCAGAAATAGACGAAAGAAAACACAGGATCGTACATAATGAAATACAAACACAAACTCACACATAAAATCACCAACATTTTCAAAAAACGGGGAGTAAACGTACCATATTCAACAGAGAATTCTATAGAGAAATACAGCCCAGAACTTGTGAAGGCAGGAACATAGAACAAACAGGTAGAACAGTTTGTCAGATACAAAGAACACATGAAAGCCTGGAAGTATGAGACAAATTGTTCCATATTTGCAGAACGCCTAAGAGAACATAATCGCAAACTAATCACTAGATTAGAAGACATGAAAATAATTAGAATCAACAATAAGAAATACCTCAACCCTGCAAGAAAGTTACTACATACAGAAAACCAAAGCAGAAAGGGAAACCCTGCTGAATGATCAAATACACCAGCCAAACAATTCATTGTTTTCGCTAGTAGAAAAAATAATGACATAACTCTCCCAAAGAGAAGTAATATAATAATAATAATAATTCTAAATAAATATAATAATACCACCCAATATAATAATAATGCCACCCAACACCGTTTCACTCACTTATCCATGAACCTCTCCACAGAATATTGAAAGCAAAAGTCAAATAAGCTGCCACCAAAGCTTTCAGCCACTCTCTAACAACTATTACATTTATATCCAACACTCTACAACTCAAACCCCCACGCATGCACACAGTTAAAAAAAAAGTTGTATACACACTCCTCAGCTCACCATCTCTCTCTCGAATACATGCACACACTAACACACAAACACACACTGATATTAGCATCATGAATAGAAGTTGATTTTGAACATATGCATTGTTATGCTGGCAACATGTAGGTTGTTGTTGTTGTGATCTTCAGTCCTGAGACTGGTTTGATGCAGCTCTCCATGCTACCCTATCCTGTGCAAGCTTCTTCATCTCCCAGTACTTACTGCAACCCACATCCTTCTGAATCTGCTTAGTGTATTCATCTCTTGGTCTCCCTCTACAATTTTTACCCTCCACGCTGCCATCCAATGCTAAATTTGTGATCCCTTGATGCCTCAGGACATGTCCTACTAACCGGTCCCTTCTTTTTGTCAAGTTGTGCAACATTCTCCTCTTCTCCCCAATTCTATTCAATACCTCCTCATTAGTTATGTGATCTACCCATCTAATCTTCAGCATTCTTCTGTAGCACCACATTTCGAAAGCTTCTATTCTCTTCTTGTCCAAACTATTTACCGTCCATGTTTCACTTCCATACATGGCTACACTCCATACAAATACTTTCAGAAACGACTTCCTGACACTTAAATCTATACTCGATGTTAACAAATTTCTCTTCTTCAGAAACGCTTTCCTTGCCATTGCCAGTCTACATTTTATATCTTCTCTACTTTGACCATCATCAGTTATTTTGCTCCTCAAATACCAAAACTCATTTACTACTTTTGCTTTTGTTGATGTTCACCTTATATCCTCCTTTCAAGACACTGTCCATTCCGTTCAACTGCTCTTCCAAGTCCTTTGCTGTCTCTGATAGAATTACAGTGTCATCGGCGAACCGCAAAGTTGTTATTTCTTCTCCATGGATTTTAATACCTACTCCAAATTTTTCTTTTGTTTCCTTTACTGCGTGCTCAATCTACAGACTGAATAACATCGGAGAGAGGCTACAACCTTGTCTTACTCCCTTCCGAACCACTGCTTCCCTTTCATGTCCCTCGACTCTTATAACTGCCATATGGTTTCTGTACAAATTGTAAATAGTCTTTCGCTCCCTGTATTTTACCCCTGCCACCTTTAGAATTTGAAAGAGAGTATTCCAGTCAACACTGTCAAAAGCTTTCTCTAAGTCTACAAAAGTCAGAAACGTACGTTTGCCTTTCCTTAATCTTTCTTCTAAGATACGTCGTAAGGTCAGTATTGCCTCACGTGTTCCAATATTTCTACGGAATCCAAACTGATCTTCCCCGAGGTCGGCTTCTACTAGTTTTTCCATTCGTCTGTAAAGAATTCGTGTTAGTATTTTGCAGCTGTGACTTATAAAACTGATAGTTCGGTAATTTTCACATCTGTCAACACCTGCTTTCTTTGGGATTGGAATTATTATATTCTTCTTGAAGTCTGAGGGAATTTCGCCTGTCTCATACACCTTGCTCACCAGATGGTAGAGTTTTGTCAGGACTGGCTCTCCCAAGGCTGTCAGTAGTTTTAATGGAATGTTGTCTACTCCCGGGGCCTTGTTTCGACTTAGGTCTTTCAGTGCTCTGTCAAACTCTTCACGCAGTATCGTATCTCCCATTTCATCTTCATCTACATCCTCTTCCATTTCCATAATATTATCCTCAAGTTCATCGCCCTTGTATAGATCCTCTATATACTCCTTCCACCTTTCTGCTTTCCCTTCTTTGCTTGAAACAGGGTTTCCATCTGAGCTCTTGATATTCATACAAGTGGTTCTCTTTTCTCCAAAGGTCTCTTTAATTTTCCTGTAGGCAGTATCTATCTTACCTCTAGTGAGATAAGCCTCTACATCCTTACATTTGTCCTCTAGTCATCCCTGCTTAGCCATTTTGCACTTCCTGTCGATCTCATTTTTGAGACGTCTGTATTCCTTTTTGCCTGCTTCATTTACTGCATTTTTATACTTTCTCCTTTCGTCAATTAAGTTCAATATTTCTTCTGTTACCCAAGGAGTTCTACTAGCCCTCGTCTTTTTACCTACTTGATCCTCTGCTGCCTTCACTACTTCATCCCTCAGAGCTACCCATTCTTCTTCTACTGTACTTCTTTCCACCATTTCTGTAAATTGTTCCCTTATGCTCTCCCTGAAACTCTGTACAACCTCTGGTTTAGTCAGTTTATCCAGGTCCCATCTCCATAAATTCCCACCTTTTTGCTGTTTCTTCTGTTTTAATCTACAGTTCATAACCATTAGATTGTGGTCAGAGTCCACATTTGCCACTGGAAATGTCTTATGATTGAAAACCTGGTTCCTAAATCTCTGTCTTACCATTATATAATCTATCTGATACCTTCTAGTATCTCCAGGGGTCTTCCATGTATACAACCTTCTTTTATGATTCTTGAACCAAGTATTAGGTATGATTAAGTTATGCTCTGTGCAAAATTCTACCAGACGGCTTCCTCTTTCATTTCTTACCTCCAATCCATATTCACCTACTATGTTTCCATCTCTCCGTTTTCCTACTCTCGAGTTACAGTCACCCATGACTATTAAATTTTCGTCTCCCTTCACTACCAGAATAATTTCTTTTATCTCGTCATACATTTCATCAATTTCTTCTACATCTGCAGAGCTAGTTGGCATATAAACTTGTACTAATGTAGTAGGCGTGGGTTTCGTGTCTATCTTGGCCACAATAATGCGTTCACTACGCTGTTTGTAGTAGCTTACCCACACTCCTATTTTTTTATTCATTATTAAACCTACTCCTGCATCTCCCCCCCCTATCTGATTTTGTGTTTATAACCCTGTATTCACCTGACCAAAAGGCTTGTTCCTCCTGCCACCGCCCGCATCTCGTGGTCGTGCGGTAGCGTTCTCGCTTCCCACGCCCGGGTTCCCGGGTTCGATTCCCGGCGGGGTCAGGGATTTTCTCTGACTCGTGATGGCTGGGTGTTGTGCGCTGTCCTTAGGTTAGTTAGGTTTAAGTAGTTCTAAGTTCTAGGGGACTGATGACCATAGCTGTTAAGTCCCATAGTGCTCAGAACCATTTTGAACCTCCTGCCACCGAGCTTCACTAATTCCCACTATATCTAACTTTAACCTATCCATTTCCCTTTTTAAATTTTCTAACCTACCTGCTCGATTAAGAGATCTGACATTCCACGCTCCGATCCGTAGAACGCCAGTTTTCTTTTTCCTGATAACGACGTCCTCTTGAGTAGTCCCCGGCCGGAGATCCGAATGGGGGACTATTTACCTCCGAAATATTTCACCCAACAGGACGCCATCATCATTTATCCATACAGTAAAGCTGCATGCCCTCGGGAAAAATTACGGCTGTAGTTTCCCCTTGCTTTCAGCCGTTCGCAGTACCAGCAGAGCAAGGCCGTTTTGGTTAATGTTGCAAGGCCAGGTCAGTCAATAATCATCGAGACTGTTGCCCCTGCAACTACTGAAAAGGCTGCTGCCCCTCTTCAGGAACCACACGTTTGTCTGGCCTCTCAACAGATACCCCTCCGTTGTGGTTACACCTACGGTACGGCCATCTGTATCGCTGGGTCACGCAAGGCTCCCCACCAACGGCAAGGTCCATGGTTCATGGTTCATGTAGGTAAACAAACCAAAATGGAGGAAACACACAATGAAGATACAATATTTACGTTGTTAAAAGCACAGTGTTCGAACAAATAGCAATATCTAGTGGCAAAAGAATAACAGAACACCACAAAAAAGAAGAAGAAACCTGGTGAAGAGTGTGAAAAAGTTCGGAATACAAAATTATACTTGTATTTCGGAAAAAAAGTAGTAGTGCGACCTCCAGACCAGATGTGAGGAAACGCAGATCACGGCATACTGTAAGTAACCACTTATTTAAATAAAAAACGCGTCGTGAACTGTTTGATAATCTAAAAATAACGCAACTGTATCGTTGTAGAGCAAGAAAAAGGAGAAACGCGTCTGGGAAAAATAAATTAAGTTGCAGCAAGAAAAGGTGGTTTTATTTACAAAAAAATGGTTCAAATGGATCTGAGCACTATGGGACTTAACATCTGAGGTCATGAGTCCCCTAGAACTTAGAACTACTTAAACCTAACTAACCTAAGAAACACACAAGAACACAACATGAAAGCAATATTTTGCGTTCATAAAGGAATACAGAGTGATGCAAATTGAAACATTTCATTCGCTGGACTTTTATGCTCGCATTTATTTCTTGGAGCACCTAACGGAGAATCCTTCATAACAACACAATCTGTGAAAATGATACGATAAACTTATACAGCAAGTCTTCTTCAAAAAAGTCTAGAATTACTACAATTTTCAAGTGACACGTAATTCGAATCATCATCAAATATTTCGATTTCATCATCTGTTAACTCGTCAGGCACTTTGTAATTAATTTTCGAAATGTTTCTCCTTTTCGCTCCACATTTTGAACATAAAATCAAGATAAAGGCACACAAAACGCACATAACAGAGAAACTCGAACGTCATCTATTGCGTAGGAATCAAGACACACTGACAAATCTTTCAAAAACGATGAATTCTTCAAGTGCTACAGCTACTCCACATTTACGTCGCCTGCAGACCTCACAGCCATTCCGAGAGCCGTAAAAATACGTTCGAGACCGTGGAAAATAATTGTAACTGGCGTGACGTAATATTACATCCGCCGCACATTTCCATTTGCAGCCAGCGCCGTAATATTACGTCAGCCATACGCTAAATGTGTTCATCCCGACAGGAACTTTTACTGGCAGTGAATGAATACCTAGCGAATCAGTTTCAGATTTGAAGTCTGTTACGTCGCAAAGGGTCTTTGCTTACAGTGGCATGAAAATCTGCACTAGTCGGACGAGTCGCGATTTGGCAGATTTTAAAATGATTCAAGCTGTAGAGTACACCGATGGCGCAATAAGACTTTTGAACACGAAGAGTGCAGGTTGTACGAGGGTAATCCCAAAAGTAAGGTCTCCTATTTTTCTATAAGTACATAGATCTGGATATTTGTACAGTGGTTTACATCAGTTTACTGCTTGAACATTCAGCTATTTTTCGACATAATCACCATTTCTGTCGATGCGTTTTTGTAGACGCTGTGGCAGTTTTTGTATGCCCATGTCATACCAGCTCGCCGCCATGCTGCGAAGGTCTAAAGTGGTACGCCCAGGTTTCGTCACCCGTGACCATTGAGTCCAGAAAGTTGTCCTGTTCGGCTGCAAGACGGTGAAGAAATGCGCGGGAAGCATCAACTCGTTGCCGCATGTGGTCTTCAGTCAGCATGCGGGGCACCCATCTTGCACCACCTTCCGGTAGTTCAATGTTTCCGTTAAAATTCTGTGAGTGGTGCTTCGGGAGACCTCAGGAAGCAACGTGCAGAGATCATCCAGGGTGATCCGCCGATCTTCACACATGCTTTGCTCAACCGTCAACACTGTTTCCTCACAAACTGACGGTCTCCCGCTCCTTTGTTCGTCGTGAATTTCGGTCCGACCAGCTGCAAACCCTCTACACCACTTACGAACATTTTTCACATCCTTTGCCGACTCATCATACAATTCCGTCAATTGGCGATGAATTTCAATCGGCGCAGTACCCTTTGCGTTCAAAAACCGAATAACTGCGGGCAATTTGCTCTTGGCGGTAACATCCAGCCGTTCTCAACGGCTGCCAAGCCAAGACTCAGCGCCTCAGCGCGGCGAGCGCATGTTTACACACAGCGCGTGAAGCACTCTTCATAACAGTGTGACCAATTGCCACACAAACAGAGTTCAGTGCTTATAAAGAAAATAGGAGACCTTACTTTTGGGATCACCCTCGTAGTTCGTGCCGGATGAACCAGAATGATTATTTGAACATTACTGATGACCAAGTGTCGTCGTTCCTTCCACGTCGTCTTGATGGGTACTCCCAAAATGTTCACACGTCTGCACGCATACTTTCTTGGTTTGACAGTGAGACATCTTGTCGCAAATGGACTGATCTGCTAAATCATTGGATCTTATTCCCGTAGAAACGGTGTGTGACTGTTTGTCACAGCGAGTGAAATGTATCAGTCACGTCATTTGTCTTCAGCTGGATGCGGCATGCCTGGAAATACTTGTGGATTCTCATCCTCGCTGAACTGAGGTCATTATCAAGGCTACCACAGTTACTGGCGTGATATCTCCATGAGGTGACTTGTTTTTTGTCCTGTTTGCTTGTGAAGATATATGTACACGTAGCCAATACACAAGGGGCCACCGAATTCTTTCAATAGACAAATGCGTTTTTGCAACACGAAAGTAATATGAATACCAGAAAGCTAAAGTAATATACCTTTGAGAAATAGACGCGAGTCGACTTCAGGGAAGCACCAGAAGCAGCTGAACTTTTTTAAATGTTAGTCTGTTTCGTCAGAAGATTAGATTATTTTCTTGATTTTTATAATTTCCTTCGCTTATGTTTCAAGGTGTTTATATTGAGCAATATCAATCTTCTGAAAAAATGTAATATGTTAATAATGCACAGCAATCAACAGAGACAATGTTGTTTTGACTTTCTCATTAAAAAATCGCCGTTGCCGGTGTCCAATTTTCATATTCACCATCAACCGGTTCACACAAAAAAAATGGTTCAAATGGCTCTGAGCACTATGGGACTCAACTGCTGTGGTCATAAGTCCCCTAGAACTTAGAACTACTTAAACCAAACTAACCTAAGGACATCACACACATCCATGCCCGAGGAAGGATTCGAACCTGCGACTGTAGCGGTCGTGCGGTTCCAGACTGTAGCGCCTTTAACCGCTCGGCCACTCCGGCCGGCCCGGTTCACACACTTTTCTCAACAAAACATGGAACGTTTTTACAGCAACTCACCCGTATGACAACGTATCATGAATTATGACAAATGCATGCAAACCGTCTGACGATGAATACATAATATGAAACCGATAACGGCGGTTTTTCAGTAAAATAAACCAAACCCGGATTGTGACAGGTTGCTGCTATAAACTGTCAACATTGTCTATCGCACAAATACTGTTCTCAGATAACGTTATTGTTTGACACAAAATAAATAAAAAATTTCACAAGTGTGAATACGACCCGCGTTCTCAGAATCGAGTATCTAGACTTTTTCACTTGTTATCGAATCAATGCTGGCAAGATTCCAAGACTTTCGAGAACGCTTCAATTTTAAGTTTAAATTTTTTGTGTAATTTCGGATTTGCTACTTTTTCCTGTGATATAATTACACATTAAAAATTTTCGGGTTTTCTTCCTTTCCTTGTACTGTGAAACGTTGCTTCTTGTCGAATTTCATGAGCCTACGTCAATGGGAAGTACTCTCTAGGTTTTGATGAGTGATTGTGCGAGTATCAAAATGTGTGCCATAAATGGCCGTATCTTTTCATTTCATTGACTTAGAAGTGTAAATTTCTTACACCGCCAAGGGACCAAGGCCTTAGTGTGTCATATAAATTTAAACTTGGTATCCCTGCCAGTTGTTGAGAAAAAGGGGTCTTCAAATACACACCACACACACACACACACACACACACACACACACACACAAGCGCGCGCGCGCGCGAGGGCTCACACACACACACACGCAGACGTACAAGGAAGTGATGCTATGCGGATTCAGTTTTTACCGGTTGCGGTAACGAACCCTAAAGACAATGTATTTGTGCTTATTACCCTTTGTGTCGTCAGCGTAGAAAAGTTACGCACTACGATTGGGATTCGGGTTAAGCAGCGTAGACCTGATGACGTATCCGTAGCTCAGTGAAGTACCACTGGTGATACCGGTGGTCAAGTACCTTTGCGGACCGTTGTCTACAGTAGGTCAATGGAGATAAGATGCGTGTTGTTATCAGGAACACGTACCCATCGGCAATGACAGAAAAGGAAACACATTTACGCAACACGTGCCAGGGCGAGTATTCTCGTCGTCGTTGTGCTGTTCAGATGAGATGCGACCGAGGACAACAAATTCGTCTCCAATAGCCAATATCCCGCATGTCAGATTTTGTGTGTGGCGGTAGGTACTTGTGTACAACTATCAGTTGTACTATCCACACTCGAGTCACTGTTTTATTCGCGACCATGTCGCAGCTTGTGAAACTATAAGTTCCACCTTCTCCGTTCTATTCTCGAAGAGGGGCAGCAGCCTTTTCAGTAGTTGCAAGGGCAACAGTCTGGATGATTGACTGATCTGGCCTTGTAACAATAACCAAATCGGCCTTGCTGTGCTGTTACTGCGAACGGCTGAAAGCAAGGGGAAACTACGGCCGTAATTTTTCCCGAGGGCATGCAGCTTTACTGTATGAAAAGAAAATAGCTAACACTTGGTTTAAGAATCATGATAGAAGGTTGTATACATGGAAGAACCCTGGAGATACTAAAAGGTATCAGATAGATTATATAATGGTAAGACAGAGATTTAGGAACCAGGTTTTAAATTGTAAGACATTTCCAGGGGCAGATGTGGACTCTGACCACAATCTATTGGTTATGACCTGTAGGTTAAAGCTGAAGAAACTGCAAAAAGGTGGGAACTTAAGGAGATGGGAACTGGATAAACTGAAAGAACCAGAGGTTGTACAGAGTTTGAGGGAGAGCAAAAGGGAACAATTGACAGGAATGGGGGAAAGAAATACAGTAGAAGAAGAATGGGTAGCGTTGAGGGATGAAGTAGTGAAGGCAGCAGAGGATCAAGTAGGTAAAAAGACGAGGGCTAGTAGAAATCCTTGGGTAACAGAAGAAATATTGAATTTAAGTGATGAAAGGAGAAAATATAAAATTGCAGTAAA
Organism: Schistocerca cancellata; assembly: GCF_023864275.1. Lineage (NCBI taxonomy): Eukaryota > Metazoa > Arthropoda > Insecta > Orthoptera > Acrididae > Schistocerca > Schistocerca cancellata. Next base: position 716,481,998 of record NC_064628.1, read on the forward strand.
TGAAGCAGGCAAAAAGAAATACAAACATCTCAAAAATGAGATCGACAGGAAGTGCAAAATGGCTAAGCAGGGATGGCTAGAGCACAAATGTAAGGGTGTAGAGGCTTATCTCACTAGGGGTAAGATAGATACCGCCTACAGGAAAATTAAAGAGACCTTTGGAGATAAGAGAACCACTTGTATGAACATCAAGAGCTCAGATGGAAACCCAGTTCTAAGCAAAGAAGGGAAAGCAGAAAGGTGGAAGGAGTATATAGAGGGACTATACAAGGGCAATGTACTTGAGGACAATATTATGGAAATGGAAGAGGATGTAGATGAAGATGAAATGGGAGATACGATACTGCGTGAAGAGTTTGACAGAGCACTGAAAGACCTGAGTCGAAACAAGGCTCCCGGAGTAGACAACATTCCATTGGAACTACTGACGGCCTTGGGAGAGCCAGTCCTGACAAAACTCTACCATCTGGTGAGCAAGATGTATGAAACAGGCGAAATACCCTCAGACTTCAAGAAGAATATAATAATTCCAAGCCCAAAGAACGCAGGTGTTGACAGATGTGAAAATTACCGAACAATCAGTTTAATAAGCCACAGCTGCAAAATACTAACACGAATTCTTTGCAGACGAATGGAAAAACTAGTAGAAGCCGACCTCGGGGAAGATCAGTTTTGGATTCCGTAGAAATACTGGAACACGTGAGGCAATACTGACCTTACGACTTATCTTAGAAGAAAGATTAAGGAAAGGCAAACGTACGTTTCTAGCATTTGTAGACTTGGAGAAAGCTTTTGACAATGTTGACTGGAATACTCTCTTTCAAATTCTAAAGGTGGCAGGGGTAAAATACAGGGAGCGAAAGGCTATTTACAATTTGTACAGAAACCAGATGGCAGTTATAAGAGTCGAGGGACATGAAAGGGAAGCAGTGGTTAGGAAGGGAGTAAGACAGGGTTGTAGCCTCTCCCGGTGTTATTCAATCTGTATATTGAGCAAGCAGTAAAGGAAACAAAAGAAAAATTCGGAGTAGCTATTAAAATCCATGGAGAAGAAATAAAAACTTTGAGGTTCGCTGATGACATTGTAATTCTGTCAGAGACAGCAAAGGACTTGGAAGAGCAGTTGAACGGAATGGATGGTGTCTTGAAGGGAGGATATAAGATGAACATCAACAGAAGCAAAACGAGGATAATGGAATGTAGTCGAATTAAGTCTGGTGATGCTGAGGGAATTAGATTAGGAAATGAGACACTTAAAGTAGTAAAGGAGTTTTGCTATTTGGGGAGCAAAATAACTGATGATGGTCGAAGTAGAGAGGATATAAAATGTAAACTGGCAATGGCAAGGAAGAAGAGAAATTTGTTAACATCGAGTATAGATTTAAGTGTCAGGAAGTCATTTCTGAAAGTATTTGTATGGAGTGTAGCCATGTATGGAAGTGAAACCTGGACGGTAAATAGTTTGGACATGAAGAGAATAGAAGCTTTCGAAATGTGGTGCTACAGAAGAATGTTGAAGATTAGATGGGTAGATCACATAACTAATGAGGAAGTATTGAATAGGATTGGGGAGAAGAGAAGTTTGTGGCACAACTTGACCAGAAGAAGGGATCGGTTGATAGGACATGTTCTGAGGCATCAAGGGATCACCAATTTAGTATTGGAGGGCAGCGTGAAGGGTAAAAATCGTAGGGGGAGACCGAGAGATGAATACACTAAGTAGATTCAGAAGGATGTAGGTTGCATTTGGTACTGGGAGATGAAGAAGCTTGCACAGGATAGAGTAGCATGGAGAACTGCATCAAACCAGTCTCAGGACTGAAGGCCACAACAACAACAATGTGGGAAGAAGGGTTGTCGTTAAACCTCTGTGTGAGCCCTTGCTTCTATGATTTTCTCGTCGAGATTATTTCGCGAGGCATCTGTAGAATGTTGTAATACAGGGTGTTACAAAAAGGTACGGCCAAACTTTCAGGAAACATTCCTCACACACAAATAAAGAAAATAAGTTATGTGGACATGTGTCCGGAAACGCATAATTTCCATGTTAGAGCTCATTTTAGTTTCGTCAGTATGTACTGTACTTCCTCGATTCGCCGCCATTGGCCCAATTGAAGGAAGGTAATGTTGACTTCGGTGCTTGTGTTGACATGCGACTCATTGCTCTACAGTACTAGCATCAAGCACATCAGTACGTAGCATCAACAGGTTAGTGTTCATCACGAACGTGGTTTTGCAGTCAGTGCAATGTTTACAAATGCGGAGTTGGCAGATGCCCATTTGATGTATGGATTAGCACGGGGCAATAGCCGTGGCGCGGTACGTTTGTACCAGACAGATTTCCAGAACGAAGGTGTCCCGACAGGAAGACGTTCGAAGTAACTGATCGGCGTCTTAGGGAGCACGGAACATTCCAGCCTATGATTCGCGACTGGGGAAGACCTAGAACGACGAGGACACCTGCAATGGACGAGGCAATTCTTCGTGCAGTTGACGATAACCCTAATGTCAGCGTCAGAGAAGTTGCTGCTGTACAAGGTAACGTTGACCGCGTCACTGTATGGAGAGTGCTACGGGAGAACCAGTTGTTTCCGTACCACGTACAGCGTGTGCAGGCACTATCAGCAGGGTACACTTCAGCGAATGGTTCATCCAACAATGTGTCAATCCTCATTTCAGTGCAAATGTTCTCTTTACGGATGAGGCTTCATTCCAACGTGATCAAATTGTAAATTTTCACAATCAACATGTGTGGGCTGACGAGGATCCGCACGCAATTGTGCAATCACGTCATCAACACAGATTTTCTGTGAACGTTTGAGCAGGCATTGTTGGTGATGTCTTGACTGGGCCCCATGTTCTTCCATCTACGCTCAATGGAGCACGTTATCATGATTTCATACGGGATACTCTACCTGTGCTGCTAGAACATGTGCCTTTACAAGTACGACACAACATGTGTTTCATGCACGATGGAGCTCCTGCACATTTCAGTCGAAGTGTTCGTACGCTTCTCAACAACAGTTTCGGTGACCGATGGATTGGTAGAGGCGGACCAATTCCATGGCCTCCACGCTCTCCTGACCTCAACCCTCTTGACTTTCATTTATGTGGGCATTTGAAAGCTCTTGTCTACGCAAACCCGGTACCAAATGTAGAGACTGTTCGTGCTCGTATTGTGGACGGCTGTGATACAATACGCCATTCTCCAGGACTGCATCAGCGCATCAGGGATTCCATGCGACGGAGGGTGGATGCATGTATCCTCCCTAACGGAGGACATTTTGAACATTTCCTGTAACTAAGTGTTTGGAGTCACGCTGGTACGTTCTGTTGCTGTGTGTTTCCATTCCATGATTAATGTGATTTGAAGAGAAGTAATAAAATGAGCTCTATCATAGAAAGTAAACGTTTCCGGACACATGTCCACATAACATATTTTCTTTCTTTATGTGTGAGGAATGTTTCCTGAAAAATCGGCCGTACCTTTTTGTAACACCCTGTATATTTACCGACTCTTCTTTTAACGTGCGGTCTCGGAATTTTAACAGTAAAGCTTACCATGATATACAGGCCTCCCTTTGAGCACGTGCCACTTGAGTTTCTTGAGCATTTCCGTAACGCTATCGCGCTAACTAGACCATCTCTTGACGAAAAAGCTGTACTCAAGAACCTGCCTTACAAGTGTTTTGTAAGCCATCTAGTACGTATATGGATTACTGTTCATTACGATTCTTCCAATGAGTCTCAGTCTTGTATCTTATTTTCCTGCCTACGGGACCAACCCAGTTTAAACCATTCCGGATTGTGACTTACCGGTATTTTAATGTTGTTATTGTTTCCAGTGATTTAACACCATTAGTACAATCAAATAATAATGGATCTCTTCGCTTGTTAATGCGCAATCTATATACATAAAAACGTATGAATGTAAGTATGTTCCACATCTATTAAAGGATTTCAGCCCAACTTGCTACACACTCATTGTCTGTAAAGAAACACTATTGCTGTAACGACCACGTACTCCCATCCTACCGCCACCTACCTCCCACTGGGGTTGTGGTAGGGGTGAAAACAGACTGACATATGAGATGGACAGAGACAGGAAGGAGGAACAGATTAACATAGAGGGGGGGAGGATATGAACAGAGAGAGAGAAGGAGGTGATGGACAAAGAGAGGAGGAGGAGGAGGAGGAGGAGATGAAGAAAGAGAAGGGGAGAGTGAGATAAACACTGACTGGGCGGAGGAGAACCTGGACAAATAGTGGAGGGATGAGAAAATCGACAGAGTGAGAGTGGAGGAGGAGATAGAGAAGGGAAGGAAGAGATGGACAAATAGGAGGAGGAGGATGATGAGATGAACAGAGGGAGATGGAGAGAGGAGCGAATAGATAGAGAGGTAAGGTTGAGATGGATAAAGAGACAGAAGAGACGGTGACAGACAGAGGAGGGTCTGTCACTGTTCCACTAGCTGTGTATGAGAGTAACTATAACCTTAATATGTACCAAATTCAGTATGTTAGTTGTTTTTTGTCTATATCTAAAAGTCTTTCCACTAACCCATCACATAATTTAACACTTGATATTTTCTGTACGGTCGTAACTGTGCTATGAAGCGTATTATGTCCACCACTATCGACCATCGGTTTTGCGCCCACACTTCAGAACTTGACATTAATGGTTTGTTTGTGCCATGTGTACTTGGAGGAACTAACTAACCTTAAAATACACTACTCGTAATTATTAGTTGCAAATTAAGTAAATACTGATGTAATGTTTTTCAGTATAATGTCCTCAGTCATCAACAGAAACATCTGCCCTTGTATCCTTAACACCCTGTATATACACTCCTGGAAATGGAAAAAAGAACACATTGACACCGGTGTGTCAGACCCACCATACTTGCTCCGGACACTGCGAGAGGGCTGTACAAGCAATGATCACACGCACGGCACAGCGGACACACCAGGAACCGCGGTGTTGGCCGTCGAATGGCGCTAGCTGCGCAGCATTTGTGCACCGCCGCCGTCAGTGTCAGCCAGTTTGCCGTGGCATACGGAGCTCCATCGCAGTCTTTAACACTGGTAGCATGCCGCGACAGCGTGGACGTGAACCGTATGTGCAGTTGACGGACTTTGAGCGAGGGCGTATAGTGGGCATGCGGGAGGCCGGGTGGACGTACCGCCGAATTGCTCAACACGTGGGGCGTGAGGTCTCCACAGTACATCGATGTTGTCGCCAGTGGTCGGCGGAAGGTGCACGTGCCCGTCGACCTGGGACCGGACCGCAGCGACGCACGGATGCACGCCAAGACCGTAGGATCCTACGCAGTGCCGTAGGGGACCGCACCGCCACTTCCCAGCAAATTAGGGACACTGTTGCTCCTGGGGTATCGGCGAGGACCATTCGCAACCGTCTCCATGAAGCTGGGCTACGGTCCCGCACACCGTTAGGCCGTCTTCCGCTCACGCCCCAACATCGTGCAGCCCGCCTCCAGTGGTGTCGCGACAGGCGTGAATGGAGGGACGAATGGAGACGTGTCGTCTTCAGCGATGAGAGTCGCTTCTGCCTTGGTGCCAATGATGGTCGTATGCGTGTTTGGCGCCGTGCAGGTGAGCGCCACAATCAGGACTGCATACGACCGAGGCACACAGGGCCAACACCCGGCATCATGGTGTGGGGAGCGATCTCCTACACTGGCCGTACACCACTGGTGATCGTCGAGGGGACACTGAATAGTGCACGGTACATCCAAACCGTCATCGAACCCATCGTTCTACCATTCCTAGACCGGCAAGGGAACTTGCTGTTCCAACAGGACAATGCACGTCCGCATGTATCCCGTGCCACCCAACGTGCTCTAGAAGGTGTAAGTCAACTACCTGGCCAGCAAGATCTCCGGATCTGTCCCCCATTGCGCATGTTTGGGACTGGATGAAGCGTCGTCTCACGCGGTCTGCACGTCCAGCACGAACGCTGGTCCAACTGAGGCGCCAGGTGGAAATGGCATGGCAAGCCGTTCCACAGGACTACATCCAGCATCTCTACGATCGTCTCCATGGGAGAATAGCAGCCTGCATTGCTGCGAAAGGTGGATATACACTGTACTAGTGCCGACATTGTGCATGCTCTGTTGCCTGTGTCTATGTGCCTGTGGTTCTGTCAGTGTGATCAAGTGATGTATCTGACCCCAGGAATGTGTCAATAAAGTTTCCCCTTCCTGGGACAATGAATTCACGGTGTTCTTATTTCAATTTCCAGGAGTGTACAAAATGATTCGGCTCCCTACTGCTGTCGTTTTGTGCAACCCGCGTTTTATAGCTGAACTTCATAGATCATGCGCTAGATTTTCATATTCTCCCGCTCGCTATGTGTGACTTTTAGTCTTACAGAAAAAATGACAGTACCTTTTTTACAGGAAACTTAATGTTGTTAAATTTTGTACAGGCTTACATTTTCCCTGGAGGCTACAGTTTTCGAGTTATTCAAGAAAAATATACAAAAGTAACCTTCAAAACCGCCTCGACCGCATTATCATCCCTCACCAGCCAGGATACTTAGTTTGGTGTTCGTGGCACTCACTCCGACCATTGTGCTAAAATTTTTTACTACACGAACTATTCTCAGTATTCGACCTTTATGGTCTGTATTGATTGGGCTACGTCAGCAGTAAAGTCGGCTACTTCGTTAACATTATTAATTTAATAGTGCCGGTAAGGGTAATGAACGAAGAACGACTTTTGTAAACGTTACGCTAAAATTAATTACTTTGACAATTCGATCCAAACTTAACCCACACAAGCACAGTAGTTTCTCAGTCAGAAGGACTGACGAATATAACGACGCAATTGTTTATTTTAAGCTGTTAAAATTCACAAAATTGGTAGGTAAAATCTACACAAACGACAGTTTTACAATATGTAAGTGTTTCAGTAACCCGGTGGCGCAATAAGGTCAGTCAATGAAGAAAAAAAAAATGGTCGAATGTGGTAGGAGGGAGTGCCATAAACAATATGCTAGAAACCCTGACCATGGGGCTGAGTGTGGGAGTGAGGGTGTGCTTGAAGGTCACTTCTGTACGTTTTTCTTGAATAATTCGAAGACTACAGCCTCTAGCGAAAACGCATGCCAGAACAAAATCGAACAACATTAAATGTGCTACAAAAAGGTCCTGTTCATTTTTTCTGTAGGACCAATCGTTTGCAGGTAGCGAGTGAGAGACTATGGAAATCTCGTGTGTGGTTTACAAAGGCCAAGGGATTGCATAAAACTACAGTGGAAGGGGCAGCTGAATCACCCTGTATACAGGGTGTCCCAGCTATCTTGTCCACCCAAAACATCTCTGGAACAATAACAGCTATTGGAAAACGACTTTCATCGGTATCAATGTAGGGATGGGGCCCATGAATGTACAAATTTGGAAACATTCTAAAACGAAAGCATATGTGTTTTTTAACACAAACTTATGTTTTTTTAAATGGACCTCCTATATTTTTTCTTCAGCAATCCATAGCATGACAAAGCACATACACAATGGCGTTGATTACATCGCAATATTCCCATTTCATCCCCAGATATTAAGACGCGAAGTTGACGCTTGAAACACCCGACATGCGCTGCTAGCGCACGTCCTGAGGCTCAGGCGTGAACCCCATGCTTCCCGTAATCGCGATGTTATTGACATGCGTAATCACACCTCCATACTTATCAAGAGGTCCGAAACGAATAATACGGTCTGCTGCCATCCTGTATTAACGTCGTACATTCCAGCAGGTATTTGTCCCATAGGCTAGGGATGATGCGGTTCTGTAACATATCTGCGTACCGCAACGTTAGTCACAAAGTTAACTTCGCTTATCGTTAATCCGTTACTAAAAAGGTAATGCCGTTCAACGTTAAAACTTTACTTTACTGTAGATCTAGCGCAAGTGACAGTTAATCATTCACTCGTAGTAGTAAAATTCATGTTGATGGTTTTAGTGAAACGAACAAGTGGACAAAAAGTTTTACCGTTGTTTAGGTAAAAATGTTTTGATTTGGGAAGTTCAGGTAGGACATAGAAGATGAATGTAAACATGTTTAACCAATTAGTTTTATTATCACATAATTATCAATGTTATGTTTATCTAATGCGTTAAATGACAAATTGTTGCAAACAAATGTTTCTTAACATCACTGGGTAAAATGGCCCTTTGTAGAAACTTCCACTGTGATACCAGCACTACATACTAAACATAGCTTTCACGTCTCATGCTCAAAGTGATGCCCATTAGCTTGCATACATAGGGTCACACTGCGGATGAAGGATGCCCCACTTCGTGCTACTGTTTCCTCTTTGATGGCTGTTCAAGCATCAATAATGCGTTGCTTCATGTCCTCTGGTGTTGTTGGTTCATGTTGGTAAACCGCATCCTTCACTGCTCCCCAAAGAAAATAATCCAGCGGTGTAAGGTCCGGAGATCGGGCAGGCCACCTAACTGGGACACCTCGTCCAATCCACCTACCAGGGAACTTACGGTTCGGAAGTCGTCGTGCTCGTAAGGCGTCATGTGCAGGGCATCCGTCATGTTGATACCACATGACCATTCTCCGGTTCAGAGGTACGGTGTCCAAGAGAACAGGAAGATTGTGTCGTATAAATCTGGAGTATTGTCTGCCATTTTGGATGCCATTTATAAAGAAAGGTCCGATAATGGTGTCTCCAATAATCTCACACCAAACATTAACTTTCCACGGACGTTGATGCTCTACCTGACGGAGCCATTTTGGATTGTCTGCGGACCAATAATGCATATTCCTCATATTGTCAATTCCTTTGTTGGAGAATGATGCCTCGTCGGTAAACAGAACATCTGCAAAAAAATTTGGATTAGTCGGAATTTTTTGCTGAGCCCACCGACAAAATGTTACCCTATTGCGGAAGTCATTTCCATGAAGATCCTGGTGTAAATGAACATGGTAAGGATGAAATTTATGACGTTTAAGAATACGCTGTGCACTTGATTTCGACACACCAACTTCACGTTCAATTTGACGTGTGCTGATTTGAGGATTCACAGCTATGGTAGCGAGCACAGCAACTTCAGCACGTTCATCTGTGCATGTTCTAGGACGATGTCGAGGTCTTGGATTTAAGCTTCCCGTTTCACGTAGACGAGATGTGAGATGACCAAACATACGGCGCAAAGGCGATGGCTTGTCAGGGAATCGTCTTCTGTACAGTCGTTCTGCCTGAACAGCATTTCGTCCACCTACAACAGGGTACAGTACAGGTATGTAGAGTAGGGTAGAAAACAGACATATTAACTTAATAATCATAATGTTCGCTAACAGCACTATCAACAAACAAGCAATCTCATAACGTATTTCCCGTCAACGTACGTTCTCCATAGATCAGCAGCATTTCTACCATATCTTCATGTGTGTACATTATACTGTACAGTGTAAGTTCCACAACACAACGTTTATTCACAATGTGTAGGCTACTACCTCCGCGCCGTCACTAGATTACTCTGATGCACGACTACACTGGCAAGCGGTGTACTGCACGCCAAAGCAACAACAAATGGGATGCTTGGAGGGTGGTGGAGTACAGGAGTTTGCATGGGTCACAAATCATAAACAAGGCGGCAGTAGTGAGAACTACGTTGGACACTTGACTTGGTAGAGCCAGGCCCTGCGCGACAGGCACAATGGGTCATATAACGCATTAGATAAACCTTATTTTGGGTGTGCAGGATAAATAAGACAACCTGACGGGTGTACACCGATCGGTACTGGTTCATATTGTGTACGTAGATACGTAAAACGTGCAAGAGGGAAACCATTATGTGCTTATGAGAGTTGATGGCAGCAGACCGTATTATTCGTTTCGGACCTCTTGATAAGTATGGAGGTGTGATTTCACATGTCAATCACATCGCGATTACGGGCAGCATGGGGTTCACGCCTGAGCCTCAGGACGTGCGCTAGCAGCGCATGTAGGGTGTTTCAAGCGTCAACTTCGCGTCTCAATATCTTGGGATGTAATGGGAATATTGCGATGCAATCAACGCCATTGTGTATGTGTTTTGTCATGCTATGGATTGCTGAAGAAAAAATATAGGAGGTCCATTTAAAAAAACATTAGAATGTTTCCAAATATGTACATTCATGGGCCCCAGCCCTACATTGGTACCGGTGAAAGTCGTTTTCCAATAGCTGTTATTGTTCCAGAGATATTTTGGGTGGACAAGATGGCTGGGACACCTTGTATATCAGACAGTAAATATGTACACCTCATATGTCCTCCCAAACCCCGTGTTACAGCCTACTTTACGAGTATCAGCACTGTGGGGTTTACAACGTCATAGCTTGAATAGAACTGCTGATATGGCAAACGCATATTGGCCTCCGTTATCGATCTGCTTTGCAGGGCAACCTACATGTCAGGGGCAAGAAATGGTTATCCAGCCTCCTTCATGTAGGCTGCCCTGCACGACAAGTGTATTGTGGATACAGTATCGACCTGCTCTATTGACCTTTTTTGCATGAGCTGCATGTGTGAGTGGGCATGGCTGGGGGATGGTTGAGATGGTTAGATTAGTGGATCAACAGAGAGTGGAGAGATGGAGGGGATGGAAAGAGGGAGGGGGAAGGAGGGGAGGGTCAAAGATGGATATGGTGAAAGGAGAGGAGGAAATGGACAGGGAAAGAGGACAGGAGTAGATGGACAGAGAGAGACAGTGTGGAGAGGAGGAGACGGGCAGAGAGTGGAGGGAATGAGGAGTTGGCTAGAAAGAGATTGGAGGGGGCAGCGATGGGCAGAGAGATAGGGCTAGGAGGAGATATACAGAGATAGAGGGAAGAGGGGTAGATAGATGAAGAGGAGAGGGGAAGATCGACAGTGAGGGGGAGAAGATGAAGAGAAAGAATGGGGAGGATGTACACATCAGAAACAGAGGGATGAGAAGTACATGGATGGGGGGGGGGGGGGAGGAGGAGGAGGAGGAGGAGAAGGAGGTGGACAGAGAGGTGGACATAGATATGTGTGCAAAATATACGTCACATGCAAATGCTGAAGTTGGTGCAGGCAAAAGGCTAGTAAATAAAAAAATAAAAATGATCCGTTTCCAAAACTCCAAACTAATGAGGAATGAATAAATGATGTACTGCAAGACATCAGGTGTTTTATATTAGTGTACCCAACTGAAACAGCATGCAAGTGTGCAATTTTTGTGAACCAAGGGACTGCCCAAGAGGACATTTATCGTGAAATACTTTATTTATTTGTTTAACCTGATATGATTAGAACCATCAAGTCTTATTTAGATCAGACCAGGGTTTCACACATCATAGTTACCTAGCATTTGTAATATGACATACACAGTTACATGACACATAAGTCATAGTTACCTAGCAATTACAATATAAAGTAGTTTTATAATGATTTGATTTATCTATGGTGACAATATGAATAAATAATACTGGCTATGAACTAATAAAGTTAATACTGGCAGTATTTGTACTACTGCTGTTGCTGCCACCAGTGGTGATAACTACAACAACAACAACAACAATGATAATGATAATCACAACAATAACAATAGTGATAGTATCAGATATAAAAAGAATTTATAGACATACCAAATAGATGTTTTCTGATATAGCGAGTTCTGGGGAAAGGAAATTTAAGTACACTGCACCGCCTAGGAATACTAGAAAATGATGAAGACGTGGTTAGAAATAAGGTTGTACAAGTGCAATGAGTGCATACAGGGACAATGGTAATCATTATTGCTGCTTTAGTAGCTATGTCATTAGCTGTCTTCTGAAGCTGGAGATGTTATTCAGTTCTTTTATACACTCCTGGAAATTGAAATAAGAACACCGTGAATTCATTGTCCCAGGAAGGGGAAACTTTATTGACACATTCCTGGGGTCAGATACATCACATGATCACACTGACAGAACTACAGGCACATAGACACAGGCAACAGAGCATGCACAATGTCGGCTCTAGTACAGTGTATATCCACCTTTCGCAGCAATGCAGGCTGCTATTCTCCCATGGAGACGATCATAGAGATGCTGGATGTAGTCCTGTGGAACGGCTTGCCATGCCATTTCCACCTGGCGCCTCAGTTGGACCAGCGTTCGTGCTGGACGTGCAGACCGCGTGAGACGACGCTTCATCCAGTCCCAAACATGCGCAATGGGGGACAGATCCGGAGATATTGCTGGCCAGGGTAGTTGACTTACACCTTCTAGTGCACGTTGGGTGGCACGGGATACATGCGGACGTGCATTGTCCTATTGGAACAGCAAGTTCCCTTGCCGGTCTAGGAATGGTAGAACGATGGGTTCGATGACGGTTTGGATGTACCGTGCACTATTCAGTGTCCCCTCGACGATCACCAGTGGTGTACGGCCAGTGTAGGAGATCGCTCCTCACACCATGATGCCGGGTGTTGGCCCTGTGTGCCTCGGTCGTATGCAGTCCTGATTGTGGCGCTCACCTGCACGGCGCCAAACACGCATACGACCATCATTGGCACCAAGGCAGAAGCGACTCTCATCGCTGAAGACGACACGTCTCCATTCGTCCCTCCATTCACGCCTGTCGCGACAGCACTGGAGGCGGGCTGCACGATGTTGGGGCGTGAGCGGAAGACGGCCTAACGGTGTGCGGGACCATAGCCCAGCTTCATGGAGACGGTTGCGAATGGTCCTCGCCGATACCCCAGGAGCAACAGTGTCCCTAATTTGCTGGGAAGTGGCGGTGCGGTCCCCTACGGCACTGCGTAGGATCCTACGGTCTTGGCGTGCATCCGTGCGTCGCTGCGGTCCGGTCCCAGGTCGACGGGCACGTGCACCTTCCGCCGACCACTGGCGACAACATCGATGTACTGTGGAGACCTCACGCCCCACGTGTTGAGCAATTCGGCGGTACGTCCACCCGGCCTCCCGCATGCCCACTATACGCCCTCGCTCAAAGTCCGTCAACTGCACATACGGTTCACGTCCACGCTGTCGCGGCATGCTACCAGTGTTAAAGACTGCGATGGAGCTCCGTATGCCACGGCAAACTGGCTGACACTGACGGCGGCGGTGCACAAATGCTGCGCAGCTAGCGCCATTCGACGGCCAACACCGCGGTTCCTGGTGTGTCCGCTGTGCCGTGCGTGTGATCATTGCTTGTACAGCCCTCTCGCAGTGTCCGGAGCAAGTATGGTGGGTCTGACACACCGGTGTCAATGTGTTCTTTTTTTCCATTTCCAGGAGTGTATAATGCAGGATGTTGCCAGTATACAAGAGACAGGTTCCTGCTACTGAGAAGGACTTTGAGGAAGTGGCTGAACAATGAAGTGGGACAGAAAGGATTTCGCTCTGATGGGAATGGGTGTTTGTGCCATGTTGTTCAGACAGAAGCGTTGAGGCTGAGGAAGATAAGAAGGACAGAGTACGTTGGTAGGTAGGTCTGTATATGGCGATAAGTGAACATCATGGAATGTTTAATTGGATTCAAGAAGTCCACAAAGGATGAGAAAGAGTCACAAACAAAGAGTGCAATGATTCACTTTGACATGTGCCAGTGATGCTATATTGCAGTGATAGTTGAAGTTAGTTGGGGGCATGTCTCATGCTCTAGGCAGTTCTCATGAACTAGTATCCCCCTCCCCCCCCCCAGCCTCTGAGATGCACAGAGAGAGGGGAGAGCAGGAGATGAAGAAAAGAGGGGCAAGAGCAGTTTCACAAAGACACAAAGAGAGGGGAGCGGAGGAGTAGGACAAACAGTGGATGGGAGAGCTGAGGCACAGAGAGAGGGGAAGAGGAGATAAAGTAAGAGTTAAGCTACGAGGAGGTGAACAGAGAGAGGGTGGAGGAGATGGTGGCCAAAGAGAGGGCAGTTGATGGGACAGCCAGAGAGAGGAGGGAGGTGGAAATGAACAGAGGGAAGATGACGTAGAGATAGACAAGAGATAGGGAAGGAAGAGGTTAACAGAGAGAGAGTAAGGAGGAGATGAAAAATGAGGGGTTGGAGGGAGATACAAATAAAGGATGGGGAAGGAGGAGGTGAAGAAGAAGATGGGAAAGAGTGGATGGATGGTGAGAGTGGTAGAAGAAATGGCCGGAGAGGGGGCGGGCAGGTGGTGAACAGAGAGAGGGGGAATAGTGTAGGGACAAAAAGAGAGGTGAGGAGAAGATGGACAGAGAGGGGGGTGAGGTGGAGATGGACAGATGGTTCAAATGGTTCAAATGGCTCTGAGCACTATGGGACTCAACTGCTATGGTCATAAGTCCCCTAGAACTTAGAACTACTTAAACCTAACTAACCTAAGGACAGCACACAACACCCAGCCATCACGAGGCAGAGAAAATCCCTGACCCCGCCGGGAATCGAACCCGGGAACCCGGGCGTGGTAAGCGAGAACGCTACCGCACGACCACGAGATGCGGGCGGAGATGGACAGAGGCATGATGGAGTGGACAGGAGATAATGACAAAGAGAGAGAGAGAGATGAGGAGGAGATGAACTGAGAGGTTGAAGAGACGATGGACAAAGAGAGAGAGAGGGGAGGGGAACATGAAAAGATTGCGGAAGAGGTGGACAGTGGTTGGGGGAGAAGATGGAAAGTGAGTAGGGGAGGAGAAGATGGACAAAGAGAGGGGAGGAGGAGTAAAAAAATAAGAGCGAGGAAGAAGAGATGAACAAAGGTAGGGGAAGGAGAAGATGATGGAGAGAGGGGGAGTAGGACATGGAGAAAGGAGGAGGAATGGATGGATAGAGAGAGTGGAAAGGAGGAATGAACAAGAGATGGGTAGAGTGGGAATGGATTGAGAGAGGGGGAGGAGGTGATGGACAGACGGATTGGAGGCTGCCTTCCCCTCGTCTCTCCTCTCTCCTCAGCAACCATAATGTAGCGGCACGACCGTTCCCAGCAGCCACCTTGTCAATCGTCAACTTGTTGTGGGCAAACAGTACACAGTGGACGCAGTATGCCGTCCGCAAACTCCTAAGGCTGAAATAACCTCAGTACGAGACAGAACACCAATCAAGATTTGTATTTGCTCACTAACCAGGAGCAGTATTCTCCCACAAAGAAACACTTCACAGTGTGTGAGACTCCACATGGAGCCAAATAATCGTCACTCGGGTTAACAAATAACAACTCTGTTCACAGAGAAACGACTTCAGAAATACCTTGAGTCACAAGCAACACTTCTCAAAATCTAACGATCAGATTCTCCGCTGTGGCTCTCGCCAGCGAAATCTCTAGGTTAATCCCCGTAGGGAAGTGTTCTAGATCGATCGCCGCAGAGAAGTGCCTGTCCACCCCATACCCCACTCCCTCCTGGACACGTGGCGTCCACGTTTGTTCTCAGACGACGAATCCCAGAGTCCGTTACAAAAACATTATCCTACACTACATGGGTCATGAATATGTCAGCTAATCACCTGAAGTTCATACTCCATTCATAAGATTTTCTGTATGCTTGCATTTCCCCTCCTACATTCTTAGCAGTCCACCAATCATTCACGAAACTCTGCTTTTCTGCGGGAAGCATGCCCTGATGCTTCCTGTAAGAAGATTCCTCGGAGGCCAGTTCGTGACCGTCGTTTGCAACCCGCGCATTCCTACGCACCAGAAGGAAGTATTTTCGCCTTGTTCTGCCCCTGATACACATCTTCCAGGTATGCTAATCTGAAATTCTTTTTCTGTTCCACCAAAGTGCGACCTCCCGCCTGCACTGTGCACGCTGCAGGGGTTCTGCGGCCTCCATCGCTGTGCACCGCCACCTTCACACTTCGCTCTCTCTCACGGCACTGAATGTCTGCCCCTCCATAACACGATAAGCCTCTTCCCAGCCCCTTTCTAGCCAATAGCGGCTTCTGAAGAATGTGTGGTCCACATCGCCCTTTCTGTCAGTGCTCAGCTTTAATTGATTCCCATACATGCAGTACTACTGCTATTAATTACTGTTAGTATATGATGGTAACAAATATCAGCCAATGAAATCATTAATAATCAGATTGTGTATTATAAACTATGGTCTAATATGGGTATAAATCGGAAAGAATATACTCGATATTAAATGTGTAATGGAAAAATCTTGCTACCTTACATATGTCAGTCACCTGAATTTAATTTTAGTATTGGTCATTCCTGATTGTCGCCAGAGCATCGTAGTCTGTGTAGTTACTGAAATTAACGAATGGAAATGAAATAAAAATTATGTGGATAAAGTGGAGATCCGTACTCATGAGAAATCGTTAAACGATGTTCCACAGTACGATTCATTCAACGGAGAGAATTGCGGCCACTGCAAGACAGCAGTTGTTTCATAATAGTGTACGCGATTACAACAGCGCGCAAGCGTGCTATTTTTGTAAACCACGGGAGTACCCACAAAGAATATTCATCACGTAACATGTCCTATATATGCTACGGAAAGCTATGTTCAATAGGATTGAGAAATTCTACAAAGGACGTTGAAATGTTCAAATGTGTGTGAATTCCTAAGGGACCAAACTGCTGAGGTCATCGGTACCTAGACTTACAAAATACTTAAACAAACTTAAACTAACTTATGCTAAGAACACACGACGACGCCCGAGGGAGGACTCAAATTCCGTCGTCGGGGCCGCGCAGTTCGCGACATGGCGCTTCAAACCGCGCGTCACAAAGGACATGACAGGATCACAAGCAAAGAACGGGATGGCTGGCTTTGATCTGTTCCAGTGACATGTGAATATAGTCGGTTACGTGGCTCTTGTCTTTGCTGTTCTCATTGAACATCATCCTCACTCCCAATTCTGTAAAAAGCGAACTCCATTTTAAGAAATGATTTTCATGCATCTGAATGGTTGTGGTGTTATACCGTCCGAACTATATGTCATTCAGTGACATAATTTTGCAGGCAGATTAAGTGATGTATGTGGGTACTATCTGGGAAACATGTTACGAGCCTAATGACCCGATTATGTAAGCATTTTAAAGTTTTAAAACTCGGTCGGTAATTAAATGAAATACTAAAAATCAAATATTTGTTGCCCCTGGGAGGCAACCTACAACGGGGACTAGGTGACCAATTAGTTATTTAGCAATATACATGGTTTTCATCGTTTGTAAACAGTTGATTTTCGTAACGTTTGTGCACTGCGGCTCCTCCAGCTGTTGGATCCACAGCACGAGTGAAAAAAGAGGTAATTTCCTTGTGAGGATAAAACACATGGGAAGAGCTATGGGTTTACCGCTACACTTAGTCGAAGTGATCGTCCACGGAATGGAAAAAGAAGGGAAAAAAATTCCAACGGCGTCCTCTTGACTGTAGGACATGGAGGGTGGCATACTGCTGAAACTGCAGCGTCACAGTGAGAATGTTATTGCCGCTTATCGCACTACTGTAGCACTCTACTGGAACTGCGGCAGAGCACACGCCGGAACCTACTTGGGCGGGCGTGATTCTTCTGGACGACAATATCGCCCTCTAGCAGAAACGCAAAATCATGCTCACAGTCACATTTATGCGCAGGCTAGCCAGGTTCCGCAAAAGTTTAAAACGAAAACGTTTCCTTACGAAATTCCAGCATGCTGGAGTAACTTTGGTTAGCAATCTCTGTTAATCAATAGAATGAAAAACCAGTCCAAGTTGCAAATATTTTATTTTTCATTCGATGACTACTTGGGGAGTACAGATTCATAGTGCACACAGATAGCTCTGTAACAAAGATAACTCTATAACATAGTCGAAAATGACATTTCCAAAGGTGTCAACAAAATGCGTAATGTACATTCATAGTGCATACAGATAACTCTGTATGTCCTGTGAATGTACATTACGCATTTTGTTGACATCTTCAGAAACGCCATTTTCGACTTTGTTATCGCGATTTGAAAATGAGTATCGGCCCGAAAGTAGTCATCGAATGAAAAACAAAATGTTTGCAACTTGGATTGATTTTTCGTTCTATTGGAAAACGTTTCTATTTTATTACTGTAGATGGAGGAGACGTATTTTTTGTACGCACATATTCGGCTGTATTTTTCAGTGGACAGCTCATATGAATTAAGTCAGCATTCGATTCTCAAACGACGCTCATCCTCTCGTCGGATTCCTAGTGGCACCCTGTCAAGTGCGTCATACTTCGGTTGGCAAAACCAGTAACAACGTACCTCGCGAGTGCGGGGTTGTAAGTTCAATCTTCAGTAAGGCTCATTTGAAAGTGTTGCGTTAACAATTATGACAGCAAAAATATTAGCTGCTAACGACTCACTACACTCGTGAGGGGGGTGACAGAAAATGACTGTTCTGGAGTTGCAGAGATCAACCTTCTATGGGATGTAGGATTTATGTGTTACACTTCACAAAATGGACATCGTCGGCATTCAAGAAACGTACAAAACAATCCATTAACTTGCACCATGAACACAGAATGAAAAATGGTGCCCCACAATGATCACAAAGATTCGTACTATCAAGATCGAAGGCGAACTCCTTGGGAATTACAAACCGCACACCAATCTTAAAGAGTGCATATATAATCATATTGGTGTAAAGGGGTGATAAGAACTGATGGAATGTGTTGGCATCCAGCCGAATGTCAAACTGTCTGTCTTGGAGCTCATGGTGAAACTGGCTATTCTTTAGGGCGTAACTGCAAACAGTACGACAATAGTTTTATAGGCATGGTGGGTGGGTGGTTACAGATGGTATGAATTGCAATTTCACACACTTTTCAGGAGAGATAGTTTGCTCTAAAGGAGTATGGTTTTTATGCGCAAAACAGGAATCAGGCAACAGCAAATTATTTTGACCAGCTTTTGTCCAAAAGCAGTGCTCTTACCATAGTTGTAGTTCTCTCACGCCGATTTTCCCACTCTTGCTTGCTGTGACGTAAATATTCCCTACTGCCCTTGCTAGAACACGCACAAGAGAAAGAATCGTTGGGGGCAGAGTACCTCCAACTTCTTCGCAGTACAATAAATAACTTTCTAACCAATTTACCACCCAGATTAACAATCGGATTTCTATATACGAATGTGTTGAGGCATTGATGTTAGTTGACCTAGATACAACTCTCCTCATACTATCTGATGAGTTTATTTATCTCATCTAAAAATTTTACGACTGATTCCACAGTTTGCTGTGCATCGTCAAATTGACGCTTTGTTTTAAATTACGCTATGTTACGTCTTCCAATTCTGTAGCACTGTTGAGCAACCATCCGCTACTTCCCTTGAAATCACTGTAATCTATGTCGCGCGCAATTAGGTGCACATAACATAGTAGGTTACTGTCCTGGAAATTGTATCGAGTATCCTTGAAACGCGCAAATAACAGCGCGCCTTGTCATCCCTTGAATTTCCGTAGTTTTTCTTATGCACTACACGGTCGTATTGCTGCAAACTTATTCGAAATCTGTTCGTAATTGTTTTTCTACAATGCTACGGATGATTTTCCATCCACGTAAATATGTTTAGTACCCACTCCTTAGGTAAGGTCCATCACTACGATTCACTGGAGACTGGATTATTGCTCCCTGTTCAGGAAGGATGATAAACTACGTGTCTCGACACTTGTTTCCATGTGACATTCACTTGTTAAGCACGTATCGTCATCACTGCGCTGCTCGTGTGCATTGTCCGCACAGCCGAACTTTTTTTTACGACACCACAAATATCACTGACCCACCTTGCAGAAAAGCTAATATTTCGTTTGCGAATTCTTTCTCACTCTGTGAAATTTCTTGGGTTTCTTTCAGACGAAATGTCTGCTTCGGCATGTGTTGTTGTATATACACTCCTGGAAATTGAAATAAGAACACCGTGAATTCATTCCCAGGAAGGGGAAACTTTATTGACACATTCCTGGGGTCAGATACATCACATTATCACACTGACAGAACCACAGGAACATAGACACAGGCAACAGAGCATGCACAATGTCGGCACTAGTACAGTGTATATCCACCTTTCGCAGCAATGCAGGCTGCTATTCTCCCATGGAGACGATCGTAGAGATGCTGGATGTAGTCCTGTGGAACGGCTTGCCATAACATTTCCACCTGGCGCCTCAGTTGGACCAGCGTTCGTGCTGGACGTGCAGACCGCGTGAGACGACGCTTCATCCAGTCTCAAACATGCTCAATGGGGGACAGATCCGGAGATCTTGCTGGCCAGGGTAGTTGACTTACACCTTCTAGAGCACGTTGGGTGGCACGGGATACATGCGGACGTGCATTGTCCTGTAGGAACAGCAAGTTCCCTTGCCGGTCTAGGAATGGTAGAACGATGGGTTCGATGACGGTTTGGATGTACCGTGCACTATTCAGTGTCCCCTCGACGATCACCAGTGGTGTATGGCCAGTGTAGGAGATCGCTCCCCACACCATGATGCCGGGTGTTGGCCCTGTGTGCCTCGGTCGTATGCAGTCCTGATTGTGGCGCTCACCTGCACGGCGCCAAACACGCATACGACCATCATTGGCACCAAGGCAGAAGCGACTCTCATCGCTGAAGACGACACGTCTCCATTCGTCCCTCCATTCACGCCTGTCGCGACACCACTGGAGGCGGGCTGCACGATGTTGGGGCGTGAACGGAAGACGGCCTAACGGTGTGCGGGACCGTAGCCCAGCTTCATGGAGACGGTTGCGAATGGTCCTCGCCGATACCCCAGGAGCAACAGTGTCCCTAATTTGCTGGGAAGTGGCGGTGCGGTCCCCTACGGCACTGCGTAGGATCCTACGGTCTTGGCGTGCATCCGTGCGTCGCTGCGGTCCGGTCCCAGGTCGACGGGCACGTGCACCTTCCGCCGACCACTGGCGACAACATCGATGTACTGTGGAGACCTCACGCCCCACGTGTTGAGCAATTCGGCGGTACGTCCACCCGGCCTCCCGCATGCCCACTATACGCCCTCGCTCAAAGTCCGTCAACTGCACATACGGTTCACGTCCACGCTGTCGCGGCATGCTACCAGTGTTAAAGACTGCGATGGAGCTCCGTATGCCACGGCAAACTGGCTGACACTGACGGCGGCGGTGCACAAATGCTGCGCAGCTAGCGCCATTCGACGGCCAACACCGCGGTTCCTGGTGTGTCCGCTGTGCCGTGCGTGTGATCATTGCTTGTACAGCCCTCTCGCAGTGTCCGGAGCAAGTATGGTGGGTCTGACACACCGGTGTCAATGTGTTCTTTTTTCCATTTCCAGGAGTGTATAATGTAATGTCTTCTTTGATTATTGTTGCCATTGTTGTTGTGAGCCATTCGTCGACTAAGCAGTTCAACTACATCCCGAAGCCTCAAGCTGTTTACATTTACATACCTCCTCCAGTCCCCCCCAAAAATGGTTCAAATGGCTCTGAGCACTATGGGACTCAACTGCTGTGGTTATAAGTCCCCTAGAACTTAGAACTACTTAAACCTAACTAATCTAAGGACAGCACACAACACCCAGCCATCACGAGGCAGAGAAAATCCCTGACCCCGCCGGGAATCGAACCCGGGAACCCGGGCGTGGGAAGCGAGAACGCTACCTCACGACCACGAGATGCGGGCCCAGTCCCCCCCCCCCCCCCCTTATTGCCGCCATTGGCTGCCAATGTTGTGGTTGCATGGTAGACAATATGTGGGACGTCGAATGCCGTAAATATCATTGGTTTCTTTCGACCTTACTCAAAGGGTTCCTTGTAAGACTTTTATGAGAATAGTTACAGTTCGAAATGAGTTCGATTCCGTGAAAAGCTGATTTTTTCCTTACTTCATTTCATCCAACCAGCACCGATAAAACGTGAAAGGTGTATTCTTAATGTCGAGATCGCTCTGGGAGTATACCTGTCACTGGTGATCACAAACAGCAGTGGAAGAAGGTCATTTTCAAAACTGAAGTTGATAATGGACATGGTCTTTGAATTGGGGGGGGGGGGGGTAGTTGAACAGAAGGGCAGGGGCGCTAGGAGAGGGTGGGAGATGGGCAAATAGAGTCAATAAGTGGCGATGGAGAGAGAAAAGGTGGAGAAGGAGATGGACAAAAAAAGGACTGAGATGGACAGAGAGAAGGGGGAGTAGGACATGGACAAATAGAAGGAGATGAGGTAATGGACAGAGAGAGAGAGGGGGGGGGGGACCGTATGAATAGGGAGAGGAGGGAAAAGGAGAGGACAGGGAGATGGGGGAGGAGGAGAAGGACAAAGTAGATAAAAATCTTCGAACCTAGATGTTAGAGCACATGCTCAACGTTTTGATTTCCGTACTGAAAGTGATATTTAGAGAAAACTAAGTTGTAAGGGTATGACTATATGATAAGGAGCTTCGTTAGAATGAGATTTAGGCGCAGGCCAATCAGAAAATAAGGCTGAGTATTTGGGAAAGTAGACTACTGCATTTGAATTAAATACAGGGGAACTCGGAGCGGAACGCTGTACTTAATTTTTAACATTTTTTGTAAAATAAAGGAGCGAAAGAAAACACTTATTAAAGATATAAAAAATCATTGAATATTTTTAGCATGGTGCAGCAGATTCAGCAACTGTAAAATATAATTACGTCAACTTTCAGCCTCCAGTTGCATAAGCAAAGAAAATTGTCAAGAGTAAGAAAATATTTTAATGTCATTTTGAAAAATATAGAATTATTTTTAACGCATAACACCAAGTTACCGTTACTGCTACTTTGTTGAATCCCAAGGCTCGTGCACCGTATGTATTTTCTGACTTGCGAATAGACAACAAAGTATGAAACGTCCCCTTAGAAAAATTTATACAAGACTGTGCTTAAACTGACACACAATATTTTTAGCGCAACGCAATCTGACTTTCAAAAATCCCTGCAAAAGAATGGCCCTGACTAACTTTAACCTATACCTTTCACAAATCACTTACCTCACAAAAATCTTTGTTACTCGAACTACTGCAATACAGCGAGCGCCACTACTGCCAGCTAAATAAAAGATTCAAACTACTGATAGGGATAGTTAGCAAATGAAAGATATTAATAGAGAACAAACAATGTATTTACCTTAATAGTCATAATATATATAGCAGTTCTTGACAAATTACAAAACTCCGCCATCTCTCTCCCCACATCCACCACTGCTGGCGGCTCACCTCCAACTGCGCAACGCTACGCGCTGTTCACATCCAGCTGCCGCTGCCCAACACTACAATGGCAGACAACAATGCAAACTAGCCACAGACTGCACACAGCACAGCCAGTGATTTTCATATAGAGAGCGCTACGTGGCGGCGGCGTTACCAATATAAGAACCTAAACAGCCTACTTACATAAAGAAAACATAAACAGCCTACTTACATAGCCCCCATGCTCCCCACAAAAATTTTACAAAATATTTTTGGGCAGTGGCCAATAATGATTTGATAAAATTTTTCATAATTACAATAACAAAGAAATCAAATGCACACACTTATTGATACAATGTTGGTCAAAAGCTAAAATTTTCTCACAGTCCATAAAGACAGTCCTGATCATTCATCACAGTAAAACTGCCGTTTCTTTTATCAAAGTCTGAGCAGTAAAAGACAATGCACACGGAAGTAATGGATGTCCATGCAGTCTTGAAGAAGTAGTGTTGTCCTTCCAACAGACAGTGCTGACTCTTGACATGCTGACAGGTAATGGGCGACAACAGAGCAAACCCACAGCAGAGTCATTCGACGTTTTGAAGAAGATTGTTAGGTAGGTCATCACAGAGTAGACCCACTGTAGTCCTGGTAGAGATTGTGATATTGGTGGGCCACCAGAGGTGCAGACCCACTGCAGTCCTTGTAGAAATTGTGGACAGGCCCACTGTAGTCCTTGTAGAGACGGCCAGCAGCCATCTGTCGCAACTGTGCAGGTGCACAATCACCATTGAAGAGTCTTGCGGATAATAGAGCAAGTCCATAACCACCACTTGTGTACTCACAAAGTTTTTGGAATTGTCCTTAGAACCAGCAATGCTGTTATCCAGTCCCTTGCTGAATTATTAACACACGTGCAAACACTAACAGTCCCAACTTCTCACATATTGTCCATATACTATGACCAACAGAAATGTGTGCAGTGAAATGAATGCTTACAAGTTACTTAATTTGATGAACTGGTGTCAATTACAATAACATAAGAATACAATTACAAAGGTACAAAATACATCATTAAAGAACATAACAATACAGATAACATTTGTAGTACAGGCTTTACAACAGAATAGAAATAAGCATATACATCAATGTTACAGGAATTATGAGATAAGTAGATACATAAAAGATCAGAATAAATTTTGAAACATCAACTTTACACATGAGCATTAAAACAAAACAGAATAAATAATGTCTAAGCATATTTACAAGGTAAATAACATATTATTAATGCCAATTATATTTGACATCCACCACTGCTTGCGGCTCACCTCCAACTGCGCAACGCTACGCGCTGAAGCCATTTCATTCATGTAGCTGATAGGCTGAAGCTCTAACAATGAGGTGTTTCATCGTTGGAATAAAAGTTCTGCTCTCCCTTGACTTCAGGTATATTACCAGCTCGTCTTTTTCCTCTGCATTGAGCACACTTTTAAATTTCCCGTCTGATTTGTCAACTCTGTTGTTGGGATTGTTTTTAGTTTTACGATTGTATCTTTCCAACGTTGGTTTCATTACGTTAAACTCGTGAGATTAGACACTTTAAACACTCCCTTTTCAGAAAACAAACCGCCTGAAAGTGCCATTTCCACTGATTTAATGTACAATTGCTGTCTATCAGTCTCTCTAGCGTAAGGTCATGCCATCTGGAAAAGAAACGGAAGAAAAATAGAAATTATATTTTGAAATCTACTTGGATTAAAAGATGAAGGGGCAGAACTGGATACTATCCCATTCTGCCCCTTCCTGTCTCGCCCCAAGAGCACATTCCAGGTTAACTACTGTTATGGATTTAAACTATTGTTGCATGCCTGACTTGTATAAGCCAGCAAATTTTCATAGTCCCGGACGACGCTACCTCGCTTACATTACGGCGTTGTCGACACGAGGCGGGAGCGAAGAATGACTTTTCACCACCGACAACGGTTCGGGGGAAAACACAACATCTGCTCTTCTGGCGAGCCAGACAGAGGACTACAGGAGAAATGTAGTGGGGCAGAGCAGATAGACAGGATCACGCCACTATCGTTACGTGATGAAGATACGCTATTGCGAAGGCAACAACGCGTACCAAGTGCTTTTATGAACCAATTCCATACTACACAACTGGCCATTAAAACTGCTAGACCAAGAAGAAATACAGATGATAAAAAGGTATTCATTGGACAAATATATAATACTAGAACTGACATGTGATTACATTTTCACGCTATTTGGGTGCATAGATTCTGAGAAATCAGTACCCAGAACAACCACCTCTGGCAGTAATAACGGCCTTGATACGCCTGGGCATTGAGTCAAACAGAGCTTCGATGGTGTGTACAGATAGCTGCCCATGCAGCTTCAACACGATACCACAGTTCATCAAGAGTAGTGACTGGCGTATTGTGACGAGCCACTTGCTCGACCACCATTGACCAGACGTTTTCAATTGGTGAGAGATGTGGAGAAGGTGCTGGCCAGGGCAGCAGTCGAACATTTCCTGTATCCAGAAAGGCCCGTACAGGACCTGCAACATGCGGTCGTGCATTATCCTGCTGAAATGTAGGGTTTCGCAGGGATCGAATGAAGGGTAGAGCCACGGGCCGTAACACATCTGAAATGTAACGTCCACTATTCAAAGTGCCGTCAGTGGGAACAAGAGGTGACCGAGACGTGTAACCAATGGCATCCCATACCATCACGCCGGGTGATACGCCAGTATGGCGATGACGAATACACGCTTCCAATGTGCGTTCACTGCGATGTCGCCAAACACGGATGAGACCATCATGATGCTGTAAACAGAACCTGGATTCATCCGAAAAAATGACGTTTTACCATTCGTGCACCCTCGTCCGTCGTTGAGTACACCATCGCAGGCGCTCCTGTCTGTGATGCAGCGTCAAGGGTAACCGCAGCCATGGTCTCCGAGCTGATAGTCCATGCTGCTGCAAATGTCGTCGAACTGTTCGTGCAGATTGTTGTTGTCTTGCAAACGTCCCCATCCGTTGACTCAGGGATCGAGACGTGACTGCACGATCCGTTACAGCCATGCGTATAAGATGCCTGTCATCTCGACTGCTAGTGATACGAGGCCGTTGGGATCCAGCACGGCGTTCCGTATTACCCTCCTGAACCCACCGATTCCGTATTCTGCTAACACTCATCGGATCTCGCCCAACGCGAGCAGCAATGTCGCGATACGATAAACTGCAATCGCGATAGGCCACAATCCGACTTTTATCAAAGTCGGAAACGTGATGGTACGCATTTCTCCTCCTTACACGAGGCATCACAACAACGTTTCACCAGGTAACGCCGGTCAACTGCTGTTTGTGTATGAGAAATCGGTTGGAAACGTTGCTCATGTCAGTACGTTGTAGGTGTCGCCACCGGCGCCAGCCTTGTGTGAATGCTCTGGAAAACTAATCATTTGCATATCACAGCATCTTCTTCCTGTCGGTTAAATTTCGCGTCTGTATCACGTCATCTTCGTGGAGTTGCAATTTTAAAAGCCAGTAGTGTATAACAAACTCGTTAACCAAGAACAGCAGAGTGAGAACAGCTGATACTTTTTTAATCGCAAGACTTATGCGGTCATGACAACTGACGTCGGGTAAACATTAGCCACGACTTCCTCCATAAATAGCCCAGCACATTAGCTCGTAAGGTAGTCGGTCAGACAGATACATGGCGTACATAACATTCGCACTCGATTCCCTGATTACAGTTTACTGATGATTGGCATTACTCTTTTGTGCATTTCCTGCACGCTCCTGAGCAACGACAGCCGCTACTGGGAGAGATTGCTATCTTACCATTATCACCAGTCGCAGAGTTCAGCCCCCCAGCCTGCTGCTGTCGCAGGGGGGCGGGTGGGGTCTTCCCTGTCGTCCAGGGTCAGGACACCAGCGTTCTGATGCCAACCGAGTCACCGATGTCAACAGTGAGTCAAGACAGTGATTGTAGCTTTTGGAAATAAATAATTAATTCTCAATCTTCTTTCGCTGCGCCTACCGGCAGCAATAGGTCACCACAATCCTACCTAGGAAAACTGGTGTAGCGCTGCAAAGGGTTACAAATTTGTCATAAACGTCCGTAAATTACTCAGCTGATAGTATTTTTCGGTACAAGTATTTCGTTCATTCCAAGCAAGCATCAATTCGTGACGTCATCTGAATCCGTTTTAGCACACTAATAGTTTCTTTCACGGGATAAAATTTTATTGATCATGAAATACAAGTTCTTGATGTTTATTTAGAATAAGAAATGTTTAATTAGTAATTGTATGCCATAATTTATCTGTTTAATATAAAGGGTTTTGATTTTTGTGTGCATGTAAAAAGTGTGAATTTATGTGCTGCTTTTACTTAGACGAGTTACCACTTAGAGTACTAAAAGTGCGCGTGCGGTGAATTTCATTTTGTGATTTTTGAGCCGAATAGAGACAAATCCAGTTTCATTTAGACTTTACATAAGATAGACACATCACGTTATTACAAAAAGTCGTTTAGCTCATCAGGGAAAACTGAAACCTGCGCGCTCGATTTGAAGCACGTTACACGCTAGCGCGTGATTGAGCTTTCCATTAAATTGCGTATAATAATTGCGAACGCGCTTGTACTTAATGCACGAAGTCTGAAATTACTTTTCGAGGCAAATATTTTTGATAAAAACGAACCGAAAATTTATTCAAAATATCGAGGTTCTGTTTTAATTAGGACACCACTTCATTGATCACTTTGCTTAGAAACACTGTAATGCCAATCAATTCATTCATTAGAACGATTTGCGATGTAATAAGTTCCATTACACATACAAACTGTTACGCGGAATTTGCTGATCGAATGAGAGTATAACAGTGGTCTTTTCCAGAAATGCCAATAAACCAGCGGTTTCAAAACTTAAATTACCAAATGTTGTGTAACTTCATTGATATTGCATTTCACTGACTAACACTATTCTTATTGAAAAATGAAAATTAATTGCAAGTAGATTTTGAATACTCACCAACATTGCCAACCAAGAGTTCACATCAGAACCAGTAATAAATGCTAATACACTCCTGGAAATGGAAAAAAGAACACATTGACACCGGTGTGTCAGACCCACCATACTTGCTCCGGACACTGCGAGAGGGCTGTACGAGCGATGATCACACGCACGGCACAGCGGACACACCAGGAACCGCGGTGTTGGCCGTCGAATGGCGCTAGCTGCGCAGTATTTGTGCACCGCCGCCGTCAGTGTCAGCCAGTTTGCCGTGGCATACGGAGCTCCATCGCAGTCTTTAACACTGGTAGCATGCCGCGACAGCGTGGACGTGAACCGTATGTGCAGTTGACGGACTTTGAGCGAGGGCGTATAGTGGGCATGCGGGAGGCCGGGTGGACGTACCGCCGAATTGCTCAACACGTGGGGCGTGAGGTCTCCACAGTACATCGATGTTGTCGCCAGTGGTCGGCGGGAGGTGCACGTGCCCGTCGACCTGGGACCGGACCGCAGCGACGCACGGATGCACGCCAAGACCGTAGGATCCTACGCAGTGCCGTAGGGGACCGCACCGCCACTTCCCAGCAAATTAGGAACACTGTTGCTCCTGGGGTATCGGCGAGGACCATTCGCAACCGTCTCCATGAAGCTGGGCTACGGTCCCGCACACCGTTAGGCCGTCTTCCGCTCACGCCCCAACATCGTGCAGCCCGCCCCCAGAGGTATCGCGACAGGGATGAATGGAGGGACGAATGGAGACGTGTCGTCTTCAGCGATGAGAGTCGCTTCTGCCTTGGTGCCAATGATGGTCGTATGCGTGTTTGGCGCCGTGCAGGTGAGCGCCACAATCAGGACTGCATACGACCGAGGCACACAGGGCCAACACCCGGCATCATGGTGTGGGGAGCGATCTCCTACACTGGCCGTACACCACTGGTGATCGGCGAGGGGACACTGAATAGTGCACGGTACATCCAAACCGTCATCGAACCCATCGTTCTACCATTCCTAGACCGGCAAGGGAACTTGCTGTTCCAACAGGACAATGCACGTCCGCATGTATCCCGTGCCACCCAACGTGCTCTAGAAGGTGTAAGTCAACTGTCCTGGCCAGCATGATCTCCGGATGTGTCCCCCATTGAGCATGTTTGGGACTGGATGAAGCGTCGTCTCACGCGGTCTGCACGTCCAGCACGAACGCTGGTCCAACTGAGGCGCCAGGTGGAAATGGCATGGCAAGCCGTTCCACAGGACTACATCCAGCATCTCTACGATCGTCTCCATGGGAGAATAGCAGCCTGCATTGCTGCGAAAGGTGGATATACACTGTACTAGTGCCGACATTGTGCATGCTCTGTTGCCTGTGTCTATGTGCCTGTGGTTCTGTCAGTGTGATCATGTGATGGATCTGACCCCAGGAATGTGTCAATAAAGTTTCCCCTTCCTGGGACAATGAATTCACGGTGTTCTTATTTCAATTTCCAGGAGTGTATAACTAAACGGGTATGATTTCATTAAAGCAGAGCAATCAGCTTCCAATTCTAGGACAAACTGTACCAGCTGGAATTATTAAAATCTTGTGGAAGTGTAATAAGGTTTATCTGAACACTTATATCATACATTATTATTTCACATTAACTGGACAGATTATTAGTCGGTAACGAATTCACCCACAACATATTGTCCCTGGCCACTACTAAACTTTTATCGTGACTCTTCCCAAGAGATCTGAAGAAGCCGGGATCCAGAAACAAAAAAAGAAGAGACATTGGTATACTGGCAAGGAGCGCACTGAGAGAGTGCCTCCTGATACAGAACCGTCTCTACTTCCACCCTCCCAACCGTCACCTCTTTCAGTATTATGTAACTAACGTACAGCGAATAGCATGCTCTTTATACACTGAAGAGCCAAACAAACTGGCACACCTGCCTAATATCGTGTAGGGCCCCCTCAAACACGAAGAAGTGTCGCAACACGACGTGGCATGGACTCGACTAATGTCTTATGTAGTGCTGGAGGGAATTGACACCATGAATCCTGCAGGACTGTCCATAAATCCGTAAGAGTACGAGGGGGTGGAGATCTCTGAACATCACATTGCAAGGCGTTCCAGATATGCTCAATAATGTTCATATCTGGGGAGTTTGCTGGCCAGCGGAAATGTTTAAACTCAGAAGAGTGTTCCTATAGCCACTCTGTAACAATTCTGGACGTGTGGGGTGTTGCATTATCCTGCTGGAACTGCCGAAGTTCGTCGGAATGCACAGTGGACATGAATGGATGCAGGCGATCAGACAGGAAGCTTGTGCACGTATGACCTGTCAGAGCCGTATCTAGACGTATCAGGGGTCCCATATCACTTCAACTGCACGCGCCCCACACCATTATAGAGCCTCCACCAGCTTGAACAGTTCCCTGCTGACATGCAGAGTTCATGGATTCATGAGGTTGTCTACATATCCGTACATGTCCATCCACTCGATACAATCTGAAACGAGACTCGTCCTACCACGCAACATGTTTCCAGCCATCAACAGTCCAATGTCGGTGTTGACGGGCCGAGATGAGGCGTAAAGCTTTGTGTCGTGCAGTCATCAAGGGTACACGAGTGGGCCTTCGGCTGCGAAAGCCCATATCGATGATGTTTCGTTGAATGGTTCGCACGCTGACAGTTGTTGACGGCCCAGCACTGAAATCTGCAGCAATTTGCGGAAGGGTTACACTTCTGTCAACGTTGAACGATTCTCTTTAGTCGTGCTTGGTCCCGTTCTTGCAGGATCTTTTTCCGACTGCAGCACTGTCGGAGATCTGATGTTTTAACAGTTTCCTGATATTCGCTGTACACTCGTGAAATGGTCGTACGGGAAAATCCCCACTTCATCGCTACCTCAGAGATGCTGCATCCTATCGATCGTGTGCCGACTATACCACCATGTTCAAAGTCATTTAAATCTTGATAAGCTGCCATTGTAGCAGCAGTAACCGATCTAACAACTGCGCCGGACACATGTTGTTTTACATAGGCGTTCCCGATCGCAGCGCCGTAGTCTGCCTGTTTACAATCTCTGTATTTGAATACCCATACCTATACGAATTTCTTTGGTGCTTCAGTGTATGTCTCTTAGGGGCGTACAGTTAAGTCCACGAAAAGTTATAAAAACGCAGTTGGAAACATGGAGGACTACCTTCGCTTAAACGTCGCGCTGCAGATCACTGACACATCTTCCCTTCCATTCACGGCCATAGTTATATGTCGCTGCAGTAGGCTGCAGCAGTCTCCGGTCTAGAAAACAGCACAGTCCCGTTATGCCCTGCTATCCTGTTCTGCCCTGAGTTCCCCAAAGTACAATTTGGTTAGTCGATACATTTCTCTTCTTGTCTTTCATATATTCCGAACTTGTTTGATTATAGTTACAACATGCTACTTTTCAATATCGAAATCCTAATTTTGGATGGGATAATCTCAACTTTTTGTTCGTTCTCTTTAATTATAGCTGTTCATAGTAATGTTGTCGGATCTTATTAAATACATTAACGACTTCAGTCTGTGAGGTTATTAGCTTGTCTGTGGTGTGCGTAACAAGTATTCATTCTCCTCCACAACCTGAACTCTTTTATTTCCTCTACGCACTGCCTCACGGTTTGGCAACGTGCGATTTAATTCTGCCCTGTTACAAGGCAACTGATGATGCTGAAATACATTATGAAGTATTTAACCACTGAAGGAAAGGGTCTCCAAGAATGAAAGAAAAGTCAGACGAGTTTCAAGTCCAAGTCTGAACAATGAACTGCACATCTACTGCCGTGTTATCATGAAGACGAGGGACGTGTAAAACATTCTTTATCAGCGAACAAACATTTTTTTTATTATTTTAAGAGCATATAACAGAAGAATGTTCCCAGTTACATTTATCCTAAGACATTCAGCTTTACATACGGTGCTTCTATAACTATGTGTATTTATCAGTATAATTATCCATATGATATCGGATGCCTAACTACTCCTCCATGAGTGCCACCATGTTCCACTGAACAAATTTTGCTGCTTCTCGGATTGCCACTCGTATCGCAACCAAATATTCTATTCCGAACTGAGTCAATAGACGATCGCCATATCCGTCCCCACAAGCTACGCCCCTCTACTTGATGCCGAGCGGGATTGCCGCGCGGTCTTAGGCGTCTTGTCACGGTCCGCGTGGCTGCCCCCGTCGGAGGTTCGAGTCCTCCCTCGGGCATAGGTGTGTGTGTCGTCCTTAGCGTAGTTAGTTTAAGTTATATTAAGTAGTATGTACGCTTAGGGACGGATGACCTCAGTAGTTTGGTCCCATAAGACCTTACTACAAACCTCCAATTTCTACTTGATGAAAAACAATAATATTTTATTGCTTTTGACTCGAGACGTACATCTAGCTTTAGTGGAGGCGTTTATCTGTTCTTTTCTTAATTTTTAAACCGGATCACTCACTATGTTAGCCGGCCGGAGTGACCGAGCGGTTCTAGGCACTACAGTCTGGAACCGCGCGACCGCTACGGTCTCAGGTTCGAATCCTGCCTGGGACATGGGTGTGAGTGATGTCCTTAGGTTAGTTAGGTTTAAGTAATTCTAAGTTCTAGGGGACTGATGACAGCAGTTAAGTCCCATAGAGCCCAGAGCCATTTGAACCATCACTATGTTAATGACTGTTAGTTTCAGAACTCCCGTCCAACGGTTACGCTGTTAATTTGAAAATCTGCCTCCTCTCAAGTGGTAGCGGGTGGGAGGAAATGCCTGCCCTCACAGTAGCGCCTGTTAGAGGAAAGCAGGTCTGGAATGCATCACCACCGTGCCGGGCGGAAATGCTTCCCGCCAAACTGGCCAAAGTACATCCCGCGATCTCGTTACGTTACAAATTATTTCCACCAGACTACCCAAGCAGGGCTCGAACCTCGCACCACAGTTTCAGCCTATGGGTCTATAGATGCTAAATACTGCTCTGTGCGCAGTTTGAAGCTAAAACTTCATTGGAACACCCACCTTATAGCCTCGACTTATCCCCCAGGCATTTTCATATGTTTGGGATTCTTAAAACCCATACGGGTAGGCAACAGTTCGAAGATGATTAGGCGTTCCGGGAAGGTGACCCATTGAATGCTATGAGTGCTGCAATAACTGAAGGAGTCGAGAGAACAAAGTTCTGATCCTCAATTTCGTAAGGATTAGTCTGATCACATTATCTATTGTATTTACGAATGCGCTACGTGCTTTTAACTAGTGTTCCTACTCGTACCACTAACAAGTACTCTTTATTATGAAAACTGTTTCGTCTTATTGTAATCACATTCTTGCCTTTGAATTTAAGCAGGACGTTAAGAACAGTAACTCAAAATGGCGCTCTCGTAGATTAGAACTTATCCAATGACGGAGTAAGCGTTTAAATTTTACAGGGGCAGTATCTTCAAACTTAAAATATGTTTCAGGCTGGTACTCGGGCCTCTGATGTCGCTACTCCGTATTGTGACGAATTTTCTGCCTCATCGTCATAATCACACTCTGCAATTGGCAGAGTGTACTGCACAAATCATCATTGCCGGCAAGGGTGGCCGAGCGGTTCTAGGCGCTACAGTCTGAAGCCGCGCGACCGCTACGGTCGCAGGTTCGAATCCTACCTCGGGCATGGATGTTTGTGATGTCCTTAGGTTAGTTAGGTTTAAGTAGTTCTAAGTTCTAGGAGACTGATGACCTTCGAAGTTAAGTCCCATAGTGCTCAGAGTCATTGCACAAATCATCCCGGTGACCCGAGAAATTTCGGGACACTAGTTTTATCACCATAGAGAGGCAGAGCTTCAAATCTCTGTCTAACCACTCAAATTTAAATTTTCTGTGGTTCCCATCAATCGAGTGAGGTGAATGCGAAAATGCTTTCTTCGTTGAGGTCCGAGTCATTTGCTCCACAGTCCTTACACAGCTGAGTTGGAACTAGTTCTCTCATGCTGCTATTAAACTTTAATCTTCCCCACAGAAAAATCTTAGATGATAACAGGAAATCCAGCATGAATTCCTCGCAGTAAAGGATAATAGCTATACCTTGAAGATACACTATAAACTAACGATGGCAACAAGCTCAAAGTAATGATAATAATAGAAACAATCAGTTGGAAAGCTGAAACCAGGTCATTGCAAAGACCTAACAGAGCTATTACTCTAAAAATAACACCGATAAAACAAACGTAAGTGATAAGCTGTGCATGCACCTAGAGCTGCATGTTATGCTAAAAGCATTTTTGACGCAGGTGAAATGGGAAGAAAATCCAGTTTTGCACTCTAGTTCGGAACTGCGTGCGTGTGAACCGAGGTGACGGCATGTGCAGCGCAGAAAAGCACGAGTAGATTGTAGATACGCTTGAGACAAACGTACGATGGAGACAGTAGACAGGAAAACTGATTTCCGAAGGCGCCACAGCTGTGTAAATACGCCTTATCTGCAAGGCAGCTGCGTGAAAACGAGATAAACTGGATACAGATAGCGGAATTTCTACTTTGATTTGCAGCAAGAAATGAACTAGATTAACGTCCGGATAAATTGGAGTAATTCAAGGCTTATTGACACAGAGCTGAACTGCAGCTAAAAGATTTCCTTGCTAACAACCGTGGACACATGCAATTGCATTAGTCTAAAATTGAAAAGTAACACCTCTAAAGATATAAACATTTTTGTTGTAGAACTGAAAGCTACATTTAGACTCTGCAAGCCACTTTACGGAGTGGGGCACGGAGTACTTCTGCTATGACTGTTATTTATGAATCACGCTGAGATCCTGTCAGATCATAAATTCCTCTTGTGCTACGCATATGGCCATTGCGTGGGTCTTATGCTGCCCTACTCTTCTTGTAACACTTGCTCTCGGAATCTTAACAGTACAGCTCTCCGTTACGCACAACGCTAGCTCAGCCGTACAAAGACTGAGGAGCAAATCGACTCCGGCTGCAACGAAGAAACCACTGTGGCATTCATCTCAGACGACTGATGAGAACCACAGAAAATGTATTAGAGTGGCCAGACAGGGATTTTAAGCTCTTTCTCTCTATGGTGAGAAAACTAGAGTCTCGAAATTTCTCCGGCCCTGGCCGTTTTGTGCAGTACACACTGCCAATTGGCTAATGTGATTATGACGAAACAGAAAATTCGTCACAAAATGGAGTATCGACATCAGCAGCCCGAATACCAGCCTGTAACTTACCTCATGTTACAACATGCTCTCTCTGCAAAATGCAAACGCTTGCGCCATCGTTCGATAACGTCTTGAAAGCCTGCAGCAAAGAAGTGAATAGGTCGGCCGAAGAATGTGGTAATCTACAAGAGCGTCACTTTGAGTTACTGCAGGCTAACTGCAGGTAGAGCGCAGGCTTTCTCCGCTGCACCACTGGGAGCAAGAGAGTGGCAGACCCAGCGTCTCAGCAGCCTTTTACTGCCAGGAAAGACCTCCAGCACTCAGTTGATAGCCGGTTGAGTGGACCAGAGGTCGTCTCGAGAGAATGGAACGAGAAAAATCTCCGCGCTCCTATCGCGGGTATAACCTGAGACCTCCACGCCGGAGTCTAGTGCTCTACACGTTTGATCATCACTACCTCACTAATAGAGCAAAGCAGATAGAGGAGTTGACTGTAGGAAACCCGTTGGCATTCAAGACAGCCTCCAGTCGTCTCGGACTGGGTAAATACAGGTCGTGTATGGTTTTCAAGGGAGTCATATACCATTCTTCCTGCAAAATAGTGGCAAGTTCAGACAACGACGATGTAGGTGGTTAGCGATCACGTGCCGTTCTGTACAATATAGACCAAAAAAATCATTAATATTGACATGTGGCTATTGTGGTAGAGGGGAAATGCTACAATCCATTCTCGTGCTCACAAAACCAGTTGCGGACGACGCGAGTTGTTTGACCAGGTATGCTGTCCTCTTGGATCACATTATCACCATTGGAGCTGGATGAGCAGCTCCATAACGCTCTCGTGTTTAATGAACCCATAACGTAATGTCTGCTCTCTTTTAGATTTTATCTACATAGGTTGGACAGAAGTATGTGGAAACACCGCTATGCTTGAACATAAATGGAGATGGCATCCAAGCCTGCAGGTTGCTCTGTGTGTTAGACCATGAACGTTTCCTGTGTCACGTGTTCAATGTCTCGCAAATGTCAGTCACGGCTAGAACAGTGTTCTGTGTCGTTGTGAGTGCCTTATGTCCGAGATAAGTGAATTAGAACGTGGGAAAATTGTTGGCCCTCTAATGGTCGGTATTTCCGTAACCAAGGTAGCCGAAGTGTCTGCTGTTTCAAGATGCACTGTATCGAAGATTTATAGCGCATGCAGGAAAAGTGGTCTGTCATCATCCGCTACGTCACAACGCGAACGGAAGAGTG
This sequence comes from Schistocerca cancellata, assembly GCF_023864275.1. Taxonomy (NCBI): domain Eukaryota; kingdom Metazoa; phylum Arthropoda; class Insecta; order Orthoptera; family Acrididae; genus Schistocerca; species Schistocerca cancellata. The sequence continues at coordinate 716,518,496 of NC_064628.1, forward strand.
TGTTGCGTGATAGTAGCAGACGATGTCAGGAGAGCAAACATTAGACGATTGAACAGTGGAAAAACGTTGTGTGGAGTCACGTAACCCTGCTCATTCATAGATTAATACAGTGGGAAAGACTGTCATTGAAGTTGATATCATCACAGAGCCATCAGCTGGAGGTGTCTCTCCCATACAGTCTACACCATTACTCAACTGATTTACTCGTTCATTTTAAGCCCCTTCGACAACAATAAACAAGGCTCAAGGTGAGAGAGAGAGAGAGAGAGAGAGAGAGAGAGAGAGGAGAAGGCGATTAGGACGTACACTATTTGGTCAAAAGTATCCTGACATCCCCGAATATATACGTTTTCATACTAAGTGCATTGCGCTGCCACCTACTGCCAGGTACTCCGTATCAGTGATCTCAGTAGTCAGTAGACATCTTGAAAGAGCAGAATGGTCCGCGGAACTCACGGACTTCGAACGTGGTCAGGTGATTGGGTGTCACGTGTGTCATACGTCTGTGCGCAAGATTTCCACACTCTTAAACATCCCTATCTCCACTGTTTCCGATGTGATAGTGAAGTTGAAACGTGAAGGGAAATGTACAGCTCAAAAGCATAGAGGCCGATCTCGTCTGTTGGTTGACAGAGACCGCCGACAGTTGAAGAGGGTCGTAGTGTGTAATAGGCTGACATCTATCCAGACCATCGTACAGGAATTCCAAACTGCATCAGCGTCCACTGCAAGTACCATGACAGTTAGGCGGGAGGTGAGGAAACTTGGATTTCATGGTCGAGCGGCCATAAGCCACACATCACACCGGTAAATGCCAAACGAAGCCTCACTTGGTGTAAGGAGAGTAAACATTGGACGATTGAACACTGAAAAACGATGTGCGGACTGACGAATCACGGTACACAATTTGGCGATCCGATGGCAGGGTGTGGGTATGGCGAATGCCCGGTGAACGTCATCTGCCAGCGTGTTAAGACCAACAGTAGAATTCGGAGGCGGTGATGTTACGGTATGGTCGTATTTTTCGTGGAGGGGGCTTGCACCCCTTGTTGTTTTGCGTGGCACTATCACAACGCAGGCCTACATTGATGTATTAAGCACCTTCTTGCTTCCCACTGTTGAAGAGCAATTCGAGGATGTCTACTGCATCTTTCAACACGATCGAGCACCTGTTCATAATGCACGGCCTGTTGTGGAGTGGTTACGCGACAATAACACCCCTGAATGGACTGGCATGCACAGAGTCCTGACCTGAGTCCTATAGAACTCCATCGGGATATTTTTGAACACCGACTTCGTGCCAGGCCTCACCGACCGACATCGATACCTCTCCTCAGTGCAGCTCTCCGTGAAGAATGAGTTGCCATTCCCCAATAAACCTTCCAGCACCTGATTTAACGTATGCCTCTGAGAGTGGAAGCTGTCATCAAGGCTAAGGGTGAGCCAACACCATATTGAATTCCAGCATTACCGATGGAGGGCGCCATGAACTTGTAAGTCATTTTCAGCCAGATGTCCGGATACTATTAATAACATAGTGTACATCCAATTCACATAGATATTTAACAATTTCAAAGCTTTACTAGGTTCGCTAATTCTGTATAAAGGAAGGACTGCGCAGCAGATTACGACTAAGAAGTGGTATTGGATGCTGATTGTTTGTGAGGAGGATAAACGCCTGCCAGTAAATTATGGAATTCGACAGTCGCCCGACTGAGATCTATCGAGGCTGCAGCACATTGTTCCGCGATATTGGAGCTCGTTCGTGTTGGTATATGGCAGACATGGAATTGGTAGGTTCAGGACAGCCGTACTTAACAGAATGCAGGATCTCAGCTACCTCACATGACTAGCGCCGAGAAGACAGCGCAGGATTGTACAGCCACGTCACACACGTGGAGTCAGGAAATGGACCTGTTTGCCGGGGTACAGGTATCGACACAGTCAGTGAGACGACGTCTGGAGCACCACGGAACGTCGGCAGTGCGACCGCTGTCGTACCTTCCTTTGACATGGCACCAGAGAGTGGTGCGACCAACAACAACACTGGCCTACATCGCGTACGTGTGTGTACAGCATCATCGGTTGTAGAAATTCGATCAGAACATATGCTACCAGATATCTTCCGTCATTTTCATGTGGGCCCAGCACCTGGAATTATAGTATAGGAAGCCGTTTGGTCCGCAACGCGATCACCTCTGGTTTGCATAGCCGGTAATTTGGGCAGCAGACATTACTTTTCTGACGTCTCATCGCCATGGCTGTGCCCTATCCTCGAGATCTTGTCTCTCAGCTAGATAATGCAATACCGCATTTTGACTGCACTCTCCTGATCTTAGCGAGGGTGTTCGACTGTGTCATGGCCAGAACGTTCTCTAGATCTCTCAACCATCGAAAGCTTCCGGTCAGGGGTTGCTGAGATACTGCCACCCTGCTGCTCACCTTACACCACAACTGATGAACTCTACCTTAGTGTCTCAGCGGCATGGAATGACGTACCCCTGTCTGCAATCCAAGCTCAGATCGACTCATCGTTCACTCAGGTTAGTGACACTTCTGCTATCAGAGGTGGTGGAAGCTCTGTGCAATAAGTTTCGCACTTTGTGCACCCCAAATCATCTAAAAGTGATGATGTTTAGTTTGTGGAGCGCTCAACTGCGCGGTTATCAGCGCTCGTACAGATTCTCAATCCTTATACAGACCAGACTCGCCACTTTCACAAATGATGATGAAATGAGGCGGACAACACAAACACCCAGTCCCCGAGCAGAGAAAATCATCGAGCCGGCCAGGAATCGAACCCGAGACCCCATGATCCTGAGGCAGCAACGCTAGCCACTAGACCACGAGCTGCGGACTCTAAAAGTAATCTTCCTGCCATATGGTACTAGAGAACACGACAGTGCTTCCCAATTGCTAAATGCTGGGAACAGGATTTATTTTCGAAACTGGGATACTCCGAGGAATTGCATGAGGATGCTTCTCGTTGCGACTTCTCCCAGTTTGAATGTATGGAACTCACAATTATAATAAACTTTGTAGAATATGAATGAAAAAGACTCCTTTCTTTTCGCTTTTGGTTATTACTACATTAAAAGTTTTTTTAAAATTTTTTACACAATACCAACATTGAAATGTACAACATTTCTCTTTTTTTGGAAACTATGTGGCAAGAAAGTAAGCTGGTTTTCTGAACTACCAGCTCGTAAAAAGATAACGTACAGTTGATCAAGGCGAAAAATTTGTCTAATAGTTTAAATGCCCTGCTACTGAAGTTAAAATCGTATGCGAGGAAGAAAACCAATCAACATATTTTCACAGCATTTAATTGTTGTTTAAAAATATATAGGCTATATTCTATTGAAATAGAGTATAATTTTAGTTTTTCGAATATAGTATGGCAACATTTTGTGAAAGCGCAATACGAAACAGATCATGCCAAAAATGCTCTCATCGTCAATTAGTTCCAGCGTATCTGCATGTCTGAGTCTGAGCCTAGTTTATTGTAATAGCAAACGAAACTATGATTAGGAAGTGAAGCTGCTTAAAAGTCGTTTGGGATCATTGGTATCTAGGGTATGAGAGAGACCTCTCGAGCTGCTGCATCTGCAACGGTAGTAGCTTCTGTCACTATTTCCTATACAATCTGCGAATGGATAGGATTACCAAGTTTCAGACGATTAAGACTCCACAGTGATGTCGTAATCATGATAAGTCTCAAATTCAGTTTTATTATTTTCTGTTGAAACATACTACGAGGAAGAAAACAAAACAGCACACTGGTGTGTTTACTATTTTTGCTATTTTTTTACAAAATTATAAATAACGAAGGAGAATGTACATGGGAGAAACAATTTTTCTAATGATTTAAATGCCCTGATATCATACTAAAACCGACGGTGAGAAAGAAAACGAAATCACGTATTTTCGAAGGACAGCGCCTCATTTTCTTTCTCACAATCGGATTTACATTTTTTTTTTAAATACAGCCTATTTCTGTCCGAATGCTCATTAGAGTATAGTGCACAAACTGAAAGCAAATTGCTCAAGAATTTTTCGAGATTTTTGCTAATAACCCCTTTACATAGTACATATCAATATATTATATATATTAAAAGGTATATAGCCTATGTCGCTCGGAATCTTTATTAGATATCTGTCTAAAAATCTGAAGTAAATCAGTCAAAAACTTTTCGATATTTTTTCTAACAGTGTTTCCTCTTTGTATATTTGACAGACATATTCTTATGAATTAAAAGTAAAAACTTAGTCAAAAAGAAAAAATTTGGAACGACACAGAAATTTATTGTGAGAATTTGCAGAATCGGTAGATGAGTGATTTTGTAGCAAACAACGGTAACTTTGATTCACGTAGTGCTCCAGTACCCCATTTCGCCACCAGGAACGCCCGCGTAATGGACATTTAAAATGGCTACTTTCATTGGTGCGGAGTGCGCTCGCTGTGTGTTTTGGCTTCATGAAACGAGCTCTGCAACAACCGAATACACTAAAGAACCCCCAAGCAGGCCTACAATTTACTCTTGGCCCAAGAACTTTGTGGTTACAGATTGTTAACTGCGACATGATGAATCACCAGGTCGCCCATGTGTTGATGACAGTCCCAAAATTAATGTGTTTTGTGCCCTTAGCAAGCTGAAAGTGTTCGGTCCTTTCTTCTTTGTGGAGAAAACTGTCACTGATATATTGGTATATGCTTGGAAACTTTTTCATTCCACAGATCTTTGAAGATGATCTAGATGGGTTGGTTTACTACTAGCAAGACGGTGCATCACCTCATTTCCTCGCGGAAGCCGGCCAGAGAGGCCGAGCGGTTCTAGGCGCTACAGTCTGGAACCGCGCGACCGCTACGGTCGCAGGTTCGAATCCTGCCTCGGGCATGGATGTGTGTGATGTCCTTAGGTTAGTTAGGTTTAAGTAGTTCTAAGGTCTAGGGGACTGATGACCTCAGAAGTTAAGTCCCATAGTGCTCAGAGCCATTTGAAGCATTTTTCCTCGCGGAAGTTCGAGGTTTCCTCGATAAATGCTTCCCAGTTCGGTGGACTGGCCACGAAGAGCCAATCGCATAGCCCCCTCGCTCCCAGGACGTGACACCACTGGATTTCTTTCTCGGGGGATTCATTAAAGAACGTGCGTATGGCCCTCCCCTACCAGACAATTTCAAGAACCTGAAAAATCTGATGTACGCTACCGTTGCAAAAGTTATGACAGATTTCCTGCATCGTGTGTGGAAAGAAATTTACTACGGATGGTATGGTTGCCAGACCGCAAATGGTAGTCACATCGAGGCAAAATGACGCTTGACACTTTAATGTGAAACCTGATGTTGTTTACTGCAAAATAACACATCTATCGATTCGGTAAGTTATCTCACGAAATTTCTAAAGTTGTAAAATCCTTTTGACTCATGCTGTATGTAGCCTACCTATGTCTCTCCGAATGTTTTTGACTATCGTGTCAAAATTAGAAGTAAATCAGTCAAGGACTTTTCGAGATTTTCGCTAATGAAGTTTCAGCTTATGACCGTCCGAATGTTTACTAGAGTATCGCGTAAAAGTATGAAATAAATCGGTCAAGAACTTCTCTGGAATTTTGGTGACAACGTTTCCCCATTATACAAGGCATCCTTCCGAAGAGTCGTCATGCGCATTTTCTCTGGTCTTTCGGTAGATATCTGACATTTCGTTTTTGCATTGCGTAGCTGGAGTGAGCCCAAACAATTACCGCTCATCATCTGTTTAATGCGACGCCCGGTGACAACAGGAAACTTCAGTTTGTTTTCCGTTATAAACAAGTGAGTTTTAAAGCGGAATTTCAGGTTACCATTTGATAACGCGGTCCGACATCATTCTATTGCGATATTCATTTTATCGCTCTGTATTAACAGTGCCAGTAAAACTCGAAGAATAACCAGTACTCCAGAAGCAACAGCCCGCGATGACTGCTACCGCCAAGTATCCAGCGCTACTGAGTCGTTACTAGATTGTTGTTTATTCTTCGTGTTTCACTGCCCCTGTTAATACATACCGACGAAACGAATATCGGAATAGAATAATATGGGAGCGCTCTATCGAATGAGGACGAAAAATTCCGATTTAAAGATAATTTTGCTTGTAAAGAAAGGGACGTGTCCTGTTGTCACCGAGCGTCGCACTAAAGACGTGACGAGCAGTAGCTGTTTGAGCTGACTCGAGCTACCCAGTGCAAAAAAGAAACTGCAGATATCTGCCGAAACACCTGAGAAAATGCGCATGACGACTCTTAGGACAGACACCAGGGATATTTGTGTATACTATGTAAGGTGTCAGGCAAATCCAACACCTTCCATGAAAACCCTGATATGATAAGCAAATCCAGTAGCATGTTACATAGCTCCGAATAAATCGTGACATTAAATTAACCAAAGTAATACGAGTAACGAGTGAGCAAATGGAATACCACAGACTAACACAAGAATGCCTAAATGCATGTCACACCTTCCCACCATGAGACAGACGCAGTTCCGAGGGGAGAAACGAGAACAGAAGCCGAGAGCAGAACCTGTAGTGGGACGCGAAATTGAAGCGTCACCCCTCCACCAGTGTCAGCCCAGTTTGCAGGTGACTATAAGTTTAATTTAGTTTGTTTATATATTTTTCTTATTATTTGTAATAGATGTGAATTATCTAAAAGTTTTGTATTTTTTGTGTGTTTCATGTACGGAGAGGGCGGCGCAACGAACGGAGACAGCATCTTCGTTGCCGCGACCAGAGAGGAAATTGCTGGCCACTATACGTCGCGGGTCGACAGCCAAAGAGCAACAGAAGATCCTGGAACCGAGTTGTTGCGTCGTGCTTCTAAAAATTAAAAATGAATTTTTATACTCTTTTTGTATAACAATGACGTCATAGAGAGCTTAATCTTATTGAGAATGTCAGTCCTGTCGTATCAACGTTCAAGTTCACAATTGTATGTAGGAAGCTAATAAAAATAGTGGATGTTACTAAAGTTGAAACACGTGTTCTGAAGAATTATTTATGAAGAATTATGTGAATTGATTCGTAATATATTTGACAAGATTATTGAATTTTGACAGCGTTCATAGCAACTTCGAATCTCAAAAGTTTATTTAATGTGTGGTTCTAATTTCAATTCAATCAAGATAACGTGTATCAATATAAGTTCTGAGGAGAAACAAACGACGTCTAAAATTGCAAGAATTTACGCAAACCAATTGGCCCGAGTGATGTAATTCTTTGCATACGACTCAACTGATGTTTTACAGTTTCGTTCAAGAACCATTCTGTGACAATTTAAAAAGAATATAAATCATTTTGAAGTGGGTTGTAACTGACGTAGGTGACGAAGTCTGCACATGGTCATTTGATAAACGAAAGTCATTCCTAAACAAAACCTATACGTCGTTACACTACACCGTGGCGACCTTAGAAACAGGACTTGTGTGCAACTAAGGCATACTGGTACGAAACAAAGCATCAAGAGTCCTTCGGAAGTCAACCCGAGTTTTCGTGGAGCCTTCACCAGCCAGCGGCGACTTCGCGGGTGTGGGCAGCTGACGGAGCGCAGCCGAGCAGTACGGTCACGCAGTTATTCCACGAGAAGGCGCATCTGTTGGGCAGCAGCTGAACGCTGCAAACCCCGACAACCTTTTTTCTCCCTAAACTAATAGGCCCAGTACGTCAGCTGCGGGGTGTTCCTCCAGCTGGTATTAGAGGTGTTGCTGAGGGCTTCGCCTGTCTACGGCGGTGCCGGGCGTGGTTGCAGCCAGTGACGTCTCCGGTGTTCGACTCAGCGTCCTGCCGGTTGCGGAAGCGGGGTCGCAGCATCTCAGCGGCTGCATAGACGGCTGTTACATCTGCAGCCCATAGCAGCACACTGATCATCGAGAACTACAAATTACAGTATTAGTGTCCGGTGAGTCTGTTTCAAGTTGGAAGTGGAGTGTTGTACATAGGGGGTGTGCTTTTACGGGATTGTTGATTACAAGTCTGCGTGTGTAACTAGTTAATATCTTACAATAATGTCGGGAAGTGAAATGTCAGACGAAGAGCAGTCTATGTCCGATAGGAGCATGAGATCCCTTTTTAGGGCGATCGCTAAATTAAAACAGTTTAACGAAGAATCTGCTGCTAGATTAAAACAGGAATTAAAACAGTCTAACGAAGAATCTATGGCTAGATTAAAACAGTCTAACGAGGAATCTACTGCTAGATTGAAAGAGGAACTAAAACAGGAGTTAAAACAGTCTAACGAGGAATCTAATGCTAGATTAAAAGAGGAACTAAAACAGGAACTAAAACAGTCTAATGAAGAATCTACTGCTAGATTAAGTGATAAAATAGAGTCTTCTAAAGTTGAAATGCAGGAAAAATTAGCAGGACTTAGTAATAAGATTGCTGATAATTGTAAAAGGTTAGAAGAACATATCCAGGAATCGCGCGAGCAAAAAGCTCGCATGCGAAACGATATTACTGACCTAACCGAGAGACTAGATAGTGTCAATATCTTAGTTGTAAATGAAATACAGAAAAATAACGATATGTTACGAGATGAATTTTCTATGCAAACGGAAACTGTTCGTAGAGAATTATTGGAATCTATTAAAGAGGTCTCTACCAAACCTGTAGAGATTTCTTCAATAGATAATGTAGAATTAGAGACATTAACTCATCAAGTAGAAAAGGACCATACCGAAATCGAAAACATGAAATTTTTAATTACTGAAATATGCAGTAACCTTGAGACTGCCAAAGATAATAACATTGACGAAGGTACAGAGCGTTCATATCGTGAACACAGTGAAGAATCGATATTAGCTAATCGCGTTTCCAATACAGAAATTCGAATACAGGAAATTACTAAACGGTTATCGGAGTTAGATAATACCGAAAACATTTCAGATAGCAGAGGTAATAACATAATCAGAGACAACAGTCGCATCGAATTTGCTAGCTCGGACGACAACAATATGAATAAAGAAATCACGGCAAGCCAATCCGATGCAACTCCGTCTCCGCAATCTAAACAAAATCCGACTATTTCTCTCGCAGAATGTCTGGATGATATAACGACAAATTCAAATGTAGCAAGTCGATTTCCTGTATTCAAACCAGGAGGCGAACTTCACCCTATAATCTTTATAAAAGCTTTTGAAACATCATTATCTCCCAAATGGAGTAATGAAAAACGCATTCAATTTGTAATAGGACATTTAGAAGCAGAAGCTGCGGAATGGGCAGTACTGCATAGAAATGAATTTAGGGACTGGGATGATTTTGTTAAGCAGTTTAAACAACATTATTGGTCAAGAGGAAAACAACAACACTTAACTTTAGAGTTGCTAGACCTTCCTCCATATTCTAAACGGTGGGGAGGTTATAGGAATTATTTTGAATGGCATTTAAACCGTGCTAAATTAATTGAAGAACCAATTATTGAAAGTCATTTAATACGAGTCCTAATTAGTAGGTTACCGTATTATGTAAAGGAAAGAATGATAGAAAAAGAATGGTCACAGCCGTGCGAATTGTTAGGATATTTAGAGCAGTTAGATATACTTAATAGAGAAAGGGAAGACGAGAAGTTTAGATTTGGTAGAAATGACAATCCTCGAAATAATAATAATAATTCAGAACCACGAAAAGCTAATAACAACAATCATAGCCGGTTTTGTTATATAAAGCGTCAATCTAAAGATAAAGAGAGCCAACAAAATCGTGGCAATAACTGGAAAATGCGGAAATTACACAATAACGATCATGAAATAAATCATCCTCAAGTAATTAATGAAGGTCAAGTGGTAGGTGACGTTATCATAGAAAGTTCGGAAAACTAGTAAAGTCCTTTAGTACGGGTCAACTAAAGGGAACTGTTAGTCAAGATTATACAAGACCCAATTGCAATTTATCATTAAGCTGCCAAAAGGACGGTGACTGGCAACAAGATTTGCTTCAGGAAGACAATCTGATAAGGGAGAATATAACTTATAAACCTGTTATTAAAGGTTATATTAAAGATACCGAAATAAATATTATAATTGATTCGGGTAGCGAAGTAAGTATTTTATCGAAAGAATTATTCCAGCTTAAAAGAAAATATTGGAATTTCCCAACCTTACCTGTAACTGGGGTGAAAATTATAGGAGTTACCGGTAAAAGAAGTCAAAATATTACTGAGGAAGTTTATTTAACTTTTGAGATTGCTAAACAATTAATTGCTCACTCTGTACTTGTCGTAGCCAACTTAAATGTGGCCCTAATTTTAGGTATAGATTGGCTGTGTAAATATAAAGCTATATTAGATTTTAAAGACTCTTCCTTAACCATCCATAAAGAGGCATGTGCTTTTAAAGTGAGGTTTTCTGATAATCAAGTACCGGAAAATTGCTACGAATCCTTACAGATTAAGTACGCACAGACCATGAGCCTATTAACAGATTTTAGTGATCTTGAATATGAAGTATACCAAGGTCAGGCTAGTAGCAGTATCGAAACCGAAGTGAAAGAAAAATGTTATTCTACGAATTGTCTATCCGAACAAGAAAAGGAAGAGTTGGAATCTTTATTGTTAGAATTTAGAGCCGTCTTCTCAGATGAACCGGGGAGAATTAAAGATTACGTTTGTAAACTTAAGATTAAAGATAAAAAACCATTCTTTAAGAAACCTTATCCTATTCCAGTACAATTCAAAGAACCGGCTAGTAGAGAAATAAGTAAGATGCTAGAACAAAACATTATCGAACGATCATGTAGCGCTTTTAACAGTCCTTTGTGGGTAGTTAAGAAAGCTACTGGTGGGGTACGACTAGTTCTGGATGCCCGTGAGTTAAATAAAATTATAGAGATGGAAAGAGACAGACCTATTCCTATGGAGGACGTACTTCTTAAGATTGCTGGTTCACGTTATATGAGTACAATGGATTTAACTGCTGGCTACCATCAAGTAATATTACACCCGGATTCACGGCAATATACGGCTTTTCTTTTTGAAGGCAGATCATATCAGTTCCAAGTTTTACCTTTTGGACTTAATATATCAGTGTCAACTTTCATTAGGGCATTAGATTCTGCTTTGGGTCAGCAATTGTTACAAAAGATTATTTTATATGTAGATGATATTTTGGTAGCCACTAAAACGTGGGAAGAACACGTAACGATATTACGGGAATTGTTTGACCGTTTAATTGACAGAGGAATTACTTTAAAATTATCTAAGTCTTACTTCGGAAAGGAGGAAGTGAGATTTTTGGGGCATATAGTGGACAGTAAAGGTATTAGGCCAGACCCAGCACGCACTGAAGCTATTGCTCGATGCCCGAGTCCTAGAAATCGGAAACAATTGAAATCATTCTTAGGAATGGTAGGATTCCTGAGAAGATTTCTTCCAGGGCAGGATATTGTTAATCCTAAATTACTAGATTTATTGAAAGAGAAGTCAGTATGGCTCTGGGGACAAGAGGAAGAGGAAGTTTTTAATAAGATAAAAGGAGCGTTAACCGAAGCCAAAATGTTATACCACCCAGATTTCAATCAGGACTTTTGTATGTGTACGGATGCCTCTGATTATGGTGTGTCTTGTGTAATATTCCAAGGTGATCTGACCGATGAAAAGGGATTATATCGGCCTATTGGATTCGCTAGTAGAACTTTAAATAAACATGAAAGGAATTATTTTGTAACCGAGAAGGAAGCTCTCGCAGTGGTATGGGGTTTTCAACGATTTAGAGGATTATTAATGGGAAGAAAAACAATTGTATATACTGATCACCAGGCTTTAATCTTTTTGAACAATTGTCGGTTACTTCACCGTAGACTATTACGTTGGGTATTATGCTTGCAAGAATTTCAGTACGAAATTAGGTATATAAAAGGATCTCAGAATGTAGTTTCGGATGCTTTGTCGAGACTCCCCGTAGGAATGGAGAATATTAATATTGCTGAAGAACCAGGAACAAATTACCATGTTATTAACTAAGGAGAACGAACGTAAGGTTAAACGGATAGTAACTGCTGTTAAGTGCAATCAAAGAAATGACGATCAATATAGGGACCTTATACAAAACCTTAATAATGGGGACGAAACAGTTAACACCCGAGGTGTGTGGTTATATTTTAACGACTTGTTGTATTGGAAAGCACAGAGGGAACACCAGAGATGGAAAATCTGCATTCCGAAAACTGTTGTGGACGAGTTAATTACTTATATTCATGAAGGTTATGGGCATTTTGGAATTCATAAATGTATTAAACATCTAATGAAGCATTATTATTTCAAAAATATGTCCCGTATTGTGAGAAGTATTATTAGGGCTTGTGAAACCTGTCAAAAGGTTAAAGTTAGTAACAAATCTAAGCGTTATAAATTATATGCTGTAATTCCTCGAGGTTTGTGGGATCTACTGTCATTAGATTTTTTCGGCCCTCTGCCTCGTAGTTCAGGAGGATTAACTTATGTGTTTGTTGTAATGGAATGTTGGTCCAAACATGTGAAGCTATATACTTTGAAACGAGTGAATACAGCAAGCGTTATACGCTGCCTCACCCGAAATTACTTTGTTAACTGGGGCATTCCTAAACGACTTATGTCTGACAACGGTAGTGCCTTTATTAGTCAAAGGTTTCAAGATATGATAAAACAATATGGAATCAAACATATCTTAATTTCGAAATATCACCCTCAAAGTAATTTAGTAGAAAGAGTCATGAAAGAATTAGGACGATTATGTAGAACTTATTGTGCACATAAACATACTCGGTGGGCCAAACTAATGCCTGAATTCGAAAAGATATTAAATGAATTGCCTCACCTAACGACGGGATTATCACCTATTGAAATTTTAGGCAAACGAATTATAGGTGAGCCTTTACTAGCTGCTCTACCTTGGCCACCAGCAAATGAGATCCAACAATGCATCTCAGACGAAAAAGTTTGCGAACAGATTATTAAAAATGCCGAACGGAGAATTAAAAGTTATAATCAACATGCTATAGAACCCTCATTTCAGGTAGGAGATCTTGTGCTAGTACGATCGCATCCTAAAAGTTCGAAGATTAGTAAGGAATGTAGAAAATTCTTCTTTATCTTTGAAGGTCCATATGTTGTACATAAGATTGTACATCCCAAAGCGTTACTTCTTATGGAACCTTCATCAGGTGTAATTAAAGGATTATATAGTGTTGACCAAATGAAACCCTTCATTCCTAAATAAGTTAATATTTAGTATATGTTACATACGGAAGAGCGTTCATAGTTTTTTCATGTGAAGTTTTCGTGATAGTTACGTGTTATTTTAAAGAAATAACAGAAAGCTTAAACAAGTGTTCTACAGTAATCTACTGGTACTTCAAAAAGAGAAAGATAACCAAAAGGGGGATTTATATGGAAGGAATTTTGCTATTACGTCAAAAGGAATTTTGTATATTTTCATGTTTACTCGGATAGTAGGAACCAATGGGGATGGTAAATAACTTTAGGGACCATGGGCGTCCAGAGCTATATGGCTCACGAGAACATAGCAGAGTGCCTTTAATTGAGGTTTGTAATAGTGTTAATATAGAACACACCAAACGGGGCTCTCTCGCATGTTTCTCCTAAATAAATTGCCATTACCCAACAAGGTGTCCGAAGGCAAAGAAAGCCGTGCCGAGATTCTAAAGAAAGTTTTGCTTGATTTCTTCTTGACCTCAGGCATAAATAAAGTATTAGGGAAAAGAATGAAGTAAAGTAAGTAGTACTATTAGTTATTGTGAGAAACTAATTAGTAATGTACAGTTTAGGAAAGAGTAACTCTAGTAAATGAATAAAACTGAGACTAATTTATCACAATTTGAACGCTCTGTCCTAATGTAACAACGTTAAAGAACGTACTAAATTAGTATTTACTAGCAACTATTAAATGAAGAGGAGTAATCTCCATATATTCGGTTATGAATTACCACAATGGCACAATTAAGAGTAAATGACAAATAGTCGCAACAATATCGTATTAAAAAGATTAAATCTATCTAAGAGCAAGGACTCTAGATTACGTAACATGTGAGGAAAATGTACTAACAGTTAAATATTGTATATAGAAAAGGTCTTATTTTCGGTTAAAACCTGACAAACTGAGCTTGTGGGTGGGGTATGTAGTGGGACGCGAAATTGAAGCGTCACCCCTCCACCAGTGTCAGCCCAGTTTGCAGGTGACTATAAGTTTAATTTAGTTTGTTTATATATTTTTCTTATTATTTGTAATAGATGTGAATTATCTAAAAGTTTTGTATTTTTTGTGTGTTTCATGTACGGAGAGGGCGGCGCAACGAACGGAGACAGCATCTTCGTTGCCGCGACCAGAGAGGAAATTGCTGGCCACTATACGTCGCGGGTCGACAGCCAAAGAGCAACAGAAGATCCTGGAACCGAGTTGTTGCGTCGTGCTTCTAAAAATTAAAAATGAATTTTTATACTCTTTTTGTATAACAATGACGTCATAGAGAGCTTAATCTTATTGAGAATGTCAGTCCTGTCGTATCAACGTTCAAGTTCACAATTGTATGTAGGAAGCTAATAAAAATAGTGGATGTTACTAAAGTTGAAACACGTGTTCTGAAGAATTATTTATGAAGAATTATGTGAATTGATTCGTAATATATTTGACAAGATTATTGAATTTTGACAGCGTTCATAGCAACTTCGAATCTCAAAAGTTTATTTAATGTGTGGTTCTAATTTCAATTCAATCAAGATAACGTGTATCAATATAAGTTCTGAGGAGAAACAAACGACGTCTAAAATTGCAAGAATTTACGCAAACCAATTGGCCCGAGTGATGTAATTCTTTGCATACGACTCAACTGATGTTTTACAGTTTCGTTCAAGAACCATTCTGTGACAATTTAAAAAGAATATAAATCATTTTGAAGTGGGTTGTAACTGACGTAGGTGACGAAGTCTGCACATGGTCATTTGATAAACGAAAGTCATTCCTAAACAAAACCTATACGTCGTTACACTACAAACCGTATTAAGCGAGAAGGCCCTATGATAAGGGACGGACACCCACGTTGCCAGCTAACCGCTACGACCACACCACCCACAAGTTTATAGCGTGAGACTTTTTCGCGTCTCTGTTACGTTAGGACCACCCCCCAGCCCATGTTAAAAGCTAGAGCCCTCCAAAAGAACAGTATAGATCTTACGATAACACAAAAAGGGCTACACTACCCGCAAGTTTTAGCGTGAGACTTTTTCGCTTCTCTGTTACGTTGCAAACTTTAAAAAACATTGCGCCACCACGAAAAGTATAACGTTTCTCATTGGATAGACAGAATTGTTGTAGGCGGAGCTTAAGGTTACCATTGAGACCCTGATTGGTTAGATGAAACCACAGCCAGATAGTTTTTTTAAACCAAATTCGGTAAATTGTAGCAAGGAGAAGTTAGGAGAGAGTTGCTTGAGAGTTGCTTCGGAGACGGCGAGGTGAGCGGAGCTGCGCCGGCCGTCGCCCCTTGACGAACACCGACAAGGTAATGAACGCATGCGATGCCGCATAACAGCGCATAAAGCTTTACTCAGAACTACAGAAGTCTCATCTGTTACACCCTCTTTTTGCGTAATACTAGTGTCGATCGTCAATTAAAGCTCATGGTGTTCACATTTGCCACTTGAAGTAAAAATCTGAAACGCGATGATTTTTCTGTTATATAGTTATTGAGAAGCCACATCAGCCACTGTAATTTACGACAAGTTAGATAAGTAATTAAAGATAATTGAGGGTCACCGTAGACTATTTTGATAGTTTTCTCTTTTGTGAAACTTAATTTAAACCTAGATTATAGATGTGATATGGCATAGGTCATCCTTCGATCCATTGTAGAACTTGGAAACCCATTCAGGGAAAATTTGTTCACATTTTTGTTGAACGCAGTTGGTTTTTACCATAATGTATTAAAACATTTCCTTTTATCAATAATGCAATTTATAAGCGATGTTTTGTGAGTAGAATAAAATTTCCAATGGTAAACTTAACTGCTTTTTCGACGTTATTTTACCAGCTAACTAAAAATAGGAAAGCCTTGAACCCCTTCCACTAAATTTAGTTAGTATTAAGATCCTTTTACAGGGAGTGCAGTGGAGCTGACGCTGAAATCATTAAGTATTTGGTTATATCATCGCTAGTCTCACTGAACTCTTCTGAATTCTACATGTCATGTGTGGTCTGGCGTCTCCTTACCAGCAGCGGGTCCCAGGTTCAAACTAGTCAATTCCCTAAAAAATACGCTCAGAGCGTCGTTGCGCGAAAGTGGTAGGGAGACACGATATAGAACAAACTGACACCTTGCAGAATGTTTAGAAAATGGCGAACCTGCCAGGATGGTAAAATCCCATGATTGAAGGTCGACCACATGCCTAACTAGGTCAGAAAAATATCCTATTGAAAAATTTTCGTAATAAAAGAAAAAAAAAATTTTACGTTATAAATAGTCGAAAACAGTAACTGCAGTGATAGACAGTAAGAAAGTATTCAATAGATAGATATTCTAGCAGAGAAAATAGCATAATTAAGTTATGCATTTTAAAAATTGTTAGAATTAAGTTTTCTCCTCAATGCAAGCACACAGGTGGCGGATACATCGTTGACAAGTTGGTTCTGACCCAACAAGTAAGTGAATGGATTGTCGAACTTGGTAGTGTCAAGTCGTGTGAACAAAAAGTTTATAAAAGGCGTGAGATCCTATGAGCGCATGTTGACTCGAAGTAGGGCGCGTGAATTGCTTTTAAAACAGAAAATAAGGGATTCGGAAAGATTAGCAATGGCAGATCGAGACCTTGACCGAATTGAGGTAGAGACCCAGCATGAAAACGGACAGAGAATAGAGGACAGTACAACAGACGATGCAGTATCGCGAGAAATAGGACATATAACGTACCATAACGAGGATAATGTCCGTCAAGGCATAGAAAACGTAAGTCAGCATACGACAGAGGAGCAGGAAAGTAGAGAGACAGTTGAGGAGGATTCTAACTTGCGTCTTGAATACGTAGGACCCATAGTACAAGTAATCAGAACTCCCTCACCACAGAGTACAAGGAATGCGAGCAGAAACGTGTCACAGCACAGTTCAATGCAATCGGTTGCGAACCAACACTTGGGCGAAAACACAGAGCGTAGGACGTCGGAAGAAAACGCAATAGAACCAACCAATCTGGCAGAATTATTACAATTAATTACGGAAACCATGACAAGGCAAAATAAATAAATTGCAAACCATTGAAGAGCGTAGTGAACAGGATCGAACAAGCAAAGAGTCTGCAAGCACATCCGTATCTGTAACAGCACCGGAAAAACAAGCAATTAACGAAGATATCATGCATTTGCGATTCCAATCACAGGCGGAAAGTAACATACGTGAAATCAGACAGCCTGCACAGCAGCAAACACGTTTCGAAATTTTTGATGGACAAACGTCATCACAAACACATGCGGAACCACAAATTATGTTTCAAGACAGTTTGGATCGTGCAAGGAAGCAGCAAGGTTAGCCAGACAAGATACCTAACCAATGCCTGACAATGGAAAGCCAGGTCGCGAAGAGTACAGTGCAATGCATTCAGCTACACGTTCACAACCGATGGAAGAAAATTATTGCGTACCACTCCAACAATACTACGCAAGGGTAGGCGAAAGTTACAGTGGACAATATCCAATGGATCTACCACAACCGGAAAGAACGACGGGAGAAATGATCAGAAACAAAAGTGGCGAAGAATCGCGAATTTCATATGGAACTATGACGAAGTTCGACAACGATCATTTCCTCACAGTCAGAAAATTTCAACACTTTCGAGGGGAAACTCATTACATCCACGAACTTTTATTGATCAATTCCGAGTAGGATTACCAGAACACTGGACGCTAGCACACAAATTAGACTTTATATGTGTACACATGTCAGGAACAGTCGCAGAAACCATGCAGAATGTTGCAGCGACATGCCGATCGCACGAAGATTTCAGAGAGAAGTTTGTCTCACGATATTGGTCCAGCGAAGCACAGAACAGAGTGAAGTACGAATTATTACAGAACCCATATTTTGAAAATTCAGGAGAGAAGAGTCCCGTAAAATTTTTCGAATTAATGGCAAAGAAAAATCAATGCTTAGATGTACCATACAGTGATGGAGAATTGATTAAATTATGCGCGATGAAGCTACCATTGAAATACCAGCAATCATTAGTAGGTCGCGGAGGCAATGACGTCGAAGCATTTAAAGGTATTCTAAGGGAACTAGAGTTCATATTTTGGAAAGATGACGCAAGAAAAAGACGAAGCGCACGTGAAAACGAAAGCAAAAAGCAGTGGAATCCACAAGCCACAGTACGAAGAAACAAAACTTACGAACCATGTGATAACTTCGCACCAAGAAACGACAATAGATTTCAACAAAGAACCGGTTATGGATTTAGAAGAGAATATGGCAATAACTATAATTCACCCAGGAACGGCAACAACTATTACAGAGGGAATAACGACAACCGGAACGGGTACTGGAGAACCAATAGACCGACAAATTATCAACAAAGAAACCACTATCAACAAGCTGAACAAGAAAAGAGAATAAAGATAGTAGAGGTGGAGGTAAGACCACCAAACTCCGATAAACGTTCGAATTGACAGCTAAGCGCGAATGCCAAAGAGAATGACACACCGACCCAGGACAATTGCAGCACCTTGAACAGAGAAGTAAAAATCTTATCACGAGAAGAGAAGAAGGAAGAAACAAATCCGCAGGGACCAGATGAAAACGAAGACAAGAAAATAACAATATCGTGTTGGGACGAAATTAACTGGGAGAATACTGACGAGTAAGATGAATTACCAGAGGCATGCACTACGAATGTGGGAGGAAAGGACGAAGTAATGAGTATTGCAGAGCTACGTGAGATGGGAAACAGGGAAAGCGAATTCAAAGAGGATAATGCGCAGTCGACAGAAGTTGAAAATAAGTTACGAGTGAGCACACAACCCAACGTATATAATGAAGGAAGTTATGAAGCGATAATTAGAGCATTTAGATGCGATTATGTGGAAGTAGCGACGAAGAAGGAGAAGATAGACGAGGATGAGGAAAAAGTAGAGGATGTTGAAGAAAGCGTAAATGAAGGAAGAAATAGAGAAGAGGAAATAAAAGAGAGAGAAGTAGCAGTCGAAGCTTATCCCACAGAAAGTTCGAATTCACAAGGGAAATTCCTAAAAAGACTCATGTATGATTCAGTGGAGGATTCGTTGATGCAAGAAGAAGAAGGTCAGAACCAACCCTTTCAAATTCAACCAATTGTGAAGGCCGTGGTAAAGCATATCCCAGTCAATATTGTAATTGATAGCGGAAGTGAACTGACTGCGATCTCAGAAAATTTATTCATGCAGTGTAATGCCAATGAGGAATTGCCAGTTCTGAAAACACGTAAGATTAAAGTAAGAGGTCCTATTAGAAACAATGCTGCGGAAGTTACGAGACAAACAAGGTTAACTCTTTCGTGCCAAGGTCAAAAGATCGAAGCCAACTTCGTGATTATACCTAAACTAACTGTAGATTTGATTATAGGTGCAGATTTTTTAAATGAGAGACGAGCGATAATAGATACGGGGAAAGGTTGCGTAACATTCTGGAATGTCACACTTCTCTTTGAGCAAAAGCTAAAATTAGAAGAAATACCAGTTATAAACAAACAATTAAGAATGATGCGAGATAAAGAGGATGAAGAATTAGAATGGTATGCACAAAAGGGGGAATCGCCTCAACTCATGTTAGAAGTCCATAAAGAAATCGACGAAAAATTGCAAGAAGTTCAAGGTATTTCGGAACACAGTAAAAGAGAATTAGAGGGTATTTTACGAGATAAAGCAGAGGTATTTTTACCTAAGACTGGCAGTATTAAGCACTTTCAGTACAAGTTTGAAGTAAAACAGCACAAATCATTTAGAGTGCCACCCTATACAATCCCATTAAGCTACAGGAATAAAGTATTCCAGGAGATATCTAAAATATTAGATGACGATATTATTGAACCAGCTACCTCCACATATAACAGCCCGCTCCATATTGTACAAAAACGAGATGGGAGCATCAGGTTAGTGCTTGATTCCAGAGAGATCAACACAATCATAATCACTGAGACAGATCGCCCAGAAAAATTAGAGGAATTGATACAAAACTTCCACGGTGCTATGATATTTTCATCAATTGATTTACGGAGTAGTTTCTGGCAAATAGAATTGGCCCCAGAATGTAGAAAATTTACAGCATTTATCGTTTTCGGTAGATGTTACCAGTTTAAACGATTGCCATTTGGTTTAAACATATCATCAGCAGCGTTTATTAGGGGATTTAATACTATACTCAGTCCTGAAATTTTACAAAAAGTTACTTGTTATGTTGATGATGTGATTATAGCAGAACCCTCTTGGGAACATCACAACGACACATTAAATCACTTTTTACAGATCATGAAAGAGCATGGTGTCACAGTAAATATAACAAAATCCAAATTTGGAAGGCGAGAGGTCAAATTTCTAGGACACATAATTTCAGAGAAAGGGGTAATGCCCGATCCAGAAAAACTAACGGCAATCAAAGAATTCTGTACTCCATATAATAAGAAAACTCTCAGAGGATTTCTAGGTCTCACCGGATTCTATAAAAAATTTATTTGGATCGACTCTCTCGCAACACCACGCCTATGTACATTGACTGGAAAAAACACGCCATGGGTATGGGATCAACAAGCCAATGAAGAATTTTTAAAAGTGAAAAACGCACTAACAACAGCACCGATTTTAGCACATCCTGATCTAACACAAAATTTTTGTATGGCCACTGATAGCGCGAAAACAGGTTTAGGAGTTGTTTTATTCCAAGAATACGAACAGGCAGGGCTAAGATCATTTAGAACAATTGCATTTGCCAGTCGGGTACTCACAAAAAGCGAGAAAAACTATTCAGTCACGGAGCTGGAAGCATTGGCCATTGTATGGGGCTTCCAACGTTTTCGATACTTCCTATTCGGAAGAAAAACAACAGTATACACTGACCACAAAGCATTAGAATTTCTGTTATCCGCCAAACTAACTCATGGGAGGTTAGCCAGATGGATGTTAATACTACAAGAATTTGACTTCACTATTGCACACATACCAGGACCAGCGAATGTATTAGCAGATGCTTTATCACGATGTCCACAGGGTGCATCCAATAACATAGGTTTTGAAGCAGCAGAAGACCAGTTTACAATGTACTATATGAAACAAGTACCTTTCGAAAACTACATTACGACAGCATTGAAAAACATAGGCAAAGAACAGGACAAGGATCCCGAAATACTAGGAATCAAACACAAGTGGAGAAGTAAGGATTTTCCAGACATTCGACAAAACTATCTCGTAAAAAACAATGTTTTATTTTTTAGACGAAATGTTGCAACGAATGAATGGTTAATTTATATCCCAGATGAACTAATTAATAAGTACATATGGTATCCTTCTCCAGATTGTCGCACAGATGACAAAATGGTAGATATCGAATAGACGACAGAGGGATAGAGAAACAATTAAAATCGCTCAAAAGAGGAAAGGCCTCTGGACCTGATGGGATACCAGTTCAATTTTACACAGAGTACGCGAAGGAACTTGCCCCCCTTCTTGCAGCGGTGTACCGTAGGTCTCTAGAAGAGCGTAGCGTTCCAAAGGATTGGAAAAGGGCACAGGTCATCCCCGTTTTCAAGAAGGGACGTCGAACAGATGTGCAGAACTATAGACCTATATCTCTAACGTCGATCAGTTGCAGAATTTTGGAACACGTATTGTGTTCGAGTATAATGACTTTTCTGGAGACTAGAAATCTACTCTGTAGGAATCAGCATGGGTTTCGAAAAAGACGGTCATGTGAAACCCAGCTCGCGCTATTCGTCCACGAGACTCAGAGGGCCATAGACACGGGTTCACAGGTAGATGCCGTGTTTCTTGACTTCCGCAAGGCGTTCGATACAGTTCCCCACAGTCGTTTAATGAACAAAGTAAGAGCATATGGACTATCAGACCAATTGTGTGATTGGATTGAGGAGTTCCTAGATAACAGGACGCAGCATGTTATTCTCAATGGAGAGAAGTCTTCCGAAGTAAGAGTGATTTCAGGTGTGCCGCAGGGGAGTGTCATAGGACCGTTGCTATTCACAATATACATAAATGACCTGGTGGATGACATCGGAAGTTCACTGAGGCTTTTTGCAGATGATGCTGTGGTGTACCGAGAGGTTGTAACAATGGAAAATTGTATTGAAATGCAGGAGGATCTGCAGCAAATTGACGCATGGTGCAGGGAATGGCAATTGAATCTCAATGTAGACAAGTGTAATGTGCTGCGAATATACAGAAAGATAGATCCTTTATCATTTAGCTACAAAATAGCAGGTCAGCAACTGGAAGCAGTTAATACCATAAATTATCTGGGAGTACGCATTAGGAGTGATTTAAAATGGAATGATCATATAATGTTGATCGTCGGTAAAGCAGCTGCCAGACTGAGATTCATTGGAAGAATCCTAAGGAAATGCAATCCGAAAACAAAGGAAGTAGGTTACAGTACGCTTGTTCGCCCACTGCTTGAATACTGCTCAGCAGTGTGGGATCCATACCAGATAGGGTTGATAGAAGAGATAGAGAAGATCCAACGGAGAGCAGCGTGCTTCGTTACAGGATCATTTAGTAATCGCGAAAGCGTTACGGAGATGATAGATAAACTCCAGTGGAAGACTCTGCAGGAGAGACGCTCAGTAGCTCGGTACGGGCTTTTATTGAAGTTTCGAGAACATACCTTCACCGAAGAGTCAAGCAGTATATTGCTCCCTCCTACGTATATCTCGCGAAGAGACCATGAGGATAAAATCAGAGAGATTAGAGCCCACACAGAGGCATACCGACAATCCTTCTTTCCACGAACAATACGAGACTGGAATAGAAGGGAGAACCGATAGAGGTACTGAAGGTACCCTCCGCCACACACCGTCAGGTGGCTTGCGGAGTATGGACGTAGATGTAGATGTAGATGTAGATGTATACACATTTAAGTAATGGCCACTTTGGACCAAAGAAATGCTTTTTAAAAATAAAACAAACAAGCCATTTTCCTAATATGGAAAGACGAATTAGAACAGTATTAGTCAAATGCAAAAAATGTATGAGGGCTAAACACGTCACTTTCCAAACCAAACCACCTATGTTTCCAATAATCCCTAAAAGATTAAAACAAATAGCTGCAACAGATTTGATGGGGTCCCTCCCACGCACAAAAATGGATATATTTTGATATTTGTCATTTTGGAACTTACTTCTAAGTATGTTACCTTTACACCATTAAAACGGGCAACAGGTCTTACTATCAGTAAAGCGTTTAGACAAGATTTTCTCAGACAAGTAGGTCGAGTGGAACGAATAATTTCGGATAATGGCCCACAATACAAATCAGTGCAATGGCAGAACACGTTAAAACAACACATATCTAAGTACAAACCTAGCGTAAATCCAGCAGAACGATCTATGAAGGACATAGGCACTTTATGCCGATTATATGCAGGCAAAAGACACACTTGGGATATATACCTTGAAGATTTTCAAGAAGTAATAAATGAAATGCCACATAGCACTACACTACTACCTCCAGTTACTGTACTTAAAAATATTGAACCCCCAAACATAACCAGAGAAAATATTAGATTTCCTATTGTACCACATAGACAGCACAAACAAGTCACAGCAACAGCACTCTCCAACATCAGAAAGGCAGCCATTAAAAGAAAAGAAAGAGGAGATAGAGCAGCAATTAAAAGAACATTCTCAGTAGGCCAGAAAGTATTTGTAAAAACACACCATCTCTACAGCAAACAGAAACACAAAATACATAAGTTTTACGCTGCATACAAAGGACCTGTCATAATTAGCCGAATTGCTCATGATAATGCTGTGGAACTAATGAACCCAAAAACAAGCAAAACCTTAGGACTTCACCATGTGAGCCATATCAAAAAATTTGAAGATTAATTTTATTACTGGTAAATAATCAGCACAATATTTCAAGATTATGTTGCAGATAAGATCGTCAGGAGAAAGAAGAATGAAAGAGAGGAAGGCGGGAAAAAGAAAGTAGTTTCAATAAAAACAAAAACAAAAATAACAAAAAATGACTGAGCACTATGGGACTCAACTGCTGAGGTCATTAGTCCCCTAGAACTTAGAACTAGTTAAACCTATCTAACCTAAGGACATCACAAACATCCATGCCCGAGGCAGGATTCTAACCTGCGACCGTAGCGGTCTTGTGGTTCCAGACTGCAGTGCCTTTAACCGCTCGGCCACTTTGGCCGGCATAAAAATAACACCAATAGTACCATAGATTAAGGTGAAGGGATAAAGCGTAGATAGTCTAACAGCATGAAATACTAAAATGCTATACACCACGACACTACACAAAAATAAAAAACGAATTTGAAGATTATTGTAGAAGTTACGACTCAAAATATCTAAGAATTGTAACATGGAAAGGGCACCGAAATTTGTAAAGCTTTTTAAAAAGGCGAAAAACAATGTAGGTACTAGACACATGTTAAATGCAAGATGCAACGACCCACTAGTTGAAACGAGAGAAGTATCAAGAAAGAAAAGGACATAATTAGCAAGACACGATTCCTACAAGGCAGAAGCGTCGAGAGAAGGGAAAGGACAGTGAGACCAACAAAGGGCGCTTGTAAATCTACTGTTGAAGGGACCGGTGCAGGGACAGAAAACGAAGCCCTGCAGAGACGCGACGGGACGCCGAACGCCGGGTCTCCAAGCGCCCCGAATGAACGGAGCGAGCAAAAAACGGCCTGACGAGAAGACCGCTTGGGCAAGCCACCACTGGCAAAAAAAATATGTTTAAAACTCACACTACCGCTATTAAACAGCACACTGATGCACGAAACTGAAGAAAACGTACACAAAGTAGAAATGACATGTCGAAACCATTTATCAAACTGTTACTAAGAGGAGAACTTCAAAGCGACTAGTTATCAATAAATATTTCCATATCCTGCCCAGAGAAGAACCAAGAATCAAGTAAGAAGCAGAGAAAAAGCAGGAAGAACAGAAGTTGAAGATTCGCAAGATTGAGACCAAGAAAGAAGATGGGTGAAGAATAGACAACATACCTTCCCAAATCCCTATCCTATTGTAAACTAGTCGTCTGCAAAGTATTACAACGAAAAACGACCGCTTTCAGTGACACATAACGATGACTTTCACGCATACAAAGCCAGTAAACCACGAGATTCTGCACTCACAGCTCCATTCCATTATGGGACCTCCACAACAGCAACACACCCTTGTAAAGCCAACAAGGAACGACGAACAAAGCTGTACATCAAATACTTGCCCACATCCATCTCGCTCAAGTCCATCATCTTCGTGCAAAAACATTTGCCAACCTCATGCTTAAACATTCATAGGATTGTGTGAACATGTGAAATCAAATTATGTGATGTAGGAATTGTGCAAAAGAAATGTGTGAAAAACTAAATAAGTTAAGCACACCAGACAGCTAATAAACTACAAAATAACAGTCATTGACTATGGACTTAAGTAAAAAATAGACTATCGATAAAAATAAGTCATTAGTTCTGAAATAGACAGTATATAAAGAACAAAAGTAAGACATAATAAACACTAAAACGATATGCCACTTATTTTCTCCTCATAAAAATAAAAGAATAACTATATTTTACTTATTTTCTCCTTATAAAAACAAAGAATAAAAAATTATCTTGTAGAATGTTTTCCCTTTTTTTAACATTTGTACCATTTGTTAGAATAATATCTCAATACTTGTGCATGTATATTTCTTTGTCAAAGCAATTCTTGGAAATAATTCTTATTTGTTAGTGTAACAATGTTTAATTGAGTGTCTAGAAACAAAAACATTTTACTTGTACATGATATTTAGAAAATGTGTTAGGAATAGATTTTACTTAATTACTACATTTATAAAAACAATATTTCTAAGAAAATCGGCGTGAAAGACTCCTCACTTTCGATAACAAACTTCTTAAAAAACAAACTTCATACTTAAATAAAGAAAGAAAATAATTAAAAATTAATAATAGCATAAAATATTCTACTCTTGTCATTTTTAAGAATAATGTGGATGAATATAAAAATATAAATTAGTAATACAAACTAGCATAGAACCAGAATAACGTGGCTGAATAGTAGGCAACACAATTTATATAAAGCAATAATCTTTGACTGACTTAGACAACGATTGAATCATTGCCTAACTTCAGTGCAAAAATTAAGTTCGAAGGGTGGTGATACCACCATGAAAACCCTGACATGGTAAGCAAATCCAATAGTATGTCACATAGCTCCGAATAAATCGTGACATTAAATTAACCAAAGTAACACGAGTAACGAGTGAGCAAATGGAATACCACAGACTAACACAAGAATGCCTAAATGCATGTCACAACTTCCCACCATGAGACAGACGCAGTTCCGAGGGGAGAAACGAGAACAGAAGCCGAGAGCAGAACCGTGTTAAGCAAGAAGGCCCTACGATAAGGGACGGACACCCACGTTGCCAGCTAACCGCTACGACCACACCACCCGCAAGTTTATAGCGTGAGACTTTTTCGCGTCTCTGTTACGTTAGGACCACCACCCAGCCCATGTTAAAAGCTAGAGCCCTCCAGAAGAACAGTATAGATCTTACAATAACATAAAAAGGGCTACACCACCCGCACGTTTTAGCGTGAGACTTTTTCGCGTCTCTGTTACGTTAGGACCAGCCCCAGCCCATGTTAAAAGATAGAGCCCTCCAGAAGAACAGTATAGATCTTACGATAACGCTAAAAGGACCACACCAGCTGCAAGTTTGAGCGTGAGACTTTTTCGATTCTCTGTTACATTGCAAACTTTAAAAAACATTGCCCCACCACGAAAAGTATAACGTTTTTCATTGGATAGACGGAATTTTTGTAGGCAGAGATTAAGTTTAACATTGAGACCCTGATTGGTTAGATGAAACCACAGCCAGATAGTTTTTTTAAACCAAATTCGGTAAATTGTAGCAAGGAGAAGTTAGGAGAGAGTTGCTTGAGAGTTGCTTCGGAGACGGCGAGGTGAGCGAAGCTGCGCCGGCCGTCGTCCCTTGACGAACAGCGACAAGGTAATGAACGTATGCGATGCAGCATAACAGCGCATAAAGCTTTACTCAGAACTGCAGAAGTCTCATCTGTTACACCCCCTTTTTGCGTAATACTAGTGTCGATCGTCAATTAAAGCTCATGGTGTTCACATTTGCCACTTGAAGTAAAAATCTGAAACGCGATGATTTTTCTGTTATATAGTTATTGAGAAGCCACATCAGCCACTGTAATTTACGACAAGTTAGATAAGTAATTAAAGATAATTGAGGGTCACCGTAGACCATTTTGATAGTTTTCTCTTTTGTGAAACTTAATTTAAACCTAGATTATAGATGTGATATGGCATAGGTCATCCTTCGATCCATTGTAGAACTTGGAAACTCATTCAGGGAATATTTGTTCACATTTTTGTTGAACGCAGTTGGTTTTTACCATCCTGTATTAAAACATTTCCTTTTATCAATAGTGCAATTTATAAACGATGTTTTGTAAGTAGAATAAAATTTCCAATGGTAAACTTAACTGCTTTTTCGACGTTATTTTACCAGCTAACTAAAAATAGGAAAGCCTTGAACCCCTTCCACTAAATTTAGTTAGTATTAAGATCCTTTTACAGGGAGTGCAGTGGTGCTGACGCTGAAATCATTAAGTATTTGGTTATATCATCGCTAGTCTCACTGAACTCTTCTGAATTCTACATGTCATGTGTGGTCTGGCGTCTCCTTACCAGCAACAGGTTCAATCTAGTCAATTCCCTAAAAAACACGCTCAGAGCGTCGTTGCGCGAAAGTGGTAGGGAGACACGATATAGAACAAACAGACATCACACAGAATCCTTAGAACTAGTATGGATATGTACACTAAGTAAAGCTTCGTTATTTGCAATTGTTCTTGTTCTTGCAAATTTCAGCTGCGTAATAAACAATAGTCGATATTTATTCCTTACCAAAGAAGGAGACTGACATTATTTCATATATGTAAGATTTTAGTTTACAACATCGAATTAATCATGTTTCAAATAACATCTTAAACACTAAAGCTAGCAAATACTTTTTTGTGTTCTTTAAGATTCATGTGTGAGACCGTAGAGCAAATTGAAATCCCCCACCACAACACTGTATCACACCAGTAGAGGATCCAAAAGTATGGCGCAGCCCACTTGTAAAGTAGGCATGGACTCCCTATTGCTTTGCTCCTTCCGGTGAAGCACTAGATTTCAATTTAATAAACGTAAACATGGTTCGCAGTAGGCTGTAATGCCATTATTTAATCGTGCGTCGAAATTACCTCATCGCACGATAAAAATCCCATTACAGCCTACTACGGACCATGTTTACGTTTATAAAATATCTGGAGGCTGTGGATCCTCACAAATACAAAATTTTAAAGACTTCAAATTGTTCTAGCACCTCAGACGTGTACCTCCAGGAGAACAAAAAAAGTCATAAAAACGAGGCTTCCTCGGCTGGTATTTGGGTAAATGCTGATATTTGTTTTTTGCTCAAAGGCTGTGGTCATAGGCATAATTCTCTGCCTAAGGGTTCGTTTCCAATGCTGGGGACGTCGCCAGAGGCTTTAGCGACTCAGGAAGCAGTTACAGAACAAGCTCAACTGTTAGTATGTATCCGCGCAACGGTCTGTTCGTGTTGTCATCGGACCACTTCCCAAGAGCTCGAAGTCGAACCAGCATATGGTAGGGAGTTTGTAACAGGGAAGAGTTGGCGCTCTCTTTTTCATTGAGCTCTAAGACACACAACTTGTCTAATTTCATTTCTCCTCCTGATCTGTTACAATTGCTTTTTACTTTCGAGTTACTGTGGCTTCTCTCCACATTCTAGTGCAGCTATTATTACATCTTGCTGAATCCACAGTGTCAGATAAATGTACTTAGTGGTCTCCTAGTCCTAGTGTATGATCTGCTACTGCTAATATCGAAGTTGGATTCCGTTTTTTTACCTAAACCAGCTACAGAATGATTATGAGTAGAATCAGCCAAGATACTGCTTATAGACAAACCATCCAGCAGAAATTTAACGAAAGGTGAGATGAAAGCTCTCCGAGATTTAGAGTTTCATAAAGACATTCTAATTCTTCCAGCAGATAAAGGCAATGCTGCAGTGGCAATGAAGAAAGAAGACTACCACAATAAATGTCGGAACTTACTAGAATCAGGAAAGTACAGAGAACTCAAGGGAGATCCCACAACTTTTGTTCTCAGGTTAACGAATAAGTTAATAAAGGTCTCTTCGGTTTCTCCCACAGACAGGAAGCGTCTTATCGAATCAGAAGCTGTGCCACTAAGATTGTACGTTTTACCAAAAATTCACAAACAGTTTATTCCGTTGAAACCAATTGTTACCGCCGACCTATGGGACTGCCAAGCACTTAGCCGCTCTCCTATATGATTTATAGGAAAAACTTGTACTTATATAAAAGAATCTGGTCATTTCATCGAAAAGCTAAACTCTCTCAGGCTTAGTCCAGTTTTGATGTTCTCTGTTTACTATGGTCCTTCTTAATGAGGTGACGTTAAAGTTGGAAAGTATTGTTGCAAAGGACATAGTAGATCTCTTTAAACCCTGTGTCACATCAACGTACATTAATTGGAACAACAAATTATATGAACTAATTGATGGTGTGGCTATGGGGAATCGACTCAGTGCAAAAAATGGTTCAAATGGCTCTAAGCACTATGAGACTTAACATCTGAGGTCCCCATAGACTTAGAACTACTTAAAACTAACTAATCTAAAGACATCACACACATCCACGCCCGAGGCTGGATTCCAACCTGCGACTGTAGCAGCAGCGCGGTTCCGGACTGCAGCGCCTAGATTCGCTCGGCCACAGCGGACGGCTCTCAGTGCAGTTATGGCGAATTTTTATTTGGAAACATTTGAAGAAGCAACACTTCAGACAGCAAAGAAGTAACCGTCACGTTGGTTTCGGTATGTGGATGGTACTTCGCTATATGGCCTCATGGAGGAAGACAACGCAATGAATTTCCAAATTTTCTTACTAATATTAATTCGAACATAAATTTCACTATGGAAAAGAGAAAGAAGGTCAGATTTCATTTTTGTATGTACTTAGAAAAACTGACGGAACTTTAGGGCATAAAGTCTACAGAAAGCCCACTCACGCGATTAAATACCTGCAAGGAAATTCCGTTCACCATCTGAGGCAGGATAGATGTGTAATCAAAACATTGGTGGACGCGGCGGAAAGAATCTGTGAACCACACTGCTTGGAGCACGGGGTTGATCATTTAAGAAGAGCTTTCAAGAGAAATGTCTTCTCTGATAAAAGGTAAATAGGGGACTACATACTGAAAAGATGGAGCTTCTAATGGAAAAAGAACCGTTAAAGGGAAATTTTTTCTCACATTTGTAAAAAAAAAAAACCTCTCACGTATGGCATCAGCACAGTATTGATGCAGTGTTTAAACCAATAAGAAAGGTTTGCGAATATTTGAACACTGCAAATGATCCACGGCAGCTGCTTGCCACAGGAGTATATAAAAATCTTTTGTACTTTTGACCAAGTGTACGTAGGAACTAAAAAAAGAAAGACTAACATCCGTCTTAAGTAATACAAGAGCAACTGTCATCTAGATAAAACGGATAAATCAGCAGTAGCAGATCATACACTAAGACCGGAAAACCACCAGATTCGTTTCTCTGTCTCTGTGGTTTTAGAATTACTGCGCTAGGTTCTATAAAGTGAATATAGAACTTCAAAAGCACAAAAAGCAATTTCGTTGCTCGGATACATGTAAGCTGTTTGGCTTGCTACCTTTTTCGAATCTGTAACTGCTTCCTGAGTCGCTGAAAACCGAGATGGGTGTTCTGATGCAAATCCTGCACAAAGTTTTAGCTTCTTAAATATACTCGTACTAATGCAATTTCTCTCCAAAGAAGAAGAGAAACCAGTTTCATTTTTGCAATGTTTAGTTTAGGATCATGTTTTTCTTTCCCTATTTTCTCAATGTTATGTGACGTTTGTGAATAACTTTGCCGCTATAAGTCCTACTGGGAAAGTCTGACTCTGTGTTAAGTATTTTCTACTCCGAATTGTACGCGCATGTCAACAGAGTAGAAGTCACTGTGACGTGAGTGTAACTCCCTGCGAGCACAATCACTCCATATCTTCACGCGGCTCGCCCCTTCTGTTACATCAAACACCAGAGATTGCATCGAGGCCGAGCCGCTTCCTCACTGTACGATAATTAGCCGGCAGTCGGAGTCTGGCCACTCCATATGCGTCACAGTCGCTGCCCTTACAATAATTAAGGCCCGGAGGAGAGCGGCGCTGCCGGAAGTCGTTTGCACTGCTTGCATCCACTGCTACAGCTGGCTCCTTGTGTGTCCAGATAGCTTCGCCACTTCACTTACTTCTTACGAGCAACACAGAAATACTGCCATATACCAGTACATTAAATACATCTTGTACGGTAGGGTGATGTTTTCTGAATCATGGGGCTATGTGGATAGAAATAAGAAAATATTGTATATATCAGCCTAAGAGCATAGTTCAGACGCCAACATGTTACATAACCGTTGCTGTCAAGTCGTACACTAGGCAAGATGCTTTTTACAAATATATTTAATCCAGACAGTAAGCTCAAAATGGTTCAAATGGCTCTGAGCACTATGCGACTCAACTTCTGAGGTCATTAGTTGCCTAGAACTTAGAACTAATTAAACCTAACTAACCTAAGGATATCACACACATCCATGCCCGAGGCAGGATTCGAACCTGCGACCGTAGCGGTCGCTCGGCTCCAGACTGTAGCGCCCAGAACCGCACGGCCACTCCGGCCGGCAGACAGTAAGCATCCAAAAGAAAATAGAAGAGATACGACAGAATCGCTTATAACAATCCACCTTGCAGTATTAAGTCTGCTTAAAATAAGGTCTATTGTTGAAACACATGAATGCTAGTGATTATAAATTGGTCGGTCAACGGAGCAACTAGTGACGCCTGCTTTAAAGTTGAGAAACGCTTATATTTAAAAAATAATAAGGGATGGGGGCTACGTGAATCAGCCTTCGGGGGGCTTTCTGAATTTCAGTATAATATGTATTATTTCTTTTTCATTATTCATGTAGCCTAATTATGCACAATAATCCCTCAACCAACATTACAAAATTTGTTGTTGATAAAATTTTCGACTTCGCCTGGAGACGTGAAGCTAACGTAGGAAATAGAAATCCCAACACAAACCATCAAACAAATTCCTTTCTTCATCCACGTCCCTGAATGATGAGCCCCACTCTGTTAGCACAGAATCAGAAGTAAACCCAGGCCCTGCAACTCCTTCTAATCATCCACGAAATTCGTGAATTCGGAGCTCAGCAACATCATCTTCATCATTTTCTTTGGTTTACCATCCTCAATGAAAACCACCAATACCACACATGCGAGGACAGAGAGAAATTCAGCTTGCTATCTGACTTCACCAGTTCACATCAGTCATAGAAGGAGGAAGAGAAAACTGCATTTTCAACTCCCAAAGAAAGAAGGTCAAGGGCGGCAGAAATGCACTTTATATTTAAATGAAACTTTCAAATCCAGAAGAGGATACATCTTGATCGCCACCTGAGGCTGAGTCGGATAAAGAAACCTAATGTACCTTCTGGTTTCTGAAACATCAAGTAATGACCCTAGAGTACTGGGACACAGTCGATCCTGGGCAAATTTGTCTGTGCAGGTTGGACGCATACTCAGGGGCACACTATCCCCTTCCCTTAACCTATGTAAGACGTGTATATTTCTATTGTCTATTGTCAAACCACAATTTATGAAAGATGTTTATATTTTATTAATAGGATTAAGTAGGAATAATTAATATTTGTCATGTTGGAAATAACTGTGGCAGCAGGGAATGTCTGCACCAAAGTATTGTTGGCAAGAGAGACCACAAATTGATATAATTTTAAAAAGGGCGGGAGAGACCGCGTATGGATACATTTTAAGAAAAGAGCGGGAAAGACCACGCATTGATACATTTTGTAATGAATGGTACCAGGGATTGTCTGCACCAGAAATCATTGTTGGCAGGAGAGACCGCAATTTAACGTTCGTAGGAAGTCAGTAGTAAGCGAGAAGTGAAGTGAGTCGGTAACAGGTCTGAAGCGAGAGGTTGAGAGGAGCGGTGTGCCTGCCAGCCACTAGCTATGATTTACAAGAGATTATAAACAGATGTACAGAGACATCAGCTAACTATTATCACAAGAGGAACTAATATTATTGAATTAATTTTTTGTAAAATCATTTCATTACCAGCAGTGAATATTTGAAGAAACTTTTTCAGAATATAATTAATTTTCGCCAGCAATGTTGCATTACTGATTATAATCCATCCCAAAAACCATCAACGTAAAAATTGTTGTCAAGAAAAAGTGTAACTATGAATTACGTAACTTCAGTCAAATTAATTAAAGAATAACGTCAGCTTTGCTATTAAAGAATAACGTCAACTTTGGTAATAAATACAGCCACTTATTATGACAGCCCACCAGCAGTTAATAGAGTATAGTAAACCAGAGTAAGTATATTCATGTCGCAGTTCGATATAGCAGTCAGATGGCTATCTAGTAACAATAAAAAAGGTAAGGAACAGTTTGAGGTTATTGCAGGTAACGACTGAGGGCCACGACGACGACACATTCTATGTTTCGTCGAAGTAATCAGAAAATCACTTTTAATAAGCAGCAGTTAAATTTGTATGCGAAGATTGAGACAGAGAATAAATTTCAAAGGGAAGATTTCATTTGTTATTATTAAACAAGTGATAGAAATCCTAAGGAAAGGTTTCATAGGTTACTGTAGAAGGGAAAGTTGCGTAACAAAGAAAAAAAAAGTATAGAGGAGACGGGGAGGTTTCACCTATTGTTCTGATAACTGATTTATGATCCCCTAGAGATAATCCGTCCTTCTGAGAAACCCCCCACGCCTCCCCTCCTCCCCCATCCTCTGGGATATCCCAAACCCTCCCCCTCACTAATATCAGCACACTTTAGATATCAAATTAATTAATTAAACTCATCAATTAAGTACCCTTCCTCTGTCTGCGAAATTCTCCAGCACTCTTTTCGCTTCCCCCACTCCCCATTTCTCTCCTCCACTGCCCTTCAACATCTAGAAATTAGTGAAAAAAAAGACTCAGTCTTGGCTTTAGATGAAGGATCTCATGACATGTAATTCAAATCAGTGTCAATAAGATTTTGTTCAGTTTATTTTAAATATTCTTTGTTTAATCGGTTTCCATGACGTGATAGCTGTAAACACCAAGGAATGGAATGAAGTATGGTATATTACTGGCGATTTGGGTCACCCATGCATGTGCCTGTCATCTGGGCACTGTCTGGCACCAGGCAGAGCGTTGAACACGCGCATCTACATACCACAGAAGTCGGGTCGCTACTGAGGTTCTAGTTCCGTGTACCGCCACCAACCTGCAACGGCATTCCAATTGGCTCCCATCCTTAAATCGCTCTATGTTGAGCTGTTGGACAGGAAGGATCTCACTAGGGAGCTCTCATATGATGATGGAAAAAAGAAAGAGAGAGATATTGTGGTGCAGCAGGCATTTTGCTGGATTTCATAGCTCAGTACAGATCTATGTTACTACGTTGTCTCAGTATTTAGTCTCCTCCTGGGAAGGTACTATCATAATGTGTTCAATTAAGGTAACATTGAGAGAGGAATTTAACAACTGTATTATCTGTGTGCATACAGCTGAGGACTGTGTCCAAAGCCTCCTACATCAATAATGGAAGGAGGTGATAATGAATGAGCGTGGGGTAATACTTTTCAGCAAATAATGGTGATGCATTTCACAACTCATAGAGACTGCTGCCTGTATTGGAGCTGTTCATGATTTTTTATAATGGCACAGTGCAGGAGACAACTTCATACTGTTCCACTAATTCAGACAGAATGAACCAGATGTGTTCACCTGGGTGTCTGGGCCTCAAATGAGGTAGTTCACACATCGTCATCATCATCATCATTATCATTATCACCATTCGTGACAGTGGCTAGATCGGACTGTGTACAAAAATTGGGCTGTGTAAAAAATCGGACTTTGTACGGGCGCTGATGACCGCGCAGTTGAGTGCCCCACAAACCAAACATCATCGTCATTATCATACTTGCATTTCAGACCAACAGAAGAGGGGGTACAGCGAATGATTCCACCAAATTTGACAACTGCAGATCAACTAATGCCAGAGTCTACCTGAACTCCGAATTCTACTTGTATAATTGACACCTGCAGTGAAATGGTTCAAGTGGCTCTGAGCACTATGGGACTTAAAGCTGTGAGGACGGGGCCTGAGTCGTGCTTGGGTAGCTCAGTCGGTAGGGCACTTGCTCGCGAAAGGCAAACGTCCCGAGTTCGAGTCTCGGTCCGGCACACAGTTTTAATCTGCCAGGAAGTTTCATAACCTAAGGTTGTAGACTGAAGCGCCTAGAACCGCTCGGCCACACCGGCCGGCTTTCTTTTCACCCTGCCCAGATAGTACATCTGTGGGTTTCTTCAAGTACTGATAATTAATTTTAGACATGTTTGCTATATGTTTTTGGAAGGGGACAGGGTCATGTGCCTCCTATTCCCATAAGCCAGTTCGTGCTGCATAATAGGTATAATCCCATGCAACCATTCTATATATTTTATCTTCTATGTTAAACTTCACTTTCATGTTCAACTCTAATGTCATTTGTGTCTTGTACATCTTTCATACATACAGTTGGGATAGGTTTTTTTTTGTAAACAACAACAAAGACGGATAGTAACGATTTTTTTCGTTTATTCAATTATCACAGATACAGTTTGATTCTTGAGATACAATTTGGTTCTTGAGGTATAATTTGGTTCTAATATTCAGAGCAGGGATACTTTTTTTTTACACAATAGCAAAAAAATTCACTGGTTGTAATGTTTACAATTTTCAGATATATAAATATACTCTAAAAACTAATGCGTAGATACTTCCATTCTTATACTACAAGTAAATTCCATAGTCCCAATACTAGAAATTACATGGTTTTTACTTTGATGGACTGTGAACATCTACGTATATAGGCCCTACATCTACACTTAAAAACCAGTCAGCTTGGACGGTTAGCAGCGGATGAAACCTTTGTATTTACATTATGTGCAAGGTGAATATATATTTCTGAAATACTTTTTCTTTGATGATGCACATGGTGCGCAGATTCTTGTTGACGAACATGATGTGAAAATATTGTTTTTACAAGGTTTTGTTTACAGTGTAAACAGTACACATTCCTCACACACATGATGCGTATAAATAACCAAATATTTACACCACACACACACACAAACACACACACACACACACACACACACACACACACATACACATACACCCCCCCCCCACACACACACAATTACTTACACTATGATAGAAGGATCGTACTATTCTGGAAACATTTACACCCAGCCTCATTCTTTCCCTCTCACTCAACCAGAGGCCCCCACCGATGCTGCGCGGGGTAGCTGAGCGGTCTCGGGCACCTTGCCACGGTCCAGGCAGTTCCCCACGTCGGAGGTTCGAGTCCTCCCTCGGGCATTGTGTTGTGTTGTGTGTTGTCCTTAAAATAAGTTAGTTTCAGTTTGATTAAGTAGTGTGTAAGCTTAGGGACCAAACGTTGGAGGTTCGAGTCCTCCCTCGAGCATTGTGTTGTGTTGTGTGTTGTCCTTAACATAAGTTAGTTTAAGTTAGATTAAGTAGTGTGTAAGCTTAGGGACCAATGACTTCAGCAGTTTGGTCCCATAAGACATTACCACAAATTTCCAAGTTTGTCCCCACCCTTTCTGTCTCAACAAGTGAATAGTCTGTGTACAGGACTTCAGACTGCAGTGCAGTGTACACCTAATGTCCTTTTGATCGAATAGTAGTTTGCTGCAACATGTGCTGCAGCTGTGGCAGAGCACCGGCAACATTACTGAACGGAAACTGCAAATAATCTTTGCTAGAGAGGGCTCTCGATGCTGTTCACTCCTGACGGTGAGCGTTCTTAAATTGTATGAATTTGTTTTCCTCAGTAGGCATAATACAACGTACCAGGTGCCGCGCGGGATTGGCCGAGCGGTCTGAGGCACTGCGGTCATGGACTGTGCGGCTGGTCCCGGCGGAGGTTCGAGTCCTCCCTCGGGCGTGGGTGAGTATGTTTCTCCTTAGGATAATTTAGATTAAGTAGTGTGTGTAAGCTTAGGGACTGATGACCTTCGCAGTTAAGTCCCATAAGATTTCACACACATTTGAACATTTTGGACAACGTACCAGGTCCTTAAAAGTACAATCTACTAGATGCTCTGCTAATAAGTTGTCTTAGGCAATTATTCTGTTTATGACCATGTTTACTCATTTCTGATGAAAATAAATGGGACATGCTCTTGATCCAAACATGCTGATAATTGCCTTTCTTCTTCTTTTCGTCATCAGAGAATAGCAGGACGTTCACATGCATGTTACGCTCACCAGCAAATTTTAAAAAATGGAGGGGTCCGACGACTATACGATTATCCTGCTTGTTTTCCTCATATGACTTGCGTTTCTCCAGGCCACAAACATGAATCGATATTCCGGTATTCCGCCCCTCAAATTTAGGTACCTCCTGGATCTTGATGGGGAATACCATCAAAGTTATAACACTTACAAGTGTCTACGTACCTGCAGTATCAAGATGTGCGCTGCGGTTTTTTCCTGTAATTTTTTTGCGCAAGGCAGAATTGACCATGCAAAACAAGCCTGATCGGTTTTCGACATTATTATATGCCTTCTTATCAGCTACATCCTTAGGTAGTTTGATATAGCTGGGCCCTCCATTTACTGCATCACAGACATGTGTATGGATGTCAAGGCAGGGCTCTTTAGCTGATCCTCCAACTTCCATCTCGGAAAACTGGTCAAGTATAGCAAGCACTCATGGTGCGCTCACGAAACGACTTGGCGTTTGATGTGCTCGACTATATCACGCCATCCCCCCCCCCCCCCCCCCCAAGATAGTGAAGGCTTGTCTCTTCAATGCAAGAGGTCTGTTTTGGGGGGTGAAACAGTTCTATGCACAGTACAGTGCTGCGCTTAATGGTGGGATACCATGGATCATTAACAACATTCAGGAGTTCCGTTTCTAAAATAGGAAGGTACGCTTTCAGAAACTTCACAGCGTCACAGTACTCTCCTGCTGGATTCTCGATCCTGATGAATGAGAGTGGCTTCTCAAAGGCATCTGAAACCACAAACAATTCTAATTCCAGTATGATGTTACTAATTTGATGTCCTTCACTAAAATGACAGAGGAGGTTACTGCTGGTAGCCAAAGGATTACTACTATTACTATAACTATAACCAGACGACGATGACGCTGCTGCTGCTGCTGGCAGTGACGAGGCACAGCAAGGTGCACATACGTTGCGGCTCGGGCGAGAAAGTGGGGAGGAGGAGTTGGTACTTTGCCCCAGTGTGAGCAGCCTGGCTGCAGCTGCG
The DNA here is from genome assembly GCF_023864275.1 of Schistocerca cancellata. NCBI lineage: Eukaryota > Metazoa > Arthropoda > Insecta > Orthoptera > Acrididae > Schistocerca > Schistocerca cancellata. Next base: position 716,557,249 of record NC_064628.1, read on the forward strand.
GTTGCAGAGATGATTGTTGCTAATTGCTGGAGGGAGGCTGGCCCATGGAAGCCAAAGTGGAGCTGGTGCGCGGGCGGCGGTGGGAGCGGCTATGGTTGCTGTGGCTTGCCATGCACTGACGAGGGGCAACTTACATAGCTGTGCGAGCCACACAGGACCGAATCTAGATGGTTGTATCTTCGCCACCCCCTCTAACCGGGCCACAGAGTATTTTGTTGTGAGACATCTGCTGGAAGAAGAAGAATAACGAAAAAAGTTAAGTACAACATTCTAGACATCGATCACTGCTGCTGCTGCAAGTACATCGTCAAAAACACTGATGATATGTAAGCAGCAAGCGTGTGTATATAAATTACCTATATCGCCCTGGCTCTGTGGCATATCCCTCACGTAAGTGGGAATCAACCTCAACATCTTTTCACCGTGACGCAGCTCCTCTCCTTTTCCTCAATCCATTGCGATAAATCATCATTCTCGCCCAAACTACTGTGGAGCCATCAATCCAGCTCCCCTACATCGCCTATAACAGCAACATACTGATTTAGAAGAAACGAATACACACACAAAACTAGGAAATTTTTTTAAGGATATATACTTACACGATAGTTGTGATGAGGAAGGTCTCACAACCTCTAATCCACCCTGCTTGTCTTCTTTGGAATCATCTACAACACAGAACAGGTCTCAGACACCAATATATTACGTAAACACACAGCACTACAATGAAATTTTAGAAAGAAAATTTTGACTCAGATTAGATGGGTAGATCACATAACTAATGAGGAGGTATTGAATAGAATTGGGGAGAAGAGGAGTTTGTGACACAACCTGACTAGAAGAAGGGATCAGTTGGTAGGACATGTTCTGAGCCATCAATGGATCACCAATTTAGTATTGGAGAGCAGCGCGGAGGGTAAAAATCGTAGAGGGAGACCAAGAGATGAATGCACTAAGCATCTGCGAATACATAGAAAGATAGATCCCTTATCATTTAACTACAAAATAGCAGGTCAGCAACTGGAAGCAGTTAATTCCATAAATTATCTGGGAGTACGCATTAGGAGTGATTTAAAATGGAATGATCATATAAAGTTGATCGTCGGTAAAGCAGATGCCAGACTGAGATTCATTGCAAGAATCCTAAGGAAATGCAATCCGAAGACAAAGGAAGTAGGTTACAGTACGCTTGTTTGCTCACTGCTTGAATACTGCTCAGGAGTGTGGGATCCGTACCAGATAGGGTTGATAGAAGAGATAGAGAAGATCCAACGGAGAGCAGCGCGCTTCGTTACAGGATCATTAATCGCGAAAGCGTTACGGAGATGATAGATAAACTCCAGTGGAAGACTCTGCAGGAGAGACGCTCAATAGATCGGTACGGGCTTTTGTTAAAGTTTAGAGAACATATCTTCACCGAAGAGTCAAGCAGTATATTGCTCCCTCCTACGTATATCTCGCGAAGAGACCATGAGGATAAAATCAGAGAGATTAGAGCGCACACAGAAGCATACCGACAATCCTTATTTCCACGTACAATACGAGACTGGAATAGAAGGGAAAACCGATAGAGGTACTCAAGGTACCCTCCGCCACACACCGTCAGGTGGCTTGCGGAGTATGGATGTAGATGTAGATTCAGAAGGATGTAGCTTGCGGTAGGTACTGGGAGATGAAGAAGCTTGCACAGGATAGAGTAGCATGGAGAGCTGCATCAAACCAGTATCAGGACTGAAGACCACAACAACAACAACAACAATGTCTCAGCAACATATTATGTATACGCACAGTACTACAACAAAAAAATCTATATACTTACAATGCTGCTGCTGCCTCTCAGCTTCCAGCTGATCCTTGATTTGGTGAATATATGCTGAACCAAAAAGAAGAAATGTATTCGATTCTATGAAACTGTTAAGAAAAAGTTACAGATATCTATTTGAATATGTACTTACCCGGTGATTCTCCTTACTTACGGCGTTTGCCACTGACAGTGCTGCTGTTTGCTGCTGCTGACCGCTTCATGGTAGATGCACTATCGAGCACTCGACGCTCTAACGAGGACAACTGAATATAGTCAGAGACTAGAGCTGAATCAAGACGACTGGGGGTGGGGGTATGCTTTATATACCTTCACCCTTTCAGCATTATCCAGTATTCAGGGAGTACACATTAGTATATGGGCGCAGATGTTACAGCAACACGAAATAACCACTTGAAAGAGAGCAGAGGTGGTCCCCAGGTATCGAATATCAAAAGAAGCCGCCATCCTCTGCTTTGTCTGACAGGAAGTAACTACTTGAGATAGTGCACATGTTCTGAGATCCGACGTAAACATGAATTCCCCAGGTATCAAATATCAAAGTGATGCCGTTGTCCAATGCGTCGTTCGGGGCCGCCAGATCAAAGGAGGCTGACATCGGGTGTCATGCATTCCTCGTGGGGGTACGAAGACGTGGGCTGGTCGTGCAGTACCGGTGGTGGTGCTCGTGGCGCCCTCTGGCTGGGTGTATTGTGAACTACTTCTCAGTATGCACTGGGCCGCCTTCGCAATCGCACATGTTGTGTGGTTTACGGGCAGTGCGTGGCAAGGGCACAGTCGCTGTCTGCTGGCAGTAGTCCCACGCAGTGCAGTAGCAGTGTTTCTGGTCGGGGCTGTCAGCGTTTGGCGCTCAGCCCCGCGCCCGGCAGCACCTGCCCAGCAGACGCGGCCTGATTTCCGCAGCTCGGAAATGCGTGTGCTCGGTGCTATGCCCGCTGCCCGGCGGCGCCCATACGACAGACACACGTGTGGGTGACCTAAAACTTCATTCCATTCCTCGGTGCTTACAGTTATTACCTCATGGAAAGTGGGTGAGGGGAAAAGTAGCCCTGTTTCTAGCAAACTGATTAAATAAGGAACATGCAAATTGAATTGAACAATATACTATCGACACTGATTTGAATTTTGTGTTGTGAGATCCTTCATCTCCAGTACAGAATCTTTTTCCGGCCAATTTCAGATGTGGAGAGGAAGAGGAGTGGTGGTTATAGTTGAGGGATTTCCCAGAGGAGGATGGGCTAGTTAAATGATAAATTTAATTAATTCGTGAATTAATTTGATATGAAAGGTGTGCTCATATCAGTGATGGGGAGGGGGTGAGTGTAGGGGATTTCCCAGAGGGGTGGGTTGAGAAGGTGGGATGGCGGAGAGTGGGGGGTTTCTCAGAAAAACAGACTAGCGCCATGGGATCATAAATCAACCCCTAGGTGGTCATAAATCAATTAGCTGAACAATAGATTAAGGGGAGCTGGCTGCGCAGGGTAGCTGCGTGACCTGAGGCACCTTGCCACAGTTCGAGCGGCTCCCTCCGCCGGACGTTCTAGTACTCCCTCGGGCAAGGGTGTGCTTCTTGTTCTTAGCGTAAGTTAGTTTAAGTTAGATTAAGTAGTGTGTAAGCCTAGGGACCGAGACCTTAGCCATTTGGTCCCACAGGAACTTAACACAACACTACAACAAAGGGAGGGGGATAATTTTCACCTGAATGTATGCCTGCCCCTCAATGTATTTAACCTCCACAAAAAATGGTCCAGGATCGGTTGTGTCCTAATACTACCTGTACCGGTGAAGAAAGAGGAATGGGTCAGTTATGATAGGTGCAAGGTGCCCTTTCACGACATTTGTGTGGGGAGCCGCTGCTTGTAACCCACTGTGGGAGATGCATGTAACAACTAGTGGAAGACTTAAAAAGCGTAATATTCCATACATTCCTTACCGTGTATAACTGTATGACAGTTTACGATGATTTACGTAGCCCCATTTACGATTCACATAGCCCTACAAATATTTAATTTTTTCCTTGTTACAACGTTTAAAATTTTTCTATGTACTAGTGAACAAGAATAGATCATGAAGCAATGTACATTTACCATACACAACTTATTTCTATGGTCTATTTACCTGTGTGTTTTGTTATTAGCATAAGTTAGTTTAAGTAGTGTGTAAGGCTAAGGACTGATGACCTCAGCGGTTTGGTCCCTTAGGAAATCGCACATTTATCTCTTGTGCTGTCGGTAGCCAAAAGAGCTAAAGAAGAACTAGTTATGAATGAAAACAACTTGTGACGCATCAGCAACTGTAAACATTCTGATAGTTAACTAACTGATACCATGAGGAACTTTACTTTAAATCAGTTTATCCTTCTGTGTTTGTTTTAGAATGGAGGTTCCACATTTACGGACTACCCTGTAGACTCGTACAGGTAAAGAAAAATTTCTTTAATAAAACATCTCTACTGGTATCAGATACTGGTATGCAAATGGCGAAGAAGTTCCAGAAAGTGTGTATCTGGAGCACAACACTGTATAGAAGTCAAGCATGGAGAACAGAAAACCCAGAGAGAAGAAACTACAGGCATTTGGAATGTTGAAAATTAAGTGGACAGAGAGATCAAATCGAGTGCTCATCACTCGTGTTACGCATAAAATATCAGCAGTTCGTGGCACAATGTGGGACAAGTGCGCGGCGCCGAAATTAACTGTGAATAAACTGTGATGTAAATAGTTGCAAACTGAAGGAGAGAAAAAAATAATTTGAAATAAAAAAGCGGTAATTCTCTGAAGAAGACGTAATTCTGAGGCATGACAAATTACGCGGACACAACTGTAAACACGAAGTCTCAAACTTCGTTTGTTCCACTTTTACCTGGCCGAGTGTTTAAAAGAGAAGATTCGGCAATTAAGAATTTATTACGCTAATTGTATGACTTAGTGTGTAACACTAATATAACAGGTCGCTCAGTTGTTAAACTCAGTACGTTATTTCAGCTGTAATTGAGAATCAGTGTAACTGTCAGCTCCATTTCTCACAGTGGATAATAGAAGGAACTAGGCTTTATAGCACTTGTCACGCGACTTTGAAGTTGATTTCAAACTTCAACACGGCAGATGAATGAACGTGCACGTTTTACACCTATCTGGGCACTCCCAGGTGGTGTAACATGATCCGAGATGCGCCTACAGAACCGGCAATACGGCTAACACGTGGCTCTCAAGGAAGAACTGAAAGTTGCTGCTGGCTTGGTCCTACCGTTAAACTCAACGACGTTTTTGTTCGAAATAAAGCATTCTGTGTCATCCACTGTATTTTCTCATAGTATGTTAGGAAATGTGTGTGTGGAGTCAATATCATACTGTCACACAAGGCAAAATACGCAGTACCACATCAGTCCCACGCCGGCGCAAATATTTTCCGTTTAGTATTCATTCTTTTTCTTAAAATTTGTGTTTAGTATTCATTCTTCTTCTTCTTAAAATTTCGCTTTTAGGGTTGCGTACCTCAAACGCCAAAAATGTAATAACACTCATAGGATCACTTCGTTGTCCGTCTATCTGTCTGTCCGACTGTTCTTAAAAACTCTTTTTCTCAGAAACCTGTAGACGTATCAAGTTGAAATCTGTGTCACGTAGTGAGATCTATGTTTCCTTGGCAATGTAAAAATTGAAGCTTCTACGTCAATGCAATCAAAAGACACGGCCGTTTATGTCACGTTTTGATACTCGCGAACTCACTCATCAAAACGTGTAGGGTACTACCCGTCAACCTAAAATCATGAAATTTGGCAAGAAACAGAGTTTTACAGTACAAGTAAAGGAAAATATCCGGAAATTATTAATTTCTAATTATATCACACGAAAAAAATTTTTTTGTCATTTTTTGTATGGCAAGAACCCTTTTTCCCAAGGTTGGGTAAACGTATGATGTTGAAATTTGTGTCACATAATAAGACCTATAGTCCCTTTGCGGTGTAAAAATCTCAAGCTGGTTACCCTAGAATCACGGAAGTTGGCAGGAAGTAGGGTTTTACGGTACATGCAAAGGAACATGCGGAAATAGCTAATTTGTAATCATGCGCCAAAAATATTTTTTGTTTCGTTATACGGTTGTCCATCAGTCTTTCTGTTAAGACCTCTTTTTTTCAGGGACGTGAAGACATATCAAGCTGAAATTCATGGCGCATACTAAAGTCTGTGGTCCACTGCCGGTAGGAAAAATTTAAGCTTCAACGTCAATGTAATCACAAGATTCGACCATTTATGGCACAATCAAGTATAGATATATATAACAGGCAGAATTAGTCGAAATTCCCATTTTCCAGTATGGATGAGCTATCTATGTACACAATTAAGTTTGTACGAAACACACAGTGCGCGAGGGCTGCATATTCAGTCCAATATTTTTTTGGAGTTACTTAATTCTTGTCACTATCACTGTAAATATTATCATAATTATTACTATTATATTTTATTGTTTAATTATTACTTCTACACTAAACACAGTTTTGTTACAATTACAATAAATGACAACTTAAATAATGAGGAAACAATACTTATGACAAAGATATAGAAAGCACACTGATGAGCTCAATTATTACGACCAGTGTCCACTGCGAGGCCGAATGAGGCCTGGTGACGTATCGAGCATGAGACGCGCTGAGAAAGGCATATAAGCGGAGCAAAGACGAATGTATAACTATCCGACGGCAGGGGCCACAAATGGGGAAATACACTAATATAAGCGACTTTGAGAAAGTGCAGATTGGAATGGGGTGCGCCTGGGAACTAGCGTCTCGGAAATGGCGAAGCTGGTGGGCTCAAATAGTTCAAATGGCTCTGAGCGCTTTGGGACTTAAGTTCTGAGGTCATCAGTCTCCTAGAACTTAGAACTACTATAACTAACTATCCTAAGGACATCACACACATCCACGCCCGAGGCAGGATTCGAACCTGCGACCGTTGCGGTCGCGCGGCTCCAGACTGTAGCGCCTAGAACCGCTCGGCCACTCCGGCCGGCGAAGCTGGTGGGCTTTCGCGTGTTACTGCCATGGGTATCTAAGCAAAAGTGGTCGAAGGACTTTGAAATTACGAGTAGGTGATAACGTGTTGGACGTGCTCGCCTCATCACAGAACGAGACTTGCCTGCACTGTAAAGCAACATAGGCGGCCATCTAGGGCAGATCTGAAGACAGAGAACAACGCTGGTGCAGGAACAAGAGTTTCAGAGAACACGGTTCAGCGCACTTTACTGAACATGGAGCTCCGCAGCAGACTACCCTAGCTGCCCCTACGTTGACCCAACCACGTAGTCATTTACGACTGCATTGTGCAATCGAGATTGGACAATGGATCAATGGGAACGTTTCTTGTTACATCGGCTCCATGGTTGTGTCAGTATGCTGGCGAACCGTTACTCGAAACGTGCACTGCGCCTTGGACACAAACCCGTAGAGGCAGTACTGCGCTATGGAGAGCATCCACTTGGCCTTACCTGCGGTGGTAATCGAAGGTACGATGACAGCTGCGGAGTAGGTGAACGTTACTGCGAACCTTCTACATTCCTTCACGCTTAATGTCTTCCCAACGGCCTTGAGATCTTCTAACAGGATAACTCTCCATTAAAATTGAAACAAATGAGCCCTCGGTAACCATTATTTTTAGACTTACTGACCAGGTTTCCACACTTCTAAGAGTGCCTTCATCAGAATTAAAACAAAATGGCCCATAAAATAGTTACAAATTTATAGGAAAAGACATTTTTTATATAAAAAGTGTAAGTATTGATTAACAATAACAGACAGAGGCAGTACTTACATGTCACATATAAAATAATTAACAGGCCAGAAGATCTTTAATCGCAAAATATATAAAAAGGAATGCGTGAAGGCGAGTCACTATGGGCTGCTCGTACCTCTACAGCCACAGGTTGCAACGGACAGAGGCGCCCGCGTTAACAAGTGCGGGCAGGTGAACATGACATTGAATTGAGAGCGCCATCTAGTAGCCGCAGGTATAACTTGGCTACATAACATTCAAGTGTAGACAGACGAAAATTATAATGAATATTGTTCAGTGCATAATGTAAAAATCAATATTTTGTTTAACAGCGACAGAAAAAGTAACATTTTCTTTGCATCAGACCTTATCAGTACAGTTTGAAGCATAAAAACGTCATTATAGAGAATACAGGAAGGGCTGAATGACACAGCTTGTAGAAAGCGATATAACATAAAATACAGCCAATAAACCATATAATAAATGAAAAGTTATGAGTTAACTTAGATGGAAAAAAAAAACGTTTCGGTAAACTGCACAAGGAGATCTGAAATTAAATGTCAAGTAACGGCTTTATACCCTTGAAGAAAATTTTATTGCGCAACTGCAGCCGTTCATTGAGAATGAGACTATCATTTCGAGAAAGATGTTTAAAAATCTTTAATTCTTCCAGATTTTCTAATTTACGTCCTTTCTTCTCGGTGTGCAAAATGTTGATATCGCAAATAGCTTTAGGCGCGTGACATGTAATCAGAAGATGTTCGGCAAAAGACGAATTTTGGGGGGCTAGTGCCATTTTTTCTTAAAAGGTGTTCATTATATCTAGTTGTAAAGGCACGTCCTGTTTGTCCTATGCAGCAAAAAGAGCAGATATCGTAGACAATCTTATACACGCCAGAACTTAATAAAGGGGAACGAATCGATTTTAAATTATGAATGAAGTTTTTTTTCCATATGATTATTGGTAGAAAATGCAACGTTGCAGTTGTATTTATTACGAAGAAGGCGTTGGATCTCATACGAGATGGGCCCCACGAAAGGAATAGAGAAATATTTTTTGGGTTAGATTCAATGATAGAGGTGCCGAGCGTAGGAACTCTTTTAGTAGTTTTCTTTTTAAGGATGCCATCTACTATGCTAGGTTTATACTCGTTATTAACTGCTACCTTTTTGAGTAAACTGATTTCGTCGTTGAACTTTTCTTTCGAATGTGGAATGGAAGTAACTCAGTGAATAGCAGAATGAAAGAAGGCGTTTTTATGAGATTGTGGATGAATGGAAGACGCAGGTACGATCTGATCACTATATGTTTCTTTACGAAAAATATTGAATGAGATTTTATTATCTTCTATCGTAAGCGTGAAGTCAAGAAAGTTTAATTGGCGGGCCTCGTTTAAAATTAAAATAACTCCACATGTCAAAAGGCCAGGATTGTGCCACTTGGTTTGACGGTGAACACACATTGATGTCTTGGCCGCCAAATTCGTCTGATCTGAGCCCAATAAAACACATCCGAGACACTATCGGGTGCAGGCTCCATCATCCTGTAATTTACAGGAACTGTTTATCCAGTGCACTATATCTTGAGAAACCTATGAAGGTCTTGTCGAATCCATTCCACGCAGAATTGCTGCTGCACTGCCTTCCAACCGTGTAGCAACGCGCTGTTTGGTCAACAATGCCTTGTCGCATCAGTATGGGTCTGTTCTAAGGGCAGCAGTCAATAATTAAATCTTCCCATAATCAGTGGATTATGGGAAGATTTAATTATTTATTACTGCCTTTATAACAGACCTATACTGATGGGACAAGGCATTATTGACCAGCAGGTTATTTGGTAGTTGTGGTGTGCACCAATGGAGTTGAGACGTTGACAGCGTTACGACATGTGATACTAATCAAATAATGAAATAACAGATACGCTGCTTGCATACGGAACTCTCGATAACAATGTCAGTGCTTCTGCACGCTTGTATGCGGAACGTTTTCCCAACAGAAATACGCCGCTTCATTCTACGTTTGCAGCAACTGAGAGAAGACTGCCAGAGATCGTAAAGTTGCAAGTGGGTATTTAACACCTAGAGTGTTTTTCAAAGTTCTAACGTATACGCAATAATGTGCGTTCCCTGCACTTGCTAAGTTTTCCTTCATGCGGTAGCATTGTACGGTGTTGTGATATTTTACCTGTGCATAGCACACCTTCCGAATAGTGTATCCATTAATTTGCACTTATGTCCAATGATATGAATGATCGTATGGCATTGATGGCCGCGAGTCCTCTATCCAGGAAGGTCGCTCGCTGGGTAGCAAGTCTTTTCAGTTCACACCACATCGTGTGACTTGCGTATCGATGAAGATGGAATGATGAGGGCAACACAACATCCAGTCCCCAAACTGAGAAAACATCCGTCCCGGTCGGGAATCGAACCCGGACCCAATGAAAGGCAATCAGACGCACTGATTACTCACCTAAGGGGGCGGGCGATCTTTCCGTCCAGTATTAGATGTCAAAAACGGATGCCAGCTTCCGCACTTGATTAGAACAGTTGCATTTGAAAGACTACCATAGTCTTGCAAAATGTCCCGTTAAAATTTTGCAGCGAGCTTAATATCACTGGACAGACTTCACTGTCAATGAGCACACCTCTTCACCTGCTCCTGCTTCGACACAGTAGTTCCGTTCTAGACAAATGCCTTTGCCTAACCTACACATATCAATTCTCCTCTTGCCTGTGTAGGAGACTTAATTTCCCACATGCACTGTCACCTTTATGTTGAACAGGTGGAAACAATGAATCATAGTAATATTTATGTAGCTATTCAGATAGATAATTTACTTCTCTGGATTGAATTCCTGTGTGTCAATGAATCGAACCCGGACCCAATGAAAGGCAATCAGACGCACTGATTACTCACCTAAGGGGGCGGGCGATCTTTCCGTCCAGTATTAGATGTCAAAAACGGATGCCAGCTTCCGCACTTGATTAGAACAGTTGCATTTGAAAGACTACCATAGTCTTGCAAAATGTCCCGTTAAAATTTTGCAGCGAGCTTAATATCACTGGACAGACTTCACTGTCAATGAGCACACCTCTTCACCTGCTCCTGCTTCGACACAGTAGTTCCGGTCTAGACAAATGCCTTTGCCTAACCTACACATATCAATTCTCCTCTTGCCTGTGTAGGAGACTTAATTTCCCACATGCACTGTCACCTTTATGTTGAACAGGTGGAAACAATGAATCATAGTAATATTTATGTAGCTATTCAGATAGATAATTTACTTCTCTGGATTGAATTCCTGTGTGTCAATATAGTTACAGCGACTGTCATTGTCTAGAGCTGAGAATGTAGTATAGGATAATGTGAATTATTTAAATTTATTGAGCTGTGAAAGACACGAAATGTCTGTCGAAAGAGTATATCTGCGACGTGCGGAGCTGAGTCAGTGAAGTCCAGTTATGCTGGCATAATTTGTCATGGAGCAGTACAGTGAACGAATTTCTATAATATAAATTTAAATCGAAAGGTTTCTAACGGTTATTAATTATATTTCCAAGTGACGAACAACTACGTAAACCAGCAAATGCGATTTTAAGCTTGCCTGTCTAATTTGAAGAATTACACTGCTTTATTTAAACAGTGGGACAAAACATGTGACTGTGAGATAATTCTGCGTTTGAGTGTAAATATATATATATTTGGATTTATTGTTATTGTTCTTAAATAACATATTTGATTTCAGGGTTTTTCATTGTCGTTTATGTTTAAATGAAGTCTACTATGTAACGTTTAGTTCTGATACAAATAGTCACTGATGTGTCGAAAATTCAGAGAAATGTAGTTACCACCTCACTCGACTGTATCTTCTGCAGTAGCTATCGCAACAGCCGTAGTGCGTTAGATGTAACGCGGTCTACAGCAGGACGTTAAGATTGCAATTAGTCGTATCAAAAATGAATTGACTTGTTTAGAAAAAAATACTTTCAATTCCCACTGCTGGTCCGGAGCACGATCTTGCTGCGTGAACTTAGCTAGTAAAACCTTTTCAAACTATTTAGAAAGAGTATACAGATGTACGGACACAGTTTTAAGCACGACAGTGGACGTCCACATAACGATGCATTTGAGCAGTGTCTATCTATACATTTTTTGTTTAACTTAGCGAGTACTTTGGTCCCCACAATAAATGCTTTTAACAAATACTTCCTCAATACACTGTCCACCTCTCCAACACGGATGATCGATAAGTCACTTTCATATCAGTCCTTACCACATCTGTAGTTCACAGTCCACCTCATCTTTTGTTGGTTAAAATTATGCCTTTATTTACTCTTCAATCGTGTCTTCTCTTCAACAATACCAAATTTTAAGAGAAGATCACGATTTCTTTGAAATGATTATTTCAAAGAAATTGTGATCTGCTCTTAAAATTTGTTTCATCTCTGAACTTTCCATTGATTCCACTATCTCCGTACTATAATTCGTTTCTCCACGCTACACCTTCCGACTGTTAATTCAAAGAAAACTGGCTCTTTCCGCAAATTTATAACTATTTTCCACTAATAAAACGACACGTCCCATCTGCCTCTCTTTACACTAACACCTCCCAGCTTCAAACGTGCATCAATAAATCGCTTTTCCTTTTCACATCTTAATAAAAAGTTTCAAAGATCACGTTTCTCCTATCGGACCAAAGCATTCTCTTTTGCATATGCATTACACAATAATTAGTAGAGAATAATGGACAGATGAGTCTACAGACCGATGCAGACGCCACGCTATCAGCACCATTACGAATTATAGAAATACATCCTCAGTTCTTCCATAGCAATTACTACATCTTTTACCTGCCATGAAATCAACATGCGGTATACTTCTTAAGGAACAGTGCAAATTACTTAAGGGTCATACATACAAAAATATGGGAGCATGTTACTCTGAGAGAAAAATATTAGTGCAATGGTAATAATAATAATAATAATAATAATAATAATAATAATAGCGGCTCCTATGTGTACCATCTTACCTTGGAGTGGCAGAGACAGCACATGGACCCATAGTGTGGTCTAACCTTACCTCAGTGTAGCGGTACAGTCTGTTATATTTGACCTAGTTCCACTTGAATATGATTCACAGTCTTTTTAGACATTTGGTCCAGTAAAGTGTTACAAAGAACACCTCTTAGTCGTCTATCCTCAGATCCACCAAATTCAAAATAGAATAGTGATAATGACTCTGTGGTCTGAACACCAATATAAGAAAGAAAGAGCAGGAATTTCACCTCATTATTCATCTGCAAGCAGATGTACACACTAGCATAATAAATTCATGACGCACATCAGAAAAACAAAACGAGACATCACAACTGTTACTCAAGTGCATATCCAAGCTCCCATTCATGAAATGGCTTCGTGTTTGATATGTAATGGCTGTTTAGTCCTTATTGTCTCCAACTATAAGGCGTTTGGATGTTCCACATGCAGCATCCATCACGGACAAATGTACACTGAAAGAAATTTACGATTGAATGAGGGTCGTTTACTCGATAATTTATGTGTCCTTACCAACGCCTTCTGCCTACTGTAAAAGTGCTGCCCACTTTTGTGACTTTGCCTCTCGTCTTGCTGCTCTCCTCATACTGCTTAATGTTATACAGCACCAGCTTGATCATGTCACTATGCAATATTCTCAAATAAGGTGGTAAAGACACCAACTCTTGGATCTTATCTGAATATTACTTATTTGTCTGTACAAACACGGGCAGCAACGGATTACAAGCATTAGTCAACTCATTAGTAACTTGCTGTAAACTGTTAACGTGCATGTCCCAGGACCTTCTATGATGACGATAGTGGAGATCACACAACTGCCCTTCATTACATGGTCTGAGGGATTTCATACACGACAATACGTTGAAACGGAGGTAGTTCTTACCATCCTTCACCCGAAGAGTTCTCCAAAATTTTGAATGAAACTGTCCACCACTGACAGAGACGTGAACAATCAATTAAAAAGCTTCTACATATACTAGTGAACTTTCTTAGGCGTGTCAATGATACGCATTTTGAAGTCAGTTTCACCGCCGCTAAGTCGTAAGAAAAATCTTGGTGGTTCTGGATAAAGGTCAAAAAAATTGACAGCAGCAAGTGACTTCAGTTTCGTAGAAATAACTGGAAATATTGGATCCTGTAGACATGGTTTGCATAACAGATATCACAGAGATTGTGATAAAGTTTCCTTGGGCCAAAATTTGCATAACTGACGTGAGTGTACCAAATCAGTTTGTTGATCAAGTCATCTGGTATACACACAAACCTGTGTGAACTCCCAGGTCTATTACAATTGATTATATGGCATTTCCTTCAATTTTACTTCTGTCAAGAAGGGCTCCTTGTCCTGCACTTTGCCAATATTCACATGAGAGATTGTGATAAAATATTTGAAGGACAAGCCCTTCAAAAATAAAAGGCTGCAGCTACTCTCGTTATAATTTTCTTCAGTGCCGCTACAAAATCCTATGGGTGATCATGTAAGTGCATAAGCTACTACATTCTCCTTTCCAAGGACGTGAATGACAGTAAAACTGAACCCCTGCAAGATACAATGTCCATACATCACAAGGCACACATGAAAAATTGTAGAGCCCAAAGATTGGTATGAGCATTAATGAGACAGCCAAATATATAACAACTAAATTTTGTGATTCCAAAGTACTGTCCAGCGCCTCAAATTCTGGAAATGAATAGTTATGGTGAACTTGGTCAGAACTCAGTTGACAAATGTAATGGTTTCACGACGCAGCAATTCGTTTTCCTCAGTTTAATGAAAGAGTTCTGCATTAGGATCCGTCTCGCAGTCTGTCCCAAGACAAAAATTCGTTATTCAAATCAAGTTGTGAGACTATATGGGCAGCAAAATGAACGTGGTTCACAGCTTTAGTCTCTGGCTGTGCTTGTTCATTCCAGTCCCACTGGACACTTTTACCCATCAATGTACAGAGATATGGAGTAGCTATCATATAGAGATTCATGAAACGTTGATAGCAGATAATGAGTTCCAAGAATGGAAGAACCTGTTCCTTTGTAGAATGAGTAGTAAAGTCCCAGGATGAGATTGTATACCTTCTTCTGTCACTTCATTCTCACGAAATTTAACCTGTTACCACTGTAACGCTGACATAATTAAGTTCATTGTGACTCCTAGTTGCTCAAAGATTCTTAAAATCGATCTAACACCTTGTTGTACTCTCCTCAAGACGTCACCGCTGTAAGTGCACCATCCACATACGCAATTGATGGTAGTGAACCTCGTTCTCAGATCTTCTGGTAGGATACAATTAAAGACTCAAATGACGACAGTCAAGCTCACAATCACCACAAGGTACTTTAGATGCTGGTAGTAAATGCCATGACACAAAGATGCTGTATATTTACGATACGAGTGATGTAATCTTATTTGCCAATAGCTCACGTGGACGCCACAGACAGAAAACTGGCTCCAGGAAATTTCCGTAACAACTCATCTAACACCTGAGGGCCATTGGTTTCTGGTAGAATAATGGCATTTTACATGTCGTGAGTCCAATAAACATCTAACTAAATTACCCTTCTTAGGTACTAGAAGTAGGAGGCTATAAAATCTAACAGTGTGTTCAGTGACACTTCGTTACAACATTTGCTTAGTCTCTTGTACCTTCTTTTCTTTATATGTTAGGGGTATTGAATAGGACTTGACGAAAAATGCCCTATGCTGTTTAATCTTAAATTGAAAAGTGAAATCTTTGAATGTCCCTGGCACATCAGAAAACACAGACAAACATGGTTGCAAAACATTACAGAAACCCTCCTTGTTTGACGTATCAGCATCTTCCACACCGTTGAGCATGTCTCCTATCTCTTGAAAAACAGTCATTCTTCTTTGACGTTTCATCAGCACGATTTTTTCAACGTTTTCTATCATCACAAAAGATTATGGCTTAGGTGGCAGTTCGTATCGTGATAGAAATGTAAGGCAATAGGCTGACACTCCTTCTCTCACACTTATCAAAATTCAGCTTCATTGAAGCTCCATCAATATCCAAACTTAACCCAAGTTCAACAGTGTCTGATGTGAAGACAAAAATAGAAATCAACTCCCAGTATTGCTTCTATCGCCAACACTTGCACAATAAAGAAATTCATATTAAATGTGTCCCTGACAGGTCAATTCAACCACAGCTTGCCTCTCCAGTATTTCACTTTTTCCGAGTATTTCCCCTTTCAGTCTCGTCCTTTGCAAGGGTTGAATCTCCCAAGAAACTACGCCCACACAATTTTGAAATGAATTCCCACTCAACACTGAACGCAAGACGTCTATCGTAGTCTCAAAATATAAAATATTCACTTGTTCCACTTCTTCGCCGATTCCTTGTGTAACTGCATAATCGACTGCTGATAGTGGCCGTCATTCTGTCGGGGTGAGCCACGTGCTCACGGATTGTTCTGCAGATCAGTTGATCGGACATCATGTGACTGATTGATGCGTTTCCATTTCCATATGGATGTTGTACTGGGTCATAGACTACCTGTCATAACTGTGATTACAAAGTGGTCCACGTTAATGATATTGAACTCTATTTGCTTCTCTGCCTCTTTGTGATCCTTGCTATTTGTGGCTCTTCAACACTGTCGTATTTGAGATCCTGCACAACGTCTGAAAAGCTTCTAGATCATCCTTACAGTTGCCAGCTAAAACGATTTTGTGCAGCCATGAAGATAATTAAACTAATTCTAAATAGCTCTGCTGGTCTGTAAGGTTGGTACAAAAATTGATGTCTGAACATCATATCTTCAAAGAAACGTGGAGGACTGGTACGGGTGACAGACTAAAATTTTACACCGTAGCAATACTCTACTAGCCGCGCGGGGTAGCCGCGCCGTGTAAAGCGCCTTGCACGGTCTGCATGCCTCCCCCATCCCTCCCCTCCACCCCGGTCGGAGGTTCGAGTCCTCCCTTGGGCATGGGTATGTGTGTATTGTCCATAGCGTAAGTTAGTTTAAGTTACCTGTTTTGTAAATAAAACTGCCATTTCCTGCTAGTTACTTTATTTATCGCATACGCCTTTCGCCTTCTCCTGTTCTAAGGCATCGTCAGTGGGGTCTATAACGAAACGGTTTTGTTAGTTTTAGATTATTAAACAGTTCACTACGCGATTTTTTTTTAAAGTAGTTACTTACGATTCGCTGAACTGCGTTTCATCACATCTGGTATGGAGGTCGCGCTACCACTTTTATCAATGCCATATAATCACTTCTTTGTGTTCTCGCCTTCCACACACTGTTCACCATGTTTCTCACTCTTTTTTGTGGTGGGCTATTGTTTTTTTGTCACTCGTTACAACTATTTCGTCGTACACTGTTTTTCACAACGTAAATATTGCGACTCCATTACGTGTTTCATCTTCTTTGGTATGTTTACCTATTTGTTGCCAACGTGGCAAGTGAACTGTTTAATAATCTAAAACTAACAAAACTGTATCGTTATAGATCCCACTGATGATGCTTAGAACAGGAGAAGGCGAAACGCGTATGGGATAAATAAAGTAACTAGCAGCAGGAAAAGGCAGTTTTATTTACTTAGATTGGGTAGTGTGTAAGCTTAGGGACAGATGACCTAAGCAGTTTGGTCCCATAAGATATTACCACAAATTTTACAAATACTCTATTTAGTGGGATCTTGTGTTGCTGCAGACCAATAAGCAGACAGAAATAGATGCAAATCCCCTTATGATTCGCAATTATGGGTGATATGTGGATGCACATTTCAGACTCCCCTTCAGGGTAACCACAAACAATTTCTTTTATAGTCAGCTGGCCAAGTTGGAGCGAATAAAAAGTCAAACTGCTCCAGCCACACACAGGGATGAATACAGTTAGGAGCATTATGAAAGATTTGAAACTTTCAAACAGAGAGAAAATGACATTGGTCGTTACAGTGCCTGTGTTTATACGATGTACATGCATTCACAAATGAAGGACATAGTTTTATGGAGATGCAGACTCTGCATCAACACAGACACCGTAGCCATCAATGGGGTATCCATGCGTGACGCTCTAAAATGATGGTATAATATTTGTCTCCCTGTGCAAGATTCACGAATTGTGAGAACACAAGGGCTGTGTCTACGCGACATATGGAATTCTAGATTGATCCCAGACGCGTGCTTGGATGGCCGAAATGGTTAAGGTGACTGCTTGGCGCAAGTGGGAAATCCAGTTTGGAGTCCCAGTCCTTTTATGATACGTGGCACTCCTTGAACATTGTCCACAATTACGACGAGACTGCCTCCTATCATAACTATGATCAGGTTGAAGTTCATCCTCACAACCTGAACCATATTGCTCGTCAGGTCACTGACTCTAATTGTGACAACTGTCGCTAATGGAAACAAAGCCAAACCTCCACTCTATCCTGAAGCTCGTTCCCAAAGTTCCTGCCCCAGCTCTCTACATCTCTGATTGATTTCTATTTGACCTTCTTTAAATTTTGGAAGGGATCTTACTTCCTAAGAATTTTCAATCTCCACAGGCATTGTCCCATCTGAACTTCATTCCACATTCACTGAAAGTTGCACCACTGTGGCGGTAAGTACATCAATTTAAACGGCATTCTTCTGCAACTCATCCCTGGTATCCATCACTACCTCTTTGGAATTAATTTTATAGATTCTATTCATTGTTCAAGAGTATATTGGTAAGGGTGTGACCCACTACTTGTTTCCTAATGTGGTTTAACTGTTCTCTGGTAGCATCATCATTTACCTTACTTAAATTTATTTATTGTCTTTGGCTTGTTCTTCCCTCACAACAGTCAACCCTTCCCGCACTGACACTTTACGATGCACCAACTCTTTCTTGGATTTATATTGCCCACCTTCGTCTGTACTAATTCGAACATAGCAAACTGTTCCTTATATTGCCTTTGTAATTCCCCTCTTATTTGAATGGTGAGTTCAACAAATCTGTTTGAAATATTTTATTTAACAGTTGCAAACTTGTCGTCCAATTTATTAATTTGTTCCTTCAGATATTTTTTTCCTCTTAATTCATTTGAATCTCTTATAGCCAGCTTCGTTTTGTACCTGTGCGTTCCTACAATTAACGTTCACTCACTCTGGAGGTTCGTTCAGCCAACTAGTGCTAGCTCTCTGTTCCCTAGATCTGGGCTCTTGCTATTTTTTTCAATTCACGAGTGATAGTCCTATGCTGTTCTTTTAATTCATTTAAGATCAGGAGTTGCTTTAACATGTTATTCCCTTTCCGATCGAGGTTAACTCAAGGGTTTAAAGTAATACGTTGCATACTCATCTGAACTCTATCAGAAGGGCAAGGAGCAAAATTTACTGTTGACAAGCTTTCTTCATCTCTATTTGGAACAAGTGGGGCTGTCGATTCAGGAATGTCTACACTTACAGCGACAGTGTTGCAACGCATTACTACCGAGCGAGGTGGCGCAGTGGTTAGCACACTGGACTCGCATTCGGGAGGACGACGGTTCAATCCCGTCTCCGGCCATCCTGATTTAGGTTTTCCGTGATTTCCCTAAATAGTTTCAGGAAAATGCCGGGATGGTTCTTTTGAAAGAGAACGACCGATTTCCTTCCCAATCCTTCCCTAACCCGAGCTTGCGCTCCGTCTCTAATGACCTCGTTGTCGACGGGACGTTAAACACTAACCACCACCACCACCACCACCGCAACGCATTACCTCTGATATAGCAGTGTCATTACTCACTCCTGTACACGCTATTTTACTAGTAGTTTCCTTAATTGCATCACTAAACATTATAGGTTTCGTCTCTTGCAAACCATGGTGCAGCACATACCGAAAAGAATAATATATCTACCAATGACGAGGGCGGTCCCAGAAAAACTATGCATTCACACAGTCAAATTCGACCACAAAATCCACACATAAGCAGAAAAATGTCGTAAACTCGTCACCTATACTCACTAACAGAATGCAGTTCACAATGTCAAGAGGAAGCAACCAAGAGATCAAAACCTGAAAACACACAAACACCATCCACAGGATCAAACCACAGAAAATCTTCAAAGTTCACAACGTCCTTAAAAAATCAGTAAATCAGCCAAAAAGTATAAAATATCTTTCGTTCCACTTTCTTTAGCATCAATAAAATATGTGGAGACGACTATGCAGTTCACTGTATACTATATCCACACTTACGCTGCGAGGAATCTTCTCAGAATTTTATCAAGTCCGCCAAAGAATCCATTTGCTAATCATGGCAACATCACTAACACACACGGATCAATTTACAAGGCCATTGACAAATGCAAATGTGAGAACAGCCTACAGAAGCACAAGAACGAAAACCGCCAATTAATTCCAGACCATCTGTTATTAAGTTCACAACAAAACTGGCAGAATAGCTAATTTCACTGACTCTGTTCCAAGGAATAAAGAGCAAAATCCTTAATTAAATACCCACAGTCGTCATGTCTGCAACATCCATTTCCATACCAACCCTTTGAATAGCGACTCCCTCCGTACTAACCATATGCACAGCAAACGCCTCCATAGCAATATGTGGAAACAGCCCACAAAAGCAGAAGAATGACAACACAAAATAATATCGGACCACCTGGTACTATTTCAAAGTAAACCCACATTTTCCGAGAAATCAACAACAAAATTGTCAGTTAAAGAATCACAGTGACATAAATATACAACACAATTATATTTGATAATTATCAGAAAGAAGAGCAGATACAGCACAAAATTTCAACAAAAATCTCAATCCAACTCATCGATCAAATGTCATGAAATGATTGAGAGCCTTACGTTGTTCAGATTCAGTACCACATATTTTTCGTATCCTAGTTCCAAAAGCTCCCACTAAAACTCTGTCTATCTAAAATTTAATCTCTACGCAAAATGCCGGGAGAGCGCCGAGCTGCCTAGTACACAGGTGCAACTGAGTTAAGGTTAGACTCCAACAGAGAGCACACAACACGAAACCCAGTCTATGCTTCCGCCTTACGTCACACAGACAGTTCCCAATTGGACATCCGATCAGCCAAAGGTGGATACAAGTGGACACACGGCTTCATAGAAGTCGCTTATCTTTTCATTACCAACTGCAATTCGAGGCAGCTAGAGGATGCACCCACAGGTGCCGCCAAGAAGAACCAAGCAGGACGATCTACAAGTTTTCGTAGTTATCGTTGACTTGTTTCAGGACTAAAACAGAGCTAAAGGCAGATCAATGATAGTGAACAGAGAATTACTGTAACACGTCACTTCCATACGGCTGTTAAGTATTTCTAAAGTTTCTATAAATACACTACTAGCCATTAAAATCGCTACACCACGAAGATGACGTGCCACAGACGCGAAATTTAACCGACAGGAAGAAGATGCTGTGGTATGCAAATGATTAGCTTTTCAGAGCATTCACACAAGGTTGGCGCCGGTGGCGACATCTACAACGTGCTGACATGAGGAACATTTCCAACCGATTTTTCATACACAAACAATAGTTGACCGGCATTGCCTGGTGAAACGTTGTTGTGATGCCTCGTGCAAGGAGAAGAAATGGGTACCATCACGTTTCCGACTTTGATAAAGGTCGGATTGTAGACTATCGAGATTGCGGTTTATCGTATCGCGACATTTCTGCTCGCGTTGGTCGAGATCCAATGACTGTTAGCAGAATATGGAATCGGTGGGTTCAGGAGGGTAATACGGAACGCCATGCTGCATCCCAACGGCCTAGTATCACTAGCACTCGAGACGACGGGCATCTTATCCGCATGACTGTAACGGATCATGCAGCCACCTCTCGATCCCTAAGTCAACAGATGGGGACGTTTGCAAGACAACAACCATCTGCACGAACAGTTCGACGACGTTTGCAGCAGCATGGACTATCAGCTCGGAGACCATGGCTGCGGTTACCCTTGACGCTGCATCACAGACAGGAGCGCCTGCGATGGTGTACTCAGCGACGAACCTGGGTGCACGAATGGCAAAAAGTCATTTTTTCGGATGAATCCAGGTTCTGTTTACAGCATCATGATGGTCGCATCCGTGTTTGGCGACATCGCGGTGAACGCACATTGGAAGCGCGTGTTCGTCATCGCCATACTGGCGTATCGACCGGCGTGATGGTATGGGTTGCCATTGGTTACACGTCTCGGTCACCTCTTGTTCGCACTGACGGCACTTTGAACAGTGGACGTTACATTTCAGATGTCTTACGACCCGTGGCTCTACCCTTCATTCGATCCCTGCGAAACCCTACATTGCAGCAGGATAATGCACTACTGCATGTTGCAGGTCCTGTACGGGCCTTTCTGGATACAGAAAATGTTCGACTGCTGCCCTGGCCAGCACATTCTCCAGACCTCTCACCAATTGAAAACGACTGGTCAATGGTGGCCGAGCAACTGTCTCGTCACAATACGCCAGTCACTACTCTTGATGAACTGTGGTATCGTGTTGAAGCTGCATGGGCAGTTGTACCTGTACACGCCATCGAAGCTCTGTTTGACTCAATGCCCAGGCGTATCAAGGCCGTTATTACGGCCAGAAGTGGTTGTTCTGGGTACTGATTTCTCAGTATGTATGCACCCAAATTGCGTGAAAATGTAATCACATGTCAGCTCTATTATAATATATTTGTCCAATGAAGGCCCGTTCATCATCTGCATTTCTTCTTGGTGTAGTAATTTTAATGGCCAGTAGTGTAAATTATTGTAAATTACCTTTGTTGCTATTATTTTTTATTCATAGACGTTGCACAACTCTATCTGACCCTGTGGCGAAGTTTTATAGGTGCTGCGTGCAACCAAACCACCTTATAACAAAAATTAATTTCGATGGTAGCGAGTTTATACGTGTGACATCATGTTGCATTTGATGAATACAATTTTATTTCGCGTATGGTTAATACAGACATATCATGAAATTACATATACATATGTACATATTGACACACAAGAAACTTAAGTTTGTCTTTACAACTGAATATCCAGTCCTTCAATCCAGTGCACTGCATCTGGAGTTGCTAACAGGAAGTCCTCTTTGGCGCCGTGATAGGCTCGAATCCTGCATTCACTGACAATGTGGTGAACAGTCTGGTATGGAGCCCCGCAGTCACAAGCTGGATCAGGCAGCTTCTTCCACTTAAAGAGAGCATCCCTGCATCGCCCATGGCTGGTACGGATTCTGTTGAGAGTAGACCAGGTCTTGAATATAATGTAATAACATGACGACGAGGAGCAAACTAACATTCAAAAACCTGGCGACTTGACAAAGGAGTAAAAACCTGGAACGAGAAAAACGAGTGAAAGTGTAACTTTTCTGGTAATGCAGTACACAGTGGTGGCATTCTAAAATATTATTGGCTGTTGACCCCATTTCTTTTTCAGGTAAATGTCTCAGAATTTCTTATACTGCTAAAAACTTTTTTTTCGTAAACAACTCAACGAGACCTACTGCAACCCATGCTAGTGCTGTTACAACCTCTCCACATCGCAATAACTTCTGGTGGCGCCAGTTATCGAAATTGATAGAAGAGACAAAAGATATTTAAGAAAATTTCAAGGTGTCTCCAACGCCATTTCCGGCTTACGAGCGGAAAATAGTATCCTGAACAAACTGTGTAACAAAACTGGAGTAACCTTTCACTATGATGACCTCTGTGTGTACGGGACATTCACTCCAGCAACTTTTCATTAGGCACAGTTTATCTGGTGTTACTGAGTGCAAAGCTTTTTTCTCGTTAACGCTGGCGTGGAAATTTTTCAGTTGATCCAAAAGCTATGTTCTGAAGTAGATCCGGAGACTGATATACAGAAGCTGAAAATAAGACAGAACCTTATTTTGAAGCTCAAGTGCACCTAGTAGCAGCTATGAATAAATTTTTTCAGTGTTTCAAAACATTTAGACAAGATTACAAAGAGGGAAAAGCACAATTAAACGGGCTCACTGTGGACTGAAAATTTCTGTGTGAAAATGAGAAGTGCCAAAACTCACATACTGATTATGAGTATTATATACTCATCTGATAATAAGTTACAGAAAGATATTCTTAGTTTGACTGACCCATCATTGCAGGGATGTTTAGTTTTAATCTGGGTACACGAACAGACACTTGTCTCAGCTGATGCGCTCCAGTTCGAAGACGCTGGCATGTGTTCACAGTGCACCAACAACAACTCGCATGGACGGGGCATGTGCGAGGCGATCATAGTGCACGAACTGTAGCATTAGTTCATAAATAGAGCATACTGTGAGAAATTGCGTACATTTGCATGCTGCAACATTAACTGTGAAAAAATTAACAAATTCGAAGACACTTTCTTCAGAAATGTACAGTACATATGCTGTGAAAAGGAAGGTAATACATCTGAAGTTTTCAACGCATACCAGATTAGGCGACGTAATAACAGACTAAAGCGTGCTGATAATACGAATGATTTTCAAGGGGAATATGTGTAAATAATAACATTTTGCCAGCAAAACGTACAGCGTTTAAAACTTCGAGTAAATAAAGTGCCACTGAAATTTCGAATTAATACAAGCTCTTCCATATCTTCAATTAATCTGCAGATGTACAAAAGACTGAGATCGCCAGAACCACGTGAATTTCAAAGTCTGCTATTTAGCTACGGCGACCAACAAATACCAGTCAAAGGCCAGTTAATAATGGACGTTGCAAACAAACAATTTACAGTACACGCCTGAATTGTTGTAGTAAATACGCACAAAGCAACACATTTACTGAGCCTTGATTTATTCAATAAACTAGGCTTTACAATTCATCAAGGGGCGAATCAGATTCACACCGAAGTTCTTAACGAGAAGTTACCACAACTGTTGCAAAAATGTGATACCACTTCTTGTGAAGGAACAACTGGCATTAAGAGTTACACAACTCACAATACACTGGAGACTAATGCTGTGCCGAAATTGTGTAAAGCACGCAATATTCCATTTGACAAAGAAAGGACAAAGAGAAACAAGAACTAAAACGCATTGAATAAAATGGCATCATAGAAACAATTACCAGTAGCCAATGGGAAACGTCGACTGCTTTGGCGCAAAAACCTAATGGTTCCTTGAGAAATTACGTTGATTTTAAGACAGCAATCAACACACGATCAATCGTTGATTAATATCATGCTCTGAAACTAGAAGAATTAGAATAGCTGGTGGCATATGTTCAGCAAAAGTAGATTAGAATTCCTCTGGCTCAAGAAACAGTTTGGTCATAAATACTTTGTTTGGGCTTTATCAATACATGACACAGCCATTTGGGACGGCCAGTGTACCACATTTCTTGCAACTATACTCAAACCAATTAGTTAGGAAAGCTCCTAACACCTTGATCTACCTGGGTGACATAATTGTCTCAGGGAAAACTACTAAAGAGCTATTGCATAATATGGAATGCATGTTTAAGACTGTACAAAAAGCCATTTTAAAAAGTGAAAAGCTAAAGCGCACATTCTTTCAGTGAGAAGTTCAATACTTGCGACACATTCTGTCACAAGAAGGCATCAGGGCATCACCGCAACATACTGAAGCAATTAAGAATCTTCTGGCTCTCAAAGATCTGAAGCAATTACGTGTTGATCTCGGCAAAATCAATTACTGCAGAACATTCACAGCATATGCAGCATCCGTAAGCGAACAGCCTCGAGAACTGTTGTGAAAAGAAACAAGAAACAAAATGGGTTTGGAACAATAAATGCCAACGTTCATTTGACAAATTACACTATGTGATCAAAAGTATCCGGACACCTGGCTGAAAATGACTTACTAGTCCGTGGCGCCCTCCATCGGTGATGCTGGAATTGAATACGGTGTTGCCCACCCTTAGCCTTGATGACAGTTTCCACTCTCGCAGGCATACGTTCAATCAGGTGTTGGAAGGTTTCTTGGGGGAATGGCAGCCCATTCTTCACAGAGTGCTGCACGGAGGAGAGGTATCGATGTCGGTCGGTGAGGTCCGGCACGAAGTCGGCGCTCGAAAACATCCCAAAGGTGTTCTGTAGGATTCAGGTCAGGACTCTGTGCAGGCCAGTCCATTACAGGTATGTTATTGTCATGTAACCACTCTGCCACAGACCGTGCATTATGAACAGGTGCTCGATCGTATTGAAAGATGCAATCGCCATCCACGAATTGCTCTTCAACAGTGGGAAGCAAGAAGGTGCTTAAAACATTAGGCCGGTGCTGTAATAGTGCCACTCAAAACAACAAGATGTGCAAGCCCTCTCCATGAAAAACACGACCACACCATAACACCACCGTCTCCGAATTTTACTGTTGGTACTACACACGCTGGCAGATGACGTTGACCGGGCATTCGCCATACCCACACCCTGCCATCGGATCGCCACATTGTGTACCGTCATTCATCACTGCACACAACGTTTTTCCACGGTTCAATTGCCCAATGTTTACTCTCCTTACGCCTAGCGAGGCGTCGTTCGGCATTTACCGGCGTGATGAGCAGCTTATAAACAGCCACTCGACCATGAAATCCAAGTTTTCTCACTTCCCGCCTAACTGTCATAGTATTTGCAGTGGATCCTGATGCAGTTTGGATTTCCTGTGTGATGGTGTGGGTAGATGTCTGCCTATTACACATTACGATCCTCTTCAACTGTCGGCGGTGTTTGTCAGTCAACAGACGAAGTCAGCCTGTACGCTTTTGTGCTGTACGTGTCCCTTCACGTTTCCACTTCACTATCACATCGGAAACAGTGGATCTAGGGATGTTTAGGATTGACGAAAACTCGCGTTCAGACGTATGACACAGGTGACACCCAATCACCTGACACGTTCGAAGTCCGTGAGTTCCGCGGAGCGCCCGATTCCGCTCTCCCACGATGTCTAATGAGTACTGAGGTCGCTGATATGGAGAACCTGGCAGTAGGTGGCAGCACAATGCACCTAACGTAACGTGAAAAACGCATGTTTTGGGCGGGTGTCCGGGTACTTTTGATCACATAGTATAGAAAGAGGTTTACTAGACGCCAAATGTCTCACGACATACTAACCAACTAAAATGTTAACTACTGCAACAGATGCCTCCGAATATGGAATCCGCAGAGTTTTGTCACATAGATCATACTGTTCACAAACTGGGAGCCCATTCGTGTCCACAACGTTGATAATTACTCAGAGCGACTGCAGTCAAATTGAAAAGGAAGTCTCAATGTTATCTTTCCTGCCAAAAAGTCCCGTAAGTGAATTTACAGTCGAAGATTCATTCTTCTTATGGATAACAAGCTATTTGTAGCTATATTTGGACAAAACAATAATGTTCCTTTCAGAACAGCACAAGGCTTACATCGACAGGCTGATTATGAAATAGTTTACAGGTCTATTTGTCAGCACACGAATACAGACTTGCTGTCATGACTACCACTAGGGCAGGATAATAGTTTCGGTTTTTATGCTAATGTATGTTTAGCTTTTGATATCATTAGTTTATATACTATTGAACATTTTCCATTAAATGCCAACTTGTTAGCAAAATTTGTGACAAAGGGTCAGTGTTATCCAAAAAGAAACAACACAATCAATCGGTGTGGCTTTTTGAAAAAAAGTTAATCGATCAACGTGAAATTAAATCATACTGGCTCACGAGACATGGTCTCACTGTCTACAGGAGTATCGTTCTGGTACATTCAGAATCAGGAGAGACATGAATGGTGACTTCAGAAGTGATAATTAAAGATTGGGTTTAACGTCCCGTCGACAACGAGGACATTAGAGACGGAGCACAAGGTTGGACTGTGTCAAGGGTGGGGAAGAAAATCGGCTGTGCCCTTTTGAAGGCAATCATTGGGGCATTTACACGAGCGAATTAGGGAAATCACGGAAAACCTAGATCTGGATGGCTGGACTCGGATCTGAGCCTTCGTCCTCCCGCATGTGAGTCCAGTGTGCTAATCACTGCGCCACCTTGCTCGGTATATACTCGAACAGATGGAACTCTGGGGTTGTATTCTTTTATAGGCTCACACTGGTAGGATAGGGAGCCACAGCTGCAGCCGATAGTCGCCTCCGACTTCGCCACCGGCAGCGATGCGCAGCTACACGCCTCCAGTCAAATCAGTATCCGCCTCGCAACGGTGTCTGGAAAGTCAACAGTGCCACAGGACAAGATCAGCACCGTGTCACCCAAGATGATCCAAACTGGATATTCTACCAGTGATCGTAGTGATCGGTCACTAGATTCAGGACTAGACCAGCGTTAAAAGACAGCTCACTGCAAATGAACGTTGACTTGTTGGCACGTCACAGTTTAGCATTTGTAGCGTTTCTGTTAATAAATTGCTGTACGTTCTTGTTACTCTGTATTGCCATCACATTTGTCACAGATATCTGGTCCTGTGACGAGGCTGTATACTTGATGGGAACAAGTAAGCCAACTCATAACGGAATCTACGCTGTGCAAAAGAAATAAAGGGTCGCTGTTTTTAAACCTCGTCATTTACCCCCATGGCAACGCATATGTTTGAAATTTGTCTCAAAGGTCTGTACAACCTTCCTCTGTAACGGAGCAAAAGGGTGACGCCCTGAGACGTCACCCTCGGGTTAGACGACACTTCACTTCAAACAGCAAAAAAAAGGCATGAGCTCAAATGTTCATGTGAGGTGTAAGGTGGGCCCACATTTCACCATAATGTAGTCCAGCGCCACCGCGGTCTAGTCACAAGATGGTAAGGTCGTCACTCACCCCAAGCTCACTCCTTCTCTTGACTCTTCTGGGTAGGAGGTCAGAATCGCGACGGCCAGCGTTGAAATAACGTGGTATTATTATGGGTGGCCAGACACACCACTGCTCAGAATCGACACGAAAAGGCCTCAGGAGGTATCAGAAAGGCTGTCAATAAAACCGCACCTTCTTTTGGGGCGTTCATTTACAAACATTTCGCAGTTGAAGAGCGACAGTTTGGAATGCAGTGTACAACAGTGGGGCGTTCTTGACAACTTTTGACACTGCTAACTCCCGCTGGGCGATTATCCCTTCTCTAAGGGCGTTATTGGGCTGCAACTTCATCGAAAGTGTACTGCAACCACAATTTTTCCTATGGTGTACGGGATGGAACCGCTAGGGAGGGTTCAAAATCATTCGATAACATAAAGTGGCAAAGGATTCTTGTAAGACCCAACAGCTTGGCAACGCCCTCGGTGCCACCCTCGAATCTTTGTTGGCACTTTAAAAATGTACATGCACAGAGACAACCTCTGACGGGGTCCTGTGTGCCTGTGTGCAGGCAACCCAATCGACACCTCCCAGATTCCGTATGCCTGCAAGCTAGTGCCACAGCAGCAGCGTAGCTGAATGATGTAGAGGGCTTGCCTGCATGTCGGCTCCTAGGAGTCGCGACAGTGTTGTCTCAATTCAGAGCCATTTTTATAGCGCTCGACAAAGGTGTGTAGGTTGCCCCAAGAGTGCTGGTAAACTGGATTGTCTTGGATCGTTTGCCGTTTTATTCATGCATGTGTCAATCTAGGTCGCAGCGCTCATCCCCACTCAGTGACCGTACCACAAGAGAACGCGAAACAGGAGGGCTGAAAAATCATAAACACTCTTTTCTGCTTCGGATTGCGTAAAAATTTCACCATAGTTTTGAGCGGTTCCCACTCGTTCCACCCTGTTTACGAGAGCAAATCTTGCAACCGTACTACACTCCAAGCGGGTCAGCCCCACGAAGTCCTTAGAAAAGGGTTGAATCGTCCACAGGATATCAACAGTGTCAAAAATTGTCATAAATGTCGTTCTTTTGCACACTGCACTGTAAACTGTCGTTTCAGACCGTGAAATGAGTGTAAATAAACGCCCCTAGAGAAGGGGTTGTTTTATTGACACCAATTATGCCACCTTCTGAGACCTTCTCGAGTCGATTATAAGTAGTGCTGTGTCTGAAATGTTCTCCTCGGCCGCCCAAAAAGGAAAGCGCTTGATTTCAACTCTGGGCGTCGCATTTCTGACCTCCATCGCAGAGGAGTCAAGAGAAGCGGTGAATTGTGTGTAAGGGGGTGCGTGACACATACCGGTAATGCTGAGCGGAATTGTGGTGAAATGTGGAGCCTATGTGACGTAATTAAACACTCTTACACCTCAAAAGAACTTCTGAGCTGAGGCCTGTTTCCGGCGTGTGTCTTCACCTTTAAAGCGTCGCTGAGTCAGAGGGTGATGTACGACGGTACGCTTTTGCACCGTTAGACAGAAATAATGGAAGAGCCTTTGAGTCAAATTTCAAACTTATGCACTGCAATGGGGAGAACTGGTGGGGCTGCAAAAGAGCTACCTTGTAAGTCTTTTGCGGAATGTACTTAGGTGGTAAGGGTTCTTTTCCTGCCGTATTTATACAGGGTGGAGCAAATAAAAATGGCCCGAACGAGTGAATACGATTGCATGTGAATTTGTGGCGGTATTAACTGTGGAGGAAAAGACTTACAGTTACTTCCAACAGTATAGAGCAACTGTCTATACAGCCGGCCGAACCTTGGAGTACCTTTACACAATCTTCATGTCTTACAGAATTTTTAGACAACATAATTATATGGAGATAAACAGCGATTAATTTACTTATAATCAATTATTCAAAATGACAGTCACAGTCACATTATTTATTTTGCCGCCAGTCGGTTTCAACCCGCGAGTCGTCGCTGGAGTCGTCACCCTGCCTGTGCACAGGCAATGTGACGACCCCAGCGAGCGACCAAATGGTGTAAATTGCCCTGAAGATGACCTTATCGCGGGTCGGAACAGATTGGTGGCAAAATAAATAATGCGATTGTGACTGTCATTTTGAATAAATGGTCTTACAGAGTTGTTAGCAGAGGTCATTCTGGTCGCGGCCTTAGCTGGCCACCCAACTCACTTGATCTGTCAGTGCGCGATTACTTCGTGTGGGAAGCTCTTGGGTGTATCAGAACGCCCTCATAGTCCCCGAGAACTGCAGCATAACATTTAGGATGGGATTGCAGTATTTTCAGCAGTCCCGCTTCGATCCGCCTTCAGCAACTTGCTGGCCAGGGACCATAAGTGTCAGAGAAGAATGGTGATCCCTTTCAACATCCGCTATAGTCATGTTAGTACTGTATCTCCTTTCCTCTTCTGTCTCTCTTTGTACTCTGGAACTCTGTTTTCCGGACCACTTTTATTTGTCCCGCCCTGTACGTTTGATACCAAGTATATTTGGTGAATACAACACAAACGTGAGAGTCAGGGATCTTGAGTGCTTATAGAGTGTTAAAAAGAACTTAATAAACTATGTTTGCTTTACAAGTGTGACAAGAAAGAGATTGCAGCTTGTTTGAGCAGTCAATATCATTCAGCTCTGTGTACGAAGAGGCGTAGTATTACTGCATAAAATTCAGGAGCAAATACAACGCGTTTGAGAAATGTAGCAGCCAAGAATATTTTGAAGGATGGGAAAGATCCTACAAGCTTCAATAGCCGGGTTACAAATGTGTTGCGAATGGAACGAGAGCTTCATCAAGGATTTACGTTATGTCAAAAGCTCGTTCACATACGAAAGCTGAAAGAAACAAATGCTAACTATAGAGAGCAACGCGAGAAGAGTTCGCAGAAAGCTAAATTAACAATTTTTCAAGATAATGAAAAAATATTTTGTTCTTCCTCCATCTCAGCAAACAAATATACGAGTGTTGGAACTTTAATATGGCAATTATTTATTTACAGCTCGTACAAAATACGTGTTTCAAAGTTCATTTTTGCAACACAACTTACGACTAGCTTTGAGACAGAAGTGATGACACTTTCTGCGGGACCTGACCATCATTTTGCAGAACAATGCTCAAGCACGTACAGTGCAAGCTGTTGCTGATTTGTTTGACTTATGGGGCTGCTAAGTGCTATACCACCTGCTGCACTCTCCTGACTTAAGCCTGAGCGAGTTCAACTCGATTTCTAAACTGAAGGAAACACTTCACGGCATTGGCTTCAGAACTGCTACAAATTTGTCGGGC
The DNA here is from genome assembly GCF_023864275.1 of Schistocerca cancellata. NCBI lineage: Eukaryota > Metazoa > Arthropoda > Insecta > Orthoptera > Acrididae > Schistocerca > Schistocerca cancellata. The sequence continues at coordinate 716,588,868 of NC_064628.1, forward strand.
AATAGACCGAGCCGTTCGAACTGTCAACACAACTGGCACTGCTAAGAGTATCCTACGACTTCCACATCGCTGGCAACGGGTTATACACAATGCTGGCGACTATTTTGAAGGTCATTAAAACTTTTAAACACGCATCTATTTTGGACGAGCTGCAAATAAGTAGTTGCCACTATTAAAGTTGCAAGCGTCGTACATTCACTGTGACTGAGAAACTGAAAATGACAGAAAGAAGGAATGGTAGAAAAAACGTCGTAGTACTGAATTCAGCCATCCCAAATTGTTTCCTTGCGGAATATCAGTGAGTTTCCACTTTCCAACCTACACTCTATCGCAGACATCGAGTTAAATGATGGGAAAATAGACACTCAACTAAAATCGCTCGACAAAAGAAAGGCATCTGACCCTGATAGGGTACCTGTACGATTCTATACAGATTGTGCGAAATAACTTGTTCGTCGTCTAGCTGCTGTTTATCGTAAGTCACCGGAGCAATGAAAGAAACCATAGTACTTGAAAGACGCGCTGATCATTCCCGGTTGCAGCAATGCAGCAAATGTCGAGGGGCAGATGAACCTAACTAAAGGCCCATATCGCTGGTCCTTGATTGATGTACAATAATGAACACAATTTATGCTCGTATATTAGTACCTTTCTGGAGACCGAAAATCTCCTAAGTAGGAATCAACATGTAGTGCAATGCTCTCGTGAAGCTCAGGTCGCTGTGTTCAGTCATGAGAATCAGAAGACAGCAAGTAACGGCATCCAGATTTGTCAGCGAGGTCCTCTACCTCCGGAAGACATTCGCCGCAGTTCTGCACTGTCGCCTGGTGAATGAAAGACGAGCTAACGGTGCATCGGACCAGCCCTGTGACTGGATGCAAGACTTCCTCGTTGACAGAACTCAGCGTGTCGGTCTTTTATTGGGAAACCGATAGATTTCAAACGGAACTCAGTGAAGGGTCATAGCGCCGAACTGTTCACGAAACGGAGGGTTTTTCACTATTGTGCACACAAACTAAGGGGATGAGTAGAGGAACAAACAAATAATCCTCCTAAGCACAGGTCCGAAGACGTTTTACGTGAGCTCCTTATAACGGAATCCTTGAGAATCCAAAGTGCGGATATGCATTTGAGGAAAAACACATTACAGCAAGTATCCCACGTGGTTGCCGTTCATGTGAAGGAATGCTTGAGCACGTCTTCCCATGTATGCCTGTACACGTTCAAAAAATCTCAAGCGTGTTCCAAATGCGTTGACAACCATCCACAATGCGTCCCAGATAAATCCAACTTTGTTCAACTCGGGGACCTGGGAAGGCGAGCCGTGATCGATACTCTCGTTCTCGAAACGCTGCTTACCAGTCGTTATGTATCCAGAATGATTATAAAATTAAACGAGTGCAGTTTACCTGTTCTAGTTTACAGGAGGTGGACAAAAATAAGGAAACACAAAAAAATGCAATACATTACTGTGCCCAATACGATGTAGGAAAACCGTTGGGATTCAGAACAGCTTCCAGTCATCTGGGAGTTGATAAATACAAATCCTGCACGGTTTTCAAGGGAATCTTATACCATTATTCTGCAAAATAGTGGCAAGTTTCAGATAACGATGATGGAGGTGGATAGCGAGCACGAGGCCTTCTCTCCAAAGTAGACCACGAATGCTTAATAATTTGAGATCTGGTGACGATGGCGGCCAGGGGGATGCTACATTACACCCTCGTGCTACAAAACCAGTCTTGGACAAAATGTCTGTTCATATGTATGTGAATTCCTAAGAGACCACACTGCTGAGGTCATCGGTCCCTAGACGTACACATACTTAAACTACCTTATGCTAAGAACAACACACACGTCCATGCCCGAGAGAGGACTCGAACCTCCAGCGGGAGGGGGCGCGTAATCACTGACATGGCGCCTCAAACCACGCGGCCACTCCGCGCAGCCAGTCTTGGACTTTGCTACCTGTGAGAACAGGGGTCCTCTCGTCTTGGAACAAAGCATCACCACAGGAAAACCAAAATTGTACCACAGGATGGAGCTGATCACCCAAAATGCTCACAGAAGCCTTCGTACTAATGCGACCTTCCAGAGTATCCATGGGGACCATTGAATACCGCGATACAGCTGCCGAAATAATCACCGACCCCCGCCGTGTCTCACTGTTCGGACTTAAACTCTGCTATAAGTTAGAAACTGTGTGAAACAAGACTCATCCGGCCAAATGACTTTCTTCCACAGCTCCACAGTACAAGTTTTGTGACTTCCGCACCTCGTTTTCCTCTTAGGGCATTTGCTTTACTGATGAGTGGTTTTGGAGTCCCAGTTCGCTCTGCTGAGCAAGATATCTGCCTGTATTATTAAAGGCTAAAACAGTGACCCGGTCCCAATTTCAGGTTGGCTATTAATGGCTTTCACGGGCAACAATAATTTCGTTGTCAGTATTTCGTATGATTATTGACCGAATTTAAATATTTGGAATGCTGTCATAGTCTGCTCACCGCAAGGTATGATCTTATATTAAAAGGTTAACATAGTAATTCAAGTATATAGGTACATATCTTTAACCATCTTCTTTGATTTTCTGAATATTCAGAAAGTCAAAGAAGATGGTTAAAGATATGTACCTATATATATAGTAGTCACAAAAATATGGATCACAATTTTAGACGAACAGGTAGGTTTTTTAAATTAAAATACAGAACGTAGGTATGTTTGAACATTTTATTTCGGTTGTTCCAATGTGATACACATACCTTTGTGAACTTATCAATTCTGAGATCGCATGCTGATACAGTGTGATTACCTGTAAATACCACATTAATGTAATAAATGTTCAAAATCATGTCCGTCAACCTCAACGCATTTGGCAATACGTGTAACGACATTCCTCTCAACAGCGAGTAGTTCGCCTTCTGTCATGTTCGCACATGCATTGACAATGCGCTGACGCATGTTGTCAGGCGTTGTCGGTGGATCACGATAGCAAATATGCTTCAACTTTCCCCACAGAAATAAACCCGGTGACGTCAGATCCGGTGAACGTGCGGGCCATGGTATGGTGCTTCGACGACCAATCCACCTGTCATGGAATATGCTATTCAATACCGCTATGTGTCGGACATCCATCATGTTGGAAGTACAGAAGTACATCGCCTTTCCGTCATGCAGTGAAACATCTTGTAGTAACATCGGTAGAACATTACGTAGGAAATCAGCATACATTGCACCATTTAGATTGCCATCGATAAAATGGAGGCCAATTATCCTTCGTCCCATAATGCCGGACCATATATTAACCCGCCAAGGTCGCTGATGTTCCACTTATCGCAGCCATCGTGGATTTTCCGTTGCCCAATAGTGCATATTTATGCCAGTTTACGTTACCGCTCTTGGTGAATGACGCTTCGACGCTATATAGAAAGCCTGCAAAAAATCTGACATCGTCCCGTAATTTCTCTTGTGCCCAGTGGCAGAACTGTACACGACGTTCAAAGTCGTCGCCATGCAATTCCTGGTGTATAGAAATACGGTACGGGTGCAATCGATGCTGATGTAGCATTCTCAACACCGACATTTTTGAGATTCCCGATTCAAACGCAATTTGTCTGCTACTGATATGCGGATTAGCCGCGACAGCAGCTAAAACACCTACATGGGCATCATAATTTGTTGCAGGTCGTGGTTGACGTTTCACATGTGGCTGACCACTTCCTGTTTCCTTAAATAACGTAACTATCCGGCGAACGGCCCGGAGACTTGGATGATGTCGTCCAGGATACCGAGCAGCATACGTAACACACGCCCGTTGGGCATTTTAATCACAATAGCCATATATCAACACGATATCGACCTTTTTCGCAATTGGTAAACGGTCCATTTTAACACGGGTACTGTATCACAAAGCAAATACCGTCCGCACTGGCGGAATGTTACGTGTTACCACGTACTTATACGTTTGTGACTATTACAGCGCCACCTATTACAAAGCAAAAATAGTGGTCCAACTAAAAGATTCATATTTCTTTACGTACTACACGAATATGTAATAAAAATGGGGGTTGCTATTTTAAAAAACGCAGTTGATATCCGTTTGAACTATAGCAGCGCCATCTAGCGGGCCAACCATAGCGCCATCTGGTTTGCCCCTTCAAGTTAGACGAGTTTCGTTCTTTGTAGTTTTTTCGTTTGATGCTTATTTCGTGAGATATTTGGCCCGGTCACTATCGATAGACCACCATATACATATATAATACCTTGTTATTTGTTTTATTTGTATTGTGATATGAATCGATTCCTTCTAATTGACATCATGTCAGAAACAAATGAAGTAGTGTAACGTAACGTAAACATAATAGTCAAAAAGACCCAGTTCTGCTTCATTACTCTGTCGGTGTTAACCACTGCATAGACTAAAAGTATACTCCGGCCGAACAGGCCTTGGAAGGCCCAACGGTATCCACCGGCCGCCGTGTCATCCTCAGCGCAGAGACGTCACTGGATGTGAATATGGAAGGGCATGTGGTCAGCACACCGCTCTCCAGGCCGTATGTCAGTTCACGAGACCGGAGCCGCTACTTCTCAATCAAGTAACTAAAAAAAAAAAAAAAAAAGTTCAAATGGCTCTAAGCACTATGGGACTCAACATCTGAGGTCCCCTAGACTTAGAACTACTTAAACCTAACTAACCTAAGGATATCGCACACATCCATGCCCGAGGCAGGATTCGAACCTGCGACTGTAGCAGCAGCGCGGTTTCGGGCTGAAGCACCTAGAACTGCTCGGGCGCACGGGCCAGATAGTAGCTCCTAAGTTCGCCTCACAAGGGCAAGGAGCACCCCGCTTGCCAACAGCGATCGGCAGACCGGGCGGTCACCCATCCAAGTGCTAGCCCAGCCCGACAACTGGAAACACTAGCAAGCTTAAAATCATTAGGAGAATCCATTCAGAAAGGCTAAGCTGACACCATCATGTAGTAGTTGTCGTCGGAAAATCTGTGACAGGGTGAGATGTTTTGGCAGAACCCATGGTAAATATTCCACCGATTCTTGATTATTGCTCTTTTGCCTGGAACTGTTAACAGGGAGAGCTAATGGAACAGGTAGAACAGAAGCAATGGTGAGCTGCGTATTTTGTCACGGGTTCATTTATCAAGCACAAGGGCGTTACGTGGAGGCCAATCAAATTACAGTGACAGAGATTACGACAAAGGAACGATGCATCACGGAAAGATCTACTTTTAAAATCATGAGATCAGAGCCAAACAACAAACACAATGTGATCAGAAGTATACGTAGGTGCCATGAGAGACGACCCGCCAGCGTAAGAGAACGTGCGGGGTACTGTGTTGTCAGTAGAGAAGCTGTAACAGCAGAATAGCTCAATCGGGAGAACTCTTTGACTTCGAACGTCGACTGGTCATTGGATGTTACCTGTGTAACAAACTCACCAGGTATAATTGATTCCTTCAAAAGCTGCCCAAGTCTACGTCGGTGATGCGACTGTGAAGTGGAAAACGCGAAGCGGCAACCGCTGCTAACGCAAGACCAGGCAGACTTCATGTGCTGATGCACAGGGATCGTCGAGCATTGCGGAGAGCGGTTGTGAAACATCGCATGGAACCAACAAAAGGAACCACTCTTGAGTTCCAAAGCATTACAACCAGTCCAGCGGAGTAGGGAGTTAAAAAAAACTAGGTGCAATGGCTGAGCAGCAATTCATGAGCAACACATTTCTGTAGTCAATGCTAAACGGCGCTGGGTGCGAATTTGCGAATGTGCACCGCCACTGGCAACTGGATGACTGGAAACGACTGATTTGCGGTCATGAATCCCACCATGCCCTGTTGCAATCCGTTGGAAAGACGTGGACGTGGATTTGGCGAATGCCTGGAGAACGTTACCTGCCGTCATGTACTGTGCCAGCAGTGAAGCACGGAAGAGATGGCGTTATGATACGGTGACCATTTTCGTAGTTAGGGTGGCGTCTGCTTTTTGCGCACAAGAAAACGCTAAATGCGAGAGGTTACAAACACGTTTCCTAGCATTGTCTACTGCCTATGGTATAGAAACAGTTCGATGACGATGGATGACTGTATCAGCATGCCATTGCATCCTATCATAAAGCAGCAGCTGCGCGGCAATGATTTACGTACAGCAGTATTCCTGAAACAAACTGGCCTGCCCACAGTTCCCAGCCGAACCGTTTGCGATGGGTCAGAACGTCGATTTCGCTTCATACCACAGCGTCCAACATCACTACCTTCTCTGGTTTCGGCTCTTGAGAAAGAATGGGCTGCAGTTCCTCTACAGACATTCAGACACCTCACTTAAAGGGTCCCAAGCAGAATTCAAGCTGAAACTTCCTGGCGGATTAAAACTGTGTGCCGGATCGGGACTCTAACTTTGGCGCTTTGCCTTTCGCGATCAAATGCTCTACCATCTGAGCTACCCAAACACGAATCACGACCCGTCCTCACAGCCTCAATTAAGGTAGTATTTTATCTCCTACTTTCTATGGAGCCTGGCAGCTTAACAGCTCGTGCATTCAAGCTAACAAGAATAATATACAGAAGAATGGAAAAGAAAACCGAGGATGTGTTAGATGACGGTCACTTTTGCTTTAGGGAAGGTACAAGAGAGGCAGTTCCGATGTTGCGGTTTATAAAGGAAGCAAGACTCAAGAAAAATCGATACATTTTTACAAGATTTGTCGACCACGGAAAAGCGTTCGACTATGTAAAATGGTGCAAAATGTTCGAAATTCAGAGGAAAGTAGTGGTAAGGAACAGGGAAAGACAAGTAATGTACGATAACTACAAGAACCAAGAGGGAACAATAAGAGTGGAAGAGTGAGGACGAAGTGCTCGGATTAAAAACGTTGTAAAACACAGTTGTTGTCTTCAGTCCCTACCTTTCAGTCTATACATCGAAGAAGCAGTGACGGAGATAAAAGGAAGGTTCGACGGTGGGATTAAAACTTAAAGTGAAAGAATATCAGTGATCTGATTCAGAGATGACATTGCTGTCTTCAGCGAAAGCGAGGAAGAATTACATGATGTGTTGAATTGAATGAACAGTCTTATGACTTCAGAATATGGACTGAGAGTAAATCAAAGAGGGACGAAAGTAATGATAGGTAGCGTAAGTGAGAACAGATTTGGTGATCAGGAAGAGGATGGCATTAAGGAATTCTGCAAACTAGGCAGCAAAACAGCCCATGACTGGCGGAGCAAGGAGGACATAAAATGCAGAACAACACTAGAAAAAAGAGCATTCCTGTCCAAGAGAAGTCTGCTAGTATCAAACACGGGCATTAAGTTGAGGAAGAAATTTCTGAGAATCTACGTTTGGAGCAGAGTATTGTATGGTAGTGAGACATGAACTGTGGAAAAAGCGGAACAGAAGAAAATCTAAGGGTTTGAGATGTGGTGCTGCAGAAGACTGGCGAAAATATGGTGGACTGGTAAGGTAAGGATTCAGGAGATTCTCTGCAGAATCGGCGTGGAAAGGAACACACGGAAAACATTGAACAGATGAAGGAACAGGACATCTGTCAAGACGTTAGGGAACAAGTTCCAACGTACTAGAGGGAGCTATAGAGAGTAAAACTATAAAGGCAGACAGAAATTGGAATACATTACCCAGCAAACAATTGAGGACGTAGTTTGCAACAAGTTGGGAGGGGGCGCTGTGCTTTTACCTCACTTCATCTTCAAGATCAAACCCATTCATGACGCAGAAGTACAAGCGAACTGGGAGCATGGGAACATCTAGAGCAGATGAGATCTGTTCGAGCTATGTACCTATTTTTAACCATCTGCTGTGCTTTGCTGATCCCACTTATAGCCATGCAGCGCACTGAACTAGTGGAGAATTGAGTCCAGACCTCTCAGGGCTACATATTCCGCCTAATGGGTGACGTGCATGGGTCATATCGCAGCACAGTGAACCGCCCCTGTGAACCGCCCCTGCGTTAGCAGAAGGAGCTGCGCTTGGTAGGGTTAACCAGCTAGCCGTAGCAAAGTTCGTTCCAGCCACTGAGGCGATAGCGAGTGCCGTTAATGCGCCTCCGCGGTGGTCACTGCCCCTGAGGCTCGGGTTCCGCCTCCAGCGAAAGAACTCATCAGTCTAGAGTGCTTGTTGGGTACATGCTGGCGGAATGCACGTTAGCTGCTTATGCGAGGGCAGCCCGTGGTTTGGCTAGCACGTAGTCTATGTGCTAGGCGATGTCAAGGATTATATCAACTGACATAATTTTTATTGGCTTCTCGGCTCCTATCAAAATTTTGTACAGAAATACTGAGTTTATCAGACCACTACATAATAATCATTTTAAGCTTTTTATACATTTTCGTACACGTTTATTCTGCACTTCTTAGTTTCAGCCTTTTTATTGATGGTTTCCATTTATTTAGTGTGTTATTTGTTTTCAATTACATCTATTCATGAATGGATGCTAGAGCAGCAACCACGGTTTGGTGCACCCACCCCAGACAACTAGAACTCTGCTGAGGTTGGTGAGTTCTACATCTACGTCTACATATATACTCCGCTAGCCACCAAGCAGTGTGTGGCAGAGGGCACAATTCGTGCCAAAGTCATATTTCCCCCTCTGTTCCACTCGCGGATCGCACGATGGAAAGACGACTGTCTGAACGCCTCAGTACGAGCTCTAATTTCCCTTACCTTTGAATGGTGATCACTGCGCGATTTGAAAGCTGGTGGTAATAATATATGCTCTACATCCTCGGCGAAGTTCGGATTTCGCAATTTAGTGAGTAGCCCTTTCCGTTTAGCGCGTCGTCGATCTGCAAGTGTATCCCACTTCAAACTTTCTATGAGATTATTAACGCTCTCGCGATGGCTAAATGTACCAGCCACGAATCTTGCCGCTCTTCTTTGGACCTTTTCAATCTCTTGAATGAGACCCAACTGGTAAGGGTCCCATACAGACGAACAATACTCTAAGGCTGGATGAACTAACGTATTGTAAACAATTTCCTTTGTTGAAGGACTGCATCGCTTCAGGATCTGCCAATAAGACGCAATCTAGAGTTCGCTTTGCGCATTACCTGTGTAATCTGATCATTCCATTTGAAATCATGTTGAATAGTCACAACCAGATACTTGACGGATGTTACCGCTTCCAAAGACTGGGCATTTATTTTGTAATCGTACATTAATGGGGATTTTCGCCTTAATATACGCAGTAGGTTACACTTACTAATATTGAGAGGTAACTGCCAGTCGTTACACCACACATTTATTTTCTGCAAATCCTCATTGATTTGTTCACAACTTTCGTGTGATACTACTTTCCTGTAGACTTCAGCATCATCGGCAAACAGTCTAATGCCGCTATCAATACCATCAACCAGATCGTTTATGTAAATCGTAAAACGCAGCGGACCTATTACGCTGCCCTGGGGCACACCTGAAGTTACACTTGATTCTGTTGAAGTCACCCCATTCAGGACGACATACTGTTCTCTGTCTGTTAGAAAACTTTCTATCCAACCGCATATGTCATCGGATAGACAGTAAGAGCGCGCTTTTTGGAGCAAGCGACAGTGCGGAACCGAGTCGAACGCCTTTCTAAAGTCGAGAAATATGGCATCAACCTGGGAGCCGATATCTAGAGCCTGTTGTATATCATGCACAAAAAGCGCCAGCTGTGTCTCACATGTCCGCTGTTCTAGAAAGGTCATTATGTCTGAACACAAAATATGTTCCATGATTCTACAACAAATCGATGTCAGTGAAATTGGCCAGTAATTATATGCATCGGACTTTCTACGCTTTCTATAGATTGCTATGACCTGGGCCTTCTTCAGTCCCGTGGAACTTTCCGCTGTTCCAGTTATCTCTGATAGATGATGGATAAGAGTTAGCACTTGATACGAAGTATTAGGTCAGTGTATAAGTTTATAGCGTTTTTGTTTTGTATGTTGGTATTTCGGTTGCTGTGGGTTTATTTATCGATAGTCAATTTTTATTTGTGGTTCACTGTTGCTTCTTGAGTCTACATATTGTCATTTTGAGATAGTGAGTGGAGCTGTGGACGCCAGAAAATGGATGCCAAGAGGAAAAAATCGGAACATTTCCGACATTTTATCCTGTTTGATTTCAATAGAGGGTGACAGCAGCGAAGGCAGCAGACACATTGTATGGGGATATTGCCACTGGACGCAGCACGACAAGAAAATGAGTTTCTCATTTCACGAAGGATCGTTTTGACATTAGACACTCTCCACGATCGGTAAGACGTTTGGGGTTTGATGAAGGTCGTTGACATTAATCCAGAATGATCCACGTCATTGTACTCGAGAATTCCCAAATGTGACGAACTGTGATCATTCTACCAACGTGAGACATTCGCATGCAATGGGGGTGGTTCAAAAAAAGGGTGTATGGGTGCCACGTGCTCTAAGCCAAAATCAAAAACAACAGCGGGTGACCGTATGTGCATCTCTGCTTGCTGGTCATCAATTGGCTCGTGAAGAACACCGACCATTCCTATCCTGTATCGTTACTGGAGACGATAAAAGCTATATTTGTGCTAAAATAAGAAAAAGAAAGGAATGGTGGAGCCCAAACAAAGCAGCAACTAGCCGTAGAAAGACCTGCGTGCATCCACAAAAGATAATGGTATACATCTGTGTAAACAGCGGCGGAATGGTGTAAAACGAATTGCTTCCCCTACGTGTAACCGTCCCTGTTATTGTCAACAATTGAGACGTCTTGCAGACGCAGTCAAGAACAACGACCAGGAAGATTCCGCGAAGTGATGCTACTCCTGGCCCATCCACATTCTTCTACACTGAGAAAAAACTATACAGGAGCTGAGTTGGACAGTCATTCCGCACCTACCTGATTCACCTGATCTTGCCCTCAGATTTTCACATTTACCACTCTCTATTGAACAACTTCAAGGAACTTCCTTTTCGGATGGAAATGCACTGTGAACGTGGCCAACAAGTTCTTCGCCTCAAAACCACATGATTTCTACAGTTGCGGAATCAAAAAATTGCCCCTGTGTTGTTGGCAGACTGTTGTAAATACGAGTAGTCTGTGTTATGTCTATCTGTTGTGTTTATTAACCTTAAGGAAAATCGCTACGAACTTATGCACTAACCTAATATCTTCTCCAGTAGTTGACCAGCCGTCTAGAGTATTTTCCATTGGTACCAATACGCGATGTTTCTTCCCCAATGATGAAGTGATTCTTGATAAATCGTTCGCGAGCAATGAGACCGTTTGGTATTTGCAGCGATGAGGACATAATGGGCCGAGTTGGGGAACCAATAACGTTTTTCCAACGAACGTATACGCGTGCACTACAAGGTACGCATCCTACGCACCTAACATAGCTAAATACTTTGACGAGAGCAGTGATTTCCATCACAGCGGTTGTCTCTATTTCAACTGGTCATGGCATTTGTTTTGTTTCGTCTGATTGTCGTTTTTTGTGTTTTATAGTTACTTCCACCACAATGTATTTATTGTCTGAAATGACAAATATGTCCAACATGTACGGCCTAGAACATGGGAATGCGTACGCTGCACGTCATCTTTAAGCTGAACATTAGCCTTGGAGGCAGTTACGTTGTGCAGGAAAGTTTGTTCGACTCCGCCAACGATTGCGAGAGACAGGATCATTTGAAAAGGGAGACAAAGCGATGTACAAACGCTTGAGCTTGAAGACCGGCTTCTTCGTTCTGTGGATGAAATGTCATCAACTAGTACAAAGAGAATTGCGAGAAGCGAAGAAGATGTAGAACATTCTGCGTAAGAGATTTCATCCAAGAACAACTTTCTGTTAACGCATGTTAGGGCAGTGCGATGTGTTTCTGCAGTTCTTAGTATGTACCTTATTCACTGATGAGGTTGGCTTTTCACGTGTTGGGGTCATCAGTTACTATAACCATCACGTATAGGCTATTATACCCAATATTTCGACGACCGACCTCGCTTTTTTTCAGGTGGTGCGAGTCTTAATATTGTGTATAAAATGGAAAATGAAATCTCGTTAGAAGACACGGAAGCAAACTATGAATCAGTCGCGCAGAGAAAATAGGAGAGATTTCTCTTCATGAATTTTCGATGTTTTGTGCTAAAGTTATACAAGGTCCATCCCTTGACGGAAATTCAATCTTACACACTAGCTACCGATTATGCTGAAAAGTCAAGAGCAACCGTTACGTTCGAAGTGTTTCCGCACTGGAGAATTTCAACACAGCCTTTAGAAAGGATCAAAATCGTATAACTGAGCGATGTAGCCGATAAGTGGGTGTGAATACTAACGAATTCTCCCAGCTTGATCTCTATTGTGATCTGCGTGAACTGCCAAAGGGTTAACGATAACGCTGTAGATTTTAAAGGAGAATGTCTACATCATGGGCTGCTTATATACAGGAGGTAAAGGAATGCCGTATTATCTACGTCGGTCATCTGACCGTGCTGGAAGAAAGCAGAAAGGTTCCCCTTGTTCTTATAATCTCGCACATCTTCCGTTACTCGTGTACTTAACGGTATTCCCCGCCTGTGGCGAACACGATCTCTTTGTATCGCTTGAAACTGTATTTAAACGATACAGAGAAAAAAACACGTTTCACATAATTTTGGCTTTAGAACATACCACTCATTTCAAGAAGTCTATGCTTCAGTCCTATTACGTCGCGTTATGCGGTCAGAATATCTACATACAAAGGGCGTTCAAAAAGCTTTGTATAGTCGTCTCTAATTTTTTTATTTTTTGCAGGAGTAGAATGAAATTTTTAGTGAACATACTTGGAACATTTAGCTATAAGTTAGTGCATAAAAGTATTTTCTTTTGTTTAGAGGTGAGCCATAATGGACCGTGAAGTAGATGTCATGTTGCGACAACGGTCGGTGATGGAGTTCCTCTTCAAGACCGGCGATGACTCTGCCACATCGATTCACAGAAAGTTGCTCCCTGTTTATGGGGAGGACACAGTGGATCGCAGCAGTATCCAGCGGTGGTTTCAGAGGTTTAAAGAAGGTGATTTCTATCTCCTGGACAGTCCATGTTCCGGTAGACCATCGATGGCAGTGAGTGATGAGAATAACGAGACCACTGATCAAATCATCCAAAACGACAGATGTGTGACGACACGACAGCTTGCTGAAATGACTGTCACTGGGTAGTGTGGTACCACTTGTAGAGTCACACATCTGTCATTTTGGATGATTTGATCAATGGTCTCCTTATTCTCATCACTCACTGCCATTGATGGTCTACCGCATCGTGGATTGTCCAGTAGAGAGAGATCACCTTCTTTAAACCTCTGCAACCACCTCTGGATACTGCTGCGATCCACTGTGTCCTCCCCATAAACAGGGAGCAACTTCCTGTGAATCGATGTGGCAGAGTCATCGCCGGTCTTGAAGAGGAACTCCATCACCGACCGTTGTCGCAACATGACATCTACTCCACGGTCCATTGTGGCTCACCTGTAGATAAAAGAAAATACTTTTATGCACCAGCTTATAGCTAAATGTTCCCAGTATGCTCACAAAAAATTTAATTCTCCTCCTGCAAAAAATAAAAAAATTAGAGGCTACTGTGCATAACTTTTTGAACGCACTTTATACAACGATGTTACTAGAATGAAGACTACTTCACTATCCTCATACATGTAAAATTCTCATATCGTTCCACATGGCCAATGTCCTACTGGATCATGGCGTACAAGTCCTGTTACACGCCATGTAGATGACTTTCATGTTTTTCCTTTTTTTGCTTCCTCCTATTCTTTTGTTGATTTACACAAAATATTTTCCAATCGAATCGCGTACGGTTCCAAGTAACAACAGCGTAAGTTCCTAACAGGTGCCACTAAGGTACTTCGCTGCACTTGATAGAGTGACTAATTTGGCTCCCGAAAGATGAAATTTTATTTACTGTAAAAGTAAATAAATGTACATTCATGTACTTCTGGTACAAAACAGGATGTATTTTCAGGTATTATCCTGAAGCGCCAAAGAAACTGGTATAGGCATGCGTATTCAAATACAGATATATGTAAACAGGCAGAGTACGGCGCTGCGGTCGTCAACACCTCTATAAGACGACAAGTGTGTGGCGCAGTTGTTAGATCGGTATCTGCTACTACAATGGCACGTTATCAAGATTTAAGTGAGTTTGAACGTGGCGTAACAGTCGGCTCACGAGCGATGGGACACAGCAGCTCCGAGGTAGCGCTGAATTTGGAATTTTCCCGCACCACCATTTCACGAGTGTACCGTGAATATCAGGAATCCAGTAAAACATCACATCTTCGACATCGCCGCGGCCGGAAAAGATCCTGCAAGAACGGGACCAATGATGACTGAAGAGAATCGTTCAACGTGGCAGAAGTGCAACCATTCCACAAATTGCTGCAGGTTTCAATGCTGGGCTGTCAGCAAGTTTCAGCGTGCGAAACATTCATCGTCGACATGGGCTTTCGGGGCCGAAGGCTCACTCGTGTACCCTTGATGACCACACGACACAAAGCCTTACGCCTCGCCGGGGCCCCTCAACACCGACATTGGACTGTTGGTGACTGGAAACGTGTTACCTGGTCGGACGAGTCTCGTTTCAAATTGTATCGAGCGGATGGACGAGTACGGAGACAACCTCATGAATTCATGGACCCTGCATGTCAGCAGGGGGCTGTTCAAGTTGATGGAGGCTCTGTAACGGTGTGGGGCGCGTGCGGTTGGAGTGGTATGGGACCTCTGAAACGTCTAGATACGACACTGACAGTGACACGTACGTAAGCATCGTGTCTGATCATCTGCATCCATTCATGTCCACTGTGCATTCCGACGGACTTGGGCAATTCCAGCAGCGCAGTGAGACACCCCAGACGTCCAGAATTGCTACAGAGTGGCTCCAGGAACACTCTTCTGAATTTAAACACTTCCGCTGGCGACCAAACTCCCCTGACATGAACATTATTGAGCATATCTGAGATTCCTTGCAGCGTGCTGTTCAGAACTCCACCACCTCGTACTCTTACGGATTTATGGACAGCCCTGCGGGATTCCTGGTGTCATTACCCTCCAGCACTACTTCAGACATTAGTCGAGTCCAGGCCACGTCGTGTTGCGGCACTTCTGAGTGCTGCTGGGAGCCCTACACGACATTAGGCACTTCAGTGTATATTTCACGACTGTTTCCATTTTAACAAAGAAATAATTGAATATAATAAATATTCATGAAATATGATATTATCAAAATGTTCACAATTTTGAAGTGAGAAAACAGTCAATAATGTCACGGCCTCTTGATTTCACTACAATCTTCATTACCATTAGTAGCTGGTATAAATACAGTACTTCAAGAGCTCAAATGTATCTTTGTTGTAGATGTCCTATTGCCCTACATTTGAGACTGTCAGTCACGAATTGACACCCGTAATTAAAAACAAAGAAAAGTATGAACGCAGACCTAATTTTCTTTTGTGTTACTCTAAATACCACACTTCACTTACATTTCTAAAATTGTGCTATATAAAACATTACACAGTCATGTTGCATAAAATGGAACCATGTTTGGTAATCGTTCAGGAACTCAAAACTACTACTACCAGAGGCAATGTTGCAGCACTATAACACCACGTTTTCTTTCCAATTAAATGTGAAAAGAAATGAATCGTATTTTGCAGTAAAGTCCTAAATATTTTTGTAGGTGGTGGAAAATATACACTACTGGCCATTAAAATTGCTACACCACGAAGATGACGTGCTGCAGACTCGAAATTTAACCGACAGGAAGAAGATGCTGTGATATGCAAATGATTTGCTTTTCAGAGCATTCACACAAGGCTGGCGCCGGTGGCGACACCTACAACGTGCCAACATGAGGATAGTTTCCAAATGATTTCTCATACACAAACAGCGGTTGACCGGCGTTGCCTGGTGAAACGTTGTTGTGATGCCTCGTGTAAGGAGGAGAAATGCGTACCATCACGTTTCCGACTTTGATAAAGGTCGGATCGTAGCCTGTGGGGACGGTTGCAAGACAACAACCATCTGCACGAACAGTTCGACGACGTTTGCAGCAGCTTGGGCTATCACTTACGAGACCATGGCTGCGGTTACCTTTGACGCTGCATCAGAAACAGGAGCGCCTGCGATGGTGCACTCAACGACGAACCTGGGTGCACAAATGGCAAAACGTCAATTTTTCGGATGAATCCACGTTATGTTTACAGCATCATGATGGTCGCATCCGTGTTTGGCGACATCGCGGTAAACACACATTGGAAGCGTGTATTCTTCATCGCCATACTGGCATATCACCCGGCGTTATGGTATGAGGTGCCATTGGTTACACGTCTCGGTCACCTCTTGTTCGCATTGACGGCACTTTGAACAGTGGACGTTACATTTCAGATGGGTTACGACCCGTGGCTTTACCCTTCATTCGATCCCTGCGAAACCCTACATTGCAGCAGGATAATGCACGACCGCATGTTGCAGGTCCTGTACGGACCTTTCTGGATACAGAAAATGTTCGACTGCTGCCCTGGCCAGCACATTCTCCAGATCTCTCACCAATTGAAAACGTCTGGTCAATGGTGGCCGAGCAACTGGCTCGTCGCAATACGCCAGTCACTACTCTTGATGAACTGTGGTATCGTGTTGAAGCTGCATGGTCAGCTGTAGCAGTACACGCCATCCAAGCTCTGCTTGACTCAATGCCCATGCGTATCAAGGCCGTTATTACGGCCAGAGGTGGTTGTTCTGGGTACTGATTTCTCAGGATCTATGCACCCAAATTGCGTGAAAATGTAATCACATGTCAGTTCTAGTATAAAATATTTGTCCAATGAATACCCGTTTATAATCTGCATTTCTTCTTGGTGTAGCAATTTTAATGGACAGTAGTGTATATTGTTACTAAATTGCACGAGTTCCGTGCGGTGGCATGCAGAGTATCTATGTAAATGTAGATGTAGAAATTTATACTGCCGGTCTGAGAGATATCGTGTAGTCATAGATAGACATTGAGAAATGAACTAGAGCGGCAAGATTTCTCCAAGCATTCGTTTTCAATGCCAACGTCTGAGATAACAAAGAATCCTACTGGTAATCATTTAAAATATCTACATCATCAAACGTTCTCCATGACGTGACGTATTTTTGCTTTCAATGTTTTAACTTCTTTACAACTTGATAGTTACACAAGCTGAAGTCATTCCCCTCTTCAGCATGCTTTCTTCACTAAACATGTATGAAAAGCCCTATTTCTGCCCTGACAGACTCTTTCACCAGACATGCCATCAACTGCAGGTGGATATGATATGATCATTCAGTCACTGGCCTTCAGCATCAATAGGGTAACACTGAACCATGGATACAGATCAATACGATCAAGTAGACAACGCTCTATTTTGTCACCAAGAGGAATAGCTGTTACTGAAATTTTTCGACAATTGTTTGGACTACGTCTGTTTATTGTCAACCCCATGATGATAACATTCTCAGAAACATGTTACTCAAGTGGAATCTTCTACATTTTCTATGAGATCAAGTACAAGATAACCGAAGTTTCTGAGATTTACAAAAAACAAAAAAAAAAAAAAAAAAGACGCACTGCAGCACATCACCTTCTTTTGTTATAATGAACTCTCTTATTTTTTGACGAATGATCGCAAAACAGGTGAGCTCCTTGTCATGTAAAGAGTGACTTTCTACATGAAACATGAAAGGGAAGTTTCTCTGATGTGCAGACTAAATATCAATTTTTTTTCTTCACATTATAAATTTTTGAAACCAACAAAATGGCATTTCTCTTGTCTGCCTTGAGAAAAGGGTTTGATTTGGTGCTACGTCGGATTATTGTCTATATGTTTCGACCTACGTCACTTGGCCGAACATGGAATACAACTGTCAATGTATCACATTCTAAACTCCAAGAATGGAAATCAGGAGAAGTGTAGTCCAAACACAGTTTCTTTTTCTGAACATGTGGGTACTTCTCACCTCTCTAAACAATGTTAAAAAGTTACGCTAGTGGGAACTGTTTGATCTGCGAGCGTTATATAATGGATTCGGAAAAAATTCATCATCGGTATTAGGCTGACAAAGGGATGCAGAGGGGTGTCGCGCTGTCCTCGTCACCCGACTGTGCGCTGAGTCACGGCGCGACGGCAGCAGATAATGTTGATGCCGACCCGACTATCTCCTGTCTCTACTGGTAAATTACAAATCCTTGAATTTAGAAGATGAAAGTTTCCCGTAAACCGTGTATGATATTGCGTCAGCAAAATAGTTTTAGGACATGTCTGGCGAGCGTAACACACCAGCCATGGAGCATACACAGCGGCGTCCGATCAACGTTCCAGATTCCTCCTCACATTATTACTCAAGAAGAAGTGTGGCTTAGGTGGCTACACTAATGAGGCTAAACGTGATGAGCAATGCCGGCAGCGAAATGTAATGCCGTCTGGTAGCGTTTCGGGGATGTGACGCAGTAAAGAAAGTGCAAGGTGGTTATAGTTATATTTTCGCTACTTGAACCAGAGTAGACGGAAAACTATTCACTGTACGTATACCCAACGTTATAGGAATGATGTTCAGACTGCGCTGCAGAATTTGCGTTGTTAGTAGTGTTAAGTGTCATGACGTGCCTTTAGACGCCGGTTACTGGTACGGCGATGCAGGGCTGAGACACAAGCGTCAGTGTGCTTTAGAGTTACTGACAGTCAACATGGGTCTGGAGAAAGTGCTTTACTCGTAAAGCGGTTTTGTAGAGACAAGTGCAGCAGAGCTACTGCTCTTCGCGAGTGTCGACGCATTAAAGGAGTGCGGAGAGGTCCTCTTTCCACACCGGGATTGAAGAACACGATTTGGACGTTCGAATTAATTGGTAATTTGCAAATTGCTCCTGGGACAGGGCCGAGGACCAATTGCGCCACAAATTGTTGAAGAAATTCTGCTGGATGCAATATGCGATCTTGAAGCCGTGCACAAGCTGTGTCGCCACACTTGAACAATCCACGGTCCATCATTGTTTCGAGCAGCAGTAGGGCAATCTCTAGTGCAGTTACAAGCTGTCGTGGATGAAGATGTTTGTCACACTGAGCAACGTTTGTAACCTGCAACATAAACATGGTGCGCGATTGACAAATGGCCGGCCTGAGTGACCGAGCGGTTCTAGACGCTACAGTCTGGAACCGCGCGACCGCTACGGTCGCAGGTTCGAATCCTGCCTCGGGCATGGATGTATGTGATGTCCTTAGGTTAGTTAGGTTTAAGTAGTTCTAAGTTCTAGGGGCTGATAACCTCAGAAGTTAAGTCCCATAGTGCTCAGAGCCATTTGAACCATTTGATTGACAAATTTTGCCCTCTCTTGCGGAAATTAAAATGTTTCTTTCAGTAGCTTATGCGTTGTTTCTATTCCCCATGTAATTACAAATGTTTCCACAAAATTTCGTTGTTCTACGATCGCTCGTTTGTCATGAGGGCCCCCTCAAATACGGAAAGTTCAATTGTAACCATTCTGTATGTAAGAGAAGCAGAGACGAATGAGGAATCATTCTAGCGACGACGCAGATTGCAAATGGGGGAAATCCACCGACTTTGAATAAGGACATTGTTATGGCCCAGCGCCTAGGAGGAGCATCTCGGTAGCGTCGGAGCTGATCAGCTGTTTGTGTGCTCCTGTCGTGAGCGTATATGGAGAGTTGTTGAAGAACAATGGAACCGCGAAAAGTCGACAAGGTGTTGGACGTCCACACCTCATCACAAAAGGTAGCGGTAGGACCTTCGCCTGTTCTGTAAGTCACGATGGGCGACGATCTCTGACAGGTCTGACGGCAAAGTACAGTGCTGGTGCAGCCACAAGTGATTTTGAGCCCACCGTTCACCCTACATTGTTGGAGCTTGTAACAACTCCGTTTTTATCCCGACCTGATCTGATCGAATAGCAGCCCAATATTTATTATTAACATGACCGTGAACCTGGTAATCGGAATTGACTGCTACGGAAGTTGTTACTTTCCAGTTCGTTCTGTTCAATACTGTCATACTGAATGTCTGGTAATAAGGAACACCAACACAGTTTTACTAATTATGAACTTATATTCTTCTCAAAACACATAAAGGAGACAGCCACTGCCTTCGTCATACATATCTAATTACGGCTCCAGGCTTTCTTCATTTTCCATTATCGTCACACGCTAATCCATCACTGCATCTAACACTGCAATCCAAGGTTAGGCCGGCGCGGTAGACGCGAAACTAAATATCGGCACTGGTAACGCCACTGATCACTTTTATAAAGACACTTCATCACTTTCCCGGTATTTATTTAATATTTAGGGGTCTAACCACGGCGATGGTGACACCCTTCTCGGTTAAAGACCCTGTATTCCAACAATGGCCTCCACAGACACACACTATTCCCGTCAACCACACTGTCGCATCTCGACACTCGCTCTCTCAACATGTCACAATCGATTGTTCGCCCTATCGACCTGTGCCGAGTGCAAAGTTATAGTAAGGGCCTACGGACCCCTTACAAGCTTCTACGTGTTCCCATGCTGCCTCACCGATATCGCCAGTCTCGAGTGCAGTGGACACAGGGTCATAGTGACTAGACCTTGGATCGACGGAAATGTGTCACCTAGTCGGAGAAATCAAGTTTCTTCTCGCACCAGATCGGTGGCCGTGTTCAGATACGTCATCACCCAGCGGAGGGCTGGTCGAATCATGCGTCGCACCACGGGCCCAAGCCGGTGGGGATTCTCACTTGCGCTTCCGTGGGACCTGTGGTAGTAATCGAAAGCACTGTGACAACTGTGGACTACCAGAACACTATCACAAAGCATTAGCATCCCTTCGTGCTTGGCGTTCTTCACGACAGCGATGGCGTCTTCCAATGGGATACACAAGACCAGAATCGTGCTACAGTGGTTTGAGGAGCAAGGCAACGAACTTACGTTGATGTCGTGGCCAGCAAATTCGCCTGCACTTTACCCGATAGAACACATCTGGGACGGCAGTGGGCGCCAGTTCCGTGTCAGTAGTCTACGGGGACTCTGTACTTCGTCCGCTGATGTCTTATGCCATATACCTCCGGAAACCCTCCAAGGACTGACTATATTACAGTGCCTGTGTTATCCTGAATACGATCCAAAGTTCCTATGGATGTGCACGCATGACCAAAGGAACAGGCACTGCGGCAACTACAGCTGTTATGAAATGCCTTAAATGAATTCGCAACTGCAAATGAGGACAACCGTCAGCTGTAGAATGGAATAACGACAGTGAAAATTTGTGCCTGATCGGGACTCGAACCTGGGTTTCCTGCTTATCGCGAGCCGTCACCTCAGCATTTGGCTATCCGTCGACGACCCACGGTCAGACCCAACATACACTCCTGGAAATGGAAAAAAGAACACATTGACACCGGTGTGTCAGACCCACCATACTTGCTCCGGACACTGCGAGAGGGCTGTACAAGCAATGATCACACGCACGGCACAGCGGAACACCAGGAACCGCGGTGTTGGCCTGGGATCGGACCGCAGCGACGCACGGATGCACGCCAAGACTGTAGGATCCTACGCAGTGCCGTAGGGGACCGCACCACCACTTCCCAGAAAATTAGGGACACTGTTGCTCCTGGGGGTATCGGCGAGGACCATTCGCAACCGTCTCCATGAAGCTCGGCTACGGTCCCGCACACCGTTAGGCCGTCTTCCGCTCACGCTCCAACATCGTGCAGCCCGCCTCCAGTGGTGTCGCGACAGGCGTGAATGGAGGGACGAATGGAGACGTGTCGTCTTCAGCGATGAGAGTCGCTTCTGCCTTGGTGCCAATGATGGTCGTATGCGTGTTTGGCGCCGTGCAGGTGAGCGCCACAATCAGGACTGCATACGACCGAGGCACACAGGGCCAACACCCGGCATCATGGTGTGGGGAGCGATCTCCTACACTGGCCGTACACCACTGGTGATCGTCGAGGGGACACTGAATAGTGCACGGTACATCCAAACCGTCATCGAACCCATCGTTCTACCATTCCTAGACCGGCAAGGGAACTTGCTGTTCCAACAGGACAATGCACATCCGCATGTATCCCGTGCCACCCAACGTGCTCTAGAAGGTGTAAGTCAACTACCCTGACCAGCAAGATCTCCGGATCTGTCCCCCATTGAACATGTTTGGGACTGGATGAAGCGTCGTCTCACGCGGTCTGCACGTCCAGCACGAACGCTGGTCCAACTGAGGCGCCAGGTGGAAATGGCATGGCAAGCCGTTCCACAGGACTACATCCAGCATCTCTACGATCGTCTCCATGGGAGAATAGCAGCCTGCATTGCTGCGAAAGGTGGATATACACTGTACTAGTGCCGACATTGTGCATGCTCTGTTGCCTGTGTCTATGTGCCTGTGGTTCTGTCAGTGTGATCATGTGATGTATCTGACCCCAGGAATGTGTCAATAAAGTTTCCCCATCCTGGGACAATGAATTCACGGTGTTCTTATTTCAATTTCCAGGAGTGTATGTCCACTGACGACATGTGGAAGTTTGGGTCTGGCCGTGAGTTGTACGGATAGCCAAATGCTAAGGCGTCCGCTCGCTATAAGCGGGAAATCCGGGTTCGAGTCCCGGTCAGGCACAAATTTTCATTTTCGTCATTCCATTCTACAGCTGATGGTTGTCCTCATTCACAGTTGCCACGTGGGATAGCCGTGCGGTCTAGAGCGCCTAGAAACGGTTCGCGTGGCTCCCCCCGTCGGAGGTTCAAGTCCTCCGTCGGGCATGGGTGTGTTTGTTGTCCATAGCGTGAGTTACTTTAAATTAGATTAAGTAGTGTGTAAGCCTAGGGACCGATATCCTCAGCAGTTTGGTCCCATAGGAACGTACCACAAAACAACATTTAGTGTACTCCAAGGACTTGTCGAATCAATACCACGCAGAATCAACGTTGTATTTCGTCATAAGGAGGAGAAACATGGTATTACGCAGTTTTGGCTCATCGGTGTACAGCGTCAGTTAGAAGTACGAGGGTTTCAGAAGAAGAATGCGCGTAAACTATAAGACGTACAGAAAATAGACACACATCAGTGGATATAGCTTTCCTCCGTGTTTTTAAGCCCCATTACAGGTGCTTAGTACAGGCACCAGTTGTGACGCAGCAAACGACGACAAAAGCGTCTGACGTGCGACAGTGCGGTAGGAAAGCAGCCTGCGCTGGAAGCCTGTTCGTCGGGTCGCCTGCCTGCAGGCGGGAACCAATTGAGCGGTGCGCTGCTGGCGCCAGTCTCCATCGATTGTCATCCCGATCGTTGTAAGTCGATTTTCGAAGCCTGCTTGTCTTCTTCGCATCTTTGGCGGATGGGTATTTAACTGCGGCGCGAGCGCTCAGCGGGTCCCCCCTACCCTCCATCTTTACACCCTACATCTCCTTTCCCAAGGTGGCTTCCATCAACTCCCCCTCCCGGATGATGCCCTCTCTCCCTCCATTTATCCCTCCTATCAACTCTGATCCTCAGTCCCCCTCCTTTCCTCTGTCCTTTTCCCGGGCTCCCTCTCCCCCCCTTCCCTCCTCTTTCTTCCCCACCTTCCCTCTCTTTGCCCCCTTCTCTCCCCCGCGTCCTTTTACATTTCCCTCCTCTGCCTCCTCTCATACCCTCTCGCGTCTGCCCTTCTCCCCCTTTATTAGTCCTCTCCCTCCTTGGTTTCCCCTCCCTTTTCGTTTTTTCCTCTCCTCCCTCCTTGTTTTTCCCCCTACTCCAGGTCCCCCCCCCCCCCATCTGCCTTGGGTCGGGAGTGCCATCTTTGTGCCGCCTTTTTCGTGCAGTGTTTTACAGTGTGTTTTTTCCAGTGCGTGCTCCGTGTTGTGTCTTTTGGGAAGTGTAGCGAACAGCCATCATATTGTCGCTGGGTGTGCTTTTTATTACTTGTGAAGAGAAACCAGACTGTCGCCATATTTTTTTTAATTGTGTGTCTACTGTGTTACTTGTCTGATTCCTGTGTCTTTTATCTACATTGCCAACCCCCTTTGCTTTCTGTTTTAACTTTCCGCAATTTTACGCCATTTTTCACTTTAAATCGCCATTTTATCGCCTGTTTTTTATTGTTTCTTTCTCCTTCCTTTATTTAAAAAAGTCTGTAGGCTGTAGAGCAGCGTAGTAAGCTGCTGCTGGCCCGCCCCCTTCGGGGGGAATCGAAAATCAATAAAGAAAAAAAAAAAGCTCAGCGGGTCTTGCGTTTGGGTATCAGCTGGCTGAGCGACAGTGACGTGTGGCGCTGTGGATGTATGCAGCATGGCGAGTGGCTGAGTGGGTACTACGGAGGAGTGTGGGCAGCTGCTGCAGCGTGTTTAGCCGTTGGAATGCAGATCCACTGCCGACGGTGATTGGGATTTCCTAGAGATTTGAAGAACAGATTTCCTTCGTGTCTGTTACATATTACTCAAAGTGAATGAACTGGAGTCGTCGAATTGTTCCTTGGTGGGTTCTGTTCATGCTAACTGAATACCCGAGTGCACTGAAAACTATCTTGATTGTTTCAGTTACTTGTCACTGTATTTGGTCTCGCCGCCTCGTGTGTTGACGGCATTTAAGGGAGTGCTAGCTGTGCACAACAAATAGACATGAAGCCGTGCTTAACGCATAGCTAGAGTTCATACCAAGTAGTGTGTAAATCTGTGCCTGGAGTTCGAGAGCGGGCCGAAATAATTTTCCCTTTTTCCGTTTTCTATCTTATTATTTTATTTATTTGTTCTAGAGAATTGACTAATAAAATTTTAAGAGCCATTACTGGGCAAGTGGTCACGTAGGTTAGTT
The DNA here is from genome assembly GCF_023864275.1 of Schistocerca cancellata. Lineage (NCBI taxonomy): Eukaryota > Metazoa > Arthropoda > Insecta > Orthoptera > Acrididae > Schistocerca > Schistocerca cancellata. The sequence continues at coordinate 716,613,689 of NC_064628.1, forward strand.
CTGCTTGGGTTCATCTTGTGCCGTGTATAATTAAAGGTTTATTTATAACCAGTTCGGCCGATATGTTTTGTGTATCTGATGCGCCAGAATGTTGTCTGCCACTGATGTGTTTATGTGTCAGGTAATTGGCAGTGGTCGCCGTGAGCAAACTTCGATCGGGCTATCACGGTGGAAGAGGGAAATTTAAGGAACTGGATCGGTGTCTATGGTTACGTTGTTGGTGTCCTGCAGTTCCATCTTTCTGGTGGAGCGTTGTGGTTTTCCGGAAGCTTAATTGCAGCTCAAAGTTGAGTATAGTTCTATTTCACCTTCTGGTCCGTGAATCTCCTGTATCTGTTAGAACCTTTCGGTCTGCTCGCGTCCATCACTAATTTTCAACGTAAAATTGAAACGACCCCATTTTATGACTATTTAATATGCTATTGTCATCTTCTGGGGCTGAAATGTGAACCTTGTATCTGTAAGTAATACTAAAGAGAAGCCTAATTGAATGTATTAATCTGATAATACTTTTAATTTGTTATAATTGCTTAAGATCAGTCCAAGGAAGATGTCTTAGTTGTTGGAAGTAGTTTTACAATTTGATATGAGTTATGTGATAGCCAGTTTCTATGTAAGTCATGAAGCATTTTTAAAAGGTTTGTGTCATCCTGTTATGTCAGTTAAATTTGATTAATGGTGGTTTTATGAACATTGTTTTAATTAGTGAAAACTGGTTGAGTAAAATTTGAAAAATCTGTGTCTATCGGGCTTAAATGCATTAATTTTTTAATCTGACTCCTGCTGGTGGTTCGGTAGGGCTGGTGTCTTTTTATTATAATCGTTGTTAGTGTTCATTTCATTAAGAGCATGTGCTTGTAATAAAGACGTATATGGCACCTACAAACTGGTTATGTGTTTAATTTCAATGTGTCGAAAGGAATAGAACATCACCAATTACACACATCAAAAGAAGTTTTGCAACACCCCGGTTCTCAGGACTCCTGAAGATAGACGTAGACTGTGGATATTGTATCACAGACACAGTCCCTTTGACTGTTCAGAGATGTCACTAAACCTGCCCAAAGGTGTAAACAACCCTGCTTGAGCAGCACCTGTTAGACGCAGGGGGCTCGAAAACCGGTCTGTTCCAGTCCAGTGCAGTTCAGTTCCAGTTCCAGGACGTACACGGCTCGTGTTGTCTGTAGTTCAACCATACCTACACGGTCAATACCGAGGTTCGATCAGTTCCGTATTGTTACTTTGTGCCAGGAAGGGCTCTCAACAAGGAAAGTGTCCAGGCGTCTCGGAGTGAACCAAAGCGATGTAGTTCGACCATGGAGGAGATACAGAGAGACAGGAACTGTCGATGACATGCCTTGCTCAGGCCGCCAAAGAGCTACTACTGCAGCGGATGACCGCTACCTATGGATTATGGCTCGGAGGAAGCCTGACAGCAACGCCACCATGTTGAACAATGCTTCTCGTGCAGCCACAGGACGTCATGTTACGACCCAAACTGAGCGCAAAACGCTGCATGACGTGAAACTTCACTTCCGACATCCATGGCGAGGTCCATCTTTGCTACCACGATACTATGCAGCACGGTACAGATGGGCCCAGCAAGATATCGAATGGACCACTCAGGATTGGCATCACGTTCTCTTCACCGATGTCACATATGCCTTCAACCAGACAATCGTCAGAGATGTGTTCGGAGGCAACCTGGTCAGGCTGAACGCCATATACACACTTCCAGCGAGTGCAGCAAGGTGGAGGTTCCCTGCTGTTTTGGGGTGGCATTATGTGGGGCCGACGTACGCTGCTGGTGGTCATGGAAGGCGCCATAATAGCTGTGCGATACATGAATGCCATCCTCCAACCAATAGTGCAACCATATCGGCAGGATATCGGCGAGGCATTGGTCTTCATGGACGACAATTCGCGCCCCCATCGTGCACATCTTGTGACTGACTTCTTTCAGGGTAATGACATCACTCGACTAGAGTGGCCAGCATGTTCTCCAGACATGAACCCTTTCAGATGCATGGGATGGATTCAAAAGGGTTGTTTATGGACGATGTGACCCACCAACCACTCTGAGGGATCTACACAGACTCGCCGTTGAGGAGTGGGACAACCTGGACCAACAGTGCCTTGATGAACTTGTGAATAGTATTCCACGACGAATACAGGCATGTATCAATGCAAGAGGACGTGCTACTGGGTATTAGAGGTACCGGAGTGTACCAACATATGGACCACCACCTCTGAAGGTCTCACTGTATGGTGGTTCAACATGAAATGTGTGGTTTTCATGAGGAATAAAAAGGGCAGAAATGATGTTTGTGTTTATCTCTATTCCAATTTTCTGTACAGGTTCCGGAACTCTCGGAACTGAGGTGATGCAAAACTTTTTTTGATGTGTGTAATGCGACAATACGGAATGGAAGATTTGTCCGCTTGTTTTGATACGCCTCTCACATAGTGGTGCGCTCCGCGACTACACCATGGCACTTGTTATGAATCTAAATTTCGAGAGGTTCTCTGTCCAGCGATACGTGTCACATTCCTGTATATCTTGTAGTTTTCGTGCAGTCATCTTCTGAGGCCTCCTAATGATCACGAATAGTCCTGCATATTACATGCAACGGTTATCTGCTTCACTAAAGACACATCAAGTACTAAGGCAGGGAGAACTGTGGCTGTTAATCGAGGCCAAAAATATACGTGTGCAAATGAAAACATGAAATAAAGGCACATGTCAGAAACAGAGCATAAACTAATATAAAACGACTGCAGAAAATAGTAGACATGTGGAGATGTGATCACAGAAATAAACGAACGGAACTGAAAGAAAACTGAAAATTCTGTTTCATTTCACTCAGTGCAGGACTGTGACTGGAAACGAGTTGCGAGACAAAAACGAGATTGTGTGTTTAAGCGAAATAGACCCTCGCAATAAAGAAGTGCCAGATTATCACCATACGAGAAACATAATTGTTGTAAGAGTTGCAATGTTAAAGGGCAAGTGGACCAGTGAATATAGAGAAAATCTAAAGATCTCTTATCAAAGATACTCGAAAAGTTTGTGAGAACAAATAGATAGACAAACATACGAGTAACAGGATTTTTTTTAAGGAAATATGTGAGAGAAAGATTGGTTGCATGGCAAACCAGATAAATGTAGCTGTGTTTCCCTTGCTATTAATGTCGTTTTATGCTGATGTAGTTAATAAGCTTCTACCGATAATTAAGGTTTACTTTCGTTACATATTAGGTTCTCAAACCTGAAAATAATATAACCAATACGCACTGGAGTCACAAGATGCCATTGTCAATGGTTAAACTTTCTTGATCCATAACATTGCAGGTATTCTGTCAGAACGAACCTTTGTCTCCTGATCATATTTCGACTATAATCTTTCATCTTTGGATCAAGCTTGAAATATTGATGGTAAAGCTTTCTTCCTTATTGTTGTTTCGTCCCCCTCACCCCACACAAGGGGCTTTCGGCTGGCAGTGCTACAATCAACCTCCTCATTAACAAAAGGATTTATACAAACATAAAGACGAAAACAATAAATTAAAACATGAGGTATTTACAACAGATTTTAAAATTTGTGGTTACATAAAAGCAACCATATTTTTCCGTTTTTTAAAATAAACAACAAAAAGCTAAACGTAAAATGAAAAAAATAAGACTATTTTACCCCGAACATCACGGTTATCCTAGTATGGGTGGGGTGATACTCCCACGGCGTGTGTCCCATGTGGCGGATAAGGAGTAACGTTCCACAGCAGCATGAGCAAAATAAAATACACTCCTGGAAATTGAAATAAGAACACCGTGAATTCATTGTCCCAGGATGGGGAAACTTTATTGACACATTCCTGGGGTCAGATACATCACATGATCACACTGACAGAACCACAGGCACATAGACACAGGCAACAGAGCATGCACAATGTCGGCACTAGTACAGTGTATATCCACCTTTCGCAGCAATGCAGGCTGCTATTCTCCCATGGAGACGATCGTAGAGATGCTAGATGTAGTCCTGTGGAACGGCTTGCCATGCCATTTCCACCTGGCGCCTCAGTTGGACCAGCGTTCGTGCTGGACGTGCAGACCGCGTGAGACGACGCTTCATCCAGTCCCAAACATGCTCAATGGGGGACAGATCCGGAGATCTTGCTGGCCAGGGTAGTTGACTTACACCTTCTAGAGCACGTTGGGTGGCACGGGATACATGCGGACGTGCATTGTCCTGTTGGAACAGCAAGTTCCCTTGCCGGTCTAGGAATGGTAGAACGATGGGTTCGATGACGGTTTGGATGTACCGTGCACTATTCAGTGTCCCCTCGACGATCACCAGTGGTGTACGGCCAGTGTAGGAGATCGCTCCCCACACCATGATGCCAGGTGTTGGCCCTGTGTGCCTCGGTCGTATGCAGTCCTGATTGTGGCGCTCACCTGCACGGCGCCAAACACGCATACGACCATCATTGGCACCAAGGCAGAAGCGACTCTCATCGCTGAAGACGACACGTCTCCATTCGTCCCTCCATTCACGCCTGTCGCGACACCACTGGAGGCGGGCTGCACGATGTTGGGGCGTGAGCGGAAGACGGCCTAACGGTGTGCGGGACCGTAGCCCAGCTTCATGGAGACGGTTGCGAATGGTCCTCGCCGATACCCCAGGAGCAACAGTGTCCCTAATTTGCTGGGAAGTGGCGGTGCGGTCCCCTACGGCACTGCGTAGGATCCTACAGTCTTGGCGTGCATCCGTGCGTCGCTGCGGTCCAGTCCCAGGTCGTCGGGCACGTGCACCTTCCACCGACCACTGGCGACAACACTGATGTACTGTGGAGACCTCACGCCCCACGTGTTGAGCAATTCGGCGGTACGTCCACCCGGCCTCTCGCATGCCCACTATACGCCGTCGCTCAAAGTCCGTCAACTGCACATACGGTTCACGTCCACGCTGTCGCGGCATGCTACCAGTGTTAAAGACTGCGATGGAGCTCCGTATGCCACGGCAAACTGGCTGACACTGACGGCGGCGGTGCACAAATGCTGCGCAGCTAGCGCCATTCGACGGCCAACACCGCGGTTCCTGGTGTGTCCGCTGTGCCGTGCGTGTGATCATTGCTTGTACAGCCCTCTCGCAGTGTCCGGAGCAAGTATGGTGGGTCTGACACACCGGTGTCAATGTGTTCTTTTTTCCATTTCCAGGAGTGTATCTACCGCAGACCAAACACCTGCTGAATCACTGGAACCTACAATTTCAGTTTGAAGAATAAAATGAAGAACTTCATTGCATCCTTTCGAAGTTCAACTAACTTCCGAATGCATGATGCAAGTGACTGAGGAAAAAATTACTCCGGCACATGTCCTGAAAAGGGAATTCTCTGTCGCTTTATGCGGCGCAATTGGATCTGCGGGTTCTGGGGAGAGTCCAGGCCGATAATCTTGAATGACGCATTCTGAAGCCCCCCCCCCCCCCCCCGGTCGGGAAATATATAAAAATATATTTGGCTGTGAGGTCTAACGCACGGCTTTCCGAGCGGGAAGGAGCGCCGGTCCCCGGCACGAATCCGCCCGGCGGATTTGTGTCGAGGTCCGGTGAGCCGGCCACTCTGTGGATGGTTTTTAGGCGGTTTTCCATCTGCCTCGGCAAACGCGGGCTGGTTCCCCTTATTCCGCCGCAGCTACATTATGTCGGCGATTGCTGCGCAAACAAGTTCTCCCCGTATGCGTACACCACCATTACTCTACTACACAAGCATAGGGGTTACACTCGTCTGGTGTGAGACGTTCCCTGTGGGGGTCCACCGTGGGCCGAACCGCACAATAACCCTGGGTTCGGTTTGGGGCGGCGGAGGGGTGAAGTGGACTGCGGTAGTCGTCGTGGGGTTGCGGACCACTGTGGTTGCGGCGGGGACAGAGCCTCTTCGTCGTTTCTAGGTCCCCGGTTAACATAACATTATGGAGCCATCACCGGCTTGCACTGTGCCTTGTTGACAACCTAGGTCCATGATTTCATGGGGTCTGTGCCACACTGAAACCCTCTCATCAGCCCTTACCTGCTGAAATCAGGACTCATTTGACAAGGTCCAGGTTTTCCAGTAGTTTAGGGTTCAACTGATATGGGCACGAGCACAGGACAAATGCCGCACAAGATGTCCACTATCCTAACTGATACGTTCGTTGTACATCTCACAATGATTACCGTGGTTATTTCATGCAGTCTTGTTTCTTAGAACTGACGAATCCAAGCAAACACCGTTGCTCTCCGTTTTAAGGGAAGACCATCGGGAACTGTCTTGTACGTGGTGAGAGGCAATGTCTGAAGTTCGGTATTCTTGGCACACTCTTGACATTGTGGATCTTGTAATATTGAATTCCCTAACTATTTCCGAAATGGAATATCGGATGCATCTAGAGGCAACTACCATTCGCGCGCTCAAAGTCGCTTAATTCCCGTGCGGCCATAATCACATAGGAAACCTATTCACATAAATCAGCTGAGTGCAAATAACGGCTCCGCCAATGCACTGCCCTTTTATACCTTGTGTACCCGATACTACCGCATATGTATATGTGCTTATTGCTATCCCACAACTTTTGTCAACGAAGGTGAGTTAAATGAAAACCTTAAATTTGTACGTGCGGTTCTAGGCGCTCCAGTCCGGAGCCGCGCTGCTGCTACGGTCGCAGGTTCGAATCCTGCCTCGGGCATGGATGTGTGTGATGTCCTTAGGTTAGTTAGGTTTAAGTAGTTCTGAGTTCTAGGGGACTGATGACCACAGCAGTTGAGTCCCATAGTGCTCAGAGCCATTTGAGCCATTTAAATTTGTAATAACAAATCGAAATTTTGCGCCGTTATCCTGTAAGCTGGTAAGCGTGCTACAAACAGCGTGCAGAATGCCCTCTAGCTGCTGCCCTCTTTGGTGCAGCAAAGTGCAGATGCACACATACCGTCGCAGTATCAGCATAAAGATGGCCGCCCCACTTGCGACTTGAACCAGGGAAGGACAGCGTTCTGTTATTCAGTTTTTGCGTAGTGAAGGTGTGAAACCTATTGAAATTCATCGACGAATGAAGGTTCAGTACGGTGATGCATGTTTGCCACAGCAGCAAGTCAATTGGAAATGGAAATGTCGTGTGGCTAGGGCCTCCCGTCGGGTAGACCGTTCGCCTGGTGCAGATCTTTCAATTTGACGCCACTTCGGCGACCTGCGCGTCGATGAGGATGAAATGATGATGATTAGGACAACACAACACCCAGTCCCTGAGCGGACAAAATTTCCGACCCAGCCGAGAATCGAACCCGGGCCCTTAGGATTGACAGTCTGTCACGCTGACCACTCAGCTACCGGGGCGGACTGCAAGTCAACTAATGGAGTAGGAAGTTCGCAAATGGTGTGACTTCAGTGGAAGATGCTCCTCGTCGAGGTCAGGCACAACGAGTTGTGACTCCACAGAACATTGCAGCAGTTGAAGCCATAGTGAAGGAAAACCGCCGAGTGACACTGAGTGACATTGCAGCATGTTTACAGATTAGTCATGGGTCAACACACCACGCTGTGCATGATCTGTTCCAGTTTCACAAAGTCTCTGCAAGATGGGTGCCACGGCAGCTGACTCCTAAAATGAGAGAACGACGTGTTGATGCTTGTGAAGAACTTCTTCGGCGCTTTGAACGAGAAGTTGATGGCTTCCTTACAAGAATCGTTACTGGAGACAAAACCTGAGTTCTCTTCCACCAACCGGAAACGAAGAGAGCGAGCAAGGAATGGCGCCATTCCTCATCACCAAAACCAAAGAAGTTTCGAACAGAACCATCAGCAGGGAAGATTATGCTTACTCTCTTTTGCGGCGAAAAAGGCGTCATTTTGGAGCATTACATGCCTAGATGGACCACTGTCACCAGTGCATCATACACAGATCTCCTAAAAAATCATCTGCGGCCTGCAATAAAATCAAAGCGACATGGTTTGCTGTCAGCAGGTGTCCTTCTGCAACATGACAATGCAAGGCCCCACACTGCCCGTACAACAGTTGCAACAATCACAGACCTGCATTTTGAGTGTTTTCCTCATCCACCATACTCACCTGATCTTGCCCCAAGTGATTTCCATACGTTTGGACCACTCAAAGATGCAATGGAAGGAAAGAAGTTCCGTTCTGATGAAGAGGTACACCACGCGGTGCATGAGTGGTTGCGCGGACTACCAAAACAATTTTTTTCTAAAGGAATTTATGCATTTTGTAAGCGCTGGAGGACTCTCATTGAGCGTGAGGGAGATTATGTTGAAAAGTGATACAGCTTTGTACCACTTCCGCACAGTAAATAATATTTTAAAAAATATTTAAGATTTTCATTTGACTCACCCTCGTTTTTCGACAGGTGAGGCATTTAAAACTGTTTGTCGGAATATTTGGCGAAATTCACATCGAATTAAAAAAAGTGGTAATAAAAGTTGTTCACTTCGAAGAGGGACACCCATTAAAATAACCTTCGAGTCATCTTAAATAGGAACCCCTATTTTTATTGCAGATTTGGATTCTCCGTGAAAAATATGTAACGTTTGTACGAAACATAGATAGATGGTGCTGTAATCGGCACACATAAATATGAGGTGACAGGAGTTGCAAAACGGTAATATCTCACAAAAACACGCATCCGATTAGGAAAATCAAAGTACAGTATTTGATGTATGGGAAAATGCTATCATGTGACACTGCCTATCATCCTGCAATGTACTCTTAGACTACATAAAGCGTTACTGAGGAACAACGACGCGGACGTAGTAGTAATTTGTTCACTTCGGGATGCTTGATTTTGGTGATCCCCTTGCCTCTCACTATCTCGAGGTGCTTGATTACTGTGAGCCCCCTGGCCTCTCACTTCTCGGGGTCCTTGATTACTGTGATTCACCTTGCCTCTCACAAGTGTTCAGTGCAGCAAATGTTCGAAATGTTGTGCATTATTTCTAATGCACTTTGCAAATCTGAGTCTGAATGACAATCCGGCATGTATTAGTGTCTCTGCGCTAATGTTTGCACATTCATTGCAAATTCGCTGCCGCATATCTTCGGGGGATGTTGGAACATCGCCGCGCGTGATTAGCCGAGCGGTCTCAGGCGCTGCAGGCCTGTGCGGCTGGTCCCGGCGGAGGTTCGAGTCCTCCCTCGGGCATGGGTGTGTATGTGTTTGTCCTTAGGATAATTTAGGTTAAGTAGTGTGTAAGCTTAGGGACAGATGACCTTAGCAGTTAAGTCCCATAAGATTTCACACACATTTGAACATTTTGTTGGAACATCCATGTAAACTCTGTCTTTTAGCCATCCCCACAGGTAAAAAGCGGCAGAAGTCAAATCGGGTGAACGTGCAAGCCATGTTTGAGGAACTCCTCGTCCAATCCATCGACCCGGATAGTTTCGATTCAAAACTTCTCAAGCTAGTCGTGAATAATGCGCTAACAATCCATAGTGTTGAAAGCACATATCCAGTCTCGTTTGGAGTGGAACATCGTCCATTAGTATGGGTAAAACATTATCCACAATGTCGCTGTACGTTCGACCAGTCAAACTGCCTTCTATGAAGTATCGGCCAATTACCTGCGTACCCAAAATACCGCACCATACGTTGACACTCCATGGCCTTTGATGTTCAACTTGGCTTACAGAATGGGGATTCTCCACTGACCGATAATGCATATTACGTTCATTCACTTGACAACGATTCGTAAAATTTTATTCATCGAAGAAAAGTATCTGTGAAACGAAATTATCATTGACTGCCAGTTGTTCCTGTTTCCAGCTGCAGAAATTAAGGTGATTGTGAAAATCGTCACCAGGCAGTTCTTGATGCAGCGATAAATGAAATGGATGCCATTTGTGTGCATGCAGTACGCGCAGAACACTTGTTTGCAAAATTCCTGAACCTCGCGCAATTTGCCGAGAACTAATGTGCGGATTTGCAGCAACCGCATCCAAAACATTTACTGTGTTATTTTCGTTTGTCACAGGCCGCTGCCGGACTATTCCTCTAGGTTTAACACTTCCCATTTCAGTAAACAGGTGGACAATACTGCGAAACGTCGTTGCGTACGGAACATTCTCTCGGGGAACAGAGTAACATACTTTTGACGAGCTTCGTCAACACTTCTAGGAGCCTCAAAGTACGCAGCAATGATATCGACCCACTCTGCAATCGTTAACATCGTGGAACAACTGCAACGAGATGTGTACAGTCCGAATAACTGAAGTAACACGCACAGCCTGACCGCGGACTGAGCGCATGATCACCGTCTGTGCTCCATTCGATTGTGGGAGGTGTCAGATGATAACATTATCAAAAATATCAAAAAAATACTTCGATTGTCTTAACCGGATGTGTGTTTGTTTGAGATAGTACCGTTTTGCAACAGTTGTTACCCCATATTCATGTGTGCCGATTACAGGGCATTCTGTCATGAAACGAAAGGAGTATTTCATACTAAAGTTACATATTTTTCACTGAGAATCCAAATCTGCACTAAAAATAGGGCTTCATATTTAAGATTTCAAATTCTCATCCCCTCTCGCATCTGGGTGTGGTACAGGAGAAGACGAGCGTTAGTTAAATGGTTCAAATGGCTCTGAGCACTATGCGACTTATCTTCTGAGGTCATCAGTCGCCTAGAACTTAGAACTAATTAAACCTAACTAACCTAAGGACATCCATGCCCGAGGCAGGATTCGAACCTGCGACCGTAGCGGTCGCTCGGCTCCAGACTGTAGCGCCTAGAACCGCACGGCCACTCCGGCCGGCGAGCGTTAGTTAATGGATGTCCATATTCGAGGTGAACAACGTTTCCTACCACATTTTTAAATCCGATGTGTATTTCGCCAAATATTCCGACAAACAGTTTCAAATGCTTCACCCTGTATATGTATGGTAGGTGTCTTGAAATGCAATGGAAAAATAAACGCCTATAAAAGAGCCTGGTTGCATTTAATTGATTATAAATTACCTTCAGTTTCATCAGTGTAGTGTCCTAGCACGTCTTCGGTTTTTTTCCCACGAATTTTTTTCCACGGGTCGGATTGAAACCAATCTCCAGCGCTCCTAGCATATAAAGGCAAAGCTATAGCGTCCATAACAACATTTTTGCGGCAACGCATCGATATGAATGGCTCCCCTTTCCTGTCACGCCAGTGAAGATGGGGAGATTACACTGAGGTGACAAAAGTCATGGGGTAACGACACGCGTGGATACAGATGACAGTAGTAGCGCATACACAAGTATACAAGGGCAGCGCACTGGCGCAGCTGTCGTTTGTAGTCAAGTGATCCATGTGAAAAGACTTCCGATGCGGCTACTGCGGAATGGTAGTTGGAGCTAGAAGCATGGACCATTCCATTTCGGAATTCGTTAGGGAATTCAATACTCCAAGAACCATAGTGTCAGGTAATGTTAAATGTATTGCATATTGAGACGTAATAATCCTTAAGTTGGCGAAAGCAGTAATAAAGTAAATTACAAAACTGTTTTCGAATATCGATCGCTAATCGGCAAAATAAGCAACTGACATGGGTACGGACGTGTTGAACTGGATCTAGTTCCCCTCCCCTTTCTTTTGACAAGATATTACTCGGAAAGCTCACAGTCATAGACGTTTTTGACCATGATCTGCTTATGTAGCAGGTGGACGTCAGAGGATGTCTTACTAAGAACAATCTCAACCCATCTAATAGGCCCATAAACCATCCCTTCCCTGATCAATGCAGCAACTTAACATATGACAAGCACGAAGGAATTGCTTGACCGCTCTGGATCATGTGTGCGGCAAAATTTTATTTTTCTACCGCATCCCTCCATTCGAACGCTACATGTTCGCTGTAGCATATTTCGATTCTCGTCTGGTTTGTCTGATGTATCATGCGTCCGCAATATGGGCACAAGATTTTATATACTCCCGATTCATGTAGAATATTTTCATTACGTGGGCATTTAATCAAAGTCAATCCTACGTTGTTATTATTTGAAAAATAAATCCAAATTTGTACTTCCTGAAAACCGATATATTTTTTGCTTAAGACGCCGTAATGCGGCAGTCTAATTTAACTTTTGTTACTGTCTTCATCCCGAGGGTTTCAACCCTCTCGTCTTTCTGTGTTATTGCTATAAGTCTTAGAATTTTTTTAAAAATATTAAGTACATAATTAGCAGCGTAATTATTCGTTTTTGAAATCAGGTAATTGTGTCAAATTCTCATTCTTGCTCCTTTTGAGAAAGTGGAAATTTGAAAAATCTGTTAAAAGCAATATGAATGAAAGCATGTTTTTGATGACGTGAGAGATTTGACTCGAAATGTAATATACAATCTGTATAAGTTTTTTTACGAAATATGCCTAAATTGTGTTTACCATATAAATTTTTGATGTTTAGATCAACGAAAGTAATGACCCCCATCTATTCCGATTTGTCATGTAAATTTCATTTTTTCATGTAACGCATTGGATTTATTTAGCACTTCCTCGGTTTCCTCGACATTACCATTAAATAGCAAAAGTGTGTCGTCAGGGTACCTGAAGAATACACAAGTTTTCTCGCTATGTTGGAATACTCGAGAAAGAACTTATTTTCAAGATAGTTAATAATAATGTCGGCGAAAATACCTGAGATAGCACTGCTCATACTTAGGCTGTCTTTCTGATAATACGCTTCATAACTGAATTTAAAGAAATTGTAATTTAGAATTAAAGAAAACAATCAAGAAAGTCATCAACTTCGGGTTGTGATAATCTTTTCCGGCCTAGCAAATTTTGCCGAATAATCACCATAGTATTCGCAGATGGTATATTTGTATAGATGTTAACAATGTCCAGGGATAGGAATTTCATAATGTTAACTATAGGAACGTGCCGAATTTTTGTAGCCGAATCGTAACTGTTTTTAACAGAATATTGATGACTACAGAGGTAATGTGTTTTCATAAATTTTAGGCATTTGCAGGCGACTTTACTAAAAGGACCACCAGAATGATCAGCCACAGACCTCACGGGAAGGTGTTCTTTCTGAACGTTAACCTGTGCTCTTAAAGTTGGGGTTCGTGGATTCATTACTCTCAGCTGTTTTTTCTCTCTAGGGCAATAATTTCATTACATACCTTATGCTTATCACTTAAGTTTTTGGATGCCTCTACAGCCAAATCTTTATAAATCCTGGACATACCCTTCTCACCGAAAATTTTGTTTAGTTAATATAGTCAGTTGTTATAATGGCAATAACGCTACCTTTGTCTACCTTCGTGGTTATCGCATTCCCCTTCGTGATAGACTCCCGTATGCTCCACATCAACTAATATTATTTAGCACATGACACTTTGGACTAAAGTCACGTGTTGTTACATGGTATGTAATCGTCTAGTGCTTATGTTTGCACTTGTTCAAATGTGTGTGAAATCGTATGGAACTTAACTGCTAAGGTCATCAGTTCCTAAGCTTACACCCTACTTAACCTAAACTATCCTATGGACAATCACACACACCCATGCCCGAAGGAGGACTCGAACCTCCGCCGGGACCAGCCGCACAGTCCATGACTGCAGCGCCTGAGACCGCTCGGCTAATCCCGCGCGGCGTTTCCACTTGTTAACTATCTTATATTCATTCCTGATTCTCCTGTCTTGTAATTTTTAGCACTGAATATGACTATGTAATAGTCGAAATCTAGATCTCCTGTAATAAAACGACCGATATCGCAATCGATTATTGCCTAGAAATAACATTGTTTTGAAGCAGAGTATGAGGATGAAGTGTTCGGTGGGTGTACTGTATGGGGATTGTGGCCGAATGGAGATGTTACGCTGGTGACGAGCCGCAAATCCACTTCAAGCCATGGTAAAGGGTTTATATGTACGGTGTAGGATACAGGGAGAGGTTCAGATGATACGTTTGAAGAAACGTCATAAAGAATGAAGCTGTGGGTGTTGTTTTGTTGGGACAGAGTATGTATACACAGGGATTGTCTGCCGGAAGGTTGGTTGGTTGATTTGGGGAAGGGGACCAAACAGCGAGAACATCGGTCCTATGGGACTAGGATAGGATGGGGGAGGAAATCTGCCGTCCCCTTTCAAAGAAACCATCCCGGCATTTGCCTGATGCGATTTAGGGAAATCACGGAAAACCTACATCAGGATGGTCTGACGCGGATTTGAACCGTCGTCCTCCCGAAGCGAGTCCAGTGTGCTAACCACTGCGACACCTCGCTCGGTCTGTTGGAACGCGCTCCCGTCCACCTATACATCGATAGGACAAGCCAAGTGCGCATGAGCACACAGCAAATTATGCTAGGAGAAACACGGGCAGCAGAGGCGTACGAAGTAGTGTCACAAATTCTGGTTAACAGGGAGGCAAAATCGTCTGTGAGAGTTGACTATTATTGGTGCGACAGTCCACATTTTTTCGACGTTAAAACCCTTCCTTGATTACTTAAACCGCTCGTCAGCGGCTTCTCTGAAAACTGAATCCCAGAACACTGAAGGAGATGTTAAAATCTGGACGCTCTCGTAGTTCATACCATGGGATACCTAAATACAATGCTCGGACACTGCTGATTTATCTGGATGTAGCAGGCTGGTATATCGACAATGTTCCATGAACTACATGAGGTACATCCGATGTAAGACAAACTATACTGACATGGAATATTATACGTGCTTGATTCCGTAGTATCAAGTCACTCTTCAGGGAGAGAGAGCGCCGCTGTCTTTGGTGCTGGCAGCAAAATATCTTTGACTTTGAATGGGTGTGATCTATTTTAGAAGGATAATTCCCAAAGAATGGTAGCAAGGCTATGAACTTGCACCTTTCCACTTCGGCTTGTTATGGTTCCGCAAACGAAATGGATACTTCGGCCTCGGCGTTTACTGGAAACCAACGCACATCAACCTGCACTTGCACCCCATCAGCCTGCATCGACCGGCACAGAAGAAGACTGTATTATAAATGTTGACAGAGATGAGTGAGAAAAATAATGAGACTGACAACACTGTGAGCAATCTGGTAAAGCTCTGTTCTGCTTGTGTAGACTGGTGTGTTCCTCGTTTCCAGATGCTCAGTCCGAGTTTCAGTTCCGTACAGCTATCACATGATTTTGACAGCGCCATCAGTGAAGTTGTAGTTACGTTGCTTGTTACGATAATGTAACACTTTTGTTTTCACTGCTGCTACTCTTTGTAATAACCCCCAATCTTTGAACATAAGACGGGTCCTTCTAACCTATGGACTGGTCTCTTAGCCGATACACAGTGTGATACGACCATACTGTGTGTGTCGTTGCCGTGTCCACCAACGTGGAGGTGGACCACTATGCCCTCTTTCTGAGTATTGATTTGCAGCCATAAATACAGGGCTATTACAAATGATTGAAGCGATTTCATAAATTCACTGTAGCTCCATTCATTGACATATGGTCACGAAACACTACAGATACGTAGAAAAACTTATTAAGTTTTGTACGGCTGAAGCCGCACTTCAGGTTTCTGCCGCCAGAGCGCTCGAGAGTACAGTGAGACAAAATGGCGATAGGAGCCGAGAAAGCGTATGTCGTGCTTGAAACGCACTCACATCAGTTAGTCATAACAGTGCAACGACACTTCAGGACGAAGTTCAACAAAGATCCACCAACTGCTAACTCCATTCGGCGATGGTATGGGCAGTTTAAAGCTTCTGGATGCCTCTGTAAGGGGAAATGAACGGGTCCTCCTGCAGTGAGCGAAGAAACGCGCGCGGACAAGTTTCACGCGTAGCCCGCGGAATTCGACGAATAAAGCAAGCAGGGAGCTAAACGTACCACAGCCGACGGTTTGGAAAATCTTACGGAAAAGGCTAAAGCAGAAGCCTTACCGTTTACTATTGCTACAAGCCCTGACACCCGATGACAAAGTCAAACGCTTTGAATTTTCGGCGCGGTTGCAACAGCTCATGGAAGAGGATGCGTTCAGTGCGAAACTTGTTTTCAGTGATGAAGCAACATTTTTTCTTAATGGTGAAGTGAACAGACACAATGTGCGAATCTAGGCGGTAGAGAATCTTCACGCATTCGTGCAGAAAATTCGCAATTCACCAAAAGTTAACGTGTTTTGTGCAATCTCACGGTTCAAAGTTTACGGCCCCTTTTTCTTCTGCGAAAAAAACGTTACAGGACACGTGTATCTGGACATGCTGGAAAATTGGCTCATGCCACAACTGGAGACCGACAGTGCCGACTTCATCTTTCAACAGGATGGTGCTCCACCGCACTTCCATCATGATGTTCGGCATATCTTAAACAGGAGATTGGAAAACCGATGGATCGGTCGTGGTGGAGATCATGATCAGCAATTCATGTCATGGCCTCCACGCTCTCCCGACTTAACCCCATGCGATATCTTTCTGTGGGGTTATGTGAAAGATTCAGTGTTTAAATCTCCTCTACCAAGAAACGTGCCAGAACTGCGAGCTCGCATCAACGGTGCTTTCGAACTCATTGATGGGGACATGCTGCGCCGAGTGTGGGAGGAACTTGATTATCGGCTTGATGTCTGCCGAATCACTAAAGGGGCACATATCGAACATTTGTGAATGCCTAAAATAACTTTTTGAGTTTTTGTATGTGTGTGCAAAGCACTGTGAAAATATCTCAAACAATAAAGTTATTGTAGAGCTGTGAAATCGCTTCAATAATTTGTAATAACCCTGTACTTACTGAAAAATGACTATACAAAAATTTGACAAAAATTATAATCATAGAATAAAAAATTAATTTTAAAGTTGAGATATTACATAAAGTTAATTAATGAGTGTCTTAGCATGCAAGAGTGCAATGATAAAAATTTTCGTTTGATTTGGCCACTGCTTGCACGTACAGTTCATTTATCAAGAGTTCAGCCGGCCGCTCTGGCCGAGCGGTTCTAGGCGCTTCAGTCCGGAACCGCGCTGCTGCTACGGTCGCAGGTCGGAATCCTGCCTCGGGCATGGATGTGTGCGGTGTCCTTAGGTTAGTTAGGTTTTAGTTCTAAGTCTAGGGGACTGATGACCTCAGATGTTAAGTCCCATAGTGCTTAGAGTCATTTGAACCATTTTTTTTTCAGGAGTTCAGACTTTAAAATGAGACAGACTTATTTCGTGCTCACATTGATTTTTTACTTCGATTATGAAAACTGAAACCTTACCAATGTACCATGTTGTGGGTACAAAACTTAACATTAACAGATATCATAAGTATGTGTTTGTTCAGTTATTACTTGCACTATATGCATTAAAACCTTACCTATCTAGGACGTGATAGCATAAACTTGACATTGACATAAACATTGACGTTGACAGTATTATTCAGTCACGAGCTTAAAATTTTCATACTCAAGTTTAAAGCTTAACAATTTACTACCGCGTCAATTCACAAAACTTTACGATCAGTCAGTTCATGAAATGTAACAGCGGAAGTAGGAGCAAAGTTATGTAATCAAGTTTTGTGTTAAGCTTGGGGAATCTCCGAGTGCGACCTTTGAAAAGTTGTAAAAGGCCAATAGAGAACATTCCTTATCAAGAGCACAAGGGTTTCTCTCCCATAAAACAGTTTTGGAAGGCTGAGAACAAGCTGAAAATAAACATCGCTCAGGGAGACCTTCAACTTAAAAATTTGATGAAAACGTTCAATGTGTGCATGCTCTTGTCAGATCAGACCGATGTTTAACAATAAGGATGTTGAGTGACGTGTTAAACATTTCCACCATACATCAAATTTTGACCGAAGATTTGCACGTGCGGAAGGTTTGTGCCAAAATGGTGCCAAACACTTCAAACTGAGCAGAAGGACATTTGAAGAAACGTGTGCGTTGATCCTCTTGAGAGGATTGCCTGTGACCACGAATGGTTGAGTCGTGCGAACACAGGCGATGAATCCTGGAGTTTTGGGCATGATCCTGAGACAAAGCAACAAAGTGAGGAGTGGCACACTGAGACACCTCCTCGACCGAAAAAAGCTTGAATAAGCAAATCAAAGATCAAAACAATGCTGATTTGATTTCTAGACTGTAGGGGTATCGGGCCATAAAAAATTTCTTCCTCCAGGACAAAATATCAACCAAGTGTTTTAAAAAGATGTCCTTGAAGAGCTCAGGCAAAGGGTGAGTCGAGTGAGACTGGACATTGCAAAAAAATGGATGCTGTATCATGACAACGCTCCATGTTACACGGCCACTTCCATCACGGAATTTTTGACCACAAAAGGCATTCCTGTTGTTCCTATTCCCGAAATTGAAAAAGTCTTAAAGGGACATCATTTTGGAACTCTGGAAAACATTCAAAAGCATATGGACAAGTTAAAGGCGCTATCAGTTGAAGACTTTCAGCTCTGCTAAGAAGACTTGGAACAAAAACTCCGCTGGTGTACTGTATTGCTGACGAAGGGAGTACTTTGAAGGGGACAATACTGTTGTTTGAAAAAAGTGGTCCCAGCGGAGGTTCGAGTCCTCCCTCGGGCATGGGTGTGTGTGTTTGTCCTTAGGATAATTTAGGTTAAGTAGTGTGTAAACTTAGGGACTGATGACCTTAGCAGTAAAGTCCCATAAGATATCACACACATTTGAACATTTTTTTGTAAAAAGTGAAAACTGTTAAATACGAAATCAGTCCCATTAGTTTTATGCCACACCTCGTGTCGTGCGGAAATATCAGAGGACAATATTGTAGTCTGAAAAAAATAAAAACCTTGGGGGGTAAAAAATCAGTCTCATTACTTTTTTCGTACACCTCATATCGTGCAGGAACTGTATCAGGCGCCGAAAAACTGCCGCATGAGCTCAGCCACCTACTCAGACTTCAGGAACAGCAGCTACAACGATCATCGAGTAAGTGAAGTGATCTCACGTAAGAATCGTAATAAGACCACCCACGAGAAGCACGTAAAAATGTTTACTTTTTTGTGGTTTAGTGTCGAGCAAGATAAGGAAGAAGAGACAAAAAATCAATTCGGTCTTCAGGCCTCAGCCAAAATCCAGCGCTTACTACGACCAGTTAAAGATCGGCAGGTTTCAGAACACATGGGGTGAAAATACACTTGCAAGTGTGGCCAGGTTTAAAATGTTTTGCAATCAAGTGGAACTCCGGTAATTGGAACTTTGGTAAGTAATGATGTTGTTGTTGTTGTTGTGGTCTTCAGTCCTGAGACTGGTTTGATGCAGCTCTCCATGCTACTCTATCCTGTGCAAGCTTCTTCATCTCCCAGTACCTACTGCAACCTAAATCCTTCTGAATCTGCTTAGTGTATTCATCTCAGGGTAACCCTCTACGATTTTTACCCTCCACGCTGCCCTCCAATACTAAATTGGTGATCCCTTGATGCCTCAGAACATGTCCTACCAACCGATCCCTTCTTCTGGTCAAGTTGTGCCACAAACTTCTCTTCTCCCCAATCCTATTCAATACTTCCTCATTAGTTATGTGATCTACCCATCTAATCTTCAGCATTCTTCTGTAGCACCACACTTCGAAAGCTTCTATTCTCTTCTTGTCCAAACTAGTTACTATCCATGTTTCACTTCCATACATGGCTACACTCCATACAACTACTTTCAGAAATGACTTCCTGACACTTAAATCTATACTCGATGTTAACAAATTTCTCTTCTTCAGAAACGCTTTCCTTGCCATTGCCAGTCTACATTTTATATCCTCTCTACTTCGACCATCATCAGTTATTTTGCTCCCCAAATAGCAAAACTCCTTTACTACTTTAAGTGTCTCATTTCCTAATCTAATACCCTCAGCATCACCCGACTTAATTCGACTACATTCCATTATTCTCGTTTTGTTTTTGTTGATGTTCATCTTATATCCTCCCTTCAAGACACCATCCATTCCGTTCAACTGCTCTTCCAAGTCCTTTGCTGTCTCTGACAGAATTAGAATGTCATCGGCGAACCTCAAAGTTTTTATTTCTTGTCCATGGATTTTAATACCTACCCCGAATTTTTCTTTTGTTTCCTTTACTGCTTGCTGAATATACAGATTGAATGACATTGGGGAGAGGCTACAACCCTGTCTTACTCCCCTCCCAATCACTGCTTCCCTTTCATGTCCCTCGACTCTTATAACTGCCATCTGGTTTCTGTACAAATTGTAAATAGCCTTTCGCTCCCTGTATTTTACCCCTGCCACGTTTAGAATTTGAAAGAGAGTATTCCAGTCAACATTGTCAAAAGCTTTCTCTAAGTCTACAAATGCTAGAAACGTAGGTTTGCCTTTCCTTAATCTTTCTTCTAAGATAAGTCGTAGGGTCAGTATTGCCTCACGTGTTCCAGTATTTCTACGGAATCCAAACTGATCTTCCCCGGGGTCGGCTTCTACTAGTTTTTCCATTCGCCTGTAAAGAATTCGTGTTAGTATTTTGCAGCTGTGGCTTATTAAACTGATTGTTCGGTAATTTTCACATCTGTCAACACCCGCTTTCTTTGGGATTGGCATTATTATATTCTTCTTGAAGTCTGAGGGTATTTCGCCTGTTTCATACATCTTGCTCACCAGATGGTAGAGTTTTGTCAGGACTGGCTCTCCCAAGGCCGTCAGTAGTTCCAATGGAATGTTGTCTACTCCGGGGACCTTGTTTCAACTCAGGGCTTTCAGTGCTCTGTCAAACTCTTCACGCAGTATCGTATCTCCCATTTCATCTTCATCTACATCCTCTTCCATTTCCATAATATTGTCCTCAAGTGCATCGCCCTTGTATAGACCCTCTATATACTCCTTCCACCTTTCTGCTTTCCCTTCTTTGCTTAGTACTGGGTTTCCATCTGAGCTCTTGATGTTCATACAAGTGGTTCTCTTTATCTCCAAAAGTCTCTTTAATTTTCCTGTAGGCAGTATCTATCTTACCCCTAGTGAGATACGCCTCTACATCCTTACATTTGTCCTCTAGCCATCCCTGCTTAACCATTTTGCACTTCCTGTCGATCTCATTTTTGAGACGTTTGTATTCCTTTTTGCCTGCTTCATTTACTGCATTTTTATATTTTCTCCTTTCATCAATTAAATTCAATATTTCTTCTGTTACCCAAGGATTTCTACTAGCCCTCGTCTTCTTACCTACTTGATCCTCTGCTGCCTTCACTACTTCATCCCTCAAAGCTACCCATTCTTCTTCTACTGTATTTCTTTCCCCCATTCCTGTCAATTGTTCCCTTATTCTCTCCCTGAAACTCTGTACAACCTCTGGTTCTTTCAGTTTATCCAGGTCCCATCTCCTTAAGTTCCCACCTTTTTGCAGTTTCTTCAGTTTTAATCTACAGGTCATAACCAATAGATTGTGGTCAGAGTCCACATCTGCCCCTGGAAATGTCCTACAATTTAAAACCTGGTTCCTAAATCTCTGTCTTACCATTATATAATCTATCTGATACCTTTTAGTATCTCCAGGGTTGTTCCATGTATACAACCTTCTATCGTGATTCTTAAACCAAGTGTTAGCTATGATTAAGTTGTGCTCTGTGCAAAATTCTACCAGGCGGCTTCCTCTTTCATTTCTTAGCCCCAATCCATATTCACCTACTACGTTTCCTTCTCTCCCTTTTCCTACACTCGAATTCCAGTCACCAATGACTATTAAATTTTCGTCTCCCTTCACTGTCTGAATAATTTCTTTTATTTCATCATACATTTCTTCAATTTCTTCGTCATCTGCAGAGCTAGTTGGCATATAAACTTGTACTACTGTAGTAGGTGTGGGCTTCGTATCTATCTTGGCCACAATAATGTGTTCACTATGCTGTTTGTAGTAGCTT
The DNA here is from genome assembly GCF_023864275.1 of Schistocerca cancellata. Classification (NCBI taxonomy): domain Eukaryota; kingdom Metazoa; phylum Arthropoda; class Insecta; order Orthoptera; family Acrididae; genus Schistocerca; species Schistocerca cancellata. The sequence goes on from NC_064628.1 coordinate 716,635,488, forward strand.
ACCCGCATTCCTATTTTCCTATTCATTATTAAACCTACTCCTGCATTACCCCTATTTGACTTTGTGTTTATAACCCTGTAGTCACCTGACCAGAAGTCTTGTTCCTCCTGCCACCGAACTTCACTAATTCCCACTATATCTAACTTTAACCTATCCATTTCCCTTTTTAAATTTTCTAACCTACCTGCCCGATTAAGGGATCTGACATTCCCCGCTCCGATTCGTAGAACGCCAGTTTTCTTTCTGCTGATAACGACATCCTCTTGAGTAGTCCCCGCCCGGAGATCCGAATGGGGGACTATTTTACCTCCGGAATATTTTACCCAAGAGGACGCCATCATCATTTAATCATACAGTAAAGCTGCATGCCCTCGGGAAAAATTACGGCTGTAGTTTCCCCTTGATTTCAGCCGTTCGCAGTACCAGCACAGCAAGGCCGTTTTGGTTATTGTTACAAGGCCAGATCAGTCAATCATCCAGACTGTTGCCCTTGCAACTACTGAAAAGGCTGCTGCCCCTCTTCAGGAACCACACGTTTGTCTGGCCTCTCAACAGATACCCCTCCGTTGTGGTTGTACCTACGGTACGGCTATCTGTATTGCTGAGGCACGCAAGCCTCCCCACCAACGGCAAGGTCCATGGTTCATGGGGGGTATGATACAACACTGATACAACACTGAAACTAACGAGCAAATTCGAAATGGTGAGCCTCAGAATCATCAGCCTAATGATCAAATATGCTAAATTCTGCATGTGACGGGGACTTTTCATAAAAAGAGGTTGATAGAGCGAGACTAAAGGCTTAACCACTTAATATGTAAGAGATCCATTATAGCTTACTATTAGCCACAGAGGTATGCCTTTCTTGTGGACTTTAAGAAGCCCATATAACCTCGGTGGAAACTCATCTGGGGTTTTTATCTGCTCACAAATTCTTTGGTAAGTATGACACTTTCACAAACTGGGCCATCTTTCGGTTCAACAAGTGCGTAGGATCCTTATTGACCTCGTGGTATCTGGAACGACCTACAAACTGTACACCTTAGAATTGTAGATCGCAAGTGATACTAGCACAGTGGCGTTCATAAAAAATTTAATATTTCATACGCTAATTATTACACTTGTCAATTGTAATTTACGTAATGTCAAAGCCCGTTTTACGTCAATAATCATGTGCAAACTATTGTACTGCAATTCTTTATATTTTTCTGACAATATGTATCACACTGAAATATTCCTGTAAATTTCTCGCAAATAAAATTCAAGGAAGGGAATAATGAGGAAAAGGTTTCTATCTACATCAAAAGAGGCACTACCGAGCGTAACCATGCAAGCAAACCTTTGCTGCGCCGAACACAACAGCTTACCATTGAAATTTTTTGCATAACTTGCGTCCAATTCTTATTCCTTTCAAAAAATTTTTCCTCAATTTTTGCCTTTTGCAATACTTGCTTCCCATCATGATTCATGCAGACAGAACATACAAACAATTAGTTTTTATGATTCATAACAATGTCATAGAAATTTCTTACTATAACAATAGTTAACAAACACTATTCACAACCGGTGCCCTGAAGTCCTGTCACGGTCATCAGTTGTGTTGGAATAATAAAAAATAAATTATTATTACTACTAAATATTATTGAATATGTGTATGAAGACATATTTTTGTAGGACATAATACGACTGCGTTATTAGAAACGTTCTGTGCATATTTGAATTCTTTTTGGCTATCGGACTTCGCTTACATTTTAATTGTAGTTGCAGGCAGCGGACTCCGAGAACACCGGTGCTTGTCATAACCAAGAAAATCTTCCTTATATGGTTTTCACTTCACCTCAATTAAAAAAAAAATACTTGATACTGTTGTTCAATATACTGTTATTCATGCACACATATGGTACATAGAACTCGTAATACTTCATATTTAAAATCGCACATGTTCATCGTCCTACCTACAAGAGAATGTTTAAAAAACAAGAATTGCACAAATAATTGAATGAATGTTTTTCGTTTTTCTGCGCCTTATCGCGCATCCAGAAATAAAATCTTTGTTGATACTTATGATCGATCGGTGTTTCATTTTTTTAAAGTAAATATTAACTTTACGGTATACTGGTGGTCTTTCATCATGTACCTATACATGGTGTACAGTAGTCGAGCAGCTCAACATAAGCAAAATTTTTCTGTAATCAATGCGAAGTACCTCTCGAGGTGGTGTAAAGAGGGTCGGAACTGGAAAGTGGATGACTGGAAACGAGTTATTTGGGGTGATGAAAGATTCTCTACTTTTTGGCAGTCCGACAGAAGGGTCTAGGTATGGCGATTGTTTGGAGAACGTTACCTGCCACGGTGTAATGTGGCAAGAGTCAAGTACAGAGAAGGGGATGCTTGAGTATGGAGATGTTTTTCATGGTTGGGCTGTGTTCGCCTTATAGTGCTTCAGAAAGCACAAAATTCGAAAGGATATGTTTTACAGTCCTGTGTGCTGCTACAGTACAAAAATAGTTCGGAGGCGATGATTGTTTGTATCAACATGACAATGCACACTGTCATACACTGAAGTGAGGAACGTCATGGGATAGCGATGTGCACATATACAGATGGCGGGTATTAGCAGACTATGAACGCGCGAATGGTAGTTGGAGCGAGACGCATGGGACATTCCATTTCGGAAATCGGTAGGGAATTCAATATTCCGAGTCCCACACTATCAAGAGTGTGCCGAGAATACAACATTTCAGGCATTACCTGTCACCACACAACGCAGTGGCCTACGATCTTCACTTAACGAACGAGAGCATCGGCGTTTAGGTGGAGTTTCCAGTGCTAACAGACAAGCGACATTGATTGAAACAACTGCAGAAATCAACTTGGGACTATCAGTTAGGATAGTGTGGCGAAATTTGGCGTTAATGGGCTATGGCAGCACACGACAGACGGGAGTGCCTTTGCTAACAGCACGACATAGCCTGCAGCGCCTCTGTCGAGCTCGTGAACATATCAATTGGATCCTAGACGACTGGAAAACCATGGCCTGGTCGTATGAGTTCCAGTTTCAATTGGTAAGAAGTGATGGTAGGGTTCGAGTGTGACGCAGACCCCACGCAGCCAAGGACTGAAGTTGTCAACAAGGCACTGTGCAAGCTTGTGGTGGCTCCATAATGGTGTGGGCTGTGTTTACATGGAATGGACTGGGTCCTCTGGTCCAACTGAGTTGATCATTGACTGGAAATGGTTATGTTCGGCAACTTGGAGACCATTTGCAGCCAAACAACGATGGAATTTTTGTGGATGATAATGGGCCATGTCACCGGGCCAGAATGGTTTGCAGTGGTTTGAACAACGTTCTGGACAATTCGAACCAACGATTTCGCCACACAGATCGCCCGACGTTAATGCCATCGAACATTTATGGGACATAACCGAGAGGTCAGTTCGTGCACAAAATTCTGCAGTACGTTTGCAGTTATGGGTGGCTCAGTATTTCTGCAAGGCACTTCCGAAGACTTACTGGGTGCATGGCACATCAAGTTGTTGTGCTATGTCGGGCAAAAGGAGATCCGACACGATATGGAGGTATCCCAGAACTTTTGGCACCTCAGTGTAAAGCAGCATTTTTGAGACAATGGTTTGTAGGCATTCTTCAAATCGAATGTCCTGCGACCCAAACTGAACTCAATGAAACGTTGGTATGATCAGTTAGAACGTCAGCTTCGCTCCAGACCACAGTGTTCTACATCACTACCTTCTGTGGTTTCGGTTCTTGAGGGAGAATGGTTGCCGTTCCTCCGCATATATTCTGACAACACAATGAACATGTCCCCAGCAGACTTAAAAGCGTCGTAAAGGCGAAGGCTGGACACACCCCATATTAATGGCTCAAATGGCTCTGAGCACTATGGGACTTAACTTCTGAGGTCATCAGTCCCCTAAAACTTAGAACTACTTAAACCTAAGGACATCACACACATCCATGCCTGAGGCAGGATTCGAACCTGCGACCGTAGCGGTCGCGCGGTTCTAGACTGAAGCGCCTAGAACCGCTCGGCCACTCCGGCCGGCCATGTTAATGTCCAATAAGAAGTGTCCCGGTGCTTTTGAACATTGTTGTCCGACTTTCGGTAAGTTACCATTTTGTTCACCAAACGACAGTGCGGAAGTGTATGGAGCTTCTTCCGGGAGTCGAGGGACACGGGTTCGACCTGGACTCAAGCCAAGTAATGTGAAGGTAGGGGCAGGGCCGCAAGGTCAGCAGGAACGGTCTGTTCCCATTATTTCGTAGAGGAGCGGCCGGCGATGAAGGCGTAAGAAGGGGCGAAAAGCGTAATAGCGAAGTAGTGCATGGCGGGTTGTGCAAAGTGCGGGCGGCGCGAAGACAATGGTGGCGGGAGGCGGCGCTGGAACTGGAACTGGAGGGGGCTGCAGAGTGCAGGCCGCGAGCTGCGAGCCACGGCTGGCGGCTCCAGTCGCCTGCGGTCGGCCGCGCTCGCACACAGCGGCAACATGCCGCCTCCACAGCCGATCCTGCTGGTGCTGCTACTGCTGCAGCTGCTACCTCTGCTGCGCGCCGTCCAGGTAGGCAACCACCAGCGCACACCTGGTCAATGCCGCGGATCGGTGACATAATCTCTGCCTGCTCACAACAGCTCGATCAGCCCCGTTAACCAGCATCTACAGTAGCACACAGACCAATGCCTCCAGGCTGTACAGCAAGGATCCGCTGTTTTAGAAACTGACTACATTGTTGTACTCGTGCAGATACTGGCGGATGTTCTTTACGAGCTGCAACATAGTCGCGAATAAAGACAGTGGCCGAGGGCGTACAGAGTGTGTGTCTTTAATTCTAGTCGACAAAAAATTGATGTCAGGCCGTCAATTTCGGCCCATAATGACCATCTAGAGATCTGTCAGGAAAAGGGAAACCAAATACAGCTGCTGGACAATCTACATCTTGTAAATAACAAAATAATGCAAAGTTTCTAATTTCGTAGACATAGAAAACGTGTAATTAATAAAAAGTTTGAAGAAGAAACGGTCAAATATTTTGCGAAATGATTTGTCTAAAAGCAAGAAATAAAATAGATCAGAGAAATATCTGACGTGTCTTTGAATGGTGCTCAAAGTCGTGTACATCAAATGACATGAGCCGCGCGAGGTAGCTGCCCGGTCTCGGCACCTTGCCACGGTTCGCGCAGCAGGTTCGCGTCCTCCGTCGGGCATGGGTGCGTGTCTTGTCCTTAGCATAAGTCAGTTTAAGTTAGATTAATTAATGTGTAAGCCTAGGGACCGATGACCTCGGCAGTTTGGTCCCATAGGAACTGACTACCACCATCAGATGACATGCCGACTGAGAATTTAAACCACGCGGGATTAGCCGAGCGGTCTCAGGCGCTGCAGTCATGGACTGTGCGGCTGATCCCGGCGGACGTTCGAGTCCTCCCTCGAGCAGGGGTGTGTGTGTTGGTCCTTAGGATAATTTAGGTTAAGTAGTGTGTAAGCTTAGGGACTGATGACCTTAGCAGTTCAGTCCCATAAGATTTCGCATACATTTGAATTTTGAGAATTTAAAGTTAAATAGTTAACTTAGAATCTTGAAATTTTAAAGAGTACTAGAGAATGTTTGCTGTACCTTATCTCGAGCACCATTCAAAGACGCGTTAAATGTTCCTCTAGTCTATTTTACTTCTTACTTTTAACCAAATCATTTCAAAAAACTTTTTGCCATTTTTTGTCTATTTTTATTTCTATTTTCAAGTTTTTTTTTGAGAAAGTACGAAATTTAATATATTTAAATCTAATCGATGTCCTATTTATTCCTAACGGCACTTTCAAGCAATTAGATATTGTTTTTGCAAAACTAGACTTCACGCTGGTCAGCTTGATAACCCACTTTTTCATTTCCCACTTCTGGACTGGCTATGAAAATTAGAACAAAAATTTTCCCTCATATCACTAATCAAGTTTTTCTTAAGTAATCCTAACTACTTTCAAGCAATTAAACATTTATTTTTTTGCAAAACTAGACCTCATGCTTGTCAGTTTGATACCCTATTTGTGCACTGCACATTCTTCGTTTGGCTTTGCAAATTCACACAAAAATCCATTGTGTAGTTCTAAAGAGTATTGTTTTCGCTCCACTCACGCATTCGACTAAAAATGTGATTAAATATACTTGATTAAAGCCGAAGATACCTTAACTGTTGTTCAACAACCTTAATATGATTACGATAATGCTGTTATATCAGTACGACGACGTCAAACTACTTTTGTTTCTATCTTCTGACGATACAACTTAAACTTCATCGTATCAGGATAATAAGAGTCTCCTTCTCTTTGAATCAGATGTGTTTCATCACATTATTAAGCATATGTTTTATGTGTATATGAAATTTAGCCTTTTCATTCTTTCATAATTTATTGTTTAAAAGATGTCGATTGAGTAACATTTGCCTGTGGTTTCCCTTTTCCTGACAGATCTGAAGTCTGTCATTCTAGACCGAAATTGATAGTCTGACGACAGATGTTTCGACCGTAGACTGTAATTAGAGAAACAGTTTCAGCACCAATGGATGTATCGTGAAAAATATTTGGTGTGAAGTCGTACGTTCGCTGCTGATACTTGTTATTTCTAAAGTGAGGAAGTCACACACTTACACACTCTCGCCTGTTTGATTGGAATGCTACTGCTCTTGTTGTTCTGATACTGCACCGTACCTCCATCTGAATCTGCTTACTGCGGAAAAGTCATGGTCTCCCTCTTAAATTTTTGTTTTCCTCCCTTCCCTCCGTTGCTATATTAACTATCCTTGACGCAACAGCATATGAACACATCCCTTCTTTTAGTCAGTTTGTGCCATAAATTTTTCCCCAGTTGCATTGAGAACCTCGTTATCAGTCCCTCGATTTTCCTCTCTATTCTGTTAAACTGTTCTGTAGCACCATATTTCAAAAGCTGTTTTGTTGCTCCAACACAAAACATATCTAATATTTTTAGTGTCTCACTTCCTAATCTGATTCTCTCACAATTGCCTGATTTAATTCGGTTCACGCAATTACTGGTGGTTTACTTTTTTAAATTGTGATATTATAACCTTCTTTTTTTCAAGACACTATGTCTAATACGTTTAGTTGATCCTCTAAGTCAGTGATGGAATTAAAATGTCATTGGCAAAACCGATAATTTATATTTTTCCAGGAGCTTCAATCCTCCTTTAAATTTGTCCTTAGTTTCATTTGTTGCTCACTCAATGTACAGACTGAAAAACGTGGGGAACACGTTACAAATCTATCTCACTGCACTCTCACCCGCTGATTTCCTTTCACGTGCTTGGTGCACTACAACCACAGTCTGGTTTCTGTGCAAATTGTGGACAAACTTTAGCTCCCGGTCTTTATCCGTGAGAACTTGAGAATTTTAGAAATCCTATTATAATCGACATTAAAGTACTGTTTAAGAACAAATGTTAGAATTTCTCTTTCGCGTGGCCTGAGCCATGATTTCTTCTGCGAAGTCTGTTCTTGGTGGATTTTGATTTCTCCCGCAGATATTATTAAATACAAGAAATATTTTTTTTCTAAAATAATTTTCAGCCATATCCTAGATGTATCCGATGTAAAAGTGAACTGTTCCAGTGTACAGATGATTTTGGAACAGGATCTTAACGTTTTGACGATAATAAAACGTATATCAATGTCCCGAAACATTTCTCAAAAAGAATATTTGAACGCACGACATCCACGTCCTGGGAAACAATAATTTATGCCTACTGTCGCAGTAAGTCAGCATTTGATAAGGGAATGTGCAGTTCAGCGAAGCACTCTGTTTAAAAAAAGTGCCAGTGGCGTAATATGGCGGTGCTGTAGTTTCAGGAATCCTAAATACATGAGCCGAGCTTACAGGCGGCTTCATCGCGAACTGGCAAACACGAAGAAAAGCCCGTAACTCAAAGAATCATCTGAGAGTAATGGCAGTTTTTCTTGAACGACGTGAACTTGGTTTCCACCGCCGACCACTCGCCCCTGAGCCACTCGTTATACTATGAGAAGGTATGTGCTGCATCAGTGGTTCGCCTGGGGACACCGCAGCAGTGTGGTACGGGGTCCTGGACGGACCACTGCATTCTCTCCTTCCTCAGAGCTTGCCTCACCTCCACTCGGATGAAGCTAATGGCGGGCAATGGCCCATTCACGATCTAGGGATGATTTTGATTTTCATTCATATGCTGTGCTCCAGACCTCAGTTACCACAAAGGCGTGTTTAAATCTGTGTGCCTCGCCCCTAATGGCAATGCACCCACCTTTACCACAGGCGCAACATAAGGCAACCGTCTCGATATATTTTTTACGTTTATTTATACCTACTTGCGCTCGTCTGAACTTTAAGAGGAACTGCCCTGCACACTACATAATGGCTACTTTATTTACATCTACATTTACAATTGTGGTGTCAATATTAATCTAATTACATTTTTATCTTACATACGATATATACTGATTAGTCAAAGCTTCGTGACCACCTACTTACCAGCGTCTTGATTCATCTTTGTAGCGCAACACAGGAGAATTCTGCATGGTATGGTTTCGACAAGTTCTTGGCACTTTTAAGGAGACTGTGCTCCATCGGGTAAAGAGCCACGAATTTGCTGGCCAAGACATCAACGAGAGTTCACTATTGATCTCTTCAAACACTGGAGCACGACTCGGACCGTGTAACACGGATAGTTATTCTGCTGGAAGATCCCACCGCCGTCGGGGAAGACATCAAGCACGAAGGGATGCAGGTGGTGTGCAAAAATGATCACGTAGTCCACAGCTGTCATGCTGCCTTCGATTACTACACAGGCATCATGGAAACCCATGTGATTGCATCTCACAGCATGATACTCCCTTCATTGGCCTGCGTTCGTGGCGCGTTCGCCTATATGATTCCATATCTGCACGCGTCCACCATCTTGATGTAATAAGAAACGCGATTCACCCAAGTGATACGTTTCAATTGATTCTCGGCCCAATCTCGATGACCTCGTGACCACTGCAATCGCAACTGACGATGTCGTTGCGTCAACATGGCAACACGTAGAGGTCGTTTGCTGCGGAGTCCTATGTTCAACATAGTGTACTGAGCTGTGTGCATAAAACCCATGTGTCTCTGCATGCATTTTACTTCGTCATCAGATCTGACGCAGACAGCTACCTGTCCTGCTTTATACTGAGATGTCAAAAGTCATTGGATGGCAATATGCCATGCACAGATGGCGGTAGGATCACGTAAACGAGGCATAAACGGTCAGTGTATTGACGGGCCTGTCATTTGTAATCAGACGATTCGTGTGAAAAGGTTTACGATGTGATTCTGGCCGCAAGACGGGAATTAACAGACTCTGAACGCGCGAATGGTAGCTGGAGCTAGACGCATGGGACATTCTATTTCGGGAATCGTTAGGGAATTCAGTATTCCGAGATCCACAGTGTCAAGACTGCGATGATAATACCACATTTCAGGCATTACCACTCATCTTGGGCAACGCAGTGGCCAACGGCCTTCACTTAGCGACCGAGAGCAGCTGCGTTTGCACAGAATTGTCAGTGCTAACAGACAAGCAACACTATATCAAATAACCGCAAAAGACAATGTGGAGTTTACGGCTAACTTATCTATTACGACAGTGAGACGAAATTCGACGTTAATAGACTATGACAGCAGACAACTGACGCGAGTGCCTTTGCTAAAGCACAACATCGCCTGCAGCACCTCTCCTGCGCTCATGACCTTATCGGTTGACCCTAGACGACTGGAAATACGTGGCGTGGTCAGATGAGCTCCTATTAGAGTTGGTAAGAGTTGATGGTAGGATTCGAGTGTGACGCAGACCCCACGAAGCCATGGATTTAACTTGTCAGCAAGGCTCCCTAATGGTGTGGGTTCTGTTTACATGGAATGGACTTGCTCCTCTGATCCAACTGACCAGATCATTGACGGGAAATCGTTTTGTTTGGCTACTTGGAGACCATCTGCTCTCAAACAACTACGAAATTCTTTATGCGCCGTGTCACTGTGTCACAATTGTTTGCAAGTTCTTTGAAAAACATTGTCAACAGTTTGAACGAATGATTTGGCCACCCAGATCGCTCGACATGAATCCCATCGAACATTTATGGGGCATAATCGAGAAGTCAGTTCGTGGACAAAATCCTGCACCACAGCTTCGCAATTACGGATGACTACAGAGGCAGCAAGGCTCTTATTTCTGCAGGGGATTTCCGACGACTTGTTGAGTCCATTTCATGTCGAGTTGTTGCACTACGCCGGACAATAGGGTGCCGACACGACATTAGTAGGCATCTCTCGACATTTTTCACCCCAGTGTACAGAGTAGCCAAACCTCCCGCTTCCACGTTCTGTATGATGAGAGGGCGTCCAACACCTTGTCACACACTCGTGGTTTCAGCGTCCTTCAATCACTTTCCATAGATGATAACGACAGTAGTGTGCGGTCAGACGACTTTTGATAGACTAAATAGACTTCTCAAATTGCGTCTGAAACCGAAAGTCTACCGAGCGAGGTGGCGCAGTGGTAGCACACTGGACTCGCATTCGGGAGGACGACGGTTCAATCCCGCGTCCGGCCATCCTGATTTAGGTTTTCCGTGATTTCCCTAAATCGCTCCAGGCAAATGCTGGGATGGTTCCTTTCAAAGGGCACGGCCGGCTTCCTGCTCCATCCTTCCCTAATGCGATGAGACCGATGACCTCGCTGTTTGGTCTCTTCCCCCAAAACAACCCAACCCAACCGAAAGTCTGAAGTCAGGATGTTTGCCTCTTTTTCCTTTAGATAGTCAGATTGGGACTTCAAGTGGAAATTATTCAAAACCTGCGGCTTGGTCAGCGAACAATACACAGAGATGCAAGAGGAGTAAAGGCAGATCGAGTGTGTTACACAAAAAACAAACGAAAAGCAGGTCTTCAGTCCCTTTTTCAAGTAGACACGCAGTCAAAGACATTGGCAGAATTGATATCCACCCTCGCGCCTAAGAGTGGATTGTAAGTTTATTGTTCAGGTTTACTTGGCGTTCCTCTAATCACAAGAAAGTTATAGAAATACTATAATGTTTCAATGAGTTCAGTTTCGATGGTCGAAAATTATTTGCTTATGAAAGGTTCATATTTCCTTTACGTATTTCCTGGAAACATGTTTCTCCACGCAAAATACGGAACGCAATTGTGAGAATCTTTTCTGAGCCGGTGGGTAATGATGCTGTGAGCATAGTTTATCACTTCTAGATTTCATCAAGACTCTAAAACGTTTTAAATATTTTGCCTTATACAGTTTCATATCAAACTCTCCGTTATAAATCTTGATACGATTGATTTCGTCTTATTACTTACGAAAATGAAACAGTAATTTTTCAAACCGGCAATACTGAGATTTAACGTATACCTTAAAAACAGATAGCAGAAAGTCGTCTGAAGTTCGGAGAAGATATCCATATTCTTATAACTATCGTTTACGTAATTATTTCAATAATAATAATAATGATTATTATTATTATTACGTACATCTGAAGTAATAGCCATAGGAGCATGTTAACCCGCTAAGGATGTCAGATTAGTCGTAAGAGATGGTCTGGAGGCAAGGCTAAATAGATAGATAAATAAATAAACAAAACAGTGAAATCTTATATCGCCTTCTAAAACTAAAAACATGGAAGTATTCACTTTATACATAAATATGTAACAGTAAGGGTAGAATAAAATAAAAGAGGTTGGAGTACCATGGCCCGATTATACATTATATACATAACTACCACTCAGGCGGAGAAGAATGAAAGAAGGGAATCCAAGGACCCATCCCGGTATTGGTGGAAGTGCTTAAAGAAAAATCATAAGAAAAGCAGAGTGCCACCTTGCTCTGTGCACATTGAGACAAAAACTTCATATTTTGCAAAGACAACTTAATAGTTTACCATAGCACATGCAGCTAATACCAACAACATAGATTATTCATTGAATACTATTCCGAAATGACGAGCTTCATCCCATTCGGCAGAACGCATGCATCAATACAACACTTTATCCTTAAGGCATAAATCTGTCCGACGACGGGACACCTTTGCAAGTATATTTACTTTCGATCACGCGAGCTCAATTGTATTCACTGTAGCTCTACCCAAAATTTTGCAGACGCTTAATGGAACATCGGAACATAATTGTAATGTTAATGACTAGCTTGTAGTTGTTCTCTGTCCTGCAAAGTTTAATCTCTGGGAACCGAAACCCACGCACAATAAAACAGCACAAAAATATAAACTATTTTCGAGCTATGACTCAACTCTCAGATTCTAAATAAAACATAAGAGAATGTGATCACTCCAGTGTTCGAAGATGTACTCTTTACACGAGAATAATGCAAATATTTTGTAACTTTACGTAATTTTCTGGAGCATCCAGATATTCTACCAACAACAAGAGAAAATCTATTGCACACAGAAGAATCCATTAATAGATTTTAATTTAGTCTGAAACCTATAAGCAGCCATGTTAGTAGAAAAGTAATGTTCAGAGAGCATAATGATGTGAGTGTATTTCATGCCACCAACACAAAGCAATGCACTGAACGGGGTTCCGTAATATAGCAGGAAGCGCATGCATTCAATGAACGTCCTTGGACCGGTAATTTCGTCGCGTTCCAGATTTTTCGGGAATATTTCCTGCGGGCCATCAACGCGAAAGGTGAGCAACCACAATAGATGGGTCACTCTATGGGGCTAACGAATTCTCTCAGAGTGGCAGGGGCAAGACTATTATTCATTCACGTATCGTCAAGCACGGATAAGTCACTCACCACTGACCTTATGTTGCCAGATGACATGTGTTGCCAACGTATATACAGCAGATCTTCACCTCCTTGTGTCTGAACATGAAGTCATTTCGCTTTCAAATAGATAACATGTAAGTCTGAAAACAATAAATACAGATGAGTGGATGAAGAAAAGAAAACTAAATGAAGGTTAACAGGATTCATTTGCTTCCGTGAATATCGTAGTAGCTGACGCCACTACCATCTATCATCACTACCGAAGGTACACGAACAGCAATCATGTTTTTATCCTCTGAGGCAAAAGCATAAGAAACGAATGAAAGCGTTACCCGTAGGAAACAAGAAAAACACAATTAATAAAAAATTAATATTCGTTTTGTTTCTTATGAATCTAAAAAATGGTCGAAACGAACATGATACTGGACGAATGACGCAAATCGATCAATGTTAGAATGATAAAATGTAAAAATGTTTATGTACACAGGCATAAGTGATTTGATTACTACATTTATTCGTCGGCGTACGGCATCTAAAACGTTACCGCAAAACTGGGCAACTTCATGAATGAGGTATAACTTTGTGATAACAGCACACTCTACCTTTTTATTCTTAAATATTGTAACCCGACTCACTTTTCAACACATAGTTCTTGCATAGCGATGCCATTAATAATGAAAGCTAAAGGTATATGCTACTCACAAAGCCAGAAAAACATGTTTGTAGACTTCTCGGAGACTTTCTGCTACTGCCGATAAATCTAACTGAAAGTAAGTTGAAATATCGACAATTATGAAAAGGATAGGTTGCTGCTCACTATAAAGGTGACACGTTTAGTTGGAGACAGGCACAACGAAAAGACTGTTACACACTAAGCTTTTGGCCAAAGCCTTCTTCAGAAAAGAAAGGAAAACACACTCGTATTCACATAAGCAGACACAACTCACACACACGTTACCACTATCTCTGGCCGCTCTAGCAGTCCGGCTATAACGGCCGAAGACAGAGGTCATGTGTGTGTCAGGTGTGCGTGCTTATGTGAATATGAGTGTGTTTTCCTTTCTTTTCTGAAGAAGACTTTGGCCAAAAGCTTAGTGTGTAACTGATTTTTCGTTATGTCTGACTCTAACTCGTTGTTTACAGTGAGTAGCAATCTATACTTTTCATAATTGTTAATATTCCAACCTGGATTTTCCATTGTCTGTATAAGAGATAAATTTTTCAAAAGTTTTGTTCAGCCATTGTAAAACGAAAAAAATTATTTCCATAGATTACAGAGATAACACGTGACAGCGCACATACCTGCAGGAACAAGTGTGACAAATGAAATTCTAGAAAACATGTCTCATTAATGAAATTACGGATATTTGTGAATAATTCAGTAAAAAAGACCAAGTTTCATTTCGCATTATGTCTTAGTTTCTAAATATAACACATGGTTGCTCAGAACATTGTTTTAAATCTGTTATCACTTTGCTTGTCCTCGTACCACCGAATTTGTAAGCCTCTAAGCGTTTGAACTAATTACTTTGCTTAGAAGATATTGTTTTAAATGTATTGTGGCCTGTTTAATACTCATACGGCTCCATTGATCAGATGCGTAAATAAGTGTGTAAAAGTTTTCTTTAATTACCTTAGTTAATGCAGTTTAGTTTTATACGGTAATTTATTTTTTGTTTCAATGAAAATAGACCAATAATTATTTGGATTTCAAGAAAATCAGAAAAATAAATTTTGTAATATTGGCAGACTTCGTGACAAATGTTTTTCTGTGCATGGATAAAACAAAATTCTCAAAACTGGACAAATCTCTGACCACGTTACAACTGTGTTTAGTATTTTATCCATCTTCAGTAACAGTAGTCGTAAACATCGAAATAATAAGGAACAAGTTCCACAAAGGACATTATATTTCCATAACCGGTTTCAGGCACTTAGTGCCGTTATGCAGAAGGTTATAACTACCGCATTATTTGCGAGTATCAACAATAAGATTCACGCAGCATATTGCTGTGGTCATATGGTTCACAGTGCATCCATCTTATTGTTGACACTCACAAATAAAGCGATGGTAACCTTCTGAAGAAGTGCCTGAAACCGGTTAAGGAAATAAAATTACTTTTATGCAACTGGTTACTGATTATTTCGATAAATTTATTACTGTGCGTAATTAAAAAAACACTAGGCCTGGCCATCTTCGTGACAGATAAATTTAACTCTATTTTCCCTGTCTCAGGCTTTATGTCACAATGTTATCCTGAGCTGGGAGAGAGGGGGGTAACTTTGTGACAGTTAATATTCCATATTCCAAATATCTCATTGCACATAAAATCTTTGTAGCTACCAAAATTAAAGGATATAGGTTATAATTTCCACGTAAGTACAAATATAATGTAACGCTATATACATGTACAAGCTTATGCTACCAAAAGTGCTAAAAGAGCCACAAAGTTTCCCAGTTTTACAGTACTGGATAGTTTGAAATCCAGAAACAGATACGTAGAGGCAGCTCTCAGTTTTCCTGATGGAAGTGTAAGGGAACAGGCGCCCCTCCGATGGAGTTCCATTTCTTTGACCACTATTCTTCTTACCAGCAGTTGGTGACGAGACAGGGCCGCAGTTAGTCTAAGGCCGCATTACGCGACACCGCGCCCGGATGAAGTACTCCACGGAAGACACGGTTGTCGCCATGGATTCCAATAGTCCAAACGAACAACACCGCAGTTTAAATGATTTAGTAAAAATCAGCGGCAGACCTACTGAAACGAAGAAATTTGGTACTTCTGTCACATGTGAGCCAACCGCTCTTGGAAAATGTTACAACGCTACTCCAGGCAGCTATGTCGGTGATCCGTGTCTCGAGATAACGGCCGATCTTTCACGACTGCTTTGTAGCCGGAACCAAACTCACACTTTATCAACATAGTTTCTGGAAACTTGCTATGTCGATACTGGAGTAGAGAAGGTCATGTTATCTAGCGATAGGTCACTTTCCCGTCCGATGAATACAGCTTCGCTTCTGGTAAGTCTAGAGGCGTCGAGCACTGAAAAATCGGAAAAGGAGATTCCCAAACAGTTTACGTTGGCGTAGTTACTGGTATGAACGAAGCAGATGTAAGGCTACAAATTACTAAAGCTGAAGTCGTCTGTTTGCTACTGCCTCTTTTACTATTATCGGTGTTTATTGTATTATTTCTGGTAAGTTATTTTGTAACATGATTATTGATGTATGGTTTCAGGCAAAACGCCAGAAAAATTTCAGTTATCTGTAGCTACTTTGATAAGACTCTTTACGAAGTGAGTTCCACAGAAACAACCTTCGGCTTAGAGAAAATAAATCGATTCGTTTAAGACGTAGCAGTGTCATTTTTGCCGCCATCACATTATTATTGATGTCCTCCATTACTGCCACCTGTAACTTTACTGCAACTCTGCTTTTTCAGTTAAGACTGCAAAGATTTCCATGTGACATGCCTCGTTCGGAAAAAGATGATATCCTCAACTAAGTCAATGTAGTAATCTTTCCTTTCCACAATAGGCAGACACGAAACGAAAAACTACAGACGTATCACTCTCTGTGTCGTAATCTTCAAGGAAATTTAAGCGACTATCATCAGTCACATCGAAAACGCAATCAAGCAAGATAACATTTTAGCTTCACGCTGTTACCTCATAATGGAGTAGTAAGCGGAAAACCGTTAGTTGGTAATAAATAAATATCAGTGGTAAAAAGTACACTGGAGTGCAAAACTTAAGGCCGAAAGTAACTGTCAAGTAACATAGCTCGATGAAAGTTGGCCTACATATAACACGAACTGCTACAGTATTGTGGAAATGTAGCTGAAAAAAATACGCAAAGAGATGCTCAGAAATGTCACTTTTACTCAAAGACAACAATTACACTGAAGTCACCGCGATTTGCAGTATGATGTTCCCCTGGACGTTACGAACAGCAGACATGTTTGTTAATAGTGTGCGATCACAGCGTACGATAATGCATGCTGCTTTGCTGGCCACAAGGTTCTTGTGGTAGGAGTTTTCGACAGCTGCTAGGTGGTCTTTGGTGCCTTGGATGCTCTACAGTACGTCTCCCCATCGCATTCCCCTCGTGCTCGATGGGCAATCCAGTCCATTCGCCGAATATCTTCACGCTACAAGGGTTCCACTACCTGCTCTGTTCGATGCGGTCGCACATTGTCAGCTATAAAAATAAAGCCGGGGCAGAATGCACACCTTAAAAGACGCACACGGGGAATGAGTGGGGTGTCACAACAACACTGACTGGTGAGTGTACCGTGTTCAAAGGTCTGAAGGTCAGTACAACCATGGAACATTATACCTCCCCATACAGTAACTCTTGGTCTCCAAAACGATCATGCTGGACAATATTCCTGTGCCTATTACGCAATTCCACCTCTCAGCATACGAGGTTACGTCCATAATCACTACTCAGACTGAAAGCCGGCCGTTGTGACCGAGCAGTCCTAGGCGCTTCTGTTCGGAACCGCGCTGCTGCTACGGTCGCAGGTTCGAATCCCGCCTCGGGCATGGATGTGTGTCATCACATCACATCCTTAGGTTAGTCAGGTTTAAGTAGTTCTAAGTCTAGGGGACTGATGACCTCAGACGTTAAGTCCCATAGTGCTCGGAGCCATTTTTTTACTCAGACTGAATCTGCTCTGTAAGTTGCACATGCTGTGCTGTGGGGGCGATCGGTACGGTTGGAAATGAAGAACACACTTCGTATGCCGCGATCGCAGTGTAGACATTATTATTGTTCCAAGATGACCGTTTTCAACAGTCTTATGCTGCCATTATCTGCTCTTACGGAACTTGTTATAAAATTGCCATGTTATATCATATGCTCACTTCCTAGAAGAGCACGCGACCCCTCTCCACGTTATTCCTGTCCCTACGCTCTTGGCATAATAGCAAACAGTGCTGCCAATGTGCCAGTGTCAACAGAACAACGGACTGGTAAGAGACCCCCCCCTCCCCATTCTGTCACCGTGCCATTGTGGACAGTGTGACTGCATACCTCGCAGACCTGTTAAATCTGGTTGCTACTGCACCCGCTGTTTGACGTGGGTGCCTTCTTGCCTGTTGCCCATTATAGCGGTCGTCTGCTGCCGTAGTTGATCGTGGTTCAGCACGTTGTCTTCTTCGGGATGCAGTGCCCACGATTCGGAACGCTCCCCATGCAAGTGAAACAATGCTGTGAGCTATACCCAACTCCAGGGCTACGCTCGTCTCCCTCTTGCCCCTAGTTTCTGATGGTTCTTGCCCGCGTTAAGTCGTCCAAATGTTGATTCCGGGCCACGTTGTAATGAAGAACATCACCGCAGTGCACCGTAAGTTTTCTTGAAGAAAAAAAACTTGTTTCACAAAGCGCCTAGCAACTAGCGCACGTTGGTCTATCGATTATTCATATGATTTTGAAACGCATCCCTGTTGGTTTTTGAACATTTCTGAAGACATTCCAAGTTGATATTTGAACGAATCATACGTTGAGTTTTGAATTCGTGCATAGTGTAGGCCTAGATGAGTCTCTTCAAGGGGAATCCCCGTCGCATCTAGAAATAAAAAATTTTCCCGCAGACGAATGCGCTGAGCCGAATAAATCCGAACGGGTGAAGGCCTATCGCTGTTTGTTTTTGTGGCTGATTGGGTGTGCTAATGATCAGCGTTGTTATAACTACTAGCGAAAGCCGTAGATTCACACTACTGGTGTGGAACTAAACGACTGACAGGGATAACAGATAAGAAAGGTTTAATAAACTTGTCAAAGTATCCAAGAAAACGAAATTTAGACAGAAAATTTTTGCCAGATCGCTGCTACAAAGGGCCAGGTGTACAGTACACGATTATCAGCCCCTTAAGTTCTGTTCTCGGAATAGTGCGGAAAACTCCAGTACTAAGCGTATTTTTTAAGGGGGGCAGGATGCCAAACCGGCCGACCGCGAGCAGAAGATGACCCTCAGGACATTTTAATTTCCACTGACCTGAAATTAGATCTGATGGCTTCCATTTCAAAATATACGGTTCTGAGTTTCACAGAGCGAAATGCAGTGGCGTGCGATAGAAGAATGTTGTGTGAAGAGACGGGGCACTGGACTTTGGCATACTTAAGACCAAATAACATGTCTTAGTTTTCCTTGAACGTATATGTTTTATATATCAAAGTCGTCATAAAGATGTGCGCTACAAAATGAACATATCTGGAAAAATCAACTATTATATTAAATTTTTGACATCCTCACTCAAACGCTCGAGTGTGGAAAGGGGGGGGGGCACTATCAAGTTTTCGCCCTGGTTCGAAAAATCGAAGATTCGGGGCTGCCTCCCGCATTGCTATTCACTTCCACTAACAAGGATAATAAATTATATTATGTAGATGAATCAGTTATGCGCTATTTCCAAATCCATTGACACAGGAAAGTATGAGTAGGCTTTCAACAACATGATTACTGAAAGTAATACGTTTATTTGGGTAGACATCTTTCGCAGTAACTTATGATCTCGATTATTATTTCTCATCCTAAGATTACTGTAATTTAAGTCAAACTCTCTTATTTGCAGTTACCTTAAGACAGAACAAATTAATACATTGAAGAGGCAAAGAAAATGATATAGGCATGCCTACTCAAATGCAGAAATATCCAAACACACAGAATACGGCTCTGCAGTCCTCAACGCCTATATACTTGTAAGACAACAAGTGCCTGGCGCAGTTGTTAGATCCGTTACTGCTGCTATAATGGCAGGTAATCAAGGTTTAAGTAAGTTGAAAGTGGTGTTACAATCGGCACGAGCGATAGGATGCAGCATCTGCGAGATACCGATGAAGTGGCGATTTTCCCATATGACCATTTCATGAGTGTACCGAGAATATCAGGAATCCGGTAAAACATCAAATCTCCGACATCGCTGCAGCCGGAAAAAGACCATTCAAGAACGGGTCCAACGACGACTGAAGAGAATCGTACAATTTGTCAGAAGTGAGACCCCTTCGCAAATTGCTGCAGATTTGAATGCTGGGCCATCAACAAGTCTCAGCGTGCGAACCATTCAACAAAACATCATCGATATGGGCTCTCGAAGCTTCACGCCTCACTTGGGACCGTCAACATCGAAATTGGACTGTTGATCACCGGAAACATGCTGCCTGGTCGGACGAGCCTCGTTTCAAATTGTATCGAGCGGATGGACGTGTACGGGTATGGATACAACCTCATCAATCCGTGGACCCTGTACGTTAGCAGGACACTGTTCAAGCTGATACAGGCTTTGTAATGGTGTAGGGCGTGTGCTGCTAGAGTGATGTGGGACCCCTGATACGTCTTAGGGACGACTTTTTCCGATCAACTGCGTCCTTTCGTGTCCATTGTGCATTCTGACGGACTCGGTAATTCCAGCAGGACAATGCGACACATCACGCGTCCAGAATTGCTACAGAGTGGCTCCAGGAACACAATTCTCAGTTTCAAAACTTCCGCTGGCCACCACTCCTCAGACACAAACATTATTGAGCATATCTGGGATGTCTTGCAACGTGCTGTTCAGAAGTGATCTCCACCCCCTCGTAGTCTTACAGATTTATGGAAAGCGCTGCAGGATTCATGGTGTCAATTCCTTCCGGCACTACTTCAGACATTACTCAAGTACCTGCTATCGCACTCAATGGCCTGATCATGCCTAAATCACTTCATTCTTCATCGTGCACTTGATCGCGTCCTTCATTGAACAGTCTGATACATCTTCTAACCATTGAATCACTCATAGCAATTTGTCCGTAAACCTCACAGATTTGCCGATTAATTTCCTTTGGTTTAACTTTCTTTGCATTTAGAAAACGAATCACAGATCTGATTTCACACGCGGCGGCATTTTCAATTACGGCTGACATTATAAAGAAGCACTACAAAGCACACGTCGGCAGCAGCGATCTGAAAATGACGTACATGTCTTCTAATTGAGTCAGAGTAACTGCCGCGCATGCTCCGAACTGCGATCGTAGTGCTGCCGCGAACTGAAGTAGAAACGGAACTTACTTTGTGGATGACCCTCGTGTATATTTTTTCATAAAGAACAACAAATATACTAACAATGAAGCTGACACCATTGAACAAGCTAAAAGGCGCTGAAATATTTGAGAAAAGTGTCAAGACACAAGATAAGGTGGTTGTTAGTGGACTGGTAAGACAGCCCTTGGTCAGTCAAGAAAAACGACAGAAATAAGTAACCAGGGGAACACAAAATGAAGGAATACAACACGTAATTGAGGGTGAGCGAAAGAGATACTTCCTGATGACGGCACGCGGCAGATAATCTTAGAGGTGGCATGGAGATGTCGGTGGTCCAGATGCGACCGTAATTAGGAGCTGCCGTCGTAATTTAGATGATATGAGTGACGCAGCTAGCGAGCAACAAGATCGTTAACTGCTCCTCCGGCTAATCGGAAGTCTTTTATCGTCCTTCTGGTGCCTGTAACATTCAGTTAAACCGTCTCAACATAGCGCTTAAACGATAGGAACCTGTTGCCTCGAGACCAACTGTATCAGCCACGGAAACGCGTCTTGACGGGAGAAGAACTCTCTTTCTAGTGAGACAGAGTTTTTACTGTAAGAGTACTTAAAAGCTCGCGTTTCGAAGAAAATGGCAGACTTCGTAGAGGTCTCTATTTTTCACAGCCAATGCAATCCACATCCGCATCTACATCTACATGATTGCTGTGCAATTCGCAAATTAAATGCCTGACTGAGGATTCATCGAACCACGCTCTCCAACAGCGCGCGGGGAAAACAAGTAAGGTCTGCTTTCTCTTGTTTTATTAAGGTGATTTTTCTTTTTGTAGGTGGGCACCAACAAAATATTTTGCACTCGGAGGAGACAATTGGTGACTGAAATTTCATGAGAAGGTCGAGCCGCAAAGGAAAACGTCTTTGTATTACTGTCTGCCACCCCAATTCGAGTATCATATTCGTGGCATTCTCTCCCCTAATTTGCCCTTTGAACTTATTCGTTGTCCCCCGTCAATCTTATCTGATGCGGGTCCCACACCGCGCAGCAACAGTTCAGAAAAGGGCGGACAAGCATAGTGTACGTAAGTAGTGTCTTTAGTAGACCTGTTGCATTTCCTATGTGTTCTGCTAGTGAATAGCAGTCTTTGGTTTGCTTTCGCCACAACAGTATCTATGTGATCATTCTAATTTAAGTTATTCGTAACTGTAATCCCGAAATATTTGGTTGAATTTACAGCCTTTACACTTATGTGATTTATCCTGTATTTAGAATTAATTGCCACTTTCCGCACAATAGAAATATCTTGTCTATTATTTTGCAATTGGCTTCGATCATCTGATGACCTTACAAGACGGTAATTGACAGTATAATCTGAAAAAGATCTGAAAGGGCTGCTCACAGTGTTACCCTAATCGTTTACGTACAGCTTGAACAGCAGAGGGCCTATAACACTTCGCCGCGCGGGATTAGCCGAGCGGTCTCGGGCGCTGCAGTCATGGACTGTGCGGCTGGTCCCGGCGGAGGTTCGAGTCCTCCCTCGGGCATGGGTGTGTGTGTTTGTCCTTAGGATAATTTAGGTTATGTAGCGTGTAAGCTTAGGGACTGATGACCTTAGGAGTTAAGTCCTATAAGATTTCTCACACATTTGAACATTTTTTTTTATAACACTTCATTGGGGAACGCCAGGCATTACTTCTGTTATTTCAATGATAATTGTGCTCACTTGCACAGTTCTGGCCAGGTTGCTTAGTTACCTTAGGCTGCCAGATAGTGACTTCTGAAAGCAATAACCAGCCCTCCGGCACCTCTCATACATGCTGGGCCGCTCAAAATTAGCACAAATAGCTCCCTTACAATGGAAAAGGCCACCTTAGCGAAAATTACTAACTTCTGGAGGCTTGTTGTTCTCTAATAAACCTAATTTTGATGTGGTTATAATACTTTGCGACCGCAGGCATCACAATATGCAAGTTCACCGATAACCGTTCCTCCCACACTCCATTCCCTACCGGAATAGGGGAGTGAGGTGAAGATAGTACCAGTTACAACATCCGCCACACACCCTGAGATGGCTTGCCGAATGCACATGTTGTTGTAGTCTTCAGCCCGATACTGTTTACTGTGCAAGCCTCATCATCTCCGAATAACTACTGCAACCGGCATCCATTTGAAACTGGCGACTGTATTCATGCCTTGGCCTCCCTCCACCCATTTTTCTCCATTACCAAACTAACAATTCTTCGATGCATCAGCACTTATCCTACATCTACGTCTACATGGATACTCTGCAAATCAAATTTAAGTGCCTGGCAGAGCCTTCATCGAACCACCTTCATAATTCTCTATTATTCCAACCTCGTATAGCGCACGGAAAGAACGAACACCTATATCTTTCTGTGCGTGCTCTGATTTTCCTTATTTTATCATGGTGATCGCTTCTCCCTTTGTAGATCGGCGCCAACAAAATATTTACGCATTCGGAGGAGAAAGTTGGTGATTGGAATTTGTAATCTTACGCTCTCACACATCACTATTAAAATTCTCATTCTTTGCACAAAGTTTGAAAGCTCCGAGGGGGTGAAGATATAGAAAAGAATAACTTTTACTGATCTTCGTTATCTCGTTGTTGTTGTCGATGGCTCAAGGTCTTGTCTAGGGGTACATTCTTGCAGCAGAAGTTTAGATTTTGTAGGTTCTTGATGACTAAATAACCGACGAAGATTTGCCTGTATTATTCTTGAGTTTTATCCTTTGCCACATCTTTCAACATCACACCGTTTTTACATTTTCCAAATTAAAAAAAACCAGTAATTACATTGTTGGTGACAAACTTAGAAAATGTCTACTTCCATCAGAGGCATGGCCACCACTTCTTACATTCTGCCGTATCCACAATTTCTAAAGAGTTTACAAAGCAAAAGAGTTTACAAACTTTCTTCACCAAAGAAGAATCTTCGCTAAAATATATAATATTGTAAATCAATCTAGAAATAAATTAAATAATTAGTGTTAGATTGTGCAATTAATAACATGAATTTTAAGTATACTAGAAATTTCATAATTTCAAATACTTTTAAAAGAAGAGTAATTTCATCTTTTAATATATATCAGTTGTAATACATTAATTTCATTTTTATACATTTTAGCCTGAAATATAACACATCGTATACAAACTCATATAAATTCCTTTAATGAAACAACTGAGATAATTTTAACCTATACAAGAATCAATAGTATACATGGTATCGGTTACCTCTATAAAAGAGAAGGTAATGTTAGAGGAGAGTGATTCTTTATAAATTTCGTGAGAAGATTCCTCCGCAACGAAAAACGCCTTTGTTTTAATGATGTTCATCCCAAATCCTGTATCATTTCAGTGACACTCTCTCCCCTATTTCGCGATAATACAAAGTGTGCTGCCATTTTTAAAAATTCTTCGATGTACTCCGTCATTTTATCTGGTAATGATCCCTCACCGCGCAGCAGTATTCTAAAATAGGGCGGACAAGCGTAGTGTGGGCAATCTTTGAGTATATCTATTACAAGTAGACAAGTATCCTGCCAATAAAATGCAGTCTTTGGTTAGCCTTCCCCATGACATTTTCTATGTGTTCTTTCCAATTTAAGTCGTTCGTGATTGTAATTTCTAGGTATTTAGTTGAATACCGCCTCTAGATTTGACTGCTTTATCGTGTAACCGAAGTTTAACGGATTTCTTTTAGCACTCATTTGGATGACCTCACACTTTTCGTTATTTAGGGTCAATTGGCAATTTTCGCACCATACATTTATCTTCTCTAAATCGTTTTGCAATTTGTTTTGATCTTCTGATGACTTTATTAGTCGATAAACGACAGCGTCATCTGCAAACAGCCAAAGGCGGCTGCTCAGTTTGTCTCCCAAGTCGTTTATATAGACAAGGCACAGCAAAGCGCCTATAACATTACCTTGGGGAACGCCAGAAATCACTTCTCTTTTACTAGATGCCTTTCCGTCAGTTACTTCGAACTGTGCCCTCTCTGACAGGAAATCACGAATCCAGTCACATAACCTAGACGATATTCCATAAGCACACAGTTTCACTACAAGCCGCTCGTGTGGTACAATGTCAAAAGCCTTCCGGAAATCCAGAAATACGGAATCTATTTGAAATCCCTTGTCGATAGCACTCAGCACTTCGTGTGAGAAAAGAACTGGTTGTGTTTCACAAGAACTATGTTTTCCGAATCCGTGTTGACTGTGTATCAATCGACCGTTTTCTTCGAAGTAATTCATAATGTTCGAACACAATATATGTTCCAAAATGGTGCTGCATATCGACGATAATGATATGGACCTGTAATTTCGTGGATTACTCCTACTACCTTTCTTGAACATTGGTGTGACCTGTGCAACTTTCCAGTCTTTGGATACGGATCCGATTCCTTACTTTAGTTAGTTGTGTCACAAATTTATTTTCTCCCTTATTCTACTCAGTGCCTCTTCATTAGTTATGTGACCTATCTATCTTGTCTTCAGAATTCTTCCGCAGCACCACATTGTAAAAGCCCCTATTCTTTTCTTGTCCAAGCTGCTTATTGTCTATGTTTCACTTCCATACAAGGCTACACTCCAGACGAATTCCCTCAGACAAAACTTCCTAATACTTTAATTTATATTGTATATTGACAAATTCCTATTTCTTAGTAGTGCTTCAGTGTTATAGGCAATCTCCCTGTCTATTTCGGTTATCATCAGTTATTTTGCTGGCCAAATAGGAAACCTGATCTACTATTTTTGGTATGTAATTTCCTAATGTGATTGCTCCGGCATCAACTGATGTAATTTCACTAACTTGTTTTACTTTTGTTGATGATTTTATAACCTGCTTGCAGGATAACATACACTACTGGCCATTAAAACTGCTACACCACGAAGATGACGTGCTACAAACTGGAAATTTAACCGACAGGAAGAAGATGCTGTGATGCGCAAATGATTAGCTTTTCAGAGCATTCACACAAGGTTGGCGCCGGTGCCGACACCTACATCGTGCTGACAGGAAGAAAGTTTCCAATCGATTTCTCATACACAAACAGCAGTTGACCGGCGTTGCCTGGTGAAACGTTGTTGTGATGCCCATCGCCTATCGCGATTGCGGTTTATCGTATCGCGACATTGCTGCTCGCGTTGGTCGAGATCCAATGACTGTTAGCAGAATATGGGATCGGTGGGTTCAGGAGGGTAATACGGGACGTCGTGCTGTATCCCAACGGCCTCGTATCACTAGCAGTCCATATGACAGGCATCTTATCCGCATGGCTGTAACGGATCATGCAGCCATGTTTCGATCCCTGAGTCAACAGATGGGGACGTTTGCAAGACAATAACCATCTGCACGAACAGTTCGACGACGTTTGCAGCAGCATGGACTATCAGCTCGGACACCATGACTGCGGTTACCCTTGACGCTGCATCACAGACAGGAGCGCCTGCGATGGTGTACCCAACGACGAACCTGGGTGCACGGATGGCAAAACGTCATTTTTTCGGATGAATCCAGGTTCTGTTTACAGCATCATGATGATCGCATCCGTGTTTGGCGTCATCGCGGTGAACGCACATTGTAAGCGTGTATTCGTCATGGCCATACTGGCGTATCGACCGGCGTGATGGTATGGGGTGCCATTGGTTACACGTCTCGATCACCTCTTGTTCGCAGTGACGGCACTTTGAACAGTGGACTTTACATTTCAGATGTGTTACGACCCGTGGCTCTACCCATCATTCGATCCCTGCGAAACCCTACATTTCAGCAGGATAATGCACGACCACACGTTGCAGGTCCTGTACGGGCTTTTCTGGATATAGAAAATGTTCGACTGCTGCTCTGGCCAGCACAATCTCCAGATCTCCCACCAATTGAAAACGTGTCGTCACTGGTGGACGAGCAACTGACTCGTCACAATACGCCAGTCACTTCTCTAGATGAACTGTGGTATCGTGTTGAAGCTGCATGGGTAGCTGCACCTGTACACGCCATCCAAGCACTGTTTCACTCAATGCCCAGGAGTATCAAAGCCTATATTACGGCCAGAGGTGGTTGTTTTGGGTACTGATTTCTCGGGACGTACGCACCCAAATTGCGTGAAAATGTAATCACACGTCAGTTGTAGTATAATTTATTTGTCCAATGAGTACCCGTTTATCACCTGCGTTTCTTCTTGGTGTAGCAATTTTAATGGCCAGTAGTGAATATTCTATTCCATTGCTCTTCCAAGCCCTTTGCTTTCTTTGCTAGAATTACAACGTCAAACTTCTTATTTCTTCTCCCTGAAATTTAACCCGCTACAAATTTCTCCTTGGTTTCCTATACCGCTTGCTCAGTCCAGATATTGAATAACATCGGGGATAGTCTACAGCCCTGTCTCATTTCCATCTCATCCACTGCTTCCCTTTCATGTTCTTCGACTCTTATAAAGGCTGTCTGGTTTCCGTACAAGTTGTAGACACCCCTTCGCTCTCTGTATTTTAGGTCTGCTATCTTCAGAATTTCAAAGAGCGTATACTTTTGCTTAATCTACAAATGTTATAAACGTAGCTTTACTTCCCTTCAACCTATGTTCTAAAACGAGTAGCCTCAGTGTTGTCTCACGTGTCCCTAGATTTCGCTGGAACCAACACTGATCTTCCCCGAGGTCGACTTCTATCGGTTTTTCCATCCTTTTTCAAATAATTCTTGCCTGTTTTTTGCAGGAATGACTAATTAAACTCATAGTAATATTCATGTCTTTCAATGGTTTCCTTCTTTGGAACAGGAATTAGTACGTTCTTCCTGAACACTGAGGGTATTTCGCCATTACGGCAAGAAAGGAAGAAAGAATTGATTGTTGGTGTTAATAACGATCATCCTCCTTCACCTCCTCTGCATTACTGCAGATGACGTGTCACTGAGCACATTTGTTTTGTGCATGCAGTACACGTGAGGCGCCTAGTTGTTCCCACTGCACTGTGTGGAATACGAAGGTTCTGTTATAGTTCACTAACCTGCTGTCTTCAAGTTGATGTCCCCAGCGCAGAAAACAGCACGCAGGTCGTAGGTTCTGTATCTTGATGCTGAAACTGACTTTTAGCGAGGTTCTGTTCTGAAATAATGTATTACTTCTTTGGGATGCCACTCGCGTATTTTAATGTAGCCACACGAGAAGACAACATGATCTTAATACAACACCTTCTGATACAGCAAAGTACATGATCAAACACAATGTTAACGAAAATATATCTTTACACTGTTTATGACACGTGTATGTGCCCTATGAGTACTGGAGTGAATCTTTTAATACTGAATACTGGCAAACACATCCTGCCACAGACAACATGACTGTACACCTCGACTGCCTAATCCAGAGTGGCGAACAGGAACTTAAATAAAAATTGGAAACACATCCTACGACAGACAACATGTGTGTTCTTCTCGACTGCCTAATCCAGAGTAACGAACAGGCCGAAACACTTCGCGCGCCATACCAGAAAAGGCGTGATCCGAACGCCTCCGAAGTGCTTCGTCTGCAATTTCGTCAGTCTTTTGTTTTTGATTTAAATTGTTTTTAATAATTCTAAAATGACTGATTGATAGTCAGTTGTTGAGAGATATTTATATTAAAAAGTGAAGTCATTCCAATGAGTAGTTTAACTAATAATAATGACTAACGTTTTGGCGCCCTTGCTACGAACCAGCAGCCAATCACAGAGGAGTAGCATCATGCAGGCGGTCTTCCTCACGGGAATGGTACCGAATCTAATATCTGTTACAGGTACCTCACACCACATTTCGTCATCTATATACTTCTTGCATCTCCACTGCTCTGGGAACAGCTTCTTGGAGCCTAATATGATGGCTGACTAAGCCAGAAATATTACACCGTTCTCATACATTTTGCACACCATATGGAATAGAGTATAAGATATAGATGCAGAAAACGTTTAAAATGAGAAATCAACCAAAAGAAAGGCGAAAACAAAAAAAGTGAGATTTGAGAGAAAAACCCACAAAAGAAGAAAAGCGAGGTTTGAAATTAGTGACAGTATTTGATCTTCAACAGAAAGTCAGGAGTCGAGCAGGACGGAGGAAGGTGACTGGTGTGGTGTCGCTGCGGCCCTGTGTTGCCTTCTGCTGGCCTTGGCGAGATACACACTAGAGTGGCGAGGTGGCCGAACAGCCCGCGCTACGCTCCGCCAATGCGCGCACTTCCGCCGCGGGTCGTCGTCCGCTGCATGGAGTGTCACGGTGTGCCCTGGGACGGGCATCGTGCGCTGCACTTGAAGTCAGTACCGCGCTAGGGATGTTCAAATAGTTCAAATGGCTCTGAGCACTATGGGACTCAACATCTTAGGTCATAAGTCCCCTAGAACTTAGAACTACTTAAACCTAACTAACCTAAGGACATCACACACACACATGCCCGAGGCAGGATTCGAACCTGCGACCGTAGCAGTCCCGCGGCTAGGGATGTAACGGAAGTGGTTGTTATCGGAACCGATCTGGAGTCGGCGGCTAACCAACTCTTTTAATCGCGTCGAAACTCGTGTATGGTTCGAAAAGCCAGCCTGCGCAGCACACCCCGTAAACGTAGCAGCGCCGTCGCACTTGGTACGCCAGACGCTACCATTGCATCTGACGACGCCTCCCCATTAAGAACGACAGACGTAGACAGATTCCACATTCTTAGATTTCCGGAAATCGTTTGAGACGTTGCTCCGCTGCAGACGGTTAACGGAGGTCCGAGTATACGGAATAGGTTTCCAGGTGCGTGAGTGGCTCGAAGACTTCTTAAGTAATAGAAACCTGTACGTTGCCTTAACAACGACTGTTCATCAGAGACAAGGGATCGTCAAGAGCGCCTCAGGGAAATGTGATAGGACAGCCGTTATTCTCTATACATATAAAGGATCTGACAGACAAGGTGAGCACCAATTTATAGCTGTCTGCTTAGGACGCTGTAGTAGGCAGGAAAGTATCGTCGTTGGGTGACTATAGGAGGATCCAGGACAACTGACAGAATTTCTGTTTGGTGTGATGAATGGTAACTGGCTATAAACGTAGAAAACCGTAAAACTACGTAGATAAATAGAGAAAACTAATACTGTAATGTTCGAATACAGTATCATTGGTGTGCCGGTTGACACAGTCACGCCGATTGCGTATCTGGGAGTAACGTTGCAAAGCGATATGAAGTG
Organism: Schistocerca cancellata; assembly: GCF_023864275.1. Taxonomy (NCBI): domain Eukaryota; kingdom Metazoa; phylum Arthropoda; class Insecta; order Orthoptera; family Acrididae; genus Schistocerca; species Schistocerca cancellata. Next base: position 716,665,544 of record NC_064628.1, read on the forward strand.
GAGCGAGCACCTAAGATCGATCGTAAGAAAGGCGAAGAATTTTAGGAAAGTGTAGCCCATCTACAGAAGGAAACAAGTGACGGCACAAGAGGGGGAAATTAATGTTGTTGCTGAGGTTGCAGTTGATCCGCACGTCAGTTACCGCGCAAGCGGACGAGGAAGTGGCATGAGTCTGGCAAGTCCACAACGTATTCTCCATCGACATGGCTTTCATCCCCCTCACGTATCTCTTCATAAAGAGCTACATGGAAAAGATCATGAAAATCGTGTTAACTCTTTTACGTCGTCATTAAGACAGGATGCTGCAGACATACCATGTATGTATCTTGTTTAATGATGAAGCCACATTTATCAATCACGGTCAGGTAAACCGCCGAAACATGCACTATTGGTCTGTAGACAATCCCTGTTGGCTTCGTCAGGTAGAACGCCGGGTCCATGGAGCGGAAAAGGAAATTTGTGTGAAATTCCTATGGGAACAAACTGCTGAGGCTATCGGTCCCTAGGCATGCACACTACGTAAAATAACTTAAACTAACTTACGCTAAGGACAACACACACACCGTCGCCCTAGGGAGAACTTGGACCTCCGACGGGGGTAGCCACTCGGACCGTGGCAAGATGTCTTAGACCGCGCGGCTCCATGGAGTGTAAACATGTGGTATGAGATAGTGAAACATCAGCTTACAGGACCTTTTATCATAGGCGGAACACTGAACGCGCACAGCTATCGCAGCCTTCCATAATACCGTCTTCTACTGATGCTAGCAGACGTTCCTCTGCAGACTAGGAGGAGTCTGTAGTGCGAACATAATGGCTGTCCAGCACATAGCGCATTAAGTACTACAGCATGTCTTCACATGTGGTTTCCAAATCGTTCGACTGGACGCAGACCTTGATCGGTCCGTTCCCCGGATTTGACGCCTGTAGACTTTTTTCTGTGGGGAAGTTGAAAGACATTGTGTACAAGGTCATACCAACTGCACCCGATGATATGCAATGACGTATTACTACAACCAGCTCGAACATCTCCGCTGAAATGCTAGCACATGTGCAGCATTCGTTCCATAGAGACGGGAAGCGTGTATTGTAATTTGAACAGAACCTGCGATGGTCATTTATCTCGTTACTGGTCAGAATCCACATAACTAGTGTATCTAGTTGTGTTGTTCTTTAGTGTGTGCTACCACACGTAATGGACAAGTGTCTGTGTGGGGCTTTTTCAAACTAGGTACCTCGTAAACGACTCGCAATAGAATGCTATAACAAACATCACTGACATTCTAATTTAGCCTACTTTTAGTTTGATAATATCAATAGGCGTTGTTGCTTTTAAAAATGTATATCTGCAGAAAAGTACACTTTCTAAGTATTATTACAATCTCTTGATTGGCTAACAATAGGAGCCCCTGACTATCAATCCATTCTGTGAAAACAGCACACCAATCCTTTCCTGCAACATCAGTGGTGCAAGTTTTATGTGTTCACCTTGTACATTTACGAACTATGCTTACATTGAGAGGCCGGCCGGTGTGGCCGAGCGGTTCTAGGTGCTTCAGTCTAGAACCGAGTGACCGCTACGGTCGCAGGTTCGAATCCTGCCTCGGGCATGGATGTGTGTGATGTCCTTAGGTTAGTTAGGTTTAAGTAGTTCTAAGTTCTAGGGGACTGATGACCTCAGATGTTAAGTCCCATAGTGGTCAGAGCCATTTGAGCGTACACTGAGATTTCCTAATTTAGCCCACTTTTAGTTTGATAATGTCAACAGGCACTGTTGCTCTTAAAAAGTGTATGTTTGCACAAAAATACACTTTCTAAATATTATTACAATCTCTTGATCGGCGTCCGCAGCTCGTGGTCGTGAGGTAGCGTTCTCGCTCCCCACGCCCGGGTTCCCGGGTTCGATTCCCGGCGGGGTCGGGGATTTTCTCTGCCCCAGTGATGACTGGGTGTTGTGTGACGTCCTTAGGTTAGTTAGGTTTGTTCTAAGTTCTAAGGGACTGATGACCATGGATGTTAAGTCCCATAGTGCTCAGAGCCATTTTGATCTTGATCGGCTAACAATACGAGCCCCTGGCTACCAATCCATTCTGTGAAAACAGCACATCAATCCTTTCCTGCAACATCAGTGGTGCTTCTCATCCCAAACTCTTCAATTGAGAACAAGAAGATTTGTTGTCTTTACGAACATATTCCTAGTGCACGTGGTGGTTGAAGCAGATGAAAGATAAAAGTGGGTGTAGCAATTACAGGAAGACAAAACTGTCTGACTTCTCGTAGAAACTATCAGTTTATGAATTATCTGTTTAGTAAGAAAAGTGTTCAGTCTGGCTTGATATGTCCTATAGCCTCTTTCTTAAAAATTGCATCCGCCCGTTAGTCTACATAAAATGAGATACAATACTACTATCTCATTCATGTTACAGTTTCTGATCTCTATTACAAACTGTGGCCCGCAATGTCACCTCACGACTGCAGTGCTAATTTCAGGATAGTGGGCTTAATCAGTGGCAGTGCGTGCCAGGTGCTACAACCACGCTCTACAACCCAGCGCCAGGATGATAACGCCTACCGTAAATGGCTGAAGGCGTTACCCGGCACAGACCTTGCATGGCAACAGATGTCGTGGCCACCTCGAGGTCACACATCTCTCCACAGAGAGTGTGTCGTCAGTAAGTTTCTTGTTTGCTGGCGACCACGCGGACGCGTGCCCTAACATAAACTGACCACGTGCCTAGAGCGCTTTGATCGCCGGAAGTAGACACAGGAACAGTGGGGCAGAGTCATATTCATAATGAGGCGTGATTTGGATTAGCAAATTAGATGAGTTTGTAATTAGTTTATCCGTAACACCACATATTAGTGTTGTATTCACCAAACATATCTGGTGTCAAACGTAAATATGTGGCTGCAAGAGAACCCCCTCCGACGGGAAGTAGTTCCTGTTTCGATGTGGCTCCCTTGCAAGCTACAACTATACAGTCTCGGCACAAGGCGAAACAGGTTTAGGCAACATTCAGTGCAAAAGATGATAGCAAGACAGGTTATAAACAATGTACACTAATATACTAACAGAAACTGTTCATTACTTAACTGTACTATGAAGAGGGGCGTGGCAATGATATTCTTACACCGATATTTAACTCCGGCCTAATTCCGAATCAAGTGAACGCGAACTACGACCCATTGTAGCGTGTTCAGTATGGCTCTTCTTGTCGGCGATTGTATACACGGTCCTTATGCTGCCTTGAAATACAGTTGATACTGTTCAAAAGAGAAGGTGCAAATGACGACAAGCAGAGGTTTGTACAGATACGTGCGTCTGTGTAAAGATCTACGCTCGAGGCATACAACTGTTCCCATCGACATACTTCAGCAAAAGCTATGGGAGAAAACCCGAGAAAATACTGGTGCTACGTAAAATTGCTAGGTTTTAGATTTCGCGTTTAAGAAATTGTTCACGCAGCAGAGTCGTACAAACATACCGCCGTTTGGCCATCGAACAGACTCTCGTATGGGCGACATAGTAACAAGCATCTTTGGCGTAGAGAAAGAAAAGAGTTGACAACATGTAATTCAACAGGTCCGGATGGAGTCCCAGTTCGGTTTTACAAAGCGTACACTGCGGCACTGGCCCCTTACGGCATTTATCACGAATCTCTCGTCCAGCGTAAAGTCCCAAGCGAGTGGAAAAAAAGTGCAGTTCACTCCTGCATATAAGAAGGGTAAAGAACAAACCGTAATATTACAGACCAATATCCCTAACATCCTTTTGCTGCAGAGTCCTTGAGCGTGTTCTCAATTCGAATATCACAAATTTCCTTGAGACCGAGAAACTTATGTCCGTGAATCAGCACAGCTTTAGAAAGCACCGGTTGAGCGAAACTCAGCTCGCTTTTCTCCCATGATATATTGCGAACTATGGATGAAGAGCAACAGGCAAATTCCATATTTTTAAATTTCTGGAAAGTATTTGACACGGTGCCCCGCTCCAGACTGTTAACGAGCGTGCGAGCATATGGATTCGGTTTCCAGACATGTGTGGCTCGCAGACTTCTTATGTAACAGAACCCAGTATGTTGCTCTCGACGGCGAGTGTTCATCAGAGACAAGCGTATCATCAGGAGAGTCCCAGGAAAGTGTGATAGGACCGCTGTTATTTTCTGTGTACATAAATGATCCGACGGACAGGCTGGACAGCAATCTGCGGTTGTTCGCTTATGATACTGTAGTGTAGGGTAAAGTGCCGAAGTTGTGTGATTGTAGAAGAATACAGGATGGTTTAGACAAAATTTCTAGCTGGCGTGATGAATGGCAGATAGATCTAAATGTAGAAAAACGTAAGTTGATGCAGATGATTAGGAAAAGCAAACCCGTAATGTTCGGAGACAGCGTTAGTAATGTCCTGGTTGACACAGTCATGTCGTTTAAATATCTGGGCATAACGTTCCAAAACGATATGAAATGGAACGAGCATTTTGTATAGGTAGGGAATTTCGGATTATTGGGATAATTTTGCGGAAGAGTGTTTATCTGTAAAGGACACCGCATGTAGGACTCTCTGACCACCTACTCTTGAGTGCTGCTAGACTGCCTGCGATCCGTACCAGGTCGGATTAAAGGAAGACACCGAAACAATTCATAGGCGGATTGTTGGAGTTGTTACTGGTAGGTTCGAACCGCAGACACCTGTTATGGAGACGCTCCGGGAACTCAAATGGGAATGTTCTTTTCGTGGAAGGCTATGGAGAAAATTCAGAGAGCCAGCATTTGAAACTTACTACACAACGATTCTACTGCTCCCAACATACATTTCGCGTAAGAACCACAAAGATAAATACGAGAAATTAGAGTTTATACGGAGGCATATGGCCATTCGCTTTTCCCTCTCTCTATTTCCAGCTGGAACAGGAAAAGAAATGACTAGTAGTGGTAAAGGGCACGATTTGCCACGCACCTTGCGGTGGTTTTTAGAGTACGTTTGTGCATGTGGATGGTGGGTCGATACGGTGCGTGACGTAAGAGGGGAAGCATAAAACTGTGGTTGCCTTGTACACCTTCTGTTGGATGCTAGCTTTAATCCAGTTGCACCCCTTTCTTTGTTCTAACATAATTTATTCTGTTTTCACTCTGTTTATTTGGAAATTAGGTCTTGAGTGGAGGACACTGAAGTTAGATGGCCGTCACTATCACAGTTATGTGTACCGGATTTCGATTGTGGCAGCTCTCCTGTACAAAATAATGTCGTCAAATCTACTGTTATGTGTACCTATTTTTTCTGTATCCTGAAGGTCCTTGTTTCGGATTTATGTACGGATCACACACACTTTTCAACGCTATAGTACATTATGTGCAAAAACGCAACTGTATTCCGAGGTGGTCTCACAGTATATACGATAATTGTAATTAGTCTTAAGACGTAATTTTCGATGTAAATAAAAGCATGTAATTAGTCTTAAGATGTAATTTTCGATGCAAATTAAAGCATAAGTCGGCCACTTCATAAATATTAGGTATACTTTTTTTCAAAACAACTTGCTGAAGGAAATTAAATGCATCTAACTGTAGATTTGACATAAATACACGACATGAAAAACGTGGTAGCTAAAGGAATGTTTTTATGCACGTGGCAACTGCAGTATTCCTAACCTAGTGGATGTAAACGTAACGTGCCTGCTTGTATCCGCGTAAGACGGATGCCTATCCACTTGGGAACTATTTGTGTGACATTAGGCGGAAGCATAAAACAGTGCTTTCCCTGAACACTCTCTGTTGGAGGATAGTTAGTGCTGACGGCGCAAAGCCAGCTGAAGATGGGCGGAAACCCGAAACGTGTCTTGGAATGGATAAATTTATTTTTGAAAAATGTGGCTGGTTGTTGTAGCAAATTATGAATAATATTATTTGGTAATCACATTTTGTTCTACAGACATGAGTACTTGCCCTCTCCGTATTTGACAATTTTTATTTTCGGTCGTGACTGCCTTTCCTATCGCCTCGTAATCATTGATGCTAAGGTGAAACGAGTGTCGTGAACACCATCTGTCCGCAAATCATGTAAACGCGGTTCTGTATGAGTTCAAAATGGTTCAAATGGCTCTGAGCACTATGGGAATCAACTGCTGTGGTCAAAAGTCCCCTAGAACTTAGAACTACTTAAACCTAACTAACCTAAGGACATCACACACATCCATGCCCGCGGCAGGATTCGAACCTGCGACCGTAGCGGTCGTGCGGTTCCAGACTGTAGCGCCTTTAACCGCTCGGCCACTCCGGCCTTCTGTATGAGTCAGCTGATTATGTAATGTAGTTTTGAGGTGAGTACTGGAAGTCGCCCGTCATTTCCCCAGTCGAGCTCGCGACCCCTTCTAACGGTTGGGTTGTTTGAGGAAAGAGACGAAACAGCGAGATCATCGGTCTCATCGGATTAGGGAAGGAAGTCGGTCGTGCCCTGTCGAAGGAACCATCCCGGCATTTGCCTGAAGCAATTTAGGGAAATCACGGGAAACCTAAATCAGGATGGCCAGACGCGGAATTGAACTGTCGTCCTCCCGAATGCGAGTCCAGTGTACTAACCACTGCGCCACCTCACTTGGTAACCCGTCTAACAGCCATATCCCAGTTACCCGTCGATCGTCGTGGATTCAGTATGGATCTGTCTCATCCCCCTATTTTGTCAGCCAGCACACTGCAGTACAAAGTCGTGTGGCTAGTCAATTCGTAATCTTTGTAATGTACGAAATAGTAGACGGGTACATTCTCATTTCTGCAAATGATGGTAGCTGCTTGCAATGAAAGGCAATTACATCCTCTCCAGTTCTCTGTACAGCGGCCAGAAAGACTATTAACTATTAATTTGCTACTCAGTGAACGTCCAACAGCAAGAAGTTGGTGGCGTGAAGGAAGAGCATAGAATGCGCGTGTAACGTGAGGTAATCGCCGTGAATCGTAGCGAAACACACGCCTTTCCAAGAAACCTGCTGCGTCACTTTCGACAAGAAGTCTTTGAGGGTATCTGCGACCATATTGCACTAATGATTAAACACTTTCCTCGGTCGCAAATATCTTGTTTTCTTTGTTTTTCATTTCTCATGGTGCGTTTAGGGTTACTCGACCATCGGATTTGTGGCATAAGATCACAGTGTAAAAGGAAGTAGAAAATGTACATGTCAGTGAACCACTGAAGCTGAGTAATATACCTTTAACATCGATACACAGCATCTTGTCAGTTATTCAGGAATATTTATTACAACAAAGTGGGGTGGCGCTTCTTTATTTGAAATGAAGTGCGGCGCTTATGGGAACCACATGTAGCTTCAGACATAACGTAAGCAAATAACACTATTGTATTAGTAAAAAATTCATTCCTATCTGTATGGAAGTCATTGAAATTTCGTATAATGGAAATACATCTGCGATACCATAAGAAGTGCAGAATAACGTGCACAGCTCCGACATGAAATGTAATTGTTTTTAAAACGTAAATTTTTTACAAGCACTACTAGGGCAAAAAATACAACGTATATGTACTATATAGCCTAGACCACGGGCACTGCTTAAAGAAGCAAGTAAAAATACAATCTATATCGTAGCCTGAAGTTTAGAATACAGGCAATGACTGTAAAGAAGGAAGTGACGTGTCACTGAAGTGTGATATTATGATCGCCATAGCTATAGCGCTACAAAATATTGAAATTAAAATGAAGTGAGGCGTATGTGGAAAATGGGTTGCATTTTAAATACTCAGTCAAAACAGGGGTGCGTTTTAAATACTCAGGCAAAACAATGGTACATGACAGTCGCGTAATAATATATTAAAAAGTGAATCTGAGATAAAAACAACTCTATGAAATGCTATGTCTCTCTCAACTAACCAAGATAGTCACACTGTGATATCGTGATAATCGTAAAAATATGGCGCATAATGTCATACACGATAAAAACCTGTGTAATAATGTTAAAAAATAAAATACGCTGTAGCCTTACACAAAACATTTCCACACAAAATTTTTATAAAATACAGTATTGTTTGAACATCATAAAAAAGTACGAAACTAGCGAACATGTGTCAGTGATAAATGCTATTATGTAAGCTGGTGTTACGGCGTTTCAAGCTATTGAACTGCGAAAGAGTGCGTCGAATATGAAACTCATCACGCAATTTTAAAACACGAGCGTTATTTATACCTGACACAGACTTTAAACGTAAGCAACATATGTTATTGACAGTGTACGATAAAAGTCTTAAATGTAGCCTTGAAGCTATTGAAGAAAATGGAGTACGACAATCTGGGGTAAAAGCAATTACAAGCAAAATCTATCTGAAAATACTGGTAATTGTAAATTTCCTTTACATCACATCTTTGATCACAAATTTTTATGCTATCGGACTACCCGTTTCGGGCTGCAATGACCACGTTCAGACTTATTTTATAAAAAGATGTCCTAATATACTGGAGCCACAGTAGCATCATCAAATGCTAAACACAAAATTAGCGTCAGCATCGTCAAACATATATAAAAAATTGTATACACAAGAGTCATCTTGTCAGCGTTTGCATGACGACTGACAGCTAATCCAGCGATGCTGTATGGTTACAATTTGTTTATTCATTTGTCTATGTATCTTAATTATCTATGTAGTGGTGTTACATTCTTTGTTATATTTTGTATTATCTGTGTGTTTATTGTATTATAACGAACCCGAATCGAACTGTACGATTTCAGTTAAGTTATCTAGAAAATTTTTATTTTTTAGGTCCGTTTGTTTGTTTAGTATTTTATTAGTGTCTGTCAGTGAGTAAATATAGCTTTCGATTTCTTCCAGAACGTTCATTTCAAATCCCTTTGGTGTTGTGCGTAAGACTTTCATTGCGTTTGTTATGTAATCAGCTTCATGATTTTCTGTTTTTAGATGGCTGAAGAACGTGGATTAGTTTGCGTCGCTAATTTTTGTATGTTTTCTGTACCTAATTTCAAAGTTTCTGCCTGTTCAATTCTTGTGATGTTTCTGCACATTGAGTCACCGACTGTTTAACCCCAGAGCACCAGTGGAATAGGATGGGCTTATCCATCACAACATGCGCTTCATTGCACATTTTTGTTATGGTTTGTAGTCCGAAGACTGGTACGCGGCAGCCCTCCAACCTTTTCTATCATGAGCACGACTCTCCATTTCTGCATAACTGACGCAGCACTCTTACAGCACTCAAGTCTTGGTCCCCCTTTTTACATCTGACCCCCTAGACTTCTTTTCATTGCCGAACTGACGATTCCTTGATGATGAGAATGCGACCTGTTAACCGATTCCTTCTTTTAGTCTAGTCGAGCCATAAATGTCTTTTCTCTCCAATTCGATTCAATGTCTCTTCATTCTTTACTCGACCTATCCATCTAACCTTGAGCATTATTCTGCAGCACTGCAATTCCTATGTTTTATTCCGTTCTTCTCTGAGCTTTACAACGTCCACTTTTCGTTTCCGTATAAGACTACACTTGAGACAAATACATTCACAAGAGAGTTCCTAACACTTAAATTTATAATGCACATTAATAAATATCACTTTTTCTTATTGTAGGCAGTCTACATTTTATGTCCTCTCTACTTCGGCCAACGTCCAACAGCGCTGTCCAAATAGTAAAACTCATCAGCTACTTTTAGTGTTTCATCTTCTAATCTTCAACATTATCTGATTTAATACGACTAGACTGCATTATCCTTGATTTACTTTTGTTGATGTTCAACTTACAACCTCTTTTCAAGACATTATCCATTCCGTTTGGCGACTCCTCTGGTTCATTTCCAATAGTGACAGATTTATAGTGTCAGCGGCAAAACACAAAGTTTTTGTTTCCTTTCATAGAATTTCAATTCTGTTTCTAAATTCCTCCTTGGTTTCCTTTAATGCTTGCTCAGTGCACACACTGAATAAGATTGGGGAGAGGTTGCAACCCTGCCCCACTCCTTTTGCAGCTGCTGCTGCCCTTGTATTCTTATACTGAAGTGCCAAAGAAACTGGTATGGGCATGCGTATTCAAATACAGAGATATGTAAACAGGCAGAATACGGCGCTGCGGTTGGCAACGCCTATATATGACAACAAGTGTGTGTCGCAGTTGTTAGAACGGCTACTGCTGCTACAATGACAGGTTATCAAGACTTAAGTGAGTTTGAACGTGGTGTTATAGTCGGCGCACGAGCGATGGGACACAGCATCTCCGAGGTAGCAATGAAGTGGGGATTTTCCCGTACGGCCATTTCACGGGTGTACCGTGAATACAGGAATCCGGTAAAACATAAAATCTCCGACATCGCTGCGGCTGGAAGAAGATGCTGCAAGAACGGGACCGACGACGGTTGAAGAGAATCTTTCAGCGTGACAGAAGTGCAACCCTTCCACAAATTGCTGCAGATTTCAAAGCTGGGTCATCAACAAGTTTCAGCGCGCGAATCATTCAACGAAACATCATCGATATGGGCTTTCGGAGCCGAAGACTCTCAGGCGTAACCTTGATTACTGCACGACAAAAAACTTTCGCCTCTCCTGGGCCCGTCAACACCGAGATTGGCTGTTGATGACTGGAAACATGTTGCTTGGTCGGACGAGTCTCGTTTCAAATTGTAACATGTCAGCAGGGGACTGTTCAAGCTGGTGGAGGCTCTGTAATGATGTGTGGCGTGTGCAATTGGAGTGATATGGGATGTCTGATATACGACTCTGACAGGTGACATGTACGTAAGCATCCTGTGTGATCGCCTGCATCCATTTATGTCCATTGTGCATTGCGACGGACTTGGCAGTTCCAGCAGGACAATGCGACATCCCACACGTCCAAAATTGCTACAGAGTGGCTACAGGAACACTCTTCAGAGTTTAAACACTTCCGCTGTCCACCAAACACCCCAGACATCAACATTATTGAGCATATCTGGGACGCTTGGCAACGTGCTTTTCAGATCTCCAGCCCCTCGCAGTCTTATGGGTTTATGGAGAGCCCTGCAAGATTCATGGTGTCAGTTCCATCCAGCACTACTTCAGACATTGGTCGAATCCACGCCACGTCGTGTTGCGGCACTTCTGCATGCTTGCGGGAGCCCTACACGAATTAGGCAGGTGTAGCAATTTCTTTGGCTCTTCAGTGTATACTTGCAGTCTTCCTTTGCAAGTCCCAGATAACCCTCCGCTCGTTGCATTTTACCCCTGATGGCTTCAGAATTTCAAGGAGTATATTCCACTCATCATTGTAGAAAGTATTCCCTAAGTCTACAAATGCTAGGAACGTAAGTTTGGCTTTTACCAACCTATATTTTAAGTCGTATCGTCACTATTGTCTCGCGTCTTGTTTCATTTCTCCGGAATCCAAACTGGTCTCTCCCGAGATAGGCGTCTACCAATGTTCTCATTCTTCTGTAAATAATTCGTCAGTATTTTGCAGTTACAAGTTATGGTTCGGTACTGTATGCAACAGTCGGCACCTGCCTTCTTTGAAATAGAAATTATTGCCATCTTCTTGTACTCTCAGGGTATTTTGCCTGTCTTGCAATAACAGATGGAATAGTTTATCCATGCCTGGCTCTCACAAGGAGCTCAGAACTTCTGAGGGAATGTCATCTACTGCGGGGGCCTTGGTTCCACTTACATCTTTCCTCGCAGTATCATATCTCCCAGTTCATCTACTTACTCTTCTCTATTATTGTCTTCACATTTGTTTTCTTTATATCTGCTCTATATAGGACGACGTGTTGAAAAGTAATGCCTCCGAACTTTTGTTTGAAAAGTGTTAAACCTTTTAAAATAAAACAAATGTTATTGACGTTCTGCGCCTTTATTCTTGTCGTCCACATATTTTTTTTTAAAGAGTCACCCTGGTGACGAACACCTTTCTCCCAACGAAAGACGAATTTGCTGGTCACTTTTTTGACGGAGCCACAACCTCACCTTTGCTTGCACCGCTTCATCGCTATCAAAGAGAAGTCCTCGCAGGTGCTCTTTAAGTATTGGAAACAGATGAAAATCGCGTAGGTCCAAGTCGGGACTGTACTGCGAATGTCGATGACATGGAGCCCAAGGCGTTGGATAGTTGACCCAAGGCTTTGTATAGTCGCTGATGTTGCAACGTTCGTCTGTGGTCTGGCATTGCATTGCTAAAGGAGAAGATTTCGCCGGCCGGAGTGGCCGTGCGGTTCTAGGCGCTACAGTCTGGAACCGATCGACCGCTACGGTCGCAGGTTCGAATCCTGCCTCGGGCATGGATGTGTGTGATGTCCTTAGGTTAGTTAGGTTTAAGTAGTTCTAAGTTCTAGGCGACTGATGACCTGAGGAGAAGTTAAGTCGCATAGTGCTCAGAGCCATTTGAACCATTTTTGAGAAGATTTCTGCAGTGAAAAACTCGGTTACAGGCTGCTGTTTCTCACGTTACGTTACGCATCCCACGTTACACGCTGCAGTTCGGAGCTCTCTAGCGGCAGAGGGCCGAAACTTAAGTCAGCGAAGCGAAAAAATCGACCGAGTAATATGCACGACATGCAATAGCACAACCGATATTCAAAACTTTTCAGCACTCCCTCGTATACATTCCTTTTACCTCTCAGCCTTTCCTTCTTTGCTTAGTGTGGGCTTGCCGTCAGAGCTGTTAACATCCATTAGGGCGCTTCCTATTTTTCCAAATGTCGGTAAATTTCCGATACGCTGCTTTTGTGGTTCCCCCAGTCATGCTTGCTCCTGCAGCCTCGCATTTCTCGTCTCAATTCAGAGAAAAGTGATACGTTTTCCTCACAAGAATCAGTACCGATGACGAGTTATGGGCTCACTGCTAACAACATGATTCAAGCGATGCTTCCTGGAATGGAGGCATTACTTTTGCCAAGGAAAAAAAGTTCAAAGATGCCGTGTACTGCAGTAGAGCTCTGTGGGAAGGGCGACGGTCCATGCTACCCCACACTCCTGGCAGCGGGCACGCTTGTTCTACGTGATAGTTCCAGCACTCTACTGCACAACAAGAAAAACACATGAATTACTAAAACTTCTCGTGTTTGAAACAGCTGCCATAAGGACCCGAAATATCGCCACTTTCATCTACACTACTGGCCATTAAAATTTCTACACCACGAACAAATGCAGATGATAAACGGGTATTCATTGGACAAATATAGTATACTAGAACTAACATGTGATTACATTTTCACGCAATCTGGGTGCATAGATCCTGAGAAATCGGTACCCAGAACAACCACCTCTGGCCGTAATACGCCTGGTCATTGAGTCAAACAGAGCTTGGATGGCGTGTACAGGTACAGCTGCCCATGCAGCTTCGACACGATACCACAGTTCATCAAGAGTAGTGGCTGGCGTATTGTGACGAGCCAGTTGCTCGGCCACCATTGACGAGACGTTTTCAGTTGGTGAGAGATCTGGAGAATGTGCTGGCCAGGGCAGCAGTCGAATATTTTCTGTATCCAGAAAGGCCCGTACAGGACATGCAACATGCGGTCGTGCATTACCCTGCTGAAATGTAGCGTTTCGCAGGGATCGAATGACGGGTAGAGCCACGGGTCGTAACACATCTGAAATTTAACGTCCACTGTTCAAAGTGCCGTCAATGCGAACAAGAGGTGACCGAGACGTGTAGCCAATGGCACCCCATACCATCACGCCGGGTGATACGCCACTATGGCGATCACGAATACACGCTTACAATGTGCGCCCACCGGATGCGAAACACGGATGCGAACATCATGATGCTGTAAACAGAACCTGGATTCATCCGAAAACATTCGTGCATCCAGGTTCGTCTTTAAGTACACCATCGCAGGCGATTCTGTCTGTAATGAAGCGTCAACGGTAACCGCAGCCGTGGTCTCCGAGCTGATAGTCCATGCTACTGCAAACGTCGTCGAACTGTTCGTGCAGATGGTTGTGGTCTTGCAAACGTCCCCATATATTGACTCAAGGATCGAGACGTGGCTGCACGATCCGTTACAGCCATGCGGATAAGATGCCTGTCATCTCGACTGTTAGTGATACGAGGCCGTTGGGATCCATCACGGCGTTCCGTATTACCCTCCTGAACCCACCGATTCTACATTCTGCTAACAGTCATTCGACCTCGACCAACGCGAGCAGCAATGTCGCGATACGATAAACCGCAATATCGATAGGCTACAATACGACCTTTATCAAAGTCGGAAACGTGATGGTACGCATTTCTCCTCTTTACATGAGGCATCACAACAACGTTTCGCCAGGCAACGCCGGTCAACCGGTGTTTGTGTATGAGAAATCGGTTGGAAACCTTCCTCATGTCAGCACGTTGTAGGTGTCGCCACCGACGCCAACCTTGTGTGAATGGTCTGAAAAGCTAATCATTTGCATATCACAGCATCTTCTTCCTGTCGGTTAAATTTCGCGTCTGTAGCACGTCATTCTCGTGGCGTAGAAATTTTAATGGACCACTTAAGAACCACCTCTTGTGGTCTGTGCTTGGTAGAAGATGAGGTTGTACCCGAGAGGTCACTCGTTGAATGCCACAAGAATTTTTTGCTGCAGGCTTTCTACATCTTACCAACTAGATAAGCGTATAAATGAGGGAGTATGCCGAACAGCAAAATAAGTACTAGGCTCACCCTCGTAGGTCCCCTGCCTCGGTGCTAGCGAAGGCGCTAGAATTGGCATTGAGTGCGGCTGGCATTTACGAGCGCCGCGGTGAAAGCGGCCGGCGCCCAGCTCTGCTATGCTATACTGTGCTCTGGCTGGTCTGCAGCCGCGGCCACCACACTCCTCGGGTGTACCTCACGCTTCGTCCGCCCATCCACCACCGCAGCAAGAGGACCAACACCGTCACTTCCTTATATGCTGCTTTCACAAAACATTTTTATTCCTAAGGACGGTATACTTTTGAGTTTACATCTATGAGGTCATTTACGTGAGGCTTTTTCCTCAAAATTTGGGTCCCATCTCCAAAAATGGCTCTGAGCACTATGGGACTCAACTGCTGAGGTCATTAGAACTAGTTAAACCTAACTAACCTAAGGACATCACAAACATCCATGCCCGAGGCAGGATTCGAACCTGCGACCGTAACGGCCTTGCGGTTCCAGACTGCTGCGCCTTTAACCGCACGGCCACTTCGGCCGGCGTCCCATCTCCGCCTGGTGATATTTAGTGAGATGTGGTGGGTCTCCAGCCCCCCCCCCTCCCCTTGCCTCACTTCAGATTTACCCTTACTAGGATATAAACACGTAAAACTGACATTTTTTATTCGTTTTAAACACTGAATTCAGCACTTTAATAAAACCACGTTAAACACTATTTTTAACATATGATGTAAAACCCTACTTTAAACATAGTACTAACCGTTTTGACGGAGCCCTAAAAAATTGACATTTTATTGGTATAATACACTGAAGAGCCAAAGAAACTGGTACACCTGCCTAATATAGTGTAGAGCCCCCGCAGGCACGCAGAAGTGCCGCAACACGACGTGGTATGGAATCGACTAATGTCTGAAGTATTGCTGGAGGGAACTAACACCATGAATCCGTAAGAGTACGAGAGGCTGGAGATCTCTTCTGAACACCACGTTGCAACGCATCAAAGATATGCTCAATTACGTTCATGTCTGCGGCGTCTGGTGGCCAGGGGAAGCGTTTAAACTCAGAAGAGCGTTCCTGGAGCTACTCTGTAGCAATTTTAGATGTGTGGTGTGTCGCAGTGTCCTGCTGGCATTGCCCAAGTCTGTCGCAATGCACAATGGTCGCAGGTGATCAGACAGGATGCTTGTGTACGTGTCACCTGTTCGAGTTGTCTCTAGACGTATCAGGAGTTCCATATCACTCCAATCACTCCAACTACACCTGCCCACATCATTACAGAGCCTGCACCAGCTTGGACAATCCCCTGGTAACATGAAGGGTCTATGGATTCATGAGGTTGTCTCCATACCCGTACAGGTCCATCCGCTCGATACAATTTGAAACGAGACTCGTCCAACCAGGCAACATGTTTCCAGTCCTCAACAGTCCAATTACGGTGTTGACGGTCCCAAATGAGGCGTAAAGTTCCGAAACCCCATATCGATGATGTTTTGTTGAAAGGTTCGCACGCTGAGACTTGTTGATGGCCCAGCATTGAAATCTGCAGCAATTTGTGGAAGGGTTTCACTTCTGACACGTTGTAAAATTCTCATCAGTCGTCGTTGGACCAGTTCTTGCAGGGTATTTTTACGGTCGCAGCGATGTCGGAGATTTGATGTTTTGCCGGATACCTAATATTCACGGTACTCGTGAAATGGTCGTACCGGAAAATCCCCACTTCATCGCTGCCTCGGAGATGCCGGATCCCATCGCTCGTGCGCCGACTGTAACACCAATTTCTAACTCATGTAAATCTTGATAACCTGCAGCTGTAGCAGCAGTAACAGATCTAACAACTGCACCAGACACTTGTTGTCTTATATAGGCGTTGCCGACCGCTTCGCTGTATTCTGTACTTTAATACGCATGCCTATAACAGTTTCGCTGAGTATATATGCATTCAGTGTCGTTGAACCCTTACTTACTTTGCAGATGCAAGACAACATTGTTTGAACCTTTCGTAAGATCGTATGATTTCGTAGCTTTTCAATTTCTTCAGTTATATGATCACTAAGAGAATTTTCGTCGGTGAACTTCAGCTTTGGTTGCTTCCGCAAACGATTGACTTCTTGCTCGCAGGCGTGTTTCGACTTGTCAGTATGCCACTTAGCATGCGCATTATAAAAGTTTCGATACGAAAGCATGTTGAACACAACAGCGTCGGCTTTACATGCGTTGCACAATATCTTGACTGACTCTCTGACGGACACGCAGTGACTTCGACCGGCGCGGCAGACAACTCCCCAAGGGAAAACTGACATTTGTACGGAACTTGTTTCAAGTTCAGTTCAGAGAGGCCACGAAGACTGGTGGTTACTATAATATTCTCCATGCCCGGATTAATTTTACAAAACAATGTGTTATTCGTTATAAGAGAATATACTAGGTTGGCGCATGTTGGTATTACGGTTGATATGAGTTATTTATCGACTGCCATTTTCTGTTTGTAGCTCACTGTTGCTGTTTGAGTTAACATACTGTCATCTGTCATTTGGAGAGAGAGTGGAGCTATGGACGCAAGAAAATGGAGTGTCAACTGGAGAAACCGCAATAATTTCGACATATTCTTCTGTTTTAACGAGGATTCTTTTGACATCAGTGACTATCCACGTTCAGGAAAACCTTCAAGGTTTCGATAAGAAGATTTAAACGCATTAATCCCCAATCATCCAAGTCAGTGTACTAGAGGACTTGCAAATATGATAAATGTGGTGTCACCGCCAGACACCACACTTGCTAGGTGGTAGCCTTTAAATCGGCCGCGGTCTGTTAATATACGTCGGACCCGCGTGTCGCCACAATCAGTGATTGCAGACCGAGCGCCGCCACACGGCAGGTCTAGTCTAGAGAGACTCCCTAGCACTCGCTCCAGTTGTACAGCCGACTTTGCTAGCGATGGTTCACTGTCTACATACGCTCTCATTTGCAGAGACGACAGTTTAGCATAGCCTTCAGCTACGTCATTTGCTACGACCTAGCAAGGCGCCATATTCAGTTACTATTGATATTGACATTGTGAATCATGTACCGTCAAGAGCAACGTTCATCATTAATGGATTAAAGTTAAGTATCAAACTAATTACGTCCGCTTTCTGAATTATAGTTCCTTGTCATGTTCCAGACCTCACGTCAGTATAGTCCTCCCCTCCTCACGCTAGCCTGCGTGAGCTAAAACGCGTGCATTTCGGCCTCAGCTAGTAACACAGTGTTGGCTCTTCTTCCAACACAACATTAAACTGTGATCATTTCACCATCGTCCGACATTTTTATGCAATGGGGAAAGTTCAAAAATCAGATGCATGTGTATTGCACGCTCTAAGCCAAAATCACAAAAATGAGCGGGTGGCCATGTGCATCACTGCTTGCTCGTCATCAAACGGCTCCTGAACAACACCGGACGTTCCTACCCTGTATCGTTACTGGCGACTAGAAATGATGTCTTTATGCTAATGTAAGGAGAAGAAAGGAATGGATGAGCCCAAATAAAGCAGCAGCTCCCCGTACAAAGACCTGCGCGCATCCATAAAAGACAACGTTTCACCAAAGACAACGTTATGCATATAGTGGAACAGCGACGGCGGTGTGTACCACGAATTGCTTCCCCCAGGTGTGACCATCACTGCTGAAATCTGTTATCGACAAATGAGACGTCTTCCGGACGCAGTTTAAGAATAACGACCGGGAAGATTGCGTGAAGTGATGCTACTCCACGATAGCGCCCGCCCACATTCTGCTACACTGACAAAAAACACTATACAGGAGTTGCGTCCTCAAATTTTCACCTTTTCCGCTCTCTATCAAATACCCTTCAAGGAACTTCCTTCCCGGATGAAAATGCGTTTCGAGCATGGCTCGACGAATACTTCGCCTCAAAGTCATGCTATTTCTACAGTCGCGGAGTCGAATAGTTACCCAGCGCTGGCAGACAGTTGTAAATAGTGAAGCAGAATACACTGAAGTGGCGTAAGTGATGGGATACCTCCTAATATTATGTCGGGCGTCCTGTGCGCGGAGTAGTGCACCAACTCGACTTGGCATTGACTCAACACATCGCTGGAAGTCCCCTGCAGAAATATTGAGCCATACTGCCTCTATAGCTGTCCGCAATTGCGAAAGAGTTGTCAGTGCAGGATTGTTCATGTCGGGAGAGCAGGGTGGTCAAATCATTCCCTCGAATAATCCAGACTGTCCTTCTAACCAATGACGAACGATTGTTCTCCAGTGACATGGCGCATTGTCATCTACACTACTAGCCATTAAAATTGCTGCACCACGAAGATGGCATGCTATAGACGTGAAATTTACCCGACAGGAAGAAGATGCTCTGATATGCAAATGATTAGCTTTTCAGAACATTCACACAAAAGTTGGCGCCCGTGGTGACACCTACAACGTGCTGACATGAGGAAAGTTTCCAACCGACTTCTCATACAAAAACAACAGTTGACCGGCGTTGCCTGGTGAAACGTTGTTGTGATGCCTCGTGTAAGGAGGAGAAATGCGTACCATCACGTTCCCTACTTTGATAACGGTCAGCAGTATATTGCTCCCTCCTACGTATATCTCGCGAAGAGACCATGAGGATAAAATCAGAGAGATTAGAGCCCACACAGAAGCATACCGACAATCCTTCTTCCCACGAACAATACGAGACTGGAATAGACGGGAGAACCGATAGAGGTACTCAGGGTACCCTCCGCCACACACCGTCAGGTGGCTTGCGGAGTATGGATGTAGATGTAGATTGTAGCCTATCGCGATGGCGGTTTATCGTATCACGACATTGCTGCTCGCGTTGGTCGAGATCCAACGACTGTTAGCAGAATATGGAATCGATGGGTTCGGGAGGGTAATACGGAACGCCGTGCTGCATCCCAACGGCCTCGTATCACTAGAAGCCGAGATGACAGGCATCTTATCCGCATGGCTGTAACGGATCGTGCAGCCACGTCTCGAGCTCTGAGTCAACAGATGGGGACGTATGCAAAACAACAACCATCTGCACGAACAGTTCGACGTCGTTTGCAGCAGCACGGACTATCAGCTCGGAGACCATGGCTGCGGTTACCCTTGACGCTGCATCACAGGAAGGAGCGCCTGCGATGGTGTACTCGACGACGAACCTGGGTGCACGAATAGCAAAACGTCATTTTTTCGGATTAATTCAGGTTCTGTTTACAGCATCATGATGGTCGCATCCGTGTTTGGCGACATCGCGGACAACGCACATTGGAAGCGTGTATTCGTCATCGTCATACTGGCGTATTACCCGGCGTGAATGTATGGGGTGCACGTCTCGGTCACCTCTTGTTCGCAATGACGGCACTTTGAACAGTGGACGTTACATTTCAGATGTGTGACGACCCGTGGCTCTACCCTTCATTCGATCCCTGCGAAACCCTACATTTCAGCAGGATAATGCACGACCGCATGTCGTTGGTCCTGTACGGGCCTTTGTGAATACAGAAAATATTCGACTGCTGCCCTGTCCAGCACATTCTCCAGATCTCTCACCAATTGAAAACGTCTGGTCAATGGTGGCCGAGCAAGTGGCTCGTCACAATACGCCAGTCACTACTCTTGATGAACTGTGGTATCGTGTTAAAGCTGCATGGGCAGCTGTACCTGTACACGTCATCCAAGTTCTGTTTGACTCAATGGCCAGGCGTATCAAGGCCGTTATTACAGCCAGAGGTGGTTGTTCTGGGTAGTGATTTCTAAGGATTTATGCACCCAAATTGCGTGAAAATGTAATCATGTGCCAGTTCTAGTATAATATATTTGTCCAATGAATAACCGTTTGTCATGTACATTTCTTCTCGGTGTAGCAATATTAATGGCCAGTAGTGTATAAATATTCCATCGTTGTTTGGGAGCATGAAGTCCATGAATGGCCGCTAATGGTCTCTGAGTAGCCGAACATAACCATTTCTGGTCAATGATAGGTTCAGTCTGACCAGAGAACACACAGTCCATATACACATGCAGCCCTCGCCGTTACGAAGCAACCGCCAGCTTGCACAACGGCTTGTAGACAACTTGGGTCCATCGCTACGTGGCGTCTGCGCCACATTCGAATCCTACCATCAGCTCTTAAAATCGGGACACATCGGACCAGGCTACGGTTTCCCAGGGTCGGTATGGTTACGAGCGCAGGAGAGGGGCTGCAAACGATGACGTGCTGTTGGCATAGGCGCTCGCGTCGGTCGTCCGCCACCGTAGCCCATTAACGCCAAATTTCGTCGCATTGTCCTAACGGATAAGTTTGTCGTACGTCCCACACTGATTTCTGCGGTTATTTCACTCAGTATTGCCTGTCTTGGCGCCGACAGCTCCATGCAATCGCCGCTGCTCTCGGTCACTGCATTGCCCGTGGTGAGAGGTAACGCATGATATTTGGTATTCTCAGTATACTGTTGACACTACGGATCTCGGAATATTGAATTCCCTAACGATTTCCGAAACGGAATGTCTCGTGGGTCTACCTCCAACTACTGTTCCGCGTTCAAAGTCTGTTAATTCCCGCCAGGCGGCCATAATCAAATGGGAAACCTTTTGACATGAATCTTATGAGATAGCCCTGCCAATGCACTGCCCTTTTATACCTTGCGTATGCGATACTACCGCCATCTTTAAATGTGCATGTCACTATCCCATGACTATTGTGACTGAATGCGTATTATTGATGACTAAGGTGCCTGTTGCGTGTATCTGTTGTGTTTATTAAACTTATGGAAAAATGCTACCTATTTGTGAACCGATCTAATACATGCTCCAAATTAAAAACTGGCACTTTTCATTGCCCCAGCTCCCTCACTATAAATGAGATTTGGTGCGATTTTAATTAATGAACGTCGTCCTTACTCGTCTAGCCACCTCACTCTATGTGGCGGAAGGTATTTTAAGTGCCACCCCTCCCCCTCATTTCCTGCTTCAGTCGTCAATGTTTTGTTTCTAAATGTTCCATGCGTTCGTGCTTTCTCACATGGCACACATCTAATCGGTAGTCCAATCCTGCCCGTACACGACGCCGTATATCAGGACTTACGGTAAGAGCAGCTGTTGTGACGCGGTGATGCAAGCCTTCGGGGTACTGTGACAGAGGTGAAACATAAACGATTTCCTTGGTGTAACCCCACATGAAAAAAATCGCATGGTGTCTCAAGTGCTGCGACCGTGGTTGCCACTCGCTTAGCAGCAGGTCAGCCCAGCGACGTGGTGACGTCTCATTCTGGTAATCACGAATACAACTGTGGAAACATGGAGGGGCGACAGAATAAATCCCTGCTGTCAGTTTTTTGGGCCGCGCGGGGTAGCCGTGCGGTCTGGGGCGCCTTGTCACGGTCCGCGCGGCTACCCCCGTCGAGTCCTCCCTCGGGCATGGGTGTGTGTCTCGTCCTTAGCTTAGGGACCGATGATCTCAGCAGTTTGGTCCCATAAGACCTTCCCACAAATTTCCAAATTTTGCTGTCAGTTTCAAGTTGAGGCATGAGCCACAATTGCAACATGTCGAGATAGGTGATACCACTGATAATTATCTCAGCGAAGAAGTGTCCCTAGATTGTCTTGTTGAACACTACACAGAACATGTTAACTTTCACAGAACCCCGTACGTGTGCGACAGTATGATATGGCTTCTACATCCTCCCTCGTGCTTCTGTTGTGTCAGATGATCTTTCCTGAACGGTGGAAAGTGTCTTCATCACTGACAATTAATTTACTTCGCGATGTCATCCTTTGAACATTCATCTGCATATCAATGCAGAACTGCAGCCCGTGCAGTTTGTGGTCATGGCTTACGGTTCGCAGCAGCTGCAATTAGCACGTCTCCACTCTTGATTGCTTACGAAGAATTTTCCACACTGTTGGATGAGAGATGTTCATTTCTGCACTAGCACGATAGGGAGAATTTCTGCCACTTCGCAACATCACGTCCTTCACGCGATCCACTGTCTGCCACGCCTGGTGAAGCGGAACATTTTGCATCGCTCAAATAACCATCCTCCTGAAATTTCGAAGCAGGATAGAAATTAAATTCAGAATGAAGTCACGGTAATGGAACTCTATTCCAGACATTACTTCAAAACTAAGTCCTCATTCTCTAACTCTGACAGCATGGCATCGTACATCGCCTAACTATTTCTCCGAATCCATCTATTTAGCAACAGTGGCACGCGGAGTCTTAACAACTGTTCTAAGTCCGAGACCGGGAGGCAAGCGACACGGGGGTAGTGTCTCCATACAACTGTAGACCTGTTTCCTCTGGGCCACGTACGGAACTGTTTTTATATTGCTCACAAAGGTAGCTTTCTTGGACCATACCATTTTAGGAAGGATTCTCAAACATTTACGTACACTATGCGTTACGTATGAGGCGGAACTATGGGCCTCATGGAAAAGGGTGGCCCGGCTGAGTCACGCAATTTGACTCTTGGTCTGATCACGAGGTGTGGCCATTAATTGCACGCATTGATCACGTAGGCTGACTTGAGCATCAATGAACTATACTGAACGGGATGTATCTGGAACATCTTACGTGAATAGAAAGTTAGTAGACAGGAATACAAATAAATATTTAACTTTAATTCACCATTAGCGGTGAACTTCGATCTTGACAATAATATTTACAGGTGCAATTACAGACTGAACTGTGAATACTTCTTTACAATTCTGATTGCTTCACACATATAGATCAATTGCCAATGCATAAACTGTATGTGGTGCCTGGCTAGGTCGTAGCTGCTGACTTAGCTGAAGGCTATGCTAACTAACGTCTCTGCAGATGAGATCTCTGAAGCTATAACGAGTGAACCATTCCCGTTAAAGTCGGCTGTAGAATTGTCCAGTGCGCTAGCTGGTCTCGTAAGACCAGCCGAGTGGCGGCGCTCGGTCTGCTAGCGTCGACAGTGGCGACTCGCGGGTCCGATGTGTACTGACGGACCGCGGCCGATTTGAAGCCTACAACCTAGCAAGTGTGGTGCCTTGCGGTGACACCACACTATGCGTATATGCGACACATCTTCCGAAAGACGAAAACCGAATTTCAGAAACATATTTCCGCTGTCGTATTTACATGTTAAGGTCTGAAACGGATTTAATAGCCCAGCTAAATATGGCGCCTGGAAAACAGTTGTTACAGTTTCCGATTTAGTCAGCACAATTGCTTTTTCTCTTCAATTAGACGAGTTGTAAACAGCTTCAGTCTAAGATTCCTAGCCGGCCGAGGTGAACGAGCGGTTCTAGGCGCTTCAGTCTGGAACCGCGCGACCACTACGTTCGCAGGTTCGAATCCTGCCTCGGGCATGGGTGTGTGTGATGTCCTTAGGTTAGATAAGTTTAAGTAGTTCTAAGTTCTATGGGATTGATGACCTCAGCAGTTAAGTCCCATAGTCCTCAGAGCCATTTGAACCATTTTTTTAAGATTCCTATTTGTCTTTCATTGTAGAAAAAGCTTCTCCGTCCAAATTAGCCGAATTTTTCTGAAAACAAGACGAAATGTGACAGCTCAATAATATTTTAAAACCGGTTGCGTTTAATGGGAGCGAAAATCGATTGCGGAATTGGAAAACTGGCAACCAGAAGCGGGTTTCCGGAACAGATTTTGAAGTTTTTACATGACCACACAGAAGCGTTGTTGGTTTCGAAGTCCGGTTTTGGGAGCCTCATGTAACGGGGGCGATGTCTATTAGTTTTCAGCGTCACCCCCGCAACGCTCTGGCTGCGACTGACCGACTGCCTCTCATTGTGGCTTCGGAGTAATCTCTAAGTTTGCTACGTTTGTACCTCCATCGAGATCGTACTTGTGAAGTAATCCAGAAAACACTTTTTTTTTTTTAATGCGTTTGGAGTTTTAGTTATTGCTGTGGGCAGTACGGCTCACTGTCGGCTCCCGACTCTGCGTGCGACCACAGGTTGGGCGGAAACAAGACCGCGTCAGGTCGATGTGCCGCGCACCTGCGGCCGTGGCGTATTGTTTGCTGGTGCGAAGGCCGTGGGGCACAATGGCCGCAGGGACCGCCGGCGAAGGCCGTCATAAGCGCGATTGTGCGCGGCGGGCTACTTCCAGGATGCGCCCCCCGTCATGTGTGATGCCACGTTGCCCCGTTCCTATTTACATTTGTAGGACACGTCGCTCGTATCTCCACATTTTGCCCCCACTTGTAGTTAACCTCGTTCCCTTTCAACTGCAAAGTCGATTTCATCTGCATTACGCCGTATGAGAAGAAATGAAAACTGGATGATTAGCCATTAACTTCCCGTCGACGGCAAGGTTAGATGGCCACACACAACCGAATTTTATAGACGGGCAGAGTTCACATCCGCCGGATTCTTGAAGATCTGCAGTCTCGTCGTTCCCCATCTGTGCATTCGACCTTGAGACTGTTATCTGTAGTTCTGGGAACTGCCGATTCATCCTGTCAGCAGGTACACACGCGAGCGGATTGCTGCGACACGAGTCGTTGAGGCAAGTCCGCGAGTTTTCGGAGAGCCGGTGGTCGACACACTACTCCGGCAGAACGGCGCGCTCACGTCGGCTACCCTGCAACTTTTCTCACCCATTTTAAGGGAACTATTTGGTAAACAAATGCGTTTATACGTCAGTTACAGCTTTATATGTAAGCTTCATGACCAAGTACCTATCAAAATGGTTCAAATGGCTCTAAGCACTATGGGACTTAACGTCTGAGGTCATCAGTCCCCTAGACTTAGAACTAACATAGCTAAACTAAGGACATTACACACATCCATGCCCGAGGCAGGATTCGAACCTGCGACCGTAGCAGCAGCGCGGTTCCAGACTGAAGTGCCTAGAACCGCTCGGCCACAGTGGCCGGCTAAAGTACCTACCATATCGGTAATGCTCATAGTTATTGTGATGTTTTACTCCGCCTGAAATTCGAAAAAAATTGCAATAAAAATAGGGATCTCTATGAATTTGCATTTGCTGCATATTAGGCAATATATTGATGTATATGCAATTTAGCTAACATACTGAATTTTTCATTAGGCTTGGGAAGCGGTCTCTACGTATCACCAGACTCGAGAAAATGTATTTTATGTAGTGCCTCATTTGCGTTACGTGTGCCAGCGATAAGGCTAGAATGAAACACTCATAACATCCTTCATATCTCACAAACGTTTTGAGATATTGAAACAAGATTTTGGCAAAGGACGGCACACAAAGAGGAGAGTATTTTTTCATATGCTAAACAAGCAAATTTTCTTATTTACGGCCTGCCTGTGTGGCCAAGCGGTTCTAGGCGCTTCAGTCTGGAACCGCGCGATCGCTACGGTCGCAGGTTCGAATCCTGCCTCGGGCATGGATGTGTGTGATGTCCTTAGGTTAGTTAAGTTTAAGTAGTTCTAAGTTCTAGGGGACTGATGACCTCACATGTTAAGTCCCACAGTGCTCATAGCCATTTGAACCATTTTTTCTTATCTACCACAATACGCGAGTAATTACAGAGTTTTGCAATGGATTGACGTAATTTTAACAGTCATCAGTAGCTGGTGACATGTGAATTAGTGCGGCTTTGCAACAAGATAAGTGAAGAAATTACACGTTTATATTTATAGCTCAATTTTTTCAGGAATTATATCACAATTTCAACTGTATTGGCTCTGAGCACTATGGGACTTAACAGCTATGGTCATCAGTCCCCTAGAACTTAGAACTACTTAAACCTAACTAACCTAAGGACAGCACACAACACCCAGCCATCACGAGGCAGAGAAAATCCCTGACCCCGCCGGGAATCGAACCCGGGAACCCGGGCGTGGGAAGCGAGAACGCTACCGCACGACCACGAGATGCGGGCTCAACTGTATTCGGATATTAGCAAGGTGACATTGTGTAAACTCCACTTTGTTTTGCTAAAAGAAGCGACTTCTAACTTGGAAACCAAAGAAATGTAGGTGATACTCGATATTCGCCACTGGTGAATGATTGGTTTTCAGAAGACAGCAAGTTTTAGTTTCTACAAGTATAGTAAATGGATGGACAAATGATCATATCGAAAAACATGGATAGCTGTACCGTGAAATTTCTTGTTTGTAAAAACTGACATATTAACTCTACACAAACATGAATGTGAAAAAACAGTGTGTACAGAAAGAGGGTTGAAACATTTCTGGACAGTATGACAACTGTGGAACAAAAAACAATGCCACATAAGGCAATACCTCAACAGCATGCAAGCAGGTGGCGTTTCCTGATGTGAGCGCAAATCGGTCACAATATATCGTAAGTAACATCAACATCTTTTGCAACGAACTGTATTTAGATGCAGTAAGCCAGCCTGGTCGTAAATATGTTTCATTACAGACCACTGATGATGCTTCATTTTAAAAAAATAAAACATGTTTGGTGACAATACGCATTTTGTTATGGTAGCAAAGACGGATTTAAAGGACCTTCAGTAAAATCAGAAATAATCTCAGAAACGAATAGGTGTCTTGAAAGAAGCGTAAAAGAGGTGTGGGAGATGAGTCGTATAAACCAACGCTATATTGAGCACCAATAAAATGTTGCTTGTACCACGTCCATTACTGTAGACTACTACCCATAACTGTTTTATGTCCATTATTTTACAGTATGACGAGTTACTGTACTTTACAAAGGCTCAAACATCCAGCGATTGCCACTATTTTCCTCCACGTATCACGCATACTTTCTCTCAGAGATACAAAGTGCTTTCAAAATGCTATAACAATGCTAAACAATAAATAAAATGCCTATGAAATGCCGCACTGTACAACGTACTTGCTGTGAGAAACAGCCGCAACTCCTGAAATCCGTCGCCCTTGGCCTGTGGAGCATGCACGGCAGTCCTGAGTCCGCAAGTAAATCACAGAAATCCGCCGATTTCCCCCACACACGAATGGACCGGTGCCTGCAACCAGACTGGACAGCTAGGTCCGGCGGAGAGGGACTGCACGTTAGCGGGAAACGACGGGCCTCAATCAGTGGGCCAGATCTATCAAGAGAGACCCGTGGAATTGGCCCACAGTTCTGGCCTGGCACAGAGATCTGCTCGTTGTGTGGTCAGCTATTGTTACAGATGGAGCACAAGCTCGGATTGGGGAATGATGGCGTAGGAAATGGGCCCAACCCTTTAAAAATACCAACCCGGCATTCACGTTATTCTATTTAGGGAGGGCGAACCTAAATGTGGATGGCCAAGTGGGGATTTGAACTGCTGTCCTCCTCAGTACAGGTACAATGTCTAACCAATCTGCCACCCTTCTCAATACCATATCAGTAGAGTGAAACGATTGATGACCAAGGAAGAACAGTACCATGCTACACTGCTGGATATTAAAAACGCAGCACTGAGAAGACGATATGCAACAAACTGCCAATTGACATGAAGCGTACTACATTTTTGAATATCCAAATGCTAAGTATTTCAGTGCAAGAAATAAAGCTATATATAATGCATATAAGGAAATATAATACAATGGGTTGGTTTTTCGTTCAGAAATCTGTTTGAAAACAATTTACTTGTTTGTGAGAAGGTCGTGTTATGCGCCGTTTAAGAAGAAGAAACGTCAACCAGCACAAGTGTCAGAATTCGAAAACGGCAGAACTGCAGCCTCTCGAAACAGCGGTTTATCGTTCCGCGATGTTATTGCTCGCATTGATCAGAATCTCACATCAGGATCTCAAAATCGAAGTGCTAATATCGAATCGATCGATTTCGGAGGACCGTATTCGATTTCGATGCCATGCACGATCTCAAGTGTCCGACTCAACTAGCGCCCGAGAGGATACAATCTCGCCCCCCCCCCCCCCTCTCCTCAGCAGTGCAGGATCGTGCAGCTGTGTCACGTATTTTGAGTCAGGAAATGGTTTGTTTGCAGCAAGACAGAGTTGCCACACGGGCAGTGCGACGACGTGTGGAGTACCTCGGCCTGTCAGAACGGCGACCGTTGTTGCGGCTTACTTGGCGCGGCAGCACAGAGGCGTGTCGGCAATGTTGCGCCCAACGAAAACACAGGACGCACCACGTCGTTTTTTTAGACGAGCCCCAGTTCTCCGTACGTCATTATGACGGAAATACCCGTGTGCTGAAGTTCCGAGGATAACGAAAGTTGCCAAATTCGATTCGTTGTCGTCATAAGAGTCCAGAACCTGGCGTGATGGTTGGGGGAGCCACTTGGTACACACGACACTATGTGCATCTCTCGTTCTCATCGACTGTAATTTGGTCTGCAGGCGTTACGCTTCTGACGTGTTAAGACAACTAGCAGTGCGCTCTCTATAAAGTACCCGTGACGTTATCTTGTACGGCGGTGCGGGTCTCTCGCATTGTTCCCCTACGCTCCATCGCGGAGTATGGGACTTCATCATCATCAACACAACACAAGACTGCATGTTGACCGTGCAGTCCTGACCTGCCTCTACTGTTGCGCCTTTCTCCACATCTCTCACCCACTGAAAACATCTGGCCTTGAGCTGCCGTGTGAGTGGCCTATAAATTTTATCATTTATACTTCCTGCTATACAGTATAAGTACAACAAGTAAAAATTCTTTGTTTGCTAATCTTGCTGATGTTCCAATTTTAATGGTAGCAGTGAACAGGCATCAATAACAAAATAAACGCTGTTCGTATCCAGCTCCAGTACACATATAAGGGCAACACATTAGTGAAACTAAATAGTACAATGTAAACATGTGACTATCCTGCATTCTTCTATGTCACGTTTCATACTAATTTTGGTGGTTATTATTTAGGTGCTCTTTCATTTTGGTCGAATGGTCGTTGGAAGAACAAGGAAAAATGTCTTGGCTCACCGGCAATGGGTAGTAGGTTGGCCTCCACTAGTAGCCGCTACAGTCGATTGAGTGTGTTTCATATGGACTACGCGCAAGTTTCGTGCGTACCGTTATTTCATATTTGCTTTAATTCGCAACCCATTCGTGCCGGGATTTCGATGTGTTCGCCGTCCCCTTTTGAATACATTGGCATATAGTAGAGTTATTTGCAGTTAATGTGCAATTTTTGAAAACTGGTTCTTGTTCACTCCGCTTGACAGTAACGCAGAAGAACACGATATTCAATGACTGATCATAACTTACCTTCGCATCCCAGTTTGTTTCCGGTCCAAGCTATTGAATTTAACACTTGATCAAATGAATTAATTTCCTCATGCTGAGTAATAAGGGGTGATTTGTAACTTGAAGATCGCAATCTTGACTGAGAAGTTGTCTTTCTTCAAGTTGAATGATCTAATTAAAGTGAAACAGGATCTGAATCTGACTGTAGAACAGTCCTATAGTTGGCGAAAGAACCATGAAGATAAGATAAGGTCTTATACGGACCCATACAGACAGTCGTTTCTTCCTCGCTCTGTTTGCAAGTGGAGCAGGAAAGGAAATGACTAGTAGTGATACAGTGCGCCACGCACCATAGGGTGGCTTGCGAATTATGTATGTAGCTGTAGATACAAAGTACCTCCAAGTTTTCCAGGCAGAAGCAGGCACTGTCGACCTAGTCTCCAAACCGTCGCCATCATCAAATCCTACGTCGACCGAATGAGATGGTGCAGTGGTAAGCATGGACATGATATAGAACCAAGGGACGTTCTGTATCTGACTGCTTCAAATTCTAAGTGTTTATTGGTCTGTGATCGAATTGGAACCGATACGACATGCAGTTTCCATTTTCCTTCATTTCTGGAAAGCGTTTTACGCAACTCCTCACTGCAGACTTTTAATGAAGATTCGAACATGCGGAACAGGTTCTTAGAAATGTGACTCGAACCTTTTTAAGAAATAGAACGAATTATTCCTCGCAGACGAAGATTTAGTCGGGAGTGCCCTGGGAAGCTTGATAGGACCACTCTTGTTGTGTATGTACAGAAACGATGTGGCGGATGGAGGGAGCAGCAATCTCTGAATGTTCGCTGATGACGCTATAGTGTATTGGACAGTATCGTCGTTGGGAGACTGTAAGAGGATAGAACTTCTGAATTTCTGTTTCACGTGATGAATGGCTGCTTTCTCTAGACATGTAAATACACTCTAAGACCAAACATAAGAAGAAACGATGCACCACGAAGGAATAATTCACATAAGATGGAAATTGATGGATGCAATGTGCATGTACTGACGAATAAATTATAACAATCTCAGAAAAACAGAAAAATTGGATGATTTATTCAAGAGAGTTTCACAAACTGAGCAAATAAATAACGCGTTGCTCCACCTCTGCCTCTTATCCCAGCAGTTACTCTGCTTGGCATTGGTTCACAGACTTCTTGGATATCCCCCTCGGGGATATCGTCCAAATTCTATCCGATTCTTCGACTGTCAAAAGTCCGAGCTCGTTGGAGGGTCTGCACATAATGCACCTAATGTTCAGAATTAGAGGGAGATCTGGCGACCTTCCTGCCGTAGGTAGGGTTCATCAAGCATGAAGACAAACAGTAGAAACTTTCGCCGTGTGTGTGCGGAATTATCTTGCTGAATTGTAAGCCCAGGAAGGCTTGGTAGGAAGGGGAGCAAAACGGGGTGTGGAACATCGTCGACGTACGGCTGTGCTGTAAGGCTTCCGCGGATGACAACCATACCGGTCCTGGTGTGAAATGAAATGGCACCTTACACCAACACTCCTGGCTATCTAATTGGTATCCCACCACTGTCTGTGGTGTCCACAGACTGTCATCAAGGCTCAAGCCAAAGCGGGACTCATTACTGAAGAAAATTCTGCTCCAGTAAATGATATTCCAGGCCGAAGATGTATCTGGAAACGCCTCGGACAGCGGTGGGATACAAACGTGACTGTCGCCCGAAAACCAGGAGTCATGGTCTGGGGTGCCATTTCTGAAGTGTCGGCAGAATTGCCAACACTATTTTTAGAGGAGACCGAAATGCACGCTAAAAGCTCACGCGGGCTGGCGTGAGGTCTGAAACAGGATACGTAATGAATGCTATAAAGAAAAGTACGTAGCTTCTGGAATACTTAACTTTAATCCACATTTGTAGAACATCGCTCTTGATACATTCATGGAATCTCAATATAAATAGAATACGGCGCCTTGCTAGGTCGTAGCAAATGTAGCTGAAGGCTATGCTAACTATCGTCTCGGCAAATGAGAGCGCTATGTGTCAGTGAACCATTGCTCGCTAAGTCGGCTATACAACTGGGGCGAGTCTCTCTAGACCTGCCGTGTGGTGGCGCTCGGTCTGCAATTACTGACAGTGGCGACACGCGGGTCCGGCGTATACTAACAGACCGCGGCCGATTTAAAAGCCACCACCTAGCAAGTGTGGTGTCTGGCGGTGACACCACAATTTCATTTAATAGTAGAATCCCTTTCGTGCCATGCGCGGCACACTTAACAACACAGCGGTACGTCGACGATATTCTACGCCCTGTTTTGTTGCCCTTCGGGGCAAGCCGTCCTGAGCTTACATGTCAACAAGATAATGCCCGCCGGGACACGGCGAGAGTTTCTCCTGTTTGTCTTCGTGCTTACCAAACCCTACCTTGGCCAGCAAGCGCGTCAGATCTCTCCCCATTTGAGAACGTTTTGAGCAGGGTCGTCCTACTAGCTTGGGATTTTGACAATCGAACGCGCTAATTGCCAAGGCGGAAGGGCCAGAGATGGCCCAACACGTTATTGTCTTACTCAATTTGCGAAGCTCTTTCTCTTGAATAAACCTTCGAGTTTTTCTGAAATTTTAATCATTTGTTTGTCTGTACATGTACATCACATCTGCCGATATCCACCCCATTTGGATAATTCGTTAGTTGTAGACTTGCAGGAAAATCAGTCATGTAATGTTCGAATATAATATGTGTGGCGTGCTGCATGACACAGTCACTTGATTAAATATATAGGTATAATGTTGCAAAGCGGTAAGAAATGGAATGAGCACGTAATGACGGCAATGGAAAGATGAATTGTCTACTTTTTTGGGAGAATTACTCGAAAGTGCGGCTCATAGATAAACGACGCCGTATATAGTGTGGTGTCACCGCAAGGCACCACATTTGCTAGGTTGTAGGCTTCAAATCGGCCGCGGTCCGTCAGTACACATAAGACGCGCGAGTCGCCACTGTCGACGCTAGCAGACCGAGCGCCGCCGCTCGGCTGGTCTTATGAGACAAGCTAGCGCACTGGCCAGTTCTACAGCCGACTTTAATAGGAATGGTTCACTTGTTATAGCTTTAGAGATCTCATTTTCAGAGACGCTAGTTAGCATAGCCTTCAGCTAAGTCAGTAGCTACGACCTAGCCAGGCGCCACATACAGTTTATGCATTGGCAGTTGATCTGTATGTGTGTGAAGCAATCAGATTTGTAAAGAAGTATTCGCAGTTCAGTCTATAACTGCACTTGTAAATATTATTGTACAAAGTCGAGATCGACGTTCACCGCTGATGCTGAATTAAGGCTAAGTATATAATTGTATTCTTGTCTACTAACTTCCTAATCACCTAAGATGTTCCAGATACATCCCGTCAAGTATAGTTCATTGATCCTCTCGTCAGCCTACGTGATCAACGCGAGCAATTAATGGCCACACCTCGTGATCAGACTAAGAGTCAAATTGCGTCATTCAGCTGGGTCATAGTTTTCCATGAGGCCCATAGTTCCGCCTCATACATAACATATAGAACACTTCAGTGGCCCATTCTTGACTACTGCTGGAGCGTTTGGTATCCCCCACCAGGGCCGGTTAACGAAAGACTTCGAAGCAATTCAGAGGCGTACTGCTAGATTTGTTAGCGGACGCTTCGATCAACTCGCGAGTACTACGGAAATGCTTCGTAAATTGAAATGAGAATTCGTGGAAGGAAGAAGACGGCGCAAAACACTACTGAGAAATTTAAGGGAAACAGCATTTGGGACAGACTGCAGAACGGTTCTGCTGCCCCCAACGCGCGTCTAGCATGAGAACCGTGAGAAGAAGATAAGAGAAAAAAATGGCTCTGAGCACTATGGGACTTAACTACTGTGGTCATCAGTCCCCTAGAACTTGGAACTACGTAAACCTGACTAATCTAAGGACACCACACACATCCATGCCCGAGGCAGGATTCGAACCTGCGACCGTAGCAGCAGTGCGGTTCCAGACTGTAGCGCCTAGAATCGCTCGGCCACTCCGGCCGGCGCAGATAAGAGAAGTCAGGGCCCATACGGGAGCGTATAGATAGTTTTTTTCTCTCGCTCCATTTGTGAGTGGAACAGGAAAGGGAATGACTAGTACTGGTACAAGGTACATTGTGACATGTACCGTATCGTGGCTTATTGCGGATTACGGATGTAGATGTAGCGTCTACGGCTGAGTGAAACGAGGAATGAGAAATGTGGAGTGTGGCGCGCTGAGGCGGCAAAGCGGTCTTCCGCTTGCAGCGGGGCCGTACTCTTTGAGCGTGTTGACGTTCACTCGTCCTTGTGGCTGTCTGCTCTGCTCCCGAGCGGCATGCGGCCGACGCCTTGACTCACACGGCCGGCAACTGGCTACGAGTAGAGCCTCGCGGGCCTTCACAGCAGCACCGAGCGTTCTAGAAGCGCGTACACTACTGTGGCCGCAGGAAGTTCACTTAAACGTTTGCTCGTCCTACTGTAAAGCTAAACCGACGCTTCGACCAAGATGACAATGACTCTCCTGTGGGTGTATTGATGTACTTTTCTTTTGTTGCTCAGAGTCCATTATATTGCGTCATTGCGTCTCTGCTGTGCAGACATTGCGACACACTTAAAAGATCCTTGATATTATTGGTGGAATAGACTGGTTTCTTGTACTCGCCAGGGTAGCCTAGACGGCTAACGCGCTGCTTCCTGGACTAGGGTAGGGGCGCCGGCTCCGGATCTGGTTGATGGTATTGACAGCGGCCTTAGACTGTTTGCCGATGATGCTGTAGTCGAAGGAAAGTACTGCGTATAACAAGGCGAAAATCCCCATAAATGTACGAGTACAAAATATATGCCCAGTCTTTGGAAGCGGTAACGTCCGTCAACTACGTGGGTGTGACTATTCGAAATGATTTCAAATGGAATGATCAGATTACACAAGTAACGGGTATGGTGAGCTCTACATTGCGATTTATTGGTAGAATCCTGAAGCGATGGAGTCCTTTAACAAAGGAAATAGCTTACAATTAGTTCGTACAGTTTTGGAGTATTGTTCGTCTGTAAGGGGCCCTTACCAGTTGGGCCTGATTCAAGAAATTGACAAGGTCCAAAGAAGGGCGGCAAAATTCGTGACTGGTACATTTAGCCATCGCGAGAGCGTTACAAATCTCATAAAAAGTTTGAAGTGGGACACACTTGCAGATAGACGGCGCGCTAAACGGAAGGGGCTGCTCATTAAATTCCGAGATCCGATCTTCACCGAGAGGTAGAGCATATATTATTACCACCAACTTTCAAATCGCGTAATGTTCAGGTTTCAAAGATACGGGAAATAAGAGCTCGTACTGAGGCGTTCAGACAGTCGTTTTTCCCTCCCGCGATCCGCGAGTGGAACAGAAGGGGGGAAATATGACTTTGGCGCGAATTGTGCCCTCAGCCACACACCGTTTGGTGGCTAGAGGAGTATATATGTAGATGTAGATGTAGAATCCACCCGGCGGATTAACGACGAGGGCCGGTGTGCCGGCCAGCCTGAATGTGGTTTTTCGGCGGTTTTCCACATCCCTCTAGGTGAATGCTGGGCTGGTCCCCGCGTCCCGCATCAGTTAAACTATTCGCAGACATATGACACACATTCGCAATATTTCATTATTTACCATGGACGCAGACAGCTGGAGTAAACTAGTTCCAAATCAGTATTTTCAAAGCAGACCCCACAAGTCGGGATAAATGCTTGGAAAGAGAGAGACTGGTTTTCTGTGATGGAAGGTGTGAGGATCACCTGTTGTCTTAGGAATGTTCGATGTTCATCGATATTTACAAAACATTGGTGTTGGCAGATTAAGCATCTACGCCTACATCTGAATCTCTACTCCGCAAGCCACTTTGCGGTGTGTGGCGGTTAGTACTTTGTGTACTGTTGTCACTTCCCATCTTTCCTGTTCCAGTCCCGAACTGCTCGCAGAAAGAACGACTGCCGCTAAGTCTCCGTGTGGGCTCGAACTCTTAATTTTATGTTCCAGGTCTTTTCGCGAGATACACGTAGAAGGAAGCAATACATTGGCTGAGTCGTCTAGGAACGTACGCTCCCGAAACATGAACAGTAAACCATATCGTGACAAAAACGCCTTTCTTGCGGCGTCTGCCACTGGATGATGATGATGATGATGTTTGGCTTGTGGGGCGCTCAACTGCGTGGTTATCAGCGCCCGTACAATTATCCAATCTTTGCTCAGTCCAATTTCGCCACTTTCCTGGATGATGATGAAATGATGAGGACAACACAAACACCCAGTCATCTCGAGGCAGGTGAAAATCCCTGACCCCGCCGGGAATCGAACCCGGGACCCCGTGCTCGGGAAGCGAGAACGCTACCGCGAGACCACGAGCGGCGGACGTCTGCCACTGGAGTTGGTTGATTATCTCCGTGACGCTTTCATGCTTACTAAATCAAGCTGTAACGAAACGCGATGCTCTTCTTTGGATCGTCTCTATTTCCTGTATCAGTCCTACCCGATACGGATCCAGTACTGACGAGCAACATTCACGTTTTGGTCGAACGAGGATTTTGTAGGCAAACTCCTTTGATGGCGGAATCCCGAGGATTCTTCCAGAGAATCACAATCTGGAATATGCCTTTCCTGCGATTAGTTTTATGTGGTCGTTCCATTTTAACCCCGTCAGTCCCTATGGTCGCAGGTTCGAATCCTGCCTCGGGCATGGATGTGTTTGATGTCCTTAGGTTAGTTAGTTCTGGGGGACTGATGACCTCAGATGTTAAGTCCCATAGTGCTCAGAGCCATTTGAACCATTTTTGAACAGAAGTATTTTTTCCCACTGGGAACCTGAGGTACATATTTGTGAACGTTCAACCTTTTCATCATGCGGAATTACTACCAACTATACCAGCAAGTCAATGTAGCAGTGCACAGTAGTTCGTAACCACCAGAATACACTGATGTGGTTGGTTGGCTATATTCCACTGTAACTCAATAACGTTATTGTTATTTTGCATGGTCATTACCAGATTATCACCTCACTATTTACTACAATAGAGAATATTTCGTAATTAGTTATTTTAGTACATAGAATGAAGCCAAGTGTACAAAGTACGTTCTGAAAACGGGTACAAATTTTTGTATGAATCTTGCATCTAGTCGTTAAAAAATCACCTAAGAGCATTGCCTCATAAAGAAACATTTTTCTTCATCCAAAAAAAAAATTCAAGTCTGAAAGGGTTAAATAACTCTGTAAGCGTGCTCCTAGATACGAGGACTGTTCTGAAAGTAGATTACGTTCTCGTCTGCAGCCACAATGGGCGGAGCTAGCGCGACCATATTGTCTGAATGTTTGTCCGTTCAGTCAGAATCCAGCTGTGGAAGCGTAGGGTTCCCGTTGTTGCCCTTTATTCCACAACAAAAATTTGAAATGTGTGCCGCAATCGAAAATCCCACGAGTTGTGAAGTGCGGTCAGTAATAAAGTTTCTGTTGGCAGCCGATTGAAATTTGCCGGCAACTGTGTGCAGTGTACGGATACAACGTAATTACTGAAGGTGGAGTGCGTCAACGGTGCATTAGGTTTAAAAGCTGTCGAAATAACTTTCACGATGAAGAGCGAAGTGGATGACCAAGCACTGTGACTGATGAACTCTTCGCAAAAATCCATGAGAAGATCGCAGATCCACAATGAAGGAGATTTCATTTAGTCTTCCACAAATTTAACGAAATTTGTTGCATCATATCGTTGCACGGAAGCAGATCTGCGGCAGAGCGCGACTAACTGGTTGAAGTATCAGGCGGCTGACTTCCGAAACAGTGGAATTTCAAAGCTTGTTCTCTGCCATGTCAAGCCCCTATTTTGTGTGGAGACTATGTTGAAAAGAAGTATGTAAGTGCCATTTTCAAATGAATATAGCAGTATTTTTCCCTGTATTTTGCTATTTTCTAGTACCAAAAACGCAATCTACTTTCTGGATGACCTTGCTTTTTTGGATTTTATGGAAGTAGCTGCTTCCAGTGATTGTTCTGCAATCGTGTAATAATGAAATAATGGGTATTTCTATCTACGTACTCACAATGCGTTACATTTGTTTACGTTGAGGGCCAATTGTCACACCCGGAACCATGCGTCGATCCTCTGCAAGTCTTTCTGCATTTCGCTGCAATTTTCTAGCGTTGCGACTTCCCTGTATAAAACAGCATTTTATGCGAAAAGCCTCGTGGAACTTTGACGTGTCTACTATGTCACTTATATACAGGGCGAGTCAGAAAAGATACTTGAATTGACTAGTGGTAGTGTTAGTGATTCTGAACAAAAAATTTGATGTGGACGTATGCCCTATTCCGAATGGTTTCCGAGACGGAACACTTTTAATGTACATTTCTATTTACTTTCTGTATCATTCATTGTCATTGTTTACAACGTACCACAGTAATACAGAGGAAGTTGAGACGAACATTTTGATACAGAACGCTTGTGGTCTATCAAGTCGGAAAACTACCTCAGACTGTCCCACAAAAAGTACCTTAGCTACAGCGCTCGCGCGTCGCGTGATATTTCCAATATTCTCGCGATCCCTTCGCGCATCTGTTAGTCCTAGGCAAAAAATAAATTGTACCTTTTTTGTTGTAAATTTAATTTAGTTTAATTGTGTACTGAGACACGTTTTCGTTGGAGTGTGCGGTTTTCGAGTTATTAAAGAAAAACGCACAAAAGTGATATTAAACGTGTTCTATCTCGGAAACCATTCGCAATAGGGCAAATGTTCATATGAAGTTTTTTTGTTCAGAATCACTAATACTATTACCTCTCAAAGCATGTACCTTTCCTCCTGACTCACCCTGTATATTCTGAAAAGTAATGGACCTATAACACACCCTTGTGTACGCCCGAAGTTACTGAAGACGTCTCACCATTGAAAATGATATGCTGTGCTCTGTTTACTAGAAAGTCTGTAACCTCCCCCTCACTTACCGACCTTAATGACAGTGAAAAATTAAACCGCGTGCACCTAATGGAAATTTTGGAAAAAAGCAATCGTCACCGAAGTTAATTTGTCGGTAAAGAGGGAGGAAAGGGTTACATCTCAATGAAAGGAAAAATGCAAATGAAATTGGTGGAAATTAATTTTGAGAAAAGGGTAAAATTAATAAAGAAAGTAAATGTGCGGTTACTACATTAACAATTAATTGGCGTTAATTAGATATTTGAGATTTGGGAAAAATTACGGTCGCCAGTCCTATGGACAACTACTATAATAACTGAAAATGAAAGATTAATGCACATATAATTTGCACTAAAAGCGTGGCAACTGAAGGTTGACACGTGTAGTGCGGAAAACTGAATGTTTGTCAGAAGTAATAAATTTCGCTACACTCTGACTTAATTTAGCAAAAGAATTAATAAAACCGTAAAATTGAAAGTTTATTTAGTGCCTGAAATTAATAGTGAACTTTGTTTCTGAAGCACTACGTAATTCAATAAAATAAGGTTAGTCTTGGGCTACCTCAACAATCATTTCAAAAGCTACTTGAATCTACGCAATTTAGAAATAAGAGATTTAACTTTGAGCTTGAATTAAATGATTCTGAACAATTAACAATAGTAAAATTTAGTAGTACCAAGCTGAGCTGCAGGCACAGGTAAGCTAAAATATGGTAACAAAACTCGCACTCTTAATTTGTGCTTGTGTAATCTAAATATTGTAGCCAGCTATGAATATTTTAACTGAACTTTGAAATTAAGACAGTGAAATGGAATGATATTACTTTAATGCTAGCGTTTGAATTTCAACGATACTCCGGTTCATTCCGGAAAAGGAAGAGACCTTGCTTGGTAATGCAATTGTGACAATGAGCAATAAATGTTCATGCTAAGTTGCTGTAATTTTAGTTATGAAAATGGAACAGTTTGAAAAGCTGAGGTCTGCCATACAGTTCTAAAACTTTACGTGCTTTCAGTCTTCCTTGTTGGTTGATTGAAGGTTTGAAGCCGTCGATCGAGGAGGTGGCGACAGTCACTCACTGCCGGCCGTCGCTGTTGCAGAAGCTGGATGTTAGCGCGCCTCCTCCTCGACACGGTCACCAGGCGAAACGGGCTCTTGATGTGCGCCAGCTAATGCTTCCCGTCCGCGACACCGTGTCAGAAACTATCTCAGCAAGTCGAGCGCAATTAAAATGCTGCCAAACCCCGGAAGCGCGGCAACTCGCGGGAGCGTCACACAACACACCTGCTCCACCGCCCCACTCCAGCCAGACCCTGCTCTCCCGCGCTCCATGCGGCAGAGTTCACACTACCAAAGATCCTAAACACTTTGGTTCTCCACACGATCTATAGATGTAATCGTTCGATGGCATAGTTTTCCCTAGGCCAGACCCAGCGTAAAAATACAAATAATATTTACAAACAAACAAATTATACATCGACATAAATGCATAAATATATACAAACAAATAGTAAAACAATTACAATATATAAAGACACAGAAATGTCATATCTTCAGGTAACAAAATAAGAAAAAAAATTATAGTACAATAGATTAAAATAGGAGGATAAGCATTTCCGGCGTTACAAGTCTTCCGTCCAATCACACAGTTGGTCTGATATTCCATACGCTCGCATTTTGTTCATTAGGTGCCACTACGGAACCGTGTCGAGTGCCTTACGGAAGTCAAGGAACACGACATCGATGTTTCAATAACGATGCTGAAGCTTTTGAAACATCGTAACATCGATGTTAAATATCAAGGCACTTCAGACCACTATCAATAAGTTTTTCTCCATTTAAACTTAGCTTTTTATGATTCCCTCCCGGAAAAAAAACAGCTGTAGTTTTCCCTTGCTTTACATCGTCAGTTACAGCTGTTGAGCCCATGTGCTCAGGTTGATAGTAAGAGCATCTACCGAGAAGACTGGAAAACTGCCTGACGTGATTATTAATGAGAAAAGGATTTTGCCGTGCAGAGTGGCCGCTCGGAGTGCGCGTCTCCTTCCGCCGGAGGTTCGAGTCCTCACTCGGCCATGTGTATGTTTGTGTGTGTGTGTGTGTGTGTGTGTGTGTGTGTGTGTGTGTTCTTCTTAGCATAAGTTAGTTTAAGTGGTGAGTAAGTCTATGGACCGATTACCTCAGCAGTTTGGTCCCTTAGGAATTCACACACACTTTTTTTGAAAAGGATTTTAGTATGGTGTATTAGCAAGTGATAACTAAAAAAAGAATCATATTCAAACTGATTCAAGAAGTATACACTAGATGGAATTCAAAGTTCTATATGATTTAATTTTCAACTGCGTTCAGTCATTAGTAATATCAACAATGACCTGCTACCAATGCTAACAGCCCCAGATATTGTATATCTGGGAGATGATTGTGAAACTCTGTGGTCTTTGAAAGTGATTGCTCATAAAGTTTTCGCAGAAAAGTACGTTGCAAGCAGTTCAATATCAGTAACTAGGACGATGAATATCAAAATATCGGACATGCAACCTATCCAGCCTATAGGAGAGAATATGAAGATTAACATTAAGCAGCAATGGCTACAGGACAAATGAAAGTCAAGAAACATATGCAACTACAGGAAAAATATACACCGCCTATAACAAGATTAAGGAAACTTTTGGTGAAAAAGGATGCAACTGTATCAACTGTATCAGAACTTTTGTTCTGATGGCAAGTGAGAAGAAATGGCTGAAAGGTGGAAGGCAGATATAGAGGTGCTCCACAAGGGAAATGGACTCTAAGACAACGTTATAAAAAGAAAAGAGAAAGTAAATGAAGATGAAATTGCAGATACTACACTACCACAAGATTTTGACAGAGAAATGAAAGATCTAACGAAGCAAGGCCCCGGAGTAGCCGACGCTCCTTCAGAATTATTGAAATCCTTGAGAGAGCCAGCCATGACACAACAATTCTACCTTGTGCAAGATATATGACACGTGAAATACCTTCAGACTTCAAGAAGAATGTAATAATTCCAATTTCAAATAAGGTAGGCCTGACAGATGTGAATACTCCTGAACCATCAGTTTAATAACTAATGGTTGCAAAATAATGACACGAATTGTTTAGAGAATAATGGAAAAACTGGTAGAAGTTGACCTCGGGGTTGACCAGTTTCGGTTTCAGAGAAATGCAGGAGGACGACTTAGCTTAGAATATAGACTGAAGAAAGGTAAACCTACGTTTACAGCATTTTTGTGAAAGCTTTTGATAATGATGACTGGAATACACTGTTCAAGATTCTGAAGATTTGAAGGGTAAAACACAGGAAGCCAAATTTATTCACAACGTGTACAGACACTAAATTGCAGTTATGAGAGTAGAAGCGCACGCAAGGAACCAAGTAGTTCAGAAGGGAGTGAGGGAAGTTTGTAGCCTCTGTTGTCATTCAAACTGCACTTGGAGCAAGCAGAAAAGGAAACCAAGGAGAAATCTGGATAGAGAATTAAGTTCAGTTTGCTGAAGATATTGCAATTCTCTCCGGTACAGGAAAGGTCTTGGAAGAGCAACCGAACAAGATTGACAGCGTCTTGAAAGGAGGTTATGGGATGAACACCGACTAAAGTAAATCAAGCATAATGGAATGTAGTCGAATTACACCAGACGACGCTGGTAGGATTAGATCAGGAAATTAGACACTACAAGTAGTAGATGAGTTCTGCTATTTGGGCAACAAAGTAACTAATAATGGCGAAGTAGAGGAGATGAAATCCACACTGGCAACAGCAGTTACTGTCTAATATAAATGTAAATGTTGGGAAGAGTTTCTGAACGGTAGTTTTTTGGATCACTGCCCTGTATGGAAGTGAAAAGTGGACAATAAGTAGTTCAGATAAGAAGGGAACAGAAGCTTTTGAAACAATGGTGCTACAGAATAATCGTAAAGATTAGATGGCTGGATCGAATAACTAATGAGCAGGTAGTTGGGGGTTGGGATGCGTTGTTTTGGGGGAGGAGACCAGACAGCGAGATCATCGGTTACATCGGATTACGGAAGGACGGGGAAGGAAGTCGTCGGTGCCCTTTCAAAGGAACCATTCCAGCATTTGCCTGGATCGATTTAGGGAAATCACGGAAAACCTAAATCAGGATGGCCGGACACGGGATTGAACCGTTGTCCTCCCGAATGTGAGGAGGTAATGAATCTAACTGAGGAGAAAAGAAATTTGTGGCACAAATTGACTAAAAGAAAGGAACACATGTTGATGCATCAAACAGTAGTGGGTTTGGTAATAGAGTGGAGAGAGAGGGGGGGGGGGGCAGATGAAATTGTACAGGGAGAGCAGGCCGGTGTGGCAGAGCGGTTCTAGGCGC
The DNA here is from genome assembly GCF_023864275.1 of Schistocerca cancellata. Lineage (NCBI taxonomy): Eukaryota > Metazoa > Arthropoda > Insecta > Orthoptera > Acrididae > Schistocerca > Schistocerca cancellata. The sequence continues at coordinate 716,708,578 of NC_064628.1, forward strand.
TTCAGTCTGGAACCGCGAGACCGCTACGGACGCAGGTTCGAATCCTGCCTCGGGCATGGATGTTGTGATGTCCTTAGGTTAGTTTGGTTTAAGTAGTTGTAAGTCTAGGGAACTGATGACCTCAGATGTTAAGTCCCATAGTGCTTAGAGCCATTTTAACCATTTTGTAACGATCAATCCATCGATAAGATGCTAAACCCTGATATTCCTCCCTGCAGAAAAGCGCTAGCTTAAACGTGAAGAACTGTTTTACTTCTGAACAATAACTAGACAAGTGACTATTTATCGCAGAGGAGAATCGCTGTTAGTCGCCACACGTTCAACGCAGGAGGCCACAGTTTTTTTACACTGTTGTTAAGCGGCAATGCAATCTGTGTGCGTACGATGGCGGAAGGGAAATCGCGAGCCACAACTGACGCAATTTGGGAAGTTCTCCACGAAAGCGTAACTGAACCGCCTGCTCTGCTTTATATGTAAATTATTCAGGCTATCAAGCAGCTCCGCTGTCGTTACCCGCTGCAAAGACTGCAGGAAGCTCCGCTGTCTACGTGCAGGGCAATTTGCTGGCGAGGTCCGATACGTGGAATGGTTGGAGAAGCGGTTCTCTTATAACCATAGCCCGTCGATGAAGCTCTCATTACTTTAGACCTTTACCTATCTTGTGTCCGGTGCTGCGTACTGATTGCTGCGTAAGGATTGCATCACCGTCATCATCATCATCATCTTCTTCTTCTTCTTCTTCTTCTTCTTCTTCCTCCTCCTCCTCCTGTCGAATATTAGGCATAGTGTCCTGTTACAGCCTCAGTCGATTTCCCTGCTGGTTTTCGTGCATCTCTTCCACCTCTGAGTTGGTATTTGAGGATTTTTCGGGGTATGCGACCGGTCCTCGTCCTTAGGGCAGGGTCTTTCCAAGTTGTCCTGTAGCTCTGTACTGTGTTGACTCTTTTCCTGTCCCATGGTGAGTAGCCAGCTGTTCTCATGAACCGCACCTCGGCGCTCATTAGTCTCCGTTCGTCATCTCTACGACGTGTCCAAAGTTTGCTGCCAGGATGTTGTAGAGTTTGAGTTTGGAGTGCCGCCGGCCAGTGTGGTCGAGCGGTTCTAGACGCTTCAGTCTGGAACCACGCGACCGCTACGGTCGCATGTTTGAATCCTGCCTCGGGCATGGATGAGTGTGCTGTCCTTAGGTTAGCTAGGTTTAAGTAGTTCTAATTTCTAGGGGACTGATGACCTCAGCTGTTAAGTCCCATAGTGCTCAGAGCCATTTGAACCCATTTTTGGAGTGCCACTAAACAGGAGATGGTCTGAAGGTGTCATTTATTACTTCTGCGACTTTTGTGAAGTTTCTGATTTTGTGCTGCTTATCGTTTTCTTGAGTGTAGCTGAGGTTGTTTCCTAGGTATCTGAACGCTAATATTTGCTCGAGGATTGTGTTGTAGATTGAAATTTTGGTTCTCTCGTGGTCTTTCCCGATAATGGTTGTACACTGATCTCAGTAAATCATCCTCATATTCTCAAAAAAAGAAACTGGCCCTTACCAAACAGTAGTGCGTCTAGATTAGTTTGTCTGTCTATCTTGATTGTAGGATGGGGATTTTGTCTCCATGATAGTCTTCATATATGTGTTGAACACCTGAGCTTAATCTATTACATATTATGTTGTAATGACATAAGATGCGTCTAAAACGTTGGGTGAATAGTGCCGTAAAACAAGGACAACGGAAGAACAATTAATTTACCTTCATGCACCAATAAATTAATATGCATTCACTGTGATAGTCGTCTGTCAATGATTGTAAATCTGCTCGGTATTGAAGGCGAAGGCTCCTTTTGTAATCGATTCAGACAGTAGTGTGTCACGTGACTGGACGTTCGGCGAAATACTAGACAGTTGTGCGCAGTACTAAGAGAGGTGGCGCGTTGGTTAGCACAGTGGACTCGCGCACGGTAGGACGGCAGTTAAAACCCTTGTGCATCCATTCAGATTTATGTTTTCTTTGGAAGGATACGACCGATTCCTTCCCCAGTCCGAACTTGTGCTCCGTCACTAATGACCTCGTCGTCGTCGAATTCTGCGACGGACAAAATTACGACTTTCTAATCTGTAGGCGTGTAATTGAAAAAAGCTGCTGAATCGCTCGACATAGGTTTTGTACGTACCCGTCCACCGTCTTGTTTGTGTTAAGTTGGGACGTATGAACAATCACCGTGTCTAGTTCATATGTGATATAGTTTTGTAGTTACAGCTTTTCGAAGTAGTTAAGTAGAGTGCAATTAGCACTTTTCTTAAATCGATAATCTGCACAAGCTAGTAAGTAAACCGCTACTTCATTTTCATCACTTACGATAATCAGCATGAGGAATGTTCAAAAACGGCGACTGCAATAGAAGGAAACATGGACGAAGTGCTCAATACAGTGTTGGCGACCGATGATTAAGGAGTATGGAGCAACTCACGCCACAGACACGCCAGGACAAGCATTATGCACAAAATGATTACAAGAAAGCTTTGTGTAAGATGTGTACCGCATGTGTGGAATGAGAACACGAATTTCTTAGCATTCTTTGAACCACTTAAAATAGATTCCTAGTGATTTTGTGTACCGGTCTGCAGCTGTGGAAGAGAGATGGATCGACCACTTCACACCTTAAAGGAAACAAAAGCTAGTGGCTTCACCGTAATAGTCGACATCGATTTCAAATGGTAAGAAGATTGTAATTAAAGTTCAACTTTCAAACCTCTGTAGAAATACCACCACTGGTCAGAATGACGTCAAATTGCAACAGAATATTATCGGGAAGGGGGAAAATGTATGGCAGAAGAAAAATAAATAGTTACAAAATATAGCAATAGATGGCGCTGTAAGCATCATAATTCAATAGTGGTCGTCTACAAATGACAAATGAATCATACAACAAGGCCTAAGGTGTAAGTTTGACGTTAAACAAACTGTAGTGCATGGGTGTACAGGTGCGATAGTGTTAGTTACGTAAGCCCGTTCACCACGGCAAGGTCATATCACATTGAATGGGAAAAATCGGATTTTAGTTGTCCTGAGGCCAAAAACCGCACAAAATCATAACTCACATCGGTTTTTAATTGACCTGAGGCCAAAAACCGCATAAAAAGCATCAATCAAAATCAAATCGGTTTATTAATATCCATGTGAATGCGCAAAAGATGTTCAATATGCTGTCCATCGTCTTCAGCAACAAATTGAAATCGAGAAACAACATGTTCCACAACTGATCGAAGTGTTTCCGGGGTCCCGTTCAGAATGTTTTGCACAATACGTGCCTTCAATGCAGCTATGTTTGCAATCGGAGTAGTGAACACAACGTCTTTCAGATAGCCCCACAGCCAGAAGCCACAGAGATTAAGATCACGTGACCGGGATGGCCAGGCTGTAGGGAAATAGTGGCTGATAATTCTAGCATTTCCAAAATAGCGCTTCAGCAGCTGATTAACTGGATTTGCAATGTGCGAAGGTGCGTCATCTTGCATAAAAATGATCCCATCCACATATCCACGCTGCCGGAGAGCTGGAATGAAATTCATTGCGCCTACCAGTGACGGTACAGGTAACAGGAACGGAAGCACCTGTCTCTTCAAAAAAATGTGGCCCTATGATAAATGATGCCATACATCCGCACGACACAGTGACATTTTCAGGATGAAATGGTACTGGTTGATTTGCGTGTGGATTTTCTGTTGCCTGTATTCGATAACTCTGTGTATTGACATATCCTGTCAGATGGAAGTGGGCTTTATCTGTCCACAAAATCTTCCACGGCTAATCATTGTCCACTTCCATGTGAGCAAGCAATTCTAAAGCAAAGGCCTCTCTTTCTGGCAGGTCAATAGGAAGCAACTCGTGCACATGGGTAATTTTGAATGGATAGCAAAGAAGGATGTTTCGTGGGCTTTTAAGCACCGTGCTTCCCGATATGTCCAATTTTCGGACACTTCTCCGTGCACTACACGTGTGCACACCACTACTCGTCTCCTACTGCATTGCTGTGGCCACTGCTTCCACTGACGTCGAATCAATTCGTTTCCTCCCTCTACCAGGTTGCACACCATAAAGAAACCGTCTTTTCGAATTCTGAATCATTTTCTCCAGTCCCACGACAGTAATCGGACCAATGCCTTTTTTCAAACTCTTCAGTGTCCGGAACTTCAGCAGATCGATGTGTGCACAGTCATCATTTTTGCAATGCAGCTTTACAAGTAGAGAGCGGGCCTGCATTGGGATACTCATGGCGAATGTCGCAGACGCGAAAGGAGGAAAAGCCGTGTACCCGACATGTTTGTACCAACTTCAATGGATCGTGTGCATGACAGGTGTTTTTATTTACGAATTCTGACAAATACAGCGCCATCTATTGATCAATTTTCACACTACAGTTTTTCTCCTGCCATACGTTTTCCCCCTTCTCGGATAATAGTCTGTTGCATTTTGACGTCATTCTGACCAGTGGTGTTATTTCTACAGCGTTTTGAAAGTTTAATTATAATCACCCCATATTTCCAGCGCCCTATGGAGTGCAAAAGTGCTTCTTTTGATTACGTTACAAACGATTGGACAGTTAGTTGAGAATATTATGCACGTCTTCTACACAAACAGGTTTTTTCCTTTATTGTAATTACATGCCCCGGCCCCACATGTTCAGGGGAGGGCTGGCAGCAGCACAGTCCGCCGCTCTTCAGCCGAGTGGCTTTACCAAAATATAAAAAAGGGAACTCATACGTAAAAAGGACGAAAAATGGGGGATATAAAAACACAGCAGGTGGAGATAATGGAAGTTAAAATATTCACTAACTCAGGGACATTCGTTGGGGGACGGTTAAAAATGTCGACATAAAGTTAAAAGAACACAGCTGGCAAGTTGTGGGGCACTTAATATACACTGGAGTCACACACATGTTAAAAGTCGTAGTATCAAAACACACAGAACGAGAGACACTGTAAACGACGGAGCACACACGAAGAATAAAAGCCGCTGGTAGGGGCCCGCCGAGGGGCGGGAGGCCTGAGAGGAGGGCAAAAGAGGGGAGGAAAGTGCAGTGGAGGGGGCTGGGGGGTGGGAGGAAGAGGAAAAAGGAGGGCAGGGGTAGACAAACAGGAAAAAATACGTGAGAAGACTAGAAGATTGCAACAAAACAAAATGAGCTTGCAACGTGGAAAAGCACCTGTCCATATATGTGCTCCGTCAGTGGAATAGCTGAGGGATTTAAAGTACGAAACATTGGAACATGCAGCCTGTTCATAACATTTAATACGTCCAGAGTTTCTCATATTCTCTCGTATATTCGTTATTTATTTTTATTTATTGACACGTCAAGTTCCGTAGGACCAAATTGAGGAGCAAATCTCCAAGATCATGGAACGTGTCAGAACATGGAATTACAACATAAAAGTAATAACAGATAAAAATAATTCATGAACCTAAAAAAAGTCCATAAGTTTAAGTAAACGCTATCAGCAATACAATAAAAATAAGCTTAATTTTTCAAGGAACTCCTCGACAGGATAGAAGGAGTGACCCATGAGGAAACTCTTCAGTTTCGATTTGAAAGGGCGTGGATTACTGCTAAGATTTTTTAATTCGAGTGGCAGCTTATGGAAAATGGATGCAGCAGTATACTGCACACCTTTTTTGCACAAGAGTTAAGGAAATCCGATCCAAATGCAGGTTTGATGTCTGCCGAGTATTAACCGGGTGAAAGTTGCTTATTCTTGGGAGTAAACTAATATTGGTAAGAAGAAACGACAATAAGGAATATACATATTGAGAGGCCAATGCCAAAATACCCAGACTCGTGAACGGAGGTCGACAAGAACTCACACTACTTATTACCCGAACCGCCCGTTTCTGAGCCAAAAATATCCTTGTAGAATGGAAAGAGTTACCCCAAAATATAATACCATACGACATAAGCGAATGAAAATAAGCAAAGTAGACTAATTTTCGTGTCGAAGTATCTCTCACTTTTGATACCGTTCGAATAGTAAAAATGGCTGTATTAAGTCTTTGAACAAGATCCTGAACGTGGGCTTTCCACGAGAGCTTACTATCTATCTGAACACCTAGAAATTTGAACTGTTCAGTGTCACTAATCATATTCCCTTTCTGTGAAATTAAAATGTCAGGTTTTGTTGAATTTTGTGTTAGAAACTGTGTTTAACGTTAGTTTATTTTCTACAAGCCATGAACTGAGGTCACGTATTGCACTATTTGAAACCGAGTCAATGTTGCACACAACATCCTTTACTACCAAGTTAGTGTCATCAGCAAACAGAAATATTTTAGAGTTACCCGTAATACTAGAGGGCATATCATTTATACACTACTGGCCATTAAAGTTGCTACACCACGAAGATGACGTGCTACAGACGCGAAATTTAACCGGCAGGAAGAAGATGCTGTGATATGCAAATGATTAGCTTTTCAGAGCATTCACACAACGTTGGCACCGGTGGCGACACCTACAACGTGCTGACATGTGTAAAGTTTCCAACCGATTTCTCACACACAAACAACAATTGGCCGGCGTTGCCTGGTCAAACGTTGTTGTGATGCCTCGTGTAAGGAGGAGAAATGCGTACCATCACGTTTCCGAGTTTGATAAAGATCGGATTCTAGCCTATCGCGATTGTGGTTTATCGTATCGCGACATTGCTGTTCGCGTTGGTCGAATCCAATGACTTTTAGCAGAATGTGGAATCGGAGGGTTCAGGAGGGTAATACGGAACGCCGTGCTGGATCCCAACGGCCTCGTATTACTAGCAGTTGAGATGACAGGCATCTTATCCGCATGGCTGTAACGGATCGTGCAGCCACGTCTTGATCTCTGAGTCAGTAGATGGGGACGTTTGCAAGACAACAACCATCTGCACGAACAGCTCGACGACGTTTACAGCAGCATGGACTATCAGCTCGGAGACCATGGCTGCGGTTACCCTTGACGCTGTATCACAGACAGGAGCGCCTGCGATGATGTACTCAGCGACGAACCTGGGTGCACGAATGGCAAAACGTCATTTTTTCGGATGAATCCAGGTTCTGTTTACAGCATCAGGATGGTCGCATCCGTGTTTGGCGACATCGCGGTGAACGCACATTGGAAGCGTGTATTCGTCATTGCCATACTGGCGTATCACCCGACGTGATGGTATGGAGTGCCATTGCTTACACGTCTCGGTCACCTCTTGTTCGCATTGACGGCACTTTGAACAGTGGACGCTACATTTCAGATGTGTTACTACCCGTGGCTCTACCCTTCATTTGATCACTGCGAAACCCTACATGTCAGCAGGATAATGCACGACCGCATGTTGTAGGTCCTGTATGGGCATTTCTGGATACAGAAAATGTTCGATTGCTGCCCTGGCCAGCACACTCTCCAGATCTCTCGCCAATTGGAAACGTGTGGTCAATGGTGGCCGAGCAACTGGCGCCTCACAATATGCCAGTCTCTACTCTTGATGAACTGTGGTATCGTGTTGAAGCTGCAAGGGCAGCTGTACCTGTACGTGCCATCCAAGCTCTGTTTGACTCAATGCCCAGGCGTATCAAGGCCGTTATTACGGCCAGAGGTGGTTGTTCTGGGTACTGTTTTCTCAGGATCTATGCACCCAAATTGCGTGAAAATGTAATCACATGTCAGTTCTAGTATAATATATTTGTCCAATGAATACCCATTTGTCATCTGAATTTCTTCTAGGTGTAGCAATTTAAATGGCCAGTAGTGTATAAATAAGGAACAGGAGCGGCCCCAACACTGATCCCTGGGGCACCACCCACTTGACAGAACCCCACTCAGATCCCACATCACAGCTGCTATCAATATTGTGAATAATGACCTTTTGCTGCCTGTTGCTAAACTAAGAGGTGAACTAATTGTGAGCTACTCCCCATATTCCGTAATGGTGCAACTTCTGGACCAATATTTTGTGATCAACACAATCAAATGCCTTAGTTAAATCAAAAAATTACGCCAAGCGTTAGTAACTTTTTGTTTAGCCCATCCAGTACCTCACAAAGAAAAGAGAATATAGGAATTTCAGTTGTTAAACGACTTCAAAAGCCAAACTTTACAGTTGATAGCAAATCGTATGATATAAATTGATCAATTATCCTTACATACACAGCCTTTTCAATAGCTTTTGCAAACACTGATGGCATAGAAATAGGAATAAAATTATCTACATTATCCCTCTCTCCCGTTTTATAAAGCGGCTTTACTTCTGAGTACTTTAATCGCTCAGGAAACTGACCATTCGTAAAGGAAAAATTACAAATATGGCTAAATACAGGGCTAACATGTGCAGCACCGTACATCAATATTCTGCTAGACACTCCATCATAACCGTGAGAGTCCTTAGTCTTCAGTGATTTAATTATTGACTCAATCTCCCTCTTGTCTGTGTCACAGAGGAGTATTTCCGACATCAATCTCGGAAAGGCATTTGCCAAGAAAGTTATATGATTTCCTGTAGAAACTACATTTTTATTTAATTCACCAGCAATGCTCAGAAAATGATTGTTAAATACTGTACATATATCTGATTTCTCAGTAACGGAAATATTTTTACTGCGAACGGACTTTATGTTGTCGACCTTGTTCTGGGAAACTTTCAGAGTCCAAGCAGGAGCTTGTCGTAGTCGCCGACAGATGTCCTGCAAATCTTCTCGAATCGCACTTCTGATATGGAACCTGTCCCTGGAAATATGTTAGAAAAAGTGCGCATTGTCATGGAAGCGTCGAAACTAAATGCTTGTTTCCCTAAAAAAGCAAATTTTCATTACTGTGTACTTCTTTTCAACGTGTTCTTCCGTGCATTATAACAGCAAGCGTACAGCTCTCTGATGCATTTATGAGAATGAAAGATTTAATATCGGAATGGGATATGAATTCTGATTTCCGGTAGGCTGAACAAAGTTTGCTGACTGTACACAGTCGGCGAGCTGACGTCACCCTCGTCAGTATTCTGAGAATTCACCCGAGGAAGTCAGACTTCCGGTCCGGACAAGAGCTTGGCTAGCAGAAAGTGGACGGTGCTCCGTAAAGGTTCTCCAGAAGAAAACTGTCCCAATAAGTCCGCGAGCAAATAGGAATTAATGTAACTGAGACTGAATTATAATCAAAAACACTGACATGTTAACGGCTATTTAAGACAGAGATAAGACCGAATGTATAATCAGTGGTAAAAATACAGCACCGAAGGTACCCAGCGAGAACAACAAACGCACTGCGATTAACTGGCACATTTCCTGACATGATTGATTATGATGTTATTCTAAGTACCCATACCTCATGTACACTTTAACACATATTGTAAATTTAGACATCACTTTGTGCAGCGATGTAATACGGTGGAAAATAATAATAATAATAATAATTCTTTATAGAATGAGCAGAAACTAGCAAAATACACAAAGCAATCACTCATATAAATACATCGGTTACACCATTGCAATTTCATAACCACTTCTACAACCCTTTAGATCACATAACATCAACAGATACAAATAAAGTAAATTGGAAAAAGAAAACACTACATGGCAAGCACCCGTATCATCTAACACAGCCACACATCGATCAAGACGCATCCAACACATGGCTAAGAAAAGGCAATATATACAATGAGACGGAAGGATTCATGATTGCAATACAGGATCAAACAATAAACACCAGATATTACAGCAAGCATATTATTAAAGATTCCAATACCACAACAGATAAATGCAGACTTTGCAAACAACAAATAGAAACAGTAGATCATATCACAAGCGGATGTACAATGCTAGCAAATACAGAATACACCAGAAGACATGACAATGTAGCAAAAATAATACATCAACAACTTGCCATACAACATAAACTAATAAAACAACACGTTCCCACATACAAGTATGAACCACAAAATGTACTGCAGAATGATGAATACAAATTATACTGGAACAGAACCATTACAACAGGTACAACAACACCATATCGCAAACCTGACATCATACTCACCAATGAAAAGAAGAAATTAACACAACTAATCGAAATATCCATACCCAATACAACAAATATACAGAAGAAAACAGGAGAAAAAATTGAAAAATACATCGAACTGGCTGAGGAAGTCAAAGACGTGGCATCAGGATAAAGTTGACATCATACCAATTATACTATCAACTACAGGAGTCATACCACACAATATCCACCAGTACATCAACGCAATACGGCTACATCCAAACGTATATTTACAACTACAGAAATCTGTAATTATCGATACATGTTCAATTACCCGAAAGTTCCTAAATGCAATGTAACATATACCGTACAGTTAAAAGGAAGTCACGCTTGATCAAGGTCCGCGTCACTTTCCATTTTTAACCAGACATAACGTCTGAGAAAGGAAAGAAATAATAATAATCGTATGATGATGCTACCATGTATATAACATCATGGTAGAGATCTAACAGTTGTTGCTGTTACCATGTTAGCTAAACCGCCACACCTAAGGGAGAAGTGCTATCTCCCTTGCGCAGATATGCAAAACATGCAACTTCTCATTGCTACATCGCATTCTTTATTCAGTTCCGAGTGGCGTATGTTTATGTCTGCACTTGTGAAATCCTATTTTAGTATTCGGGCTTAAATGAGCTCTCTAAACAGAGATACTATAACTGTTATATCGGAATGAAATCGTTCAAACTGTAATGCTCTGCTTATTGCCATATCTCTGATCACGAATGTGCAATGTGATCGAAGCAACTGAAACACGTTCCATACAGCCAAACTTACCACGTCGAAGTGAAATGCCAGAGAAAAATAAATCAAACACTTTTATCCATCTGCTATTTTCATAGGACTTCATTTCTAATTGTATTTCAGAACACACCTATAAAATATACAGGCCGACAATTACTGAACTACATGAAAATACACATAAATTGGTTACATACTGCGGCGTGCACACAGTGTATTCAACATGTAAACGTCACTACAGATATTGGGATATAGTTTATGACATGTTCGATGTGCCTGCCATCATTGGAGATGAAGTGGCGCAGACGAATAGCGAAATTCTGCATGATCTGCTGACGTGTCGGAACATTGATGCTGTCGATGATCTCCTGAATGGCTGTTTTCAGCTCAGCAATGGTTTTGAGGTTATTGCTGTACACCTTGTCTTTAATATAGCCCCACAAGAAGAAGTCGCATGTGTTCCGCAGAACATGGCGGTCAATCGAAGCCTATGCCAGTGGCCTCTAGGTACCCAGAGCCAAATACCCGTCCCATAAGCGCTCCTGCAGGACATGAAACACTCTCCTGCTTCGATGAAGTCGAGCTCCGTCTCGCAAGGACCATATCTTGTCAAAATCAGGGTCACTTCGGATAATGGGGGATGAAACTATCTCCCAAAACCTTGACGCACGTTCTGTAGTCACCATGCCATCAAGGAATATCGCACCGATTATTCCGCGACTGGGCAATACACTCCACACGGTCACCCATTGAGGGTGAAGAGACTTTTCGATCGCGAAATGTAGATTCTCAGTCCTCCAAACGCACCAGTTTTGCTTACTGAAGAACCCATCCAAATGAGAGAGTGGCTTCGTAGCTAACCTAAACATCAATGCCCTGCGGCCAACCGTGCAGTACGAACGTCCTAACGCAAACCGTTCAGGGGTTATGACGATTTTATTTCATATAGTTCAATAATTGTCATCCTGTACATATTATGTAAGTGCATATCATTTTCAGTTTCGTTGCTCTTTTCCTTTAAATAACAAAACTGAATTGCACTTAGGCCGGCCGTTGTGGCCGAGCGGTTCTAGGCGCTTCAGTCCGAAACCGCGCTGCTGCTACGGTCGCAGGTTCGAATCCTGCCTAGGGCATAGATGTGTGTGATGTCCTTAGGTTAGTTAGGTTTAAGTAGTTCTACGTCTAGGGGACTGATGACCTCAGATGTTAAGTCCCGTAGTGCTTAGAGCCATTTTTTTGAATTGTTCTTCCCTATTGCGTAACAAACACAAGTTTGTTATTCCATTTTTATCAAAATTCGCAAGATAAAGCAATCAGTTATACTTAATCACACAAAGTTATAGAAACCAATGTTACGAAAATTATTATTTATATTCAAAATTTACTTACAGACTTAAGTATTGTCAGTTATCTGTTTACAGTATTCTTCTTTTTGTTCATATAATATATAATGTCTCACATGTGTTTATCATCCACCTGCGCCAGAAATTTCTCGGACGAACAGTAAAACTTTCTCGGACAAATTGTAAAACACAAGTACGTAAAATTACAATTACAATAATAGACATTATTGTGAACATCTATTCGACAGCGTATGCTTACCCGGCCAATCAAAAAAATTTGGAGAATGGAAAATAGAGAAACTTTAAGATAACGATTTTAATGTTTCAAATGTTGTACATAGTCTCCCCCATTCGAGCACAACACACAGAACGTCATGCGAAACTGTTATAAAGTTATTCGCACGTCACATTAGTTTGATTATTTGTTACGTCGTCAGAGCGTTTACCTTTCATATAAATCTCTATACTTCTTCTTTTTGTGGCACTTTGTCGTAATGACAGCACTAAGTGTCATCAACCATTTTAATTTTTTGCAGAATAGATTTATCTGCGTTTTGCAGTTTCGCCAAGACGTGGCAGGTAAACCACCCGTCGTTATTCTTGTTCCGGAGTCAAGATGTGCGGCACAATCTTAGCACACACTTTTCTCTTCTACAACACTTGATTTAGAGATAGTGCTCCACTGTCGTTTGTGACAACGACGTTGGTACACTGTAGCCACACGTCCGCTAGTTAACACTGCCTGCTCACAACTGACTGGTCGAATGCACATCTATTGTTTACGGTTTTTAGTTCAAGCTGCCAGTGTACTTAACGGCGATGACGTCGTTATCTGCCAGGAACAAAATAAGTCTCGGAACTTTTCGACGGAGTGTGCATGCTGTTCTTTACGCTCATATCATTCGACGACGCATTACGTTTACGTTTTCAACGAAAAGCAATTCTTTGTATTTAACAAAATTCTGCCTCCAAAATTTTAACAGATCGTTGATGCAGAGATACTGCTCTCTGTAGCCCTCAGTATAACTACATTGGTCTCGTCGGTTTCCGTACGATGTCAACAGACAGCGCTTTGGTCATCAGAAATATGATTCAGTGACTTTCGATCATATATTATCTTAACAAATTAACAAAACGGGTATTTCAGTTCTTCTCCTAAAAATTTTGCTATTGCGGTTTCTATTTTAAACAAATTCATTCTGTTTTCCATATATCATTCCATTTCTAATGTTTAAGTACCTGCATTTGTAACTTATTGCCAAAAAGCATTTTAGAATTATCATTACGCACACGTACACAAAGTTTTACGATGTCAGATCGAAGTATTCCCGCACAGTGTCATAAAGTAACAAAAAAGCTGCATTAAATTCCTTGCAGTACGAGGACGTGGTGAAAAGTAATGTGTCCGAATTTTTTGTTCCAATGTTATACATATTACTCGGTCGACTTCCCGCTTCGATGACGCGAGTTGCAACCCTCTGCCGCTAGGGGTTTCCGAATTGTAGCGATTAACATGGTGGTGTGTAACGTACTACGTCAGAGCATGAGAGCAACATGCTGTAATCAGAAAGCACGAATTCTAAGAGTTCGTCCACACATGGAGCACCCTCTCCTTCAACATCACAATGCCAGACCACATACGAGCGCTTCTACACATGCAACAATCTGACGCCTTCGGTTCACTGTCATCGATCAAAAATGGTTCAAATGGCTCTAAGCACTATGGGACTTAACATCTGAGGTCATCAGACCCATAGAACTACCTAAACCTAACTAACCTAAGGACAGCACACACATCCATGCCCGAGGCAGGATTCGAACCTGCGACCGCAGCAACAGCGCGGCCCCGGACTGAAGCACCTAGAACGGCTCGATCACAGTGACCAGCCTGCCATCGATCGTCATCCATAAACTCCCGACCTGGTCTCCTAAGATTTTCATTTGTTTCCAAAACTAAGCCGGCCGCGGTGGTCTAGCGGTTCTGGCGCTGCAGTCCGGAACCGCAGGACTGCTACGGTCGCAGGTTCGAATCCTGCCTCGGGCATGGGTGTGTGTGATGTCCTTAGGTTAGTTAGGTTTAAGTAGTTCTAAGTTCTAGGGGACTTATGACCTAAGATGTTGAGTCCCATAGTGCTCAGAGCCATTTGAACAGCCATTTTCCAAAACTAAAGAATACCTTAGATGAAGTCATGTTCATGTTGATGAAGCGCTGCAAGCAGAGAAGAGGTTGTAGCTCCGTCAAGAAAGTCAAACATTCCACGGTGAATGTATCAACAAACTGGCCTCTCTTTGGGTGAAATGTGTTCGTTGCAGGTTGACTATGTTGAAAAACAAATACAATACTGTTGCTGTATACAGTAATTCTCAGTATTATGATAGATTATTAATTTTTTTATCAAATTGTTGCATCCTTGAGCCTCCGCTTCGCGATGTACGCTCAGCGGTTAATGACGTCACGAATTGGTGATTAAGGCAGCAAAGTTAAAGTTCTTATACAGTGGACAATAGGAGAATCAATGTTTGTATTACTATAATTTCACACTAGACTTCATTTAAATTGGAAAAAAAGGTGTTCAAGTTAAAAAGAGGGAAAAATAAAGGAGACACGCCGGTGTCAGAATTTCAAATTTTGAAAATTTATTTTTTTATGAAAAATGGCTATCCCGTACGCGCACTGTAGTCTTACTAGCAGTGCGCGCCGTCCGGCGCGCAGAATGTTCACAATGTTTATTTTATTTAAAAAGTTTCAAGAGTTTTCACATAAAACTGCTCAGCACATCCCTGTATTTTATGGCGTATGCTGGGGAGGTAAATACAACTCCAGGAGAATCTTTACTCGCGAATACGATTTGTTTATGCGTAGCAGCACTGACAGCGGCAGCTAGCCGCTAAGTTGCAGTGAACGCTGGACGGCTGAGCCGAGCCGGCGTCCCGCGAAACACGCGACGGAGCGTGCAATCACTGGTGGCAGTGACCCCTACGCTACCTGCGCTTTCACGCAGGCAGCGGCTGTTCTCTTGTCCGGTCCGCAGGCGCACACGCATTGAACCTGACGGCCGCCTGGGGAGCCAGGACCGACCCTGCAGTACATTTCGACGGGCCCTCTTACTTCACCAGCGTGAAACCTGGTGGTCTAGTAGAACACAACCATGAAACCGGGAGGACGCCGGATCGAATCCTGGCCGAACAACGAAAATTTTCAGTGTGCCTTTAGTCTAAATTTCACCTCTCAACGATGTGAGGAGTCTGTTTCCACGTTAAACTGTAGGTTCACTTTCCCCAATTGGATAACTGGGTTAAATAAGGAATACTCAAACGCAGAACTGGCATCCAATTGAAAGAGTTACACCTGGCCATTCAGCCACACGAACTTATAACTACTTCAAGGCCAATTGCTGCTGAAGAAATTCGAAATTTGTTTTTTTATATATATTTTTTCTTTATTGAGTTTCGATTCCCTCCCAAGGGGGCGGGCTGGCAGCAGCTTAGTATGCCACTCTTCAGCCTACAGACTTTGTTTTAAAAAGATGAAGATAATAAATAATAAAAACAGGCGATAAAATCGGAGGCTTAAAGGGTAACATGGCGAAAAAATCGTGGAACTTAAAACATAGAACAAAGGGATGAGGATGCTAATAAAATACATATGAAGCAGGTAAAATAATAGACAGACAGTTAAAAAACACGGCGACAGTCTGGTTCCTGTTCGCAAAAGACATAAAATTCACACCCAGCGACAGCATGGTTTGTGTTCGCAACACTTTGGAAAGACGAACGACACTGAACATTCACTTGAACACTGCACTAAAAATTTTTCACAAATATGATATACCACAGCAGAGGGCAGATGGGAGGGGAACTGGACAGGTGACGGAAAGGGGGGAAGGAGAGGAAGTGGGGGGAGGGGGGAAAGGAGCCGATGGAGGACGAGTACCCATAAGAGGTGGGGGTGAAATTCATTGTGTGACGTGACATCGTGGAATAGTCCCGCTTCAGCCCCTATTGTTTCATGAAGTTCCGATAGGTGGTGGCGCTATTCGTAGCCTTTAAAATGGCGTCTGCCACGGAATTGCGTTCCGAGCAAAGAGTTGTCATTGAAACTTTGAACATAGCTGCAAAATTAAAGTTTGTACTGACTGGAAAAGATGCAGTACTTACAAGTCACATATTAAAAAAGATCTAAGCCGGAAAGGCGACGTCATGAATAGTTGTGAGATGGCGAGCCGCTAAGGGCTGCTCGTACTGTGAACAAGGGTTGCAACAAGACTGAGGTGCCCACTTTAGAAAGTGTGGGCAAGTAAGCATGGTGTTCCTACGAGCGCAATCTAGTAGCCGCAGAAACAACTAGGCTACTGTACATTCAAAATTAGACACATGACATTGTGATGCAGCTGATTCAGGCATAACGTAAGCACTAATAATAGTAGGATGAAGTTACATATTTATCTGCTTTAAATAGAGATACATTTTGTAACGTAAAAAACGTTAGTTATGACATACAAGAAAACAGCAAAGATGTGACAGGAAAACAACATTTCGGTAAACTGCATGAGGAAATCTGAATGAAAGATCAAGCAATGGCTTCATACAGTCGAAAAAGTTTTTATTTCGCAGCTGCAGCTGTTCGTTGAGAATGAGGCCATCATGACGAGAGAGATGTTTGAAAATCTCCAATTCCTCTAAGACATCTAACCTACGCCCCTTCTTTTCGGTATGCAGAATATTGTTATCGCCTATGTCTTTAGGCACGTGTCCAGTAATTAAGCGATGATCGGCAAAGGATGAATTTAGGGGACTGGTGCCGTTCTTTCTCCAGTCAGTACTAACTTTAATTTTATTAATGTATTATATACCTAATATGTTTTAGAACACTTAGTCTAATTCTGAAGACGATGCTCATAGTAGTGTCGAAACCTGGTCAATTTTGACTTAATATTTGTGACCGAGGGCTTATTTGTTCTAATATAGTTGTCATTGAGTTTCTTTCGGCGAAAAAGGGCACTGAGCACTATGGGACTTAACATCTATGGTCATCAGTCCCCTAGAACTTGGAACTACTTAAACCAAACTAACCTAAGGACAGCACACAACACCCAGTCATCACGAGGCAGAGAAAATCCCTGATCCCGTTGGGAATCGAACCCGGGAACCCCGGCGTGGGAAGCGAGAACGCTACCTCGGCGAAAAACCAGAGCATCGTAGGTATTTGAGCCGTGCGTGGCTCGTGTTGGTGCCATATCTCATTTGACATCCTGTTTTTACTGTACTACCACCTCCTTATGTTAATTTCAATTACTGGTGACACTGAGTTGCCGCCTTGCCTGCTCGTGAGCGTCTGTAGCAGCGCTTGTCGATATAAGCCCTGGCATATTATCTTTGCTGACTGCTATTACTTCCCGGTTGTCGTGTGTTCGGGGTGAGTTCGGATCTGCCAGGAAGTTGGAACGCGCCTGCAGTGCTGTTCGGACCTGGCAGTCGTAGAGTTGGGACGCGGCGGAAGTCGGTCGGGTTGGAGCAGTAGTGAGGCTTGGATAGCCATGACTCACCCGATCGTCGCCGGCACAAATGACTTGAACTGGGGACGGTCTTAGTTGATCGTCGGTTGGTCGTCTTACCGGACGGCGTGTACTTGCTCGCCAGTCGCTTGTGGGTTGGTAGTGTGTGTCTCAACTCGTGGTTCGGCCGTGTCATTGCTCGATCACTTCTTGTACCATGGGTTGCGTTCTTCGTTGTAGTGTTTCTGAAACTGTGTGTAGCTTGTGATGTCGACTGCTCAGTTATTTTAGTGCTGTCTCCGTGCTGATGTGTGGCAATCGGTCGGTTGGCGTGGAGCAGCGAGGAAATCTCCGTGGAGCGCAGTTTGGCCGGGCCCGCTGGCGGTCTCTACACAGTGTCGGAGTGTGTGGGCTGTTCCCATTGCTCCAAGCCCGTGCTTCACCGACCCTGGACACGAAAGTTGAGTTTGGATTTAACTTATCAGCAAGTCAAGCCTGTTCATATTGTGCCGTCTGGTTCTCGTTGTTGGCTGTTGGGACTGAGCACTCTGAGCACTATAGCACTATGGGACTTAACATCTGAGGTCATCAGTCCCCTAGAACTTAGAACTACTTAAACCTAACTAACCTAAGGTCATCACACACATCCATGCCCGAGGCAGGATTCGAACCTGCGACCGTGGCAGTCGCGCGGTTCCGGACTGAAGCGCCTAGAACCGCTCGGCCACCGCTGCCGACAGCTGTTGGGACATTCCCGCAAGCAACAACGTGTGCGTTTGAGTTGGCGAAGGTTTAGCCACCGTCCAGTGGAGTCTGACAGTATTTGGTTATTTGCAATTGAAGTGCACCAGCGGAATTTTCTGCCTTGTGGCTGTTAACGTTCCGGTTACCTGCCCTGGCCGTTAACGTAAATTCAGGCAGTGTCCTTTCCTCACTGTGTTGTCATGTCCAGCATGGTGTGTAGTTTGACAGCTTAATGTGTGCTTGGTTGTGGGCGTCCATACCTTTTACGTTTTGCACTGAACTCCCGGCTGTGTGCTGGTCGAGTGGAGCCCAAGTTACCTTGTCGGTGGATCCGTTGACTGTCTGTTGGTTGGGCTGTCATCGGATCGAGAATGGTTAAGCCGACTGCCTGTCTCACCTAAGTCATCATTAGTATTTCAAATGCTGGACGATCCCCGAAACTTCTGAGCCCCGTTAGGTGCACTGCCTTTTCTTATTTCCTGTAGTGTGTATTTGTATGGCTCACAGCCGATGGTTTTGAATTAAAGTTGAATTGCTTTTAATGGTGTTTTAAGTCACAGGCCTTCAGCCACTTTAAAATTAAATATCCTTGCTCGTCAAATGTTAGATTGTTTGGGCCTTCAGCCTAATTAATATATTGCTTAAAGATAAAGCCTTCTGCCTACTAAAACTTATTTTAGTTGTGTTTTAAGTCATGGGCCTTCAGCCGTTTTAAAATTAAAGTTCCTTTGCTTGTCAAGTGCTGGATTGTTTGGGCCTTCAGCCTAGTTTTAGATAAGGATTTGTTGTTTAAATTAATTTTACCTCGGTCTTAAGTCATGGGCCTTCAGCCGTCTTTAAAATAAGGTTGATGCTTTTCAAGTGTTAGATTTTGGGCCTTCAGCTAAATTGTAGACCTTACTTAACGTGAGTCCTTCTGCCCTCTTAATATTCTCTTGGGCGTCTGAATTTTGAGTTAATGGCCTTTAGCCTTTTTTTTTAAATTAAAGTGGTTGCGCCCTTAAGGCATAAGACGGTGTGGCGTATTCAGCCGATAAATAAGTCCAAGAATTTGTACTGTAATGTTTGGTCAAATAAATAAAGTTATAGGTGTTAGAGTGTAACTGACAGCCCCTTTCCACAGTTTCAACTACCCGTCCTATCCTGCGGGTTTATCAGGGCGTTTCAGTATTCATGGTCTCTTGCAGAATGTTTACGGAGAGTTGGCAGCGAACAAAAGCACGCTGAGTCTTTGGGCGAGGCGTCTGTCATCATCGCAACAAGGTCGCTCAAATCTGTCCGATGCCCAGCATGCTAGTTGGCTGCACGTTGCTGCGACTCCTGCAATGTTGGAGCTTGTGTACATTTTCATGATAGGTGATAGGCGGATCAGAGCCAAACACCTCGCTGCACAACTGGACCTCTCTGTTGGTAATGCTGGCACAGTCGTCCATCAGTCGGTGTACTCAAAGGTGGGCGCCAGCTATGTTCCTTCCAGGATTTCTCACTTCCGACTTCCATCCGTTTGGCCCAATGAAGGATGCACTCCACGGGAAGTAGTATGTGGATGATGGAATGGTGGGGAGGTTATTGATGTGGCGAGGCGTTCGCTCCGAAGTCGACTAGTAGGGAGGTGCCATACGGGCATACACGCCCTCCCAGCATCGCTGCGTAAGGCCGTCGCATTCAACGGAGATTCTGTTGAAAAATAAAGCTCTGTAGCCAAAAGAGAGCAGAATAATATGGTGTACTGGAATCCTGACTAAAACCAGCCTGCTTTCAGAAAAAAAAAGTCTTGCATTAGGTATTGAACGCCCCTCGTATATATCTCTGGGAAGAAACATGGGGATGTGGCCTTGTCGTTAGCTACGATTTCTCAGTGTTAGCTTTGGTGGCGGCAACTCTCTGGCTTATATGTGTAAACAGGAGTCTCACCTCTGTTCGCGCAGTAATCTGTTGACCTGTCTTTCTGAGCTTCCACGATATGCTTCGGGATGGGCGCTTACGTGGTAAGATACTTTTGAGGTTCACAAATTGGCATTCTAAGGCTTTTATGCCTTCATTTGAATTTCTTAAGCCCCTGCCGAAGGTATAGTTGACAGGGTGTGCGTACTCCTGTTACATTCATGTTCTTTTGGTTACGCCCAGTTTATCCGGTATGGTGCTGGTTGACTCAGAGAACCTTTTCATGCCTCACCCGCACAGTATCTCTCATGCTGCTTGATAAATTTGCTGGATTTTTTTATGACTGGCAAGTTTCTCTCGGACGCAGTCATGGTATAAACTGATGTTCACGCATGTACGGACCCTGTTAATTAACTTTATGAAGAATTCCTCTTAATTTTCCTTGTTTTTTTGTAGCGCCTGAAGATGGATTTACTTCTTGAGACTCGTTTCATATGTACGTTTTTTTCCAAATAAAAGATTAAGTACAACTGGAGAGGAATTATTTATCACGAAAAATATCTCTGTTGCTTCTTTGAAGGCGTGGGTATGAAACAAAACAAAAGAAATTACGTAATATTTATAACGTATCTTTGGTTTTCCACTTAGCTCTCAATTTACGATGTCCATATTTACGTATGTTATCGATTTCGGAATTATGTAACTTCATCCCCTTCGCTCATATGGCTGTCCAAATCAGTTCACTGTGAAGTGCATCGAACAACTCAAACAGCGTGCACACATTATTGTTGGTAAATTTCGCGTGGCTAAATGACCGGTTGCAAGTTTTTTAATTGGACACCATTTCGGTGACTTGTGCGTCTCTAATCAATCCAGTTATCCAATCGGTGAAGTGGGACTACGGTTTAACGTAGAAGCTGAACCATATGTCGGTGCTTGCGACCCCTCATATCGCTGAGAGGTGAGGGCGAGATTAAAGGCAAACGGAAAATATCTTCCGACCGGTCGGTATTCGATGCCGCGAGCTCTCGGTTTCCAGGCCAGCGCTTTGCCGAAAACCAGAAGGTCCGACTGTTGGTAAATGTCAGTTATATCACTAAATTATAACTGACGAGCTAAAGACAAATCCACAGCAAGTATTCCTTAACACAATATCTCCTTTGTGTCATTGTACATCGAAGTATATTTTTAATTGCCGGCCGTTGTGGCCGAGCGGTTCTAGGCGCGTCAGTCTGGAACCGCGCGACCGCTACGGTCGCATGTTCGAATCCTGCCTCGGGCATGGATGTGTGTGATATCGTTATGTTAGTTAGGTTTAAGTAGTTCTAAGTTCTAGAGGACTGATGACCTCATATGTTAAGTCCCATAGTGTTCAGAGCCATTAGAATTTTTTTTTAAATTCATTCCTGCATGCTAGGCGACCTTCATTGTCAGCCAAAGATGGTAGTAGGGAACAAAATAGTCGTAGAGTAACTGTTGGTCAGTTTCTCCTCGACAACTTTGTGTAAAAGTGGGGTCAGTTAGTCACTAACGTTGGCACACTGAATGACTCACAAAGTCAACCCGCGCTCCAGAAACGACTCTGCCTGATGTCAGCCTTTCTAACAGAGAAGTTGTTCCTTTATAAATTAAACTTGCCTTTCTTCACTCTTAAAAAAAAAAAAAAAAAAAAAAAAAAAAAGTTTAGTCAACGAATCAGATGTGTCCCTCACGTGATGTACGGGCCGCTTAAAGCAATGTTGGCTATCTGAAGGAGCATGAGGTGTTTTTTTGGGCCAGTTCCATTTTGCCACCCCACATAAAACCACTGCTAGTAACCACAGAGTCGATGTCGTTTAACGACAGCTGAATGTATCTACAGCTGATACAAAGAACGCTGAGCCCTATAAAAATTTTAACTCATTTGTAATGCGTTTTTCCTCTTTTTTTCTTTAATATGTGTTATTGAAATTAAACTTTAACAACGCAGAAGTTCAAGAGGAAAAATAATGTGATCTGAGAGTTAGACGATTTGGGGATTCAGTTAAAATAACCACCAACTTGGACGGAAACGTTAGCACCGATCATACGAATAAATATTAATCCAATACAACATTGACAGTGAGATCTGTACAGTAATTCCGGAAACTGAAGAGGTCGAAACCACTCGTAAATGCCAGCCAAACGTGAAGTACGGATGTTGCTATATTAACAGCAGTTTAAAACTGTGAATACATTAAATTGATAAAATTATATAAGTCCGGTCGTTTACAATTTAGACCTAAACCTACGTAAGTACTCGGAAACCCACGGTGTGTGGCAGTGAGTAATTCAACCAACATTAACGACGTTCATTCTGATTACATTCACTTATTGAGTGAGGGAAAACGTCTATCTACACGCGTGCTAATCTGGTTTTTTTTTATTCTTATGACCCCTACACGAGACAAACGCTGGTAGCAGCCTCCATCCAATAGTTCTCTAAATTTACCCAGCAGGTTTTTGCAAGAACAAGGATGCCCCAATCCCAAATATTTCCATTTAAAGGTCCAGAGCATCTCTGTCACTCGGCTAACCCGTTACAACGCTAGCAGCGCCTCTCTTCATTTATTCAACGTGTGGTGTAACACCTCACTGATAAAGACTCCACACGATGGAGCAGCATATCAGTATTCGTCGTTCTGTACGCAGTTTCCATTAAAGGTGCTCTGCACTTTTCCAGAATCTTTCCACAAATCCTTTCCCACTATCCATTTTTTGTGTTCACCCCGTTTCACGTTATTACACAACTACCCATACATACACTGATACAAAAAAAAAAAAAACACCAAGAAGGAGTTGTGAAACATAAACAAAAGTTAGTAGGCGAGTTTCTACATCTGAAAGATGATGTCTGTTTAAATTTCGTCTCGCCGGCCGCGGTGGTCTAGCGGTTCTGGCGCTGCAGTCCGGAACCGCGGGACTGCTACGGTCGCAGTTCGAATCCTGCCTCGGGCATGGGTGTGTGTGATGTCCTTAGGTTGAGTCCCATAGTGCTCAGAGCCATTTTTTAAATTTCGTCGCAGTCGCATAAGAGTGACTCTAGTAACGCCACTATAAGGATGGAAATCAGGTTCGCTTTTATTACATCCTTTAACCACCAAAAGCGTTAGTTACTTTTAAGAATAGACGTGGTGAGCTGATTTTTGTCAAGAATGTCTATAAGGCGACAAAGATGCCAATATCAACACACCACTGCGTTTGAACGAGGACGTGTAATATGGCTACGAGAGGCTCAATGTCCCTTCTGCTATACTGCAGAAAGATTTGGCAGGAATGTAGCCACCGTATCTGACTGCTGACAGCGGTCGTCACGAGAATGTACGGTCGCAAGAAGACCTGGATCCGGACTGTCACGTGGCACTACCGAGAGGGAAGGCCGCCGGCTTCGGTGTATGGCTCTGACGCATCGTACTGCAGCCGCGGCAGCAAACTGAACAGCAGTTTACACCACAGTGACACAACGAACTGTTTCAAATTGGTTACTTCAAGGGACAGCTCCGAGCCAGGCGCCCTGAAGCATGCATTCCACTGACTGCAAACCAGACACTTGCGACTTCAGTAACGTGTAGCAGGAGCTCATTGGAGGGCAGGGTCGAGTTCTGTTGTCTTTTCTGATGGAAGCTTGTTCTGCCTCGGTGTCAGTGACGGTCGTATGTTGGTTAGGAGAAAACCAGTTGAGGGGCTGCAACCGACCTGTCTGTGTAGTGGATCTACACCTGGAATTATGGTCTGAGGTGCGAGTTCTTGTGACAGCTGGAGCACTCTCGTGGTTATCCCACTCACCCGCACCGTAAAATTTCTGTCCGTCTGTTGACTGGACCTGTTGTGCTGCCATTCATGAACAGCATTCCAGCGAGTGTTTCTCAACGGGATAACGCTCGTGCACGTTCCGCTGCTGTAACCCAACATTTTCTACGGTGTGTCGACATGTTACTTTGGTCTGCTTGATCACTAGATCTGTGGTCCGCAAGCTCGTGGTCGTGCGGTAGCGTTCTCGCTTCCCACGCCCGGGTTCCCTGGTTAGATTCCCGGCGGGGTCAGGGATTTTCTCTGCCTCGTGATGACTGGGTGTTGTGTGACGTCTTTAGGTTAGTTAGGTTTAAGTAGTTCTAGGAGACTGATGACCACAGATGTTAAGTCCCATAGTGCTCAGAGCCATCACCAGATCTGTCTCCAGTCTAGCACATATGGGACATTAGCGGACGACAACTCCTGCACCATTCTCAAACATCGATTAACCGTCCCAGTATTGACCGATCAAGTGCAACAGACATGGGACTCCACTGCACAAATTGACATCCGCCATCTGTATGACACAATGCATGTTTTCACTCGACAGCATTTCATATGTGCAATGTCTTATTTCGCGCTTATATTAAGCTGTGATCTTGCAATGTCAATCTCTTAAATATGTTACCTAGACAAATGTATTCCCGAAATTTCATTACTCTACATAAATTATTTTTTGATGTTATGGTATTTTCCGTCAGTGAATTTAAACGTTCAGGAGTTCAGCGCTAATCCTGTAATCGGAAGCCTGGGTTCCCGGGTTCGATTCCCGGCGGGGTCAGGAATTTTCTCTGCCTCGTGATGGCTGGGTGTTGTGTGCTGTCCTTAGGTTAGTTAGGTTTAAGTAGTTCTAAGTTCTAGGGGACTGATGAACATAGATGTTCAGTCCCATAGTGCTCAGAGCCAATTGACCCAATTGTAATCGGAAACTCGAGGATGTTATTCGCGATGTTATGGGCGTTACCCACATTTAAAGAGAAATTCAAATGGCTCTACTTAAGCCTAACTAACCTAACGACAGCACACACGTTCATTCCCGAGGCAGGATTCGAACCTGCGACCGTAGCGGTGGCACGGTTCCAGACTGTAGCGCCTAGAACCGATCGGCCACCCCGGCCGGCACTAAAGAGAACTCAGTCATTACACCTAGTGCAAATTTGGCCCAAGTCGTTCTGTATTTCCTGACAATCACACTTCCCTGTGAAAACCGAATCATCAGCAAACTGTCTTATACTGCTGATACTATCTGATAAATCGTTTACGTGTAGAACTTTCTTTGGGCACATCTCTAGTTATTTTCGTTTTCGTTGAACATTCGCAGCTCAGTTCAACGTATTGGCTGGCGCTGTGTTAGTCAAATCTTCTTCTTTATGCCTTTATGCCGCATCATTACAGGGTCGGTATGGTTATGAACGATTTGGCATGGTTAATATTAAGGGTGGACGGATGCCCATCCTTTCACCACCCCGTTACTACGCTGGACGGAATATGGGCGCCCAAATGTCTGCTCGTAGTTCTGTTCGTGTGAAAGTGAGTGAAAGTTTTTTGAGTTTGCGAATCGTGTAACTTGAGGCAGAACTTAGGGCACCAGCCCGGTATAGTGGGACGTGGGAAACCGCCTAAAATCCACATCCAGACTGACCCACGCGGAACCTTGTTGTTAATCCGCCGGACGGATTCGATCTGAAAGCGGCGTTCTCAAGACACACGATTATCCGGGCAGGTCTGTATTGATAATTATTCCTCGAGCCAGTCACTTACCGGCTTCGCCAGTGTTCAATGTAACATCTATTTGGACTTTCGTCAGGACCTGTTGCCTCGTTCGTTTTAAGTAATCTTAATTATTTTCTTCTTTTTCAATACTATGGCTGTTACGTCAATTTCTCAAATTTGTGAGTGTATGCAGGTGTCAGATATTAGAACAGTGGTATATCCTTATACATGAACACATTTTTACATGCAGTATTTAATATTTCTGCCTCTTTTCAATCTTTTGTAGTGAGAGTGTACGAGATGGATCTTTTCCATCTCTGATTGTTTTACTTTGTACGTATTTACGTAGACTCCGGTCTATAATGTCTTTAAGTTTTAAACACAATTGATCTCTGTTTGTCAGGTTTGAACTAAATGTTCTCATTTCGTTTTTTAAGTAAGATAGTAACTCTGTAAAAGTAAGGTGAAATACAGTCTCCAAGCTCTGTTGACGTTTTCGCTTTGGAGAACAACACATTTGCATGTCAACACTAGGCAATAAGCAGTAGCACTTGTAGGCTTACTTTAAAAACTAATCCATTTAATGTTTTCCAGTCATGACATTGTCTCTAGTTTTTGTTTTCTAATGAACCAGCGTGCTGTTTTTAAACACGGTATTCTCCACCGATCCATCTTCGCGACTGTTTGTTTCACGGAGCGAGGTGGCGCATTGGTTAGCACACTAGACGCACATTTGGAAGGACGACGGTTCAAACCCGCGTCCGGCCATCCTGATTTAGGTTTTCCGTGATTTCTCTAAACCGCTTCAGGCAAATGCCTGGATGGTTCCTTGAAGACAGTACTGTAGTTTAAAGTTCTGATATTCTCTCTCCCATGAGTTTGAAGTTCTGATGATCTCTCTCTAATGTCTGTAGTAAATAGCCTCGGCAAGTAGTTCAAATGCACGCCTAATGGTTGTAGTCTCTTGCAAATACACTGACGAAAAAAAAAGGCAACACCAGAAAACAATTAATGTAGAGTAGTGAAATTTCGGCCAACAGCCTTGCTGCAGTGGTAACACCGGTTCCCGTCAGATCACCGAAGTTAAGCGCTGTCGGGCTGGGCTAGCACGTGGATAGGTGACCATCCGGTCTGCCGAATGCTGTTGGCAAGCGGGGTGCACTCATCCCTTGTGAGTCAAACTGAGGAGCTACTTGATTGAGAAGCAGCGGCTCCAGTCTCTTAAGCTGACATACGGCCGGAAGAGCGGTGTGCTGACCACAGGCCCCTCCATATCCGTATCCAGTGACGCTTATGTGCTGAGGATGACACGGCGGCCGGTCGGTACCATTGGGCCTTCATGGCCTGTTCGAGGGGAGGAGAGAGAGAGAGAGAGAGAGAGAGAGAGAGAGAAATGAAATTTCGGGATTACACTTGACTAGCTATCACATGTAAGTGATTAACACAGCAAGTTCACAGGTTAACATAGGCGGGAGACGAGGCATTACAGATGTGAAACGCTGGTACATTAATAATCGGCGAATCCATCAGAATGTCGAGTGCAAGCCCGCAATCGTGAGTGCATTGTGTCGTACAGGTGGCGGATGTCACTTTATACAGAGGATTTCCATTTCTGTTGCACTTGGTCGGTCTGTATTGGGACGGTTAATGATGTTTGTGGTTGATGCGGGAATTGTCGTCCGATGATGTTACCTACGTGCTAGATTGCAGACAGATTTGGTGATCGAGCAGGCCAAGGCAACACGTCGATACTCTGTAGAGTTCCGCACTGTCACTTGCTCCAAAAAGTCTATCCGGTGACATATGCGGTTGGATAGAATGTTTTCTAACAGACAGCGAGCAGTATGTCGTCCTGAACGAGGTGACTTCAACAAAAACAAGGGTAACATCAGATGTGCCCCAGGGCAGCGTAATAGGTCCGCTGCTTTTTACGATTTACATAAACGATCTGGTTGATGGTACTGACAGCGGCATTAGACTGCTTGCCGATGATGCTGTAGTCTACAGGAAAGTAGTATCACACGAAAGTTGTGAACAAATCAATGAGGATTTGCAGAAAATAAATGCGTGGCGTAATGACTGGCAGTTGTCTCTCAATATTAGTAAGTGTAGCCTACTGCGTATAACAAGGCGAAAATCCCCATTAATGTAAGAGTACACAATCGATGCCCAGTCTTTGGAAGCGGTAACATCCGTCAAGTAGCTGGGTGTGACTATTCGAAATGATCTCAAATGGAATGATCAGATTACACAAGTAACGGGTAAGGCGAACTCTAGATTGCGCTTTATTAGTAGAATCCTGAAGCGATGGAGTCCTTCAACAAAGGAAATTGCTTACAATTAGTTCGTCCAGTCTTAGAGTATTGTTCGTCTGTATCGGACCGTTACCAGTTGGGTATGATTCAAGAGATTAAGAACGTCCAAAGAAGAGCGGCAAGATTCATGACTGGTACATTTAGCCATCGCGAGAGCGTTACAAATCTCACAGAGAGTGTGAAGTGGGACACACTTGCAGATAGACGGCGCGCTAAACGGAACGGGCTGCTCACTAAATTCAGAAATCCAATCTTCACCGAGGATGTAGAGCATATATTATTACCATCAATTTTCAAATTGCACAATGATCACCATTCAAAGATAAGGGAAATTAGTGCTTGTACTGAGGCGTTCAGTCGTTTTTCCCTCGCGCGATCCGCGAGTGGAACAGAGGGCGGGTTAGGGGGGTGGGGGTGGTGGGAATATGACTTTCACGCGAATTGTGCCCTCCGCCACACACCGCTTGGTGGCTAGCGGAGTATTTATGTAGATATAGATGTAGAGCATGTTGGGTCACGACGGTGGTATGTGGGCGAGTGCTATCCTGTTGGAAAACACCCCCTGGAATGCTGTTCATGAATAGCAGCACAACAGGTCGAGTCACCAGATTGACGTAGAAATTTAGCTGTCAGGGTGCTTGGGATAACCACGGCAGCGCTCCTGCTGTCATACGAAGTCGCACCTCAGACCGTAACTCCAGGTATGGGCAAGTGCATCTACCACGCACGCAGGTTGGTTGCAGTCCCTCAACTGGCCTCTTCCTAATCAACACACGGCCATCACTGGCACCGAGGTAGGGCCAGCTTTCATCGGAAAACAACAGATTTCCACCCTGCCCTCCAACGAGCTCTCGCTGGGCGCCACTGAATTCGCAAATGGAGGTGGTTTGGAGTTAGTGGAATGCACGCTCCAGCGCGTCTGGCTCGGAGTTGTCCTTGAAGTAACCAATTTGTAACAATTCGTTGTGTCACTGTGCTACCAACTGCTGCTCAGACTGCTGGTGAAGATGCAGTACGATGCTCCCCAGCCATACACTGAACACGACGGTCTTCCCTCTCGGTAATAACTCGAGGCTGTCCGAAGCCCGATCTTCTTGCGACTGTACATAATCGTGACGACTGCTGCCAGCAATCATGTACAGTGGCTACATTACTGGCAAGTCTTTCCGCATTGTCGCAGAAGAAATATCGAGGTTCCATTGCATGACTTCGTTCAAACTGAATGAGGTGTTGACAGTGGCATCTTTGTCGCCTTAAAGGCATTCTTGACTAACATCAACTCATCAGTTCCAGTCTCGAAGGTAACTAACGCTCACGACTGTCACAGCATATATTTAAATCAAACCTGATTTACATCCTCATAGTGGCGCTATTGGCGCCACTCTTATACGACTTGGACGAAATTTGAATAGTCATCTCTCAGATGTAGAAACACACCAACCAACTTTCCTTTATGTCACACAATTCCCTGTTCGTGTTGCGATTTTTTTCATAGTACATCTTAAATTTTTTAATCTTCTGTACAAATCACTAAATTCTTCTTCATTATTGCGTATCACAAGTTACGTGCATTTTAATTATAAACTGTGCAGAAACTTGATTTTATTTTCTCAGTAGTGATCGTATAGCGTAATTGGCCGGGAGACAACACAAGTTATGTCAAACCAGTCTACGAGGATAGCAAATGTCAGACCCGGCCAGGAAGCTAACCGTGGATCTTGCGATCTAGAGGCAACGATGGTAACGACTAGACAGCAAGCGGAGAAGTACACCTGCCTAACTAAGCACTTCTGAACTTTTTTTTCTGTTTATTGCAAGCGAGTTCCAGGTTGCACTTTGTCATGACATTTTCATTGTTGATTGGCCTGCAAGTCACTGAACAGCCTCTTAGTTGTAGTTGGCGAATTTAGAACGAGGTCGCAGATACTATTGAACTTTACACTGCAGCTGTTACCAGCCCGATATAGAAGGTCAGAATGCAAAATCATTTTTAACATAAAAGCCTTCTGTTTGCTGTCATATGAGGCGCAGTATTGCAGTAATGTTCGTAACAATATTGGAGACTGAAGTCAATTCTTATTGAAGAAACCTTTACTATGAAAACTGAAACACAGAAAAAAAGTTTATGTCGCCTTACAAATGGTCTGTCCTGGACTGAGCAGTTCTTCGTCTTTCAACTCATTTTTGCCCTAGTGTTGTTTATATTTCGTGCTTTTTAGTCCCCAGTTTCTAGTTCAAATTTGCAAGCGTAAAATGTCTTCTGGCAAACTATAGAAGGAAGTGTAAGAAAGAACTATCAAAATGAGAACTTTCTGCTTGTCATTTATACGAAACGAAAAAAAATCGAAAGTGTTAGATAGAAAGTTATATCTCTAGAGCAGTGGTCGGCAAACCTTCTTGCTCAATGGTCACTATTGACATAATGGGGCAGCATCTCGCACCGTATATGAACCGATATTATTATTAATTTTTAACCTATATAAGTTAATATGTTACGAGTCCTCCATAGGCTAGCTTAGTAAGGATGCGCTAAGATGACCTTCGGCTCCCAAGTACTGATCGTTAAAAGTCGACACCACTCGGAACACTTCGTGTATACTGTTCGTTGTTTTAGCTTGCTGTCACCCCGAAGCTGTGAGACTGTGGCTGACGAAGTATTGTTGTTTTTCTGTGTGAGTGTATAATTAAGTCGCTAATATTTTTACTTACATTAAAATGAGCTACTGAATATGAGACACTGTCTTCACAGTATTTGAAAAATAACTTAAATGCCAGTTTTCTGTTAACCACTGCATTGTATTACAACAGCCTCAATTTAATCTCATATTCCTTGCTAGAAATAGCTACCGCATTTGAAGATGCACAGCCGGCCGGAGTGGCCGAGCGGTTCTGGGCGCTCCAGTCTGGAACCGCGCGACCGCTACGGTCGCAGGTTCGAATCCTGCCTCGGGCATGGATGTGTGTGGTGTCTTTAGGTTAGTTAGGTTTAAGTAGTTCTAAGTTCTAGGGGACTTATGACCACAGCAGTTGAGTCCCATAGTGCTCAGAGCCATTTGAACCATTTTTTTGAAGATGCACATTCACGAATCCGTCACTTCCATGTCAAAATTGTATTTCTTACATAACATAGCAGCTGAGCAATACGAGTCGCGCACGTCCCTAAGTTGCCAGTACTGAAAGACACAGAATAAAACGTTCTTCCTTGTCACGTCCTCTAACACCGCAGTGGCCGAGCTGCTCACCCATCTGCCTCTGAGGTAATCGGACAAGTTTACTTACAGCTAGTTCACGTCAGGATTCAGGCAATGGAAATTAAGGACATCTTAAAATATAATGGACAGTCAAATCAAAACGAGGCAGATGAAAAAAGGAGGTAAGCTGTTTATTATTTTCAAAGTAATAGCCATAATTTTTAACACATCTGTCCCACTGTGGAACAAGACGGTCGACGCCTTTATGGAAAAGTGTTTGCGGCCGCCTATGGAACCATGACTGTACACACGCGTGCACGTTTTCGTCCGAAGCAAACCGACGGCAACGAATGTCTTTCTTCAGGGCTCCAAAAATTTGGAAATCGCATCGAGACTGTACGGAGGATGTGTACGGGCTTCCCAGCGAAATTTCTTCAGCGAAGTCGAAATAACCGTGGCAACAAATCGGCGGATATTATCCTGCAACAGTATGATGCCGTCCTTCTACGTTGTTGGACGTTTGGACTTGATGGCGCACTTCAATTTTTGTAAAGTGTCCACATTAAGTGTGGCGCCGCTTCCCAGAAAGTCAGCGAGCAGCGGTCCCTGGCCGTCAAAGGAAAAAACCCTCACGAATTTCCAGGAGCTGTCGTATCTCTTGTTTGGATTACGCTACGTAAGCTTCGCTGGGAAGGCCTTACACGTTCTCCATATAGTCCCGATCTCTGCCCATGAGATTTCTTTATTTTGGAGCCCTGAAGGAAGACATTTCTGGCCGTCGATTAGCTTCGCACGAAGAGGTGCACGCCCGGAAGAATTATGGTCCGCAGGTAACCGAAAACATTTTTCCGTGAAGGCAGTCACCGTCTTGTCTCACAGTGGGATAGATGTATTAACAGTTATGGCGATTAATTTGAAATAATAAAGTGTCTGGTTACCTTTTTCCCACCTGTCTCGATTTCATTTGACTAACCCACAATATTAGTGTCTCTGTACTATTTTTTGTTTGTTATTGAGCAGAAAACTACACTTCACAATATTAGTGTCTCTGTACTATTTTTTGTTTGTTATTGAGCAGAAAAATTACACTCTTAATAAGCTGTGAACGTTGGTTGACGTTTTTGGATTCGGCTGTCTGTTGCTGGATGAGTATTATTATAGGAGTACGGCTGCGAACCGGGGGCTGCACGAATACGTAACGCGGTTCACAATTTGACTGGCTGTTCCAGAATCTGCCAACGGCCTTGCCGCAGTGGTGACACCGGTTTCCGTCAGATCACCGAAGTTAGGCGCTGTCGGTCTGGGCTAGCACTTGGATGGGTGACCATCCGGTCTGCCGAGCGCTGTTGGCAAGCGGGGTGCACTCAGCCCTTGCTAGGCAAACTGAGGAGCTACTTGACTGAGAAGTAGCGGCTCCGGTCTCGTAAACTGACATACGGCCGGGAGAGCGGTGTGCTGATCACATGCCCCTCCAGATCCGCATCCAGTGACGCCTGTGGGCTGAGGATGACATGGCGGCCAGTCGGTAACTTTGGGCCTCCATGGCCTGTGTGAGAGGAGTTTAATTTAGTTCTAGATTCTTAAAATAAATTAAGCATAAAGCGGATGATTTATTTCCTGAGGAGAGGTAATTGCTGACATTGAGGAATTCTTACAAAGAGACGCCCATGCGCTCAACCAGATGCAGAACTGACTAATCTTAGTATTTCGACCAATAAGAAACAAATCTCCATATTTAATGACAATTGGCGTATTAGGTGTAAAATATTAACTCAGCCAGAAAACAAATAGTAAGGAAAACTCACTCAACATCATAGGACACTAAATCTTAGTACCTAAAGAAACTTGAGAAGATAAAGAAAAAAGAATGACAATCATGAATTTTAATAAACTGTTGGAATTTCAACTGTGGAAATGGGGCGTGAATTTCAAAGGAAGAGAAAGAAGAGTACAAACAGTATAAATGAAGTTCTGAGAAGAGATATGTGTTCCAGTGTAACGTCAAGCGCCGGCACGACGATCAAGATCGGAAGCGCAAAGATGGCTGTGAGACGACGTCAGCCAGTAGTACGCTGACAGACCCCTCCCTAGGACGACACCGAGACAGGAGCGCCATCTAGGACAAGAGAATATAAGCGCCGCTCCGCCAGGCCGCGGCCCGAGTTGGAAGTCGAGCCGACCTACGAATCAAATATTTAAAGAAAAAAATAGAAAAAAATCACAAACATTGACAAAAAAAAAGAAACGCGGCACGATACAGTAGTCACTTAGAAACTGTATTGGTTCACTTATATTTCGAATTGCATGTACTTAAGAGGTTGCTTATGTTTGTCTGTCGCCCCTTGCTTGCGACACGTCTATATCTCACAAAGTTAAGTATTGTAATCATTTCTCTTTGTAATAAACTCTATTAATAAGATTTACTTGAATTGTTGTCTAGATATCCGAGAAAGCAACTTTCCTAGGCACCCTATATTAGACGAGTGAGCAAAACACAACATTATGGCCGGCCAGTGTGGCCGAGCGGTTCTAGGCGCTTCAGTCTGGAACCGCGTGACCGCTGCGGTCGCAGGTTCGAATCCTGCGTCGGGCTTGGATGTGTGTGATGTTCTTAGGTTATAAGTTCTAGGGGACTGATGACCTCAGTCCCATAGTGCTCAGAGTCATTTGAACCATTTGAACAACAGTATGACAGAATACTAAAAATAGAAAGAAGAATAATTAGGACATGTATAAATAAACAGTATAAAATAAAAGGACATTGGAGAATAGCATCAAATGAAACAGTATATAAGAAAATAGAACCAGTCATGAGCACAATCAGGGAGAAACGCATGATTGGAAAAGAGCACAGGTAGTCCCAGTCTTCAAGAAGGGTCGTCGAGCAGATGCGCAAAACTATAGACCTATATTTCTGACGTCTATCTGTTGTAGAATTTTAGAACATGTTTTTTGCTCGAGTATCATGTCGTTTTTGGAAACCCAGAATCTACTATGTAGGAATCAACATGGATTCCGGAAACAGCGATCGTGTGAGACCCAACTCGCTTTATTTGTTCATGAGACCCAGAAAATATTAGATACAGGCTCCCAGGTAGATGCTATTTTCCTTGACTTCCGGAAGGCGTTCGATACAGTTCCGCACTGTCGCCTGATAAACAAAGTAAGAGCCTACGGAATATCAGACCAGGTGTGTGGGTGGATTGAAGAGTTTTTAGCAAACAGAACACAGCATGTTGTTATCAATGGAGAGACGTCTACAGACGTTAAAGTAACCTCTGGCGTGCCACAGGGGATTGTTATGGGACCATTGCTTTTCACAATATATATAAATGACCTAGTAGATAGTGTCGGAAGTTCCATGCGGATTTTCGCGGATGATGCTGTAATATACAGAGAAGTTGCAGCATTAGAAAATTGTAGCGAAATGCAGGAAGATCTGCAGCGGATAGGCACTTGGTGCAGGGAGTGGCAACTGACCCTTAATATAGACAAATGAAATGTATTGCGAATACATAGAAAGAAGGATCCTTTATTGTATGATTATATGGTAGCGGAACAAACACTGGTAGCAGTTACTTCTGTAAAATATCTGGGAGTATCCGTGCGGAACGATTTGAAGTGGAATGATCATATAAAATTAATTGTTGGTAAGGCGGGTACCAGGTTGAGATTCATTGGGAGAGTCCTTAGAAAATGTAGTCCATCAACAAAGGAGGTGGCTTACAAAACACTCGTTCGACCTATACTTGAGTATTGCGCATCAGTGTGGGATCCGTACCAGATCGGGTTGACGGAGGAGATAGAGAAGATCCAAAGAAGAGCGGCGCGTTTCGTCACAGGGTTATTTGGTAACCGTGATAGCGTTAAGGAGATGTTTAACAAACTCAAGTGGCAGAGTCTGCAAGAGAGGCGCTCTGCATCGCGGTGTAGCTTGCTCGTCAGGTTTCGAGAGGGTGCGTTTCTGGATGAGGTATCGAATATATTGCTTCCCCCTACTTATACCTCCCGAGGAGATCACGAATGTAAAATTAGAGAGATTAGAGCGCGCACGGAGGCTTTCAGACAGTCGTTCTTCCCGCGAACCATACGCGACTGGAACAGGAAAGGGAGGTAATGACAGTGGCACGTAAAATGCCCTCCGCCACACACCGTTGGGTGGCTTGCGGAGTATAAATGTAGATATAGATGTAGATCTCATTCTTTGGACATCTGATGAGAACTCCAGAAAACAGAATTAATAAAAAAATAATGCAAAAATTGTGGAATAGCAAGAGCGACATTAAATGGATCACAGAAATTAAGGAAGATATAAAAGAACTTCAAATTACAGTAGATGACCTAAGAAACAAGACGGAGAAAACCAGAATGCTGCAAGACCCGCAAACCAGACTACAAATGAAAATCAGTAAAAGTAGTAGAGGAAGAGTGCTCTCAGATGAAGAAAGAAAGAAAGAAAATATCTGAAAGAATGAAGAAATATTGGGCAGACAGAAGAGCAAAACACCTTTCATATAAGAATAGACTCTAATAATTATATTACCTAAATATCATATTAAGTTATTGTTGAACCAAATTGTATCCCTGTGTAACAACTTGTTTACAATTTTGTATTTTTGTCTATAGTGGTCCAATGAAGCCCATAAAATAAATAAAAATAATAATAATAATAATGGACGAAGGGGGAGGAATAAGAAAGCAGAGTTAAAA
This sequence comes from Schistocerca cancellata, assembly GCF_023864275.1. Lineage (NCBI taxonomy): Eukaryota > Metazoa > Arthropoda > Insecta > Orthoptera > Acrididae > Schistocerca > Schistocerca cancellata. The sequence continues at coordinate 716,744,551 of NC_064628.1, forward strand.
AGTTACAAACACAAATTACTACAGAATGTTTGCTGGGTTAAAGAACAAAAAAGATTATTCAGTTACAATGAACTATACTGACATTGCTAACATAACATCAACAAAAGTCAAAGCGACGACGAGCTTGGGGACGAATCAACAAAAGAGGGGTACAAAAATCTAATCGATAACAAGTAACAACAGGGTAATAGATGATGGTGGTGATGATTAAGCAAGTTGGGGAGCACAGCGAATATCGTAGTATACACAGACATTGAGAGGAGAGCAATCTGATGTCACTCTCTGCAGTTATATTCCACACTTTTTTATGCTGCACGCTCCGAGATAGTGAAATGCTTTCTGCAGATGCTTATAACACTCGAAGGATGCATCTAAGTAAAATGTAATCTGCAGTGATCAGCAGAACAAAAGAGAGAGTGTGGCACGGGAGCACTCGCCGGTAGCTAAGGCTGCTGTTTCTGGCAGAATCGCAGAAAGCAGACATCCGCACATTAACAATGCTGACCACGCTTTCTGCGCAGCCAGACTAAACAGTCTTCATTGTCTACTGAGGAAAGGGCAATGCGAAGTCTGTAAAAAAAACACAAACAGGCTCAAGACAACCAAACAACACTGTTCACAGTTTAGGAGGTAAATAGAGTTATCCGGAGAGAATCTAATACTGCACAAGTCTTAGTTGTTTGATGAGGAAGCTAAGTGTGTTGCTAAAGTTCTACATGGTTCAAATGACTAAACATTTTGGGACTTAACATCAGAGGTCATCAGTCCCCTAGACTTAGAACTACTTAAACCTAACTAACCAAAGACATGACACACATCCATGCCAGAGGCAGGGTTCGAACCTGCGACCTTAGCAGCCGCGTGGTTCCGACTGAAGCGACTAGAACCGCTCGGCCACAGCAGCCGGCAATAAGCGAGTGATTTTCCGTGTTTATTGAAGGTCATGAAATACAGGTTACTGCATCAAGCTCATCTACCTGGAGATCGCTTGGTAAAATTTAAAGCAACAACATTATTTTATTTCCCTGCTTTCATTATTATTTACACATTTCATCAAGGCACTTAGTTTTGCTACTAGTTTGTTTCTTTAACTCACACAACTAGTCTTCACAAATTTTTCGCATAGACATTACACATTCTGCAATCAGGATCGATATGTAGTGCAGACGCTTTGAGTTGCGTCTCTTTGAGACACTACTGTGGTAGCGCGTCTGCCTATGGCGAGTCCAGCCCATCGCAGTAGCAGCCGACAGCCGACGGTATTGGGCCATTTTGGCGAGAGCGTTTAAAATTACGCTTTGTTCTGAGTCTCCGAGACGGGAAGTTGTAATTTTGAGGTGGTGGCTGCAATCAAGACATTTGGTGAGACAGTTTTAATTATTTGCAGTGGTCGTTACTAGGCAACATTTTCAGTCAAAAAATTGTTCAGTTGTGTCTGAAATCTTATGGGACGTAACTGCCAAGGTCATGAGGCCCTAGGTTTACAGTGAAGACGGCTTATTGTCTCCGGCGGGACCAGCCGCACAGTCCATGACTGCAGCGCCTGAGACCGCACGGCTAATCCCGCGCGGCCATTTTCAGTCATTTTCGTCGTGTGATATTTGTATTCGTGCGGTTGTTTTGCAATCATCTTCTGAGCTGAACATACGATGAATTGTAAATGTGATCTTGTATTTAGACGCGAGTTATTGCAGAAGCTCAGGGATCGTTTGTCCTTCGTAAGTTAGAAGCTGATTACAGAATTGTGCAACAGCAATTCATTAGTATTTTGCACCCAGTATTGTCTTTCTCTCCTGCCCTGTAGAATATTCAATGCTTTGCTGGAAGTCGTGTATAGAAAACATATTTCTGTGATTGCTAGATTTCAACTCATATTCCACATGTGTGGAATCCTATGCTGCTTACGTTACTGTTTCATTAATACGAAGTCAATATAGAGTATCAGATCAAATTTGTTGTTACTCATTTTGTTTCCATAAATTATTTATTGAACTTTTTATACGTAATTATGGCATATTCTCTGCGTGACGCCATTTTGTCCACGCCGTTTGTGAGCAAATCTATTTGTCCAGCCAAAGGCCGCCAATTATGCAAGCAATGAAACAGCTCAGTTCGTATACAATTTTCCCCCGTTAACAGCGATAAATATCCCCTTCTCATGCATGCATAATTTTCAGGTTGTGAAAGGTACGTTTTGGCGCTGGTTCCACAAGTTCAGTGTTGCTGTTGCAGGTTTTCCACAATATATGCGTCTTCATGTCTCTACGAAATAACTTGCACAAAAGATGGTATTAATCCCGTCAGCAGTCATTAGTAATATATGCGGAACTTGTTTTTCGAACCACATGATTCTTCCAGCGCTTTGGTGAGGCGTTAACAGTAATAAACGATTTTCAGTTCGAGGTATTGTGATTACATGTCAGGGGAACAATCCCATTGCACAGTGTTTGACTGTAGTTTTGATAAGATTTTACGAGCGATTTACACATTGTTTGATGTTCAGTCACACAAGCTCTGCCTGTCAATTACCAGTTGTGCGGTTTATTGTAAGTGTGATCTACTGTGGTTATTTCTTTTTCTTATTTCCGAAGACAGATTGCGTTACAAAACTGGTAAGTGGATCATGAATATATAAAGATGTTTCAAAAATACTTTTACAAACAGCAGACAGGTTCCTTACACCAAAACAAGATAAGTATGTCTAGTAAACTTGGGACCCCAAACTGCGTACGTTACGAGTTATGAGCACTTGTTCATCTTCGATACTGTGAAACATATCTCTACTGCAAGCTCTTTACTTTTCACATTTTGGGAGAAAGAAAGTCCAGGAAACCTGGGGTCTAGAATACGTACGTTAAGAGCTACAAGCACTTGTTCATGTTCGCTACTATGAAACACATCTCTTCTATTGAACAAATGCTCACACCTTTTAAGGTATACATTTAGAGGCCACGTTTACTAGTCATTTTTTGCTTCTTTTGGTGTAAAGAACCTATTGCCAGAGTTTATAAAAGTGTTTTTGTAACAACTTGTGTATAACATGGCCTAGCATCAGTAAGTCAGGTGTCAGTCTAACCATTTGTCTTAGTAGACCAGTTCTTAACACAGGAGGCCACAATTTGTTCATTCAACATACCTCTTATTAAGCTTCACAATGTTGCAACCCAATTAAATGTTCGTGAATATAAGAATAATAGTAAAACAGCCATGTTTTTGGTTTTCGAGCCAAATGAATTTCGTCAATTTCCTTTCACTACTCGTCAACAGTTATGTTCTTCAGGAGTGGCACGCACATTGCGTCGCCCGCTGTTCCGACTCCCAACCAAATTGTGAACGGGAGTAGCTGCACACTGTCATAGCGACTGTGTCCTGGCTCCGTCAAAGAATTTCATAGAACATTTAAGACCAACAGAAGATACTTTTCTATGAGGGGAGAGAGAGAGAGAGAGAGAGAGAGAAATGAGATATTTTCCGATGCGGTTTGAGCAAACTTAGAGCTGGGTCCCTCGCTTTATGTAAGCTAAAGTCTATGTTCTTGTTAATTACGTAAATTATTCGCCCTCTATTCTCGACAGTCTCCTTTTTTAAACTCTCCCAGAAATTCTGCGTGTGCAACATGACACTGGTATTTTTGCATTTCATTTCACAATCATAACTACATAACTATTGATCAAAAAAATTGTAGTAAGCGTTAATTTACTTATTCATTTAATTTATTTAATATCTTTTCGTACATAAGAGTACTAGAAACATCCCACACGTTGAAGCCAGATCCAAACTTTTTAGACTCAGGAGGGCTGCTTCCGGAGAACTGGAAGGTAAGAGGTCTGGATAATACAGGATGCATCAAAAAGAATCATCCAATTTGGCATGTCAAAATTTCTGAAACTAATAAACATATACAATGAATTTTGTTTTCTTAATGAACGGGAATCTCAGTCTTTTTCATACCTTTTCATAAGTGTTCTATATGCCCCCCTAGAGACACATGGCATACGTCAATGCGGTATTCAAATTGTTCCCACACTGCATTGAGCATGTCTTGAGTTACAGCTTCCGTAGCTGCTGTTATCCGATGTCTTATTTCCTTCATTGTTTTTGGTAATGGAGACACACAAACAGAGTCTGTTATAAACCTGCACAAGAAATAATCACATACAGTCAAGTCCGGTGACCTTTGTGGCCAGTAATATAAGGCGGAATCATTTGATCCAGTGCAACCGATCAATCGTTCAGTAATCCTTTGATTTAAAATTTTCCCCGCTTCCAGGCGGCAGTGTGGCGGTGCCCCAACCTGTTGGTAAATTAAGTCACCAACTGTGGGAAAAGAAAGTCCTCAAGCATATCGAGATATGTGCTTCCTGTAACAGTGTTCTCAGCAAAGAAAAATAGACCATACGCCTTTTACCACGAAACTGCACAAAACACATTAAATTTTGGATAGTCCCTTTCATGTTGTACACACCTTCATGTGGCTGTTCCATACCACATATTCTCACATTATGACAGCTCACCTTCCATTTAAAAAGGAATGTTGCCTCGTCGCTAAACACTAAGCGTGGAAGAAAACTGTCAACCTCCATCTTGCCAAGAACGAAATTACAGAACTCCACATGTTATGGAGTGCTGTAGGGGAAACGCCGAGCGCTGGAGGGGAAGTGGCTTTCCAAACTGAAGCCTATGCCCACATTTTATGTAAATATTACGTGGGGCCTTTCCACACCCACAATTGCATGGCGACAGTTCAAAAATGTCTACTGACATCTCTGCTTTCATTAGTATCTAAAAAGAATTTCGCCAAAAATGCAGTGATTTATTTTCGTCTGACTTGTTAACCATTTGTAATTTTCAGAGAAAGGTCATCAGGCAAATTTTGAGTAAAACCTACATATTTCTCTGGTTGTCACGTCAAAATTTGCTTCTTTTGCCAAAATACAGTGGAGTTTACACTGTCTCACCTCACTAACATGTTGTCCAGACACAACTGCGAGAGAATTCTGAAACAGTGGTTTATTAGATTTATTAAGGGGAGGTTAACTGTCTTTTGGTTCAAAAATCGATTTTTTTAAATCGCATTTTTGGACCCATAAAAGTGTTTAGAATCCACCCCTGAAACGGTTTTTTCGAATATGGAACATAAATGTTTGTTATTCGCGGTTGAACAAAAAAAATGCACCTACCTGAAATCGGCCTTTTTCGCGCGCCAGTATTTTTTCTTTCGGAGGACGAGTTATTGTACCGGTGCTTGGGAGGAAACACACAAAATTCAAATGAAAGTTTAAACGCGTGTGTTTGGAAATTAGCCCCCAACCATTTGCATTCTGGTGCGAAGACTGCAACTTTCCTGGCATTGAGCAGCTTCAACGAAGGGTATTCAGCAATTCTGAAGACCATGACAACGATGGACGTCACCCTGGGACTCTATTCGGCGCAGTTCGCCAAGCTTTCGGACGACCACCGGATACAAGCGGCCGAAAACCGCTAGTCACCGGCCGTACGAGCGGCTCTGCAGCAGCGCAGGATGGCCCAGATCGAGCAGAACTAGTTTATGGACCCGGAATAGCAGATTGAACGTACGTTCCATAATATTGCAGTTATATGTAGTCAAAACTTCAAACGCGTTTTTCTCGAAATGACGCTTTTTTATCGCGCGGTATGGTAACTTCAAATCTACGGAACCGATTGGCATGATTATTTGTTTCCGACAAAGCTAACTAAATTACCTAGGAGTTGTACCACTTTTATTCCGCTCCATCAACTATAAATATTTTTACTTGGCTGACGAAGTCGATGAATCGATGAAAAAACCCTATTTTTTTCAAATGGCCGCCATTTTGTTTTCTGTGGTCCAAATAACTTAAGCGAGGTACAGCTCCTAAAGAATGTTATATACTTCGCTAGCGTCAACTCAATTTTGATTTCAGACGAGCCGGCTGACCTGTGACATACCGAGTGTGGAGGTCTACATCGAAATTTTGTTTCGTTCCGACGGCACTTTCGCCTTTACTCTTCGACATTTCCGGTCGAAAAATTCCAGTTTGTAGAGGAAATATCAATAAACATCTTGACCAAATTTGACATTGTTATCTATAACACATCCCGAGAACAAAATTCTCAAAGAACATGCTTTTTTCGCGCCAAAGATAGTAAACCTCCCCTTAAGTGAGGAATTGGCCAAAAGTTAAGTAGCTTATGAAAGAGCACATCCGCAGTACAAAAAATTTTAATGTCTTTTTGTGTCATCTCGTTGTCACTATAGGCTTGTACCATGGGAAGCAAAGAGAGAATTTTGTTTGGTGGCCGATATCCTCTTTCTGTAACACAACTGCACACATATATTAACTGGTTTCTTTATTTATCAGAAAATAAAATTACTTAACTCAAAATAGTCCAGGCGTCGCCGCACAAGCTCTCATTAATAGTCCAACTTAGCCTCACTGCCGGTGACGTGAAAAGTCCGCTATGTACACTACTCCGGTCGCTACGTAGCGACTGACTCTGCTAGGGGCTGAGCTAACTGCTACTGCGACTGCCACTGTGCTGTGACTGGTGACTCGACTCGTTGACTCCCTCAATTACTGACTGAAACTGTCTGCGTCCTGCCGGCCGGGATGGCCGAGCGGTTCTAGGCGCTACAGTCTGGAACCGCGCGACCGCCATGGTCACAGGTTCGAATCCTGCCTCGGGCATGGATATGTGTGATGTCCTTAGGTTAGTTAGGTTTAAGTAGTTCTAATTTCTAGGGGACTGATGACCTCAGAAGTTAAGTCCCATAGTGCTCAGAGCCATTTGAATTTTGTCTGTGCCCTCCAGTTCGCCAGCATATGCTAGCACAGTCCTCAAATACGTCGTTCCAAAAACCACTGCATTTCTCGTTTCACCAGCTATCTGTGCCCCTTAAAAATTACATTCTTTTACCAAAAATGTATGTAGTTGTTGGAATAAAATGGCAGATAATGTAGTTTTACACAATAACGATATCGTAAAATACTGTCCTCTTTGCATGTTACCATTTGCCAAAATCTCATTTCGACATCTGTAACTGTTTATGAAATACGAGGAATGCCGCGCGAGATTAGCCGAGCGGTCTCTGGCGTTGAAGTCATGGACTGTCCGGCTGGTCCCGGCGGAGGTTCGAGTCCTCCCTCGGGCATGGGTGTCTGTGTTTGTCCTTAGGAAAATTTAGGTTAAGTAGTGTGTAAGTTTAGGGACTGATGACCTTAGCAGTTAAGTCCCATACGATTTCACACACATTTGAACAAATACGAGGAATGTTGTGGGTACTTCACTCTGGCTTTATCGCTGGCGCGGCGCGATCGCAAATGAGTGTGAGCGTCAATCATTTTCTCAAGATTGGTGACGGTTAGATACCTATACCGAAGTCTAAAGAAAAAGTCAATATGTTAGCTAAATTTCATGCAGCAACATATTATGTAAGATGCGAACTCTATTTTTCATAGAACACTTTCCCGAATTTCGCGCACTGTCTTACTTAACGTAAATATCGCAATAACTATGACCATTAACGAAATGATGGACACATCACTGTGATCCTGACATATAAAGCTATAATTAAAGCAAAAATGAAACTGTTTTACCGTATAATTTCTGTAAAATCGTTTGAGAAAGACTGCAGGGCGCGCCTCGATTCTGGCATCGCTGACCGGCCGAAAGGTGGAAGACAATTGTCGGCTCCCCTTCCGAACAAAAGAATGAACTCGCCGAGCGCTTTGAACGGGGACTGTATCCTGCGCGAGCTATGGCTGAGAGATATGTGTGATTTAGTCACTGTCGAGCCTGATTTATTCGGATGAGGTGCGGATAAGTTTGAAATACCCAGAAATCAAATACTCTCCTGCTACCCTGACTGCTTCTAGACGGTCCTTCAGCTCCACAGTACAGACTCTGGAGCGATATCTGACTTCCAGGATTTTACTGCCCACTCACAAAAATATAGCAATAGTACCAGAAAATATTGTAGTCAATATTGTCAGTTAATACAGATTTTCAGAAAGATAACATTCTTCCACAGTTTGTTGATATTACGCACTGTCCGCAGGTCGTGGTCGTGCGGCAGCGCTCTCGCTTCCCACGCCCGGGTTCCCGGGTTCCATTCCCGGCGGGGTCAGGGATTTTCTCTGCCTCGTGATGTCTGGGTGTTGTGTGATGTCCTTAGGTTAGTTAGGTTTAAGTAGTTCTAAGTTCTAGGGGACTGATGACCGTAGATGTTAAGTCCCATAGTGCTCAGAGCCATTTGATATTACGCACTTTTATTTGCTGTTACCGACGCTTTCAGCCATTTAGCAAAGAGTAAGCGAGTTTCGTCATGACAAGGACTTAGACGAAATATGTATAGCCCATTTCTCACATTTTGAAGATTCATGACATATAATAAAAGACACAACAACAATATATAAAACACAGTATGTAAAACTACAGGAAAACAGCCATGGCAGCAGCAGATAACCACAAATTAGCGCTGATCCAGACAACTGAACAGCTGTTAACGAAGTAATGCCATCTGTTCAGCTGCTGTAGAAAAGTGTTGAAAGATAACCTGGTAGATACAGCACGAAATAAACATTTATCGTGAAAAGAGAGCGACGGAAAGGCACCCACGAGATCCTCCTGCGAGTAAAATGGACAGGTTGGTGCAACATGCCATGCAGTACACGAGACTCTCTTATACAGCGATGGGAAGACCAGAGCAAGGCAACATTTTCAAGTGAAAGCGAAAGGTTCTTGCAATACGCATATTAGAAGTGGCTGAGTCGAAATTGATTTCCGCTTACCTATCATGCGTCAGCGACCTTTTTCCTATTATTATTATTATTATTACACTAATCGATGGGTCTCGGTCTGTCGCATGCACCTCACAGATCATCTTGCTCTCGCTGTTATTTGCCTTTCGCAGCACATACTCTTGGCTTGGACGAGATCTTCGCGTGAATCTATTAGTTTTCTAACTCTCATACCGGGAGAGTACATACAAATTCAAAATTATCGGAACTTATTTGCCTTCCGCAGCACATACTCTTGGCTTGCACGAGATCTTCGCGTGAAGCTTAGTTTTTTAACTCTCATACCGGGAGAGTACATACAAATTCAAAATTATAGGAACTTAATACTCTGAAGTAGAAAACGAGCTTGAGATGTGGCTTCCCCACCATCAAAAGCTAATTAAACCATGTAGAAAAATAAGGTTATTCTTGGAAACTATCCTTAGAAATAAAAATTCTTCTTGAAACGCAACAATGTCCCGATAAACCAAATTTCTTCTCCAAAATCGAATGTTATAGGAAATCTCGTCGCAGTTTTCTAAGCAAAGAAGCGTTTGAGTATTCTCTCCAGTTTAATACTCAGTTCGCTTCCTTAACAACAGTAGATACAATTGTATTTTATCCGTAATGGATGCAGTTGAACTGCGTGATTGTTTCTTTATAGGTGGAGAATAATAGCCGCTACCAGTAACAATAGAATTTGATATTATTTAACATATGACCAGTTTCGGGTTTGTGCCGATCTTCATGTGGATTACATTCAAATATTTGTTTCGCTGCTTAGTGTTGTAGATCACTGTTTAAATAAAAAAAAAATTCAAATGTGTGTGAAATCTTATGGGACTTAACTGCGAAGGTCATCAGTCCCTAAGCTTACACACTACGTAACCTAAATTATCCTAAGGACGAAAACACACACCCATGCCCGAAGGAGGACTCGAACCTCCGCCGGGACCAGCCACACAGTCCATGACTGCAGCGCCTAAGACCGCTCGGCTAAACCCGTGCGGCCTGTTTAAATCAAAAACAAATAATGTGATGACTACATAGACACAAATGAAACATTTGGAAGTGACTAAGTTACATGTGCTGCAGGATATGATCGTACTTACATTTTGTTTTCTTTCTGTGTGTTTGTCATCATGCTAATTATTGGTGCTTCCATATTTGGTCTTTGATAAAGTAGTTGGTAACTTCAGACACACATGCACTCAGCATTTGGAAATTTGTGGTAAGACCCTGTGGGACCAAACTGCTGAGGTAATCGGTTCCTAAGCTTACGCACTACTTAATCGAACTTAAACTAACTTACGTTAACGTCCACACACACACCCACGCCCGAGGGAGGACTCGAACCTCCGACGGGGGGAGCCGCGCGGACCGTGGCAAGGCACCCAATGCCGCGCGGCTACCCCGCACATGCAGTCAAAACGTGTTTGTATTTGAAAAACAGAAGTTCTTTCAAAGAGCTTAAGTCAAAGAAATGCTGATTAACATAAGAGATTTACACATTATGAAAATGAAATTATTTCATGATTGTGAAACCACAGTCATTTATAATATCTAGGATGGTTGCTGGTAAATTATACAGTTAAATAGACATACAATTTTTTTCAAAAGTTGTTAGTTGTGAGAGGGTTGTGAGTTACAGTTTTTTTTTAAATATTTCATTAAAGATGTGTAAAAATGGATTGTTTGCAAGGTAACTTGCTCATTCAGAATTGGTGTGGTGATCTGGAGCCTTGGATGTAAATTTCGTCTTCTTCAAGAAAATTCATTTTTTTCCTTTTCTAACAATTTGTAGTGTCTGTAGGTTGCATTATGACAGTAGCTGAGTGGTCATATTCTTTTAGAGTTATTGCAAAATTGAATTTATGAAAGCTATTTAGCCAGAAGGCATCTGCGTGTTCCGAACATCTTGTAGTGAAACTGGTTCCTGTCTGTCCTATGTAGAATTAGGGTCAATTGTCACATAACAGCTCGTAAATGCCTGATTTGTACTGACACTGGCTTTTTGCCTTGTTGCAGTGAATGATTGCTGTTTCAGCTTATTGTTAGTGCTGAAGGATATTTGAATACCAAAGTTACGAAAAATGTTGGCTACTTGGTGTAAAATTATTCCTATAAAATGGATGCAGATGAATGTGTGTATTTGTTGTTGTGAATCTGATTTAGGAGGGGTGCGCTGTTTCTTTTTCGTTTTGTTGTGATGTTCATCAGTTATAACTGGGTTGCATGCATTTCTGTGTGTAATTCCTTTGATAGTGTTAATTTCCTTTTGTTCATCAAGAGGACTGAGTGGGACTTTGTGTGTACGATTAAGCGTAGATATAAAGAATGCCTTTCTGTGTTGTATTGGGTGACAGGAGCCGTTGTTTCTAGTAGCATCACTGGTGGTGGATCTTCAATAAATTTGAAAGGCGTGATTGTTGTTAACAGAGATTGTAAGATCACGAACTGAGAGCATCTGCAAGTTTATCAATTTTTTCAGCTGTAGCATTGTACAGGATAATCGTATCATCAACATACCTTTTGTAATAAATTATTCTATCTTCATATAAACATTCTGACCTGACTAATTGATTTTCGATGTGATTAATGTTAATATCTGTATGCACAACAATTTTAACTTCACTGAAGAACGTAGAACATAAAAAACTACAATCCCGTACGTATCGCTTATATACGGATCGTGAGGATAATATTAGAATAATTACTGCACGCACAGTAGCATGCAAACAACCATTCTCCCAAACTTCGTACGTGAATGGAACGGCAAGAAACCCTAATAACTGGCACAATGGGGCCTATCTCTGCCATGCACCACACGATGGTTTGCAGACTATATATGTAGATATATATGCAGAGAGTAGATAAAGGAATCAATTTTTTTGATTTCAGAGTCTCTCGTGTAAACAACAAATACGCCTTTAAAATTGTTTAAGAACCCACCGCCAGTGATGTTGCCATAAACAACTCCTCCTGTAACCCAATACAATACAAAACGGCATTCTTCAGATCTACCATCTACTTCAATCGTATACACGAAGTCCCACTCAGAACTCTTCGCGAACAAAAAGAAATTAATATTATCAAAGGAATTGCACATAGGAATGGATACAGCCCAGGTATAATTGATTAGCTTCACAATAAAATGAAAAAGAAACAATGCACCCCACCTAAGTCAGATTTACAACACCAAACACACACTTTTACCTGTATCCGGTTTATAGAAAAAAATTTCATACCAAGTAGCTAACACTTTTCGTAACACTGGTATTCAAATATCCTTCAGCACCAATAATAAGCTATAAAGGCACACCATTCACTGCAATAAGACAAACAGCCAGTGACAGGGATAATCAGGCATTTACTAGGTTTTATAAGACAATTGCCCACAATTCTACATAGACCAGACAGGGACAAGTTTCAGTGTAAGATACAGGGAACACACAGATGCGTTCTAGCTAAATAATTTTGATAAATCCACTTTTGCAACACATAGAAAAAAACACGATCATTCAACTACAATCACAAAAACAACCTTCAGATTCTACACACTCTCAGCAAAGGAAAGACAATGAACATCCATAACTCCATATCACCACACATGATTCTCAGTGAACAAGTAGACTTTGCAAACAAGTAATTTTAACACTCGCTGATGAATTACTTTAAAAATAAAAATCTTTAACCCATGACCCCTCACACCTAGCAATTTAAAAAAAATACTATGTCTGTTTAAACTTATATTATTTACCAGCAACCATTCTAGATATTATAAATGAGAGCGTCGTTCCATGCTCATGAAACAATTTCATATCCATGACTTGTAATATTTGTTATTTACCTGTATGTGTAACATCTCTTTTCTTCTTTGACTTAAATTCTTTGACCATAACCGTTGTTTTCCAAATGTAAACGCTTTGTGAGTGTATGTGTGTCCGAAGTTACCAATATCCAAAGTGCCACTACTTTATCAAAGGCAAAATATGGAAGCAGCGATAATTATCATGGTGACTAATTTACAATTAATGTGTATGAAAACGATATGGATACACGAGCTTTATGCAAGTACGAGAATATTTTGCAACACATGTTGCTTAACCACTTCCAAATCTTTAATTTGTGTCTATGTTGTCATCATCACATTATTTGTTTGTGATTTAAACAGTGATCTCCAACATTGAGTAGGGAAACACGTACCTGAAAGTAATCCACCTGAAGATGAGCACAAGTCCGAAACCGGCCGTGTGTTAAATAAAACTCCTTTTTGACTGTAGTGGTTATTATTGTAGAGCCTAGTAGATGAAATTTCCGATGTCAGAAATAAAAGAGAAAAGTGCCTTTAATACTACCAAATCATTCATGTCAAGCATCGGTTAGTGACGCATGAAAGCATAATAGGGATAAAGAGACAGAGTATCTAGAAGAGAGGTTCAGCCACTCTTTCCATTCCACTTCGTTGTAGGCTGTGGAACGTGAAGGTTGATACAACTCCCTTAGCTCAGCTAGCTAAACCTTCTAGAAGCCCATTAAGAGCTGCACTCCCTAGAAGCCCTGTTCCTAAACCTCCACTGAATGGAGCTAATCAGCATTTGAACATGGAGCCTTAACACTGTTTGAGAAACATCACTCGATATCAACAATCCTACAATAGTTGACTGTTACTCTTTAAATCAGAGTGGAAAAAGTTTGGAATGCTTCCTGATAATTTATATTCTGTAATAAATCATTGGAAAATAAATTTTAACACATCTTTTAGGTGGGCTACGCCTCAGAGCCTCGCCTGTTCCTTATTGCATGAATTCAAGACATGACGGTGTCCCTATCCAATATTTACCCTTCCATACCTCTCTCTATTATCAAATGTCGTTGATGCCTCACGACGCCTCCTACTATCGATCCATTCTTCTAGTTATTATTATAATTATTATCATATGCATCAAAATAAATTTGTTTTGCACATTAAACCAAAAAATACATACATGGGACTATATACACTGCATAAAAATTCAAAGTCTCAGACTGCAGTATAAAGAGCGTCTCGTTGAATGCTTAATCCAACTCTTGACAGAACCAGGGAAACGTTTGTTAGGGCACTAATTTACAATGTGGCTTTTTGACTTTCGCTACAGTCACACGTGCTGTCAGGGCAGAAGCCCCTACTTATGCATGATATATTTGTTTGTAGCATCTACTGAGCTGTACCCACACCTCCCTAGGACGACTATAACAGTTGGGTTGCCAATAAGTTCGCGGTTACGGGATCCATGGCTTGCCACCCACTTTACCATTCAGCTTCCCGGTTGAACACATGGAGAGGATTTGCACCCCTTCTTCATATGGTGGTCTCCTGGATCTGAGGCCTTGGCTAGGCAGCGTGGGTATATTTTCGTGAAGAGGGATTGATTCATTTCGCCCGCATCTCGTGGTCGTGCGGTAGCGTTCTCGCTTCCCACGCCCGGGTTCCCGGGTTCGATTCCCGGCGGGGTCAGGGATTTTCTCTCCCTCGTGATGGCTGGGTGTTGTGTGCTGTCCGTAGGTTAGTTAGGTTTAAGTAGTTCTAAGTTCGAGGGGACTTATGACCACAGCAGTTGAGTCCCATAGTGCTCAGAGCCATTTGAACCTTTTTTTTTTTTTTGATTGATTCATTTCCAGAAATTTGCTGAAGAAGGTTGTAGAGAGCCGCCTATACATGAAGATGAGATGGCCAGATGCTCGCTAGTACTGGTAGTAAGCATGTGGGAGTAGATCTGACTGTGCCAGTAAAGGTTCTCATAGCTGCATTCATTTAATGAATGTCAACTTTGTTCACATGAGTGCTGTGCAGCCAAACTGAAGGACAAGATTCTCTCCCCACCAAGATTTTCTCCCGAAGGCGCTGCAATAGCTCTCCATTAGTTACTCGGTCGACCGGCCATACTTTCAGGTTCTGCAGCACCACTATTCAAAACCTTCTGTTCCCAGTTTGTCTGTACTATTTATATGTATCACCCGCATATAAAGTCACACTCCACGAAAACACACCCAGAAAAGCTGCGAGTCATAGCTTTTGTGAAAGACATTCATTTTTATAGGCAGCAGCAAAACAACTGTAAGGTGTCAGGCAAATCCAACACCTTCCATGAAAACCCTGACATGATAAGCAAATCCAGCAGTACGTCATATAGCTCCGAATAAATCGTGACATTAAATTAACCAAAGTAATACCAGCAAATGGAATACCACAAACTAACACAAGAATGCCTAAATGCATGTCATACCTTCCCACCGTGAGACAGACGCAGTTCCGAGGGGAGAAACGAGACAGAAGCCGAGAGCAGAACCGTGTTAAGCTAGAAGGCCCTAAGGTAAGGGACGGACACTCACGTCGCCAACCAACCGCCAGGACCACCCCCAGCCCATGTTAAAAGATAGAGCCCTCCAGAAGAACAGTATACATCTTACGATAACACTAAAAGGGCCACACCAGCTGCAAGTTTTAACGTGAGACTTTTTCGCGTCTCTGTTACGTTTCAAACGTTAAAAACATTGCCCCACCACGAAAAGTATAACGTTTCTCGTTGGATAGACAGAATTGTTGTAGGCAGAGCTTAAGGTTAACATTGAGACCCTGGTTGGTCAGATGAAAACACAGCCAGATAGTTTTTTTTAAACTAACTTCGGTAAATTGTAGTAAGGAGAAGTTAGGAGAGAGTTGCTTCCGAGATGGCGAGCTGTATGGAGCTGCGCTGCCCGCCGCCCCCTGACGCTGCCTAACGAATGACAAGGTAATGAACACACGTGATGCTGCATAACAGCGCATAAAGCTTCACTCAGAACTGCAGAAGTCTCATCTGTTACACCCCCTTTTTACGTAATACTAGTGTCGATCGTCAATTCAATCTCATGGTATTCACATTTGCTACGTGGAGTTAAAATCTGAAACGCGATGATTTTTCTGTTATATAATTATTGAGAAGCCACATCAGCCACTGTAATTTACGACAAGTTAGATAAGTAATTAAAGATAATTGAGGGTCACTGTAGACCATTTTGATAAGTTTCTCTTTTATGAAACTTAACTTAAATCTAGATTATAGATGTGGTATGGCATAAGTCATCCTTTGATCCATTGTAGAACTTGGAAACCCATTCAGGGAATATTCGTTCACATTTTTGGTGAACGCAGTTGGTTTTTATCATCCTGTATTAAAACATTTCCTTTTATCAATAGTGCAGCCGGCCGAAGTGGCCGTGCGGTTAAAGGCGCTGCAGTCTGGAACCGCAAGACCGCTACGGTCGCAGGTTCGAATCCTGCCTCGGGCATGGATGTTTGTGATGTCCTTAGGTTAGTTAGGTGTAACTAGTTCTAAGTTCTAGGGGACTAATGACCTCAGCAGTTGAGTCCCACAGTGCTCAGAGCCATTTGAACCAATCAATAGTGCAATTTATAAACAATGTTTTGTGAGTAGAATAAAATTTCCAATTGTAAACTTAACTGCTTTTTCGACGTTATTTTACCAGCTAACTAAAAATAGGAAAGCCTTGTACCTCTTCCACTAAATTCAGTTAGTATTAAGATTCTTTTACAGGGAGTGCAGTGGAGCTGACGCTGAAATTATTAAGTATTTGGTT
This sequence comes from Schistocerca cancellata, assembly GCF_023864275.1. Taxonomy (NCBI): domain Eukaryota; kingdom Metazoa; phylum Arthropoda; class Insecta; order Orthoptera; family Acrididae; genus Schistocerca; species Schistocerca cancellata. The sequence goes on from NC_064628.1 coordinate 716,760,951, forward strand.
ATACCATCGCTAGTCTCACTGAACTCTTCAGAACTCTACATGTCATGTGTGGTCTGGCGTCTCCTTACCAGCAACAGGTCCCAGGTTCAAACTAGTCAATTCCATAAAAAAAAAAAAATAAAAAAAAAATTAAAAAAAATAAAAAAAAAACCACGCTCAGAGCGTCGTTGCGCGAAAGTGGTAGGGAGACACGACTTGGAACAAACAGACACCACGCAGAATGTTAGACAACCTAAACTTTAATTGTTGTGCATCTAGTTCCGTCAGTACCACAATCACCTGGCAGATCTTAAAGTTTTAAAATCGTGTATATTTCATGTCCAGAATTTACGTCAAACCTCGACTTGTGTTCTGCGCTAAATGATGTGGCATATCTAGGACGAAGTTGCTGACAGAGCTGTTTGAGCAACCAGCGCTGCCGTGGTCTGTCCTCCACACAACTCACACACACACACACACACACACACAGGCACACAGCCGCTGTCAACGGCCAGGATGCGCACCATCCGACGGTCCGTCGCGTAGCCTCACAAAGCCAAACATTGACCCACATAGGCGTGACTCCCGCGCAAGCGGCCATTAGGCGCGCATTGCGGCAGGAAGCCAGTGCGTGAATGTGCGTACCACGCCGGCCTGTGACATAGTTTAAAGCTGCCGATTGACGCCAGAGAGCACGCTCATCAACCTAGCGAGCAACGTGAGAGGAACGCTACGGTTCGAATGGACAACAAACTCCGCTTCTACGATCCCTCCCTCTAGTTTGCAAACCTACTCCGCTGCTGCGCCTATACCAACACGTTTTAGCAATATTTTGTTTTCGGTGAGCTCACCAGCTACAGTTGTTGTTGTTGTGGTCTTCAGTCCTGAGACTGGTTTGATGCAGCTCTCCATGCTACTCTATCCTGTGCAAGCTCCTCCCAGTATCTACTGCAACCTACATCCTTCTGAATCTGCTTAGTGTATTCATCTCTTGGTCTCCCTCTACGATTTTTACCCTCCACGCTGCCCTCCAATGCTAAATTTGTGATCCCTTGATGCCTCAGGACATGTCCTACCAACCGATCCCTTCTTCTAGTCAAGTTGTGCCACAAACTTCTCCCCAATCCTATTCAACACCTCCTCATTAGTTACGTGATCGATCCACCTTATCTTCAGCATTCTTCTGTAGCTCCACATTTCGAAAGCTTCTATTCTCTTCTTGTCCAAACTAGTTATCGTCCATGTTTCACTTCCATACATGGCTACACTCCATACAAATACTTTCAGAAACGACTTCCTGACACTTAAATCTATACTCGATGTTAACAAATTCCTCTTCTTGAGAAACGCTTTCCTTGCCATTGCCAGTCTACATTTTATATCCTCTCTACTTCGACCATCATCGGTTATTTTACTCCCTAAATAGCAAAACTCCTTTACTACTTTAAGTGTCTCATTTCCTAATCTAATTCCCTCAGCATCACGCGACTTAATTTGACTACATTCCATTATTCTCGTTTTGCTTTTGTTGATGTTCATCTTATATCCTCCTTTCAAGACACTGTCCATTCCGTTCGACTGCTCTTCCAAGTCCTTTGCTGTCTCTGACAGAATTACAATGTCATCGGCGAACCTCAAAGTTTTTACTTCTTCTCCATGAATTTTAATACCTACTCCGAATTTTTCTTTTGTTTCCTTTACTGCTTGCTCAATATACAGATTGAATAACATCGGGGAGAGGCTACAACCCTGTCTTACTCCTTTCCCAACCACTGCTTCCCTTTCATGTCCCTCGACTCTTATAACTGCCATCTGGTTTCTGTACAAACTGTAAATAGCCTTTCGCTCCCTGTATTTTACCCCTGCCACCTTCAGAATTTGAAAGAGAGTATTCCAGTTAACATTGTCAAAAGCTTTCTCTAAGTCTACAAATGCTAGAAACGTAGGTTTGCCTTTTCTTAATCTTTCTTCTAAGATAAGTCGTAAGGTCAGTATTGCCTCACGTGTTCCAACATTTCTACGGAATCCAAACTGATCTTCCCCGAGGTCGGCTTCTACCAGTTTTTCCATTCGTCTGTAAAGAATTCGCGTTAGTATTTTGCAGCTGTGACTTATTAAACTGATAGTTCGGTAATTTTCACATCTGTCAACACCTGCTTTCTTTGGGATTGGAATTATTATATTCTTCTTGAAGTCTGAGGGTATTTCGCCTGTCTCATACATCTTGCTCACCAGATGGTAGAGTTTTGTCCTGACTGGCTCTCCCGAGGCCATCAGTAGTTCAAATGGAATGTTGTCTACTCCCGGGGCCTTGTTTCGACTCAGGTCTTTCAGTGCTCTGTCAAACTCTTCACGCAGTATCTTATCTCCCATTTCGTCTTCATCTACATCCTCTTCCATTTCCATAATATTGTCCTCAAGTACATCGCCCTTGTATAAACCCTCTATATACTCCTTCCACCTTTCTGCCTTCCCTTCTTTGCTTAGAACTGGGTTGCCATCTGAGCTCTTGATATTCATACAAGTGGTTCTCTTCTCTCCAAAGGTCTCTTTAATTTTCCTGTAGGCAGTATCTATCTTACCCCTAGTGAGACAAGCCTCTACATCCTTACATTTGTCCTCTAGCCATCCCTGCTTAGCCATTTTGCACTTCCTGTCGATATCATTTTTGAGACGTTTGTATTCCTTTTTGCCTGCTCCATTTACTGCATTTTTGTATTTTCTCCTTTCATCAATTAAATTCAATATTTCTTCTGTTACCCAAGGATTTCTATTAGCCCTCGTCTTTTTACCTACTTGATCCTCTGCTGCATTCACTACTTCATCCCTCAGAGCTACCCATTCTTCTTCTACTGTATTTCTTTCCCCCATTCCTGTCAATTGTTCCCTTATGCTCTCCCTGAAACTCTGTACAACCTCTGGTTCTTTCAGTTTATCCAGGTCCCATCTCCTTAAATTCCCACCTTTTTGCAGTTTCTTCAGTTTCAATCTGCAGTTCATAACCAATAGATTGTGGTCAGAATCCACATCTGCCCCAGGAAATGTCTTACAATTTAAAACCTGGTTCCTAAATCTCTGTCTTACCATTATATAATCTATCTGATACCTACTAGTATCTCCAGGATTCTTCCAGGTATACAACCTTCTTTTATGATTCTTGAACCAAGTGTTGGCTATGATTAAGTTATGCTCTGTGCAAAATTCTACAAGGCGGCTTCCTCTTTCATTCCTTCCCCCCAATCCATATTCACCTACTATGTTTCCTTCTCTCCCTTTTCCTACTGACGAATTCCAGTCACCCATGACTATTAAATTTTCGTCTCCTTTCACTACCTGAATAATTTCTTTTATCTCGTCATACATTTCATCTATTTCTTCATCATCTGCAGAGGTAGTTGGCATATAAACTTGTACTACTGTAGTAGGCATGGGCTTTGTGTCTATCTTGGCCACAATAATGCGTTCACTATGCTGTTTGTAGTAGCTAACCCGCACTCCTATTTTTTTATTCATTATTAAACCTACTCCTGCATTACCCCTATTTGATTTTGTATTTATAACCCTGTAATCACCTGACCAAAAGTCTTGTTCCTCCTGCCACCGAACTTCACTAATTCCCACTATATCTAACTTTAACCTATCCATTTCCCTTTTTAAATTTTCTAACCTACCTGCCCGATTAAGGGATCTGACATTCCACGCTCCGATCCGTAGGACGCCAGTTTTCTTTCTCCTGATAACGACGTCCTCCTGAGTAGTCCCCGCCCCGAGATCCGAATGGGGGACTATTTTACCTCCGGAATATTTTACCCAAGAGGACGCCATCATCATTTGTTAATCATACAGTAGAGCTGCATGTCCTCGGGAAAAATTACGGCTGTAGTTTCCCCTTGCTTTCAGCCGTTCGCAGTACCAGCACAGCAAGGCCGTTTTGGTTAATGTTACAAGGCCAGATCAGTCAATCATCCAGACTGTTGCCCCTGCAACTACTGAAAAGGCTGCTGCCCCTCTTCAGGAACCACATGTTTGTCTGGCCTCTCAACAGATACCCCTCCGTTGTGGTTGCACCTGCGGTACGGCCATCTGTATCGCTGAGGCACGCAAGCCTCCCCACCAGCGGCAAGGTCCAGTAAATGTTAAAATTAAAATAACCAGCTGCACTGATTATCGTACATGCATTAAAAAGTTCTTTTATTATATTGTCTTTTTCACTGTCGCAGATTTCCAGCTGAGCCGCAATCTGAAATGCATACTAGATGTAATGTAATGTAACAAAATAATGTTTATTATTATTTGTGACTATTAGTGTAATGTAATAAAATAAATATGAGCCGTGACATTTATAAAAAAGAAACACACATTAATGCACTGGTTCAGCATAAAAGAGAAATAACTAATGTAGGAATATTATTAACAGTGTAATATGTTGTATAATTTAGCCCGACGTGTATAAACACTCAGTAACTAGTTCAGTTCTCAGGGTAGTTACGTAATCGTCGATAATTAACTGTCCTTTTCTTATCTCCCAACACTACGGATATTATTTCAGGTTCGTGAGAAGTCGTGTGCTTATTGCAACAGAGAATATTTGCCAAGTCTGTTCGATGAACACTACTGTAATACGTAACTTATCGTGGTTTCGTCTCGATTCCCCAATATAAGATAACGAGGGTAGCATCTACAAATGAAATCCTATAATGGAACTGGAATCCTGTGACGAGACCTTTTCTGCCTGGGATGTTATCTCGTAATATAAAGAAAATCTGTAAATAAAATTGTTCAATTATTAGTAGCTGCCTCCGGTCTCATGGGATCTGAAATAAAGTTAGTTGTCCTAACCGACGGCACGTCTCGTAGATGAGCTAAAAGAAAAATGTTAAAGATTTTTCAAAGATGGCGCCTAGCAATGAAAATTCTTTGTTAAGGCCCATATGTACTTAAGGCAGTCTAGGTATCAGACTCACAACAGATTGACCACACACACAAATTCTTTTGACAAAATAACCATTATATTTTTCGGGTTTTAAGTTCAACTTACATTATCAGCTGGTACAGCAAGATGAGCTTTACACAAGAACGTCCTCTAAGGTCCGAATCCAAGCAGATAAGATAAGCGAAAGACAAAGGAAAGATAGTTCATGCATAGAAGCGCAAGAGTCCATGGAATAACATGTCCATTGTAGTTCTATCTCTTCTTCTTCGGCGTACTTGTCGATTATTTATAAAATTTATCGTAATATTTAGTTTACATTGTTTTGAAACCCAAGTCCACCCAGGAGAAACGGTACAGTAACATCGTTAAAATATAAATATAAAACGAATATAACTTTTTCGTCGACAGAATGAAAATTAAAATAAACTAAAAGATGACATACATAGTGTATTTCACCAAACGGATATATTTGGGTTACAGTCAAAACTTACGTTGGTCATGCGTTGTTGTTCTTTCCCTTCCCGCCATCCACTCATGCGAGAAGTGCAGCTGTACCACTACGGCGTAGCCTCTACTGTTACCGAATTTCCCTTCCCTCTCAGTACTCTGACATCATAGGCCACCTGTCCCAAGTGTGACACGGAGGGAAATTTAAAAAAAAAGGCAGGAAATTCAAAATACGCCAACTGTGCTACAACTTTTCCCCAACTTCCCTGACATCACGATGGAAGTAGACTATTTGTTCTCAGTGTAAAATTTGAAAACGCAAGAAGCACATTTATGCTTTAGCCCATAATGAAAAAGGTGGGAAATGCAAAACTGTCTTAACTTTAAACTGAAATCAGATATACACGCACGCTCTACAGGGAATTCACAGATTTAAACACAACTTTCCTCGGTTGGAATTGCGCTATCAACTGTCCAGGTGTTATGCTTTTAAAATGCACCACCCTAAATTAATGTGAAAGAGGAGTGGCAGCTATTAAACAAACAAGTCTCCTCGATAGTCAACTCCCAGTTCAGTCTCAAAAATAAAAAAAGGCATATATCAACCACATCTGAGAGCAGTATGAAGCATCAAGTTGAACAAGTACAGGTGTTGGAAAAGAATAACATTTTACGAGAGCAGCGCTCGGCTGCTACGTTGCGTCCAGAATCTCCAGACGAAGAGACTGTCAGCAGATGGAGAGATCAGACTTCTAATCATTCTAGCAGCGATATAGTCCACCATATCTCAGTGCGCCCGCCATAGTGTTGTTAATTATGGGAAAATATATGTCCCTATGCCCTTTGAGTACCATGCTTGTAATATTATGTCTTCAAGATCGTAAATATTCCTGAATTCCAATCAAGAACAACTCCCAAGATGAAAAACATAGAAGTGGATATCCTCGGTGTAGCAAAGCAGCTTAAATCACTTAATAAAGACAAGGCCTCCGATCCAGATTGTATACCAGTCAAGTTCCTTTCAGAGTATGCTGATGCGATAGCTCCATATTTAGCAATTATATACAACCGCTCGCTCACAGAAAGTTCCGTACCTAAAAACTGGAAAATTGCTCAAGTCACACCAATACCCAAAACGGGAAATAGGAATAATCCGCTGAATCACAGGCCCATATCACTAACGTCAATTTGCAGTAGGGTTTTGGAATATATACTGTATTCGAACATTATGAATTACTTCGAAGAAAACAATTTATTGACACATAGTCAACACGGATTCAGAAAACATCGTACTTGTGAAACACAACCAGCTCTTTATACTCATGAAGTAATGAGTGCTATCGACAGTGGAGTTAAATCGATTCCATGTTTTTTGATTTCGAGAAGGCTTTCGACACAGTTCCTCACAAGCGTCTTCCAACCAAACTGCGTGCCTACAGAATATCGCCTCAACTGTGCGACTGGATTCGTGATTTCCTGTGAGAAAGGTCACAAGTCATCGAGTAAAACAGAAGTAATATCCGGCATTCCCCAAGGAAGTTTATAGGCTCTCTATTGTTCCTGGTCTGTATTAACGACATAGGAACAATCTGAGTAGCCCAATTAGATTGTTTGCAAATGATGCTGTCATTTACCGTCTTGTAAAGTCATCAGATGACCACAACAAATAGTAAAATTATTTAGACAAGATGGTAGGGTGTGAAAAGTGGCAATTGACCCTGAATAAAGAAAAGCGTGAAGTTATTCAGATGAGTACTAAAAGAAGTTCGCTTAATTTCGATTACGCGATAAGTCACACAAATCGAAAGGCTGTAAATTCAACTAAATACTTAGGGATTATAATAACAAATAACCTAAATTGGAACGATCACATAGATAATGTTGTGGGTAAAGCAAATCAAAGAATGCCATTCATTGGCGGAACACAGAACGTGCGACAGGTCTACTAAAGAGACTACTTACACCACGCTTGTCCGCCCTATTCTGGGATATTGCTGTGCGGTGTGGGACTGACGAATGACATCGGAAAAATTCAGAGAAGGGCGGCTCGTTTTGTACTATCGCCAAATTGGAGAGCTAGTACCACAGACATGATACGTGAATTGGAGTGGCAAGTATTAAAACAAAGACGTTTTTCGTTGCGACGGAATCTTCTCATGAAATTTCAATCACCAGTTTTCTCCTCCGATTGCGAAAACATTTTGTTGACACCGACCTACATAGGGAGAAATGATCATTACGATAAATTAAGAGAGACCAGGGCTCGCACAGAAAAATTTAAGTGCTCGTTTTTCCCGCGCGCCGTTCGAGAGTGGAACGATAGAGAGACAGCTTGAAGTGGTTCATTGAACCCTCTGACAGGCACTTTATTGTGAATAGCACAGTAATCACGTAGATGTAGATGTAAAGAATACCTTACCTATAATATTACTGGCACAACATCTTTGTCAGGACTGCCATGCTCGTCATATTACTGGCATGTGCCCGTAGTATTACAGGTACGACATTCTCTACAACACTGAAGACAACATAACCCAGTAAAATTTGACAAGAAGTGCTGTGATACAACAATTTGTTAATGTTTTTGCAATGAAAGTAATAGCAAAAAAGTCATAATATGAGAAAATGTGACATCCTGGAAGTCATGATAGCATTTATCGAAAGAATTTAGAGACAAGCCACTAGGACCATAGAAGGTCGGTAGACCGATATGAAAGTGTAGTACAAATGCTCTGAGAACTCAAATCAGGAAGTCTGGATGGAAGGGAAACGTATGTTCCCTTATGAAACTGTTAGCAGAAGGTATAGTTGTACACAGGGAGATGTTATAGTTAGAAACTTGTAGTTACACAAGACAAACTCACCTGTTTGGAGCACTTTAAGAAGACAGTTAAGTCATTTGTCGAAATACTGTGTGCACTAAGTGGACTCGTTTGACTATAAATCTGAGAACATACCAACAGCCAACCACGCCAACAAAACGTCAGAAAATTCGCCGTACCTGTCGCCAATGCGAACATCAAGTGAAATAGATAGAAGTGTTGTGAGAGTATCTGTGGCGAAACGAAGAAGAACTACTCGAATGGAAAAAAATAATAGCTGCATTGGCCAGCTGAAGACGCTTTTATAAACGCAATGTATTTCTGACGAACACCGATGTGATTCCTTTATAAACATCACTATCGAGGGTGTAAATCTCGTGGAAACACCAAAGCGACCAGCAGTGCGCGATGTCGAAAGGCAAATTCCCTTTCAACGCAGACAAAAACGTCTGATGGAGATGTTGTAAGTCTCTGGAAGGAGACGATCGAACAGAGGAAGAGATACTACTCGTTAGCAACTAACTGTCATCGTATGCTACCATTATAGACGTGAGATTGGCTATCGTACATGCCAGTAGAATGGAATCTTGAATGGGTAAACTTTACATCAGATTGAAAAAATCTTATGCCATGATCTGAAGCATCAAAATACCATTGTCCTTTTGTGTATAAAGTATGCAATGAATGTGGGACATTCTAAAACCATTCTAACTGAAATATTAAATCTTCAGACGAGGGATATTTAACCAATAAAGCGCAGTGCGTTATACTGGACGACCAGTGTCTCACATCTCAATTACAGTACTTAGCTGATGAGACCAACAGCATGTTCGGTGACGATGCTCTTGCTCGGACAATCCTAAAGAATTGTAACTAAACATGTAACGTAGCTACAACAAATAATGCCCTTGTCCGCCTGTGAAAATGGACTCGATAAGCAACCTGAGCTATAAGTAATCGGAATCTAACCTGCATAACACTGTGTGCGTATTGTATGATTGTCAGTTTCACTGTCATGTAAGCCCTCAACAGATCGTCACATGAAAAACTTAAAACTAACATTTGGATAAGCCGTCTAACTGCATATTTGAATATGAAAAACTACAGGAACAAATGAAACTGTAACAATTAATACCTAAGCTATCTGACTGCGTTTTTGAATAAGAATTTACAAGTGATACAGAATCTGACTTGTGCAACGGGATTTATTGGATTAGAGTACAAGACATGTTGTGGTGTCTCAGTGTCTCTGTTTTGGCACTCACCTCTTTAATGACTGCCTTTTTCCATGTGGTTCACAGCAATTCTCAGCAGCATCTAGCAGCAGTGTTACTAAGAATTAATTTAATAAAAAGGAGTTTGCTTGGGTGCAGATGATAAACGGGTATTCATTGGGCAAATATATTATACTAGAACTGACATGAGATTACATTTTCACGCAATTTGGGTGCATAGATCCTGAGAAATCAGTGCCAAGAACAACCACCTCTGGCCTTGATACGCCTGGACATTGAGTCAAACAGAGCTTGGATGGTGTGTACAGGTGCAGCTGCCGATGCAGCTTCAACACGATACCTCAGTTCATCAAGAATATTGACTGGCGTATTGTGACGAGCCAGTTGCTCGGCCACCATTGACAAGACGTTTTCAATTGGTGAGAGATCTGGAGAATGTGCTGGCCAGAGCAGCAGTCGGACATTTTCTGTATCCAGAAAGGCCCGTACAGGACCTACAACATGCGGTCGTGCATTATCCTGCTGAAACGTAGGGTTTCGCAGGGATCGAATGAAGGTTAGATCCACGGGTGGTAACACATCTGAAATGTAACGTCTACTGTTCAAAGTGCCGTCAATGCAAACGAGAGGTGACCGATACATGTAACCAATGGCACCCCATACCAACACGCTGGGTGATACGCCAGTATGGCGATGACGAAGACACGCATCCAACGTGCGTTCACCGCGATGTCACAAAACACGGATGCGATCATCATGATGCTGTAAACAGAACCTGGATTCATCCGAAAAAACGTTTTGCCTTTCTTGCACCCAGGTTCGTCGCTGAGTACACCATCGCAGGCGCTCCTGTCTGTGATGCAGCGTCAAGGGTAACCGCAGCCCTGGTCTCCGAGCTGATAGTCCTTGCTGCTGCAAACGTCGTCGAACTGTTCGTGCAGATGGTTGTTGTCTTGCAAAAGTCCCCATCTGTTGACTCAGGGATCGAGACGTGGCTGCACGATCCGTTACAGCCATGCGGATAAGATGCATGTCATCTCGACTGCTAGTGATACGAGGCCGTTGGGATCCAGCACGGCATTCCGTAATACCCTCCTGAACCCGCCGACTCCATATTCTGCTAACAGTCATTGGATCTCATCCAACGCGAGCAGCAATGTCGCGATACGATAAACCGCATTCGCGATAGGCTACAATCCGACCTTTATCAAAGTCGAAAACGTGATGGTACGCATTTCTCCTCCTTACACGAGGCATCACAACAACGTTTCACCAAGCAACGCCGGTCAACTGTTGTTTGTGTATGAGAAATCGGTTGGAAACCTTCCTCATGTCAGCACGTTGTAGGTGTCGCCACCGGCGCCAACCTTGTGTGAATGCTCTGTAATGCTAATCATTTGCATATCACAGCATCTTCTTCCTGTCGGTTAAATTTCGCGTCTGTAGCACGTCATCTTCGTGGTGAAGCAATTTTAATGGCCAGTAGTGTATAATATTATTATGCTGAATGATTTTCAGTAAAAAAAAATGACTTTAAAAACGTTTATACAGATACATTGGCCTCGGAACGGGGTAGTAAGTGGCTGTAATTATAAATAACTGTAGTACATTGGCAATCAGCAGTAATAAAAAATGCCACACAATGCTTTGGAACCAGATTAAACCAATTTAGCTCTAAAAGATCACCTTCATGTAATAATTTAACGTTTTGTTCTGGTCTCCACTATCTGCCAACATCGGTCCTCCAAAGATGCCATAGTATAACGCAGAAAACAAGATTATTATATTTAGTAGAAACCAATCTTGTACTCGAATTATACGAGAAAAAGAAATTGTTAAACAGCCGTCGAAGGAATCAGCCCATTAGTAGTTCCATATCATTTGCTTGAATGCTGGTAATTCCCTTATCTTCACGTGTTGCTCTAGACTGAAATTAAATAAAGCATCTACCACAGCTACATTTCGTAATTCGTTTCTATATCGTGGTATTCAGGGTTCTGGTACTGCGTTTTCAGTTTAAATTTTCCACTATGAGTACTACAGTTTCTGTTGTCTAACTTCAGTGTGACAGCAGGCTGAGAAAACTGACAGGGGTGGAGACGTGAAACCTACACCAGTATGCTTTCCTTCTTAACATCCGTCTTGTGATGATCCAATGTGTACTTCCGTAATCTAGAAAGTCACTGCACGGTGCAATGACATGGTTGAGCTGCGTGTTTTGCTATCAAAATGTAGTGAGAAGCTGGAGACAGGGATCTTTTTGAGTTTTGAGGTGTTTTCTGCAGGTACAATCTGTTGAGTAAAAGGTTTCAAGTTTCAAGTGAAAAGTCAATAATTTATGCGTTCGGTAAAAGAGAGAACCCAATGGCTCTAATATTTACATAATTAAAAAGAAACAGTAAATGATTAATGACGGCCTACTCATACGCCATAGTGATAGCAGAACTGTACGAACACAACCAAACCAAAATCGGTTGCAGCTGTCAGGGAACATAGATTATAAACAAACTGACAAAATTGGTGAAGTTTTTCTGTTAGTATACGTTCGATATGAGCGACTGTACACCCTGCGCTTCGGCTAGCTACAGCTGTGTCTCAGTTCGGAACAGTGTGCTTTTCGTTGTGACGTTACAACAGTAAACGGAAGAGCTAACAGTGACTAATTAATGCAGCGACATTATTTCTTAACAGTAATATTCGCAACCTTAAGGAATGAGTTAGGTTACACAGAAACTAGTTCATATAACGTTCTTATTCCTTGCACGTCAGCATATAATTCAGTATTTTAAATAGAAGTTGGCCAATAGAACAAATTAATTTTTTTGCTGGTTAATTTATTCGTCTGATTCGAACTGAACCTTGTTGCCAACGGATGGAGCCATAATTTCTCTTATTATTGTAACTGATATGGCCGGAAGCCTCTGATTTAATGTGAGATGCTCTAAACGGTGCGGTACAGTCAAACGAAAGGATTTGTTCCACTCAGTAGAGAGCTAACAATAAGTCACGTTTACTCCCTCCTTTCGCTCGTCACATGAGCCTTACACAAAGAGGAGTGTCTTGAGTCTTAATACGAACGCTGAATCTTATCCTATAACAAAGGTTATAACGCGACGAGAATGGTCGCTCTAAATTTAAACAGGGTAAATGACTGTAATCGAGTTGTGACCTAATCTCGTAATGTAACACCAAATGAACTTAACAATGATTAATTATACGTGTGAGTATCTGAGGTGAAAAGAATGAGATTAAATTTACTGTACAACTCCAAAGCAATAAAACTGATATGCTCGCCCTATGCCTTTATAACAATATGCAAATACCAGGATCAAGAGATATAAATGTATTTCGCTGGAGTTAAATACACGTATATAATATCAATGTTGTGGAATAATAAATAGCCATGCACCCATAAATGCGCTTAGTTACTCGAAATGCAGTGACGCGCCGAAGGCATGCATCTCACATAATGTTGACACGTGTCAAATTTAAATTTAGAGGGTGCTATACATCAACAAAAGCAAAACGAGGATAATGGAATGTAGTCAAATTAAGTCAGGTGATGCTGAGGGAATTAGATTAGGAAATGAGACACTTGAAGTAGTAAAGGAGTTTTGCTATTTAGGGAGTAAAATAACCGATGATGGTCGAAGTAGAGAGGATATAAAATGTAGACTGGCAATGGCAAGGAAAGCGTTTCTCAAGAAGAGGAATTTGTTAACATCGAGTATAGATTAAAGTGTCAGGAAGTCGTTTCTGAAAGTATTTGTATGGAGTGTAGCCATGTATGGAAGTGAAACATGGACGATAACTAGTTTGGACAAGAAGAGAATAGAAGCTTTCGAAATGTGGAGCTACAGAAGAATGCTGAAGATAAGGTGGGTCGATCACGTAACTAATGAGGAGGTATTGAATAGGATTGGGGAGAAGAGAAGTTTGTGGCACAACTTGACTAGAAGAAGGGATCGGTTGGTAGGACATGTTTTGAGGCATCAAGGGATCACAAATTTAGCATTGGAGGGCAGTGTGGAGGGTAAAAATCGTAGAGGGAGACCAAGAGATGAATACACTAAGCAGATTCAGAAGGATGTAGGTTGCAGTAGATACTGGGAGGAGCTTGCACAGGATAGATTAGCATGGAGAGCTGCATCAAACCAGTCTCTGGACTGAAGACCACAACAACAACAATACACTAATGCTAATGATAGGTTCCCGAACACGCCGTATAATGACGGGTTGGGCCGGCCGGTTTGGCCAAGCGGTTAAAGGCGCTACAGTCTGGAACCGCGTGACCGCTACGGTCGCAGGTTCGAGTCCTGCCTCGGGCATGGATGTGTGTGATGTCCTTAGGTTAGTTAGGTTTAAGTAGTTCTAAGTTCTAGGGGACTGATGACCTTAGAAGTTAAGTCCCATAGTGCTCAGAGCCATTTGAACCATTTGATTTGACGGGTTGCGTATCTGTTCGTTTCACACAGTTATTTATTATTAATTAATTAAGAATCCATGACACTTGGCAGATACACTAAATGAATGGCAGTAGGTGTGACTATTATTTTACTAAATAGTGGGAACGTTATAGGAAGGGAAGTGGAGCAAACACTACATTTATGTGTTGGTACTGTTACAATGGCAATGTTTTTGTTAGATCGGCTAACTACAATATTAAGGCTGGAACAATATTTTATTTTGAAGAGAAATCACGCACTACCTTACTTCAGCATCTGAAAGCTAGATCGCATTTAACAGCCTTTTTCACAAAAACTCGGGTTGACTACAACTCACCTCATTGCTGGATTCCGATAGAGTATGGAGACTATAAAGCTTGATGCTAATTTTTTGGCGATTCTACGTTGAAAATAGTATTTTCAGATCCGCTATACATCTGTTGCACGTTATAATATGCCTACTGTACTGTCGCAGCTAAGGGCGTGAGCTTGACATCGCGAGCTCGGTTGCAGTTCGAGTATGTGTAGAATATTTGAAATACCTGGCTCTGATATTTATGAAGTATTTTTCTTTACAAATTGTCCTACTCCGTGACACTCGCAAAATAATTTCAGGTCAGTGATTAGTACGACACAGTTCAAGGCTTAATCACATGAAATCACAGTCCTTGAAAAGTTTCAACGTGATATCGAATAACGCATGCGAAAACTCTCTTGGTTCGTCCATTCATCAAAGTAGATCGCACAGTTCCCAGTTTATACTAAATTAATCATTGTCTGTCTGCAGCTCAGATGATCGGTGCACTTACTGACTTAAATGCTTTTATCCTCGCCTTTACTCGCGATATCTAAATCCGTCACACAGACCACTTCCTTACGTCAACAATCAGCGTTCTTACTTGTCACTTCCTCATTACTGGATTGTTCAGTCTCGATAGTCGAAAACAGCTCTCCTATAAAAGCAAAGATATATACAAATGCAGTGAAATATTTATGCTCTGATAGATGTATTACTTGAACGCATTGACATTTATTCCTATACACGATGAATAAAACAAAATAATAAAAGAAAAAAATATACAGGCACCCCAGAACTATACTTACGCAAGGTATTCTAATTTGTTGCTAGCGAGACAATCATCGGTGTCCGTAGAAATCTTTCCAACATGGAGAGAGATGCAAAACTTACCAGTTTCTGTATAATTGATTACGTGAGTCTGGGAACGTGCCTAAGAACTAAATTTGACAAGATATACACAGAAGTAATTGTACCTGAAAAGACCGATACTTATCTGCTTCGCATTTTTATGGTATATTACTTTGGTACATAAATGTTAAACATATTTCAGTCGCATATCCATTAATACCTATATGGTTGTCACCTTTTTGATCTACCGATCTGAAAATGCATCTTCATATGATTACACCCAAGGTGTCCAACGAGTTATGGAATAAAGCTAGGAATGTTCACCAAATGACTCATATTCCTATACTGTTCGACTGAAACTGAAAACTGAAAACATGAAATAGCAGAAAAAGTAAATGATTGAGAAAATCTTGCTGGACATCATCTAAAGTGTCACATCAAGATCCCTCGAAGTTAGGAAACAGGTAGTAAACTTTTAAAAATGGCTGATTCAACGTTGGTGCTGTGTATAAGACTGACTTTCTTGCTTTACGGTATTGCTCATCGCCTTCGGCGATGTTAAGTTTGTAGTTTAGTGGAGTCACAGACAATAATTTGTACAAATTCGAGAGAACTCTGCGGTGAATGAAAAGCCACGATCTAGATTTCAGGAGGGCCTAGTCAACGCCACCTAGAGAGAAGGCCTGTGCGCTGAGCAGCTCGCCTGCCAAGAGTAGCCATACAAGTTCCATCCATCCAAGAGCAGCTTCTACTGGCAGGCGCTTCTAGAAACGCTTTTCTCTGGCTACATATTATATTTCTGGTGTCGTACATGGCTTTTTCAACAAAATTTCTCTTTTATCAATTATTTCACACGCTAATACATTAAAACTTACCTGTTTTCACACTGCAGGTCCAACTACACACAAATAATGAAAACATTAAGATCTCTCCATGTGAAATCCATCAATACAAAATTTAATTTCACATTTTACATATTTCATTTTATTCTATCAAAATAATGAAAAATCCAAAACTGAATATTTTTGTGCTTTTTATTTTAGAGTTCTTCATTTTTAAAATGACCAAAATTCTGCCATTTGACTTACAGACCTGAAATTTGTACCACTTTATTCAGGCAAGATGTCTGAAATAGAAAAAAAACAGGTATAAACAGTAGGGAAAGGCGAGTAATGGAAACTGTGACTAAGAACCAACAGCGAATAATAAGAATGGAGAATCAAGGCTTTGATTCTCGTGTTATGACACTACTCAGAACAGTAAGTCCCTCCAGAATGCAGACCACAATAATTTTCTTGTATTAAATAACAAAAATATATATCAGTTTCGTTAAATAGTTGGAAGTGTTGTGAGACTTCCAACACATTGGTAAGGAAAGGTAGGCTACAGAGTGGCGCAGCAACTGTCTCAAGGCAAACTGGATTGGATCAGAAATGATTAGTGAATAAGTTAACACAACAAATAGAACATTTACTAACTTGTATTTAACCAAGCTTACAAAGACTCATTACAAACTTTGCAGCAAGAAACGCAGTCCACCTCATCAATGTCCACAATGAATAGTCTCTCTGTATTAAAGCATGAAAATGCTGTTGGAACCACGACTGGACAGCGTCTGCGTAGCGTTACGTGGCCAAGTGGCTCCCAGCGCACATGGGAAGTCTGGCTGCCGCCCGCCATCCTACACTGAAGCGCCAAAGAAACTGGTATAGCCATGCGTGTTCAAATACAGAGATGTGTAAACAGGCAGAATATGGCGCTGCGGTCGGCAGCGCCTGTATAAGACAAGTGACTGGCGCAGTTGTAAGATTGGATACTGTGGCTACAATGGCAGGTTATTAAGATTTAAGTGAGTTTAAACGTGGTGTTATAGTCGGCGCACGAGCGATGGGACACAGCATCTCCGTTGGGATTTCCCGTACGACAATTTCACGAATATACCAGTGAATATCAGGAATCCGGTGAAACATGTAATCTCCGACGCTGCTGCGGCTGGGAAAAGATCCTGCAACCGACGACGACTGAAGAGAACAGTTCAACGTGACGAAAGTGCAGCCCTTCCGCAAATTACTGCGGATTTCAATGCTGGATCTTCAACAAGTGGCAGCATACGAACCATTCAACGAAAAATCGTCGATAAGGGTTTTCGAAGCCGAAGGCCCACTCGTGTACCCTTGATGACTGCATGACACAACGCTTTACGCCTCGCCTGGGCCCGTCAACACCGACACTGGACTGTTGATGATTGGAAACATGTTGCCTGGAGGAGCGAGTCTCGTTTCAGACAGTATCGAGCGGATGGACGTGTACGGGTATGGAGACAACCTCATGAATCCGTGGACCCTGCATGTCACCAGGGGCTCTGTAATGGTGTGGGGTGTGTGCAGTTGGAGTGGTATGGAACCCCCGATATGTCCAGATACGACTCTGACAGGTGACACGTGCGTAACATCCTGTGTGATCACTTGCATCCATTCATGTCCATTGTGCATTCCGCTGGACTTGGACAATTCCAGCAGGACAATGCGACACTCCACAAGACCGGAATTGCCACAGAGTGGCTCTAAGAACACTGTTCTGAGTTTAAACGCTTCCGCTGGCCACCAAACTCCCCAGACATGACCATTATTGAGCATATTTGGGATGCCTTGCAACGTGCTGTTCAGAAGAGATCTCCACCCCCTCGTACTTTACTGCTTTATGGACAGGCCTGCAGAATTCGTGGTGTCAGTTGCCTCCAGCACTACTGCAGACATTAGTCGAGTCCATGCCACGGTGTGCTGCGACGCTTTCACGTGCTCGCGTGGGCCCTACACCATATTAGTCAGGTGTACCAGTTTATTTCGTTATTCAGTGTATATTACGATGGCAGAGGGGAGGGGTCAGTGAGCGTGCACCATTGGGTCCACTAGACCCCATGCGACCGCTATCAGCGTCTAACGGAAACTTTAAGTTCCGTTACTAACTTCACGCTCGTGTTACCACAGGAAGAATAAAAAAAGTGTCCCTTTAATCTGTAACATTAATGATTCTGTTTACTATTTGAGAAGGCCTTCCGGAAAATTCTCTGAGATTTTCTTTGAACCTTATATATGCTCGTTCATTTCCATATTGTTTTTAATAAGTTCCTCATTCAGCATAATTTTTAATAATATTTTAGGGATTTATTGCCAAGTGTTTTTTTGCAGTACGTCAATTCACAGTAGCTAATAGGATGCAAGAGGTTATCGTTGCGTGTAAATATTCTCAATGTGTAACCGTTTACCTTCAGGTATACGTATGTATATGTATTGTACATAAAAATCAGTACATCTGTTCCTGACTAAGATTGACAAAGAAATGATCATGGCACAGTCATGTAGACAATTGGCATGTACGCAATAGTTTGACCCTCAGTCAACATACGACTGCAATAGTAGAGGAAGTCGCTAGTATTGGTACGAAATATCTCCCGATACACACTTTACAGCCAGCAATAAGTGGAGCACAGGGGGTGAACGTGAATTCCATTGTCAAAATTTCAAACGTTGTTCAGGGACATTTTCTGAACGTTTTTGTATAAGCAACCTGCGGTCCCCGATGGCTCGTAATAAAAGTAATTGCATTTCATTTGATTTCGTGCAACGATTTAGTTACATATTTGTGGGAAGTCATTAGCTTTCGGTAATTTATAATTGATTAAGGAGCCTAAACAGTGGAGTAAACATAAGAAACTTAATTCTCACAACTATTGATATTTACGTTATAGGTGGATTTTTGTAACTCTGAAAGAATATATATGGGAAGTCTTAATCAAAGTAAAGTAAACATGAAAGTGTAGTCTTGTCCCTATAGGTGTCAAAATAGCTCCTGAGTTCAACTTCATTGACCGGATAAAAACAAGAATGCTTAATTAAAATTTTGTAGCTGTTTATCATTTGAAAGAAGTAGAGATATTATATGAGAACTACGAACAGCTTTTCGAAACTTAATGTTAGTGACCTGCGTAAGCAGATTAAAATATACTGACGGAAAAAAATCCCAACACCAAGAAGGAAGCTGGAAGTTTCTTCTGCGATGCTGCTGAAAGACTTGGTAGGGACGTACACACAGTACATGATTGTTGGCAGCGACGGTCACGAGAATGTGCGGTCGCAAGAAGACCGGGTTCCAGACCACCACGTGGCACTACCACGAAGGAAGACCATCGTGTTCGGCGTATGGCTCTGGCGCATCGTACTGCATCTGCAGCAGCAATCTGAGCAGGTTGGCACCACAGAGGCACGAGGAACTGTTACAAATCTGTTCTTCAAGGACAGCTTCGAGCCAGATGCCCTGTACGTGCATTCCAATGACGCCAAACCATCACAACTTGCGACTTCACTGGTCTCAAGGAAGAGCTCATTGAAGGGCGGGGTGGAGATCTGTTTTGTTTTGTAATGAAAGCTGGTTCTGCCGCGGTGCCAGTGATTGCTGTGCGTTAGATAGGAGGAGGACGGGTTAGGGCCTGTACCAACCTGTCTGTGTGCTAGACACACTGGACCTACCCCTGGACTTGAGGTATGGGATGCGATTTCGTATAACAGCAGGAGCATTCTTGTGGTTATTACGCGCATCTTGACTGCAAATCTGTATGACAATCGGGTGATTCGACCTGTTGTGGTGCCATTCAAGAGCAGCATTCCAGAGGGTGTTTTTCAACAAGATAACGCTCGCCCACACACTACCGTCGTAGCCCAACATGCTCTACCTTCTAATAATAGTGTAGGGCACAGTTCAAATCAGTGACACATTTATCCATCTTGTGTTGCACTGTTCTCGAACGTCGGTCTAACTGTACAGGACGGGCAAAATGAAACATCATTCGGCCTGGCTGCAAGTGTGGTAGGCTGGGTTGCCTATCTTAAGGTGCATCAATATTTTCCGGACCAGTCTTATTTTGCCCATCCGGTAATTAACAAAGTGGAGTGTTTATTTGCCCCGACTCCCTGCTTACACGGCGGCAGACAGAGCAGTGTAGGTAAGATGAGGCAGCTGTGTGTGTGTGTGTGTGTGTGTGTGTGGTCGGTGAGGCGCGTCGGCTTTTGGCAGGCAGGCCAGCGCTAAGCCCGCGAGGCCGTGACACGAGCTTGCTTCCGCGCGCCAGTTCCGGCAGCGTCACGCGAGCTGCCGCCAAGGACATGGGCGCCTGTACCAGCTCACTGTCCACCGTACAGCTGCCAGCCACACCACGCTGCTCTGTGCTCTTACCGCTGCATCCATCTGTGACCGTGACAATTTTTCGTGAGAACAACGATAGTTGGTAGGCCTCCTTAATAAACACTATCTGATGTATTCGGAAACCTGTTAGTGGACATTAATATGGCGTGTGTCCACCGTTCGCCATTGTTACATATTGAACTCCGCCGTGGACGCTTTCAGTAAGGTATCTCAATGTCTATGGAGGAATGACAGCCCACTCTATCTCAAGAGCTGAAGCCTGAGTTGGTAGTGATGTTGGATTCTGGGGTCTGGAGCCAAGGCAACCTTCTTAATCATCCCAAAGGTGATCCATTGGGTTCAGATAGGAGCTCTGAGCAGACCAACCCATTTCTGAAATGTTATTGTCCACAAACTATTGCCTGACAGGGTGCATTTTCATGCTGATACGAAAAATCATCGTCTCCGAATTTTCCTCGACTGTACTCAGTACACATTGGTGTAAAATGTGTTCATATACTCACAGTTTTAGAGTTTTCTTAAGCGCAATAAGGAGACCGCACGCTAACCACGAAAAATAGTCCCATACCGTAACACCCCTTCCTGTCATACTCTCTGAAGGGTGAGCACAGTGAATGATCACTCACATCGGCGATGGTGTTGAGACCAGTGGAACAAAGAGGTGGTTCCTGTGATCGATGACGTCGGAGCTCGCGAAGTGAAGGCCAATCAGAAACAAGTCCAGAGCGTAGCAAAAGTCGTCGTAAGCGTGCACAACGAGTCCGGGAAGCGATTGGAATAGAAAAGCAACACAGGCGAGGTCAATCACCCTGCTATGAATGGCGCATATCGAAGGCTTCAGAGAATAGAGGGGGCTGCCTGACAACTGTAGGGTCACGGTATTTACAGGCACTCGCACGTCACTGGACGGGCTCACGTCATACCCACGCAGCGGCAGCCGCATTCTCTGTCTTAGCGAGCATAGAGTGTAGATCCCTATGGAGTGAGTATTGGGATGCGCAGAACGAGAATTCTGACTGCAGCATGTCCAGCAGCTCAAGTCACGTGATTCTGGGACGGCGCATTTTAGCCTGTGTAGCGCTTAGCGTATTTTCTTCGCTACTACAGATAGATCATCTTCAGAAGTACCGCGAAATTTTGAATACGCGTTTTACAGACATCTTAACAATTTGACATCAGAAACTGAGGTTGGCTTAAAGATGCGAAGATCAGTGGTATTGCGGGTTTTCGCCTCAGTCAGATTCCACTTCATTTACGTTTTTCTTTCGGTAAAAGGATAAGAAGTGACAGCCAACAGTATTTTTTTACGTTTTTTATTGAACTTATTCATATTGTCGAGCCTCTTTTCTAATTAATTACCTTAGAATGACACTGTAGACAGCGCCAAAGTGTCACGAAAAAATAGCTCATTTGCAACTATGTAATTTTTACAATAAATACGGTAATCGATTTGCAGCACCTGCTTGTCCATTATTATTTTCAGTGTCTCTTTATTTACCCTTCTCCTTTCTACAGACAAGTAAAATATCTATAACATTTTTTTTCGAAATTGCATCATATAGGGAAAACAACCACTACGCACAAAAAATAAAAAGTAAAACATCAATGCTGGAGTTTTGGAGTAATAACAGAAGTGACACCCAACAAGATATTTTTTGGGTTTCCAATGGCACTGATTCATGTTGTCGAATCTGTTCTAATTAATTGCGTTACAGTGACATTGTATAGGAAACTGTCTCATGCTGAAATACTTAGATCGGCCTATACCAAGGATTTGAGAACCTGTATAATTTGCAGGAAACTAATCAGACTGCCACGTACAAATTTTACCTGCATATCAACATAGCACCAAAACAAATACACTGACTGTCAGTTGACTCAAACACACTTGCAAATTTATCTAGCGCTTCACGGCCATAAAATCTAACGCTTCATGACCATAAAATCGCAGAAATTATCTTTACAGTACGTCTCTCGATATTCTTCAACATATACAGTGCCTCATATCAATATGACATTTGCAATTATACATTTGTTGTATAAACCTGCTCCTCCTTTCACATATTTCTCTTAACATCCGTAGCAATGACAATACTGCCCCATAGCTGTTACTAAAACTCAATTGCGCAGAACCGTGTACAAAACAAAGCGAATACGTGTAATATTCCAGTTTCGATGTTACTGTAAATTGTAAAGAAGCAGCGTCGTCCCAAAATAACGTGACTAGCCCAGTTTCATGTTGAGAACATTCGCTGTAGGTTAAGCTCACTTCACACATATACAAACTCAGTAGTAGCAAGCTGTGGCTGTGTTATGAAGCCAGAGTATCTCTGGTCACTATTATACAGGGTGTTACAAAAAGGTACGGCCAAACTTTCAGGAAACATTCCTCACACACAAATAAAGAAAAGATGTTATGTGGACATGTGTCCGGAAACGCTTAATTTCCATGATAGAGCTCATTTTAGTTTCGTTAGTATGTTCTTCCACCTACGCTCAATGGAGCGCGTTATCATGATTTCATACGGGATACTCTACCTGTGCTGCTAGAACATGCGCCTTTACAAGTACGACACAACATGTGGTTCATGCACGATGGAGCTCCTGCACATTTCAGTCGAAGTGTTCGTACGCTTCTCAACAACAGATTCGGTGACCGATGGATTGGTAGAGGCGGACCAATTCCATGGCCTCCACGCTCTCCTGACCTCAACCCTCTTGACTTTCATTTATGGAGGCATTTGAAAGCTCTTGTCTATGCAACCCCGGTACCAAATGTAGAGACTCTTCGTGCTCGTATTGTGGACGGCTGTGATACAATACGCCAGTCTCCAGAGCTCCATCAGCGCATCAGGGATTCCATGCGACGGAGGGTGGATGCATGTATCCTCGCTAACGGAGGACATTTTGAGCATTTCCTGTAACAAAGTGTTTGAAGTCACGCTGGTACGTTCTGTTGCTGTGTGTTTCCATTCCATGATTAATGTGATTTGAAGAGAAGTAATAAAATGAGCTCTAACATGGAAAGTAAGCGTTTCCGGACACATGTCCACATAACATATTTTCTTTCTTTGTGTGTGAGGAATGTTTCCTGAAAGTTTGGCCGTACCTTTTTGTAACACCCTGTATATCGATACTTGTGTTGAGCGGGGGATCTGAATCACTGTCGCACACTAAAATGTCATCAAATGCTTATGTTTGAAAGAAGATATCTAAAAAAATTTCGCTACATGCAGATGCATGTGATGTTCCACTTCAGAACGGCTACAATGTCGAAACTGCAGTTGTATTGCTGAAAGTAAATTAACTGACAGTTGAAGGATGAAAAATTTTTATCTCACCCAGAAACCTTTCACCAGAGTTGAGGAAACGTCAGTGGTCGTGTATGTGTCTTTTGTGAAAACGAAGTGTAGAAAATTCGTGAATTATTAATCAGCGGTCATAAAATTTGATATTGCTGTTAGCACTGTGCGTTACGTAAGACTACACACTATGTTTTCTGTGACTGACTGGCCATTTTAACCACAGAGATGCAAATGGAAGTCGGAAGGAACTTGGTTCAGACCGAAGTCCTATCATCCAGACTTTGGTTCCCATGGTTTCTCCAAATCACATTGTCTCAACACCGGTGTGAAGAAACCTCTGTCGATAGCAGTGTGAGCGTCTTCGCCTCTAATGTCGTCGTCCTCAGCCTGTATAAGTGACGTTAAACCCTAACCAGCAATTCGTGATCCGAGATTCGTTGGAACATTTTCTATATGTGACTTCCATTCGAAGTTTGGCGGCTACTTGC
Organism: Schistocerca cancellata; assembly: GCF_023864275.1. Taxonomy (NCBI): domain Eukaryota; kingdom Metazoa; phylum Arthropoda; class Insecta; order Orthoptera; family Acrididae; genus Schistocerca; species Schistocerca cancellata. Next base: position 716,784,951 of record NC_064628.1, read on the forward strand.
AGGAGACCAATGACTGAGCGTCTGAAAGACACTTTGACATTCAGGAGATCACCCACAGAGAGGTGCAAGGTCTAAAACTGCACAGACGTATATATCATTGCTAACTCGTGCTTATTAAGTAGCTAGCTCAATCGTTCATTGTCCGACTGATGGCAATATGATTATATTGTCTCTGATGACGAACAGAATAAGTAAAAAAAAAACCAAAAGTCGATTTGCGGTGGATAGAAACAGTTAGCCAGTGAGCACACATGCGCTGTGGAAGGCAGAGAACCTGCGATAGCGAGGGAAATGTTGCAGGGACGGTTTGTGATCCAGCGCGCGCCGGCTCTGACAAGGCCATAGGCACAGGTGAAAGTTGGGGAACCGCCTCGGGCAATTGCACTATATAAATCTGCAGCGAGGTCACAGCTAGAGACCTCACTGTTGACCTTATCTAGTGCAATTAATAGTGACAATGACGAGCCTAAAGAAAGATCGCCGTCCACGGTAACATATGATGTCTCCAGACGTAAAATGTAGTCTCATGTATTCACTGCGTAAATGTCACTTCCACGGCGAATGCCGGTCGTTAATATCACTTCTGCAGTTACAGCCTCTTGTACAGGAAACGGCGCAAAGAAAATATTACGCTACTTGCACGAAATGTTTAATGTTCGTTTTCCTAGCCTGCAGTCTAGGGCAAATCCAAAAATCGTCAGGTGTTACTTTAAAATACAATTTGTGGAAATCTATAGCTTTAATTCGTAACTTTCTATTACTGTATGAGCTAATGAAATTAATACTGACAATGTGTACTATTTCGTTTCATATTTGAACAAAACTTTAAGGAGGCACGAAGAGGAATTCCTGTAAGCAACAGCTGAGACGTACTGATGTGGTACATCATTCTGAACGAAGGGCCAATTTGAATATAGAATGTTCTGACTGTGAGGCTTCTAACTTTAAGTGCAGGTTCCTAAGACAGCTGCACAGAGTAATCATAACAACAGTGCTTAAGCACAAAATCATTAGTTTGTTGTGAGGTACCTTAAACCCAATGAAGTTATCTTCGGATTTTTCATTTGCCCTGTCATCTCTGTGTAGCGAGTGTCACGTACTGGATATTGTGTTGTTATTACCATCATGTCGCACCTTACTGAGATCCATCGAGAGCAATCTGTCGGTGCCTCTGTAGGCTGTGCAACAGTAAAAACATTCACCTATCTATTTGCGATATCCGGAGCTGTTGTAAATATTATTGTAGTAAAGATCACAGGAAGCCTCGTTCTATAAACACGACAGTGACGACGAAATCAGTGAGATGAAAAATATATAACCAAAATTTCTGTGTCAGAACTGATGTTGCCAGATCCTTTTCTGACCAAGTGAATGCTCAAATGAGTTTCACTAGTGTAGGAAATACGAAATCCGACCAAAGGAAACATGCAGCATGATCTAATAGGTCTGCTTTCAGAATGCTCCCACCCGGAAAAGATGTTCGCACGTTTAAGTTTGGATAATGCTTTAGCAAGAGTTCAATCCAGAATTTCTTCTTCCATCTGTCTACCGGTACCAGTGATGGAGGTTTTCTGCTGGTTGAAGCGAGTGGGTGGGAGTCATATCACGGATTTCAATGTGTTCCACGTTCAAACTGAAAGAAAAAGTTACTCGTTAGATCTCTGAAACCCTATTTGATACCGCAATCAGTATTCCCAAAGTGGGATTGCATTTTCCACGGCGGTACAGGACTACTGATACTCTCAATAAACGTAAATCATTTGTCAAATAGAGTCAGCGTCAGTATAAGATTGTTCGCTGGCGATGTCTTTTACAGGATGGTATTGTCGCTGGATAGTCTTAAGGAAATACAGAAAGACCTGACGACATCTGCACTTGGTGTACTGAACGGCAAGGCTGTCTTAATGTGGATAAATACAAGTTAATGTCTACAAAAAAAAGAACCTAACGGTTTCGGATTACAAGATTAGATCTACAGCTCGTCACATGGATTATCCTGTGGCGAAACTACGAAGCGATATGAAATGGGACGAACACGCGAAATCAGTGGAAAGGAAGGCGAATGGAAGACTTTTTTTGCGAGAGTTCCGTGAAGGTGCAGAGTATGTTTGAAGGAAACTGCACACAAGGACCTAGTGCGATGAGAGACACAGTGTTGGGGACGGTGAAGCACAGGCGGAAGTCCTATAGGGATACTCGTGGCACTTAAATAGCAGTTTTTGGAACAAATGCGACATTTCTCTCGCGGCACCCTGCTTGGTAAATTTAGGGAACCCATGTTCCAGAAAGCGCGCGAGCAATTGTGATATATTTATAATTAGCGCGCGCAGGGACGATGAGAGTAAGATTACAGCATGCGCCAATAATGATATGGGACAGAAAATAGCTTATATTGGTACACAGCGCATTTCTTCAAGCATTGTTCAGGGTGTGTCGATTATACCTGTAGATGTAAATGCGGAAGTAGACGAAGATTTTATCCCAAGTCACAAAGCTGGGAATATCCAACATTAGTTTCATTGGCAGGAAGGTGAAACGGCAAACCTTCCCACATATCTGTAACCCCAGATCTGAAGAGTGTCAACCCCAACTGATTTCTGCAGTAAGAACAATTACAAGCTCCTTCAACATCCTGCGCGATTATAATTGTTTGCGAGGAATCTTGTAAATATCTATTCACGACCACTCTGCGTTTGAGCGTTTGAAAGCATTGATCACAAGACTGTTTTTTTTTTTTTTTTTGAGGGGCGAGGGGGCGTTGCGATATTCTGACAGTGCTCAGAAAATTTTGTTCATTGCTCCAAACCATATTCCGATAATGCTACTATTTTACTAACTGAGTGTATATGTCTGAACAAAGCGATTTAATACATACCGGTTCAGTTTGATTGAGGAGTGTGGCAGTCCTCCCCATAGAAGCATTTTTCTATGCCACCGATCGTTTTACTATCGTGATCAGAGCTTGCACAGAGGAACTGAGCACTCCTTGGCAACAGCCTCGTGATTTCTCCCGCGATGAAGGTTCTAATAAGCAAGTTAACCTCACGTTATACGCAACTATTGAAGGCCATTACAGTTACTGCAGATAACGGCTTCCAAAGTAGCCTGCTGGATGAAAGACCCCACGCCATATACGCGTACTTGATAGGGCGTCGATTAATTGTACCAGGACTACCGGTAGAAAGTTGAAGTGACTCCCTGGCTCTACTTAAGGCTTTAGATTTATTTAGGTCGACAGTACGAAAATTACTTTCTACCTTCACACTGCACTCAGGATTCGATAATCCGTCGCAGACGCCGATCTTCTGTGGAACGCAAGGCACAAAAGCATTATGAAACGGTAACAGTGAACCAATAATATATTTTTCTTAACACTAATAATCATACTCAGCACTAAAGGACAATCAAAGGAAAGGCAAGACAGTTCGACGCAGTAGTACATGTCAGTTAAGAATGTGTTCTCTTCTTTTGTGAAAATTAAAGATTGAATTTGACACAATATCAAATAAATATGTGAGGAAAGCTAAACAAGAACTATATTTTTTAAAACAACTGTCGGTTCCGCTCGTCATCATTGTCATTTAGTCTTTGACAGTAATTTAGCCAATTTCGATAACATTTATGTTCTATTTTCGGAGCATTGAGGAAACCCTGGCACTTTCTTCCACGGACGTCTAGAAAATCCGCTGCATGTCGTGTATTGTAACTGCGTAATAACTGCACTCGAGTTCGAAACCCACGTCACTATTTTTGCACTCATATTTGAATGTGTGTCACTTAGAAACCATCCCCGCAAAAACTTTTTGACTGAGTCTAGTGTTTAAGCCCATTTGAGATCTAGATGAAAGCAGATGTTTTTATTTAGTTATTGATTTTCTTAATGAATCCTTGTACTCATGACCGAGTACGTAGACAATTCCATATTGGCCTTTTAGCAAGGCCCTAGTGAAGGTAGCTTGTCGCTCCTTTCATCGGACCTGTGGATGTCACTCATGTGGGTCTGTGTCGTATATGGGACAGTGACGATTCCTTGTGGTATTTGCGTTGACACGGCTGTGTTCGGGATGCATGGAAAGGATGGTGGTGATCAAGCAGTACGCTAAACGTTAGAACTTGGTTACAGAATTATAACCATAACATCACATACGAGGATAAGTCAATTATTATCCGCAAAGTAGTTACAAAATTTTATTGTAATCAAATAGGAAACTTACAAGAACATAGTCCCCTTGCGTTTCAACGCACTTGATCCATCGTTGTACAAGCTTCCTGATGCCCTCATTAAGGAAGGTTCTCGGTTGAGCTTCGAGCCAGAAATGTATCGCTTCTTTCACTGCTTCGTCCGAGGCAAATCGACGGCCCCTTAATGCCTGTTTGAGTGGACCAAACAAGTGATAGAAGGGGCAAGATCGGACTATATGGAGGATGATCCAGTACTTCAAATTTGAGTTTCTGGAGCGTTTAAGTAGTGTGGCCAGCAGTATGCGTACGAGTATTGTCGTGCAACAACACAACTCCTTCTGATAGCAATCCTCGGCGTTTGCTTCGAATTGCAGGCTTTAGCCTGGCAGTAAGCCTCCCACTGTAACGTACACTGTTTATTGTTGTCCCCCTTTCCCCATAATGTTCCAGTACAGACCTTGCGCGTCCCAAAAATCGTAAGCACCAGTTTTCCTGCGGACGGTTGGGTCTTGAACTTTTTCCTGCACTGCGAATTTGGATGCTGCCAATCCATACTCTGCCGTTTACTCTCCGGTGCGTAATGATTGATCCATGTTTCGTCACCAGTAATGAACCTGTCTAAGAACTTGTCCCCTTCGTTACCATAGCGATCCAAATGTTTTTTTGCAGATGTTCAAGCGCGTTTGTTTATACAACTGTGTGAGTTGTTTTGGGACCCATCTTGCACAAACTTTATGAAACCCAAGTCTGTTGTAGATGATTTCGTAGGCAGAACCGTGACTAGTTTGCAGACGATGTGCCACTTCGTCAATAGTTAATCGTCTGTCTAAGAGAATCATTTCACGTGAACGCTCAATGATTTCTTCATTTGTGGCGGTTAACGGTCGTCCGGCTCCTTCATCGTGCATAACACTTGTGCGACCATTTCGGAATTTTTCAATCCATTCGTAGACACTGTGTTGTGGCAAAATCCTGTTCCCGTACTGTACCGAAAGTCTTCAGCCCCTGGTACGCCTTCCGACCACAGGAAACGAATCACTGAACGTTGCTCTTCTTTGGTGCAAATAGACAGTGGAGCAGCCATGATTAACAGCACGGCAGCGATAACGAAACTAACCTATCAGCTTGAAAATTGCAAAGATATAACAACAAATAAACAAAGCATGCGTCATGAGCGTAAAACGACAGTACTACCAAAATAAACAAAAATATAACTAAATTTGCTGATAATAATTGACTTGCCCTTGTATTATCGCTTGTGCAGGATTCTGAAGAAAACCTGAAGCCAGCGCGTCGGTCTGTCATGTACGCAACTGCAAAATCGCTGGAGACGTGAAACAGCGCTTATGAAACAAGAACACCACCGTAACAGACGGTTCCGCATGGGTTACGGTTGGCCAACTGTTTCAGAATAGTGGGTGGTGGCGGCAGAGTCGACCACTACTGCAGCAAAGTCAGTTGCGTTTGTTTTGCGCCTTTCTCCCGTACAGACAGTCGCAATAAAGCTGAGCACCCGGAAGGAACATCAGAGCGAACGATTTTCGTTTAATAAACCTCTTCCAAATACAAGTTTTTTTTCAGTTTGTAAACTTTATCAATCACAGGACGTGTTTGTTTGTGGGCTGATTAGGTCGCATGTAAGAGCAATATATCCACACAGTCCTAGTAAAGAGTGGCGTAGGGGAAAAACTGCGCGACATATGGCGCGGTTTATTCACAAGGAAAAGTTCGCAAAAAGCTTCAGGATACAATACCGGAAAACAGGTCCAATTCAGAAGGCCAAAAGTCACACTAAACCAGAACACGTAAAAGTTTCCATAGAAACGAAAGCCACATATTACTTGCGAGACTATCTCCTCCGTAAGACACCACCTCCACCTAACTAATCATTCCACTAATATAAACTCGTAGGTTAGCTTTGACGTAAAACCTCTGTTTACCGACGTGCATATAGCCAAACCAATTAACACCTTACAGGAGAAAATACCGCCATATGTCTGCTCTTGGTGCACTTTTGCTTGTCATCAAAGTACGTTAGTTGACATGGCAAATTTTATGAACAGACAAACGAGGTGGTTACAAGTTTCCCCTTTCATTTGAAACAGCTGACGTATTCATGGAAGCATTCCAACAGACAGCGGCAAGTTTCGCGCCGCTGCGTCCACGTTGTTGGCTGAGTTCCGTGTACGACACGTTCTTGATTTGGCCGCTTGGGGAAGCAGAGCTACGCAGATTTCATCAGCACTTCAACAGGTTACATAAAATTATACAGTTCACACTATAAAAATAAAATAACGGAGCGATTCGGTTTCTGGTTGTAGAGGTGTACAAGAAACCGATTCACGCAAACAGATATCTGCATGCGGAGTCGCACCACCATCCAACACAACAGAATGCTGTGCTACATACGCTGACAGTACGACTCGTGGGCTTAGCGAAGCTGACCGCCTCCAACATAAAGTAAACGAGCTCCGGACAACATTGCGTGCGAATGGATATAGCAACAATAACATACGACGATCTGTAAGGTACAGTGAAGATTACACAGACATAGGAATAGAAGACCTTCTTGTTGCTCGCTTACCTTACGTGAGACGCGTCAGCGACCATGTAGGCAAGGTGCTGAGGAATTAAACCAGTACCCCAGAGCGGCCACAAGATCCGAGATCTGTTGAGGTGGGGTAGTGAGACGATGTTGTCAAGCAAACAAAGTCGCAACACCAAAAAGGAGCTGTACCCTCCACACTGCAGCTACCTAGGAACTTACACTACTGGCCATTAAAATTGCTACACCAAGAAGAAACGCAGATGAGAAACGGGTATTCATTGGACAAATAATTATACTAGAACTGACATGTGATTACATTTTCACGCAATTTAGGTGCATAGATAATGAGAAATCAGTACTCAGAACAACCACCTCGTCGTAATAACCACCTGGTCGTAATAACGGCCTTGATATGCCTGGGCATTGAGTCAAACAGAGCTTGGATGGCGTGTACAGTTACAGCTGCCCATGCAGCTTCAACACGATGCCACAGTTCATCAAGAGTAGTGACTTGCGTATTATGACGAGCCAGTTGCCCGCCCACCATTGACCAAACGTTTTGAAATTGTGACAGATCAGGAGAATGTGCTGGCCAGAGCAGCAGTCGAACAGTTTCTTTATCCAGAAAGGCCCTTACAGGACCTGCAACATGCGGTCGTGCATTATCCTGCTGAAATGTAGTGTTTCGCAGGGATCGAATGAAGGGTAGAGTCACGGGTCGTAACGCATCTGAAATGTAACGTCCACTGTTCAAAGTGTCGTCAATGCGAACAAGAGGTGCCCGAGAAGTGTAACCAACGGTACCCCATACCATCACGCCGGGTGATACGCCAGTATGGCGATGACGAATACACGCTTCCAATGTGCGTTCACCGCGATGTCGACAAACACGGATGCGACCATTATGATGCTGTAAGCAGAACCTGGATTCGTCCGAAAAAATGACGTTTTGCCATTCGTGCACCCAGGTTCGTCGTTGAGTACACCATCGCAGGCGCTTCGGTGTGTGATACAGCGTCAAGGTTCAAATGGTTCAAATGGCTCTGAGCACTTAGGTCATCAGTCCCCTAGAACTTTCAACTACTGAAACCTAACTAACCTAAGGACATCACACACATCCATGCCCGAGGCAGGATTCGAACCTGCGACCGTAGCAGTTCCGCGGTTCCGGACTGAGGTGCCTAGAAACGCACGGCCACCGCGGCCGGCCAGCGTCAAGGGTAACTGCAGCCTAGGTCTCCGAGCTGATAGTCCATGCTGCTGCAAACGTCGTCGAACTGTTCGTGCAGTCCCCATCTGTTGACTCAGGGATCGAGACGTGGCTGCACGATCCGTTACAGCCATGCGGTTAAGATGTCTGTCATATCGACTGCTACTGATACGAGGCCGTTGGGATCCAGCACGGCGTTCCGTATTACCCTCTTGAACTCACCAAATCCGTATTCTGCTAACAGTCATTGGATCTCGACCAACGCGAGCAGCAGTGTCGCGATACGATAGACCCCAATCGCGATAGGCTACAATCCGACCTTTGTCAAAGTCGGAAACGTGATGGTACGCATTTCTTCTTCTTACACGAGGCATCGCAACAACGTTTCACCAGGCATCGCCGGTCAACTGCTGTTTGTGTATGAGAAATAGGTTGGAAACTTTCCTCATGTCAGCGTGTTGTAGGTGTCGCCACCGGCGCCAACCTTGTGTGAATGCTCTGAAAAGCTAATCATTTGCATATCACAGCATCTTCTTCCTGTCGGTTAAATTTCGCGTCTGTAGCACGTCATCTTCGTGGTGTAGCAATTTTAATGGCCAGTAGTGTATTGAGGATGACGTAGCATTCCCTAGATGCCCTCCACACTGCAGGTGTCTACGAAATTAGACGTGAACGCGACGAAGTGAAACCGACATACCGATTAGCATAGTAATGAACGTTACGTATGACGCATAACAGAATGAATCAGCTGCAGCTGGACAGCACTAGGAGTGTGGCTGATCACGCTGACGGGGAAAAAAATCGCAACACCCAAAAATAATTAATGTGGAGTAGTGAAACTTCGGGTATACGCTTGTCTAGGTAAAATATTTAAGTGATTAACACTGGAAGACAGGTTAATGTAGGCGCGAGAAATGTCATTGCAAACGTGAAATGCTGGTACAACAATAACCGGTATAACTGCCAGAATATTGAGTGCAAGCATGCAAACGTGCATGGATTGTGTCGTACAGGTGTATGATGTCAGCTCATGCGATGGAGTACCAAGCCTGTTGCAGTTACTACAGGGACAGTAAACGCTGGTTGTGGATGACACTGGGGTGGTCGTCCGATGATGTCCCAGAAGTGCTCGATTAGAAACAGATCTGGTGACTGAGCAGACCAAAGCAACATGTCAACACACTGTAGAGCAAGTTGGACTACAGCACCAGTATGTGAACATTATCCTGTTTGAGAAACGTCCCTGGAATATTCTTCATTATTAGCAGCACAACAGGTCAAATCTCCGGAATGGCGTCCAGATTTGCAATTAGGGCGTGTGGGAGAACCTCAAGACTGCTGCTATTGTCCTGCGAAATCGCAGTCCAGATCATAACAGCAGGTGTAGGTCCAGCGCGTCTAGGCTGCAGAGACGTTGGTTGCACGCGCTCAGATGGCCTCTTCTAGCCGACACTCAGTCATCATTGGCACCCAGGCAGAACCGGCTTTCATCAGAAAACGCAACAAATCTCCAACCCGTCCTCAGTGAGCTGTCGCTTGAGACCACTGAAGTCGCAAACGGCGGTGGTCTGGGGTCAGTGGAACGCGCTCTGCAGACCTTCTGGTCCGCAGCTGTCCTTGAAGTAATCGATTTGTACCAGTAAGTTGTGTCAACTGTGGTGCCAGCTGATGCTCGAATTGCTGCTGCAAACGCAATACGATGCACCACAGCCACGCGCCAGAAACGACGGCCTCCCCTCTCCGTATTGCCACGTGGCGGTCCGCAGCCCGATCTTCTGGCCACCATACCTTCCCGTGACCGCCGCAGGTAGCAATTGTGTACAGTGAGTAAATTACTCCCAAGTCTTTCTGCAGTTTCACCGAAGGAACATCCAACTTCTCATATAGTGATGGGGAGCTCGTGAATGAGTCGTTCAAATGAACGCTTCACTCCAGTGAAGTGTGAACTAACCACTCAATTTCAATGAACTGGTACTTCAAACTCTTCACAGATAGCACACTTCACACTTTTTTCACCGAGCGAGGTGGCGCAGTGGTTAGACACTGGACTCGCATTCGGGAGGACGACGGTTCAATCCCGCGTCCGGCCATCCTGATTTAGGTTTTCCGTGATTTCCCTAAATCATTCCAGGCAAATGCCTGGATGGTTCCTCTGAAAGGGCACGGCCGACTTCCTTCCCCGTCCTTCCCTATTCCGATGAGACCGATGACCACGCCGTCTGGTCTCCTTCCCCAACCAACCAACCACACTTTTTTCTAGTTCACTCACTCTCTTCCCCTCTCCCACTACGTCGACGGTACGTCACTCATTCTCCCTTCACTTCTATGCTCCCTCTACTGCCTGTCGAAGAATCGCGCGGCGAAATACACTTAGAACAACAGTTGCACTTTACTTTCCCATCACCTAAATTGGCGAAGAAACCCCAAATTTCACTACTTTTACGCGATCGCGAGTTGCTAGCCATTGTATAAGCGTGAACAGACACAAAAACTGCTTTCCGAATAAAATAAAGAGGGATTTTACCTGAAATCGTACCAATGACTACAGGCGACAGTTTACGTTTTGAATTTAGAGGGTTATTATTCTCAACAAAAATAAAATCAACAAGAAAACTTCTGAATAATTACTTAACGTAGGTATATAGACTTTGTGACAGTGGTAAACATACTCATTCTATTTTGGATTAATTTTAAAAGGAACATAAAATCGGACTGCATTTCGTTGGTTGCCCTAGTTTTCAGTCCATGAATACAACAAATAAGGTTTCACTTGGCAGATAAAGATTTTTTTGGGCGCTTCATGAGAAAATGTCGAGCAAGATTAAACGTAATACCTTCTTTATATGTGACAGGCTTCTCTATTTATCTTTCCTTTGTCCCCTTTGACCATGCTCTACTTAGTTAACCCAGACGCTGTAAGAGCGTAAAATGTTGCGTGCACATTACTGCATAGTTCGGCCATCTGTTGGTAAAATTATGAAGTATTACGAAGCTTTATTGTACGAGCGAGGCTAAGCGAGCGTAGCTGCGGCTGAGCGGCGAACTGGGCAACTTAGCCAGGCTTCCGTACTTCATGAATGAACTACTTCATTTGAACGCTTCACGGCAAAGAGTGAAATGAATGAAGTAGTTCACGGGAATGAACGAGTTCGACCCATCTCTATTCTCATAGCCCCATTACACGCCCTCGTTCAAATTCTGGCGTCTTCGCAGCCTTAAAAACATTCTTGACTAACATCGTCTCATTAGGTCCAATCACGAAGCTAACACTCACGAATGTTACAGCACGTATTTTGAGGAAACAAGATTTGCATCCTCACAGTCGCTCTACTAGTTGTACCTCTAGGCTTTTTTGCGTGAAATTTCAATAGACGTCTTTTTCAGATGTAGTAACACGACTACCAACTTCCGTTTACGTCGCAGAGATCCTTCTTAGTGTTGCGATTTTGTCTTTTTGTCAGTGTATTAAATTTAGAGAACGTCATGTGTCTCGGCAGCCGTGGGCACAGCAACGATAAATAACAAAGGTTGTCGAAATAACTGAACTCCGTAAGAGCATAATCAGTGAGGATGGCTACAAGTTACTGGCGGCCTGCCTGCGAGCGATCCCAGCCCGCCAGGCCGCGTGTGCTCGCCATCTACCAGTCCCGCGTGATAAGCATTCAGCACTGTAAACAAGCGGTCGCAACCGAACTGTCGTGCGGCAGCAAAGCCTCACTGCAGGAAAACACTACTCCTCGGTCCAAGCTCCCGATTCGCTGTTGCCTGCCAATCAGCTGCCAGACTAGTATAGACAATAACCTACTGTACGGCCACCCCCCCCCCATCCCTACCCCACCCTCCAATAGCTATCTTTACTTCGAATCGTCCACGTAATCTCAGAATGTGCCATAGGTTGCCACGTGACAACTGAAATAAGACAGTATATAGGGGAAAACAAGCCCTAGAATCCATCTCACCTCAGTGTTTAGCAAGGTCTTGACTCCATCCTCTGCCGACGAATCCACCCACAGCTGCACAAACACCATCTCCGTCCTATTAGCCAGTGGGCTTCTGTCCCTCCTTTTTTGCTGATGATCAAATCCTGAACCTGGAGACGGCATACGACCCCGTATGGGAATCCGCTCTCCTTTTCAAACTCCAGACTTACGCGCTTCTAGTGAAGTATATCCGCCCTAATGCATCCTTATTCCCTAATCGCCCACCCTATGTCAAAAACACCAATTCCCGTGCCTCCCATCCTACTGCAGCAATGCCCCAAGGTTCTGTTCTCTCGCCGGCCGTAGTGGCCGAGCGGTTCTAGGCGCTTCAGTCTGGAACCACGCGACCGCTACGGTCCCAGGTTCGAATCCTGCCTCGGACATGGATGTGTGTGATGTCCTTAGGTTAGTTAGGTTTAAGTAGTTCTAAGTTCTAGGGGACTGATAACCTCAGAAGTTAAGTCTCATAGTGCTCAGAGCCATTTTTTCTGTTCTCTCCCGTCTCCTTCACCTCTTATACGCTGCCGATATGCCCCAATCACCTCCTCCCATCTACGTCCTTCAGTATACTGACGACACCGCATTCCTCGCTCTTTAACCAAATCCCAACGATCCCTCCAAATCCACCTAAGTTTACCTCCTGGTGTAATCAATGGCTTAACCGCTCCAAAACCCAGGCAATAATTATAGTATGCACTGAGGCGTTTCCATTACTTCTATCTCACCATTTATAACCGTCCCATCCAGCTGACTAGAACACTAAAAGACCTTGTACTAATCTTCAACTGGCAAGTAACGTGGAAACTGCACCTACTAACCATCCAACGGAAAGCCCACAATAGATTAAAATTAATAAAACTATTAACTGGCTGAACATGGAGCTATACCTCTCCACTTTCCTTGACACATACAAATCCCTGATCCGCCTCATTATTTGCTATGCAAATGTTACATGGATATCCGCCCCATCCAAGTTCTGTAAGCCCCTCCAGGTCCTTGAGCGCCATGCCTTCTGTAGTGCTTTTTATATCCGCTTACTTACCATGACAAGGACCCTTAACCAACTCATCGAATTCCCACCTCTCCCCAGTCACACTGAACACCTCCGAATAACTTACATCTTCGAACTCGACTCCAACAATCCTGTTGTGTCCCCTCCAGCTCTGGTGTGCTGTCTCACCTCTACCTACACATGCCACCAGCCTTCCACCTGCACATCCTCCATGTCCTCCTCCTCCCCCCCCCCACCCCCCACCCCGCGAGAAATTTCAACCCTCTGCCTGTCCAAGACCACGAACTCTGCCCCAAAGTATTCCCATCCTACAAACTCTGTCCACCCGCCCCCATCCCCCCCTAAGGGCTCCCTCCTCGTCCTCTCCCAATACCACACCTCCTCCTTCTCGCCTTCCCTGTCGCACCCCACTCTCTTGTTCTTTCAAATTTATAGATCTCGCTTATCCCCCGCAACTATCCTTATCTCGTCACCACCTCTTACCAGCCCCCATTTACCACTACTCTCCTATCTCCCTCCATACTTACCTTTCTTTTCATCAACAGTATACCATCCCAAGGCAGGTACTTTTCCAGTTTTAGTGAAAATGTGCGGTACTCTGTTTTTTAATGGTAGTGTCTCTTCCGTCGTGTTCAGTGTTTTCCGAGTGTTTCTTCAAGTGTTTAGTGTCAACAAGTGTTCTCCAACTTTTTAAATAAGCTGTCTGTAAAAAATTTTAAACTATTCAAGAAGGCAGCATTATTTCTTATATTCTCCTATTAACTTCACCCTTGAAAATAATTCAAAATTCGTGATAAATACGTCTCCTTGTGTTTTGTTTAGCATCTAAGTTAGAGAATAATGTCTACTGTGTGAAGAGCGGGTTCTACTGCTGGTCAGCCCATCCTCCCCATAGGGCAAGGGGGGATGAAAAAATACAGAATCCACCAGTTAGTCGTCTTGCAGAGGACCGGTGGAAAGTCGATCAAAACATTCCATCTTAGTTGTTTTAGTGTTTGATAACAATGCAGCCTAATACCTAAAATTAATTTATTGGAAAAAAATGCTCTCCTGTTTGATATGACACCTGTTCCAATCAACCATCTGCGTGTGAACGACGAATCAACACTCGTCTATAACTTCAAATGGTTCAAATGGCTCTGAGCACTATGTGACTTAACATCTGAGGTCATCAGTCCCCTAGACTTAGAACTACTTAAACCTAACCTAACCTAAGGACATCACACACATCCATGCCGGAGGCAGGATTCGAACCTGCGACCGTAGCGGTCGCGCGGTTCCAGACTGAAGCGCCTAGAACCGCTCGGCCACACGGGCCGGCCCTATAACTTCAGAAATGACTTATCACTATTTCATTTCCACGTGCAGAAACGCAGCTAGGAATTCTTTTAAGCCGAACACACACCGATAGAATAAGTTTACCGATCGCTGAGTATCCCTCGCACCCGACCTGCCGTTGGAATCACTCCAATATCACCTACGCCGCAGAGGGCGCGGGATTTGCGCCCTCCTGCCTGACTCTCACAGTCTGCGAGATATGACGAGTTCCTGAAAGTGTTTAAACGTTCAGGCCTTTCAGCCAACAGAAGCAGAAAGCAGCCCTTCTCGTTGATCGTCCACTTTTCCCACTGATAACACCCCGCCGCAATGTGCTGTTTCCTCCTAGGACTCATATAATGCAGAAGGAAACCTGATCTAATGGGACAATCTCTAACCCTTAAGTCAACGTAACAGGCTCCGACCAGAACATTCAGAATATTTTGACTATCTCTTGTACTTTTTTATATTTATTTATTCATTTTTCTTACAGCCGACTCCACCATCCACCACGATGTTAGATTCTACACAGTATATATTTCTTTCAATATGACACTGAATATATGTTTGTCTTTTTTTAAAGAAATTCGTTTTTGACCTGAAGGCTGCACACGCACATCCATCTCTGAGCGTTGTAGGAATTTTCTAGCATTTTACATGAGCATTCAAAATTAAACACCTGCAGGTGAATTCTGCAGCCTTATTTACATAAAAATGTATAAATTTTAGAAAGCAAGAAGAGTGAAAGAAATTGAAAAGTTCGCACGGTATTTTTGGACGGAAGACTTCTTGTAGGGTATGCGGCTGTCTGGTGGACGTCTTTTTAATTGACGGCACTTCGGAGACTTGCGCGTCTTATTATGATGAAATGATGATGAGGATAAAACACACACACACACACACACACACACACACACACACACACTGTGGCGCCTCTTTATGAATCGCTTAGTATTTTGAGAGAGATATTCCATTTTTAAAGTAATTTTACGTGTGTATAATGAAAGTGCATGTGTTTTTGATATGATTTATGTACAGTTTCGAGTTCGTCTAAGAGTAACCGTGCAGTAAGGAGCTAGGGCTCCTATTCTTTTTTTTTCATTTTTAATTTTACACTGGTGTCCAGAATTAAGGCAACAAATCGCTTCTTCCCCAACCTGTGTTTAAGTCACGATATAATCATACAAACTGTCGACAGATGTCCGCACGATAGTGTTCTGCACGGAAGACGGTATTCCGGTCAACGGACAACCACCTGTCAAACAGGAAGTATTCATCGGGGAGTCCCACATCCACAATCGCTGTCTACACAATGTGGCACGGAGAAGACGCCTACCAGACTCTCTGCAATGGAGAGGCGTAGTAAGAATGGAAGCAGGACAGTCACAAATTGATGCGGCCCAATGGCTTAATGTGAATCGTTTTGTTGTTCTTGGATGCGGCGGCAGTTTATAGAGACTGAAACTGTAAGAGAGGACCGTTATTTGGCTGGAACTGCACGATGGTACTGCCATAGCACTGCATGCCAGCTGGCATCTGACTTCAGAGCATCCACTGGACTTCTTGTATCGAGGCGAACGGTGTGCAGAAGGCTTCAGCATAGTGGTCTTGTCAGAGACTCTCTGTACGTGTACCTCTGACGCGTCTTCTCAGAGGAAAGGTTTAGAGTGGAAACGTCAACATGCCACCTGGAGGGTCAAACAATGGGCCAATGGTCCGGAGACTGAGTATCGGCGGATTCGCATCTGGAGGGAACGTGGAAGACGATTCGAGACCCAAACGTTGTGGAAAGAGACCGATATCGAGGAGGAGCCCTAACGGTGTGGGCAGGAATTAGTCTGACCACTCGAACAGCCCTGCATGAAATTGTACGGGTGAATCGGCAAAGTTTAACAGCTGCCAGGCATTGTGACGAGATCTTGAGACCTTATGTGCGTTTTTTGCGAGGTGCTGAGGGCCCAGACTTCGTACTGATGGACAGTAATGCCCGACCTCATAGAGCACGGGTGGTTGATATTTTCTTGGAAACAGAAGATATTGCACGCATGACGTAACCTGCTAGCTCTTCCGATTTGAATCCAATAAAGTATGTCTGGGATGCACGAGGGAGACAGGTTGCATCACATCAGCATCCACCAACCCCTCCTCAAGATATCCTAGCAGCCTTGCAGGAAGCATGGGTGTTATTACTTCAACATGAGATTGATGACATCATTCAAGTCCGTATTGCTGTCAGAAGTGGTCACATTCCTTACTGAGTACATTATCCAGTTGTCGGAATGTGTGTGCCAATCAGTTAAATTGGAAAAAAAGGAAAACATACTTGTCTACTGTTAAGAACGTTGCAGTTGTCTACGTTCTGTATTCTCTACATTTTTGTACTTTACTATCGCCTGTTTATGCTGTTTTGTGGCAAAATAAACGCAACCTTGCAAAATTTGCGTTTTCTGACTTTGTCCTGATTGAGATCGCATCTAAAAGCACTTACGTACTAATGAATGTAAATTTCTTCTTCTAATTGGAATAATAATAATTTAAAAGAGTTATTTAACTTTCTTTACGTAATTTTTCATCTTTTTATTATCCTGAAGAATTAAATGTGGCCGCTGTGATTGTACTAGTGGAAGCTAGGTCTATTTGCGTAATATAGTTAACTTATTTTCATTGTAATAGCAATTTCTTATACCTACTGTTTATCACAACCTGCACATGGTGTCTTACTTTGAAGTTCGATACTTTTATTAGGTCACGAGGTCTAGCCTAACTTTCAGTAAACAGATTATTCAAACTCAATCACACAAGCCGAAGCTACACAGTAACTTTGGCTTCAGCATAAAATCAGTCTGTCTGAACAAAAAAGAAATTAAATGAAAATAAGAGTTAAAAAGAATTTCCTACATGTAGTCTTTGCCGATGATTCAGTGCTTCATTCAGAGATAGACTACTATTTAATTCAGATAATCATTTTCTCAGTCACAACGAATTTATAACTGATCCACACGAAATATTACTGCAACCCAGTAAAATAAGGATTTCATTACATTCGTCTTGTAAGGTAACGTCAAATATTAAAAGAGATCAATTAAAACACACAATGTCCCGGACGGAGAAAATCTCCGAGGCGGTCGGGAATCGAACCCGGAATGGCAAACCAGCGCCGCTAACTACAAGACCACGAGCTGCTAACAAGAAGAGTGAAGTATGAGTGAAAGATTAACCCACCACTATAGGGTCCGCCTATCCCTATTCAGTAATGAGCAATCTTGGGGTTGCCCAAGACTGCCGACAACACACTTCTCTGTATTTATGTCTATCCCTATACTAAACTAATGTCTAATGTTCCTGCTTGTCGAGGCAGCACTTGAGCTTTCGCATTACCATTTGGGTTCCCTCGTGTAATTTTTTACCTGCGATTTAACTGACTGTGTATTCGAAATGAGCACGTTACGTCGGTTATTCGCCTACTCATCAGTATCTCATACGCTCTCATCATCATCTCTATCCGAAGTTATAATACCAGCATCTCCTGTGCTGCATACTCCTGTGTGCGTGGCAGAACCGGGAGACGTCAATATCGAGCTTTAGTTCCAGAGACAGACCGTAACAACAGAGATGGCACCGCCGAGGCAAGTGTACAGCCAGCAGAGATAAACATGGCCCGGGCGCTTCTACTCTTCAGACCAGAATCAGCTACAGGCACTTAGAATTTGAATCCCGCGATGCCCCAAGTTCCATTCACAAGTCACTGACACCGCTGTGACCTGGGTTCTGTTTACTGATCAGCCTTCTGCTTAAGGAGTCATTGTTGTGCATAGGACAAACTGTCAAACTTACGGATGGGTGCAGCCCTTGAACTCTGTTCCGTGTCACCGGCGGGCTTTGTACCGTAGCGCACATGCATTAAATATTTATTGACACAGAAGACACACTTGTTGTGGGTTATGGAAAAACCAACTCGTCAGCTACAGCCCACTGGTAGCCGTATGTCACCTGATGCTGGACGAAAGTCCTTGCGTAATTAATGTAATTGCCAAGAGGACGTACCCAGAGCGCGATCGTCTAATGGGAATAAAATCATATCCCAAATTAAAATCAGATTCAAATAATTATTCCTCAGGACTCTTGACTCAATAGGCTCTAGATTGATGTGTTCTAATTGCCTACACTCTGATTATACACTGAAGAGATAAAGAAACTGGTACTCCTTTTCTAATATCGTGTAGGGCCCCCGTGAGCACGCAGAAGTGCCGCAAAACGACGTGGCATGCGCTCGACTAACGTTTGAAGTAGTGCTGGAGGGAGCAGACACAATGAATCCTGCAGGGCTGTCCATAAATCAGTAAGACTACGGGGGGACGAAGATTCTTCTGAACAGCACGTTGCAAGGCATCCCAGATATGCTCAATAATGTTCATGTCTGGGGAGTTTGGTGGCCTGCGGTAGTTTTTAAACTCGGAAGACTGTTCCTGGAGCCACTCTGTAGCAATTCTGGACATGTGGGGTGTCGCATTGTTCTGCCGGAAACGCTCAAATCCGTCGGAATGTACAATGGGCATGAATGGATGCAGATGATCAGACAGGATGCTTACGTGCGTGTTACCTGTCAGAGTCGTATCTAGACGTATCAGGGGTCCAATATCGCTACACCTCCACTAGCCCCACTCCGTTATACAGCCTCCACCAGCTTGAACTGCCCCTGCTGAAATGCAGCGTCCATGGATTCATGAGGTTGTCTCCATACCCGTACATGTCCATCCGCTCAATACAATTTGAAACGAGACTCGTCCGACCAGGCAGCATGTTTCCAGTCATCAACAGTCCAATGTCGGTGTTGACGGGCTCAGGCGAGGCGTAAAGCTTTGTGTCGTGCAGTCATCAAGAATACATGAGTGGATCTTCGGCTACGAAAGCCCTTATCGACGATGTTTCGTTGAATGGTTCGCACGCTGAAAACTTGTTGATGACCCAGCTTTGATATCTGCAGCAATTCGGGGAAGGGTTGCGCTTCTGTCACTTTGAAACATTCTCTTCATTCGTCGTTGGTCCTGCAGGATCTTTTTCCGGCCACAGCGATGTTGCAGTATTGACGTTTCACCGGATTCCCAATATTCAAAGTAGACTCGTGAAATGGTGGTACGGGAAAATCACCACTTCATCGCTACCTCGGAGATGCTGTATCCCATAGTCCGTCCGCCGACTATAACACCACGTTCAAACTCACATTAATCTTGATAACCTACCTCTGTAGCAGCAGTAACCGACCTAACAACTACGCCAGACACTTGTTTTATATAGGCGTTGCCGACCGCACCGCTGCATTCTGCTTGTTTACATATCTCTGTATTTGAATATGCATGTCTATACCAGTTTCTTTGGCGCTTTGGTGTACGTTGGGTATAAGAATATGGTAATATTGTTCTTATCTAATGTGTTGTACACAGCAAATTGATAATAAAGTGGGCTCAAAATTGTGACAGTAATATGTTACTGCCAAATAAGTGACCGTGTTTCACAGCCAGATGGTAAAGAAATTAGGATAATGTGTACCCAATGAAAAAGGTATAATTCAATTGAGATGTTATAAAATCGGTATGGATCTAACTGATTACGGTTGTCGTGATCTGAGACGTCAATAACGATCACTAGAACGACGGCAGAGGGGGTGCAGTGTCAGGAGGTTTTTGAACACAGTAACGCTCTACTAGGTGGCGTTGCACGGCAGGAGATAGAAAGTGGCCAACGTACCTATGCATTGTCCTAAATGCAATTCGTAGATACCTCTGGTATGAACATATGTATCATAATGACAGAGTGTAGAATTTATCAGGTACGTAAATGCTGCCAAAAAAAAATCTCGAAGTAGCACCGCCCAAGCGTACGCCTCCCAGATTTGTCGACCATACAGCATGTCTGGGATGGGATGGGATAGGAAGGCGTATGCTTCATAGCAGTCTCCAGCCGGCGATCTTGATGAACTGACACAGTATGTGTCTCAGGCATGACAAGGACTCCCTCAAGATGACCTTAGGAGGCTAGATGCCTCCATGCCACAACGAACACAACAGTTTACTCACGCCCGTGGGACTCGCGCCTTATACTGTTGTCGATCAGTTCTCAGTGGAATGGAAGTTTGATTTATTTAATAATCTTTATGTGCTTAATTGTGTAATATTTTCCAAACGGTCCCATTATTTTTTCCATGCTTTTTGCAGTTTTCTAGAAAAATGTCGTGAAGATTAGATTATAGCATTTACTGTTGATATTTTTACTTGTGTCATACAAATACATAGCACCATTTTTGCTGACGTATCAACTTTCTTTGCAGATACGAGTGGTGAATGAACGCCATGTTCAGTGACACAAAACCATTCTCATCATCCTTTCGCCACAGTCATGAGTCAGAAAATTTGTAAGTCTGTTGACTCTCTTGGAGACAGCAGGGTAAAAATTACTCCAACCAAGTATCAAATTTTTTATGTATACTTTTAGAGCTTAAATCGCGTCATGGCTGGTTACTGCTTTTGTTTAATATATTGCTCACAATCCTGTTTTAGTGGATATGTGGGGGACAAAGTTATCAATGAAACGGAAAGTTTTCTCCTACTTCTCGTAAAATATATTTTATCTGGGTTATTTTTTGACCGTACGTAATTACCGAAAGCCAGTGTGCGATTTGCAGGGGGGGGGGGGATGGGGGGGATTTCGCCCCCTCTGCATCAGACCATCCCCTCCTCTGGCTTTAGTTTATGCATCCCAACCTGGGATGTTTATTTCCCATGCACTGGAGTAAAACTCATATAATTTAAATTTGTGGAGCCGAACACTGAAAGTTTTTAATACAGTCTTACTATTAATACTATTAATGTTTGCTTATTAATTTTGAAAAAGTGTTATGTAGTAGTTAAGCATTTCAAAACATTTAGAACTAAAGCACCATTCTCATGTTGTCATTGTTGCTTTCATCTAAGGTGCGTCATCCGTTTACTTGCGAGCTTGCGAGGGAAGTAGTGTGGCAGTCATACCTCAGAGTTAGGTGATCTGGGGGCTGAAAGTCCCACCCCGGGCCCTGACACAGGGTTGTGACCGGCCCGGTGCCTGTGCGAACATTTACCGTTAGGCCACTATTTGGCAACGGTATGGCGCGAACTAACGCGCCTGGGACGAAAGCACATATTACTAAATAACGCACCATCGTGTGCTTCTAGTTCCTAGGATACTATTTCGTGGACCTTCTTTAAATACTCTTCTCTTCCACCATCGTTTTCTTTTCCTTTGGTTTTCATTTCCGTTGTTAGGTGCATGTGCAAGTACCAAGTAGGCCGCCGCTGCGATACTTTATCATCATTTATACTGCAAGACCGACACACGTGTGGCACAAATTCTGTTGCTTTGGTATAAATTAACCTGCCGCATGTAACATACGCCGCAAGATGTTGCCTTTTGTAGCATGCTACAAGGCGACGCACGCCACATTTCCGTAGCATGCCACAGCGTTGCAAGACGTCGCCCCAGCGTAAACGAGGCTTTAGAGCCAGGTCTGTATTGTATGGTGGATGTGATGTGTTGCGTACGAAACTAAAACCTGCAATCAGATCCAAACGTCGTGGAAAACTGTGAAGAGGTGTCATCCTGCAGCAAGAGAACGCTCGCCCACATTCTGCCAAACGGACAGCCGACGCAAAAAGAAGTAGAGATTCGAGGTGCTGGAACATCCACCATAGAGTACAGACCTGGCTCCAAGTGATTTTCACATGTTTGGACCCTTAACGGAAGATTTGAAAGTGATGAAGACGTCATTGCTGCGGTGCAAAATTGGTTACAGATGCAACCGAAAAACGTATTTTCTGATGAAATAAATAAAAAAACTCGTAAAACGTCGGGAAAACTACATTAAGTCCAGGGAGGTTACGTAGAAAAATAACGCATGTTTCAGTTTTCTATCATCAGAATAAGTAAAGCTTTTCACAAATGTGCCTTTACTTTTTGAATTCCCGTCGTATACCTGTATGTAGATGATTTTGTAAATAAGCTTTACCTATAATGAACTTTTAAAGATATAACAAGGGATGGCTTTTCTGATAGTGCATACGTGTGCATAGTGAGTTTCGGCATTAACATCTATTTATAAATAACTGTTTAACCATGGGTAACGCCGCGGTCCAAGCTAGTAACATATGTAATTATACTAACCCCCTATGACATCCCCCCCCCCCCCACACTGGTAAAAGCACAAATCGCACACTGCCGAAAGCCTATCAGACTAAGTCTGTAGTAGGGAGATTCACGTGCAGTCCTAATCAACAACAAGTGATGTGATCGTATTACGCAAGTCTGTACTGTTGACTAACTACAATATAACTGACAGTATAACAATAAGCTACTGAAATAAACTGATTAAACGAAATTCATTTTAAATTTTAGTTTGTATTCAAAACACAAATATAATAATGCCTCCAGTGAGAGTAATCAGATGTTGCATTTTATCATTGTCTGCTTGCACCCGTGTAAAACCATTTCGAGGTTAAAAACCTTTACAAGCAAAATATCAGATGAAATTCAATGGTCACTTATAATTTAATCTGACTCTTAGTTGGATTTTTGTAACAACGGTGGTTAGCGAATTTGTTCAAATTTACCTGTTGATGGTTAAAGTGATTTAATTTTAAGTCTATTACTCTTCGTCTGATTACCACAACTTTGAGATGCTTATTATTATGGGTATAGTTGTCTATCCATCAAACAGTTCAGAAGTCAGAACAGACTCGTTTGCAAATACTCTCCAGTTCTAAAAGTACCAGCAAGCACCTCACCTTTACCGCTCGCCCTTACTGAATACAAACAATATTTCCCAAAAGCATTGATTTGTCAGAAATATTTTAAAAGAGTATCATACATGGAGGCACGATATGCAGTCTTTTCGAAGCTAGTGGCAGACACCGGGGCATTCTGTGAACTTTCGAGCCAAATAGTTCGGTAGCATATTTTTCCCTCGCCTGCATTGTAAACAAGCCCAAAGTGAGAAGCAGTTGTGCAGTGACACTTGAAACTGTACAGTGTGTCCAAGAAGCCCTCATACCCTATGTCAAAACAGTATTTTGTGTATTGAAGTACTTACTTATAAAAAGGAATCCAGAGGCTCTACATGTGCACCCTCGTTCCTATGTCCTTCTTGACACCTTGCGGAGCATCTCAGGAGTTATGCTTTGAATGGCTTCAACACTTGTGCAACATTTTATTATTCTTGTAGCGAACTGACCACATGAGACTTTATTATTCGTCACAATGAATTTCCTGGCTTGGTAAGGTCCAGACTTCGTGGTTGTCATTTAAATGGAGCTCTAGATGTCGCTAAACCATACCCAACCCAACCGGTTCGAAACTGTCCATCAAGTAACTCAAACACCTGAACAGCAAAGTCTGCTACAATCTGCTGTATACACGCATGAGCCATGATTTCCTTGTGTTCGAGATAAGCTATTAATCACGGTTGCAAATGTCCAAATAAGAGTTTCCATTCACGTATTCTTCAAAAAATATGCTGCAGACAGATATTGTGATGACATCTTGGTCCATACCGTAATATGAGGCCGGTTTCTTTCCAACTCTTGTTTTTAACGGGGAATTTCCTTAGACCAGAAAATTACATTCCCAAGCGAGCAGAGTTGTTCTACGACGTGATGCTTCGCCGAAATGACGTCTAAACTCTCTCACCATCCCTATCATTGATTGCGCTATGGTCGTTCCATCACCCATGGCTTCTCATCTGAAACAATGCAATGCTGAAACAAAACAATACAACCATACTTTTCCTCAGCTTCAAGGAAGGGTTCCCAATAAAACAACTACTTATTTCCTCAACTGCAGAAAGTCAATAGGGGTACGGGGATTTCTGGGACAATCTGTCATGTTCCGGAGGAAGACAGGAAGAGAGAAAAAAGGGACGGAGGGCGGGGGAGGTAGAGGGAGGGGGGGGCATCACGTGAGACTTAAAGGCAGTGACGGTAGTAAACGCAGACATTACGCCGACTCGAAGGGTCGGTCTCGCTGACGCCCTGCGTTTGTAAGCGCATCTGTTGCAGCACATGTCGCAAAACCTCGGCACTTTCATGGCGCTATCCAGCTCATTTCATAAATAATTCAGTACTATAGCGTGAAATTTAATGTTATTCAAAAGCGAGAACATTGTACACAGTATTATTTCTTCCACAAGCGTAACAAACTGTTATCACTCTCGAGGATGCTTGCAAACTATCTTTTCCCGTCGCTTAAGCGCGTCTGTTACGACTAGAGGAATGTAAATACGTTCAGGCGGCTGCAGTATAAGAAGGCAGAACGATGCTCTTTTGCATGCAGATGTACTAAATGTGGCATTCACGACGAAATAGTGGTGGCATGAACTGAGTAAAACGATATGCTTCGTTCTTTTTCCTTTACGTTTAAATTGTTATGAAACCAGAAACCGATTACTCGGATATGCTGCCAACGAAATGTGAGTGACAGTGCCACACGCGTCAGAAAAAGCGAGAAAACGCCCGCTTAACGATGTCATACTACATACAACGCTTTCCGCCTTTCTCTCCATCCCTGACGAATCCGTTTCGTCGCGGTGTGTAAAGCAGAACGCTTTAGCTGCGGCCAAGACAGACGCTAGCGCACCGTGGCAACTGCGGGTTAAGCGGAGCTGCACCCAGCGTGGACTTCCCGACTTCAGAACTGCGCCGAAGCGGCAGAGTGAAAAAGGCTTACTGCGGTTACTGTACTCGTGGTAGAAATGACGTACGAGGGGCGTTTGAAAAGTCCGTGCAAAATCCGAGAGATGGCACCACCGCCGCGTATCGTGGTCATGTTTAGTTACTGGCATGTTTGGAAAGAACGCACACCAATTTCCAGCCATATTGGTCTATTTTTTTGTGTTTGGCATTCGTGTGAGTCAAGAAAGTCGAGTGATTGTCAAAAAATGGACGAAAAAGAATTTCGTGTGGTGATTAAACGTTACTTTATGAAAGGCAAAACGCCTCAGGAGGCTAAAGAGAAACTCGATAAACATTACGGTGACTCTGCACGTTCGATTAGAACAGTTTATAAGGGGTTTCAAAATTTTCGGAGTGGCCATATGGGCACAAGTGATGCTGAACGTTCTCGTCGCCCTGTGGAGGTTACGACTCCAGAAATCATTGATAAAATACGTGATATGGTGAATAATGACATAAGAGTTAAGGTGCGTGAGATTGTTAGTGCTATGGGCATCTCGAATGAACTTGTACATAATATTTTACATAAACATTTGGACATGAGAAAGCTATCCGAAGATTGGTTCCGCGATTGCTCACGCTTGACCAAAAACGGAATCGTGTGAAGTGTTGCAAGGATGGTTTGCAGCTGTTTCGGAAGAATCCGCAGGACTTTATGAGTCATTTCGTCACTGTGGATGAAACAAGGATACATTACCATACTCCTGAGACCAAACAACATTCTAAACAATGGGTTACCAAGGCAAGACCATTCCTTTGGCCGGAAAGGTTATGGCGGCTGTCTTCTGGGATTCGCAAGGGATAATCCTCATCGACTAACTGGAAAAGGGTAAAACTATTACCGGTGAATATTATTCATCGTTATTGGACCGTTTGAAAACCGAGCTGCAAGAAAAACGCCGGTGATTGGACCGCAAAAAAGTCCTTTTCCATCATGACAATGCACCATCACACACCTCAGCAGTTGTTTTCGCAAAATTAATGGAAACAGGATTCCTCCCTCCCTACTCTCCAGACTTGGTTCCCTTGGACCGCTATTTGTTTCCCAATTTGAAGAAATGGCTGGCGGGACTACGATTTTATTCAAACGAGGAGGTAATTGCAGCTACTAATAGCTATTTTGCAGCCGCGCGGAGTGGCCGCGCAGTTAGAGGCGCCATGTCACTGACTGCGTGGCCCCTCCCGCCGGAGGTTCGAGTCCTCCCTCGGGCATGGGTGTGTCTGTTGTTGCATAAGTTAGTTTAACTAGTGTGTAAGTCTAGGGACCGATGACCACAGCACTTTGGTGCCTTAGAAATTCACACACATTCGACATTTTTTGGAGACTTGGACAATTCCTATCATTCGGAAGGTATCAACAAATTAGAACAACGTTGGACGAGGTGCATAAGTCGAAAAGGAGACTATGTCGAAAAACAAAAAAGGTTTACCCAAAACACGTAAGTACTTCTTATTTTTGCATGGACTTTTCAAACGACCCTCGTAACAGCAACGAACTTTATCACTCAGATGCGCAGCGAGAGCCAGCAAAGTGTTCAGCCGCATCAGCCTGCGGAAGTAGCACTGCATGGACGTGGACAGAGAACTGACCATCAATCAACACACCTGTGCCAGTTACCAAGGTCCCGGCGACGTAATGTTTGGGAGTGACCTTCCATGGGAACGAGCAGCGTACAGCAGCAGCTACGTATTGCAGACTACTTAATATGAACCGCACGCACGTTCGCCTCCGTGCCTTTCGAACACTTAACTTGATCATGCGGGTACATTTTGTGAACGACTACCTCGCTCCGAAACTTAATCATTACACACACTTCCTCCCACTGCCCGCTACAGTGGCTGCCAAGTTCCACGCGGCTTTTGGTCACTCGTCACGGTAGTACGGTGTTCAAGGAACGTTACGAGACACTGATGCTGCCCACGCATGCGGGCGAAATTGGGATGATAAACGCGCGAAATAGGGCGCGGACGATACATCACTTCCGTGCTTCGGACAAGGACAGCCTCGCTGGCACACTGATTGAGGAGCTGGCGCCTCATTCCCTCCGGCTACCGATTCCTGTTGGACATACCGCGGCGGCATTTCGTCACATTAGCACGTACTTAATCGACATAAGTTATCTGTTGAAAGTTCTATCGTCCACGTGGGCGCCTAGAACCAAGGACTTCTACAGCTATTTTCAACAGACACTGCCTGCTTATGTGATTGGACGCTGACATCCGGAGATTGGCTAGATGCAGGTGTGGAGTAACATACACTCACCTTTCCTTCCCACGCCAGTGAGGGTGCTCTAGTATGCGATAACGTTGAAAAATTCCCCACCCGACAACGTTTATACACTACACATCTTGCCGAGGACCCTCTCTGCCACAGATGCGCCGCTGTCGACACCGACAAGCAGAATTTCGTTTGTGATACAGCTGCCGACAGTTGGCAGCTCACAGGTGGCATGTCGGCACTGTTGCTGAGACAGACGCTTCAGCCCGTAGAGCCCACCGAACTGATCCAACCTGACCCCACTTACTACCTTGATATTCACCACGGCGTGGGTTAAACGTAAGGCGTACTTTTTTAGTGAGGGCCTAGCAGAATTGTTAGATTGTTGGCACTACTTAAGGAGCAACTACACGGTTTTAACTCGGAAGGGCGTCGTATGGTTCACTCTTTGATAACTGCTTAGGGTCGTTGTTTTCATACCCTTCAGAGCATTGGGGTATACAGCGTGTGAGATGAGATTGAAGATCTAGCACAGGATGAACTGGCGTGATACATCAACGGTATTTACAGGGTGTTTAACCCCCGAAGAACGAGAAGACGACCTGGACAATCCGCCGTTTGGCTTGCTATGGACATCCCAAGAGAATAAATAAATAGATAAAGCATCGTACATGTATTATACAGAATGATCGGAAGCATATTTCGCTATTGTTTGTAGGTTACATTGGTTTGAGGGTAGTATGGGTGTTAGCAGCCACCGCCTGAAGTGGAAGAGGTCTAGAGGGAAAATAAATAAATAAATATGATCTGCGGTTGACTTGCCGAAGGCCGTGATTTCGAAACCTGTCATCTATTTGAAATGTTATCGTGGCATTAAGAAAAGGAAAAAAAGACACAATAAAGCGGTAAGCTCGTGTCTGAAAACTGAAAGGTCCCGGGATCGAATCCTGGTGGTCACGGATTTTTTCAGTCTGCTTTTAGCGTAGCCTTCGCCTCTATGCGAAGACTCGCCAGGAAGGACACGTGGTTGAGATCCCACGCAAAACGGTATGTCCCCTTTGTCCGGTAGCATTACAGGGCCAAGTGAGGGACACCCAGTTCTCCGAAGTGGTTCAAATTGCAATGCCCGCACCAGGCCGTTGACCCACATGAAATTACTGGTATGTCATTCTTTTCACACCAATTTAAAGATCCAAACCTGGAATTTCGTGTAGATGCAGCGGAGTAGGGTGGTGCAGTGGTAACATCCTTGCTGCAAATTAGCCTGTTTCCTGACTCAAGATATATGGCTTAGTTTGAAACGTCCCCTTAGAATAATTTTACACGACTGTGCTGATAAACCTCTTACACTATTTGGTTTTCAAACAGCTGAGCAAAACTGAACGTACTCAAACATTCACTAAAGTGACACACAATATTTTTTAGCGCAACGCAATCTGACTATCAAAGATCCCTGCAAAAGAATGGCCCTGAGTAACATTAAACTATACCTTTCAGAAATCACTTACCTCACAAAAATCTTCATTACTCGAACTACTGCAATACAGCGAGCGCCACTACTGCCAGCTAAATAAAAGATTCAAACTACGGAAGGCACTAACTACTGATAGGGATAGTTAGCAAATGAAAGATATTAATAGAGAACAAACAATGTATTTACCTTAATAGTCATTATATATATATATATATATATATATATATATATATATATATATATATATATATATATATATATATATATATATATATATATAGCAGTTCATGACGAATTACAAAACTCCGCAATCTCTCTCCCCACATCCACCACTGCTGGCGGCTTACCTCCAACTGCGCAACGCTACGCGCTGTTCACATCCAGCTGCCGCTGCCCAACACTACAATGGCAGACAACAATGCAAACTAGCCACAGGCTGCACACAGCACAGCCAGTGATTTTCATACAGAGCGCTACGTAACGTTGCCAATAAGAAAACATAAACAGCCTACTTACAAGTTGTACGGCCGTGCAACAATGTATCTGTTCTTTCGGGCGATGGTAGGGTGGGCTTCGTGGGGTCCTGCATGACACAGAATATGCCCCCCGTGTATTCATCGATTCCTTGTTCATATGGCAGTACTGAGTTCCTGAGTAATTCCAGCAAAAATATAGTGGAGCAATAAACCGCAATCTCGATAAAGTCTCGAAGCGCAACAGGCAGATTCCATACGCTTGATTAGTGGAAAGCGTTTGACGCAAGGCCTCACTTCCGACCTTGGTTCCGAGCATACGGAACATATTCTCAAATATCTGAGTGACTCGATGATTTCCTAAGTAACAGAATGCAGTACATTGTCCTTACAGCGAGTGTTCATTAAGTGCCTCAGGAAAATGTGACAGGACCGCTCTCGTCCTCTACATAAATCTCTACATAAATAAACGATTTGACAGACAGGATAAGCAGCAGTCTGCGACTAGTGATAACTCTGTAGTGTACAGCGAAGTGTTGTCTTTGAGTGACTGTAGGAGAATACAAGACGGCTTAGACAGAATTTCTGTTTGGTACGATGAATGCTAATTGCTCGAGATGTAGAAAAATGAAACTTAATGCAGATAATTAGGAACAACAATCCCCTAAAGTTCGAATACAGCATTGGTGGTGTGCTGCTTGACACAGTCAAACCGATTACATATAGAAGCGTAACGTTACAAAGAGGTAGGGGTCGTCTTCGGTTTATTGGGTGACTTTTAGAAAAGTATAGCTTAGCTACAGGGTGTAACTAAAGTTGTAAGTAGGCTTTTTAGGGTTTTATGTTAGTAACGCCACGTAGCGCTCTGTATGAAAATAACTGACTGTGCTGTGTGCAGTCTGTGGCTGGTTGAGCTCACTGTTGGAATATTCGCGTGTGTAGTGTTGGGCACTTGGTTGTGAACAGCGCAGTTGGAGGTGAGCCGCCAGCAGTGATGGATGTGGAGAGAGAGATGCCAGAGTTTTGAGAGCGGACGATCTGGGCGTGTGTCCGTCAGAAAAAGTAAATTTGTTTAATTGGATGTCACACTTTTGAACGCTATTAAGGTAAATACGTTGTTTGTTCTCTTGGTTCAAATGGCTCTGAGCACTATGGGACTTAACATCTGAGGTCATCAGTCCCCTAGAACTTAGAACTACTTTAACCTAACTAACCTAAGGACATCACACACACCCATGCCCGAAGCAGGATTCGAATTTGCGACCGTAGCGGTCGCGCGTTTCCAGACTGACGCGCCTAGAATCGTTCGGCCATCGGCCGGCGTTTGTTCTCTATCAAAATCTTTCATTTGCTAACTATGCCTATCAATAGTAGGTGCCTTCAGTAGCTAGAATCTTTTATTTAGCTGGCAGTATTGGCGCTCGCTGTATTGCAGTAGTTTGAGTAAAGAAGATTTTTGTGAGGTAAGTGGTTCATGAAATGTATAGGTTATTGTTAGTCAGGGCCATTCTTTTGTAGGGATTATTGAAAGTCAAATTGCGTTGCGCAAAAAATATTGTGTGTCAGTTTAGTGTTGATCAGAATAAGTAAAGAGAAAACTGTATGAGTACGTTGAGTTATACTCAGCTGTTTCTGTATCAAATAACGTAGAGGTTTACTAGCACAGTCATTCTTATTTTTTCTAAGGGGACGTTTCAAATTCCCTTTACAGACTTTGAGGACATGTTCCTTATACCAAAACAAGAAAAAAAGTCTAGTCAACATGGGTTCTAAAATGCATACCTTAAGAGCATCGGTTGTAAGATGCATACCTCAAGAGCATGAGCGCTTGTTAATGTTTGGTACTGTGAAACAAATCTCTCCTACTGCGAGCTCTTTGTTTTCATATTCTGGAAGGATGTAGTATGGATCAAAACAAGAAAAAAAAGTTCAGTAAACTTGACCTCAAAAAAGGACACTTTATGAAGTATGACCACTTGCTCATCTTCGCTACAGTGAAAAACATCTCTTTTTTTCAACAAGTGCTCATAGCTCTTAAAATATGCGTTTGACAGCCCACGTTTACGGTACGTTTTTTTCTTGTTTTGGTGTAAGGACTGCAAAGTCTGTAAAATGACTTTAGTTACACACTGTATAAAGGAAGCTGTGTATAGAACGCTATTCCATTTTTGAGTACTGTTCGAGTGTCTGGAATCAACGCAAGGCCGGATTAAAGATAGACAAGGAAGCAATTCGGGGGCGTGCTGGCAGATTTGTCACCGGTAGGTTCGATCAGCATGCGAGTGTTTGAAGATGCTGCAAGAATTTAAATGGAGGGAAGACGACGTTCGTCTCGGGAAATACTATTGAGAAAGTTTAGAGAACTGTCATCTGCAGCTGACTGCCGAACGATTCTCTTGCCCTAAAAGTATATTTTCCGTAACGACCGCACACACAAGAGAAATTAGGCCTCGTACGGATGCGTGAAGACAGTCGCCTTTCCGTCGCGAGGAACAGGATAGGGAATTAACAATAGTAGCACAATCTATGCTCTGACATGCGCCGTGTGGTACCTTGTGGACTATGGATACAGTGTGATTCGCCTAAAACTTGCACCGGAAATACTGCGGAAATGGAGGTTAAGTTTTCGCATAATAGTTTCATAGTCAGGGGCTCGTATTGTTAGCCAATCAAGAGATTGCAACAATACTGAGAAAGCGTTTTTTTTTTGTGCAATCATACATTTTTTAAGTTGAACATTGCCTACTGACATTAACGAACTAAAAGTATGGTAAATTAAAATGTCAGTGGTGTTTGTCGTAGGATTCTAGTTCGAGTCGTTTACGATGTATCGTACTTTGAAATGCTTCCACGTTGACACTTTGTTTGTGCATTCAACCTGCGCAGCTGCTAGTTACGATGTTATGTTTGGTTGGTTGGTTGGTTTTGGGGAAGGAGACCAGACAGCGTGGTCATCGGTCTCATCGGATTAGGGAAGGATCGGGAAGGAAGTCGGCCGTGCCCTTTCAGAGGAACCATCCCGGCATTTGCCTGAAGTAATTTAGGGAAATCACGGAAAACCTAAATCAGGATGGCCGGACGCGGGATTGAACCGTCGTCCTCCCGAATGCGAGTCCAGTGTCTAACCACTGCGCCACCCCGCTCGGTTGTTATGTTTGGTTGCAGTGTGTTCGTGTGTTCCTTGAGTGCACTGCGGCTAGCTGGTCACTTTGTGTGACAGTCCAATCAGCAGGTCGTGAGTGGACGGTGGGTTTTACCAATGCAGAAAACGCCGAGATGCTCATGGTGTATGCATAGTGTAGGAAGAATGCAGTTCGTTCTTGTACGGTGTATGCTGCTGTGGCTCAGTGTAGCTACCTTTCATATGCCCTTCCTCCACGGGCTAGAATTTGATGGTATTTTTGCCAGCATTAGTGGTGAAAATACCACCAAGTTCGTCAAAAAAAATACAGACAAAAATAAAAGATAATATTAATACGTAAATATCATATAACTAGATAAAATTTTGGCTTTGCACTGACCTTTCAATAGCCTAATATATAAAATACACTAAGCAATACAAATTCTTTCATACATGTGACTTTACATAATAGTTTACACAAGTATTATGTGGTTAAACAGTTCAATCAATAGCGTCAGCAATGACGAATATGTACAGGTAAGAGTCTCAGAACTTTTCACAAACAGTAATACACAAAAAATCAGTTTATACAAATATTCACATAAAATGTTTTCACAACAAGTGGTTGACAGTTCCAGCAGTAGCACTCAGCAATGTTGAGTAGGTGCAGACACCATCAGGTGACATCATTTCAGTAGAAGCAGTCCATCAGTGGCACCCAGCATTGTGGAACAGGTGCAGACTCCAACAGGTGACATCATTTCAGTAGAAGCAGTCCATCAGTGGCACCCAGCATTGTGGAACAGGTGCAGACTCCAACAGGTGACATCATTTCAGTAGAAGCAGTCCCTCAGTGGCACCCAGCAATGTTGAGTAGGTGCAGACACCATCAGGTGACATCATTTCACCAGAAGCAGTCCATCAGTGGCACCCAGCATTGTGGAACAGGTGCAGACAGCAACAGGTGACATCATCTCAGTAGAATCAGTCCATCAGTGGCACCCAGCAATGTTGAGTAGGTGCAGACACCATCAGGTGACATCATTTCAGTAGAAGCAGTCCATCAGTGGCACCCAGCAATGTTGAGTAGGTGCAGACAGCAGTCCATAATATTCACTATCACTGATCACACTGTTCATCAGCAGAAATTAAACAACTATCACTGATCACACTGTTCCTCAGCAGAAATTAAACATGTCCTAGTGGCACCAATCATGTAGAAAAAGTACAAGTAACAGTCCATAATATTTTCTATCACTGATCACACAGTTCATCAGCAGAAATTAAACATTTCTGAGTGTCACACATCATGTTGAAAAGTGCAGGTAACAGTTCATAATATTCAGCATCACTACTCAGACAGTTCAAGCATGAACAATAGTTTGAATACACATACAAATGCTTTTACAATGCTCTTACACTAAACATACAAATTCTAATAAACACACAAATGATACCAGATAATTGTCATATTACTATTACAAATACTCAAATATCAGTAAACCTATAATATTTATGAGTGTCAGTGCAAGCCACTACAAACAAATAAAATAATATTTAGGAGATAGGTGGGTAGGATTAGGAAAGGAAAACACACAAAACGCACTCACTCATCTTTCATCCACATTAAGTGCTACGGTGTAATTGAATAGTGTCAACTGTTTAAATGCAATTCTGTCAAAATTTCATGTTCATCATGTGTATCAAGTAATAGTGGCAGCAATGTATAACAGTCAATAATAGTTAAGTCAACGTCATAGTCATCATGTCAAGACCAATGTTTGCCAAGCCAGATCAAATGTACTGTTACTGAACAACTGTCAGTGTGCCAAGATATGCAAATACTTCCTCTCTCCAAAAAAATACATACTGCTTAGTGATTTAACAAAGTGTGTGTAGACAATCTTCCTTCCATTTTAGTGTTCTAGTCTGCTATCTTCATCCTCCTTGTTCCATATAGACAAAAAAAAAAAAAAAAAAAAATATGCACCTCACTTATTTTACCTCTTATACACCAAAACTCCAATCAACTTCATATAATCTCAATACCTCAACAATACCTCTTCAATACGTCGATACATATAAACCTTATTGCCAGTACCATTTCACTTCCATAACAACTCTTTCCTCTAGTCAGTCTCCTCGAACAAGTACAGATAAAATCCTAATGCAAACCTCCTCATCCCATACAATCCGAAGACACACTGTCAACACACAACCTCTGTGTAATCCATCTGACCAAAATCTTCTACTCATTATGAATTATAAACAAAAGAAATGCATACATGACCTCTAACAGACTTAGTTCGAATAACTCTCAGTAATTAAGTACGATTACGGAGTGTGAATGATCATAATATTTCACAGTGTGTACACCACTTCAAGAATTATGGCAAACGGAAGCAAACATGTGGAGTATTTCTTGTGTCAAGTGTCACTTCCTATTTCAATTGCTCACGAAAAATGCAGTGTAATAACTGTGTTGGTATGTCATGTCGTTAGCTTCCTTTCTATTAGCACAAATTTATACAGATTCCATAAAACCTCCAGCTCATGTGACTTCTATGAAGTTTCTTGTACTAAAGTGGCTCGTCGAATTACTGCAGTTCATTTTCTTATGTTAAAATATAAAGCACTGAGCGTAAGCAAAACAAGCAACAGCGAGTAAATATACCAGTAGTGAACAGAATGTCAACAAGTGAATGCAGCACAATTTCTTACAACGAGGCTCTGCCAAGCGAACAATCTGTAACTAGTACCATAGTGTAACCTAAACTCTATGTTCATTCACAGTATACCAGCATTTCTATATACCAAATTAAAGAGTAGTTGTGACGACAAACAGAGATGTATAAATATGCAATCCATACGCATAGCAGCAAACATATATCTTACGTACTAAACAGGTCATTAGCATCATATCATCATAAGCAAATAAATGTTCATATGTAATCTTAATAAGTAAACATGAAGGCGCAAGCAGATAAATCACAAAGTATAACTTACATACCTAACCACATCAGCGCAATTAATCAGGTGACAATTATAATTTAAATAAATAAGCACAGCAGGCACATAATAAAAAAAATATGACATCAGTGAAAAAGCAGTGCAGCCAAGCGATGCATAATATACACAAGTAACAATCCAGTTCATTAATAATCATTGTCAAAATCAGTTAATGTACGCAAGCACGTCGCTTCACAAGTAATTTCATAGAACATGTAATTAGCACAAAGTATGAATCACGTAATCGCGAGCAGTAAATTACGTCTAAAGTACGTACCTAAGTGGAAATATGTTACCTGAAAAATAAACTCAATTAATAATTACCTTTTTAGTTTATTACTTTCTTCTTCGAAATGACATTTTTCCTGAAATTTTCTCGATAGCAAGTCGTCTTAACGTTCTTAAATATTTTATAGAACCGTATCCTGAAAAATACTGAATGTTAATAACATAATTCATCAAGTCACTATAGCTTTATACTGATTTTATTCGGAGAAAGACTGTGTATTTGTTTACGGCTGTCAGTGCATTCGCACTGAGCGCTCGATCAGCTGTAGGCGCGTGACGTAGGAAGTGATTGTTTGCGGTCAACGACTGCCTTGTGCGGCGCACAGACTTGACTGTTGCTTTGAGTATCTGCCGCCGCCGGAACACGGCGCGGTATCCTTGCATTCTCCGTGTGTTTACATACAACTGTTAGTTTCTCAAAAGTATGTCATTCTACAAAAATTTTTCAAAAGTATATCATTCCACAAAATTTTAACGTTAGATATATGATGTATTCCCTTAGAGCGTCGTGGTTTAAGAGTTTCTACTTCGACAGTGTTATCATGAATAATTTTGCGAATTCTATATGGACCGTTATAAAGCAGAAAAAATTTCTGACACAAGCCTTTTCCTTTGTGAGACAAACGATGAGACTTAATTAACACTTTCTGACCAACTGACAAAATTTTTAAACGACCGGGATGTTTAGCTGATTTCTCTCTTCTAGCAGCAGCAGATGCAATATTTTGCAAAGCCAGGTTCACAACTTCAGAATGCCGCAGTTTCCGTGAAGGCGGAAAAGTAACGATTTCAGATATGCGATTTGTCGGTGCTTTGTTTTTTAATATCAGTATAGGCGGTAAAGAAGTTGGATCATTATGGAGTTCATTCAGAATGTTTTGAAAAATATGAAGATACTGATCCCACGTTCTGTGATTCTGATGACAATAAAGACGACACAATTTATTGATTTCATTCATCCATCTCTCTGCAGCGTTAGATTGGGGGTGAAAAAGTGAAATGAAAATTGGTTTAATTTTACGACGCCGTAGAGTATGAAGCCAAATTTTAGAACGAAACTGTGATCCATTATCTGATATAACCTTATCAACATGACCCACTTCTTTAAGAACGAGCTGTTGCTTTGCGTAACGGTGTAAAACACACATATTTTGATGTCAACTCCACTGCTACGAAAATGTACGCAAAACCATTAGTAGAACGAACCACTGGACCGAACAAATCAACTGCAGCCATGTCCTTTAATTTCGCTGGAATGACAGGAAACAACGGTGCTCTGTGAGAAATTGTTGGCGGCTTAGCCTTTTGACATAATTTGCATTTGGCCAGAACAGATCGAATACGTTTTTCCATATTACTGAAGTAGCAATTTTCCTGTAATTTATGGAAGCATTTTCTGGGACCAAAGTGTGCATAACTGAAATGCGTATACCAAATCAGCTTATTAACCCACTCATCAGGAATACAAACTAACCAAACAGAGTTGTCGACCGATTTTCGTTTGAAAAGAATGTCATTGCGAACTAAATAATGCTGTCTAATCGCTACGTTTTCCTTTCTCCTCCACTTCTCCTTAATGTCCTTCAGATTGGATCCTTATTTTGCTCCTTAGCAATGTCCTGGAGCGAAGACGAAATCAAGTTCTCAAACGCAACACCTTGAATATACATCAAACAATAATTGTTTTCCTTGCAGTCCTCTTCAGCACTTTGTTTCAAACCCATAGGTGCACGTGATAAAGCATCAGCAACAATATTTGAAGAACCCTGTATGTAAACAATACTAAAATCAAATTCCTGTAGGTACAACGCCCATCGTGACAATCTACCATGTGTTAATTTTGTCGACATAAGAAATTCCAGAGCTCGATGATCGGTATAAACCTTAGTATGTCTGCCGAACAAAAATGTGCGAAATTTTGTAAAAGCCCAAACAACCGCCAAAGCTTCAAGTTCCGTTATCGGATAATTCTTTTCTGATTTAGAAAGAACACGACTTCCAAATGCAATAGTTTTCTGGACTACAACGCCGTCTTCTTCTATCTCTTGAAATAAATGTGCACCTAGGCCTTTGTATGATGAGTCCGTCGCCAAACAAAAATCTTTAGATAAATCCGGGTGTGAAAGAAGTGGAGCAGCAACTCAAGCATCACGAAGTTGTTCAAATTCTGACTGAGCTTCCTCATCCCAACACCAATTAGATTTCTTTCCAGATAGTTCACATAAACGAGGTGTGGCCAAAGCGTCCAATCTAACAAAGCGTCTAAGAAAATTACAGACACCAAGGAAACTACGAACATCACGTTTTGTGGTAGGAACAGCATAATTACGAATAGCGTCTAATTTTTCTGGATCAGGAAGAATACCTTCTGTAGAAATAATGTGACCGAGAAATCTCACCTGAGAACGACCAAATTCAGATTTTTCTAAATTCACTGTAATGCCAACTCTTGCAAAAATACGTAATAATGAATCCAAAATTTTGTTGTGCTCACTCCAAGAATGTTTAGCAATAAGAATGTCGTCGACATAAGAAGTAATATTGTCACGAAGGTAAACAGGTAAAATTTCATTTAAACTACGAATGAATGCTGCTGAAGATACAGTAAGTCCAAACGGTAATTTCCGAAACTGGTAACAGTTACCAAAGGCTAAAAAGGCAGTATATTTTCTACAATCAGGGTGGAGTTCTATTTGCCAAAAACTTGCGCGCATATCAATCGTGGATAAAACTTTAAATCCATGAAAATGTTGAAGAAGTTCATCTAAATTTTGTGGACGGTCAGTTTCAGGAATGATGATATTATTTATCTGTCTGGAATCCAGAACCAAACGAATTGATCCATCCTTTTTAAGAACAACGTGTAATGGGCTAGTATAAGGACTGACTGCAGGCTCAATAATGCCCTGATCTAACATGTACTGAAGTTCATTCTTAACCTTGTCTCTGTAAGCCAAAGGAATAGCGTACGTTTTCCCGCGAAATGGTGTGTGTTCTTTTACTTTAAATAAATATTGTAAGCCTTGTATAGTTCCCGTGTGATGACTAAACACTGTAGCATGTGAAGTCAAAATTTGGTGCAGCTCTTCTCTTGCAACATCATCTGGCACTTCAGCTTTCTTAACCTTTTCATTAATTAGTTCTTCGCTATTAATTATATCATCCATCGCACATCAGAAGTAAGAAACCTTAAACATTTTGTATCTGACTCAGATCTTGTTAAACACTCGAAATATTTCAAACATTTCGGCATTCCGGCAATAGTCAAATTCACACTTCCTTCTTTAAAGTTCAAAATTGCCTTATGTGCGTTAAGAAACTCCATACCTAATATAATTTGTGTACTGAGTAATGGAACAATAATAAAATTAGCAGAAAATTCGTATCCTTGACAATTGAAATTTAGGTTGGTCTGTTGTTTAACTTCTACACCTTTTCCAGAAATCGCTCCTCGAATTGTAGTTTTAGAAATAGGTAACACAGGACAGGCAATAGTTCTTTCGCATATACGAAAAACTGATTCACTAATGACATTCAATGGGCTCCCAGAATCTAAAACTGCAGTGAACTTATTCTTACCCACACATACTTCAATAACAGGATGTAAAAATGCGTCTACATTATTTTCCTTTTCGTCTAGCAAAATGTCTCTCATGTCTTCCAGGCGTACGTAGTGTAAAGCCGTAGTGTCATTACTTTCTGAACCGTCTATATTGCTGCCAGAAGCCGAAGCTGCTAGTCATTGTCGATTGTTTGCGTCACGTCTTTGATTATTCGCGTCATTTCGCGGATCCATTTCTACGATTTCCACTTGTCTCTCTGAAGTTCTGTCACGTGGAGGATGCCAATTAGGTCCCTCCTGTCTGTTAGATACAAATTCTTGGTTGTGTCTGTTATTAAAATTTCTGTTTTCCTGTCTGTCTGCATAACTACTTCTTGTGTAATTTCGACTGTCACTTCTGAAATTATTGTTGTATCTACTACCCTGATTATTTCTGTAGTAAGAATTTCTATTACTGTTTGAATAATTTCTGTCTTGATGATACCGATTACTGTTTCCGTATGATTGATCATTCCGGTACGAATTACCGTTACTATAATTGTCTGTGTAATTTCTGTTAGAACGTCTGTTATTGTCATAAGGCTGGTATCTATTGTCCTGTCTGTTACGTCTGTCATTCTCAAAGTTACCCATATAACGCCCGTTCCGATCACTATCCCTTTTCTCTGAAAATCTATTGTAATTACTGTTACTGAAAAAGTTACAAGAAGTCCCGTCGTCGTTGTCATACTCAAGTTCTTCCAACAAAGTCTTAAAAGTCTCAATGTCGTCTCTACATCTTCCAGCTAAAGCAATGTGTCTTATGGATTGTGGCAGCTTAGTTAAACAGATGCGAATTAATTCAGTCGGGCTATAAGGGTTGGAAAGGAACTGATTCTTTCGAATCATGTCTTCAAAATATTCCGCTGGCGTGCGGAACTCAGACTGTTTGAAATTACGCTGCATAATAAGACTGTGTTTGACTCTGTCTTGCGTGTTTTCGGACCAATATGCCGATGGAAATGCATGATAAAAATCATTTAGGCTATTACAATCTCTAATGAGTGCGCGCATCCGCGTCGCCGGTTCGTTTTCTAAATACCCACACATAAATTCCAGTTTGTGACTTAGTGGCCAATTTGGTGGGAGTGCGTACATAAATTGATCTAACCATGCACATGGATGTATGTCATTCTTAGAATTGCGGAAGATCTTAAATTTCCGAACAGTCAAGTGTTTATAGTCAAAGTTTTCGCCTCGTGGCGACAAAGACCTACCGCGTCTGTCCCAGTCCGAATGTCGATTATTGTAAAGTTCGCGCGCCTGGCGCTCTCTTGTTGCATCCCGTAAATGAAACAAATTATTTTCTTCAAAGCCCTCTGCTATCTGTGATTCTAGATTTCTTCTGCTGTCTTTTCCTACGATTTCGCCTTCAATTTGTTTGACTTGCTTTCGTAATGCCTCTACTTCCCTTTTAACGCGTCCATTAAATTTTCCCTGATTTTCAACATGTTTATTTATGTTCTGGTATTCTTCGGTTTCTACAAATGGCAATGGTACTGTATCATCTGAATCTCTGTCCCCATTCAGACTAAGATT
This sequence comes from Schistocerca cancellata, assembly GCF_023864275.1. Taxonomy (NCBI): domain Eukaryota; kingdom Metazoa; phylum Arthropoda; class Insecta; order Orthoptera; family Acrididae; genus Schistocerca; species Schistocerca cancellata. Next base: position 716,825,674 of record NC_064628.1, read on the forward strand.
TGTCAATTTGTCTGAAATCTCCTCAACTCTTTCCGATAAATCACCTATTTGTTCTTTCTATTTATTTACGTCTTCCGTAAGTGTCGCGACTCGCGTTTCGGTATTGTCACCTTTAGTAGTTAACTGTTCACACTGTTGCGTTAAGTTATTTATTCTGTCAATTGGTACGGATTCCTCGATTCTCTCAAATATTTCTTTCTTATCGTGTGCACGTTGTAAATTTAACTCTGAAAATTTCTGTACTATCACGCGATCTTTTTCCTCCTATTCTCTATCCTGTTCCCTTTGTCTAATCTCTACTGCAATTAATCTATTATTGTGAGAATTCAAAATCGGTTGTACTTCTCTGATTTCTTTCTTTAATTCATCTTTCATATTTTTGAAACATGTCCCTATTCGTGAATCTAACCGTGTTTCCATTGTTTCCATCTCTGTTTCTAGCCGTGTTGCCACCGTTTTCAATTCAGATCCTAACTGTGATCCCAATGAGTCTAACCGTGTTTCCATTGTTCCCATCTGTGTTTTAATTGTTCCCATTTGTGATCCCAAATTTAATATTGCACCCATCAACTGCTCCATATTAACTTGTTCGAAATTCTTTTCGCCCCTAACATTTCCCGTAAAACCAGTTTCCTTCGTCATAGCTGTAAAGCTATCTGTGTTCGATACTATTCCACAATCTTCTATCGTTAATCTCGTATTCTGTGAATTTTCTGATTGAGAAAAATTTTGAAATGGTTCCGGACTATCTTCCCGACTTATTACATTGTTTTCCACTTTATTATCCATCACACTGTTCTCCTGTGTTGGCGAGTTCGCCATGTTAACAATTTCGTCATTCTCACTATTCATCATTTTTGCCTTTTTCATTGATCGTGTAATCATTTACAAAATATACAAAACTCGTCACTATATGAAAATTGCACACAATGACACTTTATCTCCAACAATACCATTCACACGAAATGTTTCCTTCAAACACGATTGACGAACAATTGAAATAATTGCACTAAATCGTCAAACGCGTATACAAGACAACAAAATTAAATTATGAAATACCATAAGAAGAATGACAATTACCAAATCTACACATGCAATATAGACTACAATTACTAAACTACAAATTACTACAACAATACTACTGTCTACTATTTTTACAATCAGAAGAATTCCAAGGGACGATCCGAAGCAGCGGTCGCCACGTGCATGGGGACTTTATTAAATTTTAATGAAAATATTTTTTTTTTTAGTAGCTGTATGTCCGATTACGCAAGTCTCGTAAACGGCTGGCCCTGACTAGTATTAGTACGCAATCTGACTGCATAGAACAACAACAAAGAATGAAATGAAAATTTCAGTTAATACAATTAATTAATTAAGTCCCCAGCAACTATAAAACCTACGAAACCAACAAAGCGCAAGTGTAGCTTTTCTGTATGTGGTAGTATGACTCAACGCACATCTGGCACGGTTCTTCTTCAACAAGACAAGAATTTTTAAATACCAATTATACTGACGTGATAAAAGAAAATTAGAAATACTATAATTGTGCAAGAAAACCAAAATTACACTCTAATACAAGAACACAAGCCAGATGCTTTGTTGACTGAACCTGTAATGATGCATTATTTAGGTCACTGAAATAATGAGAGAGAAAAATAAAAGTAGTTTGTTACCTTAATTTATATTGACGAAATGCATTCTGATCATTACAATGTCTCCATTAGAATAACATCTGCTATCTCTCCCATCAAATAGCTGCATAAAACATGGAACAAACACTCACTACTACCCCATCTCACTCCAACTTCAGCGACAAGCAGTGTCCACCACAACTTCTCGGCAAGAACTGCTTGCCGCTACGTCTCAATAATCACTGCCAGTGGAGGCGGCGGAACAAAACTCTCTGGCGCGATCTCTGGCGCTGTGGCTCAGTGTAGCCACCTTTCAATGCAGCATGGTTTCCTAATAGGCATCAACCAGCTCGGCAGCTGTTTACCAATATCTTCAAACATTTACATGAAAGTGGTACTGTAACAGCTAGACAACGTAACGGAAGGAAACAAGTGACGACAGAAAAATGGTTCAAATGGCTTTGAGAACTCTGGGACTTAAGATTTGAGGTCATCAGTCGCCTAGAACTTAGAACTACTTAAACCTAACTAACCTAAGGACATCACACACATCCATGCCCGAGGCAGGATTCGAACCTGCGACCGTAGCGGTCGCGCGGTTCCCGACTGAAGCGCCTAGAACCGCTCGGCCACACCGGCCGGCAGTGACGACAGAGAGGGGGAAATTAATGTTCTTGCTACTGTTGCAGTTGATTCCCACGTTAGCTCCCACGCAATTGCAAGAAGAAGTGGCACGAGTCAAGCAAGTGCCCTATGCATTCTCCATCCACGCAATTCCATTCCTATCACATCTCTCTCCATCAAGAGCTGCATGGAAACGGTTATAAGAATCGTGTGAACTTCTGTACATGGGCGTTAAGACAGGATGGTTCCCGTACAGGGGAGACATTTTACTTGAAAGTCGCTTGCCCGGTGTTGGCGAGAAACACGGTATTGCAGTAACTGTATTAGCCCATAGACCCGTGTTTCATACACGGAGCACTTAACGTGAAGAAGTACCGCAGCCTCCTAACAGACCACCTGCCACGGGAGCTAGAAGACATTCCTCCCCAGACTAGGAGGAACGTGTGGTAGCAACATGATGGTTGTTCAGCATGTCTTCATGAACTCCTTCCAAATCTTGGACTGGACGCACAGAACACGTACCTTGGCCGGCCCGTTACTCGGGACGTCTATAGACTTTTTTGTGTTGAGAAAGACGCTGTCTACAAGGACATACCAACTACACTCGATGATATTCAACGATGTTTAACTGAAGCGTGTTCCGACATCTCGACTGAAATGCTAGCACATGTGCAGCAGTCGTTCCATACCAGACTGGAAGCGTGTGTTGCCGCCGCCGGTGATCATTTTAAACAGAACCTCGGTCACTTATCTGGTTATTGGTCAGAATCCACATGACTGGTGTATGCACTTACGTTGTTCTTTAGTGTGTGCCTCCACAGATATTCAACAGGTGTCGGTGTGGAAACTTTTCAAAATACTAATCTCGTAAACGATTCGCATGACAATCCTACGACAAACTTTACCGACATTCTAATTTACACTATGTTTAGTTTATTAATGTTAATAAACGTTGTTCCATTTAAGAAAGTGCATGTTTGCACAGAAAATACACTTTCTAAGGAATGTTACAATCTGTTGATTGGCTAACAATGCGTGTTCCCGACTACCAATCCATTCTGTGAGAACTGCACATCAACAGCACTTTGCATTTCCTCAATATTTGAGATGCAAGTTTCAGGTGGTTCACCATGTAGAAGTAATGGAGATGATACTGCCGCTCTCAAACTATGACACGTACTGGTAGACATATCCCTTATGAGGCATAACACGATCTTGTCAAAAACAAATGAACAGCTTTCAAATAAGATTTCTGAATGAGATACCCACTGTGTAATAATTCCCGACATGCAGAATGTACATGGCCTTATTCGTACCTGCGATTTACGGTTGCACTGAAACGTTAAAATTTGCGTATGCAAACGAGTAGTAAATTTCATGCGAATTTAACGTTTTATGTTTCTGAAATAGTCTGGGGGCGGTCTGAAATGTACAGTAGCTAAAGAATACTTCAAAAAGCTAAGATCGCCAAAAGCCTTGGCTTCTGAAGTTTTCTTCAGCCACCAATTTGACGTTTGTTGCATGTCCCCCTAATGATGCTGTAGTTTTAACGGCCAAAAGTGTTATATCCTAGCCAGTAATGCCAACCGAGCCCGCTGCCAAAAGGTTGGCAGCATCAAAGTCCGGACGCCGTCCGCATAAGCAGCGCCAGCGATACAGGAAATCGCCGCAAGACTGCGCGCGCCACCGCTGGCTTCTGGCTTCTTAAGCGCTGGAGTCGCGAGCGCTAGGACAGTTTTGTATTCGCCGCTCAGTTGTATACTCGCCACCGATTTGTGTACTTGCTAGTGAGTTGTGTGTTCATCGCAGCAGAGTTGTTGTTTGTCGTCAGCCGACGCTGACCTAGCCGCTCCGACTCGAACTAGACAGATTTCTGTAGACACGGAGTTCACTACTGTGTTTCTGTATCTTCGTTAATAAAGATAAGTACCGACTTTTATTTAATCAGAGTGTTTGGGTTTTCATCTTTCTGTTCACTGTTCCAGCGGACCGGTCGGCCCGCTATTAAAAGTGTGGCGGTGACTTCGTAAGCCGTTTCTACAGCGAAGTGTTTGTCGCTACGAACGCCACCACAAAAAAAGTGGGCATATCCACAACGTGAGTGGTTTTTAAAAGGTATACAAAGTAGGAGGTGACGACGGTGGTGCCAACTGACTCCGGAAACGACGCCCCCTACCTGCCGGAACCGACGCCCTGTCTACCTTTGGTGACGAAAGCGAGCACGGCCTTCAGAGTCAGGATGAACAACCCGGCCCTGTAATAGCTCCGGTTCAGGTGAGGGAACACGAGAGCGATCGGCTGCTGCAGGAGATGTCGAAATTGGCGGTGCAGGCCAGCCCCAGCCCCCCGTCGTGACTGCGCGTTGTTTCGCAAAGGCGGCGCGGCGTGCCGTGGCGTGGCGACGGTCGCAGGTGAAAGGTCGCCGCGGCCTCTCCTCTCCGCCCTGCTGTTTCGACACTGTGCGCCGGCTCATCTTCAGGCACCCCGCCCGCCACATTCCACGCGGGGCGGTGGCTCCCCGGGCGTCCTCGTTTGTCGCCCAACGAAAGCCGGTCTGCACCCACCTCTTGCCTTCCAGCTCCAGGCTTTTCCACATTGTCGTGACTTGTGCTGGATCAGCAGCTGTGTCTTCAATGCATAAAGTGGTTCTGCGAGATCAACAGTACAAAATACTGACAAAACTCCTGTCACTCTGCCCATCATGAAAACTGAAGATGTATCGAAGACCGTTAGATGGAGAGAGTCGGGGAATACTTGCTCGACAAACTCCACCCGATCGACGGTGGACGTGATAACCGACTCCACAGGCATCTTAGATGTACACTACATAATAATACACCAATACGTTGACCACTACATCTTTTGCTGAAGACGATATAGCGCCAATCATAACGAAATCGAAAAACTGAGTACCTCCAGTACAATATTCAAGTTTTTGTATGTGTATCCTTGTAATGATGGTCTGCAAGAATTCGGCTGTTGGCTTACGTAATAAAATGAAACACCCATAGCCGTCGCTATATAGCAACCAGTTTTGGTGACTCATTACACCATCTTCAGACCTTAACCGACGCTGAGAGAGTGAATTCCAATCGTGTACACAATCCCATCAGTGTCCAACACCTATGAAGTGGCTTCTGTAGAATACTATAAAAGCGATGTTGTGTTTGGTAGTTGATGGTTACAGATACAACATCACTTTTACGGTATTCTGCGGAAGCTGTTGGCCACTAATGGGATCGTGTACACGATTGGAGTTCACCCCCTCAACATCACTTAAGGACTGAAGACAGTGTGATGAGTCATCGAAATAATATAATAAAATAACAACAAAGCGACGGCTGCGATTGATTCATTTTATTACGCAGATGATATTCGTGCTGAAGTTCTCAAACAAATGAAAGTGCAAATTTTTCCATTTGTAACCAGACTACTGCACGATTTCTTAACACTGGGTATGAAAATTAGCAAAAGCTGTAATAACAAAAAAGCTCAAGAATAAGATCTGGCCAATTCCAAATCCTATAGAGCAATCTGTTTGATTAACATACCAAACAGGTTGAGGAAAGGCTCTTCTGTGATAGGATACACCCACACAAGGAGTTTCACAGACTTAATCTGTGCCAGTTTGGCTTTAAGAAAGGGAAATTTACTGAAGATTCGTTTAACAACGCGGTCGAAACAATGGTCACATGTAACGAAAAATGATCAGTTGCTATATTACGCGGGTTGCCCAGAAAGTAATGAACCGAATTTTTTTTCTCATCCGGAAACAGTGCCAGGAAAGCGAAACGTTACGTATGTATTATTTGATGCTTCCTGACTGAGAGCGCCAAGTTTCCGTCACTTCCGACAAAATGGTTCAAATGGTTCTGAGCACTTTGGGACTTAACATCTGAGGTCATGAGTCCCCTACACTTAGAACTACTTATACTTAACTAAGGACATCACACACATCCATGCCCGAGGCAGGATTCGAACCTGCGATCGTAGCTGCAGCACGGTTCCGCACTGAAGCGCCTATAACCGCTCGGCCACAGCGGCCGGCTCACTTCCGACAGATAGAGTAGCTGCAGGACAATTTTAAAATGGCGTGTGTAGGTGATGTACGCTACGAGCAATGTGCCGTCATTGAATTTCTCTCTGCAGAAACTTTGGAGAATATTCACAAACGCTTGTGCAAAGTCTATGGAGCATCTGGTGTCGACAGTCACTGGGCACGGGGGGTGAGGTCATCAGAAGGCGGTTCGGCGGAGCTGCACGATTTGCAGCGGTCGGGGAGACAACCACGGCTGTGGCTCCTGACACATTGCAGCGAGCTGATGTTGTCATTCGCGAGGACAGACGCATTACGACTCGGCTGTTGGCGCTGCATCTGTCAATCAGCAAAGGAAGTGTAGATGCAATTATCCACAATCTTGAACATTCAAAAGTGTGTGCAAGATGAGTCCCCCGGTGTCTAACGGTGGATCACAAATCGCACAGAAAAAACGTTTGTCTTGATTAGTTGCAACGCTCTGATGCTGAGAGGGAGGCCTTCTTGTCCCTGATTGTGACAGGGGGTGAAACCTGGGTTCACCATTTAAGCCTGAAACAAACGACTGTCGATGGTGCCATTCCTACAGAAGAAAAAATTCAAAGTAACTGCTTCCGCCGGTAAGGTCATGATCACTGTGTTCTGGGACTGTGAAGGTGTGTTTCTCATTGATGTGATGCGATGAGGCGGTACCATTAATTCAGAAGCATACGTCAACACATTAACAAAACTCAAGACGCGCTTCCGGCGACTTCGGAGCCACAGCAACCCAGGAGATGTTTTGCTGCAACATGATAACTCTCGGCTTCGCCCAAGTCTGCGGACTGTTGAGCATATCGCAAAGAAGGGTTGGACTGTGTTACCCCATCAACCCTAAAGGCCTGACCTAGCTCCCTCGGACTTCCACTTGTTTGGGCCATTAAAAGATGCCATTCGTGGAAGACATTTTGAGGATAATGAGGAGGTAATTCACGGTTTGACGCACTGGTTCCGCCACCAGGACAAGGATTGGTACCACTAGGACATAAAAGCCCTTGTTTCACGCTGGAGGAAGGCCATAGAACGGGATGGAGATTACGTGGAAAAATAGAGTGTGTAGATAAAATAGAATTATTTCGTGTGTATAATTCTCGGTATCTTCAATAAAGAATTGTTGAAGAAAAAAAATTCGGTGCATTACCTTCTGGGCAACCGTTGTAATTGATATCGTGGGGCATTTGGTAAGCTATGGTGGCCCCTGTTGTTGCCCAAATGCGAGAACTATGGCTACCTCAGTGTCTGCACTGCAGCTTCATACGTTACTGTAGGGGTGGAGATGTCGAATGTCCAGTCTGCGTACAAAAAGTAATAAAAAGTACCAAAGGGTGCCCACAGTGTTCGATTTTTGGGTTAGTATTTTAAGATTTGGCAAGCTAACCTCTCGTGTGCCAATTAGATGAAGATGACCAGGTTGATGGGGTGGTCTAGTATGCTGACGAAGTCTCGGCTGTGGTGCCAGGGAACTCAAGTGCTGAGATATAGGAAATGGAGTATGGGCTCACCCAGATGCACCAACGGTACAAGACAACAAATTAATCACAGCACCACAGAAAACTACATATAGTCTCCTAAAAGGTCACCTTTCATTAGGTACAAATCCTACAGTTAAATTACAAAACATATCCATCGCAAGAAAAACGGTTACACGGTACCTTGGAGTCCAACTGGACGAAAAGCGTAACTCTCCACAACAAAGAAAGACATTAGCACACAAATCAAGTAACATTATGCACAAAATGGCCCACGTCTCTTCTAGGCGCACAACTTCAGTACACGCGGAGCAGGTAAATCCTGCGACGCGCACAGATGGGTGTGCTCTTCAGACTCACAGGGCTCTTTGGCACTACGCCAATCAACGCTTTACTGGTGACTCTCGGAACCTACCCAGAAGACACTACGGTAAAATGTCGTGCAGCCACCTATTGTTTATGTAAAGAGGCTTTGAAAAAAGTCCAACAAATCTTAGACCAACGGGTAACAACAAAAGCCCAACTTCTGAACTGAAATGTTGGTACGTGGCAGAACGACTGGGGCAACAGTGAAAAGGGCCATAGAGTCAACTACCAACTTTTGCCATGCAGTCGCGAACGCCTGTTCCTTAGTCACGTGAACCTCACTCAGCGTTTGGTAGCATATTAACTAACGAGACACGGCCCACATCCAGTTTACTTGTGCAGGTTCAACAGGAAATACAATGACATCTAATACGTAGCTTATATGAGTGAAATGCAAAACCATCTAAAATTGCTTTCCCGTAATGTTATGGGATGAGAGGCTCTCTCTCTCTCTCTCTTTCCAAGCATTTATCCCGACTGGCGGGGTCTGCTGTTATGGTTAACCGGATTTGGCGTGTTAATTTTCAGGAGTGGCCCGATGCCCTTCCTGTTGCCACCCCATATCCCCCCCCCCCCCCCCGGCCCCCGGGACGGAATGTGTGTACCCCAACTGTCTGCGTCTAGTGTAATCCATGGAATAGTGCGAACGTGTTTTAAATGTCTGCGAGTCGTGTAACTGAGTCGGAACGTGGGGACGAGTCTGGTATTCACCTAGCGGGATGTGTAAAACCGCCTAAAAACCACATCCAGGCTGGCCGGCACACCGGCCCTCGTCGTTAGTCCGCCGGGCAGATTCGATCCGTGCCTGGTGCCCCTACCCGAGTCCAGGAAGCAGCCCGTTAGCGCTCTCGGCTACCTTGATGGGTGTTATGGGATGAGAGGCTATACTGCTTCAATTGATAAAAACTGAGCGCCGCAACAGGAAGACCTGATCACATTAATTTTGTCGGTGGCGCCTGTAATGGAGCTAGGCATCGAACAGAGACTAACCAATCGCTATACGAAGTTTTAAGAAATTACAAATTGAGGGTAATGATCATCAAAACCGCTAACACCATTTCCCGTCATGAAAAACCTAAATTTGCCACGACATGGCAATTGAGAAATTTCTCCCACCCCGCGTTGCTGGCGGATCGCTTTGTCGTCGTCTTCCAAATGGCATTATTTAGCTGCGGCATCGGCTGCTTTCCAAGCCTTGGAGCTGCTATAGTTCCCCAGCAGGTCCCTTTTCTGACCTGGCCCAAGTAAAAATACCGGGCAGTACCGGGAATACCACCCAAGGCTCCTCGAAGCAGTCAGACGCGATGACCGCTCAGCTAGAGAGGTCAAACATGTTAACTATATAAGGGAAAAAAATTTCAGCATGAAAACACTTTGGTACTGCACCAGACACCAAGAAAAACTGCAGTGGGTTGTAGGGCCACGAACCAATAAATTCGCAGATAGACTCTTTCACTATACCATATCCGTGCAAATGCGAATATATGAATGTGAACAGAATGTTCCAAGCGCCGAGAGAATACGGTTCCGATAGGAATTCGAAATATATATAAAAATCACTCGCTGTCTGGAAGTACGCCCTGTGTGGATGAGAACCACCTACCTATCAAAGAGGTGTGTTGGGGGTGAAAAAGGGATGTAGCCCACGACGCGCAAATACCCACATTTTGTTGGTCCACTATTTGAGAATTAGAGCACTTTGTGACCTGTAACAGACTTTACACAAAATTTCAAACCTGTAAGAAAGCTCTTCTCGCTGACACTCTTCACAAAATGATAAATGGAAAAAAAATCGCTTACTACATTTGCGCTGTTCATGCATTAAAACTGCCTCGTCAGGCATGCGTTTTAATGTACTGTTCCTGTACCGCCAACTCTATTCGCGGCACATTTTGCAGACAATATTCGCATATACCAGTGGATTTTTTTTATTTACTATTAAATACAGTCTTGATCACGATTTATTTATCAAGGTGACCGGTTTCGACCACTACTGTGGTCATCTTCGGACCATTGAGTAGGAACCTCTTTCCGTTGGAGAATCACTACAGTAGTGATTCTCCAACGGAAAGAGGTTCCTATTCAATGGTCCGAAGATGACCACAGTAGTGGTCGAAACCGGTCACTTTGATAAATAAATCGTGATCAAGACTGTTTTTAATAGTAAATATTTGTAAGACATTGATCACTGCCTCTCCCATAATGTATTCAAAAGTAAACCAGTGGATTTACCTGCAAGACAGTATCACAGTACGGCACATAGTTCAAGAGATACATCATAAATACTGAGATACTTGGAAACGAAACGGCAGGGTGAAATTCTCTAGAGATACAGGTGAACTACGTGTACAACTATGTGTGAAATATGTTCAGTACATGTCACATACGTGTGGCATGTGCGTAGATGGATGGATTTCAAGCAGACTTGGTACACATATTACTTACTAATTGGAAAGAAATACTGTGGGTGTAAGAGCCACCAGCCTCCAGTTGGAGTGAGAGTGATGCATAGAGAAGGCTGGGGGAGAAACAGCGAGAGGCAAGGAAGAGATGAACAGTGATGGGAAGAGGAATAGATGGCCAGAGAGCGGGGGAGGAGGAGATGGATAGACAGAGCAGCAGGAGGAAATTGGCAGAGAGAGAGAGGGGGGGGGGGAGTATGATTGTTAGATTTAGGGAGAGGACGGTTGGGCAGAGAAGGGGAGTAGGACACGGTCAGAGAGAGGAGGAAGAGGAGACATACAGAGAGAGATGGAAGGAGGAGATGGACTAACAGAAGCTTGGAATAGATACATACAGCGCTGGGTATTAATGTCGGATGTATAGATCGCTATGGTTGAAAATACGATTCTCGCACCTCTCAATCGCCAGTAGACTCAGTTTCATTAAATTATGGTCTTTTTATTACTTACATGTAAGGATAGACCGGTTGAGGAGACAGTGACCGGTGAATGGACAATTTTAAATTTCGTCTGGTAAGGACAGTATATCAGCGGAGTAAAGACGAGTGGGGAGTCATTCTACGGACGATACGGACAGCAAATGGGCAAATTCACTGGAATAAGCAACTTTGACACAGAAGAGGTTGTTCGGTGAACGAGAACCTCAGAAACGGCGGAGCTGGCAGGCTGTCTGCGTCCTGCTGTCGTGAGCACGTGTGGAAAGTGGTTGAAGGACGGTGAAGCCACGAGTAGGCGGCGAGCTGTTGGAACAGGAACGTCTAAGACTTACCCCGTCTGTATAGCAGCCTTAGCGGCTACCTGCGGCAGATCTGAGGACGGAGTGCAACGCTGCTGCAGACACAAGCGTTCCGCACCACGACGTGCAGTGCACAACGTCGAAAATGGGGTTCCGCAGCAGACGATCTGAACCCCGTCGGGCACCAGCTCTGCAGCCGCAAACCACCGACTGCGTGACCTGTGCGTACAAATCTGCTGCCACATACCTCTGGAAAGCTACGAAGAGCTCGTCTGTTCCACGTCACGCAGAATCTCTGCTGTATCGCTTTCCATTTGTAGAACAACTCGACGTTAACTAGGTGGTAGTAATGTTTTGGCTCATCACTGTATAAATTGCTTGTACAGTTCATACGTGAACTTTTTTGAAGTGTGTGGACATTAGTACAGACTGACTGCGAACTTCGACAGTATACAAAGAAGGTGTGAATGATCTCATAAATGTTTGACAGGTGAGTGCAACAGAAATACAGTACCGAAAAGTCTAACCTCCAAGAACGACGCTGCACATTTCTTGAGAACCTGCTTAGGGGAGGTCAAGAATCGTCCTTCTTGGCAGAAAGTAAGAATATTCTTTAGTTCCCCCACATGTCTAACCCGTAGGGATCAAGCTGATAAAATTAGGCAAGGAACGGATCGCATGTAAGTATACAAACAGCTATTCTTTTCACGCTTCGTCCGCGAATGGAACTACTTCTGAACTTCCTTTTCTAAGCTTGAGTCGGCTTGAACAGTTTGAAACTCCTTCTTGAGGTCCAGGAAGAAAAATGCCTAACTATAGGCACGTAATGTTGCTGCACGGTCCTGGAAGGCCGAGCGGACATTGTGTCTTTCGTGCTCTAGTCGCGTAGTGTTGTTGAGATCCTGCATGGTGTCGTGTATGGTCTGTTAATACAGCGATTCGATATCCGCACGACAGTCGTGGTATCTCGACCAATACGGAGCGATAAACGGCAGCCTTGAGAGGCAACGATACAGCCGCTGTCGAATTCCGACACGTGCTGGTACATGTTTCTCCCATTTTCAAAACAAAACGAGATTCAAGTGTGATATCTGAATGAGAAAGCCATTGCGTAGTCTTTACTTACTGCAAGAACGTAGTTAGCGTTACTTCTACCTTCTTTGCGATTTAGCTAATCATTTGCGTATTCAAGCATGTTGTACACTTCACGCCTATTTCACGTTGTTGGATGCCGTCTTCATGTAATTGCAAATTGTAACGCTGTGGTACTGACTGACATCAAATAAATTGAGGGAGTGAACTACGAAATGAATACATACGAGGGAGAATACGCGAAGAAATTGCGAACCCTGATCACAACAAGGAGTTGGTCACTTGAGTATTAAGATAATTTGGAATGTTGCTTACTTCTCTATGACAGAAGCGACAAATGCAAGACGAAGATGAAATATGGATATGGAGGAACTACAATGCTGAGGCGAAAACTGTAATACCCGTACCCACTTTCAAGAGAAGTGGGACAGCACTGAATCTATCGGCAGACGAATGCTTTTGCAAGTAAAGTTCGAAAATGATTTCGAATGCCTTGACTTAGAGGTGAGCTGCTGGCAAGGAGGACCGTCATCAGTGGGTGACGTTGCTGGTTGTTAAGGTCGACGGTCCAATCTCTGGTACGGAGCGAGCGAGGTGAATCACTGCTCATGGCACTGGTCTGAAAATCGTTCAAATGGCTCTAAGAACTATGGGACTTAACATCTGAGACCATCAGTCCCATAGACTTAGAACTAGTTAAACCTAGCTAACCTATGTACATCACACACATCCATGCCGAGGCAGGATTCGAACGTGCGACCGTAGCAGCAGCGCGGTTCCGGACTGAAGCGTCTAGAACCGCTCGGCCACAAGGCCGGCTAGGTACTCGTCTCTCATTCATAGTAGGGAGAGGGGGACGGGGGGGGGGGGAGGGGAACATTAAGCGCAGTCCAACCATCCTCATGCTTTATTGCGTACTTTCAGTAATCGATTGCTTTCTCTTGTGCCAGCAAATATGCGGAAGTTATTGCAGATGTATCCATATAAGTTGTCATTCGTCCTGCATCGACAAAAATTCGGTGATAAATTCAAACGAAATAGTATAAGCATGAAAGCTGTCGCAGCTTACACAATGATCTTGCAAGCAGCTAAATCGTTTCACCGAATAAAAGAGCTGAACTTTCGTGTTCTCGTCCAAGAAGCAAGCTCCAATTTTATGGCACATTGTCATTCACAATTTTAATATGCTTCTCTTGTATCTACGTTTTGCCGCAGGATACCATACTTTCAGAGTGTGCTCTCTGCTATTATAGCACAGTTAGAGTTGTATCTGAGTGGTCAGCGCATCTGTCTGACATGTAGCGGGCTCGGGTTCGATTCCAGGCCGGGTCGGAAATTTTCTCCGTTTGGGGACAGGGTGTTGTGTTGTCCTCATCATCGACACATAGTCCCATTGTGTGGCGTCAGCTAAGACCTGCAACTCAACGGCCGAGCTTCCGCAAGTGGAGACTCCCGGGCATCAATGCCGTACGATCATTATCTCTGGGATTCAACATTTTATATTATGCTACTTGTGCAGATAGACAATATCAGACACCAAAGCATAACAGGGAGTCTAATTACCAGATACGAATTTCTGCATAACATAGACAAAGAAACAATTCGCGTTGGTTTAGTTTGGCGCTGCTACAGGTAACCCGAAAATGTGGAGCACAACACCACGGCAGAACCTCACTTACGAACAGGTAACACAAATACATTGTTTTGCGTCGTCGGTGACATTAAACAACAGGAGTACGAGGTTAAGAAATTGTATTGCAGGGCTATAAACTGTGTCATTCCTCTACTGTTAGTACAACAAGCTGCGTCTTTGCATTGGAAAGTGAGGAGACGTGAATTCAAGTTTATTTTCTAGCATAGGTTGGTTCTAAGTACTTTATTGTGTTAGCAGAACGAACAAATTGATTGAAAATGGACAGATAAAATGTCGAGCGACGCAATCGCCGAGTAGTGCGGCTTTAAGATGAGGGTTTGGTTTTTCTGTAGGTTTACTTAGATCATTTCATTTGTTACGATGGAGCGATACGTGAGAGAGTTAGGTGCGAAAGTAGCTAGTTAAATGGTGTGGTCTAGTTATTGCATGAGATATTGCAGGGGTTATGTGAGTAGGAATAGCTGCAGTGTACACGAAGTGACAAAAGTCATAGGATAGCGATATACACATATACATTGGCGGTAGTATTTCCTGCACAACGTATAAAAGGGCAATGTATTGGCGGATCTGTCATTTGTATGCAGGTGATTCACATGGAAAGGTTTTCGATGTGATTACGGCCACACGATGAGAATTAACAGACTTTGAACGCGGAGTGGTAGTTGGTGCTAGACGCATGGGAAATTCAATTTCGGGATTCGATGGAGAATTCAATATTCCGAGATCCACAGTATCAATAGTGTGCCATGAATACTAAATCTGAGGTATTACATCTCCTCACATACAACACTGTGGCCGACGGCCTTCACTTGACGACCGAGAGCAGCGGTGTTTGCGTAGAGTTGTCAGTGCTAACGGACAAGGTACACTGCGTGAAATAACTGCAGAAATCAACGTAGGGAGTACGACGAACGTACGTTAGGGCAGAGCGGCGGAATGTGGCGTTAATGGTCTATGGCAGCAGACGACCGACGTGAGAGACTTTGCTAACAGCACATCACCTGCCGCCTCTCTCCTGCGTTCATAACTGTGTCGGTTGGACTCTAGACGACTGGAAATCCGTGGTCTAGTCATATGAGTCCCGATTTCAGTTGGTAAGAGTTGATGATTGGGTTAGATTGTGGCACAGAACCTACGAGTCCATGGATCCAAGTTGTCAACGAGGCACTGTGCAAGCTAGTGCTGGCTCCACTACAGTGTAGGCTGTGTTTACATGGAAGTGACTGGATCCTCTGGTCCAACTGAACCGGTCATTGATCGGAAATGGTTATGGTCGGCTTCGTGGAGACCATCTGCAGCCATTCACTGACGTAATTTTACATGGATGACATTGCGTCATGTCACTGGGTCACTATTGTTCGCGATTGGTTTGAAGAACATTCTGGAGAACTCGAGCGAGTGATATGGCCACTCAGATCGCACGACATGAACCCCATCAACCGTCTGTGAGACATAATTGAGAAGTCTATTCGTTCACAAAATCCTGTTCCGGCAACACTTTCACAATCGTGTACTTCTATAGAGGCAGCACAGCTCAATATTTCCACAGGGACTTCCGACGACTGGCTAGTGCATGGCACTATGATTTGCTGCACTATGCCGGGAAAAAAGGTCCGAGACGATAACAGGAAGTGCCCCATGGCTTCCGTCATCTCACTGCGAAGAATGTAAAGGAGAAAGGAAGGAGGGAAAGTCAGGGTGTTAGGTCTCATTGATCACGAGATCGATAAAGACGAACCACAAGGTCTGTGAAGAAGCACGCCTTTCTGACGGACAGTGGCAACATTCGCATAAAGGGGGGTAGGACGTCAAACGGGATGACTTGGAGCAGGAGAGACACCACAGGAATTTTTAACTTCCACTGTCTATACTTAAAAATAAATTCATGAAACTTTGTCAGAATGCCCAGAAAGGATTCAGGATTTACACTTAACAGTGGTGGAAGTTAAAAAATATAAGAAAATAATTAATTTTTTTACATTTGTATTTCACCTTCTTTTCACTTACCATTGGCTGCATTTGTTGCTATAGGTACACTTTTCTTCATAGGTAAGGGAGATTCTTCGATTAATTTTGCACAGTATACAAACCATGTTTACAGGTGTATGAAACTCTAGAATTTTCCAAATATATTAAAAACTGTGGTAAAAATTGAGATAATTAACTATAATATTTGAGTTTTTTCTAAACATAAACTTTAAAATGTAACAGCACATTCATTTTTCCATAAATTAAATAATTTCTAGAGTTTCATACACCTGTAAGTATGGTTTGTATGCTGTACAAAATTCATCGAAGAAACGTGTACCTTTAGCAACAAACTCATCCGACAGAAGTGAAAAAATGATGAACTTTCACATGAAAAAAAATTTATTTTGTTATTTTTTTTTAACTTCCACTGCTATGATTGTGAATCCTGAATCCTTCCTGGTCATGCTGCCAAAGTTTTATGAATTTATTCGTAAAAGTATAGACAGTGCAAATTAAAATGTCCTGTGGTGTCTCTCCTGCTCCAAGACGGCCCGTTTGACGTCCTACCCCTCTTAAGCGATTTAGGAAATCAGGTGAGGTTACCTCCATTAGGAAATGGCCTGAATGGGATTTGAACCGCTGGACTACGGAACCACGCCGCTTCTTGGCTTAGGAACCGCGAGGCACGCCAGCAGTAGGGTGAACGATGACGTATATGTGAGCGACTGTGACATATGGAGAACGGTGGTGGAGAATGGATGCTATTAGGCGGACGCCGTTAAGTGGGAGCGTGTAGGTCTAGTAACCCGTCTGAATAGTCTGCCGTTCTCATTGAACCTAATCTCCTAACGACCTCGATCTCCGTGACATTTGCAAGGAGTGCGGTAGCCTGGGCGCCGGCGTCGAGTATGGCGGAACATTGTCCAGCGGCCGGCAGCCAGCGGCCGGGACGGGAAGGGAAGGGAAGCGGGTGAGCGGCCCCGGGAGGAAGTGGCGGAGCAGACTGCACACTGCGGACGGCGGCTGCGGCTGGCCTCCAGCGGCGGCCGGAGAAATGCGGGCGCTGAATGCCAGCCGATTGCTCACGTGAGCTACAGGCGCACGTGCTGACCCTGGAGAGGGGCGTGGCTCCGCAGGCAGCCGCTTCCGCCAACAGCCAGACACTGGCGGTGCCGCGCATGCGCGTCCTGGCACAGCTCGCGAACTGTTTCTGGCCAACTAGGTCATAGGCGAGTACCGGCTTCGTAATTTCTGAAATGGTTCAAATGGTTCTGAGCATTATGGGACTTAACATCAGAGGTCATCAGTCCCCTAGTACTTAGAACTACTTAAACCTAACTAACCTAAGGACATCACACACACCCATGCCCGAGGCAGGATTCGAACCTGCGACCGTAGCAGTCGCGCGGTTCCGGACTGAAGCGCCTAGAACCGCTCGCCACCGCGGCCGGCGTAATTTCTGAAGTTTTCCATCATGTATTGTATTGTATGTTAACCGGGGACCTAGAAACGACGGAGAGGCTCCGTCCCCGCCGCAGCCGCAGTGGTCCACAACCCCACGACGACTACCGCAGTCCACTTCAACCGTCCGCAGCCCCACACCGAACCCAGGGTTGCTGTGCGGTTCGGCTCCCTGTGGGCGCCCCAGGGAACGTCTCACACCAGACGAGTGTAACCCCTATGTTTGCGTGGTAAATGGTGGTGCACGCGTACGTGGAGAACTTGTTTGCGCAGCAATCGCCGACATAGTGTAACCGAGGCGGAATAAGGGGAACCAGTCCGCATTCGCCAAGGCAGATGGAAAACCGCCTAAAAACCATTCACAGACTGGCCGGCTCACCGGACCTCGACACAAACCCGCCGGGCGGATTCGTGCCTAGGACCAGGCGCTCTTTCCCGCCCGGAAAGCCGTGCGTTAGACCGCACGGCCAACCGGGCGGTCTTCCATGATGTCATTGATATACAATATACAAGGTGAATAAAATTTTTCTGGATTTTTAACCACATTGTGAGGGTGTAAAACGACGTCTCACCACTATTGCAACTGGCCTTCAACTGTTTTTGCTAATTGCTGAAAGAGAGATGTTTGATTCTCATTCATCAGTTAGCCAAAAGATTGTTAAGTCTACAATGCAGCCACAGATCCAGAAGAATTTTATTGATTGTGACAATAGCCGCTGAAGCCTAAACTTACATTTAATATACAGCATGTATTAAAGGTCTAGAGATAATAGATAACTTCAGGGGAAATACCTTGTTTTAAAACAAAATGTTCGCTGACGCTGCCCGGTGGCCTTAGGTGTCCTTTTAGTAGTCACCAGTCCCTGATCGACGAGATTTCAGCGAACTTGCAGGGTCTTCTAACCAAGTGTGCTGCATACTACCTACCCCAGTAAATTGATTGATTTTCAACAGGAAAACCTTAAGAATGACTGTCATTAGGCGGAGAAATATATTTTAAAAGGTAATCAGGAACGTTAATTTCGCTCAGCCTAACCCCTTTCGTGGCAACGGCCTTGCCGCAGTGGATACACCGGTTCCGGTCAGATCACCGAAGTTGAGCGCTGTCGGGCGTGGCCAGCACTTGGATGGGTGACCATCCGGGCCGCCATGTGCTGTTGCCATTTTTCGGGGTGCACTCAGCTTCGTGATGCCAATTGAGGAGCTACTCGACCGAATAGTAGCTGCTCTGGTCAAAGAAAACGATCGTAACGACCGGGAGAGCGGTGTGCTGACCACACGCCTCTCCTATCCGCATCCTCCTTGAGGATGACAAGGCGGTCTGATGGTGCCGATGGGCCACTTGTCGCCTGATAACGGAGTGCTAACCCCTTTCGTAGGAGCAGATGACTGGATGATAGGCAACACACATTACATATCGACGCTGCGGAGTGCCTACACCCTGCTGCCTCTCAAGGTATAGCTAATACAAAAGTTAAGTATCCGACGGGGATTCAGATTCCTCGCCTAGCTCGAGAGTCGATAGCGAGAACACGTCAGAGATACTTGGGCTCCAGGCGACAGCCGAAACTTGAGCTTGCGCGAGGCACAGCAAGCGTGGAAAGCACGTGAGGGGGCACCGCCGTCTGACGAGTGCTTCCCGCTAAATACAGCGGTCCGGCTCTCACACTAATCAAATGTTCAAATATGTGTGAATCCCTAAGGGACCAAACTGCTAAGGTCATCGGTCTCTAGACTTACACACTACCTTAAACCAACTTATGCTAAGGACAACACACACACCCATGCCCGAAGACTCGAATCTCCGCGGCGGGAGGGACCGCGCAATCCGTGACGTGGTGCCTCAGAACGCGTGGCCACTCCGCTCACGCTAGTCTCTGAAGCCTTTAGTTATCCGCCATTGAATAGGAGAGTCATACAAAAGAACGTTTTAGCCCTACTTTAGATACATTGTCACTACTGTGTATTGAATTGGGAATACCCAAATGGGTACCAACGACGATTTGTCATTTCTTATTGTGTTACCAGTACAATTTTTAGATTGTACTCTCACTGTCTATCTTGTCTTACGTTTTTGTCTTGTTTACTCGTTTCGGTATACTGTGGAAGTAAAATTTGTTTTATATCGGAATCTGTCCTGTGTGAAGGCTATGTTACTACGTACCAGGGTACGACTTAACCAATTTATACTCTAAATTGTCAAAACAATCTGTAGTATAACATTTCCAGCGTTGAGATCGCTGTATCGGCACGTTCTGAGCGCCAATTAGTTAAAAACAATAATACGCTCGTGACATTGGCTGACTTACGTTTGTTATTTGGATTGTTCCCTGGGTTGTTGTATACGCCTAAGACGACTTCGATACGCTTTAGGCTGGTCCCAGCGGAGGTTCGAGTCCTCCCTCGGGCATGTGTGTGTGTGTGTGTTTGTCCTTAGGATAATTTAGGTTAAGTAGTGTGTAAGCTTAAGGACTGATGACAAAAATGTTCAAATGTGTGTGAAATCTTATGGGACTTAACTGCTAAGGTCATCAGTCCCTAAGCTTACACACTAAATTATCCTAAGGTCAAGCACATACACCCATGCCCCAGGGAGGACTCGAATCTTCGCCGGGACCAGCCGCACAGTCCATGACCGCAGCGCCTTAGACCGCTCGGCTAATCCCGGGCGGCGGACTGATGATGACCTTAGCGGTTAAGTCCCATAAGATTTCACACACATTTGAACATTTTTTTGATACGCTTTAGACCTGTTTTGGTTACCCGTTCACTTCGTGAATTCCGCTCTCATTTACCGCCTGTTTCGTTTCGCCAGTCTCTGTGTTGTCAGAAGCGTGAGTTATAAATGCTGTTCTACCTACGTAGAGTAGGAACAAAAATCATCAAGGTCGCCGGGAAGCGCCAACTAACATTTTGTCTCTGTCAAAAGTTGTTCCCTGTGATTTACCAACTCTAGACGTTTGATGCGTAGACTATGAGACAGTCCGTATTTACATGTGGCCACCCAGAATGACGCTCGCATTATTCTGCATAATATTTCGGCAAATCATTTGATACTACGGTATATTAATAATATTTACTTATGGACCGTCTGACAGCAACTGAATAAAACACAGTTTTAGTGCCATGCGCGTTTCGCCTTTATTTTCTGCAACAGAAACCAAAACATTCCGTCGAAACAAGTGCTCAGTTCATAGTGCTGTGATATGTGAAAAAACCGCAAATTGGCATTTATAAGAAGAAGAACAACACCAAAAATGCAACAGGAGCGTAATATGTAGGAAATCGTCGACGCAACCTGCCACTGATGATGCCTTGCAGAAAATAAAAGCGAAACACGTATGACACTAAAATTGTGATTTATTCAGTTGCTGTCAGACGGACGGTCCATAAATAAAAATTATCAATATACCGTAATATTACACGCAACTGAGGAAGACAGGTCTACAAAAGTTGAAGATGTCAGTACATCTGATACTGTTCCACAATGTCGTTTAGTGGGAGAAAAAGAGCTTACCGCAATCGGAACAGATCTGTGGCTGGGTTCAGGACTTCCTCGGTGACAACACGTCGCTCTTAATGGAACAAAATCGATAAATCTGAAATTCAGGAGTACCACAGTGAAGTAGTATAGGTCTGGATGCCAGTCTGAGAATCATAGCAAAAATCTTAAGGGAATCTGATTTATCTACAAAAAGAAGGAGCTTAAAAAACACTTGTCCGACTGATTTGCTCATTCGGATTCTTACGAGATCAGATTAACGGAGGAGAAAGGCAAGATCCAACGAAGAGCGGCGCGTTTCCTCACGGGATCGTTTAATCGGCGCGAGAGCGTTACGCAGATGCTAAACAAACTCTAGTTGCAGGCGCCACAAGAGAGGCGTTTTGCATTACGAAAAGGCTTACTGTTGAAATTCAGAGAAACTATGGTCCAGGAAGACTCGGGGATATATTACTTTCTACCAAATGCATCTCAGAAAATGACCACAACGAGAAAACCCAAAAAAGTAGAGCTAATTCGGAAGTTTACATACAATCATTCTCACTACGTGCCATTCGCGAATGAAATACGGAAGGGGGGCATCAGATACTGGTACCAGAGGTACACTCTGCCACAAACCGTAATGTAGCTTGCAGAGTACGGGTTTAGGCGTGGATGTAGAAATATTGTGCAGTAAAAAGATTTCGGCAACGGAGATGGATACTCTGAAATATAACTTCTACTTGGTTTTTGTTTCCAGAACATGACATTGTTGCTATAATTCGACCCATTCGGTGATCATTACTCAGGTTTCATCGATTTAGAGCCCCACCAAGCAAGGCTCTTCATTTACGTTCACACAATTTTTTAACGGGGGAGCGTTATTCCTATAAGCAGGGTAATTTTGCACGTTGAACCTTCGGTAGGGAGTATCCGAATTTGTTTGGATACGGCGGCAGCCCCTGCTTAACGTTAATACACTACTGGCCATTAAAATTGCTTCACCACGAGGGTGACGTGCTACAGACGCGAAATTTAACCGACAAGAAGAAGATGCTGTGATATGCAAATGATTAGCTTTTCAGAGCATTCACACAAGGTTGGCGCCGGTGACGACTCCGACAACGTGCTGACATGAGGAAAGTTTCCAACCGATTTCTCATACACAAACAGCAGTTGACCGGCGTTGCCTGGTGAAACGTTGTTGTGCTGCCTCGTGTAAGGAGGAGAAATGCGTACCATCACGTTTCCGACTTTCATAAAGGTCGGATTGTAGCCTATCGCGATTGCGGTTTATCGTATCGCGACATTGCTGCCCGCGTTGGTCGAGATCCAATGACTGTTAGCAGAATATGGAATCGGTGGGTTCAGGAAGGTAATACGGAACGCTGTGCTGGATCCCAACGGCCTCGTATCACTACCAGTTGAGATGACAGGCATCTTATCCGCATGGCTCTAACGGATCGTGCAGCCACGTCTCGATCCCTGGGTCAACAGGTGGGGACGTTTGCAAGACAACAACCATCTGCACGAACAGTTCGACGACGTTTGCAGCAGCATGGACTATCAGCTCGGAGACCACGGCTGGGGTTACCCCTGACGAGGCATCACAGAGAGGAGCGCCCGTGATTGTGTACTCAACGACGAATGGTGGCCGAGCGACTGGCTCGTCACAATACGCCAGTCACTACTTTTGATGAACTATGGTATCGTGTTGAAGCTGCATGGGCAGCTGTACCTGTACACGCCATCCAAGCTTTGTTTGACTCAATGCCCAGGCGTATCAAGGGCGTTATTACGGCCAGAGGTGGTTGTTCTGTGTACTGATTCCTCAGGATCTATGCACCCAAATTGCGTGAAAATGTAATCACATGTCGCCGGCCGGTGTGGCCGTGCGGTTAAAGGCGCTTCAGTCTGGAACCGCGTGACCGCTACGGTCGCAGGCTGGAATCCTGCCTCGGGCATGGATGTGTGTGATGTCCTTAGGTTAGTTAGGTTTAATTAGTTCTACGTTCTAGTCGACTGATGACCTCAGAAGTTAAGTCGCATAGTGCTCAGAGCCATTTGAACCATTTTTTTTTTTTGTAATCACATGTCAGTTCTAGTATAATATATTTGTCCAATGAATACCCGTTTATCATCTGCATTTCTTCTTGGTGTAGCAATTTTAATGGCCAGTAGTGTAGCTTAACGCAAAACTCTTTCCCACCGAAACCCATTGTTTCCTTTCAGAGAGATAGAATTTGTCCTATTTTGCAGCATTGCCTGTTAAACCATAATATTCTAATTTATTTAAAAGGATATTGTGATTTACACAGCCAAGTAACTCTGACAGGTCACAGAATATACTGGTAGCGTGTAATTTATTGTATAATGTGAAGTAAATAATTTCCGCTGTATGAGTATATTTGAAGCCTTAAGAAATCCGAATTGTGACTTTAAAAACAGAAAAACCAGCAGTATCTTATTCATTATTTACAGAGATCGATATTTCGGCTTTTGTTGGCCTCTTTCATGCGAGAACTTTCCTACTAGTGTAAACGCAACAGGGCAGAAGAAGAAAAAAGTAGATTCGTATCAGGAACGTAGGAAGAAGTCCTCGTTATCGCTCTATGTCCGATGACCTCCTAGAACCGGTCACTAGATTCATTTCATACATGACTATGCGGATGCGGTTCAGCTCGGGCGACGTCGGCAGCTGGAGCACGGCCAAGCGGCGCGGTGTCAGCTCGGCCAGAGGAAAGCGCTCTCCTCCCGATCCGCACCGTCGGCCCGGCGTGTGGACTTGGGCCCCGCGGACGTGTTTGCGTGCGAGGCTGCGCTATGCAAAGCGGGCTCCGCGCGGCCACGGTCGTTGCTGTGCCGTAACGGTTCCGCGAAAAATAACCGACGCTCGCTTTTGTCTGGTGCGTCCACACAATCCCGTTGTCCAGCCAGCTTCCTGCCTAACGATTCGATGACAAATAGGCGGCAGCATCATCATCCTCAGCCAAGAACGGACCATATTTAAATACGTATACTTCCAAAACACTTTGATCATAACATAATATGAGGGCTATTCGGAAAGTAAGGTCCTGTGAGATTCAAAACTGTTTTATTTGAAACAGTTTACTAGACCGTCCATCTACTTCTCTACGTACTCGCCGCTCAGACTTAAGACATTTGTCATAGCGTTGTACCAACTTTCCAATGCCCTCGTCGTAGAAGGCAGCTGCCTGTGCTTTCTGTCAAATCTCTACGCTGGTCTACAGCTTGTTGTCCGTGCCAAAACGTTGTCTTCGTAGCTAGCGGTTTATGTGAGCGGAAACGAAACTCAGTGGGAGTCAATTACGGGCTATATTGTTGGTAATGACAATGTTGACTGGAATACTCTCTCTCAAATTCTGAAGGTGGTAGGGGTAAAATACAGGGAGCGAAAGGCTATTTACAATTTGTATAGAAACCAGATGGCAGTTATGAGAGTCCAGGGGCATGTAAGGGAAGCAGTGGTTGGGAAGGGAGTCAGACAGGGTTGTAGCCTATCCCCGATGTTATTCAATCTGTATATTGAGTAAGCAGTAAAGGAAACAAAAGAAAAATTCAGAGTAGGAATTAAAATCCACGGAGAAGAAATTAAAACTTTGAGGTTCGCCGATGACATTGTAATTCTGTCAGAGACAGGAAAGGAACTGGAAGAGCAGCTGAACGGAATGGACAGTGCCTTGAAAGGAGGATATAAGATGAACATCAACAAAAGCAAAACGAGGATAATGGAATGTAGTCTAATTAAGCTGGGTGATGCTGAGGGAATTAGATTAGGAAATGAGGCGCTTAAAGTAGTAAATGAGTTTTGCTATTTGGGGAGCAAAATAACTGATGATGATCGAAGTAGAGAGGATATAAAATGTAGACTGGCAATGGCAAGGAAAGCGTTTCTGAAGAAGAGAAATTTGTTAACATCGAGTATAGAGTTAAGTGTCAGGAAGTCGTTTCTGAAAGTATTTGTATGAAGTGTGGCCATGTATATGGAAGTGAAACATGGACGATAAATAGTTTAGAAAAGAAGAGAATAGAAGCTTTCGAAATGTGGTGCTACAGAAGAATGCTGAAGATTAGATGGGTAGATCACATAACTAATGAGGAGCTATTGAATAGAATTGGAGAGAAGAGAAATTTGTGGCACAACTAGACTAGAAGAAGGGGTCGGTTGGTAGGGCTTATTTTGAGGCATCAAGGAATCACCAATTTAGTATTGGAGGGCAGCGTGGAGGGTAAAAATCGTAGAGGGAAACCAAGAGATGAATACACTAAACAGATTCAGAAGGATTTAGGTTGCAGTAGGTACTGGGAGATGAAGAACCTTGCACAGGATAGAGTAGCATCGAGAGCTGCATCAAACCAGTCTCTGGACTGAAGACCACAACAACAACAACATTGTTGGTAATCAAACACTTCACACAGAATACGTTGCAGGAGTATCTTCATTGCCTCTGCAGAGTGCGGGCGAGAATTGTCATGAAGGAGGAAACGCATGACAGTCATGTTATGTGGGCTGAATAGCTTCAGGCGAAATCTCTTACCAGATCCTCACACTTAGTGCGTGACATTTTTTTCTAGGCATCTTTACGTGCTCACTGTGCCCTCAAAACTGAAATGAGCGACGTGAAGCGATCGTCGGGCATATTGGAGACACCGCCCAGCGCATCTGTGCAAAGTTTCATCGGATTTTCACTGTCGTTTCCATTTTGCGATCGATCGGACCTTACTCTCCGAATGACACTTGTATGTCTCACTACAGGGTAATGTGTTCTGAAAGAAAGAGAAGGTAACGGAGCAATAAATTTTAATACAATGTACTGGGAGACAGCATTAACTGGTAATAGATGCACATTCACAATATGTCGATCACCATCGTAACATCATATGTAGGCACGATTAATTGAATCAGAGGCGCCTTCCTAGTATCTATCGTCCATATCGCCTCTGAAGATCATAGCAAAGTCGTGACAGGGACTCCATGAGAATCGTAGACGGGTTGAGGATTTTGGATCGCCCACAGCTTACACAGAAAATGCGTCATCACCACGATCCACATGCTTGAAGTGGTAGTATTTTTTACAGTAGTCTTTGATTATAAGAAGTTTTCATTTCATACTGTAACCATTTCCTGTCAGTAATCTTCATCTTCAGATCAGACTGTGTTAATAAATTTGCATACATAAAAATAATAAAACTGCTGCCAACATTGACAGCGTAAAAAATATATGTATACAATCTAAAACTATGGAGTAATGAATTTTACAAGACAAGAAGATAGTGTAAGAAGAAACTGCAAAACAGGATAAAAATGGTATTGGAGGACCATCAGCTGCTATGGTAATCTTTATTATTGGTATCAGTTTCGAATGTTGCTGATTATTACTTATAGAGGGTGGGAAAAACAAAGCTGGCCTGTAAAATATTTCATGCACCTTGAGGTAGGCAACCCCTCTGACATCATACGCCACAGGTGTAGATGATGAAGGCACATGAAATATTTTGCAGGCCAACTTTGTTTTTCACTCTGTACAAGAAGCTTTTCCATTACAGTATCAATTTGTATAATTACACGACCTTCCATCCCGCCAAACATAGCGTCAAGTTACGAACTAGACAACAGGACGCAATACAAAGAATTTAAAAATTATTCAGAAAATCCAGCGTATTTATAACGTAATACTACAGCGCGCGCAACCTGTGGAAGCTTATGAACTGTTACAACAGCTTCACCATTAGAGGTCTGTCATAGTTCAGACATGTAACAGCGGCATTGTTCCACCACTGCAGTGCATTGTCTGGGACACTGCGTGGACGGTCAACAGCCGCATTCAATTAAGAATGAACTCGCAAATTCCGATTATGGTTGTGGCATCAGCTGTAGAATATTTCGGAACAACTGAAAATTTTTGCTGGATCGGGACTCGAACCCAGATTTCCCACGTGTCACAAGCAGTAGCCTTAATCAATTCGGCTGTTGGAGGACGTTTTCAGGAGTGGTCCAAATCCCCATCAGTGCCGGTGTCTACTATCCCTCGTACTCGCACTATAGCTGGAGCAGAACCATGTCGCAGTAAATGGACTGATACGGTAAGGAATGAGGAGGTTCTCCGTAGAATCGTCGAGGAAAGGTATATATGAAAAACACTGACAAGAAGAAAGAACAGGATGGTATAAAATCTGTTAAGACGTCACAGAAGAACTTCTATGGTACTAAAGAGAGCTACAGAGAGTAAGAACTGTAGAGGAAAACGAAGATTGGAATGCATCCAAAAAATTACTGAGAACTTAGGTAGCAAGTGCAGCTCTGAAATGAAGAGGTTGGCACAGGAGAGGAATTCGTGGTGGGTCCCATCAAACCAGTCAGAAAACTGATGACTCAAAAATAATTGCAACCTGAGAGTTCATTTTTTACCAAAAGCGGCTGCTAAACGTCAACACAGTGCCTCATACTCTGCACTGCATGCACTCTCTCATGCCATAGCAAGACAGTGACGAGGGGAAACAGTGTCTCTCCCTGTGCGGGAATCGCGGCAGTATTGTTCGAGCGCAAGGTAGAGCAGACGCCACGGCAAACAGAGATTTGATTCGCTTTTGTACGGGTTCTCGGATAGCATACGGTGTTTAAGTCGACTGCTCGCGACGAGAGCGAAATCCGTGTTCGAGTCCCAGCCGAGCATAAATTTTCATTTCTTCTGAAATATTCTGCAGCTTATGTGTAACCGTAGTCGCAGTTTGCGAGTTCGTTCAAAATTTTTCCAACAGTTTATAAGTCTTCGGACAATGGGCACACTGAACCTGCTCATACGTAAGTTCCAGGTGTAACGGTACATCGTCCTCTAGCATTACTTTTCCTCCACAGTAGTTGTCGATACCAGTATTATTTTTCGAATTTTGGAACGGTCAGTATTGTCTCAGTTGCTTTTCTGAAAACTTTCACATAATTTTATACACTGTTTGTTATATTTCAAACTAAAATTTGTGAAAAGGCACTACTTTATAAAACGTTATAATCGATAAGTAGTAGTTCTGAATGTACCGTTAAAATTATTTTTTTTTTTAGAAATATTTGAAATTACGAATTATTTGCACAGTTAAAATTTCTATTATTAACTACGCAATACTGTACTGTTGACTATGTTTATTTCTGGATTCATTTATGAAATAATAATCGAAATTAATCATGTAACGAAAACTAGTAGGAATTCATTTGTTAAGAAACATTGTAAATCCTTTGGAATGTTGTCATTTCCGTAGAGTGAGACAGTCGTAAGCTTGCCGCTGATGTGATAGGACGTATTTTTGTATAATAGATGCGAACAATGGAATTTCGGTTTTGTTAATGTGAAGAATGAAAATACTGTATGACATACTAAAATGTGAGATAATCAGTGGAAAATATTTTTACGTACAAAATTCTACAACGACAATCTTCCAACTTTAATTCAAACCAACCGTGAGAATATGTCAGATTTTTCAGCTTCAAGAATCGGACCCAAAGACAAGAAGAACTCGAGCCTTCTCGACATGATAATCTAAGTAAACTTGAAAGTTCATTGTAATCTTCGCTCCTCTCAAATCTTCATAAAAGACTTTGCTTATTAATTACTTGGACTCGGCATTGTTTAATTTGGACAATAGATTGAAGAAGGAAGGAAGGGGGAGGGGGAGATTACACCTGTTACGTCAGCACCCACGTGGAAGAAAGTCAGTCTAGCAGTTTACCTTTTCTTTTCTACTCTGCACAGGTAGAACACGGTTTATGATAAGTCGCACTGGTGGGAACATAGAGACGAGAGGAGGCAAATAACAGCGTAGTTCACGAAGTGAACCGATAACCGAAACAAATTCAGAGCGTAGCAGACCCAAGAAATCAAGCGTGGCACGGAACGCTGTCTATATTTCACGAAATGTCACAGTTCATATACTACACTGTCTTGTAGTAATCTCTCAGAGTAAAGTACACTACAATAGCTCGCTTTGTTCACTCATTCATTATAGTAATAACGTTCAACACAAAGGTGGCATCAACGTCCATTTACAGAAGGTGTTCGAAGTGATGACCATTGGTATCAGTGCAGTGCTGCAATCTTCTTATCATGGATTGAGTGGTATTCCTTATCACTTCGGTACTTATCGAAGCACATGCTCTGACAATTCTCTCTCTCTTGCGCGAGGCACAGCAACCGCGGAAAGTACGTGAGGGGGCACCGCCGTCTGACGAGTGCTTCCCGCTAAATACAGCGGTTCATAGCTCTTAAGGTATGCATTTTACAGTCCACTTTTACTGGACATTTTTTCTTGCTTTGGTCCATTCTACCACCTCTGAAAGCTGCCTACCCTACAATCTTAGCAACAACAGAAATGGTGGATGTATTCCACTGTCAGAGGTATAAGAACGGTTTTCGCTTATAGCTTTCGACTCGTTCGTTTCCGGTACAGGGACCCTTACCTCAAATTGTCCGCTCCCAGTAGCTGAGTGGTCAGCGCGACAGAATGTCAATCCTAAGGTAACGGGTTCGATTCCCGGCTGGGTCGGAGATTTTCTCCGCTCAGGGACTGGGTGTTGTGTTGTCCTAATCCTCATCATTTCATCCCCATGACGCGCAAGTCGCCGAAGTGGCGTCAAATTGAAAGACTTGCACCCGGCGAACGGTCTATCCGACGGGATGCCCTATTCACACGACACACCTCAAATTGATACAGCTATCCTTCTCTATCATCTTTGGAAGTTTGTAACATCATCACGGGAGAGGCCTGTGTGTACATACACTTACAGGCGCCGGCACCTATATCTTTGACGGTCTATAGTGTCCTTGGATGATGTTTCCGAACATGGCTTCCTATCTAAAACTTGAACCACTAAGTCCCCTGTACAACCTCTAGAATTGTGTAACATGACATCTACATCTACATTTATACTCCGCAAGCCACCCAACGGTGTGCGGCGAAGGGCACTTTGCGTGCCACTGTCATTACCTCCCTTTCCTGCTCCAATCGCGTATGGTTCGCGGGAAGATCGACTGCCGGAAAGCCTCCATGCGCTCTCGAATCTCTCTAATTTTACATTCGTGATCTCCTCGGAAGGTATAAGTAGGGGGAAGCAATGTATTCGATACCTCATCCAGAAACGCACCCTCTCGAAACCTGTACAGCAAGCTACACTGTGATGCAGAGCGCCTCTCGTGCAGAGCTTCTGCCACTTGAGTTTGCTAAACATCTCCGTAACGCTATCACGCTTACCAAATAACCCTGTGACGAAACGCGCCGCTCTTCTTTGGATCTTCTCTATCTCGTCTGTCAACCCCACCTGGTACGGATCCCACACTGATGAGCAATGCTCAAGTATAGGTCGAACGAGTGTTTTGTAAGTCACCTCCTTTGTTGATGGACTACATTTTCTAAGGACTCTCCCAATGAATCTCAACCTGGTACCCGCCTTACCAACAATTAATTTTATATAATCATTCCACTTCAAATCGTTCCGCACGCATACTCCCAGATATTTTACGGAAGTAACTGCTACCTGTGTTTGTTCCGCCATCATATAATCATACAATAAATGACCCTTCTTTCTATGTGTTCGCAATACATTACATTTGTCTATGTTAAGTGTCAGTTGCCACTCCATGCACCAAGTACCTATCCGCTGCAGATCTTCCTGCATTTCGCTGCAATTTTCTAATGCTGCAACTTCTCTGTATACTACAGAATCATCCGCGAAAAGCAGCATGGAACTTCCGACACTATCTACTAGGTCATATATATATATTGTGCAAAGCAATGGTCCTATAACACTCCCCTATGGCACGCCAGAGTTTACTTTGTCTGTAGACGTCTCTCCATTGATAACAACATGCTGTGTTCCGTTTGCTAAAAATTCTTCAATCCAGCCACACAGCTGGTCTGATATTCCGTAAGCTCTTACTTTGTTTATCAGGCGACAGTGCGGAACTGTATCGAACGCCTTCCGGAAGTCAAGGGAAATGGCATCTACCTGGGAGCCTGTATCTATTATTTTCTGGGTCTCACACGATCGCTGTTTCCGCAATCCATGTTGATTCCTACAGAGTAGAGTCTGGGTTTCCAGAAATGACATGATACACGAGCAAAATACATGTTCTAAAACTCTACAATAGATCGATGTCAGAGATATAGGCCTATAGTTTTGCGCATCTGCTCGACGACCCTCCTTGAAAATTGGAACTACCTGTGCTCTTTCCCAATCATTTGGAACCTTCCGTTCCTCTTGAGACTTGCGGTACGCGGCTGATAGAAAGGGGGCAAGAACTTTTGCGTACTCTGTGTAGAATCGAATTGGTATTCCGTCAGGTCCAGTGGACTTTCCTCTGTTGAGTGATTTGAGTTACTTTTATATTCCTTGGACACTTATTTCGATGTCAGCCATTTTTTCGTTCGTGCGAGGATTTAGAGAAGGAACTGCAGTGCGGTCTTCCGCATCCTGTATATGACACAGTTCGTAGAAGGTACTACCCCAAACTCCTCTACATCCCTCAGAGACCGAATTGCTAGTATCTGATAACTGAACATCGAAAAAGTCATATAAATGGAACAGCAGAGCATCATCTTCATTCTCTACTTCTGCTGCAATAAAAAAATATACCTACCAGTCTGCGTTACCGCTAAAGATTTTTCGATTTAAAAAACTGTGGCCTTCGCGTGAATTCTAATTAAACGGAAGTGGGACAACCACAGCGTGTGCAGAGATGCTCGGTTTTCAGAGAGAGGTCACAGAATTGTTCGTTCAGTACATTTGCTTGAAGACCGGCGGAATGCGAAGGATACGGAATAAATTACTGGTTCTGTTGGGTTCGGCTCCGACGGTATTCAGGAGGTGAAACGTATCGGCGGGCCATCGCAGAGAAAAGGTCGCGGAGCGCGCCTGCATCGAACAGGAGACCCCTGCAGAGACGGAGGAATGCTCGGCCTGTCCACGGGAGATCAAGGACGCCGACCAGGCGAGCGCCGCCGTGGGCGGAAAGGTTCTCCCAGAGGGTCGACTTCCTGCGCTACTCAGCTACTGACTTGAAACGCTGCCACGGTGAGACCGTCAGATAAGGAAGAAAGACCCGGATTTAACGGCACTGTGGGTTGAGAGCCGCACCACGATACGCCAGAGTGTTGGGCGACTTACAAAAGTGGGTCTGATTTGGACCATTTATGAGGGACATCCGAAAGGCTATCTTGATCTGAATGATGACTTACAACTTTCCTATTCGTATATGCCCTGCATCGCACTGCATGACCACTGGAAACTCCTTTTGTTCTCTCAAGGATTTGTGCTAACTGCATCACTATTGGTTACCTACGGAAGTCGAATGGAGGGATGGCTCCCATTTTAGGATCTTTTGGTTCGTCACAAAGACGACTGCAATTTAGGACACGCAGTTTGTCGGAAGCCGATTCATAGAGACTTGTATTTACACGAAAATAGCTGC
Source organism: Schistocerca cancellata (assembly GCF_023864275.1). NCBI lineage: Eukaryota > Metazoa > Arthropoda > Insecta > Orthoptera > Acrididae > Schistocerca > Schistocerca cancellata. Next base: position 716,858,173 of record NC_064628.1, read on the forward strand.
TACCATCCTTCCGAACTTTGGTTCACAGAGCACATGGCACTGTTGACCAGAGCAGTCTGCAGGATGTGTCTCCACACTTAAATCGGGGTTTTCGAAGCAAACTGGTGTTCTCCACAAACGTAAGGCACTACGAATGGAATCTAAGGAGGACATAAGCAACGAGGAAGAAGGAATAGGTTTAATCCATAGCTTTCCTGCCGTATGTGGGAATCCTCTCGTCAAAAAAGGTCACATCTTTTGCAAGCATTAAATCAAAGTGATTTTTCGCCCTCCACCGAAAGGAGCAGCACTTTTTGGTTCCGATAAATATAGTTTGATGCTCTGCAAATCGATTGCATGGAGCTTGCACATTGTCGGGATATTTCTGTGTACGCCGATGACACTGTAATTCTGTCAGAGACAACAAAGGACCTGCAAGAGCAGCTGAACGGAATGGACAGTGTCTTGAAAGGAGGATATAAGATGAACATCAACAGAAGCAAAATGAGGATAATGGAATGTAGTCGAATTAAATCGGGTGATGCTGCGGGAATTAGATTAGGAAATGAGAGGCTTAAAGTTGTAAGTGAGTTTTGCTATTTGGGGAGAAAAATAACTGATGATGGTCGAAGTAGAGAGGATATAAAATGTAGACTGGCAATGGCAAGGAAAGCGTTTCTGAATAAGAGAAATTTGTTAACATCGAGTATAGATTTAAGTGTCAGGAAGGCGTTTCTGAAAGTATTTGTGTAGCCATGTATGGAAGTGAAACATTGACGATAAATGGTTTGGACAAGAAGAGAATAGAAGCTTTCGAAATGTGGTGCTACAGAAGAATGCTGAAGATTAGATGGGTAAATCAAGTGACTAATGAGGGGGTACTGAATAGAATTGGGGAGAAGGGGGCTTTTTGGCACAACTTGACAAGGAGAAGGGATGGGTTGGTAGGGCACGTTCTGACGCTGCAAGGGATCACCAATTTAGTTTAGGAGGTAAGCGTGGAGGGTAAAAATCGTAGAGGGAGACCAAGAGATGAATACACTAAACAGATTCAGAAGGATGTAGGTTGCAGTAGGTACTTGGAGATGAAGAAGCTTGCACAGGATAGAGTAGCATGGAGCGCTGCATCAAACCAGGACTGAAGACCACAACAACAACAACAACAACTAAGTTTTCAACCGCTGAGCCACCGCGACGCACTTGTTGAGCCACACAGAAGATACAATAATAACAGTAAGAGGATCAGGCATGAGAAAGATGTGCTGCTTCGATATAATGCTGCATTAAACATGAAGCTTGCAGAGGAGATTTTTTTTCCGGCGCCAGTGGCATGCGGGTCAGGATTCTGGCACGCCGTGAGCGCAGAGCGGAACGTGGGCCTCTTTGCAGGAAAGGCAGGGCGAGGCGCGAGGTGAACGTGCTGGCCCCGAGGTGCAGATGCGTCGGTCTGCTGGCCGCGGGGCACCTTGCAGACAGACAGAGAGAGACAGCAGAGCGTAGTTCCGCTGAGGTCAGTGCGCTGCAGACACGCAGCCCCGTGTTCCATACATCACGTTCAAGTTTCCACGTGAGGGGAGAGCACAATACCGCTTACAATCTGAGCTGCGCGGAAGCGTCATTCTTCAGACTTCTCTACAACAATCTTTCGATCACGCTGCTTCGAACTCCTCCAGGAGCACACTTTAGACATCCGGTCACTAAAGAATAGGCATCTCAGAAGATTTCATACTATTCCATCCTTATGGCTTTCATAGTTCGCAACGTGTCTCAGTTACCTTAGGACTAGGGCTATGAAAAATAAAAATCATGGACTACTGTATTTATTCAAGGTAGTCTACCCCTGAATCAGAACACAGCTGAAATCATTTTAAAAGTGTTTTGAACCAGCTACTGTAGCCCTTCTTTGGATTTTCATTTAATAATGCAGTGCAGTTTTATTGGATGTCCTTAATTGAGTCAGAACGGTGTCCTTTCGTTGCCACCTTCAATTTGGGGAACAACTAGAAGTCCGCTGGGAATCCGGCGAGTACAGTGGGTGATCCAGGGCTGTGATATATTTGCTGGCCAAAAACTCGTGCACAGTCTTCGATTTGCGGGGTGGAGTGTCGTTTTGGATGAGCAGCCAGGAACCTGGCTGTTGATATTCTAGTCGAATTCGACGTCCTCTCGCCCGCATACGCGTCACTGCTCCACGGCCATTTTCTAACGCGTGTCAGACACACCACTTCGCGACCAGGATGCCTCCTGCAACAATGCTAGCGCTTTGACTTTCTACACAGCTGTTCCTGAAACTTCAACGACAGCAACGCCGAAAATCGCCACGGGATAGTATTGTAGTTTGGAATTTCGCACAAGCAGTCCTGACTGTGCATGATAATGGTCGAAGAATCTTATGGATATACTGGATGTAACAAATAGGTATGACCGAACTTTCAGGAAACATTCTTTCTCTAATATACGTCTTCTACATACATTAAACACGGTTTTATGACAATTATGTTTTCTTCCAAGGACTCTCATTTAAGTTCCTCAAATATTTGTACACCACTAGCCATTAAAATTGCTACACCACGAATATGACGTGCTACAGACGCGAAATTTAACCGACAGGAAGAAGATGCTGTGATATGCAAATGATTAGCTTTTCAGAGCATTCACACAAGGTTGGCACCGGTGGCGACACCTACAACGTGCTGACATGACGAAAGTTTCCAACCGATTTCTCATACACAAACAGCAGTTGACAGGCGTTGCTTGATGAAATGTTGTTGTGATTCCTCGTGTAAGGAGGAGGAATGCGTACCATCACGTTTCCGACTTTGATAAAGGTCGGATTGTAGCCTATCGCGATTGCGGCTTATCGTATCGCGACATTGCTGCTCGCGTTGGTCGAGATCCAATGACTGTTAGCAGAATATGGAATCGGTGGGTTCAGGAGGGTAATATGGATCGCCGTGCTGGATCCCAACGGCCTTGTATCACTACCAGTCGAGATGACAGGCATCTTATCCGCATGGCTGTAGCTGACCGTGCAACCACATCTCGATCCTTGAGTCAACAGATGCGGGGGGGGGGGGGGGGGAGGGGGACGATGTTTGCAAGACAACAACCATCTGCACGAACAGTTCGACGATGTTTGCAGCAGCATGAACTATCAGCTTGGAGACCATGGGTACGGTTACCCTTGACGCTGCATCACAGACAGGAGCGCCTGCGATGGTGTACTCAACGACGAACCTGGGTGCACGAATGGCAAAACGTCATTTTTCGAATGAATCCAGGTTCTGTTTACAGCATCATGATGGTCGCGTCCTTGTTTGGCGACATTGCGGTGAACGCACATTGGAAGCGTGTATTCATCATCGCCATACTGGCGTATCACCCGGCGTGATGGTATGGGGTGCCATTGGTGACACGTCTCGGTCACCTCTTGTTCGCATTGACGGCACTTTGAACAGTGGACGTCACATTTCAGACGTGTTACGACCCGTGGCTCTACCCTTCATTCGATCCTTGCGAAACTCTACATTTCAGCAGGATAATGCACGACCGCATGTTGCAGGTCCTGTACGGGCCTTTCTGGATACAGAAAATGTTAGACTGCTGCCCTGGCCAACACATTCTCCAGATGTCTCACCAACTGAAAACGTCTGGTCAATGGTGGCCGAGCAACTGGCTCGTCACAATACGTCAGTCACTACTCTTGATGAACTGTGGTATCGTGTTGAAGCTGCATGGACAGCTGTACCCGTACACGCCATCCAAGCTCTGTTTGACTCAATGCCCAGGCGTGTCAATGCCGTTATTACGGCCAGAGGGGGTTGTTCTGGGTACTGATTTCTCAGGATCTATGCACCCAAATTGCGTGAAAATGTATTCACGTGTCAGTTCTAGTATAATATATTAGTCCAATGAATACGCGTTTATCATCTGCATTTCTGCTTGGTGTAGCAATTTTAATGGCCAGTAGTGTTCTGAGCTCTCATATGAGCTATACAGAGCTATTACGACTCTAGACTCTAGCAGTGCCTTTCTGAATTCGTTCGATATCTGCTGTCACGCCTAATTGCCTCTAGGTACTGCAACTTGGTTGCACAAGCTCTTGTATGCGATTTCCTTTTCGGACTGCAAGGATTCAGTCCTCCCGTCCCGCTATAAAAATCATTACAGAAGCTAAGTGTGTGGTTTCTGTACGTTCGGTGTTCTGTACTGGACAAATTGGCTGCCGTTAGCGGCTAGCGCTGCCATTTGCAGATAAAAGACACCGCACGTACTCGGAAGTGAAGGCCAGAACACTGGCGTAGGTGGCTTTCCGCGAGTGGCAAGGGAACGTAACGGTCCTTCCAGAGGGTGGATACAAAAATACTGTCTCAGCAAATCACCGAACAGAGATAATTAGAGTAATACAACAATAACTAAAATTAATGTTTAGAAGAGACAGATAGTAGCTCAAGACAGAGACCATTCAGACCGAGACAAGAAAACCAGGATTGAATACAAGGAAATATTAAAAAGTGATAGCAAAAGTACACAAAGTCGGGGACATAGCCACCCTATGATTGTCTGGCGCTCCTCAAGAAGTCCATACCCCACTTTGCCCACGATTCTCTCTCACTTGCCTAGCCAACATTTTCTGGCTTTGGTTTCTCATGGTAGACTTGGTAAACTGAAGAATACGGAGTGATATGCCGTTTTGGTAGTTCGCAGCGGTGTTGAAACTTGTTTGTGTCCACAAAACGTCAAACAGATTTACGTTTCTTAACAGTTATGAAGTATATGTCCTTCTTTTCCTTGCACCTTTGTCCCTCATCGGTGCAGGGTCGGCATGGTTATTAATGGTTTTGGCACGATTAGTTCAGGGGGTAGCCAGATGCTTTTCCTGTGGTCACCACAGTTAAACCCCCCGCCCATCCCGAGACACAATATGTGGGCCTCAACTGTCTATAAGTGTTGTTATTCATGTGAATGCGTGAGAAAGTTTGCTAAGGCTGTAAAGCTGCATCAAAATTACACCTCGAACTGTAACTGTAAAATACTCACACGATCTATTTACAGAAGATTAGGATAGCGAATTAAAGTTCATATAAGAATTTTGATATTTTCCGATGCCATTGGAAATATAAATAAGACAGCAATGGAGCAATCGATCGGAATTAATAGTGTCTCGAAAAGAGATTATAAGTTGAACATTAACAAAAGTAAAACAATGGTAATGCAATGTAATTGAATCAAATCACGCGATACTGAGGGGATTAATCAGAAAATGAGATACTAAAAGTAGTAGATGACTTTTACTTTTTATGCAGCGAAATAACTGACGGATAAAGTAAAGACAACATAAAATGCAGGTAGGCAATAGCAACGAAAGAATTTCTGAAAAAGAGGAAATTGTTAACATCTAATATCAATTTAACTGGTATGATTTCTGAAGGTATTTGCTTAGAGTATAGCCTCGTATAGAAGTGAAACGAGGACTATAAGACAAAAAGAGACCAGAAGCTTTTGCAGTGTGGCACTGCAGAAGAATTCTGAAGACTGTATGGGTAGATCGAATAACTAATGAGTAGGTGCTACTAAATCGAACTTGAGGGGAAAAAGAAATTTGTGGCACAACTTGACTGAAAGAAGGGATCGGTTGATTTGACACTTTCATCGACGTCAAGGATGGCTCATATGGCACTGAGCACTGTGGGACTTAACATCTGAGGTCATTAGTCCCTATAACTTAGAACTACTTGAACCTAAGGACATCACACACATACATGCCCGAGGCAGGATTCGAACCTGCGACCGTAGCAGTCGCGCGGTTCTGGACTGAATCACCTAGAACCGCTCTACCACCGCTGCCGGCCGACTTCAAGGACTCGTCGGTTTAGTATTGGAGGGAAGTGTGGATGATAAAAATTGTAGAGGGGGCAGAGGAACGAAAACAGTGGGGAGGTTCAAATGGACGTAGGTCGCCGTAGTTGTACAAAGATAAAGAGGCTCGGGTGGAGAGCTCTATGAAACCAGTCTTCATCCTGGAGACCTCAACGACAACAAAATAGGATAGTATGCACAAAATTAGACGGATTGTAATTGCAGATGGCGCCTACTGTGCCAGGCTGCCGCCTAATTCGACCTCTTCCCTTTGTGTGATGGTTGGTGGACTAACGAAGTTCCGACTGAAGAGACTGCCGGAATAAGGGGCGGGGGTGAGGTAAGGGGAGGGAGGGGGTGGGGCGCCTGCACGCCCCGGTGGTCGCCGTTAGACGCCGCCCGCCGCCCGCCGCCCATCTCAGGGGTACTGGCCTGATTCCTCAAGTAGCGGGCAGCCTTCCGTCAGCGCACGACCAGAAATCCGCGAGTCAGGTCGGCGCCGAGGAACGCTGATTAATGCTGTGTTTTGCTCCAGGAAACGAACGGCGGCCGGTTTACGGGTCAAGAAAACCGACAAGTGTAGAGAGACAGGCGCTTTGAGGAGCTGTGGAGAACTGTACGTGAAATTAAAAAACTAAGTGGAGTAAAACATTATTCTTAATTTTTTATTTATAGAGATGTTCCTCTATACAAAGGCTTTTCTCTAACACAACAACCTCGAAATTAATACCTCTCTTACATAAGAATGTCGCTCCAGGTGTTTCGATCTTGTATATATCTTCTTGCTCTGCGCCAAGTCCTCTCATTGATAAGCATTCTTTTGGAGCCAGGAGGTCATACGGCGTCCTCTTCTCTTCTTTGCCCTTGGTTCCCATTCCAGGATTATTTTCGGAATTATGGCTTCCTCCATTCTTTTTACATGCCCGTACCATTGTAACTTCCTTCTATCCATCACGTCATGTATTCTCTCTCTTACTTCCATTCTGTTAATTATTTCGTCGTATCTTACTTTCTCTTTTCTAGAAATTCTTGCTGATCTCCTCCAGAAGTACATTTCTACTGCTTGCAGTTTTGTAGGTGTTTATGATTTGTAGTCAAAGTCTACATTCCATACATAACTACGCTCTCTAGTATAGATATGATTTTTTTTAGTTCAGTGTATGACATTTCTGCTTCATAAGATTGAGCTGAGCATTCCAATGACCTTCCTTCCACTCCTAATTCTTTTATTAATTTCTGCCTCTGATTTTCCCTGAAACTCTGAAATGGATCCCAAATAATAATTTTCTTTCCCTCTGTATATAAGTCAGCTGGATCGTTAATGAGGTATTCGGTTTTCTGGTGATTAATCTTCAATCCTTAGTTTCTAAATTCCATTGCTAATTAGTTACACGTAAAATTTGCATCCTCCCCGTCTTGTGCCATAACTACTTGATCATCGGAAAATAGTAGGTGATGTAAGTAAACTCCATCTTTAATTTCTAGTCCATCCCATTGCATTTACGAGACCATATTAAGACTGATATCTACATATATTATAAATAATGACGGTGACATGGGGCAGACTTGTATCATACCCGTACTTGTTCTAAATTTCTGTGAAAATGTACTACCAATTTTCATTTGACATATGTTATCTTTATACATTAAAAGACCCTTTATGTTCGCCAAACGTAATGATCTCCAAAGTAGTTTTCTCGGGACAGTATCATATGCATTTTCTGAATCTATGAAAATTAGTCCTATGTTTTTTGATTTTTCCCTATGTTTCTCCAACATCTGTCGTAATGTGAAAATATGGTCTACGCATGATCTACCAGCTGTGAAGCCACATTGTTCTTCCTAGGTTTTAAAATTTATTTCCAGCTTGTTTTTAATTATTTCCCCAAAAATTCTCATTAATGTGTTTATAACACAAATTCCTTGGTAGTTCGAGCAGCTTTTGCGATCCCTTTCTTAAATATAGTATTAATCTGGTCCAGGAAAACTTACTCAGCTTAATTCCTAAATCAGTACTCGCTTTTTGTAACGTGTAGAAATCTGTTTTATCAAATATTTTTGCTACATGGTGGTCCTCAATTGATAATTACTGGATCAGACTTACAACGTACTGGCACATCAACTGCTGCCATATAACTGTTTACGTTCTACACCCTGTTACGCTTTTTCATATCGTCTTTGGTTACAAAAACTTCATCAAATGTGCACATTTTCACGTTATTTACAAACGTGTTTATCAAGTAAATTTGTGTCAAAAGTATTCATCAAGTTGACCATAGGAAGTAGTCACATCAGGTGCATCATAGCATGCGCGAACCAAGGGAGGAAGGGCCAGCATAGAGGACATAACACACCCCTTCAAAGCAAATATTAGTCAAACCGTTTAAAACATTGTGGTTTGCGCACAGCTGGACTATCACTTTACTAAACCCGGTTTCGGTCAGAGACAGATCATCCTCAGATATACTCACATGTGTAAGAACAGAAACAAAGCCGGCATTCTGCTGCGTGTCGACTCGCCGTGTTGTCCAGCAAAGCTATAAGCTTCAACGGGTGCCCGCAGAGAACGCTGGCTAACCAGCTAGTCAAAGTGTAGCTGTGCCATTACGAGTGGAGCGTCACGCCCCTTCCCCCCTCCCTCCCCCCCACCCCCCATGAGCTCTTTGCGTTCTTTCTAGGAAGACTTTACATTTTATAGAAAATGTTCATTAAAAATAATGATTTTTACGTTACTCATAACTCTATGTTTCAAAATGGTTCAAGTGGCTCTGATCACTATGGGACTTCTGAGGTCATTAGTCCCCTAGAACTTAGATGACTTTGCGTTTGGTATATATTACATCATACTTTGCTGTGTATAAAATTTAGAGAACGTATTTACACTGAAGCGCCAAAGAAACTGATATAGGTATACGTATTCAAATACGGAGATATATAAAAAGGCAGAATACGACGCTGCGGTCGGCAACGTCTATATAAGACAACAAGTGTCTGGCGCAGTTGTTAGATCGATTACTGCTGCTACGATGGCAGGTTATCAGGGTTTAAGTGAGTCTGAACGTGGTGTTATAGTCGGCGCACGAGCGATGGGACACAGCATCTCCGAGGTGGTGATGAAGTGAGGATTTTTCCGTACGACCATTTCATTGCTGTACCGTGAATATCACGAATGCAGTAAAACATCAGATCTCCGACATCGCTGCGGACTGAGAAGGTCCCTGCAAGAATAGGACGAACGACAACTGAAGAGAATCATTCAAAGTGACAGAAGTGCAACCCTTCCGCAAATTGTTACAGATTTCAAAGCTGGGCCATCAACAAGTGTCAGCGTGCGAAACATCATCGACATGGGCTTTCGGAGCCGAAGGCCCACTCGTGTACTCTTGATGACTGCACGACACAAAGATTTACGCCTCTTCTGGGCCCGTCAACACCGACATTGGACTGTTGATGACTGGAAACATGTTGGCTGGTCGGACGAGTCTCGTTTCAAACAGTATCGAGCAGATGGACGTGTTCGGATATGGAGACAACCTCATGAATCCATGGACCCTGGATGACAGCAGGGGATTATTCAAGCTGATGGAGGCTCTGTAATGGTATGGAGCGTGTGCAGTTGGAGTGATAGGGGGCCCTGATTTGTCTAGATACTACGCCGACAGGTGAAACATACATAAGCATCCTGTCTTATCACCTGCATCCATTCACGTCCATTGTGCATTCCGACAGACAATTCCAGTAGAACAATGCGACACCCCACAAGTCCAGAATTTCTACAGAGAGGCTCCAGGAACACTCTTCTGAGCTTAAACCTTTCCGCTGGCCACCAAACTCCCCAGACATGAACATTATTGTGCATTTTGGGATGCCTTGCAACGTGCTGTTCAGAAGAGATCTACATACCCCGATACTCTTACGGATTTATGGACAGCCCTGCAGGATTTATTGTGTCAATTTCCTCCAACATTAATCGAGTCCATGTCACGTCGTACTGCGGCACTTCTACGTGCTCGCAGGGTCCGTACGCGATATTAGGCAGGTGTACCAGTTTCTTTGGCTCTTCAGTGTAAGTTTTCTTTAGATCTGTGAACAAGTCTGTCATCAGTCTTAAGAAAATGGTTTTCGTGTAGCGTGTTCACTTCCGACCGCCTGAGCGCGAGAATGAATATTCATAACATATCTCATATCTCTTAAAACGACAGAATACAAGGAAAAGACTGTTTTGCCGTAAGGATAACAGATGGATCTTTTTTATCCGTATCGATATAATCAAAGCCACAGCGTTTATGTAATTTTTTTTCAATTCAGTGTAGTAATTTTTATTAAGTCATCAATAGTAGTGAAAACAAAATTTGCTAGAATGAAAATAAACGTGAAATTTCTTGACTTATGTTACTGCAGACAACACAGTGAGGCTTTCCGTGAGATCTTGACCTCTCGGTCGCCTGTTTAATAAACCACTGTTTTTTCAGGATTCTGTCGCTATAGCTACTGCAAGCCGAGTTTGTGAAGTTTATACTGTGTTTGGCAAAGGAAGCAAAATTAAACCTGTCAATATTAGAACTGTGGCCGTAACTCATAAATGACAATGCTTCTTCAAATGTGAAATGGTTAACAAATCGGACAAAATAAATCTGTAATTCTGTTGCAATTTTGCCAGAATCTCGACCCCATCGACGATTGGAATCGAAACTTCCAAATGACTTCCTCCTTGTTCTTCACTTGAAAAACAAGAAAAATGTCCCTCGTCTGTTACAGTTATTAATTCTTGCACTGTAGAAATTGGATGTGGATCATTCATGGATTGAATAGACTCCGGCTATAACATATGACACTAGAATATTGCACATTTCGAGTTTACTTTAGCAGCAAACATTGTTGCTATATTAGTTAGTTGGTTACAACATGACTGCCATAGTCACATTAGATTACTATCGCTCTTTCAGTCAGCAGACATGGGAGTTTGAAAGACTCTTTTTTGGTTTCGTCTTGAACAACCAAAGCGGTTCGTTTCCGGGCATTGGTAAGATTATACCTACCTCCGCAGTCGAGGCCGCTTACTCACGCCACTGTGGCGGCGCTCGACTCGAAGGTAATTCGGTTCGAATCCTGGTAATTGATGAAATTTCCACTGCAAGTATGTGGCCGGAAAGGGGAGGAGAGATGGTGAAGTAAAGCCTCTGATCACCAATCTTTGTGTCAATGTCCTGGATTAAATTCCAAGCCTCTGCACAGTGCCTCATAAAGTGCGAGCATGCGACACTGTTGATGGTGGTGGGGTCGTTCCTTCCTTATGATCGATAGGCACTTAACCTATTGTTCCCCAGCCCCCTACCCCTCCTCCCCACCCTCAGGAAACCTCCCCCCTCGCTACCGGGGGACGTTAAGCTCGGCTATTCGCGAGGAATAGGCCATGTGCCCGCACCGGGTTTCACCCTCTCCCTTCTATCATCATCATCATCATCGAGCACCACAAACATAACACTGTACTCCAAAAGCTGTAGCGTTGCTTCTATCGGAAGGGTGATCAAGAACGTTTTCTAAAGCTGTTTATTTCCCCGCACTCCCGATCCTGGACGCTAAAGGAATGACAGATTGCAATCCAGATGAGACCACCCGCAATAGGGGCCTAACACTAACGCTGTAGTACACGGACAGTGGTTTATTAAATTGAAGAGCCAAAGAAACTGATAAACCAGCCCAATATCGTTTAAGACCCCTGCCGACAAGTGTTCGGCACTGTACTCTGGGTGTCTTAATCTAACATTAGGTTATGCAACATAATTGCCCCATGTAATTGCTTCTTACAAGACCAACATGTTTCCAAATAGCAGAGAATAATGAGCAAGAAAAATCCAACGCCACAAACTGAATTTTTTATAAATAAACAATACACCCTTGAATTTCCCATAATGAGATCCTTCCTCTCCACCAAAGAGCCATCAGTTTCCATATATTCCATACACTGCCTTGAATCCCCTAAATTGTTTAAATAAACAATATTCCACACATTGTCTAAATTGTTTCAACAGTATTCCATACACTACAATCGAATTCTCTCCAAATGGCCGATCAGCTGGGTCTTTTTCCCGCCAATTTCCGGGAGGGAAGGTGGCAAGGGAGGGAGTTTACCAGAGCGGAAGAGGTTAATTAATTGAGCAATTTAATTAAGTAGTCAATCAAACCGATAATCGTGAGACGGGCTATTCCAGTAACTCAGACCTGAAAGTTTACCTGTAGCAGCGAGGGTGTGGAGTTGGTTGGAGGTTTCCTGAGGGGGGAGGGGATTGGGAGGGGGTGGGGAAACAATAGGTTAAGTGCCTGTCAATCAAAAGGGAGGATCCTCTTAGCAGAACCATAGGTTAAGGACCTGTCAATCAAAGGAGAACAATAGGTTAAGTACCTGTCAATCAAATAATATGTTTGCCCCTGAGTGCATACCTGCCCCTGATATGGGCAACCCGCACTAAAAAAATGGACTGGAACCCTTTTGCCCTCCTAACTTATGCAGCGCTCCATGACTGCTGGAGGACTGTCGCCCTGCTGTCGTCACACATTCAATCCTGGTCCGGTATTTTTGTGTCCTGCAGCGATTCTCAGTGCTGCATGGCGTCATTACAAATTCTCTTCGTATAACTATTTTATAACAAATTAGCACAAGACAGTTTCTCATACTTGTGAATGCGTCTGACTGCTCAGCAATATTCTTTATTCATTCTCCTATCTTTATAAGAGGAATAAAATTCATGTACTAATGGTCGTCACAGACGAACAGTTAAAATGCATCCATTACATTCACCTACTCTCTACAAACACATATGACAGAACTCTACAATAACCGCAAGGATAGGGGCCAATTTGTGCAGAGGAATGACACTCTTTCCGGCAGGCGGTTAAAGCCACTCTGTGGAATATCCCAGCCGACAATGTCATACAACATTTACATTTTCCATCTACATTGCTCTCTGTACCCCCTCCCCCCTTCAAGTTTCTTTTTTATAGAAATTTACAAACATCCTTGTGTAGAGTGATTCAGCTGTAGGAAGTTTAAAGTTGTTACATTTTGTACTGCGATACGTTTTCACAGGAGGCCACAGTTTTTGATTACTGCGTTTTCTTGAATACTTTGAAAACTATGGCCTCTAGCGAAAACGTCCTAGTACATAATTTAACTACATTAAATTTCCTCCGAAAGGTCTGTTCCTTTTTTCTGCAGGGATTATAGTTTGCACTTAGTAAGTGCGATAATATGAAAATCTTTTGCGTGGTATTTGTAGATGCTGCAGGTTTCATAAAACCCATACGTAGGGACAGCTGAATCGCCCTGTGTATGCACTGTGTAACAGGGATAGTAATAAAGCTTTAAATATCACCTGAGAAAAAACAAAGATCTCTATTGAATTCTGTGTTTGTTTCTTTGTAGGTATGTGTGTCTAAAGTCCCAGAACACATTGAAATCCTGCTCTGCAGTACTGTAGTACGACGCTAGACGAAACGAAACAAAATGGTGTATATCGCCTCCACTTTATCAATGGTCTGCTCCAAAGTACCATAGGACGCCGCTAGACGAGCAAAACAAAGTGGCGCAGACTGTTGATAAAGTGGATCCGATATGCACCATTTTGTTTTGTCTCGTCTAGCATCGTGATAATCGAAACTTTATCACTCTAAACTTTAATTGAATCTAAAAACACTGTCTTTCTCACTAGAAAGCCAAAAGTTACTGTGCATGATACACTGAGATCACAAAAGTCATGGGATACCTCCTAACATTGTGACGGACCTGCTTTTGCCCGGCATAGTGCAGCAACTCGCCGGAAGTCCACTCCAGAAATATTGAGCCCTGCTGCTTCTACAGCCGTCCTTAATTGCGAAAGTGTTGCTAGTGCAGCATTTTGTGCGCGAACTGATCTCTCGATAATGTCCCAGAAATGTTCGAGGGGATTCATCTCGGCCGATCTGGGTAGCCAAATCATTCGCTCGAATTCTCCAGAATGTTCTTCCAACCAAAACAGAACAACTGTGTCATCCATAAAAATTCCATCTTTGTTTGCGAACATGAAGTCCATGAATGGCTGCAAATGATCTCTAAGTAGCCACACATAACCATTTCCAGTCAATGATCTGTTGTTGGACCAGAGGATCCGGTCGATACCATGTAAATACAGGCCACACCATGATGGAGCCACCACCAACTTGCACACTGCCTTGTTGACAACTTGGGTCCATAGTCTCGTGGGGTGTGCGTCCCACTCGAACACTACCATCAGCTCTTACCAACTGAAATCGGGACTCATCTGATCAGGCCGCGGTTTTCCAGTCGTATAGCGTCCGCCAGACATCATTACGTCCAAGAAGAGGCGCTGCAGGCGATGCCGTGCTGTTAGCTAAGGCACTCGCGTCGGTCGTCTGCTGCCACAGCCCATTAAAACCACATTTCGCAGCACTGTCCTAACGCATACGTTCGTCATACGTCCCACATTGATTTCTGCCGTTATTTCACGCAGTGCCGCTTGTCTGTAGGGACTGACAACTACACGCAAATGCCACTGCTCTCGATCGTTAAGTGAAGACCGTTGGCCTCGTTGTCCGTGTTGAGAGGTAATGCCTGAAATTTGGTATTCTCGGTACACTCTTCACTGTGGATCGTGGAATATTGAATTCCCTAACGAATTCCGAAGTGCGTCTAGCTCCAACTACTATTCCGCGATCAGAGTCTGTTAATTCCCATAACCACGTAGGAAACCTTTTCAGATGAATCACCTGGGTACGAATGACAGCTGCGCCCATGAACTGCCCTTTTATACCCTGTGTACTATAAAGGCTCCTTTGAAAAAAAAATTGTTTACTGCTACTACTAGGCTAATTACTGTTTAGCTCTACATGACCTTTATACTGAAATGTTTCCCACACCACCTTGTTTTGTCTTTCTATGTGTGTGAGTAACTGTATATTCACTCAAAAAATGGTTCAAATGGCTCTAAGCACTACGAGACTTAACATCTGAGGTCATCAGTCCCCTAGAACTTAGAACTACTTACACCTAACTAACCTAAGGACATCGCACACATCCATGCCCGAGGCAGGATTCGAACCTGCGACCGTAGCTGCCGCGTAGTTCTGGACTGAAGAGCCTAGAACCGCTCGGCCACCACGGCCGGCATATGTTCACTGATGTGGGTAAATACATACAGCGTACACAGGGCGATGCGTGAAACTGATAGCGATTACACGCTTCCGCTGTTGTAGAAATCTGCTCCAGCTGCTGCAGATACCGTGTTGAGCTGAAAGTGGTAACCAAAGTACGGAGAAATATTCTTCGAGGCTCTGTTGCATAGCAATCAGATTGCTTTCAGTTCTGAGAAATGACCAGGTACAATTGTGGATTTGAATGATCCATGAAGTGACTTCTTTTCCGAAGAAAGCATCGATCTACTTCGCTAGAACGAACGGTCCCGTCAGAACAGTTCTCAAGCTGGTGTTTATTATTAAATCACAGTAGAAGTATATGCTGGTTGTAGAATACCGTCTTGAAATGAACAATATTTTATTGTTCTGTTAACTGATTTCCTTCCATATACACATACAGAGTGTTACAAAAATGACCGGTATATTTGAAACGGCAATAAAAACTAAACGAGCAGCGATAGAAACACACCGTTTGTTGCAACATGCTTGGGACAACAGTACATTTTCAGGCAGACAAACTTTCGAAATTACAGTAGTTACAATTTTCAACAACAGATGGCGCTGCGGTCTGGGAAACTCTATAGTACGATATTTTCCACATATCCACCATGCGTAGCAATAATATGGCGTAGTCTCTGAATGAAATTACCCGAAACCTTTGACAACGTGTCTGGTCGAATGGCTTCACATGCAGATGAGATGTACTGCTTCAGCTGTTCAATTGTTTCTGGATTCTGGCGGTACACCTGGTCTTTCAAGTGTCCCCACAGAAAGAAGTCACAGGGGTTCATGTCTGGCGAATAGGGAGGCCAATCCACGCCGCCTCCTGTATGTTTCGGATAGCCCAAAGCAATCACACGATCATCGAAATATTCATTCAGGAAATTAAAGACGTCGGCCGTGCGATGTGGCCGGGCACCATCTTGCATAAACCACGAGGTGTCCGCAGTGTCGTCTAAGGCAGTTTGTACCGCCACAAATTCACGAAGAATGTCCAGATAGCGTGATGCAGTAATCGTTTAGGATCTGAAAAATGGGCCAATGATTCCTTTGGAAGAAATGGCGGCCCAGACCAGTACTTTTTGAGGATGCAGGGACGATGGGACTGCAACATGGGGCTTTTCGGTTCCCCCTATGCGCCAGTTCTGTTTATTGACGAAGCCGTCCAGGTAAAAATAAGCTTCGTCAGTAAACCAAATGCTGCCCACATGCATATCGCCGTCATCAATCCTGTGCACTATATCGTTAGCGAATGTCTCTCGTGCAGCAATGGTAGCGGCGCTGAGGGGTTGCCGCGTTTGAATTTTGTATGGATAGAGGTGTAAACTCTGGCGCATGAGACGATACGTGGACGTTGGCGTCATTTGGACCGCAGCTGCAACACGGCGAACGGAAATATTGCAACAAACGATGTATTTCTATCGCTGCTCGTTTAGTTTTTATTGCCGTTTCAAATATACCGGTCATTTTTGAAACACCCTGTATATTTTACAATGTGAATCAAAAACTCGCCATGGCGTCGATTTTTACATCACAAGAATGGCTCTCTTCTTGTGAAATCACTCTTAACACGAACAAAAGCTCTATATCCTAAGAATGATTATGTGAGCGCTGACCGCCAGAGTAATAAACAATATCTTTGTCTCTCTCTCTCTCTCTCTCGCACTGACACAGCAAGTTACGCTTCACGATACATCATAGTACGCAATACTACCACCACTTCTATATGTGCATATCGCTATCCCATGACTTTTGCCACCTCATTGTAAAGTGTCACGATCTGGCAAATCATATTTCTTCCAGAGCATCTGTATACATGTTGCCATTATTTTGATAGCACACCTATTACCTGCCCTTAGCAACTTTAGCGACGAGGCCGATTACGCCAACAGCAAACGCATTCGTTGTCCGCCAGAGCTCTGTGACTGCACCGTTCCTCGGAGTAAAGCCGCCCACTTCATAGAGAACAAGAGGTGACAGCTGCGGAACACGGCGATTGAATTCCGACGCATGCACTTCGGCGCGGCGACCCTGACATTTGGCGCATTCTAGGCGCTTCTGGACCGTTGTGACAGCGGGTCCCCTATCGCATGCGGCCATCGACAGTCCAGTAGGTCGTGCCGAACAATAGGCCGCCGCATACGCTTCCATGTCCCGCTCATTCACCGAAATTTCATGCAGAAAACCAGATCCTCAGATACCGCCCGAGACCTTAAGACAATAGACAGCCTTCTCCGAGATACTGAGTGCGATCTCAAGAGAGGAACACACGTCCTTGGCATTATGTTAGAGCTGCCGCCATGTTTCGCCCCGGATTCTGTGGAAGGAATGTGACTTTCAACTGTTTCGGATACAGTCAATTCATCCTCCGTAAAAAAGGGAAAAAAAGACATAAAGCAAAAACTATCGTCTATGTTTTCTGTTAAAATTGTAGCTCTGTCGGTTACTGAAGCGACGGAGGTGGCACATATCACTTTGCGTTTCTGTGGACACTACAATATATAATTATAATATAAAACTTATTAAACAGATGGTTTTGTGATATTCACCACTATCAGCTTCTGCCTTCTATAGAACTGGAATTGTTACATTTATCTTACAGTCTAAGGGTATTTCGTCTATCTCGTATTCGTATCTCGAGTACTAGTGGAACAGTTTTCTGGTGGCTGTTCCTCCCTAGGATTTCAATAATTTTTTTTTCCTGAGAATTACATCCCCCCGAGTAGCCCTGTCCGGGAATGCGAATAGCGGACTAGTTTACCTACACAATATTTCACCCAACATGATGCCATCGTCATTAAACCATATAGCAGAGCTGCATGTAGCCGGCCGCTGTGGCCGAGCGGTTCTACGCGCTTCAGTCTGGAACCGCGTTGCTGCTACGGTCGCAGGTTCGAATCCTGCCTCGGGCATGGATGTGTGTGTTGTCCTTAGGTTAGTTAGATTTAAGTAGTTATTAGTGTAGGGGACTGATGACCTCAGATGTTTAAGTCTCATAGTGCTTAGACCCATTTTTAGCCATTTTGAGCTGCATGTCCTCGGGAAACAGAGCGGCTGCAGTTTTCCCTTGCCTTCAGCGAAGATACTGTTGCAAATTATTTACAGAAGAGCGTAAAAACTGGTAGAAGCCGACCTCGGAGAAGAACAGTTTGAATTTCGGAAAAATTTAGGAACACGCAAGCCAGTACTGAGCGCACGACATATCTTAGAAGATAGGCCGAAGACAGACAAACCTATATTTATGCATTTGTAGATCTAGGCAAAGCTTTTGACCGTATTGACTGCAGCAGGGACAAAATACAGGGAGCATACTGTTACTTACAACTTGTACCGACCGCAGACTCCAGTTGTAAGAGTCGAACAATACGTAAGGGTAGCAACAGTTGGCAAGGGAATGAGACAGGATTTTTATTCTATCTTCCAAAGCACAAGCATTAAATGAAACCTAGGAGAAATTGGGAAAGGGAATTAAAGTTCAAAGGGTAGAAATAAGAACTTTGAGGTTTGTAGATGAGATTGTAAACTTTTTCGGTGGCTGCAGAGGACTTGGAAGATCAGTTGAGTAGAAGGAAAAGTGTATTGATAAGAGACGGCAAGATAAAAATTAACGAATTTTTTTCAAAAAAAGACGGTAATGGAAATTAAACGTATTAAATCGGGTAATGTTGAAATAATTAGATTAGAAAATGAGACGCTAACAAGGAACCCTTTTAGTGTGAGGTCGCAAGTTCAATCTTCGGTAAGGTTCATTTGAAAGTGTTGTGCTAACAATTGCGACACGAAAAAAATTAGCTGCTAATGACTCACCATGTGCATCAGGAAGGCGACAAAAAATGAGTGTTCTGGAGGTGTAGGGATCAACCTTCTATGGGATGTATGTATAACACTTCAAAAAATGGACTTCGACGACATTCAAGAAATGTTTAAAACAAGACATTAAGTTGCAACATGAACATAGAATGAAAAATGGCGCGTCACAGTATTTAGAAAGGTTCGCACCACCGAGATTGCAGGCGAATTTCTTGGGAATTACAAACCGTGCAGGGCTTTGAGCTAGGTATCCACTCTTCACCACTACCATATAGCGAGTTACTAAGCAGTTCAACCAGACCGTGTAGCCCCATGCTGTGCTCACCATTGGATACCTCCAGTCCCGCCCCGTGTTGCTGTTAGAGGTCAATATTGCGGTTGCATGGTAGACAACGTGTGGGGCGTCGAATGACGTAAACATCACCGGCCTTTTGCGACCTCACAGTCGAGGAGTTCCGTGTAAGAGCAGTTCATGAATTATGCTATTTGAGTAGTGAATTTCGAAAATGGCCAAAGCAGAGAGATTATTTAATGCAGACTGGCGATAGAAAGAGAAGTGTTTCTCAAAAATAGAAATAATGTAGCATCTTATCTGTATGAATAAAAATGAATGTTTCTTTGTATGTTCGTCCTCTATATGTTTCTAGACCATTCATCCAATTGTGATGAAACTTTGGTGAGTTGTTCTCCGTATGCTCGCGGAGGTTCCTGACACCTCCCCCCCCAAAAAAAAAAACATAATTCGGGAGATATTATGTCATAAAAAGTGAGATGTCATAGCGCGAAAACACCCACATAAATGTATCCTCTATTTGAGTACCAAACTTTACATAATCTATAATTTCAAACGTTTACGAAAATTATTTTCTTTGACACTCGCAGAAAATGACGAAAGGAGACAGGTTACCGCTTACTGCCTTTTCGCTGTACATGCCGTAAAACTGTCGCATCAGGCATGACGTTTTACTGTATTACTTCATTACTACTAATTCTATTCGCAATATATTTTTCATATAGTATCCACATATGTCACTGAATGTGCTAGCAATGTGGTATCGCTGAACGCCACACAGTGGAGGAGATATGACGTCATAAATATAGAGATGCCTGAGAAAATACCGCGTCAGACAGGACGTTTTGTTTTATCAATTCTTTATTACTAAAGTTATTCGCAACACATTTTGCAATTGTATAATATATATATAAAACCACGGGGGTCTTGCAATGCAATGTTCTGTCAAAATTTCAAATCAATTGGTTAAGAATTGTCCGAGAAATGCTGCTAAGAACAAATTTTAACCGTTATCCCACGCTCCACGCCAGCTGATTAATGTAATGCATGTCTCGAATCGCCAGTGTTGTCGTGAAATCTACAGAAACTGACTTTAAAAACCAATATGCATGTACAAGTACAAAATGGTACATCCGCTGAGTGTTTCGTAACACAGTTGTTGGAAACTGGAACTGGGAAAATGACAATCGATGAATCCACACATGATATCACATTGCTACCAAACTTTAATTAAATCAAAGCAGCCAGGGACGAATCGATTCATAAAGTTTTCCCAAATCTCGCACACAACTACGGAAGACACCAGTGGCTCAGCGTACGTGCTGTATTAGCAGCTAAAATCGGCGGTCAGAACCATCAATTACAGTATTCAAAACAAATATTTAAGGGCAGTCGACAACTTATTAGTCCAAGGATACTAAAAATGGTTCAGATGGCTCTGAGCACTATGGGACTTAACTGCTGAGGTCATCAGTCCCCTAGAACTTAGAACTACTTAAACCTAACTGACCTAAGGACATCACACACATCCATGCCCGAGGCAGGATTCGAACCTGCGACGTAGCGGTCGCGCGGTTCCAGACTGTAGCGCCTAGAACCGCTCGGCCACTCCGGCCGGCCTCTATGGATACTCTAATGAATCAAGACGAAGTTATAAATTATCCGACTGAATTATTGATTCACTCGATTTGCCGGGCACACCGCCGCACGTCTTCATATTAAAAATTGACGTGCCTTTCATTCTTCTCAAAACTATCAATCCACCACGGTTTTGTAACGGTACCAGACTTTCAGTGAAAGGGGATGATGAATAACATCATCTAAGCCACAATAATAAAAGGAAATTTTAAAGGAGAAGATGTAATGTTACCATACATCCCGGTGACTCCAACAGATCTGCCATTCGAGTTACCGAGCGGGGTGGCGCAGTGATTAGCACAGTGGACTAGCATTCGGGAGGACAACGGTTCAATCCCGCGTCCGGCCATCCTGATTTAGGTTTTCCGTGCTTTCCCTAAATCGTTTCAGTCGAATGCCCGGATGGTTCCTTTGAAAGGCAACAGCCGACTTTCTTTGCCACCCTTCCGTAATCCGATGGGACCGATAACCACGCTATTTGGTCACCTCGCCCAAACCAACCAACCAACCATTCGAGCTCAAACACTTGCAGTTTCCCGTGCGACTCTCATTTCCAATGACCATCAACAAGACGCAGGGATAATCGTTACAAGAGTGTGGACTAAATTTGAAAAATCCGTGCTGCTCCCATGGACAACTGTATGTGGCTTGCTCAAGCGTCGGGAAACCGTCTGAGTCATTCATCTAATCATCAGGTTGAAAAACCAAAAATATTATATATCCAAAAGCGCTTCAATAAATAGTTTATAAAACTAAACACTTTTTTTTCCTTTCCGTGCCATTGAAACGCATGACGGGTACCGCTAGTATTTATATAAATGTTATAAATTGTTTTCCGAAGCTGTTTGAGAAGTAGCTTTGCACGAAAGTGAAACATCCATGGTTAACAGCACAGACAAGAAGAGGATAGAAGCTTTTGAAAAGTGGTGCTACAAAAGCATTCTGAAGGTTAGATAGGTAGATCGAATAACTAATGCAGAAGTACAGAACCTAACTGGACATAAATGAAATCTACGCCACACCTCGACTAAGAGAAGGGATCAGCCGATAGGGCACATAATCAGTCATTGATGAATTCTCACTTAGGTCTTGGTGATAAGTAGGGGGTGGAAGGGTAAAAACTGTAGAGCGAGACGAACGCTTGAGTAGGGTGAGGAGCCTCAAGTGAATGCAGGCTGCAGGAGCTGAGCAGATATGAAGAGGTTTGCACAGGCTAGAGTAGCGTGCAGATTTGCATCAAGTCAGTCTTCAGACTGAAGACCACAACAACGTATTTCAATAACATTCCACACAACTTTTTTGCATTCTAAGGCAATAAGCAGATAACGCAGCTGCTTACCCGAAGGGTCCATGATTAGAAAACTTATACATAATGCAGATATACTGGCAGATGGTCAGCTCTTGATGCAAAGACTGGTTACTCAGTCTCAACGTAAGAAAATGTAACGCGCGTAAACAGAGGAAACGGACAGCTTTCGGTACCGTCCACGACTGGCGGCTATTTGCTGAAGTTAGTCAAGAACCTTGGGAACGTGTCAGATGTGATTTGAAGTGGGAAGACTGCATATTGTGTTGGTGTATAATTTCGCACCGTCTTTCCATAAGGTTAATAAACGCAACAGATACACGTAACACAGGCTTTAGTCATCAATAACATAGTCTTCTTCACTATTTACAACGGTCTACCAACCCTGGGGTAACTTCAATTCCGCGATTGTAGAAATCACGTGGTTTTGAGGCGAAGAAATCGACGAGCTATGTTGGGAGCGCATTTCATCCGAAAAGGAAGTTACTTCAAGGTTGTTCGATAGAGGGCGGAAAAGGTGAAACTCTGACGGCTCAAGATCAGGTGAATATCTTGGGTGCAGAATGACTTCCGAACCCAGCTCCTGTATAACCCTTTCAGATCGTCTAGCTACAATTGGGTACATTAAATTTTACTGTGTCGTAGCTGCAATAGAAGTATTTTTTCCAAATCGAAACCTGAGGTACACATTTGTGAATGTTCATCCTTTTCATCATGCGCAAGCTCTGCCAACTGTTAGCATCACTATGAAAATACCAGCAAGTCAACATAGCAGTGCACAGCAGCTCAAGACCACTACAATACACGGATGTGGCTGGTTCGCTTATATTCCAATGTATAATTGAATATTGTTATTGTTGTTTTGTTTATACCTGAAATGCTCCGATTTCTCCACTTGGCGCTCCATTTTCTAGCGTCCACAGCTCCACTATCTCCATATGACAAACAGACAATATGTGAACTCACATAGCAACAGCGAACTACAAATGAAAAATGACTATCGATAAATAAACCCACTGCAACCAGAATACCAACGTGTAAAACAAAAACTCTACGAACTAATAATTCCATTCGTAGGAAATGCAGACGCTACACAGATTTATCGGAGGAACCCTAAGAAAGTGGGACTCGCTCACGAAGGAGGTGGCATGTGTAACGGCCTTTCCCCCTATTCGTGAATACACTTCGTCAGTCTAGGATTCTTACACAGACGTACAGAATATTCAAAGAAGAGCTGCGCGAGAGCGCCATACTAGTACTCGACAACCTACAGTGGGGATCACGAACAGCCTTACTCTCAAAACACCGAGAGCCGTTGTTCAATCACTAGTCAGTAAACATATTTCTCTTTCCACTTGTATCTCGGGTTATGACCAAGAGGTAAGGATCAAAAAAATTCGGTCGTTATACACTGGACTACCGACACTCTTCCATTCCGTACATTACTAGTCCATCCGTGAATATGAGTCTGGCGTGGTGGATATTGGTGAAGAGGGGAGGGGGGGTGTAATGATTCTGGTTCGTCCTATATCTTGGACACCATGTTATCTTCATGGGATCAAATCACAATGGGATTTCCGCAAGGTTCAATCGCGGGTCTAGGCACTGTTCTCGCTCCACGTTAATAATCTGATATTTTATCTGAAATAGGAGGCAAAAAAACTAGTCCTTTTTGCAGATGGTACAAGCGTTATACTCATGCACGTCAAAGAAGCAGCCACAGGAAATTTGTAAATTGTGTTTTTGTTATAGTTAGGGCACAAAAGGACTACCTTTAACCTTTGAAAAAAGACAGCGCATCTAATTTTCTACTGTCAACTCCCCACCCCCTCACTCCCCAACTAGTTTGATTGTAGTTAATCAACAAAGGGACCGGGTAAAAAGTTCTCAGTGCAGTGTGCACACAGACGAGAAATAAAGTGGAAAAACCATTTAACTGTTCCTGCCATAAAACAAGTAAGTTCAGTTACTTTTGCCATAAGAATAATTCTCTACTTGGTGACACAGAAATAGTAAGCAGGGAAATTTAGCATATTTTCATTCACTGGTGTAGTACGGGATAATATTCTCGGACAGCTCTTCACTTAGGCAAAAAGTATTCATAGCGCAAAAGAAGGCAATTAGAATTATATGTGGAATTCACATTCTTGGAGTTAACTGTTTCTGTGGGCAGTACATTTAGTCAGACATGATCTGCCAGTTGACTGCAGTGAATCTAACTTTGTGGCAGAAACGAGTGAATTACTAAGCTATAAAACTGTTTAACAACCTGTCCGTTGAAATAAAATATCTAACAGACAGCGGAAGTGTTTCCAGACGTAAATTATAGTTGTTTCTTCTTAATAACTCTTCTCCATGACAGAGAAATTATTGAACAGAAATAGTCACTTGCAAACCTGTAAATGGCCAGCATGTAGCTGTATACATATTCTAATTGTTTCTGCATTTACTATTTTTCTCACCATAAGATGATGTGGCTGCTGTGAACAGCATAACTGCTCCCCACCCACATTCTATATACTTATTCCTCCTTTCTGCTCCCCCCTCCCTCCCTTTCATCTGCTCATCACATTCACCATTTGTTTTGTCCACATAGCATAGTAGTCTCTGCTGGTACTCACTTGTGTATTGTTTTGACCTTTACATCCTTATACTTTTAATTTTCGAGTGCAATGTAATAAGAGATTTACTTTTTATAGCTACTTTGTGTAATTCAAATGGCTCTGAGCACTATGGGACTCAACATCTGAGGTCATGAGTCCCCTAGAACTTAGAACTACTTAAACCTAACTAACCTAAGGACATCACACACATCCATGCCCGAGGCAGGATTCGAACCTGCGACCGTAGCGGTCGCGCGGTTCCAGACTGAAGCGCCTTTAACCGCGTGGCCACACTGGCCGGCATGTGTAATTCAATAAGACTGTATTCTTCGTATAGATATAAGGGTGTCTCTCCTAACAGTGTCATGCGCATTGTATCTGGTGTTTCAATAGAAATTTTTAATTTCGTTTTTGCATTGCGTAGCTGAAGTCAGCCCAAACAAATACAACGACCGAAACAAAATTGCAGCATCAAGGAGGAGTTGTGGACATAAGCGAAAGTTGGTATGTGTGTTGCTGCATCTGAAAGATGTCTATTAAAATTTCGCGCCTGTCAATAGCGCTACTATGAGGAGGCGAATAAGGTTTGCATTAAATACACGCTGTAATGTCGTGAAATTAGTTACCTTTGAGACCGGACGTGCTGTGTTGATTTTAGTGAATAATGCCTTTAAGGCGACGACGGCGGCATTATCAATCCTCACTGAGTTTTAACGAGGTCTTGTAATAGGGCTGGATGTTCCTTTTGCGATATTGCAGAAAGACGTGCAGCAATGTAGCCATTGTTCATGATTGCTTGCAGCGGTGGTCAAGAGAATGTACGGTCGCCAGAATACGAGCTCCGGACGGCCACGTGGCACTGCCGAGAGGGAAGACCATTGTGTTCGATGTGTGGCCCTGGATCATAGTACTGCATCTGCAGTACCAATATGAGCGGCAGTTGGCACCATAGTGACACAACGAATTGTTACAAATCGGTTACCTAAAGGACAGCTCCGCGCCAGAAGCCTTGTAGAATGTGTTCCACTGATCCCAAACCACCACCATTTGCGACTTCAATGGTGTCAAGCGAGAGCTCATTGGAGGGCAGGATGGAGGTCTGTTGTGTTTTCTGATGAGAGCTGGTTCTGCCTAAGTGCCAGTGATGGCCATGTGTTGGTTAGAGCAACCGCCCTGTCTGCGTGCTCAACACCCTGGGCCTGCACCTAGTTATGGCCAGTGGTACGATTTCATATGACAGCAGGAGCACTCTCGTGTTTATCCCACGCATCCTGACTGCAAAACTGTACGTCACTCTGGTGATTCGACCTGTTGTGGTGCCATTCAGGAACAGCAGTCCAGGGGGTGTTGTCCAATAGGATAACGCTCATCCATATACTGCTGTTATAACCCACCATGCTCTACAGAGTGTCGACAAATTGCCTTGGCCTGCTCGATCACCAGATCTGCCCTTAATCGAGTACATATGGGACATCATTGGACGACATCCCCAGCGTCATTCACTGTGGTGTGCGTACTGTAAGACCTTCAGTAGACACACCATCAGATTATTTGACTTGTCGCTCTATCGAAGTAGGCGAGTGTCAGCAATATGTCTCGTGGTCTTATCGTGGCGTGTTTATCTTCTGGCGTTAGGTCAGACGTTAGAAATGCCACTTGCATGCTTAGAGTAGCAGATTGACGGTGACCAACTTTAAACAGAACTTGATTAATTTTCACACACATTTATTAGAATAATAACAAGCATGAAAATTACTTAACTTGGTTCTGGATGCTATTTACAATTGACAATCTGAAGTTCCTTTGGTATTGGTACGTTAATCTTATTCTCACATATATCTCTGATACTTGATAAAAGTGTCTATACATTTATCTTCATGGAATATGGTAATCTTATTAGGCGCAGACTGAAACTTGACTATAGACTAATGGAGTCTAATGCAGACTGGTGCAGACAAATGCAGACTGACTATTCGGAGGTCTGTATACTCGTTATAATACCTAGAGTGTTCAGGTATCACTGCGCGAGTGTGATCCGCGAGGAGAAAAGGTTCTACGTAAGCAGCAATCTCATTGGCTGCGTTACATATTAATAAGCAGATCGGCGGAAACAGAATTTGGTCCGTCTCTATGGCAGCGCCATCTCGTAGTGCGGAGACAGACGAACACTGCGCCTGCGCTGTTGTGCTTAGTGGGGCGCGCTCTAGTGGGAAAGTTCTGTACGCACTGACTACGCAGAACTATGTACAGAACATTCACAAACAGTATTAACCTCCCTGTATTTTCTGAACAACTGCAAGAGACATGGAACTCCATCCCAGAAACTGACATCCGGCATCTGAACACCATAATGCATGCATTCAACACCCTGGCGGTCTCACCCATTGTTAATGTACCAGCATTCCACATTTGCAGTGGCTTATCTTGGACTTACATGAACCTGTGATCCTGCAGTGTTAATCACTTAAATACGTTACCTAGACAAATGAATTTCCGGAATTTCATTTCTCTATATTAATTATTTTTTGGTGTTGAGATTGTTTCCGTCAGGCTATTGTTGTGGAATGCTAACACTGTGCATTCCAGTTTTTCAGTCGAGAGTAAATTGTGCCGGCCAGGGTGGCAGAACAGTTCTAGGCGCTACAGTCTGGAACCGCGCGACCGCTACGGTCGTAGGTTCGAATCCTGCCTCGGGATGTCGTTAGGTTAGTTAGGTTTAAGTAGTTCTAAGTTCTAGGGGACTTATGACCTCAAAAGTTAACTCCCATAGTGCTCAGAGCCGTTTGAACCTGTTGTGTTGGCAGAAGAGCCAACACCGTGTTACTAGTTGGGGCCGAAATGCACGCCTTTTAGCTCACGCAGGCTGGCGTGAGGAGGGAAGGACTATACTGACGTGAGGTCTGGAACATGACAAGGAATTAGAATTCAGAAAGCGGACGTAATTAGTTTGATACTTAACTTTAATCCATTAATGATGAACGTCGCTCTTGACGGTACATGATTCGCAATATTATCTGTTCAGAATAGTAACTGAATATGGTGCCTTGCTAGGTCGTAGCAAATGACGTAGCTGAAGGCTATGCTAAACTGTCGTCTCTGCAAATGAGAGCGTATGTAGTCAGTGAACCATCGCTAGCAAAGTCGGCTGTACAACTGGGGCGAGTGCTAGTCTTTCTAGACTAGACCTGCCGTGTGGCGGCACTCGGTCTGCAATCACTGATAGTGGCGACACGCGGGTCCGACGTATACTAACTGACCGCGGCCGATTTAAAGGCTACCACCTTGCAAGTGTGGTGTCTGGCGGTGACACCACAGAACCATTTTTGAATAAATTGTACGCCATGCTCAGAAGGCAGATTTAATAGGTTCTCCGAGCAGGAAACGTCTATGGGAGATCTGGACTGCGTATGAAGTCTCTTCCCAGCACTGAGCGGAAATGGTGCCTTGGAGAGCGCTCTCAACCCCGTACTGCGCGTCACGTCACGTCAGTCACGTAACGTCAAGGTGCAGTGACGCACGATTCGGAATTACGCGGCCAGGCGGTGCATGTAATGTCCCGGTTACGAGTCTCGTCCGATCGCCCGCCGCAGACGTACGTGCTGCCCGTAACATTGCTTTCACTTACCACCACGGCAGCCACAGCGCGCATCTCTGTTTTGATTGCTGCCTCTCTCTGAAGCAGAAGACACCTTACTGCCAAAACAGACGCTTATTTCCCTTCGAAGGTCTCGCTATATAGCTCGGTAATAGCAGTTAGTAAAGATTTTCATAGTCACGTAACCTTTTCACAGCGGCGTTACTTGTCGAGGAGTATTTAGCGGGTTCCGCTGAACCGTTACTCCCCAGTCGCACGCGTTCCCTCGGGAACATTCGAAAGGCTTCTGCCGCGGCCACCCAGCGTCGCGTCACGCCTGCTTATACAGCCATCGGCGGTATTCTCTGCAGATGATGTCCTCTTTGGAGGTTGCTGTCACCAGTTAACTTCGATTACATCAGAACAATACTGAAACCTCGAGCTCTGTAGTGTTAAAATAAAGGGTGAACACACTTTACTGATTACAGAAATTTATTTCTAAGGAACTATGCTTGCTATAGCTACACGGTTTGCTGCAAATGGTAGCTTCACTCGTAAATTTTTTATAGATCCACTTTCACAAATATGCTCTGACATCTCAGTTACCGGAATTTCAGCAACGGGTAATGTTTCAACAAGACAGTGCACGGCCATGCTGATGGTTATTTGTTTGCCAGTTGTTGGATGGGTCCTTCCTGGGCAGATGCGACGTTAGGGGCGGCCCACGTTCTACGGATGGGAAAAGCCGACCGGTTAAAACCGATGCCGGTATTTTATGTATGAATAACCGATACCTTTCAGTATATGTTTGGTCTCGCTTATAAGAGGTGCGTTTTTTTGTACTGATAACCGAGTAAAAAACAGAAAAATCAATTAGCTATTGCAGCAGTGCTAAATTTTTGGTTTTTAAATAAACTTTTTTTAAAAAAGGAGAAATTTTTATTCGTAAGATCTGCATTGGGTTCACAAATTGCGTTATTATTGAAAATGGGAAAAGCGCTCAGTGCTATTTTAATAACAGCGCCGACAGAAGCGAGCAATAAAAACATGGCTTAAGAATTGCTACAGCATTGCTGAGACAGTAATGTCCCTGTTGCCGTGCGCAGTGGCTTTAGGTACGCGTGTACGTACATTTGCAAAACTTGTCCCCACCTGGTGTGTACGGTGGTTTCTCGGTGTTGTCGCCGGACATCCATTGTACTGTAGAATGCCGCCAACGCTAGTCCGGAAATACTTTTATGAATTGATGTAGCAATGAAGTACAATGTTACAATTGCTTTAGTATAGCTCGGTGTCGGATAGACCTTCACAGACAGCAGCTCGTGTTCCTGCTGCTAATAAGGCGAGTACACCGTTCGTTTGTTGTATATTTTCACGAGCGTCCAACAGGAGCGACTTATTTCCAGATACCTGTGTAGTTACTAGATTATTTTTGTAATTTCTTGCATGTTCGAGTGCTTACTAGGCACAAGCTTTTATTTTAATAACAGCGTAGCATACAGCACCGCCATTGTTATCGACCCTTATATTGTATAGGCTTTTGTTTGTATTGGTTAGTGTAGCTCAGTGTTGTTTAGACCATTAGTGAGAGAGTACTTTGAATTCCTGCTGCTAATAAGCCGAGTACACCGTTTGTTTCGTACATATTTTTATGAGCTTCGAACAGGCGCGACTGCAGTAATGGATAGGAACTGTGAAACTGTGATTGCTGTGTACAGAAGCGAGCTGAGTTGGCGACCCTTTGTTCACAGCTCCAGGCTGCGTTGACTTCTGTCACACAGCTTGAGGCTGCTGCCAAGGGGCATCACTGTGGGGTGTCAGATGTGGGGATGCGAGGGACTTTGAGCACATCCCACGTGTCCCCCGATCAGTCCACTGCTATGGCCAACCCAGGTACTGCCTGCGCTGAGGTTGACCCCTCACCTATGGTCTAGTGGGAGATCAATCCAAAGTCTGGCAGGCAGCGAAAAACTTTCTGAAGGGCCGATCGTAGGGCCTCCCCAGTTCGTTTGACAAACATGTTTCGAGTGTTATCTGTGGCTGATGATGTCTCTGAGCCGGATGCAGTAGTCCACCCTGTTCCAGAGGAAGCTTCTCGACCCGCAAGGTCTGGGCATTCACAGAGGGTGGGTTTGCTGGTAGTTGAGGGGTCCAATGTTAGGTGCGTAATAGGGCCCCTTAGGAACATGGCTGCCAAGGAGGGGAAGGAAGTCAACATGCACTCCGCGTATGTACCAGGGGGGAGTCATTCCGGATATGGAAAGGGTTCTACCAGATGCCATGATGAGTACAGGGAGCAGACAACTGCAGCTGATGTCACTACCAATGACGTGTGTCGCTTTGGATCGAAGGAGATTCTCACTGGTTTTGGGCGGCTACAGAAATGGTAAAGACTGCCAGTCTTGCTTGCGAGATTAAGGTGGAGCACGCCATCTGCAGCATCGTCGATAGAACCGACTGTGGTCCTTTGGTGCAGAGCCGAATGTAGGATCTGAATCAGAGGTCCTGGCGGTTTTGTGACCATATAGGCTACAGATTCCTTGACTTGAGTCATCGGGTGATGGGTTTCCGGGTTCTGCTTGAAAGCTCAGGAGTCCACTACACACAGGAAACGGCTACACGGGTAGCGGGGGCTGAGTGGGACTGGAAGGCTTTTTAGGTTAGAGGGCCTCAGGGAAATACAGAAAGAGCGTCCGTCTAAAAGGGGACAGGTAAAACACAATAAGTTAGTTGTAGAAACGATCGGTATTGTAGCTGGAAATTGTCGTAGCTGTGCTGGGAAAGAACCAGAGCTCCATGCTCTAATAGAAAGCACTGAAGCTCAAATAGTCATAGGTACAGAAAGCTGGCTAAAGCCGGAAATAAGTTCAGCCGAAATTTCGTCAAACGACCTAACAGTGTTCAGAAAGGATGGATTAAATACAGTTGGTGGTGAAGTATTTATTGCTGTCAGAAGTAGTTTGCCTTGTAGTGAAATTGAAGTAGATAGTTCCTGCAAAATAGTATGGGTAGAGGTTATACTTGACAATCGGACTAAACCATTAATTGGATCGTTTTACCGACCCCCGACTCAGAAGATATAGTTGCAGAACAGTACAAAGAAAACTTGAGTCTCATTTCAAATAGGTACCCCGCTCATACAGTTATAGTCGGTGGTGACTTCAATCTACCCTCGATATGCTGGAAAAATTATACGTTTAAAGCCGGCGGCAGGCATAACACGTCATCCAAAATTGTACTGGATGCTTTCTTAGAAAATCATTTTGAACAATCAGTCCGTGAACCACTCGAAGCGTAAATGGTTGCGAAAGCTTACTCGACCTCTTAGCAACAAAACATCCTGGACAAATAGTATCATGACGACTACAGGGATTAGCGACCACAAGGCAGTTGCTGCTAGGCTAAATACCGTAACTCCCACAACCGTCAAAAAGAAACGCAAAGTATACCTGTTTAAAAAAGCTGATAAAAATTCTCTTAACGCCGTTTTAAGAGACACTCTTCACATCTTCCGATCTGTTCATGTATGCGTAGAAAACTTGTGGAATGATTTCAAAGAGATAGTATCGACAGCAATTTAGAGATATATACTACATAAAATAATAAGTGATGGTACTGACCCCCATGGTACACAAAACGGGTCATATCGCTGTTGCAGAAACAGCGAAAAAAACATGCCAAATTTAAAAGAACGCAAAATCCCCAAGACTGGCAAAGTTTTACAGAAGTTCGAAATATAAATATATAAATATAAATATAAATATAAATATAAATATAAATATAAATATAAATATAAATATAAATATAAATATAAATATAAATATAAATATAAATATAAATATAAATATAAATATAAATATAAATATAAATATACTTCAATGAAAGATGCTTTTAATAATTTCCATAACGAAACTTTGTCTCGAAATCTGGCAGAAAACCCAAAGAGATTCTGGTCATGCATAAAGCACACCAGTGGCAAGACGCAGTCAATACCTTCACTGCGCGATAACAACTGTGAAGTCACTGATGACAGTGCCACTAAATCAGAGTTATTTTCCGAAACTCCTTCACCAAAGAAGACGAAGTAAATATTCCTGAATTCCAATCAAGAACAACTGCCAAGATGAGAAACATAGAACCAGATATCCTCGGTGTCGCAAAGCAGCTTAAATCACTTAATAAAGACAAGGCTTCAGGTCCAGATTGTATACCAGCCAGGTTCCTCTCAGAGTATGCTGATACAATAGCTCCATATTTAGCAATTATATACAACCACTCGCTCACAGAAAGATCTGTACCTAAAGACTGGAAAATTGCTCATGTCACACCAATACCCAAAAAGGGAAGGAGGAATAATCCGTAGAATTACAGGAGCATAGCACTAACGTCGATTTGCAGTAGGGTTTGGAACATATACTGTATTCGAACATTATGAAGTACCTTGAAGAAAACGATTTATTGACACATAGTCGGCACGGTTTCAGAAAATATCGTTCTTGCGAAACACAACTAGCTCTTTATATTCATGAAGTAATGAGTGCTATCGACAGGGGATGTTAAATTGATTCCATATTTTGAGATTTCCTGAAGGCTTTCGACACCGTTCCTCCCAAGCGTCTTGTAACCAAACTGCGTGCCTATGGAATATCGCCTCAGTTGTGCAACTGGATTCATGATTTCCTGTCAGAAAGGTCACAGTTCGTAGTAATAGACGGAAAGTCATTGAGTAAAATAGAAGTAAATCCGGCATTCCCCAAGCAAGTGTTATAGGCCCTCTATTGTTCTTGATATATATTAGCGATATAGGAAACAATCTTAGTAGCCGTATTAGATTGTTTGCTGATGATGCTGTCATTTAACGTCTTGTAAAGTCATCAGATGACCAAAACGAATGTCAAAATTATTTAGATATCTGCATGGTGCGGAAAGTGGCAACTGACCCTGAATAAAGAAAAGTGTGAATTTATTCAGATGAGTGCTAAAAGAAATCCACTAAATTTCGATTACGCGATAAGTCGCACAAATCTGAAGGCTGTAAATTCAACTAAATACTTAGAGATTACACTTACAAATAACCTAAACTGGAACGATCACATAGATAATCTTGTGGGTAGAGCAAACTACAGACTGCGATTCATTTGCAGAAGAGATACAAGGTGAAACAGGTCTACTAAAGAGACTGCTTACACCACGCTTGTCCGCCCTATTCTGGAGTATTGCTGTGCGGTGTGGGACCCGCGTCAGTGGGACTGACGGATGACATCGAAAAAGTACAAAGAAGGGAGGCTCGTTTTCTATTATGGCGGAATAGGGAAGATAGTGCCACAGACATCATACGTGAATTGGAGTGGCAATCATTAAAACAAAGGCATTTTTCGTTGCGACGAGATCTTCTCATGAAATTTCAATCACCAGTTTTCTCCTCCGATTGGAAAAACATTCTGTTGGCAACCAACTACATAGGGAGAAATGATCAACACGATAAAACAAAAGAAATCAGGGCTCGAACAGAAAAATTTAAGTGCTCGTTTTTTCCCGCGCGCCGTTCGAGAGTGGAACGGTAGAGAGAGCTTGAAGTTGGTTCGTTGAACCCTCTGCCAGGCACTTTATTGTGAATAACAGGGTAATCATGTAGATGTCAAAGTAATCCCACTGAGATATAACACACTCATGCCAGCGCTTTTTTAAATCTACGAAGCACTTGTGGAACTCATTTTTCGTTATGGTGTTCGTGTTCAGGTCCTTGAGCGATTGTTTTTATTTCATCAATGGCGGCAAAACGACGTCCCTTCATGGTTCTCTTTAACATCGGGAGTATAAAGAAGTCGCTTGGGGCCATGTCCGGGGAATGTGGTAGTTGAGGCAAAAAAAAAACAGTTTTCTTTTTTACCAAAACATCTCGAGTAACATTGAGCTGCGATGTGGTTTCCACGAGTGGTTTTCTCACAATTCTGGTCGTTTTCTTCGGATTGCTTCTCGGAAACAGCGCATAACTTCCGGGTAGCATTCCTTATTGACCTTAAGGCAGGAACTAGTGATGCAACTATCCCATTATAATCGGAGGAAACAGAAGAACCTTCACATGTGATCGAACTTGTTTTTCTTCTTCTGATTTCGACGACAAACCGTATACCCATAATTCGCTACCTGTTATAACTTCCTTTTGAAGTTCTTGATCGCTGTCGACTTCTTTCAGCAGTTCCTGAGCAATGTCTGCGTGACGTTATTTTTGGTCAAAATTCAACGATTTCGATACAAACTTCGCTGTTAAACATTTCGCGCCCGAATCCTCTGAAAAAATTGCATGTCAAGAGCCCAAGAATATTTCGATGTCATCAGCTGCATCTCTGATGATTCTCCAGAACCATTTTCTTTACTTCCTCCACATTGTCATCAGTAATTGAAGTGCTAGGACATCCAGGGCGGTCGTCGTCTTCAACGTATTCTTCGAAGCTCTTTGATATGTTTATACCACTCGTAAACACTTGTCTTATTCATAGTAGATTATGCAGAAGCCACAGTCAATATTTCGAATGCGGTGCTGCACTTCATTCCATATTTCAAGCAAAATTTAATGCAAATTCTTTGGTCCACCTTTTCCGAAAGTAAAAGTCTGCCGAACACTCAAAAACACATATAACCTTTCCAACTGTCAACAGTAAACTAAGTACTCACAAGAGCTGAAAATGAAAACGTACATCAGGAACATGTGTACCAACAAGATAAAAAATTGAAAATCGAATTATGAAGCTCACGAAATTTAAAAAATCCCGTTACTTTTTGATCACACCTCGTATGTGGAGTAGCAGTATTATAGGGAGGGTAGTTCGAGTGTTTTGTAAGCAATCTCCTTTTTAGACTGACTAAATTATACAGTACACCGGGAGACCCACTTATCTTAACCACCCCAAGCAGCTTTTTGTTCAGAAACAATATGAAAAATATATCAATCGAATGTTGTTTAGTCAACACGGGGACATAAGCAGCATGACTGTCTCTTCTTTAAATTTCTTCGTTAAGAAGAAATGAACAGCAGTATGTCCTTTATTAAATAGTACGCTATATTTTTTTATTAGGTAATACACTCCCTCTACTCGAGTTCTATTCGAAAACGTATCATAGTGTACCATTCAAGAGAACATGACGTTATTATAGACGTAACACAAAACTATGACTCTCGTGTAGTAGTACACAGTTACCCCTATCTCGTCCACTTGCTGGAGCAGACAGTAAGCAGATGGAAACAAGGAAAATGCACAGCGGTCATTCAGTCAACCGTCTCCAATTGGAGGTTTGTGTGAGCACAATGTACATCGACGAAGAGAAGTTTCTTCCCGCCGTCCCTGTACGGGACATTGTACCACAAGAATCCTCAACTGAAGACTCTTGATTAAATGGCCAACGTATTTTCCTCGTGTTTCCGTTTGTTGTTTACTGTCAGTTCCAGCAACTGGGTGTACTACTTTATCTCGAGTACCCGCATTATATGTAAGGCGAGAAGACTCAAGTCTTTTATAATATATTCATGTTTACGTGTACGGTTCACTGCAATGTGTTTCTCAACAGGTATCTACATCTACATCTACAGCTACATCCATAATACGCAAGCCACCTGACGGTGTGTGGCGGAGGGTACTTTGAGTACCTCTATCGGTTCTCTCCCTTCCATCCCAATCTCGTACTGTTTGTAGAAAGAAAGATTGTCGGTATGCCTCTGTGTGGGCTCTAATCTCTCTGATTTTATCCTCATGGTCTCTTCGCGAGATATACGTACGAGAGAGCAATATACTGCTTGACTCCTCGGTGAAGGTATGTTCTCGAAAAATCAACGGAAGCCCGTACCGAGCTACTGAGCCCCTCTCTTGCAGAGTCTTCCACTGGAGTTTATCTATCATCTCCGTAACGCTTTCGCGATTACTAAATGATCCTGTAACGAAGCGCGCTGCTCTCTGTTGGATCTTCTTTATCTCTTTTATCAACCCTATCTGGTACGGATCCAACACCGGTGAGCAGTATTCAAGCAGTCGGCGAACAAGTGTACTGTAACGTACTTCCTTTGTTTTCAGATTTCATTTCCTTAGGATTCTTCCAATGAATCTTAGTCTGGCATCTGCTTTACTGACGTTTAATTTTATGTGGTCAGGCAATTTTAAATCACTCCAAATGCCTACTCCCACATAATTTATGGTATTAACTGCTTCCAGTTGCTGACCTGCTATATTGTAGCTAAATGATAAAGGATCTTTCTTTCTATGTATTCGCAGCGCATCACACTTGTCTACATTGAGATTCAATTGCCATTCCCTGCACCACGCGTCAATTTGTTGCAGATATTCCTGCATTTCAGTACAATTTTCCATTGTTACAACCTCGCGATATACTACAGCATCATACGCAAAAAGCCTCAGTGAACTTCCGATGTTATCCACAAGGTCATTTATATATATTGTGAATAGCAACGGTCCTACGACACTCCCCTGCAGCACACCTGAAATCACTCTTACTTCGGAAGACTTCTCTCCATTGACAATGACATGTTGCGTTCTGTTATCTAGGAACTCTTCAATCCAATCACACAATTGGTCTGGTAGTCCATATGCTCTTACTTTGTTCATTAAACGACTGTGGGGAACTGTATCAAACGCCTTGCGGAAGTCAAGAAACACGGCATCTACCTGGGAACCGGTATCTACGGCCCTCTGAGTCTCGTGGACGAATAGCGCGAGCTGGGTTTCACACGACCGTCTTTTTCGAAACCCATGCTGATTCCTACAGAGTAGATTTCTAGTCTCGATCATAATACGTGTTCCAAAATTCTACAACTGATCGACGTTAGAGATATAGGTCTCTGGTTCTACACATCTGTTCGACGTGCCTTCTTGAAAACGGGGATGACCTGTGCCTTTTTCCAATCTTTTGGAACGCTACGCTCTTCTAGAGACCTACGGTACACCGCTTGAAGAAGGGGGGCAAGTTCCTACGCGTACTCTGTGTACTAAAATCGAACTGGTATCCCATCAGGTCCAGCGGTCTTTCCTCTTTTGAGCGGTTTCAATTGTTTTTTCTATCCCTCTGTCATGTATTTCGATATCTACCATTTTGTCATCTGTACAACAATCTAGAGAAGGCAATAATTCCAGAACAGTCTTATTGCATTTATTATTGTTATAATACCGCCAACCGGATTCAACTCGACGTAGGGGTCATCTTCTGGGCGTTTACACCATTGGTCGACTGCTGGTGGTGTCACTCCTGTCTACACAACGGCTGGAGTGACACCACCAGCAGTCGACCATTGGTGTAAACGCCCAGAAGATGACCCCTACGTCGGCTTGGAACCGGTTGGCGGTATTATAACAATAATAAATGCGATTAAGACTGTTCTTGAATTATTGATTAATCATACTAATCGCTGCTTCTCTCCACAGCCATGCTGTCCAACAATCTAGAGAAGGAACTACAGTGCAGTCTTCCTCTGTGAAACAGCTTTGCAAAAAGACATTTTGTATTTCGGCCTTTAGTCTGTCATCCTCTGTTTCAGTACCATTTTGGTCACAGAGTGTCTGGACAGTTTGTTTTGATCCAGCTACAGCTTTGACATAAGACCAAAATTTCTTAGGATTTTCTGCCAAGTCAGTACATAGAACTTTACTTTCGAATTCATTGAACGCCTCTCGCATAGCCCTCCTCACACTACCTTTCGCTTCGTGTAATTTTTGTTTTTCTGCAAGGGTTCGGCTATGTTTATGTTTGCTGTGAAGTTCCCTTTGCTTCCGTAGCAGTTTTCTAACTCAGTTGTTGTACTACGGAGGCTCTTTTCCATCTCTTACGATCTTTCTTGGCACATACTCATCTAATGCATATTTTACAATGGTTTTGAACTTTGTCCACTGATCCTCAACACTATCTGTACTTGAGATAAAACTTTTGTGTTGAGCCGTCAAGTACTCTGAAATCTGATTTTTGTCACTTTTGCTAAACAGAAAAATCTTCCTACCTTTTTTTAATATTTCTATTTACGGCTGAAATCAACGATGCAGTAACCGCTTTATGATCGCTGATTCCCTGTTCTGCGTTGTTTCAAATAGTTCGGGTCTGTTTGTTACCAGAAGGTCTAACATGTTATCGCCACGAGTCGGTTCTCTGTTTAACTGCTCAAGGCAGTTTTCAGATAATGCACTTAAAAAAATTTCACTGATTCTTTGTCCCTGCCACCCGTTATAAACGTTTGAGTCTCCCAGTCTGTATATGGTAAATTAAAATCTCCACCCAGAACTATAACATGGTCGGGAAATCTGCTCGAAATATTTTCCAAATTTTCCTTCAAGTGCTCTGCCACAACAGCTGCTGAGCCAGGGGGCCTATAGAAACATCCAATTACCATGTTTGAGCCTGCTTTAACCGTGACCTTCACCCAAATTATTTCACATTTCGGATCTCCGTCAATTTCCTTCGACACTATTGCACTTTTTATCGTTATAAACACGCCTCCCCCTTCACCGTCCAGCCTGTCTCTGCGGTATACATTCCAACGCGAGTTTAGAATTTCATTACTGTTTACATCTGGTTTCAGCCAACGTTCCGTCCCTAGTACTATGTGGGCATTGTGACCGTTTATTAATGAGAGCAGTTCTGGGACCTTTCTGTGGACGCTCCTGCAGTTTACTATTACCACATTAATATTGTCATTCCCTGTTGCATTTTGCCTACTGCTACCTTGTGACGTCTCAGGAGGCGTCTTGAAAGGGTTAGGGAGGAATTCTCTAACCTAAAAACCCACATGTGCACTCCACACGTACTCCGCTAGCCTTGTAGCCGCTTCTTGCGTGTAGTGCACGCCTGACCACTCAGGGGGACCCTACATTTCTCCACCCGATAGCGGAGGTCGAGAAATTTGCACCCCAGATGGCCGCAGAATTGTTTGAGTCTCTTGTTTAAGCCTTCCACTCGGCTCCAAACCAGAGGACCGGATCGGTTCTGGGAACGATACTACAAATAGTTAGTTCATATTCCACCCCGAGAGCGAGGCTTTCCGCCTTCACCAACTCCGCCAACCGCCTGTATGAACTGAGGACGACCTCTGGACACAGACGGCAGGAGTCACTGGTGCCGACATGAGCAACAATTTGCAGTCGGGTGCACCCCAGTGCTCGCTATCGCCGCCGGCAGGGCCTCCTCCACATCTCGGATGAGAACCCCCCCCCCCCCCCCCCCGGCAAGCAGACAGAGTGAACACTGGCCTTCTTCCCCGACCTTTCCGCTATTTCCCTAAGGGGCTCCATCACCCGCCTAACGTTGGAGCTCCCAATAACTAATAACCCCTCCCCCCGTGTGCCTGCTCGGACCTTGCTGAAGTAGCGGCCACATGTCCACTCAGGCAGAGCGGGCGATGCCACGCGGCCAGCCTCCACATTGACCCTCCGCCTCGTGCGCCGCGAACGCCGCTGATCCCGCCACTCCCCTTGGGGAGAGGGTGGCCCAACCGCGCCCGGTACCCACGAAGATGTCTCGAGAGCAGGGGCCGTGGGTGAAGCATGTAACACCTGGGGTGTACCTTGCGACGCACCAGACTCCCTATTGCCGCTATACTCCGAGGCAGCAGCCTGAAGACGGTTGACCGTGGCCATCAACACGCTCAGCTGTTCGCGTACAGTGGCCAGCTCCTGCGTCCGTACACAGCAGTCACACATCCTATCCATCCTAAGAACTGTGTTTTTATTACTTGTCTCTTTTTTGTGTGTTTTTGCTTTTAGGAAGCTTTAATTTTCGAGTACTAGTAATAGTGTTCCATAGATTTCGTGTTTGTTTTGAATACAGTCCAGAGACAGGTAGTGCTTATTTTCATTGTTTCCAACAGGAAGTGTCTAGTAACCACAGTTTAGTCAGCTATCAGCCGCCTTTAGTGAGTTAGCAGTCTAGTTAAAAGTTCATTAACTCTCTACAGTAAAAAATTTACGTAGCTTGCTGCACAGCAGGTGTGAAGCAGACGGCAGTTGCGACGATACTGACACTATTGAACAGAGGAAGTAGTTTCCGAATAAGAAATGTAGGATGCTGTTTAAAACAGGCGTTCATATCTCCGAAAGGAACCAAATTTCAAAAAAGTCAGATGTGCCCGTTAATGTCCCCCCCCCCCCCCCCCCCAGTAACTAAATAACTCTTGCTTGTTACATTTTTGATTTTGCTTCTGGATAAAATGTTATCCGGATAGTAAAGATGCATCAACCAAATACTAACATGACGTTCTACATCCATATCTACATCACTACTCTGCAGTTTACATCCAAGTACTTGGCAGAGTGTTCATTGAACCACTTTCTGACTATTTCTTTATCGTTCCACTCTCGAACAGCACCTGGGAAAAATGAACACCTTATTCTTTCCTTATTTTATTACAACGGCCACTTCTCCGTATGTAGTTGGGATTCGGAGGAGAAAGTTGATGACTGAAATTTTGTGAACAGATCTCGCCGCAACAAGAGAAGTATTTGTTTTAATGACTGCTGCTTCAACTAGCATATCATACC
Source organism: Schistocerca cancellata (assembly GCF_023864275.1). Taxonomy (NCBI): domain Eukaryota; kingdom Metazoa; phylum Arthropoda; class Insecta; order Orthoptera; family Acrididae; genus Schistocerca; species Schistocerca cancellata. The sequence continues at coordinate 716,898,950 of NC_064628.1, forward strand.
AGTGATACTCTCTCCCCTGTTTCGCAATGATACAATCCAAGAACAGAAAAAAACTGACCCACCACGAAGGAATTATCCGAATGGGACGTAAATGAGTAGATGTGATGTACACGTATACACAAGCAAATGATTACAGTTTCAGAAAAATTGGCCGATTCATTCGAGAAGAAAGAGCTTCACAAAATGAGCAAGTCAATAACGCGTTGGTGCGCTGCTGGCCCTCATGCAGTGAGTTATTCTGCTTGACACCGACTGATAGTATTGTTGGACGTCCTTCTGAGAGTCCAAATGGCGCATCAGATCGTCAAAATCCCGAGCTGGATGGAGGATCCTGTCCATAATGCTCCAAACGTTCGCAATTGAGGAGAGATCCTGTGACGTTGCTGGCCAAGGTAGGATTTGTCAAGCACGAAGACAAGGAGTAGAAAGTCTCGCCATGTGCGGGAGCACATTATTTTGCAGAAAGGTAAACCTAGGGTGGTTTGCCGTGAAGGGCAACAAAACAGATTGTAGAATATCGCCGACATACCGCTGAGCTGTAGGAATGCCGGCGATGACAACCAAAAGGGTCCCCGCTATGAAATAAAATAGCATCTCAGATCATCACTCCTGGCTGTCAGACCGTATGACGAGCGACGGATAGGTTGGTACCCCATCGCTGTCGAGGCGTCTGCAAGTATGTTTTCGCTGGTCATCGGGGCTTAATTCTAAACGGGTATCATCACTGGAGCCAATTCTACTTCAGTCAGTGCTACTCCAGGCCGAAGACATCAACCTCACTGTCGCCCGCCATACTGCCTGACAACCCAGACTGATGGTCTGGACTGTGTACTGTGCGGCTGGTCCCGGCCGAGGTTCGAGTCCTCCCTCGGGCATGAGTGTGTGTGTTTGTCCTTAGGATGATTTAGGTTAAGTAGTGTGTAAGCTTAGGGACTGATGATCGTAGCAGTTAAGTCCCATAAGATTTCACACCTATTTGAACATTTTGATGGTCTGGGGTGCCATTCCATTTCATTTCATACCAGGATCCACTTGGCTGTCATTCACGGCATCCCTATAGCGCAGCAGTACGTCAACGATATTCTACGCCCCGTTTTGTTGCCCTTCACGGCAAGCTATCCTGGGCTTGCATTTCAGCAAGATAATGTCTACCTGCACACGGAGATAGTTTCTATTGCTTGGCCTCGGATCTCTCCCCAATTAAGAACGTTTCAAGCATCATAGGCAGGGCCCCCTAGCCAGTTTGGGATTTTGACACTAACGCCCCAGTTGGACTTAATCAAGCAACTCTATCATCAAATGCCAAACCGAATAACGCTTGCATAAGGGCCAGAGGTGCACCAACGCGTTATTGTCTTGCTCAATTTATGAACCTTCTTATCTCGAATAAATCACCCAGTTTTTCAGACATTGTAATCATTTGTTCGTGTGTACATGTTCATCACATTTACCGATTTCTGCCCCATTTGGTGGTGAGCTGTTTTTCGTCTTAGACTGTACTATACATTGATATATAAATAATTGTGTAGCCACTAATTTACACGTAAGTAGACTATTAAAATAAAAGTTTAGGTAGTGTAGCATTAAGTTAAAGATAACTGTAGTGCCACAACAATGTAGCAAGTGGCCGTTAACAATATGACGCGAGAGGCTTACACCGGAGTCAGCCGTTGCCTGTAGTTTTTAGACGCGTAGTAGTAATTCGCATCAGTTCATAAAATGCTGTCGTTGTTGAGGCACTTTGGTTTTACTAGCCAATCGAGCTGTATGTAAGGTGCAACAAAAGGAAGCAGAACGCGTTTATGTGATAAACGTCAGCAGTTAAAAAATGTAAAAGTCTACTGGAAACGTGTGTTCATCAGTACTAAAAAGGCCCCTCACTGGATTCCTTATTCGACTATAAGCATCCTCTCTCCCATTAATGAGAGAAAACAAGCTGGTGAAACCCGCTGATCCCAGCTGCCAAACACGAGCGCTACTGTTTGGCATCGCACTCACATTACCCGTCTCCTTCCTCGGTCATTCAATGGATGTAAAAATCCGCTCTACAGCAAAATCACTTTCGTTCTGATCATTTTTTGGTTTGCTTATGCGAACTGGCTGCACCACTCTCCGCATGCGCTAATTAAGAACAGCATTCTGGATCCCATTTTTTTTTAAATCGGAAAGCATACCCGGAGTTGAAATTCACAGAGAACTTCAGCAGAATATGTGAGGTATGTTCTGCCTGGCGAAGTGTTTACCACCGTTTTGAGTAATTCAGAAGCACCAAAACGAACGTGAATTACGAGGAAAGACCAGCGCGACCAGTCACATTCACTACGAATATCAACACTGAGCAACAATGTGGCCAGATTTCGGGTAGCTGACTTCTAACTGTTGATGAAGTGACAAACCATATTCACAGTAGTCATCACTATGCATGTGGTATTATCCATAAAAACAAGCTCGCTTTTTGTAAAATCTGTGCAAGGTGTGTGCCAAAACAACTAAATGAAGAGCACAAGCGCAGTCGTGAGAGATTCTGCGAGCAGCTACTGCACTTCATTCTAATCAAATGTTTTTAAAGGATCATCACTAGAGACGAAACATTGGTTCATCACTTTGAACCAGGGAGAAAATACCCAGGCTTGGATTGAAAGTGTCTCGAATCTCCTGCCAAAAAGAAATTTAAGAGTCATCCCTTCATAGAAAAAGTTCTGCTCACAGTTTTTCACGACAAGGCGCGTCCACATGCTGTCGCCGACACTGCTCAAACCCTTCGCAATACGAGTTCGCATTCCGAGGCGTCGGGGCATCCTGCGAGCAGTCGTGACCTCGCGCCTTTCTATTAGTTTCGTCGACTTGACGGTGGTTTAATGAACCGTCGACTCACCTCCAACTATGAGTTGAATGACGCGGTACACACATAGCTTACTGCTCAACCGTTGCGCAGATAGTGCAACCATGGACCAAGGACACTGAAACACTGACAGTGTTGAGAGATGATGGCACTGTAGTTTTTGTATTATTTTTGTAATAAATTAGAAAAAAGTTACTTAAATATTTTTAATGATCCTCGTACGACTTCTCTGCAAGCCTCTTTGTTTTTCTGCAGTAAATGGCTCTGAGCACTATGGGCCTTAACATCTGTGGTCATCAGTCCCCTAGAACTTAGAACTACTTAAACCTAACCAATCTAAGGACATCACACACATCCACGCCCGAGGCAGGATTCGAACCTGCGACCGTAATAGTCGCGCGGTTCCAGACTGAGCGCCTGAACCGCTAGACCACCGCGGCCGGCTTTCTGCAGTAGATACGTCTTCCATACACATGTGAAGAAGAATGCCTAGGGCTGAAAGTGTCATCGAGGTTGCTGTCATTACAGTCACAGCAGAGGCACGGATTGGAGAAAGGAAGTCGGCCGTCGCATATACAAAGGAACTCAAAAATGGTTCAAATGGCTCTCAGCACTATGGGACTCAACTGCTGTGGTCATAAGTCCCCTAGAACTTAGAACTACTTAAACCTAACTAACCTAAGGACATCACACACATCCATGCCCGAGGCAGGATTCGAACCTGCGACCGTAGCGGTCGCGCGGTTCCAGACTGAAGCGCCTAGAACCGCTCGGCCACTCCGGCCGGCACAAAGGAACTACTCTGACATTTAGCTAAAACAAATGTAAGCTGCCCTGCTCTTTCGACTATTCTGCTATTCATGCAAAATGATGAACACACTTCATGCCCTGAAATTAATCCCCAGACAGTGAATGTGACCCAATGATAACGCCATGTGACTTTTTACTAATGATAGGAGATGGCAAGGGGGAAACGTCACTAGGAAATAACGCAACTGAATACTGAGCATGCACGTGAATTGCTAACTACATGCTACACATCTTACAAGTGTGGTAAATCGCAACCTTATAGGTCCAATCTGTGCAAGGCCAAGTGTCTTTGTCGTCAGTTACTTATGTCACCCAATAAGCTGTGAACATTTAGAATGTCTGCTGAGTACAGTCATTTGCAATTAGACTCAGCAGTAGGAAATCTCGGAGTAACTGCGTCAGCACCAACTTACTTTGTTTGCAGAAAATATTTTACAAAACAAGCAATTCTAGTAGGAAGGCGTGTGCAATCTAATCCTGAATCAAGAGCAACACAAATACGAGTGCAAGAAACGCACCACTCCATTAAAATACATAAGCATTCTAATATGAGGCAAATACACTTGGCGGAAATTGGTAATTCTAGGAAGAGGGTGGGAATAAATGAATTCCTGAAATCGACATCTACTAGACAAACAGTTTATTTTACCAGAAGATTATTCAAACAACTTCAAAGTGGTGGAGCTGAATAAACATTGAGTCTGAGTATGTCACATTCGTTCCGAGCAACGTCTCAGAATTACAAACTGCCTGTAAGTCATTTGAATTTACAGATGCCTAGTGCAGAGACGGATTCAGGTCACCACATGTTGCGGTCAATTGCAAATGTGAATAAAGGTCCTATATTCTTCAAGTGAAAAATGGAAGTAAAAAACAGGTGAAAAGACCCTATTTTATATACCCTGACAACTGTAATGGTTCCCAATCAGATGAAAACTATTGCAATGTTTGCGACTTTCTGCGGTCTCGCCATTACAACGAAGTTAGCTGGTCGAATGTGTTCATGTTCACACAAGACAAATGCCTGCCGAAGATGTTCGCTAAACCGTGCTGCTCCAAGCGACGGACGGGGAAGAAGTGCCGCCTTTGTCCTGCAAAGCGTGATGGAACAGAAACGAATTCTGCTGCCTAGCGCTCTCATAGGTCCAAGCCGGTCAAAGCTCTTAGTCTGCGGTAAAAGAAGTTTTGGCAACTATACGCCGCTCTATGGAAAGAAGAGACTAGTGAATGAACGTCTGCTATGAAACAAGTGACTTACGCCGAGCGTGGTGAAGTTCCGCAACGCCTGAAAGGTGTTCGATCTAAATGGCTGCCTTTTATATTGCTGAGAAACCACGAATAACGTAAATCTGGATGGTTGCAACAGCTGTCCTATCGAATGCGAGTCCATTGTCTTAGCACTGCGTCACTTAGCTCACGAAACTTTTGTACTAATACGCAACTACTAGCCTAGCCAGATTCATGACTCACAGAGCAAGCTGGTGCAGTGGAGAAGTCATTAGACTCGCATTCAGGAGGACAGAAGTTCTGATCCCTGTTCAGCCATCTGGATTTAGGATTTCCATGGTTCATCTAAATCGACTAATGTAAATATTGGGTTGCTCAAAGGGACGACGCAGATTTGCTTCCCCTTCATTACACTATCTCAACGCGCTTCATCTCTAATGAGATATCCGTAGACTGGATGTTAACACGAATATTACTTTTCTCTTGTGTGACTGACTATTGGATATATTCAGTTCCCATCAGGGCTGGGGATCTCTTCATCGGCTCAATAACGGCACTAGTGGGTCTCTGTTACGTGACAAGTCCTTCCGTTCTTGTTGCAGGTGAACGACTCGAACGTGAGGGAGCTGCTCACAGAAGCAGAGTGGGCCACGCTCGTTGGATCTGCCTCAGCCCACGGTAAGTGCGTCGCCTCCTGAATCTCACTTGTATATAGCATAATCAGTCAGTAAATTGCAACACTAACCAAAATTCGACTAAGACAGTTTGTTGTAATTAACAAACACATATTGCAGTAGCCGCTGTTAGTTGCAATTTGTTGGCATATTTCGATTAAAATAACTTTGTGACTGAGACTGCAGCGACGGGGTGGTGGTGGGGGTGAGGGAAGTGTGTCGGTGTGCAGCCAGCCACGCGTGACAAGGCTCCTACAAAAAAGGCAACCCAACTAGCACGTGTCGCTCGGAAAAGAACTACGATTGGCTGTAGAAGAGTCTACAAAAGAAAATCGCTGCCAACCGCCAGTACTGTTGCTAGCTTTCGACTGCGAAGCGCAAACGGGCGCAAGCAAAAACAGTAGCCGTCGATAGACCTGTGACGACACCGAGGCATTACTATACAGACGTATACAAAACCACGTTACTTGATTGGTTGAGGTAGACATGCGAAGTGACCGTGCCAAGCCAAAAGCACATGTCAGGCATAGCCAGGCACAAGACTGCCAATTCGTTGGTCGTTAATCAGTGAAGTTAACTTTTCGAGTAACGTATTAACTTTTAAGTTAACTATCAAAGACGTTAACGGACTCTTTAATTTCCGTTTAACTTTTTATGATTCCGTTAATCGTTAATTAGGTACTGTTTACGGCGAAATGAGATCACGCCGCCTGCGGAAATCACGTTCAGACAAGTTGAGGTCATGTACGTGTGTGGGTACGCCGGGGTGCGCGCGACTGATGTAAACAGTCGAGTGCGAGCGAGAATAAGTAATTGTTGGCTGTTTGTTGTTGGTTATATACTGTCCGAAGACAGGTTTGATGCAGCTCTCCATGCTTCCCTATCCTGTGCGAGACTCTTCATCTCCGAATAACTATTGCAACTTACATCCTTCTGAATCTTCTTACTGTGTTCATCTCTTGGTCTCTCTATACGATTTTTACCCCTCATACTTCCGTCTAATACTAAACTGCTGATCCGTTGATGTCTCAGAATGTGTCCCCTTTCGGTCAAGTTGTGCCACAAAATTGTTGGCTCCCAAATACTATTCAGTACCTCCTCATTAGTTATGTGATCTGCCCATCTAATCTTCAACATTCTTCTGTGCCGGCCGGGGTGGCCGAGCGGTTTTAGGCGCTTCAGTCTGGAACCGCGCGACCGCTAAGGTCGCAGGTTCGAATCCTGCCTCGGGCATGGATGTGTGTGATGTCCTTAGATTAGTTAGGTTTAAGTAGTTATAGGTCTAGGGGACTGATGACCTCAGAAGTTAGGTCCCATAGTGCTCAGAGCCATTTGAACCATTCTTCTGGAGCACCACATTTCGAAAGCTTCTAGTGTCTTTGTGTCTCAAATGTTTATCGTCCATGTTTCGCTTCCATACATGACTACACTCCAGGCAAATACTATGACCAAAGACTTTCCAATACTTAAATCTATATTTCATGTTAACACATTTCTCTTCTTTAGAAATGCTTTTCTTGCCATTGCCTGTCTACATTTTATATCCGCTCTGCTTCGATCATCATCAGTTATTTCTGTGCCCAAATAGCAAAACTCATCTGCCTCGTTTCCTAATCTATGAGGATGGTTTGAAAAGTTCTCGAAACGGAATAGAAAAAAAGTACTTACATAACTGAAACTTTTTTTATTTTTCAGTGTTGTCTCCTTGTAGATTAATGCACTTGGTCCAGTGATGTTCCATTGCCTTCATCCCATCTCGAAAATGAGTTTCCTCCAGGCCTGCAAAATAGCTGTCAACTCCGGCTATCAGTTCTTCGTTTGAAATGAATCTTCGTCAACCAAGAAAAATTTTGTTTTGGGAAGAGATGAATGTCTGACGGAACCATATCAGGTGGGTAACGCGGGAGTGGCAACAATTCATACCTTTGTTCGTGTAACTTTGCCATGGCGACAGCACTTGTGTGCACACGTGCATTGTCTTGATGGAAGATGACTTTCTTCCTTGCCAAACCTGGCCTTTTTTCGCGTATCTTTTGTTGCAATTTGTCCAGGAGGTTAGCATAGTACTCTCCAGTAATTGTTTGCCCAGTGGAGAGATAACCTACAAACAGAGTCCCCTTCGCATCCAAGAACACTTTTCCGCCAAAGGAATTGTCCTTGCTTTCTTTGGTGGCGGAGAATCAGCAAGTTTCTACTGCTTTGATTGTTTGTTTCGTCTCTGGGGTATTGTAGTGCACGCACGTTTCATCAGTGATCACAAACCGGCGCAAAAAGTATTGTTCGTTTCTTCTAACACGGGCTAAACACTGTTCCGATATGTCCATTCTAATACGGTTTTGATCCAGCGTCAAGAGTCGCGGCACCCATCTTGCAGATCATTTTTTCATTTCAAATTCTTTAGTTAAAATGTGATATACCCTTTCAAATGACATCTGGCAAGCGCGAGCAATTTCACGCACTTTCAATCGGCGGTCCTCTGTGACCATTTAGTGCACTTTTGCAATGATTTCTGGAGTAGTGACACATCTTAGCCGACCACTGCGCGGATCATCATCTAAGCTCTCCCGACCAAATTTAAATTCATTTGTCTGCTGCTTCATATTCAACTGTTGCCCAGAGTATTCTGGAAATCGGCATGAATGTCATTTGGTTTCATACCTTCCTTTACTAAGTACTTAATCACTGCTGGAATCTCGATTTTTTCCATCTTCGCAAATCACTACGCGGGAACAATACAGCCACATCACCGCCATAGCTCTCTTCCAAGAGCATTGACGTGGAACGTGTCTACAGGCAACAGTCCAACAAATATCACGTGAACGTTGCGCTATCGCTGACCTCTCGAGGTGATTCCGAGAACTTTTCAAACCACCCTTGTAATTGCCTCAGCATCACCTGTTTTAATTCAACTACATTCTATTGTCCTTTTTTTGCTTTTGTTGATGTCCACCTTATATCTTCCTTTCGAGATAATGTCTATTTCGTTCAACTGGTCTTCCAAGTCCTGTTCCTGGGAGAATTACAATGACATCTGCACACCTCAAAGCTTTTACTTATTTTCCCTGAACTACAATTCCTACTCATAATTTTTCTTTGGCTTCCTTTACTGCATGTTCAGCGTACAGATTGAATAACATTGGGAATAGGCTACAACTCTATCTCGCTCTCTTATCAAGCACTGGTTCCCTTTCATGCACCTCGACTCATATTACTGCCATCTGGTTTCTGTACAAGTTGTAAATAGCCTTTCGGTCCCTGTATTTTACTCCTGCTGCCTTTAGATTTTCAAAGAGATTATTGCAGTCAGCATTGTCTAAAGTTTTCTCTAGGTCTATAAATGCTATTAACGTAGGTTTGTCTTTCCTTAACCTATCTTCTACGTTAAGTCTCAGGGTCAATATAGCTTCGCGTTTTCCTACATTTCTCCGAAATCCAAACTGATCTTCGCCAAGGTAGGCTTCTACCAGTTTTTCCATTCTTCTGTAAAGAATTCGTGTTAGTATTTTGCAATCACTACTTATCAAGCTGATAGTTTGGTAATTTTCACATCTGTCAGCAACTGCTTTCTTTGGAATTGCAATTATTACAGCCTCCTTTAAGTCTGAGTGTATTTCGCCTGTCTCCTATAACCAGATGGAATAATTTTGTCATGGCTGGCTTGCCTCTCCCAAGGCTATGAGTAGTTCTGACAGTATGTCGTGTACTCTTGGGGCATTGTTTCGAATTAGGTCTTTCAGCGCTTTGTCAAATTCTTCTCACAGCATCATATCTCCCATCTCACCCTCATCTAAGTCCTCTTTCCTTTCTGTAATGCTGCTTTCAAGTTCATCTCCCTTGTATGTAGGCTCTCCTATATATTCCTTCCATATTTCAGCGTTCCCTTCTTGGCTTACGACTGGTTTCCCATATGAGCTCTTGATATTCATATAGCTGCTTCTCTTTTCTCCAAAGGCCTCTTTAATTTTCCTGAGAGCTGTATCTGCTTTACCCTAATGAACTATCTTTCTCCAATTTCTTCAGCTTAAATCTAGAGTTCATAACAAATACAGTAACTTGTGGTCAGGATACACATCTACCGCTGGAAGTGTCTTAAAATTTAAAATCTGGTTCCGAAATCTCTGTCTTACCATTATACAACCAGTCGGAAATGTTCCAGGTCTCCAGGTCTCTTCCACGTATACAATCTTCTTTTATAATTCTTAAACCAAATGTTAGCAATAATTCCATTATACAACCAGTCGGAAATGTTCCAGGTCTCCAGGTCTCTTCCACGTATGCAATCTTCTTTTATAATTCTTAAACCAAATGTTAGCAATAATTAAATTATGCTCTGTGGAAAACTCTACCAGGTGGTTTCCTGTTTCATTCCTTTCCGCTAGACCATATTCACCTACTATTTTTCGTTCTCTTCCTTTTCTTAATATCGAATTCCAGAAACCCATCAGTATTAAATTTTCGCCTCCCTCAACTATGTGAATAATTTCTTTTGTCTCGTCATATATTCCTTCGATCTCATCATCTGCAGATCTGGTTGGTATGTAAATTTTTGCTACTGTGGTGGGTGTGGGCTGCGTGTCTGTTTTAGCTACAATAATGTGGTCACCGTGCTTTTCATAGTAGCTTACCCGCATTCATATGTTTTATTCATTATTAAAGCTACTACTGCATTACCCCTATTTGATTTTGTATGTGTGTTTTAATTGATTTACTAACTTTGCGTTAGGTACTACTTTTTGTTAGTGGATTGACTGTGGATATTAAATTATAGAACTGGATTCTAGCTCTGCAACTAGGGTTGCCACATATTGTTGCGACCTCGTTGGGACAGTCTGAGACGGGGATGTGCATACGAAGAAAAAGTTTTTTTAACATAATTACTTTTTATTTTGAACACAATTACATCGAACTTGTTATGGTAGAAGTAGTTGGTACACCATGTTTTTCGGAAGATTTCACCTTTTTCAAAAAGTGTCTTTTTTCACTTACGTATTTATAAAACTCCATGCATTTCAGCTAATAGGTAAACTGGCTCTGAAAGATTGATTCCACAGTCCCCGGCAGCAGTTGATTTCTTTCATCAGTCTACTGGACCGACATCAGCAAAAATACTCTTTTTACAGTGGCCTTGTGTGCAGGAGTAGAAAACAGTTACTTGCATAATTTTAGCAGTTGACATTTGTCTTCAGGATTATCAGTTTCCTTAAGAAACTAAATACACTTTTATTCCACGGAGTGTTTAGACTTCCATTCTTCCGGGTCACGCTTAGTTTCTAAAAATCCCTTCATATCCATATATTCCTGAGAATAGTTGTCGCCTGAAATCATCACACCATTTTTAGTCAGATATATAATAGTGTTTTCAGTCACCACACAATCTGGGTTTTCAGGTAGCGCATCCAATCAAATACTTGATATTTATTAAAAGAAATAGTCCATTTTATATTTTTCTTTATTTATTTATTTTTCAAACAGAACGCAGAAAAATGCACTGGTCTGACTACTGAAAAAAATCTGAAATTGTTTTAGGTGGCCTGTCTTCGGGGTCAACCACTGTTTTAATGTAATCCAAAGTTTAAGAATCCCCTCAACTGCTGGCATTAAGGACAGCCATCTTGTATTTGAGTGAGACAGAAGAGCCTGATGATTGACATCAACGCGTAAGCAGAACTCTTTCAGCTTCTCTGTCCTTACCGCGTATATTGAAAAATAATGAAATATTTTCGTGACAATTATTTCAATGTCGGCAGTTAAGATTCCACAGCGCTTGAAATAGTGTTATGAAGAATATGGGCAGGGCATCCCATTCCTTCTACATTTTTCTTAGTTCTTTCATTTGATGAAAAACAGTCTGGTAGCTGTATCGATGAAACTCTCCGAAGCTGGTGTTGGTATTGGTATTGTTATTGTTTCCACAAAAGTGATTAATTTATATAATGGGATTTGGAGTTGTCTTAAAGTGTCTAGATAAAACTTTGCAATTGTCTCCGATATATCGTTATCCAGCGAATAAAACCTCAACAGCTTTTGTTGGATTCCGTCAGTTTCAGTCAAGTATTAAACATCTAAAGGAAACAATTTATCAGCCTTGTGGTTCCATGCGTCCGTGCCTATGTCGTAAAATGAAACTTCCTGTAATTGTTTTATGCATTCGGACACGGAGGGTGTTGCGAGAATATTTTAACAATCGCTGTAGCTTTGGTTCAAAATGTTCAAATGTGTGTGAAGTCTTATGGGACTTAACTGCTAACGTCATCAGTCCCTAAGCTTACACAGTACTTAACCTAAATTACCCTAACTGCAAACACACACACCTATGCCCGAGGGAGGACTCGAACCTCTGCCGGGACCAGCCGCACAGTCCATGACTGCAGCGTCATAGACCGTTCGGCTAATCTCGTGCGGCGTAGCTTTGGTCCTGGCTGCATTGTTTGGCGGCGACACAGCAGTCAGAATACATTGCGGCATTCAGTTTTACAGTAAAGTCAGGACAACTGAAGGATTTATGATATCTGACATCTTTATAAGCTGTTGTTAGCAGCAACGAGCAATTTTTCGTGGGTATCTTCTTTAATCATGAATGTAGACAAAGGTTTTGTTGCCGATGCTACTGCGAATCTGTTTGTATGATTCTTCGTAGAAATGTGGTGCCTCACATCAGTCTTACCTCCTTGGGTTACTGACGTGAAACAGTTACAAATCTCACACGACGCTTCCTGGTCCGTACGTCCTTTGTTGCCAAAAGACCACTCTTCTGTGTAATCATCCGAGAAGTAACACTTTCTATTCCTACGCATTTTCGTAAGCTATGATAAGTTTATTAGACGGTACACACTTGACAATAGTACTTCGGTCACCGAAGTACACGTCGCTGTACACTTCACGTCCTGTGTACCCGCAGTACACCCTGCAAACATTATTAATTTGCACTCGTGGTTCGTATTACATTTAGAAAGAGTCGTCATATAAGGTCGCTATTCAAATGGGAGCTGCCGATCATTCAAAAGGTGCTTGCATCGTCGATACAGGATATGCAACAGCAACGCTATCTGTGAGACGAAATTGTCAACATAAACTTGTTGGTTGACATAAATAAAGCTAACTGAGGCTGCACTTACATGTTGCGCTAACAGATGGCGCTACTACCGCACTTTAGCAAAGCTAGTAACAATATTTTGCAAAATCGGGACAAAACTGGGTTTTGTTGGGATGTCGGGGCAGGAAGGTCCATAACGGTGGCGGTCCCGATGTCTGGATCGCAACCTGGCAATTCGTCTACAACTGATGAAAATCAGTGGCCACATTTAAGTGATTACGTTAATTTTGTACCCAGATCGGGAGAGCAAATACTTTCGATTTTAAACTGTGCCTGCGTAAAAAATCAACCCTTTCTGCTCTCCCCTCCACTGCCTTTCCCACTCCTTCTCGCGTACGCCCATCCCCCCCCTTTTCTATGTCCCCTCCCTCCATCGGCTCCTACTTTTTTCTTCTCCTCTCCTTCCCCCTGTTCCCCCTCATAGGTCACCTAACTGCCAATCAACTCTGAGAAAACAACATTAACCTCAAGTAAACATTGAGTTTTACGACGTATTGTCGTTCTGGTGTAGCCATGGAGCACGTTGGAAGAAGGAACAACGTAACAAGTTTGTAAGAGTGTTGCTTCCCTCACTAGTAAACTCGAAAATTTCGTAGCTTACTCACTCGGTACTCTTTGTGGAGAATACTAGGTGTATTCATGTTCTAAGGCCTACGATTTTTTTTTCTCTGGACTGGAAAGAGATAGAAACATGCGCATTATTTTAAAATGAGGCTGCGTTCATTGTCAATACGTCCCAGAGATGGCAGCACTGTACGGCAGATGGAATTTTACCGCCAGCGGCGAGAATGAGAACTGTTTTAAATACTTAAAATGGCGACGTTTTCCTTACTTGAACAGCGTGCAATCATTCGTTTTCTGAATTTGCGTGGTGTGAAACCAATTGAAATTCATCGACAGTTGAAGGAGACATGTGGTGATGGAGTTATGGATGTGTCGAAAGTGCGTTCATGGGTGCAACAGTTTAATGAAGGCAGAACATCGTGTGACAACAAACCGAAACAACCTCGGGCTCGCACAAGCCGGTCTGACGACATGATGGAGAAAGTGGAGAGAATTGTTTTGGGGGATAGCTGAATGACTGTTGAACAGATCGCCTCCAGAGTTGGCATTTCTGTGGGTTCTGTGCACACAATCCTGCATGACGACCTGAAAATGCGAAAAGTGTCATCCAGGTGGGTGCCACGAATGCTGACGGACGACCACACGGCTGCCCGTGTGGCATGTTGCTGAGCAATGTTGACGCGCAACGACAGCATGAATGGGACTTTCTTTTCGTCAGTCGTGACAATGGATGAGACGTGGATGCCATTTTTCAATCCAGAAACAAAGCGCCAGTCAGCTCAATGGAAGCAAGCAGATTCACTGCCACCAAAAAAATTTCGGGTAACCGCCAGTGCTGAAAAAATGATGGTGTGCATGTTCTGGGAGAGCGAGGGCGTAATCCTTACCCATTGCGTTCCAAAGGGCACTACGGTAACCGGTGCATCCTACAAAAATGTTTTGAAGAACAAATTCCTTCCTGCACTGCAATAAAAACGTCATGGGAGAGGGCTGTGCGTGTGCTGTTTCACCAAGACAACGCACCCGCACATCAAGCTAACGTTACGCAACAGTTTCTTCGTGATAACAACTTTGAAGTGATTCCTCATGCTCCCTACTCACCTGACCCGGCTCCTAGTGACTTTTGGCTTTTTCCAACAATGAAAGACACTTTCCATGGCCGCACATTCACCAGCCATGCTGCTATTGCCTCAGCGATTTTCCAGTGGTCAAAACAGACTCCTAAAGAAGCCTTCATCGCTGCCATGGAATCATGGTGTCAGCGTTGTGAAAAATGTGTACGTCTGCAGGGCGATTACGTTGAGAAGTAACGCCAGTTTCATCGATTTCGGGTGAGTAGTTAATAAGAAAAAAAAAATCGGAGGCCTTAGAACTGCCCACATCTCGTGGTCGTGCGGTAGCGTTCTCGCTTCCCACGCCCGGGTTCCCGGGTTCGATTCCCGGCGGGGTCAGGGATTTTCTCTGCCTCGTGATGGCTGGGTGTTGTGTGCTGTCCTTAGGTTAGTTAGGTTTAAATAGTTCTAAGTTCTAGGGGACTGATGACCATAGATGTTAAGTCCCATAGTGCTCAGAGCCATTTGAACCATTTTGAGCCTTAGAACTTGAATGCACCTCGTACATCTGAGACTGTCGTGGAAAGCGAGTAACTTCTTAAACGATCATCTTAACAGCACACCAGCTCCACAGAACACGGATGAAACAGTAATACCACAGAAATATCATAGTATGCTTATGGTTTCTTTTATAGTCGTAGCTTTTTTTTTAACTATGGGACTTAACTTCTGAGGTCACCAGTCCCCTAGAACTTAGAACTACGTAAACCTAACTAACCTAAGGACATTACACACATCCACGTCCGAGGCAGGATTCGAACCTGCGACCGTAGCGGTCGCGCGGTTCCAGACAGTAGCGCCTAGAACCGCTCGGCCACTCCAGCCGGCTATAGTCGTAGCTGTTTGATGTTAAGTACTCTGCATTAGGTCACATTAACATGCACCAATAAAACCGTCCACAGCGCGGGGAACTAGCTGAAATAACAAGGACTACAAATATCATACTACACAAGCAATGCCTTACGGACCAATCTTAAAAAACAAATTTGAAAAAGAGCTGACATTTACTATTTAGCTTGTAGTTCATGACATTCTGTTTATAAAGGGTGTTTCCATAAGGGCGTGCAAAACTAACTGGACGTAGAGAATGCCCGACTGAACAATTTGAGGTACGAAACCTGAGGTCGGAGAAGTCAGCTTAAGGAGATATGGAGATAAACTTTTCTACCACTTTGTCTAGCATTACTGTTTTCCAGCTTACGTTTACGTGTGGTGTGCTGTTTATATGCACGTACATTCTTTATTTCCTACAAGGAAACAAGGAGGACTACCCTATTAGGAAGTCATGATGCAGGTTTTGTTTACTTGTCCATAAGGTGGCTCTGTCGTATCTTATTCACATTGTCCCATGACAGCACGTGCTACGAATCAACGACAGACCCATTCATTACTCGGTGCTATTCAGGGACGTACAGTACAATACGGTGGAGCAGTACCGGTACAGTTTCGCAGAACTCATTGACATGCACCTTGTGTATCGGGAAGTACGTTGCAATGCTCTCGCTGCTGGAAGGCTCTTTGGGGAACGATTTTCTAACAGTTCTCATCCGTCACGACGAGTGTTTATTTCTCTCGATAGACGAATGCGGGTGACCGGTTCATCGGAAAGAAGAAACGAGGGACCTGGCAACATGAGGACCACATCAGGGATACTTTTCCGGCTGCGTCAGAATCTTGTTCACCGATGTCATTCTTGCATTGAGGTAGATGGCAGTCAGTTTCAGTAAATTTTGTAAGATACAGTATAAATGGTACGCTTCATTGCGTTAATGATGGTATTTTCAGTTAACTTTAACTAGTGTACATAAAAAAGTACAAAGTAATGTGATTTTATTCCTATTATCTCATTAAGCTGACTTCTCCACCCCAAGTTCCCACCTCAATTTGTTCGGTGGAGCATCTTCTATGTCCTGCCAAATTTTTGCACGCTCTTGCGGAAATATCCCGTATAGTTCAAACATGCAGCAGTTTTGAAACTAAGTATTAAGCAGAGCCTTAACGGGGTAGGACGTCAAACGGGCCGACTTGGAGCAGGAGAATCACCACAGGACATTTTAGTTTCCAATGTCTATACTTTTACAAATAAATTCAAAAAACTTTGTCAGCACGACCAGGAAAGATTCAGGATTGCCACTCTTAGTAGTCAAAGTTCAAAAAAATAACAGAATACTTTTTTTTTACATGTGAAATTTCATGATTTTTTCACATACTATTGGCTGCATTTGTTACTATAGCTACACTTTTCTTCATAAGTAAGAAATTCTTCGATGAATTTTGCACAGCATACAAACCATACTTACAGGTGTATGAAACTATGGAATTGATTTAATTTATGAAAAAATGAATGAGCTGTTACATTTTAAATTTCATGTTTGGAAAAAACAAATTTTATAGTTAATTACCTCCATTTTTACCACAATTTTAATATATTTGGAAAATTCTAGAGTTTCGCATTAATGAGTATGAGTTTAATAAGCAGTGCAAAATTCATCGAAGAATCTCTCTTACTTATGAAGAAAGTGTAACTATAGCAACAAATGCAGCAATAGTATGTGAAAAAATCATAAAATTTCACATGTAAGAAAGATTACTTTGTTATGTTTTGAGCTTCCACTGCTATGTTTGTGAATCCTGAATCCTTTATGATGCTGACAAAGATTTATGAATTTATTTGTAAAAGTATTGACAGTGGAAATTAAAATGTCCTGTAGTGCCTCTCCTGCTCCGAGACGGCCCCGTTTGACGTCCTACCCCTCCCCCCCCCCCTAAAAAATGATAGCACACACACAACTTTTGCAGATCGTCTCGTAGAGTAAAACCACGACAAAATTAATATTGAAACTGATCACACAGTCCTTAAGGAAACCAAAAGTCTCTGCCATAAAATAACAATAGAGGTGAACTTCCGCATAAAAACGGGCATTAATATATGAAAAGAAAGTTTTGAACGAATACGCGACGCTATGCAACAAAACGCTGTTTACAACACTTACCAAATTATACTGTGGCATGACAGTCACATACCAAATAGGCTCTAGAGAAGGATCGTGGAACCCAGGACACTGCACTTTGAGGAGGTCGGCTACAGTAACCCGTGTTCCACACTTCGTCGGCAAATGCGGTTTTGCCTTTTGAAGGTAGTCTGCCCCTAAACTACTGCAGGTCTCACTGAGTGTGCCGAATTCAACTCCCTGTACTCAGATTTAAGAACGGGTCGCCGCGGCCCTGCTCGGCCACCGTGAGAAAATTCGTATGATTACACTCCAGATTTTGTTATCCAATCAAATGCGTGGCTCGGCGCGAAGGGATCAACCAATGAGCGGAACACGGTTAGCAACCGACACCAACCTCTTTCATGTCAGTATGCGTTCTGTACGCCAAGAACGGGGAATGTCTGCTGGGTTCCCCTGTATTCGTGTAAATAAAGCATTGAGTTATACCTTGCACACAGAGTTTTCAAAAAGTTAGGAGTCAGGTTTCGGAGAGGATAATTTCGGACACTTGCGGCCCTCCCGCGGAGGGAAAAAGACTTCCAACCCTGGCGCCGAGTGGAGCGCAGCGTTGTTGACGCAGATTTGCCGCGATCTTTATCCGGTGGCGCTCGGCGCGGTCTGGCACACGTTTGCTGTGTTTGAAGCCACCGTTGCATTTCGCGTTAGTGCTATCCACTTTCTGAACAACTCACAGTTTGCGGGATTTGCTACGCGACTTGCGTTGCTTGATTAATTGGAGTAGTG
The DNA here is from genome assembly GCF_023864275.1 of Schistocerca cancellata. Classification (NCBI taxonomy): domain Eukaryota; kingdom Metazoa; phylum Arthropoda; class Insecta; order Orthoptera; family Acrididae; genus Schistocerca; species Schistocerca cancellata. The sequence continues at coordinate 716,917,009 of NC_064628.1, forward strand.
TTGCATTCCTTGTGACGGAAAGCCAGGTGCGAAATGTAAGCCTACTTAGACGGAGAAGTGGGCGCTTAGTTTACATTTAAAATGTATTATACTACGACAATACCAAACCCCTTCAGATGTGAATTTTTCCTGAAGGAAGATACATTTTTCTTTTGTGCGATCTTTTAAAGGTTTTAGAAGCAAGATTTATACAAATACACTGTCCATTCACATTAATATGATCACATTTCAAAAGCAGCGCAGAACTCTGGAAGTGGTGCAGAAAGAGAGTCGACCAGGTTCTGGAAGGCGCAGACAGCGATGTGGAGCCATGCTGACTCCAGCTGTGCTAGGCTTCTCGGTTGAGGATAAGTGGCGCCAACAGCCCGACCGAGGTAGTCTCACAGAGTCTCGGTTGAGTTTGGTGGCAGTGGGTACGGTAAACTCATCCCGCTGCTCTTCATACCACGTACATACACCGCGAGCTCTGTGACACGTTGCACTGCCTTGCTGGTAGATGCTACTGTGCCGAGTAAAAACAAACTGCGAGGTCTCCAAGGATAGATGCACACTGGTGCTGATCCATTTTGCTTCCAGAATGACGAAATCACCCAAGGAATATCCTCCGACCTGGACCCTTCCGACGACTGGTGCTGTGTGTTTGCTTTCTGAGTTTCACAGCGTACACGCCGACAGCCATCTATCCAGTGGAGCATAAAAGGTGATTCGTCTGGTAAGGACACCTGTCGTCTCTTAGTGATCATAGAGATGCGGTACTGGTGTGCAAATTCCATCCTTCGTCGCTAATGAACACCAGTCAGCATGGGTGTATGAACCGTGCGCCTCCTGCGGTGGCCCATAAGCAATAATGGTCTCTGAACGGCAGTTGAGGAGAAGCTGCTGATATACCGGTGGATCATGTGGACGGACAGTTGGTCGACAGATGGACGTCTACTCGCCCGTAAGCATATAGGCCGCCGTAGTTCATGCCTGTCATCTGTGGCCCGTGGTGGAACACAGCTGCCTAAGCACCGGTTTCGGATATCGCCATCTTGCCATGCACGGTATACATTAACCACGGCGACACGCGAACAGTTTACGGACTTAGCCGTTTCGGTAATTCTTCCAACATTGACTCGAAAGCCAGTGATCACGCCCTTTTGAACGTCAGATATATCGCTCCTTTTCGCATTACGACGACGACTGCACTGTCTAACGCGTCCCGCCGACACGCTTTATATATTCTCCATTGTTAGTGCTGCCACCTTCCGTTTGTAAGATTAAAGTGGGACTCTACTTCGACACTGTCCTGCAAAATTTCATATCTGCCATTGAGTTTCTGTCAGCGCAAAAACGCAATAGCGCCGACTGCGATGGCATGATTTCCAGTGGACAGTGTGACAACCAAACAAACATAAAGACCCCTGCACACGCACCAGTTTATCGGCCGACCGACCAATATCGTTGCAGCTTACATAGGAGTGCGTCCCATCTGAACTCAGGAAGTACAGCACTGCCCTGTTGTGATTTGTTTAAATTCCTTGAGTTTATGTTCTGCGAGACACCTCTGGGTTTTACGCAGTAATAGAAGCTCAGTTTTCCGTTGACTGTCTTAGAGATAACAACGCCAAAAAGGTCGAGAGAAAGCTGTGGGCAGAGACGTGACTAATGCAAAGAAAAAAAATCACTCACACTATGTTACTTAAGGAGCTGGGTACAGATGAGTTCCGCAGTTATCTAAGACTGGATGAAACAAGCTTTTTTCGAAGCTGCGGAACACCATCAAACCATTCTTAACGAAAAATACAATCATGAGAGAGGCTGTAAGGTAAATTACGTCTTCTAGCTACTGCCAGACGTTAAGAGGTCCCCAAATTCAGTGCTACTTACTCCCAAAAATTATTATCTAAAATGATTCCTGAAACCTGCAGGAAATACATCATGGTAAAGCAAAATAAATAAAACACAAACACTCGTGTAAACTTTATTAATTTATGTATGTAGTATTAAAGATGCCCTTGTAAGTTTAAGAAACTCTTTCCAGATTGGAAGAAGAAAGACTGCAAATGGTGGTAGCGCACATCATCTAACAAACACAACAGCTACATCACAAACGAAACATTTAACAACTGTTAGAAATGTAAAAAAAGTCTCAATACTTTATTCTTGTGCAGGTTCTTTAAATGGCCTACACATATAAATAAATATTTGTAATGACTCTCATTCGCGCCGGCCCCGTGCAGCAAAGATATCGGAGGGAGGTATGATTATATCTGAGAAAGCTGACAGAAAATGAAAGCTATACTAACGACTTTTTTATGTACCTCTACTTTTTCACCCGTCTCAGTCTTTTGAGCTGATGCGATAAAGACGTATGTACTTGCACTCTCCCAGTATTGTGATAAGTAAAAGTTATAACATGCAGAATTGGCAAGTTTTCATTCCGCTTCCGAGCTACGTGCTAATCTTCACGTCCCGATCAGACGAGGACTTGCATTTTTAAATGGACCTGCTTCCGAGAAGAAGTCTACACGAAGAGAGAATAGCCGACACAGCCACGCCGGCATTGTTGTACATCGTTGGGGAGAACAGGTAAATATCAAGCCGTACACCAAAACTCGAAGGAATTAATCTTCCAGAACTGCGACAGCGTTTCTTAACCAGCACGCATCCATTCCTCCTTGCGTTTCTGGGCTTGTAATTTCTAGTGTGGCTAAACGTGTGTCAGCATAATTACGTCAGCTCTGAACAATTCACATTATCTCTCTCCCTAACCACTACACTTTTCATAGCAGAGGGCTTGGATATAGGTCGGACTTTGACACTTATAATAATGAAGCAAGTATATTTTATGTTTAAACGTCCATTGACTGTCTATGTTATGGCTTTAAGGTTTTACTTCAGATACGTATCAGATATGAAATCTACGATCTAATATGGTTATTCCGGTTTTAAAAATCCTTCACTGTGGTCAAAAAGAAAAAAAAACTCAACATCCAGGAAGAAATGGAAATAGCTAAGCACATAGGGAAAATAGGCAAGCGGCTCCTGAACGATCAGCCGGCTGGAAGGAACTAAGTATATTTTGACACTGTGAGGTCATTGGTTACTGTAAATAGCTAAACTCTGGATGCTGCGTTATGAATCATGCCACCTTCTACTTTTTCAAAGGTTATCTTTTTAAATTTCTAATTTTTGAAGTTTATTGATTTTTATTTTTAGTTTTTATATTCAGTGGGTGCTCTGTGTTACGAACACTGTGGTATGTAGCTGTCAATGGCGCTCTTGCGCTGAAATAACAATGTTTTTAACAAGAAGGCGCATTATGGTTTGGAGAATGTAGAGTCTTGTGCCGTAGGAAGCTAGGGAGAGGATGCTATTATGGGTGGCCGGTTCCTGTTTCTACAACACAAAAGCACTCGTGGACTAAAACGGTTCTTTATTGACATAAACAGGTAGTTGTTACTTAACTTGTATAGAGTCCATGTATTGTGGTACAAGCTCTTCCGTAATAGTCTACTTGCAGACAGTATTGGTAACCTTGCTATTACAAACTTTAGTCTCACTACTGGCTAAAGTACAAGTACTATCAACACCAATCTGGTCGCAACCTACTGTCGTAGCCTGCGATATGAACTGACAGACACCAACTGGAAGTGTGAGTCATTGCGGCCCTCCGGTCTGCGGCGGCGGCCTACATACATGCTGTCGAGAGGGCGTTGGTGGTATGTTGCTTGTCAGAGTGTCTCTGGCCTCTCTCATGATAGGTGCACTTGGTCCAGTGCCTACTATCGATCTTCGCGCTGCATCTTTGCCGACAACTTGCGCCAGCACAGAGAATGATTTTTTTTTAAGTTTATCGATTCTTACTATGCACTCTGTAACATATAGCTGCCACTGGCGCTCTTTCACTGATGCCACTCTTTGTTTTTGACAAGAAGGTTCATTAATGACTGAAGTGGGATTTTTGCGATTGATTCTTGTTATCAGCTTTTGCATTGAGGGATCTGTGTCTTTTATATAGGGTGCCATATAGTCAAACCTGGCAGTTTTTAACGTTGGTGTGACTATATGTTATAGTGTATGTATTTGCATTTACCCACATTTCAATGAAGTGTGTTTTACGGCTTAGATGCCGCACTTGTTCGGCATACAGGCATAGCATTGGCACCATTATTAATCAGTAGTGACGGCTAGAGTGGTATGATCTCATGCATCAGAGGGAGGGGGGTATAGATTCTGGTTTTACCGAGATTCGATATAGACTATGTTTTTGGGTTGTAATATTACAAGGGACACTCAAAATTGGTATTCAGAGCTCCCCTATGTACATCTACATCTACATCCACACTCCGCAAGCCACCTGACGGTGTGTGGCAGAGGGTACCTTGAGTACCTCTATCTGTTCTCCTTTCTATTCCAGTCTCGTATTGCTCGTGGAAAGAAAGATTGTCGGTATGCCTCCGTGGGCTCTAATCTCTCTGATTTTACCCTCATGGTCTTTTCGCGAGATACGCAATATACTGCTTGACTCCTCGGTGAAGGTATGTTCTCGAAACTTCAACAAAAGCCCGTACCGAGTTACTGAGCGTCTCTCCTGCAGCGTCTTCCACTGGAGTTTATCTATCATCTCCGTAACGCTTTCACGATTACTAAATGATCCTGTAACGAAGCGCTCTGCTCTCCGTTTTATGCTTTCCCATTATAGCAATGTATTTTATATACCATACCTTAATTTTTAATTTTTGCTCCATTACTATTCTGGCTATTAATGTAAGCATTTTTTCAGCAGTTTTTAGAACACCATTCATCTATAATAACTGTCATGGTTTGTGTTATGACAAGATTTATCAGTTGAACTCTATCATATCTCACAGCCTGCAGGCACCATCTGCCGAGAGCTAAGTTTACTAGTCTTAGGGTCCTGTACGTTTTCATGCCCAGTGCAATGTGTGCAACCTGAATATGCACTACACCTCTGGCATATTTAAAATATAAAGCCTGATCCCGTTTGGTTTGCACTGGACTGCGCCAGATACAGCAGTAAGGTAATATACTGCTTCCATCTTATCTCTACTGTGGGTTGTCAACTTAGGGACGAAGTAGGTTACATATTTTTAAAAAAATATCTTTCGATCATCTTCTGTTGTATTCTATTTTGTAGGACGCCTTGCAGTGTTTTTTAAAACTCTCTCAAAGGGGTATTTACCTGCTGGGATATTTTATGGGTGATATCCCGTCTACCCATCGCTACTAAATATCGGAAAGTTGTTTGATACTTTCTTGGTAATCCAATTTCACCAAATGGGATCACGCCACTATTATGAAATTTTGCATTTCTCCTGTAGGTCAATCCGAAGATGCCTAAATAAAGGTGAAACGCGCGATTGCGACAAAACAGTAATAAAAAAATTAACACTACAACTACTTGTTTCTTCTTCAAATGGATGTCAGTTGGATTATCATGCTTGCCGACGCGAGTTTACGATAGATAGAAGGTTATACGTTTGAGCTCGTGTCCACGCATTGGTGGGATTTTGAACGCTGTCGCGTTATTGAAGTAAGAAAATTAACCACAAACAAAAGACCGAGACTAGCTCATTACTGTAACACACTCTGCATAACGGTTGACGCGTCTTTTCGAAAGTGCCTTTCCAGGTGAACAAGTGCGAGCATGTTCAAATGGTTCAAATGGCTCTGAGCACTATGGGACTCAACATCTTAGGTCATAAGTCCCCTAGAACTTAGAACTACTTAAACCTAACTAACCTAAGGACATCACACACACCCATGCCCGAGGCAGGATTCGAACCTGCGACCGTAGCAGTCCCGCGGTTCCGGACTGCACCGCCAGAACCGCTAGACCACCGCGGCCGGCTGCGAGCATGTTTTTGCAGTTAAAGATGTACCGGCTACTGGTTTCGAAAGTAAAGGGGAAGAGAAGATGGCTAAAAGAAGTGCCAATCCGTCTCTCGCCGGTGGCCGGTGCCACGTAAGAACTGGTCGTTCTTTGGGTGAGTGCGCTTTCTCGGCGGTGCTCGCCTCATCCTGGGAACCGCGCTCTCCGGCGAGTAGCGCAACAGTCAGAGGGAGCGGAGGCCGAACATTGGGAGGCTGTGGTCTTGAGTCTATCATTTTCTCTTCAAACGACAAGCCTTCATGTTGGACATATACCCCTCTTCAACATTAGATGTAAATATAAGTCTCTATCCATTGCATATACAATTTCGTCCTCTTTCGTGACACTGGTGAGAAATATAGTAGGTGGAAAAAAATATGGAAACACCAAAAACAACGGTTTAGCAAAGTCAGGGCATGTAATACAGCTTCAAGTTGTCTTAGAATGGATAAACACAGGTCCTGTACGGATTAAAGGGAATTTTAGACCATTCTTCCTGCAAAATAGTGGCAACTTCATTTAACGTTGATAAAAGTGGGTAGCGATCGCGCACCCTTCTCTCCAAATGAGACCATAACTGTTCAGTAATAGATCTGGTGACTGTGGTGGCCAAGGGAAATCGACGGTTCATCACTGTGGTCACAAAATCAATCCTAGACGATGTGAGCTGTGGGAACAGGGGCCCTGTCGCCTTGGAACACGGCATCAGCACTGGGGAACAAACATTGTCTCATTTCATGTAGGCTTTCACGGCCGGCGTCTTCATCAATAAACACTTCCGGGCTAAGTTGCCGTGGTCGATCTGTAGAACTTCTTCTCCCTGACGTTTCGTTCTCAACTACGGAGAACATCTTCCGAGGTGAACGGAAGATGTTCTCCGTAGTTGAGAACGAAACGTCAGGGAGAAGAAGTTCTACAGATCGACCACGGCAACTTAGCCCGGAAGTGTTTATTGATGAAACATTGTCTCATTGGAAGGACCTGATCAGCCAAAATAATCACATAATTCTTGGCAGTAATGCTACCTTGCAGACTACCAATGGAATGCCACGATGTGGCTGCCCAAATCGTCACCGAATCTCCGCCATGTTTCACTCTTGGGACGTAAACTCTACCAGAAGATGGAAACAGTAGACCGATCCGGCCAAATTACTTTCTTCTATTGCTCCATAGTCGTGGTTTATGGCTTCGGGTTCACGTTTTACTGTTACGGGCGATTGCAACACTGATGAGTGGTTTTTTAATTCAAATCGCCCTAAAATTCCCTGCTTCTAGAGCTTCCTTCGTGTGTTTTGGTGTTACAGGCATCGCACATGCGACATTCTGTTCTGCAGTGACTCCTGCATTCGTCGTTCTCTTGTATTCCCTGTCAGTCATCTACACTACTGGCCATTAAAATTGCTACACCAAGAAGAAATGCAGATGATAAACGGGTAATCATTGGACAAATATATTATACTGAAACTGCCATGTAGTTACATTTTCACGCAATTTGAGTGCATAGATCCTGAGAAATCAGTACCCAGAACAACCACCTCAGGCCGTAATAACGGCATTGACACGCCTGGGCATTGAGTCAAACAGAGCTTGGATGGCGTGTACAGGTACAGCTGTCCATGCAGCTTCTGCACGATACCACAGTTCATCAAGAGTAGTGACTGGCGTATTGTGACGAGCCAGTTGCTCGGCCACCATTGACCAGACGTTTTCAGTTCGTGAGACATCTGGAGAATGTGCTGGCAGAGCAGCAGTCGAACATTTTTTGTATCCAGAAAGACTCGTACAGGACCTGCAACATGCGGTCGTGCATTATCCTGCTGAAATGTAGGGTTTCGCAGGGATCGAATAAAGGGTAGAGCCACGGGTCGTAACACATCTGAAATGTAACGTCCACTGTTCAAAGTGCCGCAATGCGAACAAGAGGTGACCGAGACGTGTAACCTATGGCACCCCATACCATCACGCCAGGTGATACGCCAGTATGGCGATGACGAATACACGCTTCGAATGTGCGTTCACCGCGATGTCGCCAAACACGGATGCGACCATCATGATGCTGTAAACAGAACCTGGATCCATCCGAAAAAATGACGTTTTGCCTTTAGTGCACCCAGGTTCGTCGTTGAGTACACCATCGCAGGCGCTCCTGTCTGTGATACAGCGTCAAGGGTAACCGCAGCCATGGTCTCCGAGCTGATAGTCCATGCTGCTGCAAACGTCGTCGAACTGTTCGTGCAGATGGTTGTTGTCTTGCAAACGTCCCCATCTGTTGACTCAGGGCTCGAGACGTGGCTGCACGATCCGTTACAGCCATGCGTATAAGATGCCTGTGATCTCGACTGCTAGTGATACGAGGCCGTTGGGATCCAGCACGGCGTTCCGTATTACCCTCCTGAACCCACAGATTCCATATTCTGCTAACAGTCATTGGATCTCGACCAACGCGAGCAGCGATGTCGCGATACGGTAAACCGCAATCGCGATAAGCTACAATCCGACCTTTATCAAAGTCGGAAACGTGATGGTACGCATTTCTCCTCCTTACACGAGGCATCACAACAACGTTTCACCAGGCAACGTCGGTCAACTGCTGTTTGTGTATGAGAAATCAGTTGGAAGCTTTCCTCATGTCAGCACGTTGTAGGAGTCGCCACCGGCGCTAACCTTGTGTGAATGCTCTGGAAAGCCAATCATTTGCGTATCACAGGATCTTCTTCCTGTCGGTTAAATTTCGCGTCTGTAGCACGTCATATTCGTGGTGTAGCAATTTTAATGGCCAGTAGTGTATGTGCTCTACGTCCTCGGTGAAGATCGGATTTCGGAATTTAGTGAGCAGGCCCTTCCGTTTAGCACGCCGTTTATCTGCAAGCGTGCCCCACTTCAAACTTTCTATGAGATTTGTAACGCTTTCGCGATGGCTAAATGTACCAGTCACGAATCTTCCCGCTCTTCTTTGGACCTCAATCTCTTGAATCAGACTCAATTGGTAAGGGTCTCATACAGACGAACAATACTCTGACTGGACGAACTAAAGAATTGTAAGCAATTTCCTTTGTTGAAGTACTGCATCGCTTCAGGAGTCTACCAATAAACCGCAATCTAGAGTTCGCCTTACCCGTTACTTGTGTAATCTGATCATTCCGTTTGAGATCATTTCTTATAGTCACACCCAGGTTCAAAATGGTTCAAATGGCTCTGAGCACTATGGGACTCAACTTCTGAGGTCATTAGTCCCCTAGAACTTAGAACTAGTTAAACCTAACTAACCTAAGAACATCACACACATCCATGCCCGAGGCAGGATTCGAACCTGCGACCGTAGCGGTCTCGTGGTTCCAGACTGCAGCGCCAGAACCGCACGGCCACTTCGGCCGGCCACACTCAGGTACTTGACGGACGTTACCGCTTCCAAAGACTGGGCATTTATTTTGTACTCGCACATTAATGGGGATTTTCGCCTTGTTATACGCAGTAGTTTACACTTACTAATATTGAGAGACTTAGACTTAGAACAATCTAAAACAACTGCCCAACATCGGAAAAAAGATAAATAAATCTCCAAAGTTAACTCTTTTTCAGTGTCATCAGAATCGTTTAAAAATTTCTTTATGGCTTTGAGACAATCATCAACAGTTTCCATATAACTTTTAACGGGTTCCCAATTTGTAATGATTCTACCAACTGCTTTTGTTAACGAAAGTCATCTTGTAGGTACATGTTGGAGAATTCCACTCCATTCTGCATCTACAAATTCAAAAAAGAATTTTAGAACTTCCCTTCGTTTTGTAGAAATGAAGAGGTGACCATATAATTTTAGGACAAATTTCAAGATCAATATCTAAGGTATCACAGGCATGTCTCATCGCATTGTGCAAAATATGATTCCAACAGTTTACCTTGAATATTTGTTTGTTATAATCATTTAACAGTTTAGATAGTGAATTATGCTTTCCAAAAATAAGATTGGCATTATCAGCCAAAAAAGCACTATCGGTTGTTTATATCAAGTTTGTGGGACTCAGTCGAACGTTTTAATAAATTGTTAATAGACATTGCTTTTGCACTACTCTCTTCTATAAAATCCAGAAGTTTATTCTGAAATCCAATTTCAGAATCAAAATATCTCACAACAATCGGAAACATCTTCCTGTTTTTATGTTTTGAAGCATCAGTTGCTATAGAGAAAAATTTACTCGACTTATTGGGATCATTTAAAATTGTAACAAAATCTGAAACACTTTTTGGAGCCAAAACTTCTTTCACTATTGCTTCAGCTTTAGTGCGCTCACAATACATTTTTTTTTGTTATACTAGAATCACTGAATACATCCTTTGTGATTTTAACATTGCAGTCCAAGCTATTATAACTGGCAAGGTGAGGTTATGTTCCACTGTGTGATATATAAATGTCAGTTCTGCTGCAACAGCTCTGTGTAATCCACTTGTGGTGGAGCTACCAATAGCAGAAAAGAAGTTGGAAATCTTGGAAGACTCCTTTACGTCTTTCTCCTTGTTTGTATGGGCTAATTATGTTAAAGAAATTTTATTATTACGTTAAATTCATATTTACATAATTTTAAATTGCACCAAACAAAGAGGTACAATTGTACTACAAAATCGACTTATAGCTTACCTGTGGTCTTTGCATGCTGCAAACAGTTCGTATTAAAAAACTTCCTGGCAGATTAAAACGGTGTGTCGGACCGAGACTCGAACTCGGGACCTTTGCCTTTCGCGGGCAATTGCTCTACCAACTGAGCTACCCAAACACGACTCAGCCCTTTCCTCATAGCTTTACTTCTGCCAGTACCTCGTCTCCTACTTTCTAAACTTTACAGAAGCTCTCTTGCGTTGGTATTGCCTCCATGTGCCACACTAAATTCCGGTTTGCAGATACAACAGAAGACTTTGAAACAATTAGCTTTCTCAGGAATACACACGTTTTTAGTTTTCTTCCTTGTGGGTGATATCACCCTATCTTCATCACTACTCATCTTAAATCAAGAAATCACAAACTCTGAATCTGATTAAAACAACGTCACGTCCTCTACTAATGTGTTTAGAGCTTCCACAAAAGCAGCTATGTGCACAACTGAAGTAACAAGTTAAATACTTGGTGCCTTGGTGGCACTGTAGTTGGTACACTATTAGTACTGACGAGTTAAATCAGGAAAAAAGCTTCCAAAAAGTATGTGTCACTTATCAAAATAAATGCGAAATTAGAAGCAGACATAAGTGGCAAAGTTGACGACAATGCAGACAACAAAGCGGTCAACACCGACTAATAGTACGCTGCACAGTTGGCAACGAACATCTGTAAATCGCTACGACACGAAATACCCCGACAGCCCCCGAGAGCCACCGATCACAAACTACGGAGCCCGCGTGCCTAGTTACAGCTCCGCGTAAGTGAACGGCCAGACGAGCGTTTATTACACGTGCGGCACTGCCAGTGCTGGCCACACTGGCCCTCTCTCAAGCTGTGTTAATCCCCTCGGCTACGCCCACATGAGCGTTTCTTTCACGGCCGTTTGTACGGCAAGTCATACGGCCGATATAAATCACTATTTGTTTTAGAACTGCTTCGGTGCAAACTGCGGCAACTTTTACTGCGCACAGTCAGTATCAGTTGTGAGCGTGTTAGGAGAAATACGATATTTGAACTACTATTGCAAAAGAGAGAAAAGTACGGGATAAATTCGAAATAATACGGGACAAGGGGTCTGAACAAAAAAGTAGCCAAAATACGGGACTTCCCGGGAAATACGGGACAGTTGGCACCCCTAGATGTGCGCCACCACCATTTGTAGTCTTTCTTCTTCGAAGTTGAAATGAACTTCTTAAAAAGTTTGGAAATCTGTGGTAAGGTGTTATGGGACCAAACTGCTGAGGTCATCGGTCCCTAAGCTTAAGCACTACTTAACTAACTTGCACTAAGGACAACACACACACCCATGCTCGAAGGAGGACTCGAACCTCCGACGGGTACAGCCGCGAGCTTCTTAAACTTACAGGTCATCTTTTATGCTACGTAAATCAATTAATAGCGTTTGTGTGAACGAATTTTATTTTTTTATTTTGCTTTACCGTGATGTATTTCCTTAGTCAACTGTAAATCACGTTGCAGATTGCAGGAATCATTTTAGCTGATAATTGTGAGGATACAACAGCACTGAATTTGAGGTCCTTCTGCCTCTAACTAGAAATCGTAATGTAGCTAATAGCCTCTCCTCGCATCTTACAGCCTCTCTCACGACTGTATTATTTATCGTTAAGAATGGTTTTATGACGTTCAGGAGCGCCAAACGTATGTTTCATCTGTTCTTAGATAATTACGATAATCATCGATTCCGAGCTGCTGAAGTAACAGAACGTGGGTAAATTTCTTTCTTTGCATTAGCCACTTGTTTGTCCACAGCTTTCTCTCGGCATTTTTTGGTTTTCTTACCTCTCGAACAACCAAGGCAAACCCCTTTTCTGTTTCTGTGTCAAATCAAGCGGGATCTCGGGGAAAAAACAATGAACTTCAATAAACTACACCGACAGGGCGGCGCAGTAATCGCTGAGTGCAGTCGGTCGGAACGAGTGTAGGCTGCCACGAAACTCGTCGGCTGGTCAGTCTGCCGGTAAGTTCGTGCTTGTGTAGGGGCCTCAAGACGGGCGCGTGAGCGGACGAGAAGTGGGGAAAACTGTTAGAACGCCCATGACAGACCGATCCCAGTTAACTGCAAACAGAGCTTTCCACCTAAACGACACAACGGCCGACTAACTAACGGTTGTATGAAACCAGTACTGGCCAAAAAAGCTTGGTGCCAAGCATGAGTAACTCATTTGGATGATACATAACAAAAAATTCAATGACGATTTAAAGATATTACATAAGTCATAGTAATTTCCTGTTCCATGGCATTATTGCATTAATCACTGGTAAATGCACCAGCTAGATACTTAGTACAACTTTCACCGGGCCTTTTAAAGGAATTGACTGACATTTAAACCTTGCCTTATGGCATCATAAACTCAATTTCAGTTACGTAAAGAACACTGTTAAGAAAACATATAATCAATTTAGACCCAATAGGAACGGCCAATCGGGCACCAAATATTCTTGCTAACGACCCAGCCCACAATCCCATCGCCAGAATACCTTCGCCAACGCCCGACAGAACCAACGTACAGCAGGTAACTCCAATCGCCCCGCTGAAAACACAGGGACGCGCCACGTCTGCTCCTAATGCTGCTTGGCCCACTGAAGAAATTCCGAAGAGCTGCTCGCGCTACAGCCTTCCCGTCGCATTGCAGCTTGTAAGGTAAACACACCAGGCAGCACCCGAAAAAGGGCGAGGTGTAAGTCCGGAAGACGGCGCCGCAAACACACAGCAGACAGCACGAAGCCGCATCGATACATCACGGGGGAGCCACACTGCTCAGTCAGGTGTCTCCGTGGAGTTGGTGGCCAGCTCTGCCCATTAAGCAACCTTTGTGCAGCTTGGCGTCCACGATTTTAAACGTACCACCAACACCAGCTGCGCTAGGTTACAACTGGTCTACACATGGTCGAATTCACGAAAAAGTCCAAGAAACAGGTTGGCTCTAGTATGGACAGAAAAACTGGTGTTAGACCAGTCAACCACGAATACAGTTCTGCTCGAGCATAGATCCTCCACGAAATGCCTATCTTTCAGATGAGAAGAAGGGTAAACTGAAAGTTCAGCGCCTTTGTCAATGGAAACTGCAGTCCGGTAGAGTGCTCTGTTATATATACTCAATGGCTATCCGATTTGGAATCAGGCACCGTCGCTACTAATTTCCAGCGGCGTTTCCCTTGTCACAGGGCAGTCGACACTGCCGAGCTTCAATTCAGCACGAAACCTTTTTGTAATACCCTGATGGGCGAACGTTGGTTTCTGCTGGAATAGCATCGCCGTCGCGACGCACGTGTAAAACTGCCACTGACCTAGACACCTCAGCTGCTTGTGCTTGCAGTGCTCCCGGAGAAGTTCATTTCGGCGGAGACAGTTGCGACGCCCATCAATGGATACATCTCGACTGTTCTATCAGCATTTTGGACGAGAGCGTAGAGGTCAACAGCGCAAACTGAGAGTGTTTTCTGCGCATCCGCAGGTAAGCGCGACATCCAAATGTTCCGCAGAATATCGTCGTCGATTGCGTTGCCTGCCAGCGTGTGAAGACGACGAAGTACATAGTTAAGATGGTGTGCGGTCGCCGAGTGCTTCAGTGAGGATTAATTTCTCGAGTCGTTTAGCTTCCAAATGCCACAACTGCACGATTTACGTAGGCCCATCTTGCCGTTCTTGGCGGCGAAGCTAAGATGTCTTATACTTCGTGCCGATTCGCTCGTTAGTTGCAGCCACCACATAATGGTGTTTAGTTCTGTCCTCAAGACGCGTGTCACGTCGGTCGAAGCACAGTAAGGGATTCTCCGACCAGAAGGGCACGATTTTCCCCGCAGTCGGACTATGGATCACATCTGCGGCTGGCAAGTCAGTGATGGTCACGGCAGGCGTTGAATACGCGACGCTGTTGTTTACAAGTGATTCTGCGTGGTGCGGGTGATGTGAAAACTTATGTACGATGCGTTTTTCGTCCCGGCGCGTGAGATCACCAAATATTGTGCGTAAATGCAATTTATCGAATCACATATCATAACAATTACTTACAACTAGTTATAGTGATCGTAAGATTGCTAATAACGTCCGTATCTATTCCTTGTTTTGAGATCAGAGGCAGTGGGGGGAATCAAAGAATTTACACTGATCACATGAAATATTTAGCAGTTAATTCGCTGTTGGTATCACTGTCCACATACGTAATGGCCATCTGTATATTGCAAACTCGGTAACTTTGTGAATTTTATTTGACACTAGCTGAGAAATCGGGTGTTGGACGGGTATTTATTTATTACAATCTTCTGTTAGTCTTTATCCTCCTCCCTCTTCTCTCTGTCCTCCCCCCCCCTCTGTCTATCTCCTCTTGCCCCTCTCCCTGTCCACCTCCTCTTTCCCCCTCTCTCTATCAACCTCCTACTCCCCTTCTCGCTATTCATCACCTTTCTCTTGATCTACCTCTCCTCCCTCCTCTCTCTATCCATCTCCCCTGTCCCTGTCCGTCACCCCCACCCCTCCCTTTCTCTGCTCATCTCCATCCCCTCCCCTCTCTATCTCTAGTTTCTCTCTTCAGCTCTTCCACACCCACTCTCTGTCCTTCTCCTCCTGCTCCTTCTCCATCCATCTCCTCCTCCACCCTCTCCCTGCTCATCTCCACCCTTTCCTTTCTGTGTCCATCACCACCTCCCCCTCTTTGTCGATCTCCTCTCCCCTCTATCTATTCATTTCCTCTTCCTATATCTCCCAATTCCTCCTCCGCCAGTCTATAGCTATCTCCTCCTTCACCCTCTCTGTCTGTCCACCCTCTAGTCCTCCCTTCTATCTCCTCATTATCACACAGCAGTTCTTACCCTTACAGATTTTTTTCCAGATTGTAACTAATATGTGTGTCAAATTTGACTGAAATCGTCCCAGGGGCTTAGAACGAGCCCTTTACGCGAGGCTTTGCTCGCATACGCAAATGTCAAGTATATTTCGTACCTGTTTATAATACTTCATGAGTATTTGTACACATAATTTACCTGTATGTCCAGCGAATTTCGCCCTGCATTTTCATTTTTCCTTAGCGTAATGTTTATGACGTGTTATCTCCTGAACTGTATGCTGTACAATGAAGTAATTTTTCTGGTACATTCAGTGGTATATGTGAATACTGTCAGCAGGATGTGTCACGAATACAGTTAATTGTAAAGAAGTAATAAATTAAAAACTCATGCTTCATGTGGCAGTTTTCCTGCATTAACGGCGAAAATGTAGAAGCGATAATCTTCTTTCCTTTTATCATTTTGTGGGGCTCTTCAGCGAGGAAAAGTTTCGTGTATGTTTTGAAATTACGTTTTAAGTTTATTATAAGTCTCTAAGTGCTCTCATTCTCAAACACTGGGTAACTCAAGTATGGGTATTCTCACGTCATGGGCTACACTGCTTTTTCACCCCGTGCCCCATACCTTTGATAGGTGGATGGTTCTTACCTCCTCAGTGACTCTTTCCAGGCAGTAACTAATACGTGTACTAAGTTTGGTTGAAACTGGTCGAGCGGTTTAGGAAGAGATGTGAAACATACGTACATCAATTTTTATAATTTGTATGGATATCAAGTAACCTCTCAGTTCAAGCTCTGAAGATGCGCTATTACATTGTGTTTGCTGCACTTGTCTTCTAGTCCAAGTGTATAACTGTTGCCTGAAATAAAGAAAACAAATCATTTGAATAACACTCTTGGATTTAAAATAATTACTTTACAAAAAAATTAAAATAGGAGCCCATAATATCGAATATAAATTCCAGAAATAACTTTTTTCTGATGATGTTATAATTTCCGTAGTCCATCGAATTGTACGACTTAAACCCGTTATCAAGCTATTTTAAATCAACGTTTTATTTTAAACAACCGTTGTACCTCTAGGATGGTCTCGGGGAGGGGGTCGCGGCAGCCGGTGAGTGGGTCAATCTCAACCAACCAACAGCCCGAGCATCTGGCGAACAGCATGCCACGGTGACAGAAGCCACGCGTGTTATGATGCCCACTTGGAGCAGCACGGTATCCAATGTTACCCAGCAGCTGATTCATATTTTACCGATTAACATAGACTTACACATCCGGAAACACTGCAAATTTTTCCCCACAGTAAAGACTTTTTTTTCGTAGGACTTATTCGTTGGTTACCTTCTTCCCTTGAATGTATATCCATACACATTTACGTGTATGCAGCTGCTGCAACACTCTCTCTGAGCTGTTTAGGTGATCACCAGTCTAGCAGTTACTCTGTCACACACCAACAGACAGCTGATTAACTGCGCTTTTAGGAACAAATACGTTTACGAAGTAGTGACTTAGTTAACTTAAGTCAACAGTTGACTAATGCGCTCACCAAGTCGTCATATCACTCAGTTTCAAAATGTAGACGATATTGAAGATAAACGAAAAGTTCATTAAAAAAACAAGTCGGAATTAATTCATCTTCTTATTCACTCGTTCATTCACAGACAACTTTCCGTTGTCGCTATACACAGTGTTTCTAAGTTCCAAATTGCAATGCTATCTCGTGCCGACTTGTGGGGTTACGATCCTTGAAGTTTGAACAACAACCCTGAAGAAGGCCAAAGCGCTGACATCGCTGCAGCAAGCGTCCTGGCCGCGAATGGAACATAAATTGTCACACGCGTCGGAAAATGGCGGTGGAGCAGCGAGGTCACATGAAGTTTTGTGTTTGTGAGCGACAATTCATCGGATTCAACCCTAGTACAGAAAGAGGTTCATGGTTGCTCCTCCACGACAACGCTCCAGCTCACAGAGCGAAGATCATGTGCGAGGTTCGGCCAGGATCACAGTCGTGGATTGCCCGCCGTAATCGCCAAACTTGGCCCCAGCCGACTACTGGTTGAAACCCAAACTGCAGCTGGCAATGAAAGGACGCTATTACTATGCAGTGAAGTACATCCTAGAAAATTGTACTGCAGTACTAAACGCTAATCCGAGACAGGACCACAGTGATTGTTTGAAAACACATTTAAAACGATTCCACCTGTGTATTGATTCAGGGGGAGACTATTTTGAACAAACGCAGTGAACATAATCCGTGGCTTTTACTTCTCATTGCCCCAGTCCTGACGGAACTGGGACATCCTGTGTATATACACTTATACGCTGTTTGTAGCTGGGGTACTCAACATGAAAATATTGGAATAAAAGGATAAGCAAATGAAATTCATGATACAGACATATGTACACTATTGATCGCTGTGCTATACAGAGAAAGATAAAAGCAAAGATAAGAGCCACAGAAAGTGCCTTAGTGACACACAGAAATGAAACAACAAAAAATGGTTCAAACGGCTCTGACACCTGCCTCGAGATGACTGGGTGTTTGTGTTGTCCTCATCATTTCATCATCATCCAGGAAAGTGGCGCAATTGGACTGAGCAAAGATTGGGTAATTGTACGGGCGCTGATAACCACGCTGTTGAGCGCCCCACAAACCAAACATCATCATCATCATCACCAAACGGCTCTGAGCACTATGGGACTTAACATCTGTTGTCATCAGTCCTCTAGAACTTAGAACTACTTAAACCTAACTAACCTAAGGACATCACACACATCCATGCCCGAGGCAGGATTCGAACCTGCGACCGTAGCGGTCACGCGGTTCCAGACTGAAGCGCCTAGAACCGCACGGCCACACCGGCCGGCAAATGAAACAACAGATTGCACAGTAACACATCTCGTATTTTACATTGTATTGTACAATTTATAAACGAGATATGTATAGTTTCACCTACTTTGTTATTGGTCAGACACTCGGGGGACATCCCGGCAATTTGCCTTTACACAAACAACCTGTTTCTCGGAATTGTACTATTGTTCATGCCATCGTCTAATGCTCTGTGCTGCAGGAGGATGCACACCGTACCTAGTACGAAAGTCACGCTGAACAGTTATTACCGACCCGCACATACAAAACGCTTTCTATTGTCCCGACACCATTTTTTACTAGAACAGAAGTGGGCGCACACTGCTGCTACCTAGCGGGAACCATGTAAAACTCGAGAGTCTGCTCATTCCAACAGTACGTTGCTCACGCACATAACTCAAATAACATAATCTTTATGGTTTTTTAAAAATCGGATGATTCTTTTTCATACACCTCGTACTTTAAATTTTTTTTAAATTTACGCAATTCCTTTGTATCTACGATATCTTTTTGCAGTTTATTATACAGAGTGATCAGAAACAGTCTGAATAGTTTTTACGTAGGTTGCATAGTAAGTTGCGCTGAGTAATAATTATTTAGAGCATTCGATACAGTGCGACATTTCCAAGGTAATTAGCATTGAAGTTATCAGGCCGTTACGCGAGCAAATTCAAGCGGTCCGCCAGAGATGGTGACGCCAGACGTGTCCTTCGTTTGATTTCCTAAAACCGTACAAGATACCGATACAAAAATTGTCACGGCAGTAAGTATCGAACCAGAGCCAAAGACTGAGCAGTCTACACTATGAGAATAACTGACACTAACTGCATATGGCGGACCGCGGACCGCTTGAAGTTGCGCATGCAACGGTCTCATTGGCTAACTTCAATGCTAATTAACTCGGAAACGGTGCAATGTATTGGTTCTTTTCTTAACAATTATTTCTCAGTACAACGTACCCTGCAACACCCTTACAAGCTTTTCAGGCTGTTTCTGACCACCCTGTATAGCTTGACTCCTTCGTAAAATGTAGTGGTTTGGCCCTTAAATTTATTCTTAGTTCATGTATGGACCTGTCTGCTACATCCACTGAAGACCCAAAACATTATGACGAAGCGGTATGGCGTTCGTCCACCTTCGGAACGCCGTACAGCAGCGATGCAGTGTGGCACAGATTCGACAAGTTGTAGGTAGGTTTGCGGTGGCACCGGATGTCTGCGCACTGATCATGCGAGCAACTCACGAAAATTACAGACGGGTAGTTTGTGGGCGCTGAAGGGGCACCCAATAACGTCCCTGATGTATCTCATTGGGTTCAGATCCGCAGGTTCGAATCCTGCCTCGGGCATGTATGTGTGTGATGTCCTTAGGTTAGTTAGGTTTAGGGGACTGATAACCTTAGAAGTTAAGTCCCATAGTGCTCAGAGCCATTTGAACCATTTGGGTTCAGATCGGACGTGAGTTCATTATAATGCTTCTCAGTCCACTGTAGCACGATTCTGGCCTTATGACACGGATGTTACCCAACCGACAGATGCTAGCCGTCTGTGAAAACGTCAAACATGAAGCGATACAGGCGCTTTGCAACGACGTTCACGTGGCCCACAGTTGTTACTACCACAGGTCCTGTGGAAGACCAGGCGAACTTCCGTCATATTACAATACTGCCCCCATCGGCCTGCCTGAGTGGTACAGTGCTATTTTCGAATAGCCGTTCACTGGAATAATGGCGCATTCGGATATGACGATCGACCTTGTGTAACGAGAAGCGTAATTTGTCTCACCCTGTGACACGCTTACATTGACGACATAAAAGTTTTCTGGGTATGGTACCGCGTCATAATGTATAAAACTACTGCTACTGGAGAAAAACAAACGTTTCGGCCACGGTTGCAGTGACCTTCTTCTGGGTATACTGGTGCGTTCTAGCTATGCAGTATCCCTTATATTCTGTTATTACTGTTCACTGCGCATGCCATTACATCATAATTTTAAAAAGATAGTTCGTTTCATTGGTCTCTTAAGGAAGACCCCTTCATTGGTCACTTAAGGAAGAAGGAGAGGGAACTTTATTTTAATAGGTTATTGCGGTGGAGGGAGAACGCAACCTCTGTTGTCCATTGGCTCTTGTGTTATGTGCCTTGATTGGTGGTCACCGTCGAATGAGAAGTTGGCTACCGTTTACCAAACGCTGGAAGTCGACCGCGACTGACTGGCCGCGGAAGGCTACGCAACTACGTTTACATCGATCTACGATCCAGTCTAGATGGTTCCGCGCCCACTGAAATCGTGATTGACGATGTCGTTAGATGAACGCAGCCCATGTTCAAAAACGAGTACAGAAGGCTGTGCTCCGAAACACCCGTGCGTGCACCAGCATTGTACTCTGTCGCCATTTCTGCCACAGATCGCCATCTATCGTGTTTTGCAGAGTGAGCAAGCCTCAGACCCTCCACGTACTGTGATGAGGTGTGGACGTCAACAACCTCGCCCCCTGCTCGTGGCTCCAGCATCCTTCAACCACTTTCCATAGATGCTCGCGGCAGGAGGACACAAACAGCTGACATCTTCGCCGAGATGTTCGTTCCAAGATGCAATGCCATCACAAAATTCGCTTTATCAAAGTCGCTTATGTCAGTGGATTTCCCCATTTGCGGTCCGAATCGTTCAAAATGGTTCAAATGGCTCTTTGCACTATGGGACTTAACAAAAAAGTGTTCAAATGTGTGTAAAATCTTATGGGACTCAACTGCTAAGGTCATCAGTCCCTAAGGACAGTCTATGGCTGCAGCGCCTTAGACCGCTCGGCTAATCCCGCGCGGCTCGGACTTAACATCTGAGGCCATCAGTCCCCTAGAACTTAGAACTATCTAAACCTAACTAACCTAAGGACATCACACAGATCCATGGCCGAGACAGGATTCGAACCTGCGGCCGTAGCAGTCGCTCGGTTCCGGACTGAAGGCCTAGAACCGTTCGGCCACCGCAGCCGGCGCTCGAATCGTCGCTAAAACGATTCGTCTCTACTCCGCTTCTACCATACACACCCAAGATAAAAAAACAAAAACAAAAACGGTACAGCACGAATGAATTAATCTAATGGAACAAAAATTGGTATATGTTATTAACATGTACAGAAAAACAAATGATTAGTTTTATCAAAGTTGGATGATTTATTCAAGAGAAAGAGCTTCACAAATAGAGCAGGGCAATAATACGTTGCTCCGCTTCTGCCCTAATACAAGCAGTTCTTCGGCCTCGCATTAATTAACATAGTTGATGGATGTCCTCTGAGGAACATCGTGCCAAATTCTATCCAGTTGGAGTGTTAGACCGTCAAAATCGCGTGATGGTTGGAGGGCCATGCCCATAATGTTCCAAACGTTCTCAGTTGGGGAGAGATGCTGCGACCTTGCTGACCAAGATAGGGTTTGGCAAGCAAGAAGACAAGCAGTAGAGACTCTCACCGTGTGCGGTTGGGAATTATCTTTCTGGAATGTAATCGCAGGGTGGCTTGCCATGAAGGACAATAAAACTGGGCGTAAAATATCGTCGAAGTAACGCTTTGCTGTAAGGGTGCCACGGATGAAAATCAAAGGGATTCTGCTAGGGAAAGAAATGATGATGTTTGGTTTGTGGGGTGCTCAACAAAGAGGTTATCAGTGCCCACACAAATTCCGAATCTTTATACTGTCCAGTCTCGCCATCTTCCCAAATGATGATGAAATGATGAGGGCAACACAAACACGCAATCCCCAGGTGGAGAAAATCCTCGAGCCGGCGGGGAATCGAATACGGGATCGCATTATCCAGAGGCAGAAAAGCTAACCACTAGACCACGAGCTGTGGGCACGGAAAGAAATGGCACCCGAAACCATCGCTTTCTGGTTTTCAGGCGTTATAGTGGACGACAGTCAGGTTGGTATCCCACCGCCGTCAGGGGCGTCTTCAGACACCTCTTTGGCCAGGAATCTCATTGACTGGAGTAGAACTGTCTTCAGTGATGAGTCCCACGTCGAACTGAACCCCGTCGACCAGCGAAGACATGTCTGGAGACTCCCAGTACAACGGCCGAAAAACCAGGAGTAATGGTCCGGGGTGCCATTTCTTTTGATAGCAGGACCCTTTTGGTTGTCATCCACGGCACAGTGGTACGTCGACGATATTCTACTTCCCACTTTGCTGCCCTTCATGGCAAGCTATCTTTGGCTTACATTTCAGCAAGATAGTGCCCGCCCATACACGGCGAGGGTTTCTACTGGTTGGCTTCGTACTTGCCAGATCTACCTTGGCCAGCAAGGTCGCCAGATCTCTCTCAAGTTGAGAGTGTTTGAAGCATTATTGATAGGATCCTCCAACTAGCTCGGCGTTTCGACGATCTAACGCACCAATTGGGCGGAATGTGACACGATATCCATCATGAGGACATCCAACAAATCAATCAATCAATGCGAAGTCGAATAACTGCTTGCATAAGGGCCAGAGGTGGGCCAACATGTTACTGACTTGATCAGTTTGTGAAGTCTGGTTCCACGCGCCGCGGAGTTAGAATCCGCACCAGACGTCATGGACGTCGAAGACCCCTAGAAGTCTCTCCACCATCGAGCCGTAAGCTGTGGTGGCGCACGCCTCGTGGCCCACTTTTAGTGTGAGGACGCCACAGTGGAACACGTGGTTCCAGCAGCCAATAGCGGCGCCCCCGATAGCGTACTTAAGCGCCTGCCTCTCGCTCAGCCAGCCCGTCCCCCACGCGGATCCTCTATGACCTCATTCCTTTCTCCCATCTGCTCCTATTCCTCGAACAGATCCGCATACTCTACACCTCCCGCCGCCTTGATCCCCCTCACCCTCTGGTTGCTCCTCTCCTCTCCTGTCCCCACCCTCTGCCACGCCTTCGCTATTATGTCCCCCCTAGCCTCCATCTCTACACCCTTCATCTCCTTTCCCAAGATGGCTTCCATCAACTCCCCCTCCCAGATGATGCCCTCTCTCCCTCCATTTATCCATCAACTCTGATCCTCCCCCCTCCTTTCCTCTGTCCTTTCCCTGAGCTCCCTCTCCCCCCTTCCATCCTGTTTTCTCCGTGCCTAACCTCTCCCTCCCTCCTTTCTCTCCCCCCCTGTCCTTTTGTATTCCCCTCCTCTGCCTTCACCACTCCCTGTCGCGTCTGCTCAGCACCCCCCACACCTCTTATAGGTCTTCATCCTCCATTGGCTCCTTTTCCCCCCACCCCACCCCACACTTCGGTTTTTCCTCTCCTTCTCCCCCTTTCCTTTCCCGTCATCTGTCCAGGTTCCCCCCATCTGCCCTCGGCTGTGGTATATCATATTTGTGTCAATTTCTTAGTGCAGTGTTCAAATGAATGTTCAGTGTAGTTCGTCTTTCCACAGTGTTGCGAACAGAAACTATGCTGTCGCTGGGTGTAAATTTTATATCTCTTGAGAGCAGAAACCAGACTGTCGCCGTGTTTTTTTTCATTGTATGTCTATTCTTTTACCTGTCTGCTACATATGTATTTTATTAGCATCATCAACTCTTTGTTTTATGTTTTAAGTTCCACGATTTTTCGCCATTTTACCGCGGAAGTCACCGATTTTATCGCCTGTTTTTATTATTTATTACTTCATCTTTTTAAAACAAATTCTGTAGGCTGAAGAGCGGCGTACTAAGCTGCTGCCAGCCCACCCCTTTCGGAGGGGGGGATCGAAACTCAATAAAGAAAAAAATAGCTCAGCCAGCCAGTCTAATCTCGCGTACGTCTGTTGACACATCGCCTCTCTTTAGACCGCTTACTTACTTGTTCTGTGTACGAGTGGTCGTGTTTGTTAGGTTTCCTTGTGACTCCGTTGTTCGATCTTCTTCTTGTTCGTTCTGTCCTTCGTTGGTTGTGTCCGTCCTCTCCCGTTGTGTTGTTGTTTGCGGGCCTCTCCGCGGGTCCCGCCGCGCTTTCCGTCTTTTCAACCCCGCGACCGTCCCGGTCGCAGTTACAACACGAAGCTCCATCCCTTGAACAAATCATCTAATTTTTATGACCTGTAATTGTTTGTCAGTGCACGTACTGACGACTTCCGTTCTATTCCGATTAATTTCTTCGTGGTGCGTCTTTACGTTTCTTTTCATATTTTTTTTAAAGATGATTTCCTCGAAACTGGCAAAATACCGCACTTTTAAATAGCTCAGTGCAGTCGGCACTTTAGTGAATCTATGTCATTATTCAGATGGCACCCTGACTGATGGAATGTAAAGGAAAGTCCGGGTGACGGGTGTGCAGTTGCAGAGGGCGCGGTGCGGGTGTGCCGAGCCGTGGCCGGCGCGGGCCCCTTCCTGGTGCTGCGGCTGGACCCGCCGGCAGACCTCTCCCCCGACGGCCGCCAACTGCGGCTGCGCGTGCGGCCCGCGCCGCGGCTGCTATCTCCCGGGCTGTCGCTGCGCGGCGCCACCGTCGGCGACCCGCGCGGCCTGCAGCGGCACTGCTTCACCGCGTCCGGTCCGCCCGGCGTCGTCGCCGCACTCGTCATACACAGCGGCAGAACGGTCAGTCACACCAGGGTCCCAGCCCTGTGGAGCATTTGTACCATTTCTCAAATTACACGAAACGATTCGGCTTGTATACTTAGTATAAAGTTATTTGTTTACTATCGTAAAATGAGCCTTGGGAGAGCCAGTCCTGACAAAACTCTACCAACTGGTGAGCAAGATGTATGAGACAGGCGAAATACCCTCAGACTTCAAGAAGAATATAATAATTCCAATCCCAAAGAAAGCAGCTGTTGACAGATGTGAAAATTACCGAACTATCAGTTTAATAAGTCACAGCCGCAAAATACTACCGTGAATTCTTTACAGGCGAATGGAAAAACTGGTAGAAGCCGACCTCGGGGAAGATCGGTTTGGATTCCGTAGAAATGTTGGAACACCTGAGGCAATACTGACCTTACGACTTATCTTAGAAGAAAGATTAAGGAAAGGCAAACTTACGTTTCTAGCAAGCTTTTGACAATGTAGACTGGAATACTCTCTTTCAAATTCTGAAGGTGGCAAGGGTAAAATACAGGGAGCGAAAGGCTATTTACAATTTGTACAGAAACCAGATGGCAGTTATAAGAGTCGAGGGGCACGAAAGGGAAGCAGTGGTTGGGAAGGGAGTGAGACAGGGTTGTAGCCTCTCCCCAATGTTATTCAATCTGTATGTTGAGCAGTAAAGGAAACAAAAGAAAAATTTGGAGTAGGTATTAAAATCCAGGGAGAAGAAATAAAAACTTTGAGGTTCGCCGATGACATTGTAATTCTGTCAGAGACAGCAAAGGACTTGGAAGAGCAGTTGAACGGAATCTCCCGCTGCATCCAAGACGCCTAGAAACCAAAGATTAGCTCCAGCGGCTTGTCTGTAGCGCTGCACCATCTTGAGGTAGCCAGCTGAAACTGCCGCGCTTCTTTTGTTCGTCGGCAGTGCGTTCGTCTTGAAACCTGCTTTGGAGCCATTGTTTGAATTGTTGTAAACTTTGTGTGCTGGAGCCGTTCATGTGAAAGAACTGCAGAAAACAGGTATGTACGCCTGATTGTTAATATGTTGGCTACATTATGGCGTCATTTGACGTTAATTGTAATGTTTATGTAAGCAGCATAATTATACAACCATAAAATCAGCATACCAGTAGTAGAAGCGACCATTGGTAAGACGAAGGCGAAATCTTCGAGTCCTGGTACCAGCAATACTCAGCAGCCGAAGAAAAAGTGTTCTGAAGTCTCAAGAAGAGTCACTGATAAGGTCGAGTCCTCAGATGAGAGTGAAATGATCAAGTGGACCGATGAAGATCCGAGTGACTCGGAAGCTCTCTGTGAAAGTTCATCAGATGAGCCATCAGACAGAGCCGCACCTTCGACTACTAGTAAGTTACATTGAGACACAAGAAACGTGCACCACTTGAAAAGGGCCACTAAGAAGACCCCTGAATGCACATTCAAACTTGTGGTAGTGAACTTCGAAGGGGAAATGTTCCCCGGAAGAGTGGCTGATATCAAGCAAGGAGGCTACATGGTAAGCGACATGGAAAGGTAAAAAATATGCTGGGAGTGGCCAGAACGAGATGATTCCATTTATTATTCAAGGGAGGAAGTTCTGTATAATATAGCACTTCCAACACCAGTAGGAAAGCGAGGTCTTTTTGATGTTAAAGATTTATTTTTAGATTAAGTGGCTACCTCTTCAAATTCTATATGTTGTCAAACAATAAACCAATGTTTTGTCAAACAATAAAATATTGCTTTAAACAAACATGTGATGGGGTAACTTTGTGTCAATGTTTATTTTCCATGCATTTCGAAGCAAAAACATAGCTTGTCACGTAGTAGCCCATCCAGTGGGGTAACTTTGTGACAACTTATATAATGGTTTTCTGTTGAACATATTTATTTGTATAACATATGGGCACAAAGTGGAAGGTTTCAGCAACTTCTTGGTATTATTTATTAAACTTCATAATTTACACTGTCTGGACCGTGCGAGTAAACCCTTAAAAACTGTCACAAAGTAACCCCATTTTACTGTATTCTAAAAAGTACTTCACTAGGCATAAACTGTTTACTCATATGTAAAATATTTTACCAGGCATATGCCTCTCCACTGTGTTTGCTCTTCTCAGGCAGGGGGTGAATTGGTTACTATTCGTAAGCAGATCGAAATCGTCCTGACGACTGTCAAGCGATTGGAATCTGCTGCAAATGGGTGTATATCAAAGACAGTTCAACTACTATCCTCTACTGTCGACACTGTCTCTCTCTCTAGGCTTCCTGTGCAGGGTAGACAGTGATCAAGAAGGATTCAGACTGCTATACCTATCCTTCTAACAAACAAGTCTTTCACTGAAACTGAGCCAGTCGGACTCACTTCACCTGTCTTGTGGAAACTTCATTTTTCCTGTGGCAGTAGGAGGCAAGCACAAAAGGGTAGGGGTCTATTAATCATGAGCAGTTCAAACTTACGGCGAATAATGGTACCTCTTACGGAAATTGCAGCAATCGATGGGAAGGAACACCATGTACGCTCAGTGAACATGCCTGGAGGCCTCATTAAGCTTTTTCTACATCTACATCTACATGGATATTCTGCACATCACATTTAAGTGCCTGGCAGAGGGTTCATCGAACCACCTTCAGAATTCTCTTTTATTCCAATCTCGTATAACGCGCGGAAAGAAGGAACACCTGTATCATTCCGTAGGAGCTCTGATTTCCCTTATTTTATCGTGGTGATCGTTCCTCCCTATGTAAGTCGGTGTCAAAAAATATTTTCTCATTCGGAGGAGAAAGTTGGTGATTGGAATTTCGTGAGAAGATTCCGTCACAACGAAAAACGCCTTCCTTTTAATGATATC
Organism: Schistocerca cancellata; assembly: GCF_023864275.1. NCBI lineage: Eukaryota > Metazoa > Arthropoda > Insecta > Orthoptera > Acrididae > Schistocerca > Schistocerca cancellata. The sequence goes on from NC_064628.1 coordinate 716,944,583, forward strand.
CAGCCCAAATCCTGTATCATTTCTGTGACACTCTCTCCCATACTTCGCGATAATACAAAACATGCTGCCTTCCTTTGAACTTTTTTTATGTACTCCGTCAGTCCTATCTGGTAAGGATCCCACACTGCACAGCAGTATTCTAAAAGAGGACAGACAAGCGTAATGTAGGCAGTCTCCCTAGTAGGTCTGTTACATTTTCTAAGTGTCCTGCCAATAAACCGCAGTCCTTCGTTAGCCTTCCCCACAACATTTTCTATATGCTCCTTCCAATTTAAGTTGTTCGTTATTGTAATACCTAGGTATTTAGTTGAATTTACAGCTTTTAGATTAGACTGATTTATCGTGTAACCGAAGTTTAACGAGTTACTTTTAGCACTCATGTGGATGACCTCATACTTTTCGTTATTTAGGGTCAACTGCCACTTTTCGCACCATTCAGATATCTTTTCTAAATCGTTTTGCAGTTTGTTTTGGTCTTCTGGTGACTTTATTAGTCTATAAACGACAGCGTCATCTGCAAACAACCTAAGACGGCTGCTCAGATTGTCTCCAAAATCGTGTATATAGATAAGGAACAGCAAAGGGCCTATAACACTAGTTTGGGGAACGCCGTAAATTACTTCTGTTTTACTCGATGACTTTCCGTCAATTACTACGAACTGTGATATCTCTGACAGGAAATAACAAATCCAGTCACATAACTGAGACGATATTCCATAAGCACGCAATTTCACTACGAGCCGCTTGTGTGGTACAGTGTCAAAAGCCTTCCAGAAATCCAGAAATACGGAATCGATCTGAAATCCCTTGTTAATAGCGCTCTACACTTCATGTGAATAGATAGTTGTGTTTCACAGGAACGATGTTTTCTAAACCCATGTTGACTGTGCGTCAACAGACCGTTTTCTTCGAGGTAATTCATAATGTTCGAACACAATATATGTTCTAAAATCCTGCTGCATATCGGCGTTAACGATATGGGCCTGTAATTTTGTGGATTACTCCTACTACCTTTCTTGAATATTGGTGTGACCTGTGCAACTTTCGAGTCTTTGGGTACGGATCTTTCGTCGAGCGAACGGTTGTATATGATTGTTAAGTATGGAGCTAATGCATCGGTATACTCCGAGAGGAACCTAATTGGTATACAGTCTAGACCAGAAGACTTGCTTTCATTAAGTGATTTAAGTTGCTTCACTACTACGAGGATATTTACTTCTACGTTACTCATGCTGGCAGCTGTTCTCGATTCGAATTCTGGAATATTTACTTCGTCTTCTTTTGTGAAGACATTTCGGAAGGCTGTGTTTAGTAACTCTGCTTTGGCACCTCTGTCTTCGATAGTATCTCCATTGCTATCGTGCAGAGAAGGCATTGATTGTTTATTGCCGCTAACATACTTCACATACGACCAGGTTTCGAGACAAAGTTTCGTTGTGGAAACTGTTATAAGCATCTGGCATTGAACTCCGAGCTAAATTTCGAGCTTCTGTAAAAGATCGCCAATCTTGGGGATTTTGCGTCTGTTTAAATTTGGCATGTTTGTTGAAGAGGATACTCCAGTAGCCACAGAAGAAACAGGGTGCAACCAATTACAGACTGTGGCGCACGTTGGAACAAACAAAGCCTGTCACCTGGGCTCCGAGGCCATGCTTGGATCGACCCAGCGACTGCGGTTGAAAATACCAGAACTGCGCACGGAGTTTCGATGAATATCACAATCTACGGCATTGTCCCCAAACACATCGTGGTCTAGTGGTTCTGAGTCGATTGGAATGCTTGAACCAGAGACTCCGAGGGTTCTGTGAGAAGCTAGGCTGTGACTTCCTAGAACTGCGCCGTAGGGGTGAGAGTTATAGGGTCCCCCCTAAACAGGTCTGGTGTTCAATACACATGAAATGCAGAGGACTCTGCATGGGGTGCACATAAGGGATTTTCAGATTAGGCGACTCACCATCCAATATAGATAACGATAGCTGTGGGAAAACTAGAAGTATCAGAGTAAGATTCAAACAAATGCCTCCCGCAGACGAAGTACCAAAATCCTAGCGGTTAACTGCCGAAGAATTCGCAACAAAAGGTCGAAGTTTGAAGCACTCCCAAAAAGCGCTAAAGCTCGGCAAATATTAGGTACAGACAGTTGGTTAAAACCTGAAGTTGACAGTGGTGAGATATTTGGGGAAAATTTAAGCTTATACCGAAAGAATAGGGAAATTCGAAACAGAAGTGGTGTATTTGTCGCAGTAGACAAGAAATCCAAATCCACTGAGATATAACTTGTAGCTGCATCAGAGATTGCTTGGGCAAAAATTACACTACTGGCCATTAAAATTGCTACACCACGAAGATGACGTGCTACAGACGCGAAATTTAACCGACAGGAAGAAGATGCTGTGATATGCAAATGATTAGCTTTTCAGAGCATTCACACAAGGTTGGCGCCGGTGGCGACACCTACTACGTGCTGACATGAGGAAAGTTTCCAACCTATTTCTCATACGCAAACAGCAGATGACCGGCGTTGCCTGGTGAAACGTTGTTATGATGCCTTGTGTAAGGAGGAGAAATGCGTACAATCACGTTTCCGACTTTGATAAAGGTTGGATTGTAGTCTATCGCAATTGCGGTTTATCGTATCGCGACATTGCCGCTCGCGTTGGTCGACATCCAATGACTGTTAGCGGAATATGGAATCGGTGGGTTCAGGAAGGTAATACGGAACGCTGTGTTGGATCCCAACGGCCTCGTATCACTACCAGTCGAGATGACAGGCACCTTATCCGCATGGCTCTAACGGATCGTGCAGCCACGTGTCGATCCCTGAGTCAACAGATGGGGACGTCTGCAAGACAACAACCATCTGTGTGGTGTCACCGCCAGACACCACACTTGCTAGGTGGTAGCTTTAAATCGGCCGCGGTCCATTAGTACATGTCGGACCCGCGTGTCGCCACTGTCAGTAATTGCAGACCGAGCGCCACCACACGGCAGGTCTAGAGAGACGTACTAGGACTCGGCCCAGTTGTACGACGACTTTGCTAGCGACTACACTGACGAAGCCTTTCTCTCATTTGCCGAGAGACAGTTAGAATAGCCTTCAGCTAAGTCCATGGCTACGACCTAGCAAGGCGCCATTAACCATTTCTAGAGAGAGTCTCACTTGTATCATCAAGACTGCTGTATACAAATGATGGATTAAAGTTAAGTATTCCAGCAGCTACGTACTTTTCTTATAGCATTCATTACGTATCCTGTTTCAGACATAAAGCCAGCCGGCGTGTGTATACGCGTGCCTTTCGGTTACCCGTCACTGTGGACCGGCTGTCTTGTCAGTCCACTACAATCTGCACGAACAGTTCGACGACGTTTGCAGCAGCATGGACTATCAGCCCGGAGACCGTGGCTGCGGTTACCCTTGACGTTGCATCACAGACATGAGCGCCTGCGATGGTGTACTCAACGACGAACCTGGGTGCACGAATGGCAAAACGTCATTTTTTCGGATGAATCCAGGTTCTGTTTACAGCATCATGATGGTCGCATCCGTGTTTGGCGACATCGCGGTGAACGCACATTGGAAGCGTGTATTCGTCATAGCCATACTGGCGTATCACCGGGCGTGATGGTATGGGGTGCCATTGGTTACACGTCTCGGTCACCTCTTGTTCGCATTGACGGCACTTGGAACAGTTTACGTTACGACCCGTGGCTCTACCCTTCATTCGGTCCCTGCGAAACCCTACATTTCAGAAGGATAATGCACGACCGCATGTTGCAGGTCCTGTACGGGCCTTTCTGGATACAGAAAATGTTCGACTGCTGCCCTGGCCAGCACATTCTCCAGATCTCTCACCAACTGAAAACGCCTGGTAAATGGTGGCCGAGCAACTGGCTCGTCACAATACGCCAGTCACTACTCTTGATGAACTGTAGTATCGTGTTGAAGTTGCATGGGCAGCTGTACCTGTACACGCCATCCAAGCTGTGTTTGACTCAATGCCCAGGCGTATCAAGGCCGTTATTACGGCCAGAGGTGGTTGTTCTGGGTACTGATTTCTCAGGATCTATGCACCCAAATTGCGTGAAATTGTAATCACAAGTCAGGTCTAGTATAATATATTTGTCCAATGAATACCCGTTTATCATCTGCACTTCTTCTTGGAGTATCAATTTTAATGGCCAGTAGTGTATAATAGTGCCCTTCTACCGACCACCAATTTATTTTCTTCATGTAACCGAAAACCTTAGAGAAAACCTCAGTTCTCTTGTATGTAAGTTCCCTAATGATACCGTAATCACTGGAGGGGACTTCAGTCATCCAACAATTAATTGGGAAAATTATATTTTTGTAAGTGGTGAGCGTAGTAGGATATCCTGTGAAACGTTACTAAGTGCTCTCTCTCAAAACTACCTAGAACAGATAGTTCAGAACCCCCTCACGATGGAAATATGTAGCTAACCTCTTGGAGGAAGTCCACATCGAAACTGGTATCATTAAGTACAGTAGGTATGTACCCAGCGGGAGGGTAATTGGAGAGATCCTCCATGATATGCAATCACTGTAAAGAAACTTCTAAAGAAACAGAGACTACTGCACAGTTATAAAACAAAGCACAGGGCTGTAGACAGAGAGAAACGCGTTTGGCAGTCAAGAGAGCACCGGGCGAGATGGCGTCAGTGGTTATCACACTGGACTTGCATTCCGAAGGGCGAAGGTTCCAAACCGCATCCGACCGCCCAGTTTTTAGTTTTCCGTGATTTACCTAAATTGCCCCAGGCAAATGCCGGGATGGTTCCTTTGAAATTGCACGGCCGATTTCCTTTCCCATCCTTGGCACAATCCGAGCTTGTGGTCCATCTATAATGACCTCTAGGTCGACGGGACGTTAAACTCAATCTTCCTTCCTTGGAAGTCAAGAGAACAATGCTTGAAGTCTTCAGTGACTACCGTAGCGGAATATTGTGAATGGTCGTTCATAAAGAAATTCTCGTCATATGTAAAGGCTGCTAGTTGCACCAAAGTTAGTGTCCAGTCATTCATAGAGGAGGCTGGAACAGACATTGAGAGTAGCAAAAACAGAAATGCTTAACTCCGTTTTAAAATGTTCCTTTGCAAATGAAAATCCGGCAGTATTGCCACAATTTAATTCTCCTACCACTGAAGACGAGTGAAATAGACAATAGTGTCAGTGGCGTTGAGAAACAGCTGAAATCGTTAAAATTGAACAAAGTCCCAGGGCCCGATGAAATCCCTATTAGATTCTGCACCCAGTTCGCAGTTGAGTTAGCCCCTCTGTTAACTATAAATCATTGTAGATCCCTCGAACAAAAAACTGAGCCCAGTAGTTGGAAGGAAGCACAGGTCACAGCCGTCTACAAGAAGGACAGCAGAAATGATCCACAAAACTACCATCCAATGTCCTTGACATCGATTTGATGCAGAATCTCAGAATATATTCTAGGCTCAAACATCTACATCTACAAACATACTCCGCAAGTCACCGCACGGTGCATGGCGGAGGGTATCCTGTGTCACTCGAAGCGAGAGCGGGGGAAATTGACTGTCTATATGCCTCCGTATGAGTCTTAATTTCTCGTATGTTATCTTCGTGGACCTTACCCGAGATGTATGTTGGAGGCAGTAGGATCGTTCTGTAATCAGCTTAAAATTCCGATTCTCTAAATTTTCTCAATAGTATTCCTCGAAAAGAACGTTATCTTCCCTCCAGGTATTCCCATTTGAGTTCCTGAAGCATCTCCGTAACACTTTCATGTTGTTCGAAACTACCGGTAACAAATCTAGCAGCCTGTCTCTAAATTGCCTCGATGTCTTCCTTTCATACGATCTGGTGCAAATCCCAGATACTCGAGCAGTACTCAAGAACAGGTCGCACTAGCATCCTTATATGAAGCCTCATTTACAGATGAACCATATTTTCCAAAAATTCTCCCAAGAAACCAAAGTCGATCATTCGCCTTCCCTGGCACAACCATCATATCTCGTTCCGTTTCATATAGATTTGCAACGCCCAGATATCACTTACATAATTAGGTATCTCGAACAGGACGACCTTCTCCATGCCAACCGGCATGAACATGAATATCGAAAACATAGATCATGTGAAAGCCGACTCGCACTTTTCTCACGACATCCTGAAAGCCATTGTTTAAGGCAGTTAGATAAATGCAGTATTTGTGAAAAGCATTTGACTCGGTATCACACTTGCGCTTATTATCAAAAGTACGATCATATGGGGTATCAAACGAAATATCTGAGAGGATTGACAATTTCTTGGTAGGGTGGACGCAACACGTTATCTTGGATGGAGAGTCATCACAACAAATGTAGAAGTAACTTTGGGTGTACCCCAGAGAAGCATGTTGGCTTCCTTGCTGTACATGTTGTTTATTAATGATATTGTGGGCAATGTTAATAGTAACCTCAGATTTTCGCAGATGATGCGGTTATCTATAACGAAATACAGTCTGAATGAAGCTGTACAAATATTCAGTCAGAACTTGAAAATATTTCAAAGTGGTGCAATGACTGGCAGCTTCCTTTGAATGTTCAAGAATGTAAAACTATGCACTTCACAAAAAAATTATTAATATAATATTAGCAGGTCATGGTTGGAATCTGTAAACTCATACAAATACTTGGGTGTAACACTTAGTGCCGGCCGAGGTGGCCGAGCGGTTCTAGGCGCTACAGTCTGGAACCGCGCGACCGCTACGGTCGCAGGTTCGAATCCTGCCTCGGGCACGGATGGGTGTGATGTCCTTAGGTTAGTTAGGTTTAAGTAGTTCTAAGTTCTAGGGGACTGATGACCTCAGCAGTGAAGTCCATAGTGCTCAGAGCCATTTGAACCATTTGAACCAATCGTTTCAGGACAGACAAAGTGAGCTATTACATGTCAATGAAAGCTAGAATGGTAGATTCCACTGTAATGTCTTTCACTGGCACTCTTCAACCCAGTGTGATACTCCATTTATTATTTACAGTAAGTATTTGAAGCCTTTCGATTCTGGGAGATGGCCGATGACGTCCATGTGTACATATCAAAACAAAATCGAGCACGTGGTACACTGAAGCTACCTAGTGGAGATTGTGCTTGGCGACTGACTGTGCTGTGCTGGCAAGCTAGACAAGCCTGAGACCAGATTTGTCAATCTCATTTGACGTTTGTCAAAATGAATTGTTCAGTTACGAGTCAGACGGTTGAACACCTGGCTGGATCAGGTTGTGGAGTTGTTGGAAGATCGTGAGACATGGTTGCAAGGATGAAAAGTCGTATTCTGTTCTGTGAGAGATTGCAGAGGATGTGGGCATTGGTACCAGGATTCGTTTGTCATTTGCTGCACAAACTAGGTGTGGCACTGTCGAGTGTTTTAGTGATTGACGGATCACAATCTTGTTCATTGCTACTTTCGTGTAGTCAAGATCGAGTGAAATAGTTTTGATGTGCGATAGATAGTAGGTGATGAATAACTGTTGTCTATTTCATAATGAGATCAAGGTGAGGAGTGCGGTGAGGGCTCAGATTCTTTTGTGAGTGCCATATCGCATCAGTGAGTGGTTTGTGATCTGTGTAGATCACATGTCTCCATTTGATACAGCTCCATCAAACAGGTTCATTCACAGCCAGTTGAATGCAGGCCGTTTTGACCGTGAGGCCAAAAATTTTTTAAGAAGAAGTGGAGTGGCAGTGTTTCATCTGCAACGACTTGTTGTAGGAATGCCCCAATGGTAGAGTCACTAGCGTCCATAGCGGTCATGAGTTGTGGATCTGGTGTGGGGTGTGCTAGGGCGATCGCTTTCTCAAGGCTGACTCTGGCACGGTCTTAAGTTTTTTGCGTTGTAAGAGCCTATACAAGTTTTCTCTAGCCTTCCATATTTGACCCAGCGAGGGCATTGGTGAGTGGGATCTGAGTCTCTGCTGTGTGTGGTAGGTGACGTTGTTAAAAGTTAAGGATATCTACAAAGCCCCATAGTTCGTGATAAATTTATAGCGGTGTTAATCGTAGAATGAGTTCCATCTGTTCAGACTTGGATTTGACGCCTTTACTGTTGACGATGAGTCTGAGGTACATCGCTTTGGTTTTGTACTACAGAGATTTTTTCCATTAATGATCACCCCCACACCTTCTAAAGTTGCGAGAACAAGTTTAAGATGTTGTTCATGATCCTGGCGGTTAGCAGAAAAGATTGTCATCAAGGTATTGTAGCAGCAGCCCAATTTGAAGAAAACGCCATCCATGAATTGTTGCCATGTGTCGGCCGTGTTTTTCAATCCATAGAGCATGAAAAGAAATTCTAAGACACCAAAAAGTGCGATGATAGCCGTCTTAGCAACATCGTCTGACTGCTTAGGTATTTTGAGGTATGATTTTTGCAGTGGGACTGGCGCACCGGAACTCGTGAGAATGCAGTGTGTCATACAGTTCCAAATGGCGCACCGCCAAACCTTCACTCACAATGTGAAGGGATGGAACACAGGGGTAATGCACTGAAAAGTGGTGCAGAAGGCGTCTTACTGAGCTGCGAATGCTGCAGTGTGGTCAAGTGCGCCTGTGGCCTAGCTGCCTATGATGAAGGTAATGAGGGGTGTTTGTCATGTGTGGGCCTGACAGAAAACCTTTCATACGTGCATGCATGGGTGAGTCGTGCAGATACATCGTGAAGCTATTGGAATAGGTTTGCATTTTCAGCACTGAGCATCTCTGATGCTTTGTGTGTTTCCAAGTAATGCTGGTGTGTCATCGTGGTAGCACCCTTGGTCTTAGTGCATCCTTTCATGATGACAGAGCATGCAACATCGTCATGGCTAGAAAGCCCAGGGTAGCACATGGTGTGCATTGGGGAGGTGGCATCAGAGCAAAAAGTCACAGGATGAGACGAGTTTCGTGATGTAAAAGCACAGTAACCTCCAAGTCTAGACAGAGATGAAAATGCCAGAGGAAGTCAATCCCCATTACCAGTTCGCTAACGTTAGTGACGAAGAATATCCACATCGTACGGCATTCTACCTGCAGTTACAGCAAGTTGAAAAGGAGAGAGATTGGGAGCGGGAGGGTGACATAGACATGTGTGTGATAAACCCCTTTCCTCGAAAATTTCTCTCCTCATACCTCCTCTGTGCCACTGCAGATGACGTGTCCCTGATCTTATTTTCATTAAGATTGCAGTACACAGGAGTTACCTGTTTGCTTCCACCATGCTGAGTGGAATGCATAAGTTTTAAGTAATGTTCACCAACCTGCAGTCTTCTATAGGTGTTGTCCCCTGAGCAGGAAACAGACATAGGTCGTGAATCCGTTATGTTGAGGCTGTAATAAATCTTAGTGAGGAACTGACATTTTAGAAATAACTAATTTCCATTTATTTAACTGGATAGATAAAAAATCTACTCACCCAATAATTCAAGAAAATTATTAGTTAATTTTATGCTTTGTAAAATCACAAAATTATGTTGGAAGTTTTTATTTTCCTTGTTTGACGATAGTTACCTTTTAAAATGCATTCAGTAATGAGTTAAAACAAATAATTATTACGGTAGTAAGCAGATTAACTGAAAACGAGTGGTGTGAATCATGATAGTGTTACGGTGCTGCGGGCACACTTAGAATTTGTCCCAGTGCGCGAACCTTTGGGTAAAGTGTGGCGCCGGCGGGCCAGCGCTGCGGCCGCAGCGACATCAAAAGGACTGCAGCAGAAGTGCCTGGAACCCTCCGCCTCGCGTCGCCTTGATGCTTCGAGACACTACGACGCCGCGGCTGTATAAAAGCACACCCTGCTGTCGCAGTCATTCAGTGTTGATGGTTTCGTTCAGTGCATGCTGCAGACGTATTTGTGTTCCAACTTTAGTGTCTAGTGGACTATTTTATATGACTATATTTTATTCATTTACTTTAGTCTCTAAGTGTATTGTGAATTAAGTTTGCAATTAATAAATTTGTTACCAAAAAGGCGCATTTTGAAGTTGATGATATTCCCAAGTCAACCTCCAACAATTATTGTGTCCTCCAACAATTATTGTGTCGTCAATTGCTTCGTCGTCTTCAGGCGAGAACCATTCATAGCCGAAAACTGGACAATCTGGTAAGGGAAGATAATTTCAGAAGTCTCAGTCGATCAAATATAGATGGCTACAATATGAAGCATCTACAGAAAAAAAATTTGCAAAACCTGCAAAGAGGCAGATGCTAAAAATCTAAACTACTGGCCATCAAAATTGCTACACCACGAAGATGACGTGCTACAGACGCGAAATTTAACCGGCAGGAAGAAGATGCTGTGATATGAAAATGAGTAGCTTTTTAGAGCATTCACACAAGGTTGGCGCCGGTGGCGACACCTACGTCTTGCTGACATGAGGAAAGTTTCCAACCGATTTCTCATACAAACAGCAGCTGACCTGCGCTGCCTGGTGAAACGTTGTTGTGATGCCTCGTATAAGGAGGAGAAATGCGTACCATCACATTTCCGACTTTGATAAAGGTCGGATTGTAGTCTATCGCGACATTGCTGTTCGCGTTGATCGAGATCCAATGACTGTTGCCAGAATATGGAATCGGCGGGTTCAGGAGGATAATACGGAACGCCGTGCTGGATCCCAACGGTCTCGTATCACTAGCAGTCGAGGTAACAGGCATCTTATCCGCATGGCTGTAAGGGATCGTCCAGCCACGTCTCGATCCCTAAGTCAACAGATGGGGACGTTTGCAAGACAACAACCATCTGCACGAACAGTTCGACGACGTTTGCAGCAGCATAGACTATCAGCTCGGAGACCGTGGCTGCGGTTACCCTTGACGCTGCATCACAAATAGGAGCGCCTGCGATGGTGTACTCAACGACGAACCTGGGTGCACGAATGGCAAAACGTCATTTCTTCAGATGAATCCAGGTTCTGTTTACAGCATCGTGATGGTCGCATCCATGTTTGGCGACATCGCGGTGAACGCACATTGGAAGCGTGTATTCGTCATCGCCATATGGCGTATCACCCGGCGTGATGGTATGGGGTGCCATTGGTTACACGTCTCGGTCACCTCTTGTTCGCATTGCGGCACTTTGAACAGTGGACGTTACATTTCAGATGTGTTACGACCCGTAGCTCTACCCTTCATTCGATCCCTGCGAAACCCTACATTTCAGCAGGATAACAAACAACCCCATGTTGCAGGTCCTGTACGGGCCTTTCTGGATACAGAAAATGTTCGACTGCTACCCTGGCCAGCAGATATCGCACCAATTGAAAACGTCTGGTCAATGGTGGCCGAGCAACTGGCTCGTCACAATACGCCAGTCACTACTCTTGATGAACTGTAGTATCGTGTTGAAGCTGCATGGGCAGCTGTACCTGTACACGCCGTCCAAGCTCTGTTTGACTCAATGCCCAGGCGTATCAAGGCCGTTATTACGGCCTGATGTGGTTGTTCTGGGTACTGATTTCTCAGAATCTATGCACCCAAATTGCGTGAAAATGTAATCACATGTCAGTTCTAGTGTAATATATTTGTCCAATGAATACCCGTTTATCATCTGCATTTCTTCTTGATGTAGTAATTTTAATGGCCAGTAGTGATTACAATTTTCTTCAAGAAAACGAGATGCATTTACTTCCGTAGGGTTTTCTAACTGGAAAAAGGCTTTGGAAAAATTCTGTCTTCTTGAAAACACGCTTACGCATAAAGAAGGTTTTCTGAACCTAAATTCCATCACTAACCGACGAAGTGTGGCCTCCCAATTGAATGAACAGTTAGATAGTGATATGAAAAGAGGCCGTTTAGCTCTTGAGACAATTTTTACTACCGTGCAATTTCTATGTCGACAAGGTCTAGCAATTAGAGGGTACGAATATGTAAACTCAATTTTTTTCAATTGTTGGAACTCCAAAAGAATGACATACCTGAGTATAAAGATTGTTTATTGCCTTCGGGGTATAAGTGGACATCCCACGATATTCATAACGAGATCATTGATCTACTAGGAAAGTCTGTGTTGAGAAAGGTATTGGCTTCATTCAAGAAGACTGAATATTTTTCTGTTATGGTTGACGAAACAAGTGCTTACTCGATTCACGAACAAGTGTCATTTTGTATTCGTACTGTCGATGATTCCTTAATCATCAACGAAGACTTTATTGGCTTATACGAGACCCCCAAGACTGAATCACGAACTCTGTTTAGTATTTTAAAAGACGTCTTTGCTCGTCTTGATTTCTCAATCGATAACTGAAGAGAGAGTGCTATGATAGTGCCTCGAATGTGAGAGGTAAGTTCAAAGGACTAAAAAAGTTAGTTTTGGATATACAACCAAAAGCACGTTATGTGCACTGCACTGCTCACAGTTTAGACTTGGCAGTTGTAGACAGTCTCCGCCATCTTACGTCTATGAGGGATATTATGGCTTTAGCCAAGGACTTAATAAACACCGTAAGGGAATCCAATAAAAGGATGGGACTTATCAGAAGCATACGCTGTGAGAGCGCCAACGACCAAGCTGGTCTACGATCCCTTTGCCCGACTCGATGGACTATGCAAGCTTCTAGTATCTTGAGAATATTGAAAAACGTAGAAGAACTTCAGTGTGTTGAGACGTTTTCTGCAGAGGACAAAACAGAGGCAGGTTAAAAATGTGCTGGCTACCTTGAGTCAATGTTACAATTCAAGACTTATTTCTTTTTACGTCTTTATTGCCATGCAATGAACCCAGTAGAGGATGACAATGAAAAAAATTCAATGCCCTCATCTAAGTGTTGCTGATCTGGAAAAAATATATGAAGGCTTGATTTGTGTATTGAATGGAAGGCGTGATAGTTTTGAACACTTTTGGGAATTGTGTTTAAAAGAAAAACCTTCACAAGTTGATGATCCTTCGCTTCCTCGAAATCGAAGTATACCAAAGAAGTATGAAAACAACGAAGTCAGCTCACTGCACACTTTCAAAACCCCAAAGGGATACTACAAAGCTATTTAAAATGAAGTTTGTGAAACGGTGGCGATTTCCTTCAACTGGACTCATCCAGGTCATTGCAGTTGAACAAGAGTGCTTGCTTTTAGTAAACAGAGGAGAAAAAAATTTGGGAAAATGAACTGAGTTTTTCAAAAATGAACTAGACATTGAGAGACTGCGCTTACACTTGAATATGTTATCCGATATCGCTAATAAAAAAAACAACTGGTCTTGATGTGATTACGTAGGCTTTCTCTTCGGGTTTGCTGCCGGATCCTAAAATCAACTTGACTCGATATTTCGGCGATCCAACTGGTCGCCATCTTCAGGAGAATGCTGCTTCTGCTGATGAGTCCCGCTGAAAACTGACGCCAAGCTGCAAATCGACGTCCTATATAGGCCACGTTCAGTACAAGGCGCATGCGCCGCCCATCACGGTTGCTGCCCTCCAAGACAGGGAGGTGGCGCCGCCCTTAGTAGAACACTGGTGGCAACAATATACAGGGTTATTACAAATGATTGAAGCGATTTCACAGCTCTACAATAACTTTATTATTTGAGATATTTTCACAATGCTTTGCACACACATACAAAAACTCAAAAAGTTTTTTTAGGCATTCACAAATGTTCGATATGTGCCCCTTTAGTGATTCGGCAGACATCAAGCCGATAATCAAGTTCCTCCCACACTCGGCGCAGCATGACCCCATCAATGAGTTCGAAAGCATCGTTGATGCGAGCTCGCAGTTCTGGCACGTTTCTTGGTAGAGGAGATTTAAACACTGAATCTTTCACATAACCCCACAGAAAGATATCGCATGGGGTTAAGTCGGGAGAGCGTGGAGGCCATGACATGAATTGCTGATCATGATCTCCACCACAACCGATCCATCGTTTTTCCAATCTCCTGTTTAAGAAATGCCAAACATCATGATGGAAGTGCGGTGGAGCACCATCCTGTTGAAAGATGAAGTCGGCGCTGTCGGTCTCCAGTTGTGGCATGAGCCAATTTTCCAGCATGTCCTGTAACGTTTTTTTCGCAGAAGAAAAAGGGGCCGTGAACTTTAAACCGTGAGATTGCACAAAACACGTTAACTTTTGGTGAATTGCGAATTTTCTGCACGAATGCGTGAGGATTCTCTACCGCCCAGATTCGCACATTGTGTCTGTTCACTTCACCATTAAGAAAAAATGTTGCTTCATCACTGGAAACAAGTTTTGCACTGAACGCATCCTCTTCCATGAGCTGTTGCAACCGCGCCGAAAATTCAAAGCGTTTGACTTTGTCATCGGGTGTCAGGGCTTGTAGCAATTGTAAACGGTAAGGCTTCTGCTTTAGCCTTTTCCGTAAGATTTTCCAAACCGTCGGCTGTGGTACGTTTAGCTCCCTGCTTGCTTTATTCGTCGACTTCCGCGGGCTACGCGTGAAACTTGCCCGCACGCGTTTCTTCACTCACTGCAGGCCGACCCGTTGATTTCCCCTTACAGAGGCATCCAGAAGCTTTAAACTGTGCATGCCATCGCCGAATGGAGTTAGCAGTTGGTGGATCTTTGTTGAACTTCGTCCTGAAGTGTCGTTGCACTGTTATGACTGACTGATGTGAGTGCATTTCAAGCACGACATACGCTTTCTCGGCTCCTGTCGCCATTTTGTCTCACTGAGCTCTCGAGTGCTCTGGCGGCAGAAACCTGAAGTGCGGCTTCAGCCGAACAAAACTTCATGAGTTTTTCTACGTATCTGTAGTGTGTCGTGACCATATGTCAATGAATGGAGTTACAGTGAATTTATGAAATCGCTTCAATCATTTGTGATAGCCCTGTATATCGCAATAAGGGCCTCACCGAAAAACGTTCAATTTTGATGTGAGATAATACAGGATTCCACGTCTGGCTAAGAGGAAACCCATTGTCTCTGTTGATTAAATTATCCGCCAACCTAATTTCAATCACCTCTTTATAGACACTGTTCCAAAATACATAAATTTTGGCAACTACCACAATTTCATCAAATTTCATACTGTGTCCCTCATTTTAGCAGTGTTCTGCTACTGCCGATTTTTCCGGCTGTTGTGGCCTCATATGACGGCGATTTTCCACACACCTGTCATGCACTATGCAAATCCAACGGCCAATGTAAGCCTTCCCACACTGACACGGAATTTTATATACACCGGGCTTCCTAAGCCCCAAATCATCTTTCACAGAGCCGAGTAGTGCCCTAATCTTAGAAGGTGGACGGAACACACTCTTAATGTTAAAATTCCTTAAAATTCGTCCAATCTTAAACGATATGCCTCCAGCATAAGGAAGAAAGGCCACTGATCTATGTTCCTCTTCATGCACCTCCAGAGATGGTCCAAACTCCATAGCCCGACGAATCTGCTTCTCGGAGTATCCATTGTCCTTAAAAACAGCCATCAAATGCGCAAGCTCTTAGGTTAAGCTGTCCGCATCGGAAATGGCATACGCTCTCCGCACAAAATTCCTAAGGACACCACTGCATTGGTATGGTGGATGACAACTCTTAGAATGCAGATCCGATCTGTGTGCATCGGCTTTCGGTGAACACTGTGTCCCAAAGTACCATTTGGTTTTTTATAATCCACAACGTCTAAAAATGGAAGCATCCCATAACTTTCAACCTCCATAGTAAATTTGATGCAGGGATGAAGACAGTTGAAGTGATCCAAAAATCTATTCAGAGCATCACGTACCTGCGGCCAGATGTGATTTTAGGATCCGGCAGCAAACCCAAAGAGACATTCAACAACTGGTCTTAAAAAAATGCGTGATGTAAGAAAGTACATTACACAAGAGCCTGCAGTTGGAGAAATGTTATGTGAAGTAGTGCAGTGCATTAAGCTTCTCCAAGTAGTTCCAATCATGACAGTAACATCAGAATGATCATTTAGCTCCATTAGACATCTGAAGTCATATCTCTGATCAACAATGAGACAGAAGTGATTGAACAACTTGGCTGTTCTTCATGCCCACCGAGATGTTTTGGATGAATTGGTTCAAATGGCTCTGAGCACTATGGGACTTAACTGCTGAGGTCATCAGTCCACTAGAACTTAGAATTACTTAAATCTAACTAACCTAAGGACATCACACACATCCATGCCCGAGGCAGGATTTGAACCTGCAACTGTAGCAGTCACGCGGTGCCGGATTGAAGTGCCTAGAACCGCTCGGCCACCGGATGATGAATTGGATATCCAACCAGTCACAACGACTTCATATTAAGAAACCCAATCAGATGGTCGACATTTGCACCTTTCTAAAGACACTCTAGCCTTAATAATGGCATTTAGAGCAATATTAAAAATCTATATAAAATAGAGAATTAAATATATATATAAGGTTAAATTTTCAGTTTCGAAATATTTGTACTAGTTTAGTACTGTAGTACTATATTATTATAGTACTGTGTTAGTTATTTTCAAATGCTTAAATATTTTTAGGGTGTAAGACCCAATTAAAACTCGCTATTAACATACTTTTTGACTGAAAGCATTCGGCATACTGTATTAACTTTATTAACTGTATTAAAGCATTAACTTTGAGATATTGTTTTTATTTAATGAACCCTGAGCCTTATTCAAAGTAAGCTTAAATTACCTATTTTGCTTATTAATCAAAGTGCTATTACCGTGCGACAGCAGTATTTTATGTTTGATTCTTTTAATGATAGTTTAGGATTTATTTAAATATAATATCAGTCTTTTTACTGCTCTGTAATAGTCTATAAGCATGATTATTACTTAGCTGATTACGAAAATACTGTGTGTGTTTATGTTTTGTTTCTTTTTTCAAAGTCAAAAAATGTGTCAGGCTTTTCGAGTTTCGCAGGGTGTCGAGCTATCGAGAGTCCACTTTTTGGGGTTCTAATGTTGATCATATGACCCTAAAATGCTTAAAAAAAACTTTAAAACTCACTATTCTTCATCTAAAAATCAAGACCCCCAGTATGCTCCCCCCCCCCCCCCCCCCCCGCCCTATATTTTTTATAAGTCGGCGACCCTGCTGGAGAGGTCTAGGAAAAGGGGTAGATTTCGGGAAAGTCACCCAGAACCGCGGCTCGGGGGAGACTTACCATACGGCATGAGAAGGGAAGATCTGCATCGGACAAAATTTGAAAACCTGAGAACTTACAGGAGGAAGACAGGGTAACATGCAAGATAGAGATTACTACTCAAACATCATGCACGAGTTAATAAAAGTGAAAAGCTAAGTCCATTGGACGGACATAACAGAGGTGGGGGGGGGGGGGGGGGGTGCAAAATAGACAGGAAAGGCAACAAAAGATGTAAAAAACTAAAACAGATTGAAGCAGATAGTGGTTACAGTGAAGAAACGCTGAGACAGAAAAATTAATGTAAATTAAGGCCAGGTGGGTGGCAAGAACCAAGAACATGTTGCAGTTCTAGTTCCCACCTGCGGAGATCTGAGGAACTGGTGTCTGGGGGAAGAATCCAGATGGTGCGTGTGGTAAAACAGGCACCGAGGTCACGAATGTCATGTTGTAGAACATGCTCTGCAACAGGATACTGCGAGTTGCCAGTACACACCCTCTACCTATGCCCATTGTTGTTGTTCTTTTTCGGGGGGGGAAGGAGACCAGACAGCGAGGTCATCGGTCTCATCGGATTAGGGAAGGATGGGGACGGAAGTCGGCCATGCCCTTTGAAAGGAACCATCCAGGCATTTGCCTGGGGTGATTTAGGGAAATCACGGAAAACCTAAATCAGGATGGCCAGACGTGGGATTGAACCGTGTCCTTGCGAATGCAAGTGCACTATGCCCATTCATCCTAATGAATGACTACTACCAAATTATCAATTTCATACAAAATAAACAAATTAATGAACAGCACATTTGCATAGCTACTATCAAATTGTTCTCAATTACATGTCAACATAACTGGAGATTGTTAATAAAGTATTAACTGACACCAACCCTGGCAGACAACATACCTGGCCTCCGAGACTGCCGAACAAGCTCTGATCTTACAGTCAAACCACTTCACCTGCCATTCAAGTTAGGCACGATCCGAAGATCTTTGAAGTGCTTCATCTGCCTTTTCGCTTAGTTATTGTTTTTTATTCTGCCGAAAATTAACGCTTCTGAAATGGAATGATAGCCTGCTATTGAGAGATGCTTTTACATGAAAGGCAAGTAAATACATTGCTTGTTCTTCTAATACTAACATCATTTTGGCGTGCTACTTTTGAAAGCAACAGAGAATGGCCACAATTTAGGTGGTCTTTCTCACGATACCCATATCAAAAACACAGTCTGTCATTGGTACCTCACACCACAATACATCATCTTGCCACTGCTGCCTTCTCAACTCCTCTAAGAAGAGCTTCTTGTAGTCGAATATGATGGCTGTAAAGCCAGAAATATTACACATTCCCCTCCTTCTGAGATTTCTGAAAATTAGGAGGTTCTTGCAGACAACAATCAATTTGGAAATAAGCAGATTTTTACTCAATTTTTTAAAAATTTTTCAACTGTGATCTCTCAAGTGCCATTCATTCCACTATAATTGTGATTCATTATTGTTTTTTAAAATTTGAATCTGCTTTGTATTTTTCATTCTCAAATTATTAATTCATTTATATAATCATAAACTTAATTATTTTGTGGTTAGAAAAATCTGATTGTTACCCCTCAGTAAATTCGTGTGTAACCTTATACTCCAAATCATTAATCTTTAGTTACACATTCTTTACTAATTACATTGTTCTTTTAACAGTAAAGATTTTCAAAATATCATTATTCTGCACCTTTATGTTCTTGGTAGTCTTTTGTTAATTTACCATCCACCAAATCTGCTAGAATACTTTACAGCAGTCCACTATCTCTGTTGTGGCGTAGCAAGACAGCCACGCCACTCGGAAGTAGCCGAAAGGCACGCATTAAGCTCACGCAGATGGGCGTGAGGTCTGAAACAGGATACGTAATGAATGCTATAAAGAAAAGTACATAGCTCCAGGAATACTTAACTTTAATCCATCATTTGTATACAGCATTCTTGATGATACAAGTGAGACTCTCTCTAGAAATGGTTAATGGCGCCTTGCTAGGTCGTAGCCATGGACTTAGCTGAAGGCTATTCTAACTATCTCTCGGCAAATGAGAGAAAGGCTTCGTCAGTGTGGTCGCTAGCAAAGTCGTCCGTACAACTGGGGACAAGTCCTAGTATGTCTCTCAAGACCTGCCATGTGGTGGCGCTCGGTCTGCAATTACTGACAGTGGCAACACGCGGGTCCGACATGTACTAATGGACCGCGGCCGATTTAAAGCTACCACCTAGCAAGTGTGGTGTCTGGCGGTGACACCACAATCTCCTAACCAAGTTCTGATCGCAATATTTTATACTGCTGTTTAAACTACTATTGGCACAGTGCCAAACATTAAATTAAACAAAATATTTGTCATGAGAAGTTACACTGTTATTCACTTATGACAATTTGCTTTTCTTTAAACTGACCAACTATTTGTAACAAAAAGTTATGCTGCTGTACAACTACCATCAGTGCATTGCTGTCCTTTCAATTTGATGATAAATTCTTTACACTTTACACTTCTCCTCACCATGCCGTTCCACACCTTATTATATTTTGAATGCGTCATAAATACATCCACTTCACATGGTTACAAATAAAAGAAACACGACATATATACATTTCACAAATACATGGAGATGAAAGAACGTTACACTCACACCTTTTACCAGAACATATGCTTGCAGCCCACAACAGCAATCCATACTGATGTTTCTGTTGTCCATGATGTAGTCTTGCATTGTGAAACTCCAGACATTCCCAACTGGTGTTGAGTTCAACAACTGTCAACATCTCCAGCCTCAGCATATAGCTCCAGTACCATTCCATGAAACAATACAAAATGCCTTAAATTAGTCTCCTAATAATTTTAAACAAATTTTAAATAAACATGTTTTCATACACTATTACAACATACAGTAAATACATCATGTTTTGTTTTGTGTTTGGGTGTTTATGAACAATGCCTTTTTTTTTACATCATACTACAACAATGGTTCACAATGTTTTTGTTTTACTTACAGCTGTAACTACATACAGCTGAGGCATTGCCCTTCGCACTCTTTAAGAGCTATGTATTTGCTTGCACCATCTGTTATTACTGACCCGCTTTGGTAATGGCTCATGTTGCTATCCAGCATCAGCTGGTATGTTCTTCAAATCTAACCTATGGAGGCTTACAATAGCAATTCACGGATACATCAAGAGAACCTTTTAGAATCTTGCCTTGAACATAATGCAACACTCATTTATCAAATCATTGCTTCATTCCACAGTATAAGACATCATTCCTTCTACATTTTAGCGTAATTATTGCTACAAAAAGTACTAGTGGAACTCTATTCATGTAAGACAATGTATTTTCCTCTGACTTTCATATATGACCATTATGTGACTTTTTAATATGTATGGGCTAATTACCTTAGACTTCATAAAATAGTTGGCAGAAACCACTTTGCCATAAATACTACTCAATGGCCGACTTACATATTGCCTTTTGCCTTTCCTCCCTCACTCTTCATAAATAACTGGCCAACTTTCCTGTTGCCTAATAACAATACTTCACCTTTCTCTTTCCATGTACACAATTGGCCAAATTTTCGGTCGCTTAATAACCATAACTCTTCATTTACCATAAACCACTTTGACAGGACTATTCCTAGCCTATCAGTGTATCATATTTCATTACAGCAGAAACTACGCCACCATTTCAATTCATACCAAACAGTAACTATATGTCTATTCATCTCAAGACAACATTTAGTTATTTCCATTATTTTGACCACCAGTATTGCTTCTGTTGTACATTGTCATAATCACTTACCTGGTTTAGCACTGTCCACTTCTTCTGCAGCCTTCAGCTTATTTTCATGTGTTGTTTCATCTATGTTCTTTATAATAGTCCTCATCTTGCTTTCCTATTCTTAATATATTTTCAAACATAAAGGTTTGTGTATCACTGTTATAAATATTTTTGTTCCGTTACATACTGTATGACATGTTTTTGTTATGTGCAATAATTTGCTCCAGGTGTCTTGTTGCAACTATATACTGTGTTCTCTGCTAGTGTATCTATAATCCTATACTTCATACACTCAGGCCAGTCTGCATAATTCCAGTAAATGTATGTTTTTCACGCATGCTATGCAGATGTTTATTCTTCATTTTTGTCATAGATTGTTTCTTTGTTGTCACATTCAGTGTAAGGAAATATTCTCATATTAACCTTGGTAGCAAAGAATGTTAAAGAAGGCAGATGTAGATCTGAATGAAAGAAGGTGAAGAACCAACAGCACGAAAAGAAAATGAAGTATTCTATCAGTTAACTCAGGCACTGGGTAATCATCAGTTACTTAGCAATACAAAGAACATTATTGCCCCCTACAGTTAGTATTCTTAATACTTTTTCATGCCACTGATTGACTTTCATTCGAATAATTGTTGTGGCGGTATTTACATGATAGAATGAGACACTTCATTCACAACTTTCTCAAATTGAACCACGTTATCTACCCACATATGATGCTTCTTGGAACTGAACTGATAACTTTGTCTTCCATAGGAGAATATAGTATACCTTTGAGCAATTTTTGCTAGTGGCCTCTGACAGAAGATGGTTGTCAAGTCTATGTTTATTAATATCTTGATGCCATTGACCTTCGGTATGGGACCTAGTGACTTATTCCTATCCATTTGTGGTATAATGGTAGTTTCACCATGAAACCTTCTGTTCACAACTACTTCACCTCCTGCTCTGTTTTGTGTGCTGTAAGCTAGTATTGATTCACAAATGCTTGAACAAATTCTTTATACAGACATAAAAAAAAGTTTTGCATCACCTGGATTACGAGAGTTCCAGAACCTGTACAGAAAATTGGAATAGAGATCAACATAAACATCATTTCTGCCGTTTTATTGCTCATGAAAACCACACATTGACTGTTGTACCACCATACACTGAGACATTCAGAGTTGATGGTCCAGATTGCTGTACACACTGGTACCTCTAATGCCCATTGATGCATGCATTGATGCATGCCTGTATTCATCGTGGTATAATATCCACAAGTTCATCAAGGCATTGTTGGTCCAAATTGTTCCACTCCTCAATGACAATTTGGCGTAGATCCCTCAGAGTGGTCAGGGGGTCACATCATACATAAACAGCCCTTTTCAATCTACCCCAGGCATGTTCGATACATTTCATGTCTGGAGAACATGCTGGCCACTCTAGTCGAGTGATGTCATTATTCTGAAGGAAGTCATTCACAACAAGTGCATGATGTGGGCACGAATTTTCATCCATGAAGACAAATGCCTCAAGAGTATGCTGCCGATATTGTTGGACTATCAGTCGGAGGATGGCATTCACATATCGTACAACCATTACGGGGCTTTCCATGACCACCAGCGACATACATCTGCCCCACATAATGCCACCCCAAAACAGCAGGGAACCTCCACCTTGTTGCACAGACAGACAGACAGTGTGTCTAAGGCATTCAGCCTGACCGGGTTGCCTCCAAACATGTCTCCGATGACTGTCTGCTTGAAGGCCTATGCGATACTCATCAGTGAAGAGAACATGATTCCAATCCTGAGCGGTCCATTTGGCATGTTGTTAGGCCCATCTGTACAGTGCTGCTTGGTGTCATGCTTGCAAAGATGTACCTCAACCTCACCATGGCCATTGGAAGTGAAGTTGTGCATCATGCAGCCTATTGTGCACAGTTTGAGTCGTAACACAATGTCCTGTAGCTGCACGAAAAGCATTCTTCAACATGGTGGCATTCCTGTCAGGGTTCCTCTGAGCTATAATCCATAGGCAGCAGTCATCCACTGCAGTAGTAGCCCTTGGGCCATCTGAGCGAGGCATGTCATCGACAGTTGCTGTCTCCTCCATGTCTGAACATCACTTTAGTTCACTCTGAGACGCCTGGACACTTCTCTTGTTGAGAGCTCTTCCTGGCACAAAGTAACATTGTGGACACCATAAAACCATGGTATTGACTGTCCAGGCATGGTTGAACTATAGACGAGCTGTGTATCTCCTTCCTGATGGAATGACTGGAACTGATTGGCTGTTGAACCCCCTCCGTCTAATAGGCACTGTTCATGCAAGGTTGTTTACATCTTTGGGCAGCTTTAGTGACATCTCTGAACAGTCAAAGGGAGTGTGCTTGTGATACAATATCCACGGTCAAAGTCTGTCTTCAGGAGTTCTGCAAACCGAGGTGATGCAAAACGTTTTTGATGTGTGTATATTTTACACATGCTACTGACCCCAGTTCCCAATGATTTTGCTTCTCCTTCTAACCTGCTGGCCACAAATTTCATTTTTTGTTGTTCTGTCATGCTTTAAGGAATTATGCCATCAAACTGTCTAATGAAGACTACTGGGTATATAGTTCTCGTACTAGAGAAATGAGGAGTTTATAAGCATTAGAGTAATTTGCTACATCACTTACATGAACAACACTTTTCTTTCCTTTCTGCTCACACCAAATTTCTACTTTTTGTTTTCTAGGTTGTCTTGGATCTCAGGAAGTACTTTTTGTTCTACCTCTTCCAATTTATTCTGAATTGCACTTGTGTTGCCTATACAAGAGGATTTACATGTGATGTGCAGTCTAATGCACAGCATTCCAGATGGAGAAGGAGTGCCTGGTCCCCGGCACAAATCGGCCTGGCGGAGGCATTGGAAGGTTCATTTGTAAAAGAGGTGAAGGGCATGGAGATGGAGAGAGGGCAGGACACAACCATAAAAGCATGACAACGGGCTAGGAGTTAGGAGACACTGCGGGGGAGAAGGGGGGGGGGGGGAGGAGATCGAGTCTGCAGATTATGTACAGGGTGTGGATGTGTTCAAGGAAAAGGAGAAAATGTGGGAAGGTGATGAGGTCAAAGAGGATCTGTGTGGTGGACAGGAGGCAAATATAGGCATATATGGAAAGTGAGGTGGAGTGCATGGTGTTCGACAATTTGGATGGCTTTATAGAATCTGAGTGGGGCAGCAAAGGGAGCTTGACAAGGCAGCCGTAGCTGAGCATTGCCTAAAAAATGGACGCAAAATACAGTTTGAGAACACGAGAGTCTTGTCTCATGCATCAACATACTGGGACTCTGTTATAAAATATGTGGCTGAGATTAGAATGAACAACAACAATTTCAACAGAGACCAGGGTTACACACTGAGTAGGGGATGGGGGCAGGCTTGAGGTGTTGAAAGGAAGCAACAATAGATGCTTAGCACTTGTAGGGAGGTGAGAGCAGCAGTTTTGAACGTGGTGCTGGCACCTCACACCACCTAACATCACTTGGTCCCAGGGCAGGCGGGAGCTGCTATGAGCTGCCCAACTCACCTCCTGCACACTCTTCGTTTGGGCCCTCTCTGATTGGTGCCAGCAGCTGTAATTGTAGGTATATAAGTAGGAAAGAGTGTCAGCCGCAGCTTCAATATACTGATGAAACCGCGTTTCTTGCCTTCTATCCTGTCCTACAATGGTCCCAGCACTCCCTCCAAACCCACATAAACCAGTTTACTGCTTGGTGCAACCAATGGCACCTTCGAATCAATCCTTCCGAAACCCATGCAATCATTATAGGATGTACCACCCCCTCCTTCTGGTTCCATGATTTCTATATCACCATCTATGAGCACCCTGAAATACTTTGGCGCCATCCTTGACCATCACCTCACCTGGACTCCCCATTTCCTTACCATCCAGTGCAAAGCCCACAGTAGACTCTAGCTGGACATGGGGATTGCATCCCTCCACTATCCTTCATACCTACAAATCCTTGATTCATCCCATCCTTTCTTACACCAGAGTCACCTGGAGCTCTGCCCCTCCTAAATTCTATAAAGCCCTCTAAATCCTTCAACACCATGCACTCCGCCTTGCTTTCCGTATCTGTCTCCCATCCCCCACAAGGATTCTCTTTGACCTTATTCCCTTCCCACATCTCCTCCTTTTCCTTGAACACATCTGTCTCCTCTACTCCAATGGCCGCCTTGATCCTCCAAACCCTCTGGTGTCCCCTTTCCTCCTCTCCTCCTTGCCTGCTGCTACACCTCTGCTGATGTGTCCCACTCTCTCTCTATCTCCATACCCTCCACCTCCTCTCAGAGAAACTCCCAGAGTCTCCCCATCCCAGATTATGTCCTTCATCCCACTATTTATTCTTCCTCCCAACTCTGATACTCCTCTTCCCCTCTCCTCCTCCCTTGGGCTCTCTCTCCTTCCTCTCCCCACTCTCCTGTTCCCCCCCCCCTCCATCCCCTGTCCTTCCCACTTCTCCTTTCCCAGTCCTTGCACTCCCTCCTGGGCTGCTCCCTCCCCACCCTCCCTGACTGCTGCCCCTTGGTGTGCTACCAGCTCCCCCCTTTCCTGCCCCCCCCCCCTTCTGCTGCCACCCCACCTTCTATCTTTCTTCTCTCCCTCCTCTCTCACCTCCTCTCCCTTGACAGATCCTCCCAATTTTAACCCAGTTACTTTGTCACATTTTGGTGCTCACCATGTATATAACGTAAGTGCAGTGTGTGTTCAGTGTCGCCATCCTGTGTGGCTCTCATTACTGTGAACGCCATTCCTAATTGTGCTCTTCGTGCTACCAGTGTTTTTATGCTACATCTTCACTGAGTGTCATTTTAATTATATGTGGATTTTATGTAACCATGCCTCGTGAAACTACCCCTTTTTCGTATATTTTAACTTCCATTGTTTCCCCTCCTCGTGTGTAAACTTCATCTTTTATCACTGTATTTTATGTATGTACCATTCTCTTGTTTTATTGCATGTAGTCTCTTGGCTGAACAGTGGTAAATTGTGCTGATGCCAGCTCACTCCTGGCCACATGGGGCAAGGGTATGAAATAACAATACAGGGGGAAAAAATAGCCATGGCAGTCAGTAGTTTTACTCCTGATAATGATGGCAGAGCTAGCCATCAAAACCTCAAGAATTTTATTCAAATTGACACAGCTTGAAAACTGAGAAGATTTTATTCAGTTCCCTACAGTTGTTTAAATATAAGAAAATGTTCCTCCCCTACTGCTCATGTGATAGAAGAGCTTGGCTGTGATGCTGGACTTTGTGGTGGTTGGTGTGGCACTAGATCCTTGTGTACATGTTGATACTGACTTTGATGAAGTTCCATACAGTCATCATATTCTTCATTCATGGCTCTGGATGGCATTAAATACATGTGTCTGTGTTGATACTGTGTCCAGTCTGTGGTGTCATCATTTGAATACAATACAGAACATTAAACTACATTTGCTACTGGGGCAGAGAGGTAGTAGCATATAATGCGTTGATCTTCACATAGAGGGATGTTCACACTTATAACGTAGTTTCATGCATTTCTGTATTGAGTACAAGGTGTGATTGGAAAGTCTTAAGAATGGGCTTGTAATTGTACAATGTGGTACTTACAAGCTACTGTGATGCATCTCCTTCAGAATAGTCCCCTTCTGACAGAACACACCAACTCCATTGGTGTTTTCACTTTTGGAAACATTCTTGGGAATTTTTTTCCTGAAGTGTGTTAAGAACGCTCTCTGTATTTGCCTGGATGTCTATTTAGTCAAAAATTCAACGATGGAGAAGGCATGATGAGCCAGAGCATTGTCATGGTGTAGCACCCAATTCCTGTCTTTCCAGAATGCAGGCCGTTTCTTCCGCATCTTTTCACACAAACGCTCAAGAACACATTTGTAGTATTCCTGGTTAATTGTCTGCCCTCCAGGGGTAAATTCATGGTGCACAATACTGGCAGAATCGAAAAAAGTCAACAACATCGTCTTCACCTTCGACTGACTCTGCTGTGCTTTTTTCGGTCGTGGTGAACCTGGAGTCTTCCACTGCGAAGGCTGCACTTTGGCTTCAGGATCATATCCATACACCCACGATTTATCACCTGTAATAGCCCTATTTAGCAAATCTGGGTCATTTTTAGTATGATTAATCAGTTCTTGGCACACTTCAAATTGTTATTGTCTCTGGTCACTTGACTTGTTGATGTATGGGGCAAATTGTTACATTTTTGCTGTAATATGGAACAGTCTGTTAAAACTTTGCTGTGACATTGTGATGTTTGGGGAAATGTGTTACAATTTTGTTGTATCATGGTGATGTATGTATCATGGTAATACATGGAGCAATTTGTAACAATTTCACTGTAACATGGTGATGTATGGACAGTTAATTATAGTTTTGCTATGGATAATTTGTTACAATTTTGCTATAACGTATTGATGTACAGGACAATGTGTTACAATTTTGCTGTAACATAGCTATGTATGGAGCATCTTGTGACAATTTTTCTAGAACATGGTGATGTATGGGGTAATTTCTTACAGTTTCAAGTAACAATGATTATATGTAGGACAATTTGTTACAGTTTTGTTGTAACATAGTGGTGTATGGGTAATATGCTACTATTTTGCAGTAACATACACTATGGGATCAAAAGTATCTGGACACTCCCAAAAACATACGTTTTTCAAATTAGGTGCATTGTGCTGCCACCTACTGACAGGTACTCCATATCAGCAACCTCAGTAGTCATTAGACATTGTGAGAGCGCAGAATGGGGCGCTCCGCTGAAGTCACGGACTTCGAACGTGGTCAGGTAATTGGGTGTCACTTGTGTCATACGTCTGTATGTGAGATTTCCACACTCCTAAATGTCTCTAGGTCCACAGTTTCCAATGTGATAGTGAAGTGGAAATGTGAAGAGACACATACAGCACAAAAGCATACAGGCCGACTTCGTCTCTTGACACACAGAGACCACTGACAGTAGAAGATGGTCGTAATGTGTAATAGGCAGACATTTGTCCAGACCATCACACAAGAATTCCAAACTACATCAGGATCCACTGCAAGTACTATGACAGTTAGACAGGAGGTTAGAAAACTTGGATTTCATAGCCGAGTGGCTGCTCGTAAGCCACACATCATGTTGGTAAATGCCAAATGAGACCTTGCTTGGTGTAAGGAGCATAAACATTGGATGACTGAACATTGCAAAATGTTGTGTGGAGTGACGAATCACGGCACACAATGTGGCGATCCAATGGCAGGGTGTGGGTATAGCGAATGCCCGGTGAATGTCATCTGCCAGCTTGTGTAGTGTCAACAGTAAAATTTGGAGGCGGTAGTGTTATGGTGTGGTCATGTTTTTCATGGAGAGGGCTTGCATCCCGTGTTGTTTTGCATAGCACTATCACAGCAACCGCCTACAATGATGTTTTAAGCACCTTCTTGCTTCCGACTGTTGAAGAGCAGTTTGGGGATGGTGATTGCATTTTTCAACATGATTGAGCAACTGTTCATAATGCACGGCCTGTGGCAAAGTGGTTACATGACAATAACACCCCTGTAATGGACTGGCCTGCATAGAGTCCTGACCTGAATCCTATAGAACACCTTTGGGATGTTTTGGGACGCTGTCAGGCTTCATTGACCGACATCGATACCTCTCCTCAGTGCAGCACTCTGTGAAGAATGGACTCTCATTCCCCAAGAAACCTTCCAGCACCTGATTGAACATATGCCTGCGAGAGTGGAAGCTGTCATCAAGACTACATGTGGGCCAACACCATACTGAATTCCTGCATTACCAATGGAGGGAGCCAAGAGCTTGTAAGTCATTTTCAGCCAGGTGTCCGAATACTTTTGATCACGTAGTGTAGCAACATATGTATAGTCTTTACTCTGTGATAGCATAAGTTAGAATTTTCTAGAGTAGAGCATGATGCATTATCTTCTTCCTTTCTCCCCTAAAATGGTGCTTGGTGAGGTGAAGCATTACTGAAAAATTTTGAAAAATGTTGGGTAATGACAGTTTGGTCTATGTACTACCACTAACATAGCCTCCAGTAAGCATAAAACTGAAATGCCAACATCCTTTGCTTATTTTGTGAGATATTTTAGATGTGAAAATAAGATTATGACACTTGGTATAAACACTGTGTTGCTGACATATTTTTTGACACACATTTCAGACATGGAAATACAGTAAGCCACATCTTAACATATATTGATGGGCATCTTAAAAGTAAAATAACATAGTGACACTTGACATAAATATTGTATTTGTTGTCATCTCTAGTCCTCCCTCGGGCATGGGTGTGTGTCTTTGTCCTTAGCATAATTTAGGTTAAGTAGTGTGCAAGCTTCGGGACTGATAATTTTAGTAGTTAAGTCCCATAAGATTTCACACACATTTGAACATTTTTTTGTCATCTCTAAAAAACTAGAGTAAACTCCATCTGAACAGGCCATGAAGGCCCAGTGCTACCGACCGACCGCCTTGTCATCATCAGCCAACAGGTGTCACTGGATGTGGATATGGAGGGACATGTGGTATTTATGAGACTGATTGTTGTTATCTCCCACCCCTCTCTTCCCCCACCCACCCACCCAATAATTATGCTTGGTCAGGTTCGTTTTTGTACAGAGTCTCGTTTAGGCCTAAGATGACATGTCAACAGCCTGTTTAGCATGTTATTTTAGTACATAACATTTGTTTTGTACAGTTATAGAACAGCTGAGATGTGTAAATACTGTAGATTACACCCCTTACATGTTTCAACAATATTTTGGACATGAAAATAACATTGCGACACTTGACGCAAACATTGTGTTGCGGAAATATTTTAGATGTGGATTTACTGTAAGTTACACACTTTATGTTCTTTTAAAGTTGGAAATGACATTGTGACACACGCCACAAATATTGGGTGTGTGTGTGCCCATGCAAGTTGCTGACATAGTTTTTAACATACGTTTTAGTCATGAAATTAACATTGCAGTGGGGGTGCATGCTGCATAAGTCACATCAGTAGTGCCACGTAACCCCAGGTTTGTTTGCCAGTATGTTTATGAACTTTTTATAAATAGTCAAATATTTTTGAACATACACAAAATTCACATCATTTGGATACCTTTGAATATGAAGCCAATTTACACAATTTAGACTAAGCTTAATTATTTTGATAAATAATACAAATCATTTGGATACTTTTGAGCATGGTGTAAAATTCAGATCATTTGGATTCTTTTGAACAAAGGCAAGATGGCAGCTACACACTCACCCCAAAGAACTATATGTTTATAAATCGGGTGCTCATAAACAGTCTGAAAAGCTTGTAAGAGTATTGCATGGGAAGCTGTGCTGAGAAATAATTGTTAAGAAAAAAAAATCGATGCATTCCTGAATTTGTGAATTATTTAGCGCTGACATTAGGCAATCTGCTCATTGCATGCACAAATTCAAGCAGTCTGCAAGAGGTGGGGTTACCAAAAGTGTTCTACATTGGTTTCCTCAAATCCAATAAATGTAGCCTTTGCTCGCCTAGCTTAAATTTATCATTTTAACTGGTAATGAGCATTTCAACAAGTGGTTACTCATGGACCCACAGCTTTCTGTGCCTTACCACATTTTAGCATGTGCAGTTGCTTGAATATTGTGCGTGCAATGTTCTAAGTGTCTAATCTCAATGCTAAATAACTCAGAAATGGTGCAACATATTGAATTTTCTTCTTAACAGTTATTTTTCAATACAACTTCCCCTGCAATATACTTACAAGCTTTTCAGACTGTTTTTGAGCACCCTGTATACTAATATTGAACTTTTTCAGCTAGCTTTTTGGAGAAAAAAATAAACATGAAAACTGAGAGTCTCGAAAATGGTAAGGCCTGCTGTAAATAACAACTCCAACACTTTTCATGAGCCCACACGTAGTGCCAGTAAACTACATGACAGGGAACAATTCAAGACAGAAAGTGAAAGACCGTTTGCTAAGATAAAAGTAACTAAATGTAGGCAGGAATGGCTGAATGATATTCCTCCCATTTATATGCTTGGGTGGCCGTACCATGCAGATCTGTGTTCCCAGTCACAGTTCTAAGTGGAATACTGGTGTAGGGAAGAGTATTGTAGATGGAAAATAGTGTGCCTAGGAACAAATGATAATTCCTGGGCACTGTTTCAATCTAGCGACACATTTAGGCTCACATGCATCATTGTATAGAATGACACACTGGTTAGGTGGCACAGATGATTCTATTGTGGTCAAATAAGTTTGATAAAAAAAAATCAAACGGCACACCATCTCCCAGTGAAAAACAGATGTTCACACAAGGAGAGGCACCAGTGATCGAAGGCCAGTGTATCACATATGAGGTGATAGTAGGAAAAGTGAAAGTCAGTCATGGATCAGTGTTCAACATCTTGTATCACATCTTGAATATGACAAAGGTTGGTGACCATTGGATTCTGTGACTGTTCACACCTACTCAATAAGACCACTGAACTGAGGCAGCAGTGGAAATATTGCTGCTGTGTCAGGCCAGTCCAGATGACTTCTGTAGCCACTCAGTGTGTCACCATGACCCTTAGACAAAGTAGCAAAGAAAGCAGTGGATGTGGATTCACCACCACCAGAAAAGAGGAAGACTCAACCATCATTGGGCAAAATGATGCTGTTTTCTTGGAATTTCCATGATATGGTGCAAAACAGATTATGCTCAATAAGGGATGAACTATTACAGGGTATACTATCTAAATCTCCTGAGATTAAAGGAAGCTGTCCAAGGGAGTGTTTCTGCTCTACAGTGCTCATTCTGTACAGGAGACAGTCACACAAGCTGCTTGTTTTGGACTTACCCTTATACTCTCCTGACATGCCCCCCCTCCCGTCCCCCTCCTCTCACCCCTTCCCAGAGTTCTTCTTCTTTCCTTAGGTGAAATAACCACTTTGTGTCTCGTTTTTCAGAATGACGAATAAGTGTTTTTTGAATTGGGACATTTCCCAGACAGTCAAAACGTAAACTTCTGTGAAAAAGGTCTCCACTGTGTCACTTATCATTGGGAAGGAAGTGTCATAGTGAAGGGTCAGTATGTTGAAGAGAACTAAACCAGTCACCAGTTTTTGTGGTTGCAGCTTGATTTTTTTGATGTGTTAATTAAAACATATGACTTCCTCTCATATGTCATCCCTCCCCTCTACCTGTTGGCCACCAAAATTTGACTGCCTACTCCTGGCCTGAGCACTACTGCACAAGCAAGCATAAGGATCTTGGCTTCAGAGATGGAAAAAGAAAGAAATAGGAAATTAATAAATTGGTTTGTGGAAATTATCCTACCAAACAGTGCAGTGGATGACTGGCTATCCCTATAGAAAAATATGATATGTATTTTATCAAGAATATACACATGAACTTAAGACAGTGTTAGCATGTGTTAGCCAATAATAGGGCACAGATTTCAGCATCTGGCATTGGGTAGATGTGATTTTCTCTGTTTCATGAATTGACGCTAATGGTTATGTAAGCCCGGGCAATTAAGTTATCTTCTCTCTGAGTAGTATGTTCTTTTTTTCTGGTACCCTGATCAGCTTAGTTAGAGAGGATTGCAGTAGTTAGTAAACTCCTGTCAGGTCACATCCTTTTCTGGGCATCCAGATTTTGGTGGTTTTGATTTTCCTAAATCATGTTGGGTGAAACCGAATTGTTTCTTTTGAAAGGACACAGCTGGTATCCTTAATTATCTCGTTGTCAGTGGCACCTCACACCCCAGCCACCCACCTTATTTTTCTTACAGGGCTGGAGAAATGGCACAGAATGAAGGAAACTGGAGGTACTGATGAGCTTTCATTGTCAGTCAGCTGCAGCCTCCTAACCTATATAGTCACTTAGCATACACATCTGTCTGCATTTACGAAATCTTTGAAGTTAGCTATAAACTACTCATTGATGATAATTGTAATGCTCTTGTTACAGAGAGGCCTAATTGTATCTCCAGGTGGGAAGCACTACTTGATACAACCACTGCCATCACGGTTCTTCTCTGTCTCTGGTGATAAGCCACACGTATTAATTCGCCTGAGGTCTGGATTCCATACAAATGCTTATATTAGCCACAGATTTGCTGATGATAATTCCACAATTTGGTCGAAGTCACCCAATAAGAGAAATGTAAATGCAGGTATGATATGTTTTATTCATCATTTGCTTTTGAATCTGTTGCAGTAGCCATGTTTGCCGTCAAAATTGCTGGATTTCAGGTCTGTTTGTTATGTAAACCGCTTTTTATATAAATCCAAACATGTTTCAGCTCCTTTCTGCCACTGTCACTGGGTGCTCTTTATTCAGCTCTGCAAGATGTAAATGTATTTTATGCAATAATTATTCTAACAAAATTAGACATAAAAATAGTTGAACAGTTTTTTTCTGTTGTTGTCAGAACTTACTTTTGTTTACATTGTTGGGTTATGTAGAACCCTCTATCACTTACTGTATATTGGTAGCTCTGTCATCTGCAATTAAATGATATTACTCTGAATTTTGCTGGCAAATTCACAAATCACTTTATCTATGAACATAATCTTGTTTTGTGAAAATATTTCGAAACTGCATTTTACAAACCCAAAATCCAGTAATCATGATATGTTTATTTTTGCTTATACCTTTTAATTAACTCCAAATCAAAGCAAAATTGTCCATAGAAATCATGTAAGTAATCATCAGGGATATCATACGTAGGAGTAGAGGCTCTATGTAATATATAATATTTTGCAATTGTGCGAATGTGACTCCAAATTCGATTGTATGCTGCTGATGCATTTTCTCTTTGCACAAGCCATTGAGACTTTCATGTATGATGATTTGTTTGTTTTCATACTCCATTCTTCACTAAGTGCAATACCTAAACAATACAAATAAGTAAACTGGAAATAACAGTAATTCTGATATTATCATAAGGTGTAAGAATATGTATGAAATTCACTGCTGATACTCTGGTCATTCTTATCTAACTTTCTGGCAGATTAACACTGCTTGCACAGGCAATGCTGTTACTAACTGAGCTATCCTAGAACAATTAACTATCTGCTGCCATGTCTCGAATCTGCCAGGAATTTTAAAAACAGCACATACTGCACTGTATGAGTATTAATGGGAGTGTACTTAAAATTGAGAGAAAAGTTCAACATATATTAATTGTGTACCAATTATATGCAGTCATTATAACACAATTAAGTAGCTTTTGTAAAGACAGTTACAGTTACTTGTGTAACTCACCTGTCTTTATTACATGGGCCAAGCGAAAGCTACATACACAGGCACTGCATATAAAACTGATGTTAAGTCACTGAGTGTGAGCACTTGTAGGCTTGAGGTATATAACCAAGCAGTTTCAATAAAATGGCCATTTTTAGCTGCTGATGCATCTTCCAGTTTCTATGGTCATAGTCCATCAGGCCAATCAAGAGTAAACTTCTCCCACAGTATTTATGTCACTCTCCAATGTCCAACCTGTCAACTGACAAGATTCAGCAGGACCAAAAGCACCTTTGACAATGTCCAACATAGGTCTGGATGAAATGTCAGGAATGGAGAAGTTTCATCGTACATGACTATAGAAATGGGAAAATTCATCAGCATCTACAACTGGTTATGAAAGCCTTCATTGTATGGTGATAACTTTTAACTGAAAGATGACTTTTTCCACAAGTAATGCAGTCACAATTATGCTCTCTGTTTCAATGGATAAATGAAATTGCTACACTGAGTGCATACCATCACAACACGATTTTCTCAAGTGAGCTGCATTCTATAGGTTTGAAGTTGAGAAGGAAACGTGCCTTGATGCCACTGCCTGCGACACCTGTTCATGTGGAGACAGCAGTTTTCATCGACAGGGATCTGTTTCAGCACATGACTCACAACTTCCCCAGTGACACTGAGCACGAGCTTGTCCGTGTTGTTCTTGCCATGATAAATGCTGTAAGTACCACTGCTGCTGAAACTGTTGACATAATGTCATGTAAAGTTTTCTGCAGTTAAATATACTTGGTTCTCATTCAGTAACTGTGCCAAAATAAGTAGGTTTACAGACACACACTAGTAGAAGTCTGAGTATTGCTGTCGAAATATGCCTGCCAAAGAAGATATGAGGGTCGTTCAATAAGTAATGCCCCACATTTTTTTGAAAAGCCATTAATATACATAGACAAACGTCATTGTTGGTGCTTCATATTTAACATTTTTTCTGTGCACCGGTGAAGTTTCAAATAGTTCTGGTCGATGGCAGAGCCATAGTATGACTCACGTTACAAGCAGCATGCTATTATTGAATTCTTGCATGCAGAAAAAGAAACCGTGGTGAACATCCATAAACTTTTGTGTGCAGTGTATCGTGATTCTGCAGTTGATAGGAGTACAGTTGGGTGGTGCGTAAAGAAAGTCACAGCCTCAGGAAATGCAGAAACAGAGCTCCACGAGCAGCCACACTCCAGTCATCCTATCACAGCCACTGCACCAGACATAATGAATCGTGCAGATGCCATTATTTGTGCCAACTGGCATAGCACAACATGACAATTGGCTCTACAGTTGTCGGTCAGCATTGTAAGTGTGTCTGCAATGATAGAGACTCTTGGATATTCAAAGAGGGGCTCACAATGGGTTCCACAAATGCTAACAGTGGACCACAAGATTCAAAGAAAGGCTATTTCAATGAATTGTCAATGCTTAAAGATTCTTTATGGGGAGCATACTTTTAAGATAAAGAGTGTGTCAGTCAAGCAATGAAAACATGCTACACCTACAGGACAATAGCTTTTACCAGCAAGGAATACATGCTCTTCCACAATGTTGGTGTACAACCATAGAACATGATGGAGACTACGTAGAAAAATACGACATGGACACGGCATGTTAATGTATATTGTCAGCAGATCCTGATTCTTAACAATAAATGTTCTGAGAAAAAAATGTGGTGTATTACTTACTGAATGACCCTTGTACTACGTCCCGACATCTTACTATAAGAGAACATATTTGTTAATAGAATCATCTTGATTAAAAACTGTTGTTCATAGCCAGAGAGATGAGGTGATAATGTTTGAGAAATGCCTACACACCCCAGAACAAGGAAGGTTACAAGCTGACACTGGTAAAAGCAAATATATGCAGGGTTATTCGTACCCCCAGGTTTCAGAAGATGAGTGCTCAAAAACTACAAGTCACACAGAATTTATACATATATCAGTGGACACAGCATCTCTTCAAGTTTTTAACTCATATTACATGTGCTCAATATTGGTGCCGTTAGTGATGCAGCAAAAGTCAATATGAGTTGAAGAGCATGTTTGAGCAATTAGTTGAACTCACTGCTAGTTCAACAGCAGCAACCCGCTCTGGAAACTTGTTCATTGGTTTATCTATCTCCAGGCATGAGCTAATTCAGTGCAACAGTGTGGAGTGGATGATCTGCCTACATGTTCTCATTTGGCTGCCCATAATTGTGTGCTCTGCAACTATATCACAGTGAATATTATGAACTGAAACTTGAAGAGATGCTCTGATAGACAGAGGACCATAATAAATAATTTTTTCTTTGGTGATGCTCAAAGCAAGAAAATAACTGTTTAACCAGCAACAAATGCTCTCCCTGATTATAATGCACTGTTCTTTAGGATAAATAACATGGTGTCTTAGAATATGGATCGTCCTCAGTGGCAACAGTTAGAATAACTGATGACTCCAGGACAAATATTTTTAAGAATTGTTTACCAGGGATGCCCTGGGAAGAAATTTACACTGAACCAAATGTTAACATAAAATTTCATCTGTTCCATGACAAATTCATATCACTATTTGAAAATAGTTTTCCACATGAGCTAATCAGAAAGAGCATTAAACAGCCATGTAAAAAACCACGGATGGCTAGAGGGATTAAAGTATCTTGTGAAAGGAAAATGGAAGTGTATGTGTTGGCAAGAACATACGGAGATCCTGTGGTGGTTGCACACTACAAAAACTACTCAAAATTACTAAGAAAAGTTACTAAAAATCAAAGGATATGCATGTAATGTCATAAATCAGTAATTCCGACAACAGACTTAAGACTGATTGCTTTACTAAACCATGAAACAATTTAAACTATATGGATTTCATCATGTAAAACATTGAAATTCTTATGGCTTAAAATTAATTTCTTAAACAGTAACTGGCAATGAATTTTTAAAATGTTATTATATTTGTTTTTTTATAGTATAGTTAATTATTACTTCTATATACATATGATAAATGGTACTTCTTATAACACATATCTTGTTGTAGTTTAGGTACTGCATTATCACGTAAAAGCTATTTCAGTTTTGTTTTTAAAGAGTTCATCATATCTATATCTTTTATACACTGCAGTAATTTGTTACATAATATGATGACATTGTACAATAAACTCTACTGAGTTTTAGCCTTATTTTTCTGTCCAAATACAAATCATAGCAGTTTCTGGTTTTATAATCATGTACTAAGCAATTTTTAATGTAGTGGTCCATACTTTTTTTAACTTACATAACACTCTGAAAAATATATTCACAAGGTACAGCTATATGTCCAGCACTTTGAAAAGCTTGAGGCAGTGAGCTGCATTTCCACTCTTGGTCATTACACGTGTTGCTCTTTTTTCAGTACGAATACAGTTTGAATATTTTCCTTATTCACTCCCCAAAAAGATGCCAAAGCTATAAAAGAATGAGTATAAGTAAAATATACTGATCTGATTCATGAAATATCATACTGATGTAACAATTCGAAGGGCACAGCATGCTGTAGACATTCTACTACTAAGGATTTTTACATGTGCTTCCCAACTTAATTGACAATCAACATGAATTCCTAGAAATGTTGTGCTTTCCACAAATTTTATAAATGCATTATTTATTTTCAGGTTGCTGTAATCTCGTTCTCTGCTTATACCAAAGTTCATAGTGCCTGTTTTCTTTATAGTAAGAGTGTCTCTATTGTTTATTGTCTATTCATATATGCTGCTAAGTGTTTCTTCAGTTTTCTAGTCATTTGTCAGTGATCAGTACATTACAGTCAACTGCAAACAATATTGATTGTCCATGCTTGATTCTTTGTGGGAAATCATTTATGTAAACTGTAAACAGTACTGGACCTAGCAGCTACCATGTGGTGCCCCTGTATTTATATATTTAGGGTCAGAAGTATGTTTTTCAGTATATTTGGAGCTACTTGATATATGTATAATTTCATCAACTGCACTTTATTTTCTAGATAAATCTAAAAACACTTTTTCACCTCTCCCATATTTCCATTTCATCTAGCTTATTTAACAGTACTTTGTGGTCAACTGTGTAGAAAGCTTTTGTTAGATCGAGGAATATACCTGTTGTATAATTCCCTTTATCCAGTGTCTTGTCAGATATGTTGTTGCCAGTTCAGTAACTTTCCCTGATCAGAAACTGAATTGGTCATTGGAAAGGAGGTTACATTTATCTAATTGGTTCATAAGTCTGTCTTTTAAAAAAGGTTTCTATGCTGAAGTGCCAAAGAAATTGGTATAGACATGACTATTCAAACACATAGATACGTAAACAGGCACGATGCAGCACTGTGGTTGGCAATGCCTATATAGGACAACAAGTGTCTGGCGCAGTTGTTAGATCAGTTGCTGCTGCTACAATGACATGTTATCAAGATTTAAGTGAGTTTGAACATGATGTTATAATCAATGCATGAGCGATGGGGCACAGCATCTCTGAGGTAGCAATGAAATGGGGATTTTCCTGTATGACCATTTCACAAGTGTATACTGTGAATATCAGGAATGCGCTAAAACAACAAATCTCCAACATTGTTGTGGCCAGAAAAAGATCCTGCAAGTATGGGACCAATGACAACTGAAGAAAATCATTCAACATGACAGAAGGGCAACCTTTCTGCACATTGCTGCAGATTTAAAGGCTGGACCTTCAACAAGTGTCAGCATGCGAACAATTCAATGAAACATCATCGATATGGGCTTTCAGTGCCGAAGGTCAACTCATATATCCCTGATGACTGCGTGATACAAAGCTTTACGCCTCGCCTGGAGCCGTCAACACCAACATTGGGCTGTTGATGACAGGAAACATGTTGCCTGGTCGGATGAGTGTTGTTTCAAACTGTATGGAGCAGAGGGACGTGTACATGTCTTCACATCAGCAGAGGGCTTTTCAAGCTGGTGGAGTCTCTGTAATGGTATGGGGTATGTGCAGTTGGAGTGATGCTGGACCCCTGATACTTCTAAATATGACTCTGACAGGTGACACATACGTAAGCATCCTGTCGGATCATCTGCATGAGTCAAGTCCATTGTGCATCCTGACAGTCTTGGACAATTCCAGCAGGACAGTGCGACATCCCACACATCCAGAATTGGTACAGAGTGGCTCCAGGAACACTCTTCTCAGTTGAAACACTTTTGCTGGTGACCAAACTCCTCAGAATGAACATTATTGAGCATATTGGGATGCTTTGCAACGTGCTATTCAGAAGAGATGTCCTCCCCTTTGTACTCTTACGGATTTATGGACAGCCCTGTACAATTCATGGTGTCAATTCCCATCAGCACTACTTCAGACATTAGTTGAGTCCATGCCATGTCGTGTTGCAGGCACTTCTGAGTGCTCGCGGGGGCTTTACACGATATTAGGCAGGTGTACCAGTTTATTTTGCTCTTCAGTGTATTGTCTTTCTACAGCAAGAGAGTAGTGATAGTGGCCTATATTTTCTAAATTTTCAGTGTCATTTCTTTGAAGAGAGACAGTAATTTAGCATATTTTAAGTAGTAAGGAAAGCAATCCCATTAGAATGTTTGGTTTATAGTGTCAGCTAACAATGATGTTACATTCTCTACACAGTCCTTAATCATACAAAGTGGTACTTCATCTAAACCTACTGAAATTTTGTTTTTCAGTTTGCAAATTGCTTTATGGACTCACTCTTTGTTGTGATTATATGGAATTTAGTGACACAAGACAAAGGACAACCAGTCACTTTAGTAGAGGCTGATTGTCCTTTGTCTTGTGTAAAAGATGAGTCACAGGTAGCAAATATATTTAATAATCATTTGTTAAATACAGTAGAAATTATAGGGAGAAAGAGTTCAAGAGAGAAATCACAGCAGTGTGTCGAAAAAGCAACTCTCATGAAATTCAGTCATTTGAATGTACCACTGACTTCCTTTTCTGAAACTAATAAAATTACATATTTTCTCAGAAATAAAAGCTCATCTGGATTTGATGGTGTTTCCAGTAGAGTACAAAATATTTGGTCCCATATGATAAGCCATGTCATATCTGAAATAAGTAAAGCATCACTAAGTCAAGGAATTTTTCCAGAGAGGCTGAAATATGCTATTGTCAAGTCCTTCTTTAAGAAAGGTAATAGGAGAGATGTCAAGAACTACCAACCTGTTTCACTGCTGACATCATTTTCCAAAATCTTTGAGAAGGTGATGTATTGTAGAATACAAAATTTTGATAAATATCTCACCTGAGTAACAGTGATATCATCAGCAAATCACAGCTTGGATTTCAGAAAAATTGTTCTACTGAGACTGCCAGTTATGTGATCACTCACTACATTTTACAGGCATTAAATAATAAAATAATGCCACTTGGTATTTTCTACAGCCTATCAGCCTATTTAGAGCATTTGACTGTGTGTCAATCACAGTATTCTCTTCCATAAATTGAAGTTTTATGGGACTCATGGTATAGCCAACCAATGGAAAACATCATATCTAACAAAAAGAATGCAGAAATTTGCACTTAGAAGTTCAACCAATATAATCTAGGGACATTATTCTGACAGTGGAGAAATCATGTATAGAGTTCCCCAACTCTCTGTCTTAGGTCCACTATTGTTCCTCCAATATGTTAACGATCTTCCATCTAATATACAACAAGAAGAATTGTTTCTTTTTGCAGAAGACACAAGTACTGTAATCAATCCAAGCATACATACAGAAACAAAAGAAATAGTAAACATTGTTCTTAAAAGTATCATTGACTGGTTTTCTGTGAATTCTCACCTTCAAATTTTAAAGAGAGACAACATATTCAGGTCAGCATATCTAGAGGTTACTACACCAATGATAAGTGTAACATATGGTGACTTAAGTGTCCAAATTGATAAGAATTGAAACTGGAAAAAGCATATTTTGGAACTCCTAAAACAACCTTGTTCAGTTACATTTGCACTTAGAATCACTGGAAATCATGGGGAGAGACAAATCAGTAAGTTGACATATTTTGTATATTTTCACTCAATAATGTTATATGGAATAATTTTCTGAGGTAACTCATCTTTAAGAAAGAAAGTCTTCATTGTTAAAAACATGCTGTAAGAATAATATGTGGCACTCACCCACAATCATTTTGTAGACATGAAGTTAGGCACTTTCACTACTACTGCACAGAATATTTATTCCCCTGTGAAGTTGTTGTAAATAATGCATTGCAGTTCAACCAGATTGGAAAATGGCATTCATCACTGCCATTAAGGTTGTCTTTTGCACAAGAAGGGGCACACAATGGTGCAACTGAAATTTTTGATAACTTACCCAGTGCTATATAATGTCTGACATGCAGCAAACTAAAGTTTGAAAACAAACTGAAAAAGTTTCTCTCCAACAACTCATTCTATTCCATAGAAGTATCTGTATTACTGCAATGTGTGAAAAAAAGAAAGAAAGAATGAAAGAAAGGTGGGGTGAAGGGGGAGAGAGAGAAGTTTTAGATATTCAGCATGTTAGCCATATTTACAAATTAATTTGTGAAATGAATGTAAAATAGCTCATTCCACCTCATTATGATTTATCATGCGAATGATCCATGGAGCATGAAAATATCTATGCATCATTTTTCTGTATGTTTCAAAGTTTTTCCATAGTTGTCCTTTAAAACCTCAGCAGGACATATGAAAAGCTCTGTGTTGTAGAAGTGGTTTATCCATACAGCACATACTATGGTTCTCCTGCTCCCTGAGGCCCTGTATCCCAGTGCCTGGTTTTGACAGTTTTTGTTCATGTTACTTGAATATACTGTAACTGACCAAATGACCACGGTGTTTCTATATCTGTTCTCATTGGGAACAACTTTTCCAGGTTTTTACCATTGCTCTCCTAACTGACAAGCAGAAAAGACAGTTGCATGCAGTTGCACACACTTACCTGTACAGATTGTCTGGATACTGATTACAAAATATTACAGATTATCTTGAAACATAAAAAACATTGTATTATAAACTTATAATTTTAGATCTGTTGATATAAAAGCTTTTTCACATTGTGCTCTATACAACTGTGCCACACACTAAAACCCTGTGCTTAGCAGTGGAAGCTAAAGAAGAGTTAGTGAAAGAAGGTCCATGATAGTTGCAGTGGGCCCAGCATAGCTGTTTCGCACATCCAGTTCAACCAGTAACACAAAGCGATTTGTGTATGTATCTCTGTGGTCTCAGTGTTGTAGCAGCACTTCAGATGACTACTGGCTGCAGTGCTGTCAGTTGTCAGAGGACTATTTTTGCTGACTCTGCTATGGAAACCTGATACCGTGACATTTATTGGGAGTCAATGAGCTCACAGTCATATCTGAATGAGTCAAAAACTCAAGCACACATAAAAACTGAGCAGAAATGTGCTGAACCATGGTAGGCAAATGTTTGGCAAAGCTTTAAAATACAATCAGTGAGAGGTATGCGAAACAGGAATAAGAAAGAACCAAAAAATTGCGCTACATGATCACTAACCTCAATGCAAATGAACAGCTTTCCAGCTTTCAGAGTATTCAGTTTTGCTTAGTGGACTATTACATTTGGTGTGTGAGTGCATCAAAAAATGATTTTTACCTGAGTTTTGTAACACTGTAAGGCAAACAGTATCTGTTGACCAATATTGTGATACAAGTTATTCATAAGTAACAGCAGAACAGAACATCTAACTAACATTCTTGTACAAATTTGTAATAAGTAATGTGTGGTTAAATAAAGTAGCATAGCAAAGAATATATTCATCAAATCAAATTACCTTCCATTAGAAATGTGGAATGCACATGACAACTGCGATATCACTTTCAAAATGATGGAGAGCAGCAGTGAGTCATTGTTTCTTTTCTAGCTTTATGAAAGCAAATCTAGATTCAAGTCTTGAATGAACTGTCACAGAAGCCCAAACAACAGGGGTTGACATACTACGATGTGTTAAAACTTTGAAATACTGCACTGATAATGGCTAGCTGCTAGCTGAAATCTGGATTTGCTTGCTAGAAAGGGAACAATGACTGATTGCTGCTCTCCATCATTTTCAAACTGATATTCATCAAATATTGGAAAATAGAAATGCATGTCACTGACTTATTATTTCCAGTGCTTTAAAAAGATTGTGTAACCATGTGCACAAAACCCTAAAGAGTATTATTATTTTCAATTCAAAACTGTTAGCATTTAAGTTTTCTGTTAAAGACTGGGCAGTGTGCTTATGTGGGCCCCATGACTGTATCATGCCCGTAACATGTGCTATGACCTCTTGTCACAGTTATGCACGAACGGAGTCCTACCACTGAGCTGTTGAAGCAATTGTGATTAAAACTAACAAGTAGCACATATCATATAAAAAAATTTGTGCCACACCATGACACCAGACTGTCAGGAAATGTGACAACAAATGGTTCACCTCATCATTGCCTTCATAAAGAAATATGCTATTGATTACTACTATTTTTGCGAAAAGATTACCCATATCAAGGCACGGACATATGAGTTGGGGTTGTGTTATTGCGATTATTATTTTCACTAGCGACCTCCCACAGCATGATCATTCCATTTTCACACGTATCTGAAATGACCAATCTCTCAATGCAAGACCAACCTTCATATGATTTTCCAATATTCAGGGCTGCTTACCACTTCACCAGTTATATGGCGTTGACAATAGAGGTGTCCTCCCTACAACAGCACTATCTGGAGTAATACGTTTCCTTTCAATACAGCAATAAGTTCCTTCAGTCTCCAATTTTGCTTGCTCATCCACAACCCCTGCCACTTCTGCTACATGAAATTACGTATCTCCAACTTGAATTGCCATTAATATGGAGATTATATTTCATATGAGAGTTAGTTACTAACTATTTGCATTCAGTTTTTATATTTGGTCGATAGACACACAAACAAACACAAACATACACACAAAAATCTAGCTTTCGCAACCAACGGTTGCCTCGTCAGGAAAGAGGGAAGGAGAAGGAAAGACAAAAGGATATGGGTTTTAAGGGAGAGGGTAAGGAGTCATTCCAATCCCGGGAGCGGAAAGACTTACCTTAGGGGGAAAAAAGGACAGGTATACACTCGCGCACACACACACATATCCAT
This sequence comes from Schistocerca cancellata, assembly GCF_023864275.1. Taxonomy (NCBI): domain Eukaryota; kingdom Metazoa; phylum Arthropoda; class Insecta; order Orthoptera; family Acrididae; genus Schistocerca; species Schistocerca cancellata. Next base: position 716,988,853 of record NC_064628.1, read on the forward strand.
CCGCATATACACAGACACAAGCAGACATTTGTAAAGGCAAAGAGTTTGGGCAGAGATGTCAGTTGGGACGGAAGTACAGAGGCAAAGATGATGTTGAAAGACAGGTGAGGTATGAGCGGCGGCAGATTGAAATTAGAAATTAGCGGAGATTGAGGCCTGGCGGATAGCGAGAAGAGAGGATATGCTGAAGGGCAAGTTCCCATCTCCGGAGTTCAGACAGGTTGGTGTTAGTGGGAAGTATCCAGATAACCCGGACGGTGTAACACTGTGCCAAGATGTGCTGGCCGTGCACCAAGGCATGTTTAGCCACAGGGTGATCCTCATTGCCAACAAACACTGTCTGCCTGTGTCCATTCATGCGAATGGACAGTTTGTTGCTGGTCATTCCCACATAGAACGCTTCACAGTGTAGGCAGGTCAGTTGGTAAATCACGTGGGTGCTTTCACACGTGGCTCTGCCTTTGATCGTGTACACCTTCCGGGTTACAGGACTGGAATAGGTGGTGGTGGGAGGGTGCATGGGACAGGTTTTACACCGGGGGCGGTTACAGGGGTAGGAGCCAGAGGGTAGGGAAGGTGGTTTGGGGATTTCATAGGGATGAACTAAGAGGTTACGAAGGTTAGGTGGACGGCGGAAAGACACTCTTGGTGGAGTGGGGAGGATTTCATGAAGGATGGATCTCATTTCAGGGCAGGATTTGAGGAAGTCGTATCCCTGCTGGAGAGTCACTTCATTAACAGTCATTCATCACATATTGAGACCAAGACCATGGCCTTTCTCTTGTTGGCATCAGTATTTTATGTGGCCTGACATCTGTCTCTTTCATCATGCTTCACATATTTGCAATTGCTTTTGAAATGTTCAACCCAATGGTAAACATTTCAACAAAAAACTTCTGTTCCACTTTGATAAAAATGTGCAGCAGCCCAGCCACATTAACTTAACATCAGCAACATAAATTGATATGGTAGCATTGGAACTCCTTAACCAATCATTGTTAAACTCTTACAATATGCTGCTGATTTATATCTATATTCAACCACAACATTTCCCTCTAATAGCTGCCCTAGTCTAAGTCTCTTTTTCCCTTAGTCTAAGTCACTGTACCACATTACTTTATGATTGCCTAATAAAATGCAGACTAGAAATATTACCCCACATATCATAAGTAGTGTGTTTAATCACAAACCTGTGGAGAATTTTGCTTAGCCAATTCAGTTGGGAGACTATATGACACCATTAACAACTATACTTTCCTGGAACTAATCTATGCTCTCATTAGACATATGCTCCTGAAGCTAGAGATAGTGTTAACCATTCTCTGTGCATTGGTCCGAGTTTGGTGGTGGACAGGAGATGGGAAGAGGGAGTCACATTCCACCACAGTGTGCCTCTTTACGGATTGCAGGTGTATCATACTTAATTGAATTATGGTGTGGTCTTTTGCCACAGTGGTATCAAGTTAACACTCAACAAAAAGACAAAATACTCTACGTTGCATATGAATCTGCATCAGCACAATACCTTCAACAGGACTCTATTTTATTACAAATTTAGAAGTGGACAGCATTCTTTTGACTTTCATTTGTAATTTACATTCCTAGTGACTTTATTGTTGGCAGGACATTAAACTTTAGCCTAATTTACTTTCTTAGTGAGTTGTAAAATTGTTGTAAATTGAAATGAATGCAGCTCCTGGTCAGTAATGTTCCTATCCAACAAAATGATTGCATTTATTAACTGTGCAAATACCTCCTCAAATTTTGTACTGATACTTGATAAGTGTGTGAGAGTTTTCATTCCTTCTTTCAGGTTCAGTTATTATATCATGATCCATCTCTGGGTAGGCATGTGAATTTTGTGCTCAAGAGATTGGAAATCCTCCACACAGATCCGCCAGGTCTTCATCGTCACCACAACATTGACACATTTCTCAGTAGTTTCTGTTCATGGCAGAGTACTCAAAATACTGGCACAGATTCTGATCCATTCCATTGGGATCATGCACTCATTCTTACTGGTCTGGATCTCTATGTTGTCAGCAAAAATGGAAAGCTCAGCAGTCAAGTAGTTGGTGAGTTCTTGCAAATCATTAGGTAGTGAAGGTGTTTCAAATGTGCAGTTTTTTTTGCTTTTTGTATATAATCTTCTTTTACAGTTTCTGATGTGTCTCTAACAGATGCTGAATATTAGCAAAGTAGTCTCTAATTATAAATAAGCCAGTAAACTTACAGAAATTAAAGAGTCCCTCCATCAGGAAATATTCATTTCCAATATTTAAGTGGTAAATTTTAGGGTTGTGGTAGACGCAAAAAAATCAACAGGCAATTTCTCTTCTTATGTCAACACATAAAAGCCTTCAAAATGATTAGTAATAGGGCTTTTCATTAGTTGATACAGGGACAGGAATTGTCCATTGTCTTTTTTCATCTACTACACCATTTCTTCCCTTAAACTTGCCTCTGGAAACAAAGTAAATATTTTATTATATACAAATTCATTTCATTCTCGCAATGGCCAGATAAATTAAGAAAAATTATTTGTTTCAGGCCTGGCTCCTGTAGCTGGTATGTGTGCTCCAACAAGCAGCTGTACTGTGAACGAGGGACGCCATTTTGAAAGTGTTTATGTTGTGGCTCATGAGATTGGACACAAGTGAGGAAAACTGCAGTATAGGCCTAAACATAATCTTGGTATATCATTTCGAACATTAACCAGATGTGTTAAAAATGCTCATAAATTATGGATTAACCACTATGAAGTGCATACACTTGCTTATTTCTCCAATACAATTCTGTAATAGGGTAAATCCTTAAGCAAAAGAGCATAACAATATGCCCTACAGCACAAGAACTACTGTGCAGTTCCAGTCTATCTGTAATTCATACTGACTTATTCTTTAAAAATTATAGATCCTTGTGATCTCTAAGCTTTCCTGGCACATAAACTTTTTGAATAGGTCATTAGTAATGTTAAATGGAAAATCTGTTAAAACCACTGATATTTCTGTGGGCAATGTCCCTGTCATCCTCAAGGTACAAACTGCAGTTTCTGTTGAAGCATCTTATGCAGTATCCTTTAGCTCCAGCTTCTGTTCCTCATTGAGAATATACTGACAATAATTCAGGGTAAAGTGGCACTCCACTATATTGCAGCTTAGATATATCAGCATACCTGAACACCGCCTACTGCACACTATAAACAAGAATAACAGGATGTATTGAATCATGAGCAACACTGCTCTAATTAATGTCCTTGCACTTCACTCTATGAGGGAATTTGAAGAACATCAAGTATACCACCCAGGTGGTATTAGAGAGGAGCTAGTTGTGCAAATGATCACTTATTTTTGACAAATTCAACACAAACTTCAGATCTAGAAACGAATATGCTGATATAGGTCAGTGTAATGAATGTAAATACATTTAAAAGACAGTGTCATTTTCCTTTTTTGCCATATTAATTTTATTTGTTCACAAATAGTTTCTTCATTCTACACCATTCTCAGGTGATTTTCTGGCTCTGCAATAGAAAACTTTGTCCTACATTTTGAAGTGTCAGTGTTCTGAAATTTGTATTTTCTATTTGTTTCAGTTCACAAATGCTATCGTATTGGTTTGATGCCTTGACAAGTCAATATATAAGACATAGTTTTCTATTGCAGAAACACAAAATCACTTAGGAATGGCCTAGAAGGTTGAAACTAGTTGTTGAACAAATAAAATTAATTCAGAAGAAGTGGAAAATGACACAATCTTTTAATAAATTCAGTGCCGGTGAACCACTATGAAGAAAATGTAAACAACACATAACATTTTAAAAGACCCAGTATATTTTATTGAAGCAACTATTTGACATCTTCAAGTGGTTGCAATAGTCACTGCTGCAAGACATGACTAGTGATAATTGTATGGAAAGGTCCAAATTTAAGTTAATAATAATAATAATAATGTTTATTCAACATCGAATAATCAAATACAATCCCTAGAAATAATACAGTTTCAGAACATCATACAGATTATTCTTCTGAATACGTCAGTTTATAAATTACAAACTAAAGATTTGTTTGTATTAATAAATTTTACATTTTGATGGATTTTACGTCTGGTAGTATACAATCACGATATTACAAATATTGTTTTTATCAACATTATAATAGTTGTAGGTTACTTAAAACTATGAGCTTGACATACTTATGAAACACTTTTCATACAGATATAATACTCGTCTAGGGAATAAAAAGGGTTATCAATTAGAATTCTTTTTAGCTGATCTTTTAATTTGTTAATAGGAAGGGTTGTGAGACTTTTTGGTAGGGCATTGGCCAGCTTCAGACCAGCATGAAGTGCATTTTTTTCATATAAAGCTGTTCTGTGGCTATTTACATGGCAAATGAACTTTTGCCTTGTATCATATTGGTGCAGGTCACAGTTGAAATTTGGATTTATTGTTTTCACAAGCAATATAACTTTCAATATGTACACACCTATAATGGTAAGCACACCTAATTTTGGGAACAGATTCCGACATGATTCTCGAGGTTTGGCACCACAAATAATTCTGATAACTTTTTTCTGTAGTATTAATAATGTACTTATTAATGATATGAATATAATAGAGGGAAACATTCCACGTGGGAAAAATATATTTAAAAAGAAAGATGATGAGACTTACCAAACAAAAGCGCTGGCAGGTCGATAGACACACAAACAAACACAAACATACACACAAAAATCTAGCTTTCGCAACCAATGGTTGCCTCGTCAGGAAAGAGGGAAGGAGAAGGAAAGACAAAAGGATATGGGTTTTAAGGGAGAGGGTAAGGAGTCATTCCAATCCCGGGAGCGGAAAGACTTACCTTTGGGGGAAAAAGGACAGGTATACACTCGCACACACACACATATCCATCCGCATATACAAACACAAGCAGACATTTGTAAAGGCAAAGAGTTTGGGCAGAGAGGTCAGTCGGGACGGAAGTACAGAGGCAAAGATGATGTTGAAAGACAGGTGAGGTATGAGCGGCGGCAGATTGAAATTAGAAATTAGCGGAGATTGAGGCCTGGCGGATAGCGAGAAGAGAGGATATGCTGAAGGGCAAGTTCCCATCTCCGGAGTTCAGACAGGTTGGTGTTAGTGGGAAGTATCCAGATAACCCGGACGGTGTAACACTGTGCCAAGATGTGCTGGCCGTGCACCAAGGCATGTTTAGCCACAGGGTGATCCTCATTACCAACAAACACTGTCTGCCTGTGTCCATTCATGCGAATGGACAGTTTGTTGCTGGTCATTCCCACATAGAACGCTTCACAGTGTAGGCAGGTCAGTTGGTAAATCACGTGGGTGCTTTCACACGTGGCTCTGCCTTTGATCGTGTACACCTTCCGGGTTACAGGACTGGAATAGGTGGTGGTGGGAGGGTGCATGGGACAGGTTTTACACCGGGGGCGGTTACAGGGGTATGAGCCAGAGGGTAGGGAAGGTGGTTTGGGGATTTCATGGGGATGAACTAAGAGGTTACGAAGGTTAGGTGGACGGCGGAAAGACACTCTTGGTGGAGTGGGGAGGATTTCATGAAGGATGGATCTCATTTCAGGGCAGGATTTGAGGAAGTCGTATCCCTGCTGGAGAGTCACATTCAGAATCTGATCCAGTCCCGGAAAGTATCCTGTCACAAGTGGGGCACTTTTGGGGTTCTTCTGTGGAAGGTTCCGGGTTTGAGGAGATGAGGAAATGGCTCTGGTTATTTGCTTCTGTACCAGGTCGGGAGGGTAGTTACGGGATGCAAAAGCTGTTTTCAGGTTGTTGGTGTAATGATTCAAGGATTCCGGACTGGAGCAGATTCGTTTGCCATGAAGACCTAGGCTGTAGGGAAGGGACCGTTTGATGTGGAATGGGTGGCAGCTGTCATCTCCTCAAACCCGGAACCTTCCACAGAAGAACCCCAAAAGTGCCCCACTTGTGACAGGATACTTTCCGGGACTGGATCAGATTCTGAATGTGACTCTCCAGCAGGGATACGACTTCCTCAAATCCTGCCCTGAAATGAGATCCATCCTTCATGAAATCCTCCCCACTCCACCAAGAGTGTCTTTCCGCCGTCCACCTAACCTTCGTAACCTCTTAGTTCATCCCCATGAAATCCCCAAACCACCTTCCCTACCCTCTGGCTCCTACCCCTGTAACCGCCCCCGGTGTAAAACCTGTCCCATGCACCCTCCCACCACCACCTATTCCAGTCCTGTAACCCGGAAGGTGTACACGATCAAAGGCAGAGCCACGTGTGAAAGCACCCACGTGATTTACCAACTGACCTGCCTACACTGTGAAGCGTTCTATGTGGGAATGACCAGCAACAAACTGTCCATTCGCATGAATGGACACAGGCAGACAGTGTTTGTTGGTAATGAGGATCACCCTGTGGCTAAACATGCCTTGGTGCACGGCCAGCACATCTTGGCACAGTGTTACACCGTCCGGGTTATCTGGATACTTCCCACTAACACCAACCTGTCTGAACTCCGGAGATGGGAACTTGCCCTTCAGCATATCCTCTCTTCTCGCTATCCGCCAGGCCTCAATCTCCGCTAATTTCTAATTTCAATCTGCCGCCGCTCATACCTCACCTGTCTTTCAACATCATCTTTGCCTCTGTACTTCCGTCCCGACTGACCTCTCTGCCCAAACTCTTTGCCTTTACAAATGTCTGCTTGTGTTTGTATATGCGGATGGATATGTGTGTGTGTGCGAGTGTATACCTGTCCTTTTTCCCCCTAAGGTAAGTCTTTCCGCTCCCGGGATTGGAATGACTCCTTACCCTCTCCCTTAAAACCCATATCCTTTTGTCTTTCCTTCTCCTTCCCTCTTTCCTGACGAGGCAACCGTTGGTTGCGAAAGCTAGATTTTTGTGTGTATGTTTGTGTTTGTTTGTGTGTCTATCGACCTGCCAGCGCTTTTGTTTGGTAAGTCTCATCATCTTTCTTTTTAAATATAATAATGTACTTAGGTTGGCTTGAGTTGTTGCACCCCATATTTCTACAGCATAGTTTAAGTTTGATGAAAATAGGGCATGATAAGCAATTTTTAGTACACCCATGTCCTTACAATATTTGCTAATCATATTTATAGCAAACACATTCTTCGACAGCTTACATGCTAAGGAATCAATATGCATGTCCCATTTGAGGCTGTCCTGGATTGTAATTCCCAAGAACTTTGTCCATTTTTCCTTTTTTACAATGGCATTTCCTATGGATAATTTCATGTCAAATTCTATTTGTTTCCTTGTCTTAAATTCCATCATTGCAGTCTCTGAAGCACTTACATTTAGATGGCTTTCATTAAAGTTTGGCAGTTGCTGCTTGAATATCACTAGCCACAAAGAGAGGCGAGACAACAAGGTGACACCAATGAATACTCAGTAGTTCCCCCAAATCATGTCTTTAGATTTCAACTTTCCAGTACATTCACAGTAGTTAGTGCCAAATTGTATGTAATCTTTATGGTGGTGCAAAAGGTTAAGCATCTTTGAACAAATAAATTTCAGCTTCACTTCTCTCAGTACATTAGAAAAACTGTAACTAACATATCTAGCAAAAAATACAGGGCTAATTTTCTCTTCTGCAAACAAATGGAGAACCAAATATCACTCTGATGGGTAATGGGGGACATACTTATCTGCAAAAATGAGCAAACAGACAAAGCAGCTGCAACACAATGCTCCAGTCCCCTACAAGCTGTCATCTCACTGTTGAGTCAGAGAGCTAAGGACCTGTGTAATAGCTTCTCTATTACCAGAAACTGTAAGGAGGGCCACAGTCACACAAGGGGTGTGATCCCTGTGGTTAATAGGTCCAGGCAGACAGGTTTTTTAGGTTAAAGCCAAAGTCCAGACAAACAACAACCAAGATAAATAGAATAAAAGAATCTTCATGTACAGTAAATAGGGACAAAGCTAAGGGCAGTACAACTTGCTTCATGGAAATATCAGGGGAATAAAAGATAAAGTAGATGAGCTATTAGTGTGTTTAGATGACCTCAAAAATAAGAATGAGATTGATGCACTCTGTCTGTCTGAACACCATGTAACTGTGGGGATGGATAGTGTCAGTATAAATAGGTATAATTTAGCATCTTACACTTGTACACAATCTGTATATTGAGCAAGCAGTAAAGGAGACAAAAGAAAAATTCAGAGTAGGTATTAAAATACATGGAGAAAAAATAAAAACTTTGCGGTTTGCTGATGACATTGTAATTCTGTCAGAGACAGCAAAGGACTTGGAAGAGCAGTTGAACGGAATGGACAGTGTCTTGAAAGGAGGCTATAAGATGAACATCAACAAAAGCAAAACGAGGATAATGGAATGTAGTCGAATTAAGTCGGGTGATGTTGAGAGTATTAGATTAGGAAATGAGACACTTAAAGTAGTAAAGGAGTTTTGCTATTTGGGGAGCAAAATAACTGATGATGGTTGAAGTAGAGAGGATATAAAATGTAGACTGGCAATGGGAAGGAAAGCGTTTCTAAAGGAGAGAAATTTGTTAACATCAAGTATAGATTTAAGTGTAAGGAAGTCATTTTTGAAAGTATTTGTATGGAGTGTAGCCATGTATGGAAGTGAAACATGGACAATAAATAGTTTGGACAAGAAGAGAATGGAAGCTTTTGAAATGTGGTGCTACAGAAGAATGCTGAAGATTAGATGTGTAGATCACATAACTAATGAGGAGGTATTGAATAGAATTGGGGAGAAGAGGAGTTTGTGGCACAACTTGACTAGAAGAAGGGATTGGTTGGTAAGATATGTTCTGAGGCATCAAGGGATCACCAATTTAGTATTGGAGGGGAGTGTGGAGGGTAAAAATCGTAGAGGGAGACAAAGAGATTAATACATTAAGCAGATTCAGAAGGATATAGGTTGCAGTAGGTACTGGGAGATGAAGAAGCTTGCACAGGATAGAGTAGCATGGAGAGCTGCACCAAACTAGTCTTAGGACAGAAGACAACAACAACAACAGCAACACACTTGTAGATCTAGAATGGGTAAAGGAGGAGTTGCCATTTCATAGTACAAGGGTATAAATACAAAACTTTAGAAGTAGGTAAATTTTGTATCGATAAGCACTTTGAGTTTTGTGCATGTGAACTTCAGCTAGATACTGTAGTATTGATATTAGCAACAGTATACAGGTCCCAATTATGAGACTGGGAGCTATCCATAAAAAAGTTTGACTCCTTATTATGCTGTCTGCCAGACAAAAAGAAGAAGTTATTAATCTGTGGTGATTTCAATGTAAACTTTGTAAGTAATTCTGATAGGAAAAATGAACTAGAAGTGTTATTAACAACATATAACTTAGAATCAGTGGTAAATTTCCCTACATGTGTAGCTCAAGACAGTAGCACTCTAATAGATAATGTATTTGTACAGAAAGAGTATGCAAAACAAACACATGCTTTCCCTGTGGTAAATGGATTGTCAGCCCATGATGCACAGCTGAGTAACTTACAAAACCTAACAAGGTGTACAGTTCAGAAACCATTAAGTAAAAGTGTGAGGTTGCTCCAGCCAGTATCTATGGAGCACTTCACAGAAAGTTTAAGAAATGTTAATTGGGGAGATATTTATAATGAGCCAAATGCTAATGATACATGCAACATATTTCTTGATAAATTTATACCCCTTTTTGAGCATTGTTTCCCAAAGAAAATTACAAAATGTAACACCATGCACTTTCCAAAGAAACCTTGGATTACTACAGGTATTAAAGTGTCTTCAGAAAGAAAAAGAAAACTGTATGAGACAGAAAGAATTAGTAAAGATCCAGAAGTAGTTTTACACTATAAATATTATTGTAACACACTGAGAAAAGTTGTATGGAAATCAAGAAATCTGTATGTTAGAGAAGAAATTAACAACTCCAGCAATAAAATCAAATCAATATGGAATGTTGTTAGAAGGGAGACAGGAAAATTAACCACTGGGGTAGGTAGTATTACTATTAAAGAAAATGAGACCATCCTAACCAACAGTACACAAGTACCTAATGTATTTAACAACCATTTCGTAAGTGTAAGAGAAAAAATTGGTGAGAATAGTTCAAAAGAAAAAGCCAGGCAGTACATGGAAGAGTCAGTTTAGAAAAATTTTGGTCAGATTAAGTTTCACCTAACAACCTCTTGCGAAATAAGTAAAATTATTAAATCTTTGAAAAATAAATGTTCTGTTGGAGTAGATGACATCTCTAATAAGATATTAAAACAATGTGGAGCAATTACAGCTGATGTCCTGCATCACATGTGTAATGCATCACTAACTCAAGGTATTTTCCCAGACAGGTTAAAATATGCCATTGTCAACACTGCTCTACAGAAAGGGGGACACCACAGATGTCAATAATTATCAGCCAGTATCCTTGCTTACAGCATTTTCAAAAATCTTCAAGAAAATAATGTACTCAAGAGTGGTTAGCCATCTCAACAGTAATGGGATACTTAGTAAATCACAGTTCGGATTTCAAAAATGCTGTTCCACAGAGACAGCAATATATAATTTCACTGTCTACATAATAGAGTCTTTAAATAGTAAAATGTCACCAATAGGAATTTTCTGTGAGTTGTCCAAAGCACTTGATTGTGTGAACCATGACATTCTGTTACAGAAATTACAGTTCTATGGTATAAATGGAATATCATATGAGTGCTTTAAGTCATACCTACAGAACAGGAAACAAAAAGTTTCTTTATATGGGTCAAGTGATTTAAATAAGTTTGCCACTCCATCTAACTGGAGTGAAATTATGTTAGGTGTTCCACAGTGTTCAATCAAGAGTCCCCTTCTGTTCTTGATATACGTGAATGACTTCCCTTCTTATTTGAAACAAGAAGCTGAACTGACACTTTTTGCTGATGATGTGAGCATAATTATTAATCCACTAAAAGAAACTCCAATTGAAAATGATACAAATAAGGTCTTTGGAAAAGTCATGAATTGGTTTTCTGCAAATGGGCTTGCTCTAAACTTTGAAAAAAACACAGTGAATCCCATTTTCTGCTGCAAAAAGTGCAGTTCCTTCAGTAAATATAACACATCATCAGAAGTCAGTAGATGGGGTAGGGCATACTAAGTTTTTGGGTGTACATATAGATGAGAATCTTAATTGGAAAATTCATATTATAGAAATTAGTAAGCTAACATACTCTCTGATGTCATACGGAATAATATTTTGGGGTAACTCAACACTTGGACAAAAAGTATTCACTGCTCAAAAGAAAGTGGTCAGAATAATGTATTGGGGTCATAATTGCACATCTTGTAGGCATTTTTTTAGAAGACTGCGAATTCTTACAACAGCCTCACAGTACATTTACTCACTAATTAAATTTGTTCTCAACAACATGGACCAGTTTAAAAACAAGTGACATTCATGATTATAATACCAGAAAAAATAAAGACTTACACTATTATTTACTCAACCTATCTTTGACACACAAAGGGGTAAAATATGCTGCTATAAATTTTTTTTACAAATTACCAATGAAATAAAATGGCTGACAGACAGCAGTAATAGCTTAAAAAATTAATTGAAATCATATCTCCTTGACAACTCCATCTATACCATAGATGAATTCTTGAATAGGAATAAATAAATCAACAATTGTAGTATATGCATGTTGTGCCATTTAAGGGAATAGGGTAAATAATAGAAATATTAATCATTAACTCTGTATTGTAATACATACACACACCACACACACACACACACACACACACACACACACACACACACACACATATATATATATATATATATATATATATATAGTTATAATAGAAGGAAACATTCCACGAAGGAAAAATATATTTAAAAAACAAAGATGATGTGACTTACCAAACGAAAGTGCTGGCAGGTCGACAGACACACAAACAAACACAAACATACACACAAAATCCAAGCTTTCGCAACCAACGGTTGCCTCGTCAGGAAAGAGGGAAGGAGAAGGAAAGACAAAAGGATATGGGTTTTAAGGGAGAGGGTAAGGAGTCATTCCAATCCCGGGAGCGGAAAGACTTACCTTAGGGGGAAAAAAGGACAGGTATACACTCGCACACACACACATATCCATCCACACATACACAGACACAAGCAGACATTTGTAAAGGCAAAGAGTTTGGGCAGAGATGTCAGTCGGGACGGAAGTACAGAGGCAAAGATGATGTTGAAAGACAGGTGAGGTATGAGCGGCGGCAGATTGAAATTAGAAATTAGCGGAGATTGAGGCCTGGCGGATAGCGAGAAGAGAGGATATGCTGAAGGGCAAGTTCCCATCTCCGGAGTTCTGACAGGTTGGTGTTAGTGGGAAGTATCCAGATAACCCGGACGGTGTAACACTGTGCCAAGATGTGCTGGCCGTGCACCAAGGCATGTTTAGCCACAGGGTGATCCTCATTACCAACAAACACTGTCTGCCTGTGTCCATTCATGCGAATGGACAGTTTGTTGCTGGTCATTCCCACATAGAATGCATCACAGTGTAGGCAGGCCAGTTGGTAGATCACGTGGGTGCTTTCACACGTGGCTCTGCCTTTGATTGTGTACACCTTCCGGGTTACAGGACTGGAGTAGGTGGTGGTGGGAGGGTGCATGGGACAGGTTTTACACCGGGGGCGGTTACAAGGGTAGGAGCCAGAGGGTAGGGAAGGTGGTTTGGGGATTTCATAGGGATGAACCAAGAGGTTACGAAGGTTAGGTGGACGGCGGAAAGACACTCTTGGTGGAGTGGGGAGGATTTCATGAAGGATGGATCTCATTTCAGGGCAGGATTTGAGGAAGTTGTATCCCTGCTGGAGAGCCACATTCAGAATCTGATCCAGTCCCGGAAAGTATCCTGTCACAAGTGGGGCACTTTTGTGCTTCTTCTGTGGGAGGTTCTGGGTTTGTAAACAAATGTCTGCTTGTGTCTGTGTATATGCGGATGGATATGTGTGTGTGTGCGCGAGTGTATACCTGTCCTTTTTTCCCCCTAAGGTAAGTCTTTCCGCTCCCGGGATTGGAATGACTCCTTACCCTCTCCCTTAAAACCCATATCCTTTTGTCTTCCCTTCTCCTTCCCTCTTTCCTGACGAGGCAACCGTTGGTTGCGAAAGCTAGATTTTTGTGTGTATGTTTGTGTTTGTTTGTGTGTCTATCGACCTGCCAGCGCTTTTGTTTGGTAAGTCTCATCATCTTTCTTTTTAATTATATATATATATATATATATATATATATATATATATATTTAAAAAGAAAGATGATGAGACTTACCCAACAAAAGCGCTGGCAGGTCAGTTGGTAGATCACGTGGGTGCTTTCACACGTGGCTCTGCCTTTGATTGTGTACACCTTCCGGGTTACAGGACTATTGACCTGCCAGCGCTTTTGTTGGGTAAGTCTCATCATCTTTCTTTTTAAATATATTTTTCCCACGTGGAATGTTTCCCTCTATTATATTCATATATATATATATATATATATATATATATATATATATATATATATATATATATATATATATATATATATATATATATATATATTAAAAATCTTGTTTCATATGTGCATTTCTTGTGCACTTGACACATTCCACATCATTACGGCTACTGTACCGTGCGAATGATCAATGAAACACACAACCAACTTCCTAAGGATAGCAAGTGGTGAGAAGCAATTGCCAATGATCACTGTCTGTCAATAACGTACTTACAAAACCAGCCTGTTGCATCTCTGAGTAAGACACCTCACTGATGTGTGGTGCTAGCGGCACACAGATTACTGTACACTAGATTTTATATTTTGAAGGTAGAGGAGAATCAAACTTAAGTGGGAATCTGTCCTCTACAGGGTTATTACAAATGATTGAAGCGATTTCACAGCTCTACAATAACTTTATTATTTGAGATATTTTCACAATGCTTTGCACACACAGACAAAAGCTCAAAAAGTTTTTTTAGGCATTCACAAATGTTCGATATGTGCCCCTTTAGTGATTCGGCAGACATCAAGCCGATAATCAAGTTCCTCCCACACTCGGCGCAGCATGTCCCCATCAATGAGTTCGAAAGCATTGTTGATGCGAGCTCGCAGTTCTGGCACGTTTCTTGGTAGAGGAGGTTTAAACACTGAATCTTTCACATAATCCCACAGAAAGAAATCGCATAGGGTTAAGTTGGGAGAGCGTGGAGGCCATGACATGAATTGCTGATCATGATCTCCACCACGACCGATCCATCGGTTTTCCAATCTCCTGTTTAAGAAATGCCGAATATCATGATGGAAGTGCGGTGGAGCACCATCCTGTTGAAAGATGAAGTCGGCGCTGTCGGTCTCCAGTTGTGGCATGAGCCAATTTTCCAGCATGTCCAGATACACATGTCCTGTAAAGTTTTTTTCGCAGAAGAAAAAGGGGCCGTAAACTTTAAACCGTGAGATTGCACAAAACACGCTAACTTTTGGTGAATTGCAAATTTGCTGCACGAATGCGTGAGGATTCTCTACCGCCCAGATTCGCACATTGTGTCTGTTCACTTCACCATTAAGAAAAAATGTTGCTTCATCACTGAAAACAAGTTTCGCACTGAACGCATCATCTTCCATGAGCTGTTGCAACCGTGCCGAAAATTCAAAGCGTTTGACTTTGTCATCGGGTGTCAGGGCTTGTAGCAATTGTAAACGGTAAGGCTTCTGCTTTAGCCTTTTCCGTAAGATTTTCCAAACCATCGTCTGTGGTACGTTTAGCTTCCTGCTTGCTTTATTCGTCGACTTCCGCGAGCTACGCGTGAAACTTGCCCGCACGCGTTCAACCGTTTCTTCGCTCACTGCAGGCCGACCCGTTGATTTCCCCTTACAGAGGCATCCAGACGCTTTAAACTGCGCATACCATCGCCGAATGGAGTTAGCAGTTGGTGGATATTTGCTGAACTTTGTCCTGAAGTGTCGTTGCACTGTTATGACTGACTGATGTGAGTGCATTTCAAGCACGACATACGCTTTCTCGGCTCCTGTCGCCATTTTGTCTCACTGAGCTCTCGAGCGCTCTGGCGGCAGAAACCTGAAGTGCGGCTTCAGCCGAACAAAACTTTATGAGTTTTCTACGTATCTGTAGTGTGTCGTGACCATATGTCAATGAATGGAGCTACAGTGAATTTATGAAATCGCTTCAATCATTTGTAATAGCCCTGTACTTTAAATGACAATAATGTCATCATATTAAAACTTCCAGAATTTAATGTATTGCCTGGGCTCCAGCAGAAGATATTAATGGAGTGAAGGATGTACCAGTACTGTTTCTACCCTTCACATCAATAACACCACCACTTCAGTTCTGTTAATAGTGCTATGAATGTTCTTTCACAGTGGTCTGCAATTGGTCTCTCTCTCTCCTTTCACTCTCTACAGCTACATACATACTCTGCAAGCCAACAAGATGAATGGTGCAGCATACTTTGTATCACTGTTGGTGACTCCCTTTCCCTTCCATTTGCAAATGGAGCAATGACCTATATGCTTCCATATGAAGCCCTGGTTCTCTTATCTTGTCTTCATTGTACTTGTACAAGATGTGCATTAGCAGCAGTAGAATGATTCTTTAGTCTGTTGTAAATGTTGGTTCTCTAAATTTTCTCAACAATATTGCATGTAAAGACATGGCTCCCAATTTGAGTTCACAGAGCATTTACATAATATCTGTGTACTGACAGAAACTATTGGCAAAAATCTAGCAGAATGCCTCTGAATTGCTGTGATGTCTTCCTTTAATCTGATCTCATACAAATACTGAAAACCAGAACTTTATTAAAGACTGGGCAGAAGTGTTCTATACATGGTCTCCTTTATAGATAATCTACACTTTCCTAGAACTCTCCAAATAAACTGAAGTCAACCATTTGCCTTCCATACAAGTGACCTTGTGTGTTCATTCCATTTCATGTCTCTTAAAAACATTACATCAAGCTAGTTAATCAATGTGACTGAATCAAACAGCCCACAACTAATACTGAATTTGCTCTGAATTTACTCATCTGTTGTAACTTACGTTTTTCCACATTTAAAGCAAGCTGCTATGCATCATACCAAATAGAAATTCTGACAAAACCACCCTGTATCCTCCTATAGTCACCCAAAAATGAAACTTTCCTGTATGCTCCAGCACCATCAGCGAACAATCACAAACTGAAACTTCCTGGCAGATTAAAACTGTGTGCTGGACCGAGACTCAAACTCAGGACCTTTGCCTTTTGCGGGCAAGTGCTCTACACTTGAGCACTTGCCCGTGAAAGGCAAAGGTCCCGAGTTTGAGTCTCGGTCTGGCACACAGTTTTAATCTGCCAGGAAGTTTCATATCAGTGCGCACTCCGCTGCAGAGTGAAAATCTCATTCTGGAAACATCTCCCAGGCTGTGGCTAAGCCATGTCTCAGCACTATCCTTTCCTTCAGGAGTGCTAGTTCTGCAAGGTTCGCAGGAGAGCTTCTGTAAAGTTTGGAAGGTAGGAGATGAGATACTGACAGAAGCAAAGCTGTGAGGACGGGGTGTGAGTCATGCTTGGGTATCTCAGTTGGTAGAGCACTTGCCCATGAAAGGCAAAGGTCCCAAGTTTGAGTCTTGGTCCGGCACACAGTTTTAATCTGCCAGGAAGTTTCATATCAGCGCACACTCTGCTGCAGAGTGAAAATCTCATTCTGGAATCACAAACTGCTGCTCAGCCTATCTGTCAGGTTGTTTATATGTACCGAGATCAAGAGTGGTCCTATTACACTTCCCTGGGGCTCCCTTGAAGATACCATTTTCTCTGATGAACATTCACCACCCAGAGCAATAGGCTGTATGACTATGCACAGCTCAATACTTTCATAATAAGCCTTTCCATGATACACATAATTTCTTCAGTGTCTTCAAATTGAGTTTATTTAGGACTTTTGCGATGTAGTTTCTGACTAAACAGAGCCTTGATAAATCAGATGAGATGGTTAACATATAAAATTTATACACTCCTGGAAATTGAAATAAGAACACCGTGAATTCATTGTCCCACGAAGGGGAAACTTTATTGACACATTCCTGGGGTCAGATACATCACATGATCACACTGACAGAACCACAGGCACATAGACACAGGCAACAGAGCATGCACAATGTCGGCACTAGTACAGTGTATATCCACCTTTCGCAGCAATGCAGGCTGCTATTCTCCCATGGAGACGATTGTAGAGATGCTGGATGTAGTCCTGTGGAACGGCTTGCCATTCCATTTCCACCTGGCACCTCAGTTGGACCAGCGTTCGTGCTGGACGTGCAGACCGTGTGAGACGACGCTTCATCCAGTCCCAAACATGCTCAATGGGGGACAGATCTGGAGATCTTGCTGGCCAGGGTAGTTGACTTACACCTTCTAGAGCACGTTGGGTGGCACGGGATACATGCGGACGTGCATTGTCCTGTTGGAACAGCAAGTTCCCTTGCCGGTCTAGGAATGGCAGAACGATGGGTTCGATGACGGTTTAGATGTACCGTGCACTATTCAGTGTCCCCTCGACGATCACCAGTGGTGTACGGCCAGTGTAGGAGATCTCTCCCCACACCATGATGCCGGGTGTTGGCCCTGTGTGCCTCGGTCGTATGCAGTCCTGATTGTGGCGCTCACCTGCACGGCGCCAAACACGCATATGACCATCATTGGCACCAAGGCAGAAGCGACTCTCATCGCTGAAGATGACACGTCTCCATTCGTCTCTCCATTCACGCCTGTTGCGACACCACTGGAGGCGGGCTGCACGATGTTGGGGCGTGAGCGGAAGACAGCGTAACGGTGTGCGGGACCGTAGCCCAGTTTCATGGAGATGGTTGCGAATGGTCCTCGCCGATACCCCAGGAGCAACAGTGTCCCTAATTTGCTGGGAAGTGGCGGTGCGGTCCCCTACGGCACTGCGTAGGATCCTACGGTCTTGGCGTGCATCCGTGCGTCGCTGCGGTCCGGTCCCAGGTCGACGGGCTCGTGCACCTTCCGCCGACCACTGGCGACAACATCGATGTACTGTGGAGACCTCACGCCCCACGTGTTGAGCAATTCGGCGGTACGTCCACCCGGCCTCCCGCATGCCCACTATATGCCCTCGCTCAAAGTCCGTCAACTGCACATATGGTTCACGTCCACGCTGTCGCGGCATGCTACCAGTGTTAAAGACTGCGATGGAGCTCTGTATGCCACGGCAAACTGGCTGACACTGATGGCGGCGGTGCACAAATGCTGCACAGCTAGCGCCATTCGACGGCCAACACCACGGTTCCTGGTGTGTCCGCTGTGCCGTGCGTGTGATCATTGCTTGTACAGCCCTCTCGCAGTGTCCGGAGCAAGTATGGTGGGTCTGACACACCGGTGTCAATGTGTTCTTTTTTCCATTTCCAGGAGTGTATATTCTAAAGATGAATATGATAAGAATATTATCTATACAGAATGAGATTTTCACTCTGCAGTGGAGTGTGCGCTGATATGAAACTTCCTGGCAGATTAAAACTGTGTGGCCGACCGAGACTCGAACTCGGGACCCTTGCCTTTCGCGGACAAGTGCTCTACCAACTGAGCTACCGAAGCACGACTCACGCCCGGTACTCACAGCTTATTATCTATAGTTGATAACCAAACATCTTACAGAAGCCCTTTGGGTATCTTGAGAGTCTTATATCTCGTACCAATACATTTACTCTCTAATGGTATCTATAGTTAATAATAAAAGTGAATTTAAGATGAACTGTGGAATTCACAGCTACAGTACTAGAATCAAAAATGATTTTCATACAGACCGTGCATCCCCATCTAGGGTTAAGAAAGAAACTGTATGACCCAGTGCAAAAGTCTTTAACAAGCCAGTGGCAGTCATGGAGTAGGAAACTGAAAATAATTTGACAGAATATTTGGACTTATATATGCAGTTTCCATTGATACTTATGTTTAAAATTTTTCACTATACAAGCAATAGGTAGTGTTCACTGTCAGCTGCTGTGGCCGAGCAGTTCTAGGCGCTTCAGTCCAGAGCCGCGCTGCTGCTACAGTCACAGGTTCGAATCCTGCCTTGGGCACGGATCTGTGTGATGTCCTTAGGTTAGTTAGGTTTCAGTAGTTCTATGTCTAGGGGACTGATGGCCTCAGATGTCAAGCCCCATACTGCTTAGAGCCATCTGAACCATCATCTAGCGTTCACTGAACTCAGAAAATTTATATGAAAGATTAGTACGAAGTAGCAGATAAAAATAGCAGCTCTGTAATCTAAATATAATTTCCATAATTATATCAAGACTAGTCATAATTTGTTGTCAGTAGACTTTACCAAAATAATGTTCGGTGGCTGCTTTTTTTTTGCCTCTTAGTCTATAACTTGAATTCTACCATATTTCTGAGAAGACTCCTTCATACATTACAAGTTTTATGAGCCCTTAAAAAATTCATATCATAATACACCTCTTGAAGGTGTCACTAGGAAAGTGATACTTTTGAAATCAAGAGCTCAAAGATAGCTCAGAGATTAAGAATAAAAATGAGTTATATGCGTGTGTTTAGTGAAGTTGGAAGTCTACGTTTTTATTTCTGATTTGTGTGTGTGTGTGTGTGTGTGTGTGTGTGTGTGTGTGTGTGTGTTTGAGAGAGAGAGAGAGAGAGAGAGAGAGAGAGAGAGACAGCGGATTGCACTCAACACAGTACTCAGTGAAGGACACGGAATTTACACAAACAGTGCAAACTGTGTTGTTTAAAGATACTATGTAGTTCTTAACTTAACAGGCAAAAATGAGTTACCTAGCACTGTGTATTCGCATAGGATATTGTCTATTTGCTGAGTGAGCTATCAGGACACACATTGAGGAGGCATTTCAGATCCCTGGCAGCCACCCAGATTTAGGCTTTCAGTATTTTCCAACACCAGTTAAAGCAAATGTCAGGATGGTTTATTTGAGAAAGACACAGCCAGTTCCTCCACCATCCCAGCTTGTGCTCTGTCTTTAATGACCTCACAATTGATAGGACTTAGACCCTAATCTGTCTTTGTTCTTCTTTTAATTGTTTGTGGTTTTAATTTCAACTCTATCTGCATTCATATGCTGAAAATCAAGATGAAATGCAATTTTACAGGTCCTGTCTATTGTGTTATATTGATGACAAATAAAAAGAATTAAATACGCAGTTGAATCCACACCTTTAGAATAAAACAAAATTTCTTCAGAGGAAAATATTTGAATGTTCTCATCTGCAAGATGTGTAGTTATAATTGTACAAGACAGCAGGGAGTGAAAAATTGCAAAATAAGCCAACATCCTCATCTTCAGGTTGACACAAAGAAAGAACTTCTTTGGTTAAAACATGCAGAACACAACTTCTTGAGTAGTTTATCTAATGTTGACTTTATTTTACCATATTATTGACTGATCTCAAGGAATTTTACAACAGGTCATTTTTTCTTGCTTGAAATAACTTGATGCATTGTAAGATTAAGATTTGAAATGTTTACTGCAGACCTGCTTTACATCTACATCTATTTACATACTCTGCAAACCCCTGTGAAGTTTATGGGAGGGTACTTCTCACTGTCACCACATACTAGGGTTTCTTCCATTTGTGTAGGGAGTATGGGGAGAAAAGCTACTTAAGTCCTTTTGTATGGTCTGTAAATAATCTAATATGTCTCTGCATTGCCTGTAGAAGTGATATGTAGAGGGCTGTAGTATCTTCCTCACTTAACACTGTTTCTCCAAACTTTGTAAGTAGGCTTTAGTGAGATAGCATAGCCAGCTCAGGTTTTTTCCATGTTTTTGTGATGCATTCCTTTGTATACAATCGGAATCCCCAGATAGTCATCTTAGGTATGTGTCCCACTCACTTGAGCAATAGTCTAAGATGGGTTGCACTAGTGTCTTATTGGCAGTCTTCTTTGTAGGTTGACTGCATTTTCTTAAGTTCCTATAAATGAACCGAAGTCTGTCACCTACTTTAACACTACTATCTACCACTCAATTCTTCCACTGTACACTGAGTGGTAGTTTTACTTAGTCCATTATTTGTGTAGCACCTGGAATTCTCTGTGATCATATTAGAGCTTCCCTTAAATATGGGGGAAGTGAAAGATGTCAGCTGTGATTCACAACCTGACAGCCAAGGACTACTACATTCTTACATTTAGTCAGGTGCACAACTTTTAGCTTTCCAAAATTTTTTAATAGTGCCACAGTTATGTTTAACACTTAAAGCATATTTTGATATAAAATTTTAATACTAGTACTCATAACATCAGTACATTAATGATGACTTTGTTTTTAGTTATGCAAGTAAACAATTTAAAGATTATCAGAGATTGGCTAAAGCACACAACCTGGGCTCTTCATAATTTTCTCTGCTGCTGAAGTCATGGCGATGAAAAAGTACTAACAGCTGCATTGCCATTAACTAAACTAGTATTTAGCTTTGCTTCCTTTCACTGGTTTGATCTAATGTAATATTCATGCTATAGGACTGATACCACCCACACTCATTACTATTAAATGAAACTGAATCAAAAATTACCTTGACATAAAACGGTAATAGTAATCTGCACTGAACATGAAGTACAGTGAAAATCTCAGTTGAGAGCCAATGGTCTCTTGATCTTGAACACAATTGTGACTCCATTTGTTTCCAAGTGCAGTTACCATTACCACGTATCACAAAGCAACTTTTCAACAAATTTAATTTTAGAGTAAAGAGTACAGCAAAGCCTTCCCTACAGCATCATGTCACAGTCAGTCAAACCGTTGATGCTGAGTGAAATACTCGATAACAATTCAGATAATAACAAATAAATATTATTTCATGCAGCTTTCTCATCATGACTTTTATTGAATGTATCTGAGCTGTTGAGCATCAGTTCCTTAAGATGTTTCTGTGTGTTACTGTGTTCTGACAACATACATAGTTATATTACGGTACTATCAAAAATGCACTCATGTGAATTATATATTTACAGCCTTGGAATGCGTCATGATGGGCCGCTAGCAGATAATGACTGTGATCCGGGTAGCTACATAATGTCTCCCACACTTGGAAGTGGTAAAATTACATGGTCTCCTTGCAGCCAGCGCTACTTGGAAGCTTTTTTAGAGTAAGATATTCAGTAAAAAATGAGAAAGTTATAACTATTTCCTGCATTTTGTCCTATCTAGAGAATTAAAATGACATTTTAGGGCTATATTTCAGGACTCCCCAGGCAGAGTGTTTGTTGGATTACAGCACAGCCTCAGGGCCCTTGGACCATAATGCTGAGAGAATTCTTCCAGGAGAGAGATTTGATGCTGATGTTCAATGTAAGATTAACAATGTTCCACAGCATAATTTACTAAGGTAACATAAGTTTTTCCATTATTACCACAATGACAAAAATTTTGTCTCTTATTCACAGCAAAATCAGTGAACATGTAAGTTACCAGTACTGGAACCTGGTCATTATCCAAGTTCAAATGTTGTTAAATCAGTATTTTTTTCCAGTATCTGTCCAGTCTTATAATATCTGTTGTCTATGAGACTCTGCTTCATCCTCTCTCTGCAACATGCTTCAGCCTTCCTTTCTTTCTCGTAAGTTCATTTGTTTTTATTCAACTTTTTTTTTCTTCTCTTACCCTTATGTCCTCATTCTCACATCATCCTCTTTATTTTTGGGATATAATCTATCTCTCATCTCATGTTCATCTTTCTTTCAAATCCTCTCTCACCTAGAGTAATTCTTCTATTTTTCTGTTACAGTTTTTCTTCACATCACTGTCCATTATCTGTGAACACTCCTCATACAGTATTTGTTTATTAGCTTTCAAGCTGTTTACATAAATTTAACATATTGTACCTGTTTAAGTACAGTTGTACTGACCTGTACATAATGGCATAATTACATGTTTATACAGGCAAAGAGTCTTTTCAGTTAAATATTTGGTAATTAGGCTAAATGTAGTGCACTATTCATAATTACTATGCACAGTATGCACGAAGTACTTGTAACAATCCTAATGTTAATTCAGCACAATAGTAATGTGCAATCTCAAACACCCTTTCACTGGATTTCTGTCTTCATTTGTGATTTCACCCATCACATGTATACTACTGCAATTTGAATTGCTGTATTAATCAAATTTTTGTCATTTAATGTCACTTCTGCTAAAGTACTATTAACATCCTGTTTGGAATTTATATTTAATATTTACTGTTTAGCTATTTAAAGAGTAGTGTGTTTAATGAATGGATTTAATTAAGAATGAAACAAAGCACACAAATCCAGTAATTGCCACAGAGATAGAAAACGATAGAGTGCTGTTATTGTTTTTAAAATTACAGCAGACAAGTGTAATTGCCAAATGTTCCTTAGGAAGTCATCATTCATTGCAACGTCTTTAAGTGAATGAAGGTGACGCATTAGTTTTCATGGGCGTGTGATCATCTAGTTCTTCTGTGCAACAGCTTAAGTCACCTAGCTTGGATTGAATAGAAGTGCATGCCTGATGGTGTAGTTGTCTACAATGATAAGTAAAGTTACTTTTGATCGCCTGTAGTGATCTTCTCATTAAGAGTTGGCCCAACAATTAGTCTCATTGGAAGTGATGTGGTCTAAGCCTAACTTACTCTTAACTGAGCAGACCATAAAAATGATGGCTTTACAGTCATCAGTCTGAGTATTACACTTACAGCAGTCATATCAGTGTTTTGTGGAGCATCTGTCATGTGAATAATAATAATGGTTAATTTAATACAAGGCTGTCACGGCAAATAATTACACACAATGTGGTTGCTGCAGATGGTAATTTAGATGCTTCTTTTTGTTGTGTTATCACATACGTTGCCTTCTGAGTGGTAATTTGATGATTCCCAAGATAACAGATGTAACCACAAAAAACACACAAAGCTCACAAGAAGATAATAGCTTCACACCCAGTTCACAATAACTTTGAATTTATTATCAATAATGACACCGATTTGGCAGTCCTGTGCATTCACACCTCACCCTCTTCTGTTCATCTAACAGAACAATGTTGAACAATACTCAAGAATTGGTCAAACAAAGATTTTGTAAGCAACCTATTACATGCATGAACTATTGTGTCTTAGGATTCTTCCAGTAAATCTGAGACTGGCACCTGCCTTCCTCACACTTAAATTTATGTGTTCATTTCACTTTAAGTAACTCTGGACAGAAACTTCTAAATACTTTCAGGTTGTGACTGATTCCAGAAACTACAAATTGTTTATCAGATCCTTTCATCTGTTTACAATCATTACATTACATTTATTTACATTAAGGGCCAGATGACAATTTTTAAATGAGGCACTGATTATCTGCTTGTGTCTCTGCATGAAAAAAGATTGGCATAAGATGGAGCCAACTTGACTCCTGTGAACACACATCCAATCTGTTTGTATGTAATCACTGAAAGATGAAGCAGTTCCTTTCATGTCGTTATTTAATTGTAATTTGATTTTGAAACTTGACTTGCTGCGAACACTTACTCATGTGACAGGTATGCTTAAATATGGGCATGGCAGCATTCATGCTGTGAAACAACCATTGGAAGATATCTGCAGGGATCTGCACTGTCAACGTGACCGTTACACTTGGACATCTCATCCAGCACTTGAAGGAACACCATGTGGCAGGAACAAGGTACGAATACACAGTGTTAATTAGGTACACACTTAAGTGTTTAGTAGGATTTTTGCAATATTGCTGTGGCCATAGATGTGACTAACTATATTAAAATAGAAGTGTCCGCCTTCGTAGCTGAGTGGTCAGCATAAATGGCTCCCATGTGTAGGACCCAGATTTGATTCTCCATACTGCCAAGGATTTTTTGTCTTGGTGGGAGGACTGATGAAAGGTACACTCAGCCTCATGATTCCAACTGAGGAGATACTTGAACGAGAAGTAGTAGCTCCACAGTCTGAAAGCAATGTTCTGACCACAAGCCCCTCCATACCACATTCAAATGATGCCACAAGGCAGAGGATAACGCAGCTGCCAGTCTACATCCCTTGGGCCCTCATGGCCTGGATGCAGAGCTCGTAAAAACAAGTGACACCATATCCAAAAAGCTAGCACAATTTCCTGATATGTTACTTGGGTCTATGTGCAATCTACCATTCATATGCTGAGGTATTGTCTTTCCAATTTTTGTTTGTTGTTTCCAATATGGAATGACTAACATTAGCAAAACTTTCTTCTGAATTGACCCAGACAAACTGTGCACCTGGGGATGTGCAGCACTCAAGCACAGCATGATCCAAGAGTCTGCTATATCATATGAAATATTTAGATTATCCCAACCAGCACTAATTTTCCTGATCTCCGAGGTTTTTGACTTCCTCTACATCATATCCTCTCATCCAGTGATCCTCCAAGACTCATTGCACGTTCGCCTGATATACAAAGATTCGTTTTCCCATTACTGCTTGCTAAATTTGTTTATTTACATTTCATTTTACTTATTCTCTCCCATAGCTGCTCCTCATTCTCTCTCAACACATTATAATCTGTTACTGTGCTGTTATTTACTTTATGTCCCTATTAGCTGAAATAGGAGCTGCATGAGGTGTGATCAAAATGTAATGGGAGTTTTTGTTTTTCTTAAATAATCTTTATTTATTATTCAACATCAACTTTGTCCCCTTCAAAGTAAGCCCCCTCAGATATAATACACTTGTGTCAGCACATTTTCCAGTCTTGGAAGCACTTCTGGAACTTACTTTTTGTTACAGTGTTCATCTCCCTTAATGATTCTGTTATCATCTCATCAGTGGTGACAAAACAATGTCCTTTCATGGTTCTCTTCAGTATTGGGAATAGAAAGAAGTCGCATGGGCCATGTTCAGCAAATACAGTAGCTGAGGCAACATAATGGTTTTAAAGCTCTGGATTGTTACTGACTTCATTTAGCAATTCCTGAGTGATGTCCATGTGACATCACTTTTGGTCAAAATTCAACAATTGTTTAACAAACTTTGCTCCAACACGTTTCATGACAAAAAGAAAAAAAAAACTGGTTGGCATGAGCCAAATGGTTTGCTAATATCATCAGCAATCTCTCTGATGGTGATTTTGCAGAACCATTTTCTTTACTTCTTCTACATTGTTGTCAGAAATTGATGTGTTAAGGTGTTAAGTATGATTGCCATTTTCAACATCTTCTTGATCCTCTTTGAAAAGCTTATACTACTTTTAAACTCTTATATTACTCATAGCAGATTTTTCAAAAGCCACAGTTAACGTTTCAAATGTGGTGCTGCACTTTATTTCATTTTCAAGCAAAATTTAATACAAATTCTTTGATCCATCCTTTTTGAAAGTAAAAATTCGCCAAGCACTTGCAAGCAAATATAGCATTTTTGATTGTTGACAACAGACAAAATATTCAAAACAGTTGAAAATGCAAACATACATCAGGAACATGTGTACCAACTAGATGAAAAAAATTTTGGAAATCAGATTTATAAAGCCTGTGAAATTAAAAATTTGCATTGCTTTTTGATCACACTTCCTCATACGTCTAAGTATTGGTCAGTCCATTTGTCTCCTGGTAAATATAACGCATTTCTGATTGAAATCAGATTCATAATAAGACGAAGATTATTCTACTGAATAACTGTCAGCTTTGACACATATATATTCAGTTAGTGTAGATTAGAAAAGAATAATTCATATGAATCCCAACCCAGATAACAAGCCAAACAATGTACCAGCAATAAGTGCTGCCAAGATAATGGGATACAGAGAAGCCAAGCAAGGAGTGTACTGTGTGATTAGAATGGGCAGTGCTACACTATTTTTGTCGGCAAAGAGGCATACAATGAAATGATAATCTGAAAGATAGTGTCAGTGTGTCCCACTGATGTCAAGTTGTGCAACATCAATTTGTGGGGGAGTTTCAGTGGAGCAGAATACTGTGACATTTTGGCTCATACAGGGAATGCTATTACAACACTGATTTGTGCATGGAGCCATTGGGTAGAAGAGCTGTACATAATAAGAAGCAGTTACTGACCCATGTGATGTGACTGTGACTGCAGCATAGGATGACCACACTCTTGTCCATACACCCATCGGGGACTGTAAAGCTTCATCCACAGTGTGGGTTTGACACTAGATTACTGCAACAGTTGGAAACCTCTCTTTGTTGGTGTTTGACACTGTCAGTTTAAATTGGGACTTTATTGCCAAATTCCTTTCCATTAATGTCTATTGTCCAGCATCAAGACATGCAGTGGGGAGAGAGCAATGGACATACGTATACCGTTGCTGTCAAGCTGGTTGTCAAAGCTTGATGTTTTTGGATTGTAGGATGTCATTGTTCAACAAGCACACGCTGAAGCAAATATGCTGTTTGACTGAATGCTTCAGATTTCTGCCTATTTTTGACGAGTAAGGGCTGGAGTGAGACACTTGGCGGACAAAGCAAGCAAGACAGACAGTGGGGAAATGTAATTTACTTCTCTCTCCAGCCATTATTGTTGCTGCTCCCAAGTTTTGGTTGATAACAATCTACTGTGCAAATAGAAAAGAATTATGTGGGGATTAATAATACAGGAGTTAGTTGTAATGCTTATAGGCAGCTGAATCATTCATCTACACAGAACTCTTGTATAAACAAATGTCTGCTCCAAGGTTTCTACATACACACATGCTCTGCCATTGGTAATTGTTTGCATTGCTCACGCATCTTGTGCCATAAGACTACTGAAAGTAGGCCTTAATTATTTATTAGGTATTTCATTGTAAATCGAGTAAAAATGGAACTCTCACACATGCTAAAGCATCGAATTTCTTAATGTTCTTTGCTCATTGCTGTGCTTCATTTTTAGTAAACTTACTCCCAAATGAAAATTTTTGTAAATATGCATAGAAAAAATAACAGAAAAGTAGTTTTTCAGAGGGAGATGTGGAGGAAATTTTGGTAGTCCCCAGGGCCATAGGATCTCCCTACTATGGTTCCAGGCATCATAATGATAAACATGTATGATATGTCAATTAAAATTCAAGAGAGCAGCTATAACCAATTCCTTTCTTGTCTGATATTTTTTCTGTGAAATGGTCATCCATCTTCTGAATCAAATGACTGATTATGTACCCCTAACACCTGTCTTATAAGCCTATGGACTTTGCCAATATGTACTTGACAAACAGTCAACGAAATGTCGCTCAGATAACAGATGTACCTTGCTGGCATGCACTCTGTGTGGACTTCTTTGCCACAAATTCCACGTATAGCCTTATGTGATATCAACAGGGAACCTGTAGCATTGTTTTTTATGAGCCAGCTACAGAAATACTCGCATTCTGCACCCTATCCATAGAAGCCAACAATATGAATAAGTAAATTCTTCACCAGATGGCTGCCGTCTTTAATTTGGACAGTATGTCTAATACTGCACTTTGGATCATACCTTAAAAACAATGGCACAGTGCTCATTGGCATGGGTCACAATTTTATAAGCTGAGATTCAAGGTCCATTGATTCAGATGGTTGGGTATTATGCAGCCATAATATTAAGAGAAGAAAAGAATTTATATGACTGCACTCCTGAAAATTCATTACACTGAAAAATCTTGATGATAACTGTGATACATTCTGGTTCTTTTCGGATATTCCACAATGTACCATATTTGAGAAGGATAATTCCAGCCACATGTGGAGTAGGGTGTGCAAACCTTCTTTTGAGAAGATGTGTGACTTTATCTAGCATGGATGATCACCTGACATGTGGCCTATTGAAAATGTATAGGATATGATTGGACAGAAATTTGTCATGATACTCCAGGGGGCAGAGCTAATGCTTTGTGGGGTCACAAACAAACCACATGGAAGGCATGGGTGGCTATCCCACAGGAGAGCATATCCAGGAACTCTGTGATTCTATACCATAGCACAGGGGTTCCCAACAAAATTTTCTCGAGGACCCCCCATCAAGCATGATTGGTACCTTGTCATATCCCAGTATCAAGTACCTAAAAAAGCCAAATTAAGAGTCTTTTTATATGTTTTCTATTTTTGGTACTTAGAAAAAACATTGACATATTCATTACGGAAAAAATATTGAGCTTAAAACTTTTTCAATTTAGCCATCATTGTTATTGTTAAATTTTTGATTATCGCTCAAAATCTTTGCCTTCAAATCTTGGTGTTTAGTATTTATTTTACAAACACTACTATTTTAATACAGAATATTGAATATGTAAACAACATTGTTAAAGCACTGGCAATAAATTAACAAGGGGCCGATTGTCGTCTGAAATGAGAGTTTCTGTGTAAAGTGACTGTCAGTTTTCAGCTGCAAAGAGGCAGTGCACGCAGTCTTATGGCATACAGCAGAACTATTTGCCTCTGTTTAATTCTAGTTTCGCGCTAGAGTGTGCTACTGTCAGTTGGCTCTAGGAAGACGCTAGATGCAGAAGTTAGCATTCGCTAAAGCTCTGCTCATGCAGCAAGCAGCCAAAACAAAAGATCTGTTATCATACGAAATATATTTAATATATTTTTTATTCTAATAGCATCTTGTGAACCCATCTGGCATAGCTCGTGGACCCCTGGTGGTCTGCGGACCACCTGTTAAGAACCACTGCCATAGCATGTAGATATTCTGACTGCAGGAAATCCATGTGTGAAACTAGTTACTTAAAAATAGCTTGTACTTTCGACAAAAAGTGTAAATGATTCAACACAATAAAACAGATATTTTCCTGAACAGTTGCAGAGCTCCTAATTCATCATGGATAAAAGGATGTGGTCAGTGTATTTTTAACTAACTGCAGGACTCAGTAACTGTAACTGGGGCTACAGTTCAATGAAACTGTAATGAATTTGGGATGTATGCATTAGTTTGGAACTTAAGCTGAGTTATGCAGTTAAGATGGCAACTTCCCAGATGCTTACCCAAGTAGCAGCTATATTTCCAATCATTTCTGCTAGTTTTTTCTTGAAAGAAGGGAAAATCAGTTGACTATGCATTTTCTACCAAACATGACCTTGCATTTTTTTGTGCCACTTGAACATTTTTACTACTTATTTTTAATGATGCAACCATCAGTGTGCTCTTCATACACAAAATGAAAAAAAAGGTTCATAAACAAATTGGTTGGAGGGAATAGTCTTCTATAAATCTTGATTAAAACTCTCTCCAAGATCAGGGCTAAAGAATGGAACCTTGACTTTAATGGACAGTGCTGTTACTGCATTTATCAACTCTTTAGCCAACCAGTGTTTCTTTCCAACTTTGTAAATGGAATCTGCATTAGATACTCTTCTGTACTAAGCAATTTATGTTTCACAACTACAGTCACAAATCAAGTCATTCTGCTTTCACATTATTTCTCAGGATAAAAACAGCCAAATGAATGTGTTACTGGAAACTGTGGAATTACACTTTCTTGTAGTAAGTAGTTTCAGAGGTCATACTACCCTTGGTCTGACTAAATTGACTTCTTGTTCAAACTTTGGAGGGAAATTCCATTTTGTTGCAATGTCATCCTAATACAGAACCTGGTATGGAAATCCATCAAATATCTTCTATAATGATATTGTCTACAGTCTGTGCTCTGACATAAAATTATACCCATGACCCTCCAGTTGACATCTGTTGTAGCACTCGGTCAGGCAATCTTGATACAACTCCTTAGCAGCACCTCTGTACTGTGGTTTACATGTTTCCTCATGCCCATGCAAATTAACCCCAATGAATTAAAATGGAACCACTTACTCTACAATATTAGTGACAAGCTATACATTACAAAGTGGAATGTTTCAAAATAAGAAGGAAGAAAGGAAGGAAGGGAGATTAGGGTTTACACTCCACCCACATCAAGTTCATTAGAGATGGAGCACCATGTCAGATTATTTCTACAATCAAGAAGGAAATTGGCCATTCCCTTTCAAAGGAACCATCTCGGCATTTGCCTGGAGTGATCTAGGGAAGTCATGGAAAACCTAAAATCTGGAGAGCCAGACATGGATTTGAACCATCGTTCCCCCTGTTTGCAAGTCCTGTGTGCTAACCACTTCACCATCAGTATAAGAAACAAGATTATACATGTTTTGAGAGATTGCAGGAATGAAGCTAATGATGGACCTACAGTTCCCAATGTTCTGTTCACAAAAACTGATGTTAGCAGGTTGACATGAGATGGCACAGATAGTGCAACGATTGTTAAAATCAACAACATTTTCATGAACAGCATATTTCACATAACAGTGTGGCTCAGACAGCCATTGGCCAAGTTTGGCAACAGCCATTTGTTAGATGGATAGTAGGCAGATGCACAGACGGGGCATAAGGATTGATAAGAGTACTGAGTGGGTTGAGACAGTGACAGATTATCAATTTGGAGGGGGTGAGAAGAATATTTCTCACTTCATGGGATAACAAGAGATGATTGCATGTATAATAGAGGCATTCACTTGTGGATGAGCAAGAAATGTGCACGGAATACAGTCTGTAGTTGTTGTTAATCTGCTAAGAATATTTTCCAGAAGGTCAGCAGCTGCTTTTGATGTGCCTATCTGATGTGAAATGGTCCTAGTATTCAATTAATAATGATCTGTGCTAATAGACATTTACAAAAAAAAAAAAAAAAAAAAAAAAAAAATGAGTTGAGGTTTGAGCTTTTACAACTTGCAAAGTAAGTAGTAAGTTAGACTAAATTTTTATTTACTTTTGATATATCCTATAGGAACACTAAGCATACAATTACAAATTTCTATTTATTATTCCATGACATGCTTTTTTGGCACAGTCTTTATTGTTCAAAGAGAAAAAGTTCACACCTTCTACCATCTGCACTTAACTCATTAAGTAAAAAAGCATGTACCACAAGAGAATCAGTCATTTCAGAACCCAAGTCGCATTTGAGGCTATGTACTTCTAAATGTAATGAAGTGTAGTTTTTTGAGAGCTACAATTTCTTTCCAAGTTGCAGTAGAAACAGCTGATGTGATGGGTTTGAGCAATTATGCACCACTTGAGGGTATATAATAAAACATATTTTTGTGAGTCCAACTGGTTACATTACAGCAAATTAGTAACATATCAGATGATAGTTCTCAACAGTACATCAATGTTAGTGAATGCCCATGCACACATGGTTCAAGACATCATTAACACACAGATGATCATCAAAACTGCTTCATTATAACATCAACATTTCTATCACAATCGCTCTATCACAGCTACACCGACTGATAGTTGCATAATTTACAGGTATTATGTATGACCTTTAGCCACTGGTATGACACCATCTGCCTTGATGCAAATGATTGTTATACACACACATGAAGTCCTCTTTTAAACAGTATCCCACAAAAACACCTCTCAGTCAATAGTGTATAGTCACGTTTAGAGCTTAAAGAAGTAACATGGGAAAGTTCTGATACTTCTACAATATTGCCACTCAATCTTACTTCCACTGATGCTAAGACAAGGAGTTATTTTCAGAGGTCAGTATCTTCCCATACATTGCCCATACTCTCCATTGTATTATGATCACAATATTGTACCATATTGAGCAATTATGGACTGTAGTTAACAGTTCTTGGCTTGCTGCTTAACGACATTGCAATAATTAGCCAACTATAGCATCAAAAATTTGAATCACCATTTCACGAATTATATGAATATTGAGAATGATGCACAGTACTGAAACAGTCTCCTGACAATTCTAACAACACTCTACTGTCTCCAAATCACACACTTACACTAAATTAATGCATAGCCAAGTGTAACATTTCATAAATTACTTTTTAATGCTGCATTATTCAGAACAAAATTGTCATTTTCTAATTAAGTGTTTCTTAGCATTTTGTCTCATTTTATTATACTACATATGATTCTTGAAAACTGTGTGGAACAACGGAATGAGTAAAGATAACTGAGTAAAGATAACTACTACCATAGATTGGCTGGGTAGTGGCTATGCATTAAAAAAAAAAAAAAAATATGATGATGATCAGCTTATGAATTTATGTTGTTCTTTTATTCTTAACACATGCATGTGTTCCAACTTGGTTCCATTAAACCATATAGTAGCTGTAACTGGAGAAAAAACTGATGTTCAATCATGATTGTTTTTCCATGTAAATAAAAACTGGCAATTTTAATGACATTGCAGTGGTGCCGCAGTGGTCGATGCATCACTAGAGGACTGTCAGCTATCCAAGCAGGCTTCTTTGCAAATCAGCAAGTTGATGGTGGTTGGAGTGAATGGTCTCCATACTCTGAGTGTGCATCAGGTTGCCTGTTGGGAGATGATGGCCTACTAAGCACAGGAAGCACAGGGATTCGAGTATCGACAAGACGCTGCAACAATCCAAGGTACTACATATGTGATGGAGATGATTACTTCCTTTTTTGGCACAGAAAGATTTTTTTTTCAAAGAAACACAATAAAGCGTAACAAACATAGTTACACATTTGAGTTATGGAACATTTGGAGGGAAAATAGTAACTGACAATTAAATTTGTAAGTAAACAAACATACCATGTCATAAAATTCTTCATTTTTCCCCTGCATAAACTGTCATTAACCATGCTAATGAGGACAGCCAATATGATGTGGTGTGTAATACCTAAGCAGCTAATGAAGTTGCCATCACCAGATGCTCTGAGAGGTAGATACCTTAGTATACGAACAGCATTTGTTTTATACTCACTTTATCAGCCACATGTTACTGAAAATCTTCAGCAACAGGATGAACTAGGGAACTTTAGAGATCTTTTGGATGCAGTGATAGTGATTCAACTTTGGCAATAACAATAGACACAGTTAGTATGCCTCATCAGTGACTATGACCCACAGAAGAATGCAGGTTTCCTATGTATAAAATGAGTTAACTTGTGTCTATGTTCATTGAGGCACACATACATACATTCTTTGAACCTTTATAGTCCTAACTAAAATTAATGTATCAGGCATACTAGGATTGAGATGGCAGACTGGCAGATGAGCAGCCAGAAGCCTCTAACATTTTTGACAACTAAGAGTGTGTGAAGTGGATGTGCAAACTTCCCACTTCTCTTAGACGAGTTGACTTACTTGGTGTACACAGCCGATCTTCTTCTCTGAATAGCCGGCTTCTGGAACCTCTACAAACTTCTTCTCTGAAGAATGATGCTAGTCACAGGAACTTCACACTTCTCACATAAACAATTGACTTCCTTTGAGTCACCCGTGTCGTCTCACATCAGAAACAATTAAGTTACATTTACAACAGAGTTGGCTTGATAACCACTATTCGATTATACAGGAATCATACACATGTCTTGCCTCTAGCAAGTTCAAGTTAAAAGTTACTTAAAAGTCTTCTCAACTAAAATGTTCTTTTGTCACTAACAATGACATGAACTGTGAGAAGAGTTGTGAGACACACCCCATAATCTTCATGACTACTTCGGTCGTCATGAGCCTGGGAAATAATGTCTCCATTATTCTTCAGAGTGTTGAGTAATTTTGAGAGTGTCAGCCTGTGGGTTATTGGTTGTGTTGGCAGCCACTGGTACTTGTGTTGGCATTTGCTGTGGACTGGTTTGTGTGTTAGCTGTCTGAGTTATAGCTGGGGCTCCTGTGTGGCTTCTGTGGTGAGTTGTTCGGGCTATCGCGTTGGTGTCCGAATTGTGTATGTGCCCATTGGTGTCCTGTTGTCTGTGCTCTTGTGGTGTGGTCATGTTCCCCTGCTCTGGTCATTTCTCTTCCTCCTCCTCCTCTTCATGTTGTGGCTGCCCCTATGTAGGTGCATCTTCTGTGGTCTGTCTTGGGCTGAGGTCTGTGGTCTCAGGGTATAGGGTGGGGGTGTTATTTGCGTTTTGTGGTTTAGCTGATGTGGGTGTGGTGTTGGGTATTGTATGTCTTGGCTGTATGTCTGTTGCTGTGGATGTTTGTTGTGCATGACTCTGAGGTTCTTCTGACAGCCCTGCGCTGCTGGGGGTGCCAGCTGCCACTCCAGCAAAGGATATTCCACTCTTTACTGGGAATGGGGGCAGTTTCAGAACTGTGATGGTCATACCTTTTACATGTTTAGCTATCTTGCACCTCAGACCTCCTTGTATGCAATGCATCCCCTGTAGTTGGCCAGATGGGCTGAAACACAGTTGGCGCATTTGTGTGGTACTGTGTGCGGGAGTTGGCAATGTTGAGTTGTGTGGCCACCAGCACATTTGCGGCACCGGGGAGCGACAACACTTCGAATACCCACATGTGCAAAGTGCTAGCAGTTGTGGCATTGTTGGGGGGGGGGGGGGGGGGGGGGGGGGAGTTTTATATCTCTACATTTACGACCATGTGAAGAAATAATTTAATCTTCAGCAGGTCGTGCAATTTGGCCATGTCGGCCAGCTCAACCATGTAGTTATGCAACAATATCACTGTGCCGATCTCAGTCATTCGATTTACACAAATGCATTCGCAGCCAAGGGCGGTGAGTTCTCGTGTACTGTCTCCATCAGGGTTCGAGAGTCCTCCCCCTTGATTATGTACTGCTGTGTCTTTTCGAAGACGGTCCTGTACATCAAGCAATGATGGACACCATAGGTGCATTGTAGACATTTATCAGTATGTGATCCTCATCTGGCTAATAGATCACCAAGCTCTAATATGCCTTTATAATAATCTAATGGATTCCTGTAGTGAAAAAACTGCTGAGTGGCAAGATGCACTGTTGAAGACAATCAAGCACATTACCAAGGTTTTGTGATTTATCCATCGAACCCTAGCTAACCAAGCTGGAGTGAGCAGATAATGTAGACAGTATCGTTAAATACACAGCTAACACCCTAGTTGTTGTCTCAGAAGATAAAGGACAAATCTGCAGGTAAAAGCAACAACCTTTTTTATACAGTAGCTGCTCACAAGACAACTATTTTGGAACTGAAAGGTAAATTGTGTCTTAACTAGAAATCATATCCACAAATTAGGACAACATCCTAATTGTAGGAATCAGAGCTGTAGGTGTTTATGATTGTAGTTACATGAAAAAAGAAAATTTTACATCTCTGAGAAAAGTTACAAAATATGCATAAGCTAGCTCGAGATGGAAATGTGACTTATAAATTACCACTGTCAGCAGAGAGGCTACATCATATTACCATCTGTCTTGCCATTGTCGGATTCTCAGCAAGTGAGTCCACCCAGTGGTTGTACCACCAATATGCAAAAGCACACTGAAGAAGCATGCAGGAAAGTGTACTTCTAAAATCAACAGAAGCATTTAGTACATCAGTAATACCTTTATTTGACAATTCTGAGAATGTGTCCACCTGATATAACTATCAATATAATAGAGGGAAACATTCCACGTGGGAAAAATATATTTAACAAGAAAGATGATGAGACTTACCAAACAAAAGCGCTGGCAGGTCGATAGACACACAAACAAACACAAAAATACACACAAAATTCTAGCTTTCGCAACCAACGGCTGCCTCGTCAGGAAAGAGGGAAGGAGAGGGAAAGACAAAAGGATATGGGTTTTAAGGGAGAGGGTAAGGAGGCATTCCAATCCCGGGAGCGGAAAGACTTACCTTAGGGGGAAAAAAGGACAGGTATACACTCGCACATACACACATATCCATCCGCATATACACAGACACAAGCAGACATTTGTAAAGGCAAAGAGTTTGGTCAGAGATGTCAGTCGGGGCGGAAGTACAGAGGCAAAGATGATGTTGAAAGACAGGTGAGGTATGAGCGGCGCCAAATTGAAATTAGAAATTAGCGAAGATTGAGGCCTGGCGGATAGTGAGAAGAGAGGATATGCTGAAGGGCAAGTTCCCATCTCCGGAGTTCTGACAGGTTGGTGTTAGTGGGAAGTATCCAGATAACCCGGACGGTGTAACACTGTGCCAAGATGTGCTGGCCGTGCACCAAGGCATGTTTAGCCACAGGGTGATCCTCATTACCAACAAACACTGTCTGCCTGTGTCCATTCATGCGAATGGACAGTTTGTTGCTGGTCATTCCCACATAGAACGCTTCACAGTGTAGGCAGGTCAGTTGGTAAATCACGTGAGTGCTTTCACACGTGGCTCTGCCTTTGATCATGTACACCTTCCAGATTACAGGACTGGAATAGGTGGTGGTGGGAGGGTGCATGGGACAGGTTTTACACCGGGGGCGGTTACAGGGGTAGGAGCCAGAGGGTAGGGAAGGTGGTTTGGGGATTTCATAGGGATGAACTAAGAGGTTACGAAGGTTAGGTGGACGGCGGAAAGACGCTCTTGGTGGAGTGGGGAGGATTTCATGAAGGATGGATCTCATTTCAGGGCAGGATTTGAGGAAGTCGTATCCCTGCTGGAGAGCCACATTCAGAATCTGATCCAGTCCCGGAAAGTATCCTGTCACAAGTGGGGCACTTTTGGGGTTCTTCTGTGGAAGGTTCCGGGTTTGAGGAGATGAAGAAGTGGCTCTGGTTATTTGCTTCTGTACCAGGTCGGGAGGGTAGTTACGGGATGCAAAAGCTGTTTTCAGGTTGTTGGTGTAATGGTTCAAGGATTCCGGACTGGAGCAGATTCGTTTGCCACGAAGACCTAGGCTGTAGGGAAGGGACCGTTTGATGTGGAATGGGTGGCATCTGTCATAATGGAGGTACTGTTGCTTGTTGGTGGGTTTGATGTGGACGGACGTGTGAAGTTGGCCATTGGACAGGTGGAGGTCAACATCAAGGAAAGTGGCATGGGATTTAGAGTAGGACCAGGTGAATCTGATGGAACCAAAGGAGTTGAGGTTGGAGAGGAAATTCTGGAGTTCTTCTTCACTGTGAGTCCAGATCATGAAAATGTCATCAATAAATCTGTACCAAACTTTGGGTTGGCAGGCCTGGGTAACCAAGAAGGCTTCCTCTAAGCGACCCATGAATAGGTTGGCGTACGAGGGGGCCATCCTGGTACCCATGGCTGTTCCCTTTAATTGTTGGTATGTCTGGCCTTCAAAAGTGAAGAAGTTGTGGGTCAGGATGAAGCTGGCTAAGGTAATGAGGAAAGAGGTTTTAGGTAGGGCGGCAGGTGATCGGCGTGAAAGGAAGTGCTCCATCGCAGCGAGGCCCTGGACATGCGGAATATTTGTGTATAAGGAAGTGGCATCAATGGTTACAAGGATGGTTTCCAGGGGTAACAGACTGGGTAGGGATTCCAGGCGTTCGAGAAAGTGGTTGGTGTCTTTGATGAAGGATGGGAGACTGCATGTAATGGGTTGAAGGTGTTGATCTACGTAGGCAGAGATGCGTTCTGTGGGGGCTTGGTAACAATGGGACGGCCGGGATGATTGGGTTTGTGAATTTTGGGAAGAAGGTAGAAGGTAGGGGTGCGGGGTGTTGGTGGAATCTGCTCCAGTCCGGAATCCTTGAACCATTACACCAACAACCTGAAAACAGCTTTTGCATCCCGTAACTACCCTCCCGACCTGGTACAGAAGCAAATAACCAGAGCCACTTCTTCATCTCCTCAAACCCGGAACCTTCCACAGAAGAACCCCAAAAGTGCCCCACTTGTGACAGGATACTTTCCGGGACTGGATCAGATTCTGAATGTGGCTCTCCAGCAGGGATACGACTTCCTCAAATCCTGCCCTGAAATGAGCTCCATCCTTCATGAAATCCTCCCCACTCCACCAAGAGTGTCTTTCCGCCGTCCACCTAACCTTCGTAACCTCTTAGTTCATCCCTATGAAATCCCCAAACCACCTTCCCTACCCTCTGGCTCCTACCCCTGTAACCGCCCCCGGTGTAAAACCTGTCCCATGCACCCTCCCACCACCACCTATTCCAGTCCTGTAATCCGGAAGGTGTACATGATCAAAGGCAGAGCCACGTGTGAAAGCACTCACGTGATTTACCAACTGACCTGCCTACACTGTGAAGCGTTCTATGTGGGAATGACCAGCAACAAACTGTCCATTCGTATGAATGGACACAGGCAGACAGTGTTTGTTGGTAATGAGGATCACCCTGTGGCTAAACATGCCTTGGTGCACGGCCAGCACATCTTGGCACAGTGTTACACCGTCCGGGTTATCTGGATACTTCCCACTAACACCAACCTGTCAGAACTCCGGAGATGGGAACTTGCCCTTCAGCATATCCTCTCTTCTCGCTATCCGCCAGGCCTCAATCTCCGCTAATTTCTAATTTCAATTTGCCGCCGCTCATACCTCACCTGTCTTTCAACATCATCTTTCCCTCTGTACTTCCGCCCCGACTGACATCTCTGCCGAAACTCTTTGCCTTTACAAATGTCTGCTTGTGTCTGTGTATATGCGGATGGATATGTGTGTGTGTGCGAGTGTATACCTGTCCTTTTTTCCCCCTAAGGTAAGTCTTTCCGCTCCCGGGATTGGAATGCCTCCTTACCCTCTCCCTTAAAACCCATATCCTTTTGTCTTTCCCTCTCCTTCCCTCTTTCCTGACGAGGCAGCCGTTGGTTGTGAAAGCTAGAATTTTGTGTGTATTTTTGTGTTTGTTTGTGTGTCTATCGACCTGCCAGCGCTTTTGTTTGGTAAGTCTCATCATCTTTCTTGTTAAATATATTTTTCCCACGTGGAATGTTTCCCTCTATTATATTCATATCATTAATTTGAACCCAACAATCACGTTTGTTATTGTTATTGTTATTGTCACTGTTACATTTCGTAGTCTTTTCTGTCGTCTTATTTCCTCCTTTTGTTTTTGCCAGCAGTTTCACTTTCTATTCACCTTCTCCTTTTTTACCGTAATCCAGTATACAATTTTATCCCGCCGATATATACTCAATAATACGTAATAATACGTAACCCACTTCCAAACCATAACCAAAAAAAAAATTTTTTTTTCGCTTTCAACACTACCGCTGCAATAAAATCCACCGTTTCCAGTTCACAAACAGTTCCTTTCAGCTATTAAAGAACCTTTTCGGCTAGTAATAACTTTTGCTTTATTTCCATTTCCGATTTTCTCACATCACCGATCATTTTTAGCCGCTTCCCACAGGTTTTAACGTCATTATTTCTTCATCAGACAATTGTTAGCTTCATTTCCATAATCTGCCACCACCAAACCACTCCTTTTAATACATCCTCACGTAGTTTTTTCGAAATTTTCCCGTATTTCTCCACCCTTTAACGTGTTTTGGCGGCAACACAACCACCTAACCTTTATGCACATCATTAGCTACCTACACAAGTTCACCACAGGATCAACATAGCCCAGCTCTAACCAACCCTTTTTCGCCTTTTTTCACACCAGATCTCCATTTGCTTTCTAGTTTTACCTTTATCTCTCCCCATATATTTTTATATTTATTTTCATTTTCATTTCAGCCTCGTGTTCCACTTTCCACCTTCTAGTACCATGTCACCCTCACAACACCTCCACAACGACCCCATTAAGTTTTATTTACATTCCCTCCGCCAACATGCCTTCGCCCTAGCCAGATTACACTCCCATATTTTATTTTCTCAGGCTTGTCTGACATTTGGCATCACCCCCAAAGGCCTCACACTTAAATTTCCCATCTCTGGCTGCAACCCTTCTTTCCATCAGTCCCTATACCAGTTCCAAA
Organism: Schistocerca cancellata; assembly: GCF_023864275.1. NCBI lineage: Eukaryota > Metazoa > Arthropoda > Insecta > Orthoptera > Acrididae > Schistocerca > Schistocerca cancellata. The sequence goes on from NC_064628.1 coordinate 717,029,452, forward strand.
CCGAACAATCCATTGCCCTCACCCACCTAATCCTTCACCTACACATCCACTCCGCCAATCAACACACCCATCAACTCCTATCCTTAATAAAAGTCCTCAATCTTTCCTCTCCCACATCCACACCGGTTGTTCAGAGCATCCTCCTACAGGCCAACCGCAAATTAGAACAGCATGCCACCCTCCACCTTAAAAAACTATCCAATCTCCTGGTTTCCCACCTCCAGAAAGGCAACTCACTCACCCTTCACAACCTTTCCAGCAAACCTCAACCTCCTCTCATTGCACACAAACCCAGTCTCTCCCATCTACTCAATCTCCCACTTCCAGCTCCACTCCCTCCAAAACCTCAAAATTCCAATCAACACAATCTGGAACCACAACACCCCAATTCAGTAGTTAACCTTTCCTCCAAACCTCTCTCCCAATCCGAAACCTCTGTCCTATCCAAAGGCCTCACCTTCAGCCCCACTCCCAGATTTAACCAAACAGCCCTCGTCAAAGATTTACTGTCCTTCACCCGTACTCTCTGCTGAAAATATCACTTTGCCACGAAGAAAAATGATCCTAATCCTACTCCTAATGATCCAACTTGTAATGGTCGCCTGGTCGTCGATATTGCTAATTGCTATAATCGCACTATTTCACTCCCATTTACGGAGCTTGTTAGCACTTGATGTTAGGTTGGCGCCATTACAATGCATTGTAGTAATCACTGCTGCTTGCTGGATCGCTGCTGTGTCTCGATGTTGATGCTGGCTCTAAATCTGGTTGTCTAGGGTTAAAAACATGAGGTCCCGTGTTTTTTATGTGCTTTTGATGATAAAGAATGAACGAAACCAACAAATATGTAAACTTCAAATATTTATTTCTCTGGTGGCCATCTTAATTCCACTGCCCACCAAAGACTATGACACAACACAACTTCCTTTACATGTTCTTTGCATTGTTTATCCACCTCAAACAATAACACACTAACACACTGTACCAAAGTGACATTCCGACTGCCTTTCGACCCTTCTTGCTGCTCGTATTTATAACATTGTCAAAGAACTACTAAAAAGAGATATAGTTTACAAGTCACATGTACATCTGTTATCATAATTTGTGCAGAAAAGTTATTAATTTGCATCGAGTGACATAATTTAACATGTTATTAAACTGACAGACAGATTTGTTGACTTGACAGAATAATTCTTTGTTACAAAAGATCCGTTTTCTAGAAGTTTGTCAATTGACTTCTCTAATTTGCATAAATAAGTAATTAACATGAATTATTAAGAAATACATTGGTTTTCGTCTAAAACAGGATTGATTTCGTGAATACTAAGTGAAACCGCTCCTAGTGAACAAATAGGTTTCACTGGGTGATTTTTATTTAAGGAGATCCAAAATACCTAAGTTGTACACTATTTTTCGTACTTCATATTAATTATTTAAGATGAACTCAGTGTTTTTACATGATGACATTTGCTGTATCAGTGATCAAGTGATATTAACTTTTGTGTGGGTCAGTTATTCAGTATAATTTAATGGGTTGACTGTTTATGGAGACATGTTACGCAGTCATTGTTAACATACACAATAACTTTTCTATAATCATAAATACTCGTTAAACTGGTTGAATTTGGAGGGTATCGCATACTTCGGTACAGTAAAGCCTTTAATATGTTCCGTTACAATACCCCCCTCGGGTAATATCATTTACAGAATGTTAATGATATTAGCTGACTAGGACAAATGTGTCAAATGGTTAAAATTTGGAAAAGTACTACTTTAATAAAAAAATTTTTGTTTTTTTTGTTTTACTATGGATAATGTGAATGTATGCAATGACCGTTACACCGTTCCAAAATGACTTTTTTCCGCAAATATTTCAGTTGTGTTGTTTCAAATGCACTTTGTGTTATGTCATTCAGTATGACAGCATAATAAAAATAATTAGTAATATATGAAAGTAAAAAAAATGTTAATCTTTGCTCCCAGTGAGCCACATGGAAAATGATTAAAAACAGACACAAATATATCACATGCGATTTTAAGATATATCAAAAATATATGTAAATTATTTCAAAGTCAGTTCTCATTGAGTCACAGATTAATCAAGATAATAGAAGGAACATAAATATATTACATACATGGACAGGTCATATGTCCATAAGAAAATATTGCAACTGTCTGCTCTTTTTGAGCCACATAAAAGAAATGAAAACAAAGAACATAAATATAAGTATGGACATGATATATAAACACAAACACTAGAGAAGTCACATGTATGAATATAATATGCACTTGCAAAAAAAGGAAATATTTAAAAAACTTGTCTCCCATTGAGACGCATAGTCAAGACAGTACAAGAACATATTAATACTAAAACTGGACACTTAAATTGGTCACAACATAACACAAACATCACACTTGGTGAACATCTGATTAACTGTAGAAAATTGTACACAAATCTTATGCCTAAGAACACAATAGTCACAAAATGATGGGTCTTGCACAACAATTTTTTCATTGTCTTTTATTTGGTGCAAGTATGTCCCATATTCAACAATACAAAAGGAAAGTAATAAATGTTTGTCACCTTCTTGCCCGTTGCAAGTAAAGAAGATGTCTCAAAATTTAATATTCAATAGTGACAATATAAATATAAAAACATTCTCTCAGAGATCTGGAACTTCTCCAGGGTCTGTAGGATGAGTGGTAGTTGCTATTTGACACACCCAGTAAAAACTTTGCTGATAACATGCTTTATGGAAAATGGGTAAGTAACTGTATTCAAACAGGGAAATGTGCTTAATCATGTTTATATGGTTTCAATTCAGTGATGTTTCTTAATCCAAATAACCTTCTTGATCTGGGAAAGATAAGTCTATACGCATTAGGATGTGGGCTTTCTTTTATTTCAAATGGACCAATGTCAATGTTTACTTTAACATACGGACAACCTAGCTCAACTTCTTTGTCTATTTCAGTATTTTCAAACAATAGATCATTTTCAATTTCTTTAGTTCCTAAGTCTAATCCCTCTTTCCTACACTTAGACACATCCCTCTCTGTTTGCAAAGCATTGACATTTAAACATAAACCTTTATTTTCATCTATTCCTTTTAACACTGTGTTGTCACTTAAACTACTGTTTTCACCCCCTTTTTTATAAAGTCCACTACGGATTCTTGTCCACCATGTAGGATACAAGGTTGCACTTACCTTTGCTAATTCTTTCCAAAAGGCATCTTTGTTTATACAGTTTCCATAGTTGTTCCACAAAACTTCTAAAAACTTTTCCCCTTTCTCTTGAAAACACACATTTACATTCCATCCCTTTATATTTTCTTTGATATTATTATTATTACCATTCTCATAGATTAGTGTTTCATAGTTCCCAATAGGCAATAGCTTGTCCTCAGATACACATTCCCTAGTCTGCATTTCACTTACATTAACCTCATTATTACCCATGTTTGTCACATCACTTACCTTTACCTCATCATCACTTTTCAATTCTACAAATACTTTTATTTCTTCCTCCACACTCTCATCAACAACATCACTTGATTTAGGATCATTATTTAAATGTCCCTCTATTACTTCTTCCTCCTCCTCCGCAACAACCCCATCTTCAGTTTCCCCCCTATGTATCTGAATCTCAGCAATTGAGTCTTTGGCTCCATTAAACACTTCGTCATCCCCCTTCTTATCAAATAAACCCCCCAAAATAGATTCTATTTGTGGTGTGTATGACTTGATATTAACACCAGTATCTTTTTCAGCCCAACAATGGAACTCTGCAATGCCTTCAACTTCTGCACTTTCACTAACTACCTGTGCTTGAACACTGTTTTTATTAACTGTATCACTTTTACTCATAGTATCCCAAAACCTTTTATTAAATGCTAATTTATTCATTCTAACAACATCAGTGTTTTCATGGTACTTACTCTTTACATTGTATCCTCTCCTTTTCCAGTTTCGGTTATGTGTTGTCCTATCATAATATTGTCTAGCCCCAAAACTACAGACATCTAGTGGGACTGTCCACCGTTTCCCGGCTGGTTCCCTCGGTCTGTCCGTTTGTAGTTGTCGTTTTGTTCACTAGTTTCAGCAAACCCCCTTCTATCTTGTTCTCTTTCCCAATACCTACTTCTATCATTCCTGTTATCTCTCCTCCATCCTCCCTCCTGTGTATTGTTTCTGAAATCATTTTCATATCTCCTATCTCCCCTATTTGGAGCATTATTTCCAGAATTTTCAAAGTCTCTCCTCCCATAATAATCTCTATTTACATTCCTGTTCCACCCCCCATACTGGTTGTTGCCAGAGCCAAAACTTTGGTTATTTTCTCTTTCCAAGGCCCTATCTAATCTATCTACAAATTTCAGGAACTCTTCCATTGAATCGTCAGGTCCATGGACCAATTCCCACTACAGTCTCTCTGGTAACCTTCTTTTTAAAACATCAACTTGTGTCATAATATCAAAAGAGTTATTCAAGTGAGCAAGCTTTTTCAATTGATCTCTGCAAAATTTTTGCATTCCCCCTACTTTCCCTCTATACACTGGTCCATTTAGAAATTCTGACTTTAATCTGGCTTGTATGGATTGTGACCAAAATTTGCAAATAAATTTAGCTTCAAACTCTTCAAAAGTATTCCAAGAATCATTATTCTCATTTGCCCAGGATAGGGCCTCCCCTTCTAGAAACCGTTTTACTAACTTGATTTTTATGTTATCTGACATTCCTACCACAAACATATCCTTACATTGGTGAATAAAGTCAATAGGGTGCAGATTTTCACCAGGAAAGCATTTCACTTGGATGTGCCCATACATTGTATTTTGATTGTAAATCGTTTGTTTGGACATCAATGCGTCCTCCAATTGTGTACATTTAGTGTGTATATTTTCTACTTTTGTATCTACATTAGTGGTATACAGGTTGTATTCTTGTTTAAGGTTTTCTGAAGTTTTGTCTATTCTCTGATCTAATCTTTCAACTTCAATATCTACTCTGTTGTAGATGACAGCAATGCTGTCTGTGTTAGCTTGTGTGTTTTCATTTAAACTTTCAACTTTAACTTGAAAGTCTTTTCTGAAGTGTATCAACTGTTCTCTAGTGTCCTTACTGAGGGTAGTTTTAATTTCCTCACACTTCTCATTGAGATGAGTACTTAATACATCAAAATTGAAACTTAACTTATCCAGTCTATCTGTGTTTTCTTTCAGTTTCACACTTATTTCTTCACTGGATTGTTTAAGTTGCGAGCTTATTTGAGTTGCAAACCCTGCTAGCCACTCTGTTAAGTTTAATTGTTCACCATCCCCTGGTTCAATTTTTACATTTCCTACGATCTCATCACTCTCAGGTAGAGACATGTTAACTATTAATTATTTTAAATGACAACAACAACAAAATACCTGGCTTTATGCTATGATGTCGTGATCGGTGTTCCTGTTGGTTTCTTCACTTCTATTCGGTTTTATTGAAGCTGAGGTCTTGATTGATGACTTCTGTTGACATAATCCAGACGTTAATCTTCCGAGCGGTGTGATGATGGTTTTTGGTAGTCACACAAACACACTTTATTTATTTATTTATTTTTGACATATTTTCACTGTTGCCACACTGCACAAATAAACTTTTTTTTGCAATGCTAAGCACTTACGAAATTTATCGCTGCACTATTATCATCGATGCACTTAAAGATCCCGGCTGAGCCCCCACTTTTGTAATGGTCGCCTGGTCGTCGATATTGCTAATTGCTATAATCGCACTATTTCACTCCCATTTACGGAGCTTGTTAGCACTTGATGTTAGGTTGGCGCCATTACAATGCATTGTAGTAATCACTGCTGCTTGCTGGATCGCTGCTGTGTCTCGATGTTGATGCTGGCTCTAAATCTGGTTGTCTAGGGTTAAAAACATGAGGTCCCATGTTTTTTATGTGCTTTTGATGATAAAGAATGAACGAAACCAACAAATATGTAAACTTCAAATATTTATTTCTCTGGTGGCCATCTTAATTCCACTGCCCACCAAAGACTATGACACAACACAACTTCCTTTACATGTTCTTTGCATTGTTTATCCACCTCAAACAATAACACACTAACACACTGTACCAAAGTGACATTCCGACTGCTTTTCGACCCTTCTTGCTGCTCGTATTTATAACATTGTCAAAGAACTACTAAAAAGAGATATAGTTTACAAGTCACATGTACATCTGTTATCATAATTTGTGCAGAAAAGTTATTAATTTGCATCGAGTGACATAATTTAACATGTTATTAAAATGACAGACAGATTTGTTGACTTGACAGAATAATTCTTTGTTACAAAAGGTCCGTTTTCTAGAAGTTTGTCAATTGACTTCTCTAATTTGCATAAATAAGTAATTAACATGAATTATTAAGAAATACATTGGTTTTCGTCTAAAACAGGATTGATTTCGTGAATACTAAGTGAAACCGCTCCTAGTGAACAAATAGGTTTCACTGGGTGATTTTTATTTAAGGAGATCCAAAATACCTAAGTTGTACACTATTTTTCGTACTTCATATTAATTATTTAAGATGAACTCAGTGTTTTTACATGATGACATTTGCTGTATCAGTGATCAAGTGATATTAACTTTTGTGTGGGTCAGTTATTCAGTATAATTTAATGGGTTGACTGTTTATGGAGACATGTTACGCAGTCATTGTTAACATACACAATAACTTTTCTATAATCATAAATACTCGTTAAACTGGTTGAATTTGGAGGGTATCGCATACTTCGGTACAGTAAAGCCTTTAATATGTTCTGTTACAAACTCCCCAAGACACTATCCAAATTGAACCATGCCTGGAACAGTTCCGTCCTCCGTCACAGCGGGACCCACCTCCTCTTCCTCAAAATCACCCTCTCCTAACCTTCCAGGAATTTCTGACTTCCAGCCTTGCCTCTCAATCCTTCTTAAAAAACCTTAATCCTACTCCCAACATCACCACTGCTGAAGCCCAGGCTATCCGTGATCTGAAGGCTGACCAATCCATCGTCATTCTTCCGGCGGACAAGGGTTCCACGACTGTGGTACTTGATCGTCGGGAGTATGTGGCTGAGGGACTGCGTCAGCTTTCAGACAACACTACTTACAAAGTTTGCCAAGGTAATCCCATTCCTGATGTCCAGGCGGAGCTTCAAGGAATCCTCAGAACCTTGGGCCCCCTACAAAACCTTTCACCTGACTCCATCATCAACCTCCTGACCCCACCAACACCCCGCACCCCTACCTTCTACCTTCTTCCCAAAATTCACAAACCCAATCATCCCGGCCGTCCCATTGTAGCTGGTTACCAAGCCCCCACAGAACGCATCTCTGCCTACATAGATCAACACCTTCAACCCATTACATGCAGTCTCCCATCCTTCATCAAAGACACCAACCACTTTCTCGAACGCCTGGAATCTCTACCCAGTCTGTTACCCCTGGAAACCATCCTTGTAACCATTGATGCCACTTCCTTATACACAAATATTCCGCATGTCCAGGGCCTCGCTGCGATGGAGCACTTCCTTTCACGCCGATCACCTGCCGCCCTACCTAAAACCTCTTTCCTCATTACCTTAGCCAGCTTCATCCTGACCCACAACTTCTTCACTTTTGAAGGCCAGACATACCAACAATTAAAGGGAACAGCCATGGGTACCAGGATGGCCCCCTCGTACGCCAACCTATTCATGGGTCGCTTAGAGGAAGCCTTCTTGGTTACCCAGGCCTGCCAACCCAAAGTTTGGTACAGATTTATTGATGACATTTTCATGATCTGGACTCACAGTGAAGAAGAACTCCAGAATTTCCTCTCCAACCTCAACTCCTTTGGTTCCATCAGATTCACCTGGTCCTACTCTAAATCCCATGCCACTTTCCTTGACGTTGACCTCCACCTGTCCAATGGCCAGCTTCACACGTCCGTCCACATCAAACCCACCAACAAGCAACAGTACCTCCATTATGACAGATGCCACCCATTCCACATCAAACGGTCCGTTCCCTACAGCCTAGGTCTTCGTGGCAAACGAATCTGCTCCAGTCCGGAATCCTTGAACCATTACACCAACAACCTGAAAACAGCTTTTGCATCCCGTAACTACCCTCCCGACCTGGTACAGAAGCAAATAACCAGAGCCACTTCTTCATCTCCTCAAACCCGGAACCTTCCACAGAAGAACCCCAAAAGTGCCCCACTTGTGACAGGATACTTTCCGGGACTGGATCAGATTCTGAATGTGGCTCTCCAGCAGGGATACGACTTCCTCAAATCCTGCCCTGAAATGAGATCCATCCTTCATGAAATCCTCCCCACTCCACCAAGAGTGTCTTTCCGCCGTCCACCTAACCTTCGTAACCTCTTAGTTCATCCCTATGAAATCCCCAAACCATCTTCCCTACCCTCTGGCTCCTACCCCTGTAACCGCCCCCGGTGTAAAACCTGTCCCATGCACCCTCCCACCACCACCTATTCCAGTCCTGTAATCCGGAAGGTGTACATGATCAAAGGCAGAGCCACGTGTGAAAGCACTCACGTGATTTACCAACTGACCTGCCTACACTGTGAAGCGTTCTATGTGGGAATGACCAGCAACAAACTGTCCATTCGCATGAATGGACACAGGCAGACAGTGTTTGTTGGTAATGAGGATCACCCTGTGGCTAAACATGCCTTGGTGCACGGCCAGCACATCTTGGCACAGTGTTACACCGTCCGGGTTATCTGGATACTTCCCACTAACACCAACCTGTCAGAACTCCGGAGATGGGAACTTGCCCTTCAGCATATCCTCTCTTCTCGCTATCCGCTAATTTCTAATTTCAATTTGCCGCCGCTCATACCTCACCTGTCTTTCAACATCATCTTTGCCTCTGTACTTCCGCCCCGACTGACATCTCTGCCCAAACTCTTTGCCTTTACAAATGTCTGCTTGTGTCTGTGTATATGCGGATGGATATGTGTGTGTGTGCGAGTGTATACCTGTCCTTTTTTCCCCCTAAGGTAAGTCTTTCTGCTCCCGGGATTGGAATGACTCCTTACCCTCTCCCTTAAAACCCATATCCTTTTGTCTTTCCCTCTCCTTCCCTCTTTCTGATGAGGCAGCCGTTGGTTGCGAAAGTTAGAATTTTGTGTGTATGTTTGTGATATAACTATCAGATAGAGAGTTACATGCTATTGGTTATGGAAACGTGCACTGAAGTGACAGAGTTCACTGGGGACCAAGACACAATCAAGGCTCAATTAAAGCCTTGGGAAACCAATACATGGCAGAGGTGCTAGCACGTTAAAGACACAGACTGTTTGGTTTACAAATTGTTCACCAGACATCTGCAAAA